>NC_138533.1:30758932-31958932 GCF_964234715.1 Podarcis melisellensis | reverse complement strand
TTGCTCCTCTGCCAAAAGCTTTCTGGGTTGTTTTTTAAATGGGTTCTTATTTTTAATTAAAGGAGATTAAATTCTCATTTGGCTGGTTCATTTAGATTGTTTTATTCTAGTTTTATATCCACCTTATTCCAGCATGAGTTACACTAAACCACACTAAACCTCTTTTAATCCAGTGGGTTTAACAAATTGGGTTAAAAAGGGTTGTTGTTGTTTTTTAAAACAGCGCTGCTTAATTGTTCTGCTTTTTTTTTGCCTCCTGGAGTCCTCTGTATTGCATCCATTGTTAGTGCTACTCAGAGTAGGCCCAATGAAAATAATGGGAGTGATTAATTTCAGAGTTTGTATTTTTAACATAGCAGGATATGGCTTTGTCTTCTTAGAAAACCTTTGTGGACTATAATTTATCAGATGCATGAAGTGTTATTATTGGAGGGGGGTTAGGCAGAGATGGATAGATGTATGGATAGATAGAGGAGAGGGAGTTGTAAACAGTGAGGTTGGAAGAAAATGAAGTGCAGAAAATTACATGATTAACAGTGGCCATTCATGAAAAAAGTTGTTGGTAATGCATACATCTTGAGGATGCGGGTGGCGCTGTGGGTTAAACCACAGAGCCTAGGACTTGCTGATCAGAAGGTCGGCGGTTCAAATCCCCTCAATGGGGTGAGCTCCTGTTGCTCGGTCCCTGCTCCTGCCAACCTAGCAGTTCGAAAGCACGTCAAAGTGCAAGTAGATAAATAGGTAGCGCTCCAGCGGGAAGATAAACAATGTTTCTGTGTGCTGCTCTGGTTCACCAGAAGCGGCTTAGTCATGCTGGCCACATGACCCGGAAACTGTATGCCGGCTCCCTCAGCCAATAAAGCGAGATGAGCGCCGCAACCCCAGTCAGCCAGGACTGGACCTAATGGTTGGGGGTCCCTTTACCTTTTTAATGCATACATCTTGGTATTGGTAAGCCAGTTAACACATGGAGGGCAATAAAACTCAGTTGTCCTAATTCAGTCCACAAGCGATTGCTCTGAACCTCTTGATGTGCTGTAAATGAGCAGTTTCACATTGCAGTTTCCCTTTGCAAAGGCCACCTTAAAGTCAGTTCCAGACAGTCCCAGGAGGTTGAAATGTCCACACACACACACCATTTTTATTGTTGTTGTTGCCATTTCTGTTATCAAATTTTTGTCCTTTTATTATTTTGCACAGAGACTCGCCTGCTGGGCCTATATAGAGTGCAGAAAGACATTGCTGGTAGATAATGGCATAAGTTAGACTGAGCAAGTGAATGAATCCCTGGCATTGTGGATGCTGCTAGGCCCTATCCCATGGGTATATCTGGCCCAATCGCCTTCTCAATCTGGCCCGCGGACGGTCCGGGAATCAGCGTGTTTTTACATGAGTATAATGTGTGCTTTTATTTAAAATGCATCTCTGGGTTATTTGTGGGGCATAGGAATTCGTTCATTCCCCTCCCCCCCCCCCAATATATATAGTCCAGCTCCCCACAAGTTCTGGGGGACAGTGGACCGGCCCCCTGCTGAAAAGGTTTGCTGACCCCTGCATCCTAATGCTGTCAAAGTACAAACAAGGACAGAGATGGTGTCAGCTTCCATTGGCCTCTGGCCATAGCTCAGTAGTAGAACGTCTGCTTTCTATGCAGTAGCTCCCAGGTTTAGACCCCAGCATTTCCAGGTAAGACTGGAATCCTGGACAGCTGCTACCAATCAGTGTAGACAGTACTGAGCTAGATGGACCGACGGTCTGACTCAGTTTAAGGCAGCTCCCTATTATATTCCTGTGGTCTGTTGATGGTGGCAAGTAGAATTAGGATGGGGAAACTCTCTGTAATCCATTACAGGGCTGCCACCCAAGGCCTCTGGGACGGAAGAGTCATTGTCCAAGATCGGTTCTAAGCTATTGATTATTGTTTTGTATGGGATGAGTAGCAATTATTAATCCCGGTTAATAATAATGAATTATTGTTTTGAATTTCAGCACTAATATTAATTCTGATGATGATGATGGTGATAATAATAAGAATATGGTGCCTATAAGTGTTGCTGTATAGAGTACAAGGGAACAAGATCTCTGCCTCAATGAGCTTACAATATAAAATTTGGCATGGTGGGTGGGGAGAGAAATGGGGCACCCCAGTTACGCTTGTAGGGATAACTGTGTGGTTCCTTTCTTTACCAATGTTTATCTTTAAATTTATTACATTTTTAATTACATTTATATTCCACCACCTTGCCCTATATATGCCCACTCAACCACTTTGGTCTGCAGAATATGTTGCTCTTTTCTTGCAAATCTTAATGGAGTGACCTGGGAGCGTCTCCCATGCTCCCTTAGTAATGCATCACAATTTACCACCATTAAAAAGAGGTCTGTTGCAGGGAACTTAAAGTGGTAAATACCACAAAAGACATATACTTTTTTTTATAGCCAGATGTAACCTGATTTTCTTCTTAGGGACTCATGCCTGCTTCTCTTGAGGCAGGATCAATTGTTCCTTTCCCCCTCTTTTCTTTCCTCTGCCTTTGTGCTCCATTCTACTCATTGCCGTGTTCCTGGAGAAGGGAGGGGGGAATTGGTTAACTGTAATAAAAGCAAGAAACACTTGATTCGCTGTGTGCAATAAATTATCCACTCCTTACCCATTGAAACCTCTTCCTGGGGAAACTTGAATCTTCTTGCTGCAGATATATAGATGTTATTTGACTGGATGCGGTTTGGAAAGGAATCCTAGCTATTAAGCAACGTATTGAAAATGATTCCACCTTGCCTATTGTGGAATTGAAGGAAAGGTTCAGACTCAAAAGCTAAGAGGCAATTAGCTCAAGTTCATGAGCTCACCATTTTCTGGCCTTTTATCTAAACTGCCTCCACTTAAAGCCACTGGCAGCACGGGAAGGACGATAGATGGGCCCAGGCAATATAGTGATGCTAGCCCAGAAAGTGTTATAAATTGTAAGGTGCAGATGTGGCAAATTTAACAGTTTCCTATCATGATCATGGGTTCGTCGTGGTGCGTGGTGTGTGTTTATTCTTCTCTCAAGTGTACTTTAAGAAGAAGTGGACAGTTTATAGAGACGGTGTGCCCCAGTGCTTATAAGCACAGAGCTATCAGCTGGAGGTCGTCTCTTCCTGCTATCTTATAGCTGTCGCCTTTAATGGAACATCCAAGTAGATTAAAAGCAGCAGCAACCGCCAATCAGAATCTAGCTGAGACAGACAAGGAGGCAGTCTCAAGGAGGGGAAAAGCCAGTGCAGGCTAGCTCTTAAAGGCAAATGGAAAACTGCCCCACCAACCACAGTCTGCCCTCAACCATCCCCATTGGCCTCACTCCTTACTTACAACCATCACTAGTTTCCTTCTCCTCAGTAGAACTCAGCAAGCAGGATGATGGGGGCAAAACCAGAATGCACTGGTTCTGCCTGTCATTAGGTCTGGGTCCACCTATTCTTTGGGTTCCTAGTATTCTGCCCCAGTAGTCACAGTGGACCTCAGCCACCCCTAGGAAGAGCTGAGCTTTTTTTTTGATGGTGGGACATGTGTCTTCCTAAGATCTGCCAGGAGATGGTGAGGGGCCTGGAGACCAAGCCCACTAAGGAAGGGTTGAGGAAATTGGATATGTGACTTAAGAGGCAATACAAGTGCCATCTTCAAATATTTGTAAGCCTGTCACATAGATGATGAAGTGATTTCTGTTGCCCCACACAGGAACATAGGAAACTGCCTTATACTGTGTTAGAACATTGGCCATCTAGCTCAGTATTGTCCACACTGACTGGCAGCAACTCTCCCGGGTTCAGACAGGGGACATTCCCAGTCCTGCTTAGAGATGCCAGTGATGGGACCTTCTGCATGCAAAGCAGATGCTGTACCACTCAGCTATGCCCCATCTGGAGAGTGAGATTCCAATGAACGGGTTCACATTAAAAGAGAGTGGAACTTTGATTAAACTTCAGGAAGAACCTCTCCTTTTAAAAGGAAGGCCATGGATGAGAGATGCTGTTGCAATGGACTTGCTCCATTGCCAGGAGTCAGAAGTAGGTGATTGTGATTCTGTGCTTTATGATTAAGTGTGGGCATCTTCCACAGCTGTTCAGAAAGGGGGACAGTGGTGTTCTCCCTTCTGGCCAGTGAAGGCCTACATCAAGAAGGAGCTCACATCCCCAAAAAGAAGGTCTTCTCTGGCCTTTGAAAATGCCAGTCATGTGCAGGACACTTCCATTTGACCTTTTTATTGAGCATTCTTTAGATGACTTGGCTACATAAAGGATAGTTGTTCCAGTTTGTTTGCAGGGAAGTTTGATGATAAAGTCACTTTCCTTATTGCAAAAAGTCTTGGGAAATCAGGTTTGTTGCATCAGAACTCTCAATCGGCTTTAATTTCACAACCTGAATTTGCTGGTATGTGATTGAATCTTACCTGAAAATAATGACAGTCTGGAAGCTCCCCCAGTTTCAGAAAAGTATCATTAAATAAATAAAGCTTTCAGTCTGGGTGCTTGTCCTTGGGTGCTTCAGAATTGCCAAGTTTGGACCTTCCTACTAAGACTGTCCTTTTTTCATGTCATCTGCTTTGACAATGTCATCTTACCCTTCTTAGAATAACTGTTCTAAAAAGTGTGACTGCGGTAAATGCAAATAGATAGGTATGGATATAGATATAGATGTGGATAATATTACATTTATATCCTCCAAGGAAGCTCAGGTTGGCAATCCTGTGATGTAGGTTAAACTGGCCCAAGGTCACTCAGTCAACTTCATTTGTGGTCCTATAACCTGCGAGGCACTTTCCCCTGCAGAAGAGTTTATGGAGCAGGAGAAAGCTGATCATGGGAGGGCTTGGTGATGGCATTGGATAACACCTTACCTATCAGAGCAGGTGTGCTTTGTTTTTGCATCCTGCATATTGAAGTGATAGCCTCTCCTTTGCTTCTGAAGTGGGCATGTTTGGACTTGCCCACACCGCTAGCAGCCAAATCAGCAAGGGGCTATCCCTGTTCAATCAAGTTAAATATGGAAGGGGTGGGTGGGTGTGTATACCAGAACCCTTACTTAAAATATATGCAGCTAGGCTTAATGGGCCAGCTCTTTGCCTGCAGGCAACATGTTCAACCCCTCAGTTAACCACCACTTAGCATTCCCAACATGAGCAAGGTTTGTAATCCTTGACTTGTGATGAAATTCTTGGTACATCATCCACTACCTTGAGGGCCCCACAGTGTCACCTTTGTACACTTCCACGTTTCTCCTTTGAGCAAAAAAAAAAAAAAAAAAAAAGCTTTGCAGACATGTGACAGCAGCAACATGGGAAGTTGCTTTCTGCAGTCAGACCATTAGTCCATCCAGCACAATATTGCCGTGGCTGTCCAGGATTCCTCATTCAGGGGTCTCCCCCAGCTGCAGGTTATGGGAATCGAACCTGTCGGTTCTTTCATTTTCAATGGGAGAGAGAATCCAGCCATTCTCGCAGAGGACGATGGATGAATTTAATATGCAGGTGGGCTGCGTCTCATGCCCTTTCGTAGGGAGAGGAGACTTAGCGATCTAATAGGAGTTTGTTCTCTCTTAAGCTCTTGCCGCCCTGCTTCCTGCCAGAATAGATTTCTCTCTTTTGATGTTAGTCAAATGTTAACAAATCATTGAAGTCAGAAATAAGGAGGGAGAAGCAGAAGGCAAGGAAGATACCACTGCCGGCCTTAACACTATGCTTTGTGGATATATATATATATATATATATATATATATATATATGACATCAGCCCTCCTGCAGGCATGAATTAAAGATGAGAACTTAATAAAACTTGAACAGGGAAAAAGAGGGAGGAGAACCAAAATCTATAACATCTTCATTTCTGAGCAGACAGCACCACCTTTGCTTCGGCACAGTTTCCCTCTCAGTGCTTAAGAAAATCCTCGTGTGGTCTGCGAATCAAAAGTGCCCTCTGCTGGGTAATTCCGGGATGAAGGAATATTTCCAGAAAACATTTTCATTGTTGGCATCTGGAGTTGCTGAGGCTTTTTTCCCTGCCCCTCAGTGGAGAGTAGCTGGACTCTGTCCAGAATCCTCTCGTTGGTTTTGCCATTACGTGCCCAGTCGGTGGGTTAATACATAACCTATAAACTAGCATTGCTGTTGTTAGTGAATAAAAACAAAATCCCAGATCAAGCTTGAACACGGTGGCAGTTTTGAAGCAGGGGAGGCTGGAACAATAGGGCGAATGGAGCAGGTGCCATAACAAACTGCACCAGCCCCACTTGCCTGCCTTTTACTTACAGACAGTCCAGGGGGTGTCACTGGCTGTCAAATTCCTCCTCCTTAGTCTCAGTGTTGCCTTTGCAAAACTCAGAAGGGAAGGAGAGTGGAGCTGAATCTAGGATCAGTTGCCTCCATCTGCCCTAAGCTCTGACTCCACCTGCCGCTGATGATGATGATTTATTACATTTCTATACTGCCCTTCATCCGAGGATCACAGGGCGGTTTAAAATATCAAAACACAAAAATACATACCGTGGTAACAAATAATACTCCCCAAACACAGTTTAAAAGGCCGTATATTATTTAATTAGCCAAAGGCCTGGGAGACAAGGAATGTTTTTGCCCAGCACCTAAAGATGTGTAATGAAGGTGCCTGGTGCACCTTCCTGGGGAGAGCATTCCACAAGTGGGGAGCTACCGCAGAAAATGCCCATTCTCATGTCACCACCCTCTAAACCTCTTCTGAAAGAGGCACACAAAGAAGGGCCTGCAATGATGATCGTAGGCTGCCCCTACTGTTGGTCTTCCTGCCTTCACCAACCACCACTGCTGAAATGTGTTCTGAAGAGGAGGTCACACAAGAGGTTGCATAATGACAACGACTTTAATACAAAACGGTTTGTGGAAGGAAAAACCATGCGTTAAGCTGCTGCCTTGAACACAGAACAGAAACTATAAAAGCTTGGTGCCTGAGCACTGACTCAGGCAGTTCCTGGTTTGGAAAAACCAGGAGGGCTTACACTCTACAGTAGCCAAGATTGCAAAGGACTGAACTGTTGCAGAATGGTAGAAATCTTAGGATGATTGAGAGGACCTGTTCATTTTGTAATAGCTAATTACGTATCTCACCTATAATATAAGAACTCTTGAGTTTGGGTCTTCTCCATCACCATTTCCTAGTCTGCTGCATCCCTGCTGCCTTTCATGAATTGGATCACAACCAGGAATCTAAAGCAGCCTGCACAGAACATACCTCCCTTTTCAAACCATCAGTGCCTCCAGATCTGGAACTATCTTCCCTTTGATATTAGGAAAGAAACTACCTTTCTCCCTCCCCCCCCCCCCTTTGGACACTGCCTAAGTTGGTAGTTTTTGGTCGTTCACTTGGTAGTTCTTAAATGGTTCAGTTGCAGCTCTTAGTTCATTCTGCAATTGGGCTAAGTATGATTTTGTTATTGCCATTTTTTATTATTTTAAAAAACATGTTTTAATATGCCTTTGTTGCTCCCTGCCCTGTAAACTGAGGATAAGGAACAGCTTATAAATACTTTGAAATAAATTTTGAAAGACTCCCTAAAGGAAATATTAGTGAGGCCCCAATATACCGCATGTTCCTTCCTCGGAAGAAGGGGAGGAACGTGTGAACAAGAAGTTTGTGAGCTCCCCATAAGCATCTGGTTGGCCACTGTGAGAGCAGTGGCTGAAATAGCTCAGCTGGGAGAGCATTTGACAGATGATCTAAAGGTCCCTGTTTCGATCTTGGCTTTCAGCAAATCCTTTAAGGGGAGAGATGTAGCTCACTGGTAGAGCACTTGCTTTGCATGTAGGAAGTCTCTGGTTCAATCCTCAGCATCTCCAGATAGCTCTAGGACTGTCACCTTGTCTGAAACCCTGGAGAGTCACCGCCGGTCAGTGTACACAACACTGAACTGGATGGTCTGACTAGGTGTACGGCAGCTTCCTGCAGTGGCAGACTTTGGACCCTCAAATTTCAGTGGTGCCCTGTGTGATGCTAAAATTCGGCACACTCCCCTCTCTCTCACTCCATTCTACGACATTGTTGTGGTGCCCCCTGCAGTGCGGCCAAACCAGTCACACTACACTAAAACCGCCTCTTCTTCCCGTGTTCCTAACGGGAGACCGGGCTCGATGGGCCTCTGACCCGATCCAGCAGCAATGCTCTTCTTAGAATCCTAAGATGTCTGCATTCTGAGCATGCCCTGAGTATGTGTTCAGTTCAGACAGTCAGAATACTGTCTGCCTCTAACACAGAGAGTTCCTCCCTAAGCCTGGAAGTAGTGCAGTCCAAATACGGCTTATTTCCTACCAAACTTTAATCCGTTTAGACCTTCTCCTCCTCTCCAGTGTCTGAATGCTGCATTCCTAATGGGTTTTGTACTCTTAGGAACAGGCCTAATCGATTTCAAGTCAAGCTAATATAATTCCACCTCCCTTCCAGGTCTAACAGCAGAGGAGAAGTGCAATCTTGGGGTTTTTTTGTTTTTTTAAAAAGAGGAAACACCCAAGCCTCTGGCCAGATTGTAAAAAAAGGGGGGGAGCTTTTTTAAAAAGGCACTGTTCGGTGCATTGGCAAGCAAGCATCATCCAGTGGCGGTGGCATTGTTTTCAATGGGATTGGGTTTTAGCTGTGAGCTAGGCTAGAATAACAGACTAATATTGTACACAAAGTTTGGTGACTGGGAGTGGCCGCCGAGACCATATAACACCGGTCTTGAAAGACCTACACTGGCTCCCATTTCCGAGCACAATTCAAAGTGTTGGTGCTGACCTTTAAAGCCCTAAACGGCCTCGGGCCAGTATACCTGAAGGAGCATCTCTACCCCCATCATTCTGTCCGGACACTGAGGTCCAGCTCCAAGGGTCTTCTGGTGGTTCCCTCACCTCAAGAAGTGAGGTTACAGGGAACCAGCCAGAGGGCCTTCTCAGTAGTGGCACCCACCCTGTGAAATGCCCTCCCATCAGATGTCAAGGCAATAAGCAACTATCTGACTTTCAGAAGACATCTGTTTAGGGAAGTTTTTGATGTTTGAAGTTTTATTGTGTTTTTAATATCCTGTTGGAAGCAGCCCAGTGTGGCTGAGGATGCCCGGCCAGATGGGTGGGGTATAAGTAATAAATTATTGTTGTTGTTGGCTGGGGTATAAGTAATAAATTGTTGTTGTTGTTGTTGTTGTTATTTGCACCTGCAGCATGTAGAGCTGGGGGTGGGATGCAGCTAGCTAATGACAAGGTTACAGAGCAAACTTCATCATCAGTTAAAGTTTTCATCTGCATCCAATATAGGGTGTTAGTTAAAGTCACTTACAGGTATATGTGTCCTGTTGGCGAAACACTTTGCAGTAACTTTCTACTAGCACAGAATTCCTGTGTTGAATTCCTCTGTCGCGCAGCATTTAGCCATGAGTCTTGCATGGCAGGGGGTTGGACTAGAGTCCCTTCCAACTTCCAAGTCTACAATTCTATGAACATTCAAACTTAGCCATCTAGCACAAGAGTGGATGGAGAACATTGGATATAGCATATTGTTTTTCATTCTGTTCGCCCCACCCAAAAAGGCAGTTTTCCTTCTCAGTTGCACAAAAATATCAGCACATGAAGTGCTGGAGTGAGGCCACAACTTTGAGGCAGAAGGCCTCAGATTCAGGGCCCAGGCGGGTAGGCGGTAGCAGGTCTTACCTGACTTTCTGTCATGGGCATCACTATGGCATACTGGGAGGGGGAGCGGGACGGATGAGGGAGTGGCGAGGTCATTGCAGTGTAAACACACTGGGAGAGCCAATCAGATGGCCTGTATGGTTCTCCCCCTCTCCATTTTATCCTTCCAACAGCCCTGCGAGGTAGGTTAGGCAGGGAGATGGTGACTGACCACCTAGCAAACCTCATGCTAAATGGGGATTTGAACCCTGGTCTCCCACATCCTCTTCCAACAATTTCACCTCTACACCATACTGGCTACATGGAAGCAGCAGCTATTATGGAGAAGCTTGGTGGGGGTTTTCCTGCAGTGTGAAAGAGGAGAGTTGGGGGCAGGAGCAGAGAATGGGTGGTGGTGGTGAGAAGGGGAAAGCAACTGCAGGTGACTGTGCACAGTGATAGACTCTTTTTTTATGCAAAAAGGAAAAGAAATAGAAATAAATATTTTTGGACACACCAAATGAGGAAGGATGTGAATATTTGCAGTGCAGTTTTGATAGTAACTGCGGCTTTCATGGGCAATGGATTGCTTTCATATCAAGGCAACACAGCCTGACCTGGGTGGCTCTGTGGGTACCGCAGAGGTGCTGTGGGTTTGGAGCAAAGGTCAAACAAATTACCACTTCCTCTTTTCTTCACTTTCCCAGTGTGTGTGTGTGTGTGCGCGCGCGCTTCAGCCAGCATTAGTCCAGTGGGAGCAATGGCAGCTAGAGACATTTCAGTTGATTGAATAAGATGGAGAAATTTTGAGTAGACAGCAGCTTGTTCACTTACAGCATCTTCCTCTTTTTTGTCACAGCTGATGGGGTGTTGCCTTGTTTTATTCTGCAAATTGTCCTCATATTCCTCAGTGAGGTAATGTTTCATTTTTACTTAACAGAATGCATTTTTGAAAACTACTTGTTTTTGTTTAGAGAAGTGGAACAGAGCCACATACCTTTCATCCATCCCCTCCCTCTTTGGTTTTCAGAAAAGTTTGATTCGTTTTATTCCTCAAAGATTCCAGATATAAACAGGAACGTGTGTTCATTTACTAGCATGTTTTACTCAAGGAGGAAAGCATATTGGCTTTCCCTCTCTGTTCTGTTCTTGCCAACAAAGAATACTTGGTCTTTCTGAATGAATTAAACTCTGTGGGACTTAATTAAATTTATCCAAGATTCCTAAAGGAGCTGCATAAACCACTCACTAGGTTCCCATGACCCATTGGCTTATCTTATCCACCATTTCAGCATGGCTATTCTATTGATTGAGGGGTGGTTTGTACATTACTACTCCTATATACTAACATTTTCTTTAATTTGCTTTTTCAGACCTGTATGAAATTCTTTAAATGTATAGGCTTACAGTCTAATAGGCATGACAGGCTTACAGTCTAATAGGCATGATATAAAAGGAAGAAGGGAGAGGGAAAGAAGGGGAGAAGAAAAACAATAACTTTTTTCATAGTGACATCAGTTTTTCTTTGCCTCTGGCAGTAGGTACCTGCCAATCCTAGTGAATTGAGCCATGCAATACATAGGAGCTCAGTACAGCGTTGCCTTCTACTGAGCTAGACCATTGCTCCGTCTAGATCAGTATTTATTGTCTGTACCAATGGTTCTCCTGGAGCAGAAATGGCGTGGAACCCCTGAAGAATGCTCACAGACCACAATTTGGTAATTTGTGGTCTTTACTGACTGGAAGCTCCTCTTCAGGGTTTCAGACAGAAGTCTTTCCCCAGCCCTACTTAGAGATCCCAGGGATTAAACCTGGTGTTTTGCATGTAAAGCAGCTGATGTACCAGCGAGCTACGACTTCTCTGCTACAGGCAAGTGGAATAGCTTCTAATAGATGACATTAATGGTATTGTTTATCATGGGGGTAGAGAAACTCTGGCCTCTTATATATTGTGGGATTCCATGTCCCATCAGGCCCAGCCAACATGGCTGATGGTCAGAGATGATGGGAGTTGTTGTCCAGCAATAGCTGGAAGATCAGAGGTTCCCACTACTGCCATAAGGAATATGAAGATCAAACAAGAAAATCAGAGAAGATAATGTGGTGTAGTGGACTAAGTAGACCTGTGTTCAAATCCATGAGCAGCTGTGCAGCTCCCTGGTTTCCCATTCAGCCATCTTATGTATGCCATCTGGCATTCCATTGACGGAAGGTGAGATGTGATTGGGTGAAGGGGTGGTCCAAAAGATGCCTGAAGTGGTTCAATTCCAGAAACTAAGCAAGTCCAGACCTGGTCAGTATCTGGATGGCAGGTTGATTAGGAACCTCAGACTGCTAGCTCACCCCTGATGTTAGCAGGGCTGCTTTTTAAAAGGAACAATAACAAATTCTGGGATGTTGTTGGAAACAAAAATGGCAATGGGGAGCACATTCCCCATTTATTATCAAGGAAGGCCCACAAGGCCTCACATGAACCATAGCAGGTGGGGCACCAGGTGGCCCTTTGCCAAAGTACCTTTCATCCTAGCGATGTTCATGTTTGAATTCCTTCAAGATGGGCTTGGAGTCAACTACGAGAGGTCCCATCAATATTGGCATTCCACCGTCTCTTGAAGGCACACCTGTTTAGACAAGCATTCCCCTGATCTGCTGACTTGAACCTCCATCTTTAATTGCTGTTTTAACATTTTTTTATGTTTGTGTCGTATTAATCAGCTTTATTGTACATTTTAATTGTGAATGCTTTTTAATGTTTTGTTAAAATTGTTTTATAGAGTATAGTATCATTGATTGCAATTGACAGTACACACACACAAGCATACACACATGTGCAATTGACACATATATTCCAAATTCTGCTCTCTCCCCCCATGAATTTTGTGCAGCTGGAGTGTCCTTGCCTTAATTTTGAAATACCAGTAGGAACTGATATAATCAAGAATCTAATCTCCTGCAGATTGAGCTCCTTGCAGGTTTGAAGATTAGCAGCTTTTGGATTTGCAAAGTGCTGTGCTTCATAAGTGGCAAGCTCTTTTTCCCTGAGACCTGCAGCATGTTAGTGGAGTGTGTTAAGCACATCTTCAGAGGCAGGATTCTCCTTGTCAAGACTACTTAACGGGCAGTTAAAACAAGTCACTTAAACCCTTCTGTGGCTGCTGTTTATTGAAAAGTGCTTGGCTCTCCAGCAAGCAAAGCTATTAATATGCTAAACCAGACCTGTGACTTAATTCTGATGCAAATAACTTATTTTAAAATCAGCATTGGATGAGACATTCTTCTCCTTCCCCCACCTCTCTGAAGATTTTTCTGCTGCTAGAATAGCCTCATTTCAGATGCCTCTTGTGGCCTCTCTTTTTTCTTGGAAGGCTGCCCCCGCCTCCACAGACACTCTCTTGGTGGTTCTCGCACTCCTGTTAATAGGTCTGCTGCTCCTTGAAATTGCATCAGGAGGTCAAGCTGCCAAGTGGACACCCACTTATAGTTTAATATGAGGTTAAATACAGGTGATGGTGCTTGAGAATCCCAGCTGGCATTTCTGCCCAGATGTGATTGTCATAAAGTCATTGCTAGGTGAGTATAGTTTTCGTCCTGCTGTTCTTTTAAAAAGTTAGGAGGACCTGGGCCCCGTTTTCCTGAGGCACTGACTGCCCTGGGAAGACAGGCAAACTAATGCAGGTATTTTGGAAGAAGCAACGATCACTAGTGTCAAAGCATTGATTCTTCAACATCAACTTCGTTGGACTAGTAATGTTGTTCGGATTCCTGATTATCGTCTTCGAAAGCGACTACTCTATTCCGAACTTAAAAATGGAAGGCATAATGCTGGTCATCAACAAGAGAGGTTTTAAGACTCTTTCAAGTCAAATCTATTTTTTTAAAAAAGTAGTATATATACTGACAATTGGGAAACACTGGCCTGTGAGCGCTCTAGTTGGAGAACAGCCTTTACCAAAGGCGTCATGGATTTTGATGACGCTCGAACTCAGGACAAAAGGGAGAAATGAGCTAAGAGGAAGGTACGTTTGGCAAACTGTCACCGTGATCAGCTCCCACCCAGAAACCTATGTCCCCATTGTGGAAGGACCCGTGGATCCAGAATTGGCCTCCACAGTCACTTATGGATTCACTATTAAGATTGTGTTCATGGAAGACAATCTTACTCAGCTATGAGTCATTGCCAAAGAAGAAAGAAAAAGCCTTTTCTGTGTTCCCTTTGCAGTCTCTGTGATCAATGCTTGCAAAGATCAGAATGGAGGCCTAATTCATGAATTAGGAACTAAGGGAAGAGCCAGTGTGGTGCAGTGGTTAGAGCAGGGAGGGAAAACCTGTAGCCCTCAGGTTTTGGAATTGTTGGAAGTGTTGTTTTCTTGTTGTATTTATGTTGCTTTTGGTTTTATGGTTTTGTTTTGTGTTTACATTGTTTTATCAAGTATTTTTGTAAGCTATCCACAAGACTTTAGATTAATGGGACAGCATACAAATGATGTTAATAAATTAAATGAAATACAGTACATTATATGATGAATATCATACAAAACATTTGTCATTATATGACAAGTGGCAAATCACAATACTGTAGGCTGTGTGCAATGTTAGTAATACTCTGAGTAGACCCAATAAAATTAAAGGGCATTATTCTGCCTTGGTCAGACTACACCTGGAATACTCTGTCCAGATAAGAATGTTGACAAGCTGGATCATGTATAGAGAGGTGTAGCCAAGATGATAAAGAGTCTGGATACCAAGCCTTACTTATGAGGAACAATTGAGGGAGTTGAGTATGTTTAGCCTGGGGAAGTCATGTCATGTCATGTCATGACATGACATGACATGACAGCCATCTTCAAAGACCTGAAAGGCTGATGCATGGAAGATGGAGCAAGGTTGATTTCTGCTGCTCCAGAGGGTAGGACTCCAACCAATGGATTCAAATTACAAGAAAGAAGGTTCTGACTAAACATTAGGAAGAACTTCCTGACTGTAAGAGCTGTTCATGGAACAAACTCCTTTGGAAGGTGGTAGACTCTCTTTCCTTGGAGGTTTTTAAACAGAAGTTGGATGGCCATCTGTCGGGGATTCTTTGGCTGTGGTTCCTGCATTGCAGGGTGATGAACTAGATGAACCTAGGAGTACCTTCCTATTCTACAATGTTATGGGTAACTTAGATCCCTCAATTTCAATGGGTGTCCTCTGAGTAGAACTTAACTGGATGCAACTCTGTGCTTTTAAATGCATTATGAGATATTTGGACCCATGGGAGCCACAGGTTATTTTTGGAAGAGTTGGGAAGTCATAGTGGTGCCCGGGCCAAGGATGCCCTCTTAATCCGCAAAGCATCTTTTGGGCCTAGACTCACACAGGCAGCAGCAGGAGATGGTAGGAGTCCTGACATGCTATCAGGAATGGAACTGGAATCACTGAAGACTGTGGGTGGAAGATCACATTTGTTTAATGGGTCCCCTGTGTTTAAAATCAAACAACCCACTTTGCATACATAAAATTGATCCTGCAGGGGTTGGGACTGGCACTGGAATCTTCATTATGGATATATTGGTTGTTTACCTGCAGGGAGATGGTGGGGTGTGTCCAAAGGCTCGAACAATTTCCAGGGCTTGGTTCCATAGGTACCTGCAGGTATTCCTACAAGTATTCAAAGCATGGTCTATCCTACTGCGCCTATCTTTCTTATCAAAGACTTCCTGCATCCATGTAATTAAAAATTACACACGGGTGTCTCCCCCCCCCCCACAGCTTTGTTTTTAAAAAATATGTACCACTCTCTTCTTTTGTTATAAAAGGGGGAGGGATTGGCCATTAGCAGCTGAGTCAAAGTGTTTGTTCATTCAGCTGTTGAAGAGTAGCCCATCTATCTATTAATAAAAGGGGTGGGAGGGCAGAGAGAGGGAGAGAGACGAGCACATTTCGACCATCTGTCTCATTTATTGTCTTTTACCAAAAGCTACTTACAAGCCATTATAATAGCTAACTTAAGGGAACATTTTCTCTCCCCCACCCTTTCCCCCATCACCATTTATGAAAGTCTTCCCCCTTTTTCTAAGTAAGCTTTTAATTTTAATTTAAAAATGGTTTCAGGATTGGATCCAATTATGCATGCTGTTGTTTTCTGTTGTTTTTAAACAGACAGATACAATTATTTGCGTCAAGCTCTTGGTTTTGGGGTTTAGTATCTACTGGATCATTTCCCCTTCCATGGGTTTCTGAATTTTCAAACGCATTGTGAACTTGCAGTAAAATTGTTCTGGAAATAGATTTCATGTGGAATGATTAATAAATGAACGTATTCGTCCATGGCCATTTAGAGAAATCAGGCCGGCAGCACACATTTAAATGAAAGTTGGTGGCTGATATCTGCAGTTCTGCTTCTACCTTTTAAGGAGGTGGTTGGGTCTGATTCTTTTTCTTGAAAGGTACTTGCAGGGAAGGATCACAGCTCAGCGTTAAAGCACAGACTTTTCATGTAGAAGGTCCCAGGTTCAATCCCTGGTATCTCTTGGGAGGGCTTGAGAAACACCTGCTCAGAAGTAAGTCCAGTTCAATTCAATGGGGCTTACTCCTGGTAAATGGGGTTAGGATTTCAGCTGAAATCCCTGGAGAGCTGCTTCTACTCAGTGTAGACCAGTGGTTCCCAAACATTTTTGGGCCACCGCCCCCTTGGTGCCGCAAACTCATCCCCAGTGCCCCTACCCTACCCTATAAAAAGTATAAAAATAGGGGTTTTCTCAGCCTACTAATGAATATAATTGCACAACAAAATTCAAAACAATAACATTTAATTGCACATTTCTTCAAAGTTCAATTAAAACCATTTAATTATTTCAACAAAACTGATGGGCCCTCTATTCGCTCCTCCCTCCTCCTCATGCATTCCATTTGTATATATCATTCACTTAGAGGTAAGTTATTTAAGAAACCACATGCAAATAGTGAGATCAATTTTAGGCATTAGGTAATAACATGTGTATTGTCTTAGCAGATTACTCTAGAACAGTGGTTCTCAACCTGTGGGTCCCCAAATGTTATTGGACTACAACTCCCATCATCCCTGAGCTCTGGCCTTGCTAGCTAGGGGTGATGAGAGTTGTAGTTCAACAACATCTGGGGACCCACAGGTTGAGAAAGGCTGCCCTAGAGATTGCCATGAGTGAACAGCGATGGCCTTGCCCTGTTGGTGTTTCTCAAAATTGTCTTTGTTTCGTGTATCTTTTAGCGCCTTAAGTTTTTCCACGTGTGCCATATTCCAGGCCTTCTTGTATCGTGCCCCCATGTCAAATCAGCCGCCGCCTTCCAGGTTAGAGAATACTGAGCTAGATGCAGGAGTAGTCGGTGGGCCTTATCACAGCGTTATCACTGTCACTTACCAGGACAGGGCAGATGCAGGGCAGGACAGGGCAGTGGCGAGGTGGGTACACTGGTGGAGTCACTCTGGCACTCCTGCCAGTGTGCCTGCACCACCTCAACCTCGGGACCACCCTGTCCTGTATATGCACCAGGAATGCCGCTGTTGGGATGCTGGCTCCACAGTGCCACACTGCCAACTGTTCCTGGATAGATCTACACTGGCTTGCTCACATCCACAGAATGGAAGATGGCAGGTTCCCTGAGGACATGTTCTACAGGGAGCTGGTTTCAGGCACTAGGCCTGTTGGCAAACCAGCTCTGTGTTACAGAGATGTCTGCAGACATGACATGTAGGCTGTATGGGACGATGGCAGTGCCTGGAGACAGTCAGGTCATGTATCTGCAGCAGCAACCAGAGGCGGAAGGACTGCCGGGAGGAGCACAGAGAGAAGAATTCTGTGGTGCACTTGTGGCAGCCTTCATCTACCCTACCTGCAATAAAGCCTCCTGTATCAGCCTCTGCAGCCACAGCAGGCACTGTAACTCTCCAATGGTTTCACTTTACCCCCGAAAGCACCCTTTCCTACTGAGTCCAAGACAGAGGGCTGCCAACAGTCTGCCTCCCCACCCAAAAACATTCCTTCCAGTGAATGCCTAAGCACATTCCTTTTCCAAAAGCTTCTCTACAGGTGCAATGAGCCACTTTAATGTTGTAGGAGAGTCTTGGGCATGGGTCGGGGAAATTAAGTTCAAGTCCTGGCCCTGCTAGGAAGCTCGCTGTGTGATCTTTGGCCCTTTCTTTCATAGCTTCAGAGAGTTGTCGTGAGGATAAAGAGTCTCCATGGATGTCACCTTGGGCTCACCGGAGGACGGAAAACATGCAAACGCAGTGCATAAAATTCAGGATAGGATTTCTCCTTGCTTGTTTGAGCACTTGAGGAAATATTTGTTTCTGTACTTTGCTTTCCCCTCTTTCTTGTTATTACTATCTGGTTTTTAACTGATTTTTGCTCTTTTTGTGTTTTATGATGTTCTTTTTAGCAACAAGTAAAGCAACAAATAAAGAATAATATTATAGTAATATAGTTTTCAGCCCAAAGGACATAGCCAAGGTTAGAACTGTGAGTCAAGTAAGCTCTGAAGACAGTTATTTTTCTCCCAAAGTGCAGAATTTATTTATTTATTGAGGCAAGTGTTTCATGCTTAAGGAATTAAAAATTAAGGGAAGGCCTCTTGAATGCCAGGGTTAAATTGCCAGAGACACCGCAAAGATTTTCAATTGGCAGTTCTGTGTGAAACATTCTTGGAAGGATACATGGCATTTTGTGTGTGTGTGTTTACCCGTTTCACCCATTCATCTTAATCATGTGGTTTTGGACTCAGCCACTGGAAAAAAAATGTCCTGTATGAATCAATTCCACATTGATTCTTAAACCATAATCCCAGAACCTTCTGTCAAAATTCAGACTGTGTTTTATTGTGCCCTGATGGTTCCAATCCTGCCTTCATGTGTAAAGAGAACAGGAAGCCACTGCCTTAAACCACACTCTGCCTAGCATACATTCAGTTCATTTACCCATTAAATAGCATGTCCCCCTGCCACAGCTCTTTAGCTGCTTCCAGACACTCAATTTTTAAATAATATCCTGAGCATTCATTCAGATTTGTTTGCAGGGGAGATTACCAAGTACAAGACAGCTTCCTGTGTTCCTAAATATACTTGACTGCCTATGTGTCATAAGCGGCCAAGTAGACAAGTCGTATAAATTACCGTTATTCATTCTTCCTGACCTGCTGCCCTGGCCTTGATCAGGGAAGTTTGCATCGCTTCTCTGCCCTTACTCATCCCAGTCACATGTGAACTTGTTTATTGCAATGTAAAATCTTTCTTCACCACTATTTTTTTTCCTGGGAATTCTCTCTTTCCAAGTTCAGTTGGTCTAGGTTGACTCAAGTCTTGAGATCTAACACAATCAGAAGCTAAGGTGTGTGGCAGCAGGATTTTTTTCAAGTACAATGAGCCTGCAACTTAACACACATTTAACTTATGCTCATTCAGTTTTATGCGCTTGGCGGAAAAAAAAAATGAATTGAGGGGATGCTCATCAAATTTGCAGATGGCACCAAACTGGTGGGGTAGCTAATGCCACAGAAAACAGATCCAGAATTCAGAATGACCTTAGCAGTTTGAAGAACTGGGCCCTAGGTAACAAAATGAATTTCAATAGGGACAAATGTATGGTTTTCCTCTTAGGCAGGAAGAACCAGATGCACAGATATAAGATGGGGGGGGGGCACCTGGCTTACTAGCAGTACATGCGAAAAGGATCTAGGGGTCTTGGTGGACCACATGCTTAGCATGAGTCAACAGTGTGATGCAGCAGCAAAAAAGCAAATGCTGTTCTAGGCTTCATCAACAGAAATATAGTGTCCAGATCAAGGGAAGTAATGGTACCACACTATTCTGCCTTAGTCAGACCAGACTTAGAATACTGTGTCCAATTCTGGGCACCACAGTTTAAGAAGAATGTTGATAAGCTGGAATGTGTGCAGAGGAGGGCAACCAAGATGATCAAGGGCCTGGAAACCAAGCCTTATGGGGAATGGTTGAGGGAACTACAGTAGGTATATTTAGCCCAGAAAAGAGGAGATTTAGAATAGTTATGACAACCTTCTTCAAATATCTCAAGAGCTGTCACATGAAAGAGGGAACAATCTTGTTTTTTTTCCTGCTCTGGAGGGTAGGACTCGAACCAGTGGCTTCAAGTTACAAGAAAGGAGATTCCGACTAAACATCAGAAAGAACTTTCCAACAGTAAGAGCTGTTTGACAGTGGAACAGTCTCCCTCAGGAGATTGTGGACTCCTTCTTGGGAGGTTTCTAAGTAGAGATTGGGTGGTCATCTGTCATGGATGCCTTTATTGTGATTCCTGCATTGCAGGCGATTGAACTAGATGACCCTTGGCGTCTCTTCCAACTCTACAATTTGACAATTCCTTCCCATGTATTACAGTCCTAATCCTGATCATTCCCCATTTATTTAGCAGAAGGGAAAAGCACTAAATATTTTAAATACAGTTGTGCATTCAGTGGCATGTCTAGTTAGTCTAGACCTATAGTCTAGACCTATAGTCAATTCTTAAATAGAAGAAGCGAAATTAGTTTGGAGCTACAATGCACTCCAAATGTAGACATTTACATGCATTTGATTGTGTCCATAATTTGGGAGGGTATCATTTAAATGCAAAAGACAGAACCTCCACCCAAGATTAGATGCCTATTTAGAAACAAATAGGAAAACCAACACTGGTGGGTAAACTCACCCTTTTTCGTTGACTCACCTCTCCCTTGAATTGGGATGAGGAATAATGGGATCTGAGGGCTATTATTTTTATTGCAGGCAACAGTCTACTTTGTTGGATGTCAGGCATGTGGTACGGTAAATGTCAGAAATGTGATGAATGTGCTCATTGATGAGCTACTCCTGGGATTTTTTTAGGTCCAGCAAGAAACGCTAGGAGACATTTGTATTATCAGGGTTGTATTGATATTTACACCTGCAGCACAGTAAATGCCTTTATTGATTGAAATAAAGGGAGGGGAATTTTCTGAAGACAGCTAAGTTGGCTTTGCTGTTTTACAGGTGAAGGTCAGAATTTTCTAAAACAAACTTCCATGGTTTTTAAAGTTCTGAATTCTTATCAGTGAGTGCCATTGCATGCCATAGAAGTAAGCATCGGAAAATACATTTTGTGTAATTTGAAAACTTATATAATCCTCTCTTTTTTTAATCAACCTAAGTTCCAGTAAGAAAATACAATTTACTGTACTACTTTTATGTTTCTTTTCTGTGGGGTCATAATAGCCACAACACTATACCAGGAATAGCCAGTGTGGCACCCTCCAGATGTTGCTGGACTCCAGATGTTGCCAGAGGGCTGATGAGAGTTAATCAGCCCCAGTCAGCAGAGGAGTGGCCAAGAATGGTGATGGTTTATTAACTTATATACTGCTTACTTGCCAAAATGGCTTCTAAGCAATTTACAAGGGTACAACCAATTATAAAATATATATCCAGTTTACAGGGGTAAAACCAATTATAAAAAATATATCCACACATAATTAAAAATACACAATAAATCGCTTCCATCAAAACATTAAAACAGTGAAAACATTCTTAAAATAATGGAATTACAGTACATCAGCTTCTGATCTATAGCATGGATGGGGAACCTATTGCCTTGCAGTGGACTACAAATGCCATCATACAAAACTATTGGTGATAATGGGAGTTGTAGACTATTATTTATTTGCTTATTGCATTTATATCCCACCTTTTTCTCCAAGCAGCTAAAGGCGGCGCACATGGTTCCCTCCTCCTCATTTAATCTCCACAACAGCCCTGTGAGGTAGGCTAGGCTGAAAAGCAGTAGCTGGCCCAAGGTGACCCAGTGAGCTTTGTGGCCAAGTAGGGATTTAAACCCGGGTCTTCCAAGTCATAGTCTGACACTCACACCGTAACACAGTATCTAGAGGGTCACAGCTTCCTCATCTCTAATATTTAAACCCAAGTTAAACTGAACATTTTCTATGGCCTGCTAGAATGGTGCTTGATCAAAAAGAGAAAGAAAATATTGTGCTATTTGACAGATAAAATTGAACAAAGTCCTGAACATTCGACGTTCCCTAATTGTTCTAGTCCATGGCAAAATCAGGGCTTGCTGGCATCTTACAGGCCTGACTTGTTAATATTCCACCAGAAGTGATAAGATAAGGCAGTGGAAATGACCCTGAATTTGTACCTTTTTTAAAAAAAATCAATAAGATTTCCAAATTGAATAAACTGTCATGTCATTAAATTATTATTATTCTTTTTGATGTTTGATATTATGAGTTCAGACTTGATAATTTTCAGCTTTTCACTCACAAAAAGGCAATTGTTGTTTTTTGTGGGTAGATGATCTTATTGCTATCTTTTTTTAAAAAAAAATACTATGCTAGCACTTCTCTTTTAGAAATAAAACAAGAGCTTACAATTCCCAATTTAGGGAAGCACAGATGACGTATAAGATGCTAAAATTATGCATCCTGCCTATTGTAAAGCCTGTCATATTTCAACAAAACCCCAATAAGCTACTTTTGTGTTCTCTGAAACTTTTGATTAAACTTCCATGAGGTTTGGGAGACAGTTGGGTTTGGGTGCTGAGCTGTGGTTTGTTTTAACCATAGTTTACTGTACAAGCTACAATTAGTTTTGCAGAACATGGGAAGCTGCCTTAACACCAAGTGAGACTATTGGTCCATCTAGCTCACTATTGTCTACACCAGAGGTTTTCAACCGTTTTGGTTCCACAGCTGCCGTGACCAACTATGTTCTTTCTGAAGCACCCCTGTGGGACTCAGGAGCCCAGTTATGTCACCCCTTGCCTGCAGAGCTAGCAGCCCCTCACCCCTTTTTGAACACCCCCCCTCGTGGAGTGTTCCCTCAGCCTCCTCTCTTCTCCCCTCTCCTTGGGAGTCTCTGGGCAGCTTCAGCTGCTTCCCCTGGTCTCTGAGCTGCCCCCCCCCCGGCCCCAAAGAGAGCTGCCTCCTCACACTGCCCCACAGGGGCCTGGGAAGCACCAAATGGCCAGCTCCAGAGGCATTCGCCTGGGGAGCTTGCAGCCAGGGCTGCTGCAACAAACAGCCATGAAAGTCTTTGGGAGGCAAGGGGGCATCAGAAGAGGGAGGCTTGGTTTTCTCCTTGCTCTTCCTTTGTTTTAATTTGCTGGAAGCCTCCCAGAGTGGCTGGGGAAACCCAGCCAGATGGGTTACAGATAATATGTTGATGTTGTTGTTGTTGTTGTTGTTGTTGTTGTTGTTGTTGTTGTTGTTGTTGTTGTGTTCTTGTGGCCAGCTGAGAGTCTGGGTATTGAGAACCCCCCAGGCTTGGGCATAACATGAGAAACCATGGTTCATGCAAACAGAGATCCATAAGCCAACTTCATACCATTTTTTTTCATATTCTGGTTTGTTAACAACAAACTAACCATAGTTTGTAGACTGTAAAAGCAAACCATGGCTTAATGTTATCTGCAAATCTTGCCCGTGAGTTGATCCGGCTCAATCCTGTCTTCCACCTGGAAATAGCTCTCTAGGATCTTGAGTCTTTCCTAGCTCAGCTGTCAGTTGAATATCTGTTAACTGAAGATGGCAGGATCTGAACTTGAGACCTTCTGCATGCTACTACTGAGCAAGGGTGTCCATTCTTAAATTCTGAGTGATTTTTCAAACACCAGCCCATGGTTGCATTTTTTAAAAAAAATATATGTGTTGGCTGCACAGTTGCAGAATAATCATAACAGAATACCTGCTTCATGATGGGATAATTCAGAGCTAATCAGCCATGCGAAAGTACCGTTAGTCTCTGTGGGCCTCGTTTCCATATCTGTAAAATGACAATTGTGACAATTGGAGCAATTCTGGTCTCCCAAGAGTGCTGTGACAGGGAACGTGTTAAAAGGCTGTCGCCTCAACTGTGTTTCAGTATCTCATTAACAGCGCAGTAAATCGGCAGTACCGAAATCATCGGATACGTTAGGTTGGCCACTGAATTGAAATGAACTAGTTAACATTCTGTTTCCCCGAGGAAAGATTTAAGCTCTCCACAATGCAGCCATCTCAGCCCTCCTGCAGGAATGAGATGTAAGTCATGGCTCCAGATCTTTTGCCCATTTGGGAATTGCATCCTTACTGACCAAGAAATACTGCCTGATGCAAAATATTAGAGGAAATATGGGTCACCCGTTGTGTGATAATTAGCTGTGGAAGGATCTAGGATTGTGAGACTTTTTAATAGGGCAAACTGTGCCATTTCCTCCTCCCCTTGGGTTCTCACTAGCATAGATTGAATTTATATTTTTCTCCCATAGGAAGCAGGTAGTACAATATGAAATCTGGAATTGAACAAAGGGAGTTCAGACATTGAAGCCAAGCAAGGAGGACTCCATATCTGAGCAATGAGAGAACAAGTGGCAAAGGCCATAGCTTAGTGGTAGAGCATCTGTTTATATGCAGGAGGTCCCAGGTTTGATCCCCAACATTTCCAGGAACAGCTGGGAACGTCCTCTACTAGAATGTCCTCTACCAGAAACCTTGAAGAAGCTGCTGCCAGTCTGCATTTGGTGGGGTGTCCTCCTGCTCATTATGCTGCGTGGAGCTCTGGACTACTTCCCCAAAGTCTTTCCCCCATAGTACCACTGATGAGGAGGAATGAATGAGAGCCAAACTACCTGTGACATTGCATACATCTTTGCTTGGAGTGGCTGCTGTCCATTGGGACTAGTAGGGTGGCAGGCAGGCAGGGAGAAGTATGCCGATGACAGCATAGTGTGCACACACTCAAAGGATGACCTCCAAACCACCCAACTGTAAATATCTTCACAGAAGCTTACGGAAAGCTTGGCCTGTTGCTCAACATCCAAAAAACCAAAGTGCTGACCAACAAGCACAAAACAACCCCTTTGCAGCGCCACAAATCCAACTCAATGGTGTAACGTTGGAAAGTGTCAACCACTTCTCCTACCTGGACAGTTATCTTTCCACAAGGACCGACATTGATGCCAAAATCCAGCATTGCCTGAGCTCTGCAAGTGCAGCTTTCTCCTGATTGAAGTGCAGAGTGTTTGAGGACTGGGATATTCACAGGTGAACCAAAATGCTTGTTTACAAAGCTATTGTACTACCAACCTTCAACTTAAAAACGGAAAGCGTAATGCTGGTGGACAAAAAAAATAAATGGTTTAAAGACACTCTCAATGCAAATCTTAAAAAATGTAGTATAAACACTGACAACTGGGAAACATTGGCCTGCGAGCACTCCAGTTGGAGAACAGCCTTTACCAAAGGTGTCATGGGCTTTGAAGATGCTCAGAGTCAGGACGAAAGGGAGAAACGTGCTAAGAGGAAGGCATGCTTGGCAAACCCTTACCGTGATCAACTCCCGCCCAGAAAACTATATCCCCACTGTGGAAGGACAATCTTACTTGGCTACGAGTGATAGAAGAAGAAGAAGAAGAAGAAGAAGAAGAAGAAGAAGAAGAAGAAGAAGAAGAAGAAGAAGAAGAAGAAGATAGACGAGCCAGCTTATTGTAGTTTTGACTCCCCCCCCCCTTGAGTTATGCTTAATGGACTGTTTGCAAATAAGGAGGCAGTTCTGCAAGGTGGGGGAGGGGTGTCTGGCTGAGGGCAGACTGAGGTTGGTGGTGCAGTGACCCATTCACTGTAATGGAGCAGCCTCCACTGGCTTTGAATTTAACGTGCAGGGTGTTGTTGTTTTTAAAGAAATGTAAATTGCATCAGCAGGGTGTGTGTGGATTGAGAATTATTGTGACTGCGGCAGGTGAGGGTAGGTGGTTTAATGCTTTGCTCCTCTAGTGCAGACCTGGGAATGTGGGGGGAGCAACCTCCTTTAGTAAGAAGGAGCTCCCCCTCCCCCTGGAGCTGCTTGAGAGGAGCCATTTCCATCAGGAGTACAGCAACAGAGGGAAATGTTGAACCTTGACTCCCCACTTGCTGATAACCCTGATCCTTATTGCCCCTTTCCAGCAGATGGTATCTGGACTCATTCACCATTACCTTGTTTGGCCCAACGAAGGAAGGCAACTAGTAGCAGGAGAACAGAATGCTTGTCTTCCTGGGCTTACAGAGAAATTTAATGTGTGAAGCTCTTCCCTACCAGGAAAACCTTTCCCTGCTAAATTGGCAGGCCAGGCTGCTTTGCTGGGCAAAGAAGCAGGGGCGAAGGGAAGGAGGGAGGGAAGAAATAAGAAAAAAAAAGTCAATTTGCTTCTGTTTATCAAAACTTAGAGCAATACACAACACACACACACACACACACACACACACACATTGAGTTTTTAGCATGCCATGTTTCCTTTGTGTCAACAAAGGCCAGGTTTTTATTGCTTCATTTTCATGGGAGGTTTGTGTTTATGACTTCACAGCACTACAATTCCTTTTACTCAAGCTAAATTTAACCCTGCCCCGATAACAGCAGCAAACATCGTTAACCCGTGTGCATAAAGATGACACATGCAAAATGTTTGTGTTTAAAAGGAAAATGTGCTCTAAGCCATATGCTGCAAGTTCCCCTCCTGGTTCTTTGTCTGGCAGAGGTGAAATCTTGAGCCAGAGTGAATCTGTGCCAGTTTGCCAAGAAACCTTTATTTGGGATAGGCTTGGTGGTTGGGCATTGTTATGCGACCCTGCAGTCAGTCAAGAATAAGAGAGGCTATCAAGCCAGAAGGGGTATTCATTTATAGGTTGTGGCTCACTGGTTTGATAGCAGAGGAATGTAGGAATTCAAATCTTGGTCCACCTAGTTCAGAATTGTCTACACAACAGCTGCAGGTTTCAGAGAGGGAGTCTTTCCAAGCCCTACCTGGAGACACCTAGGATTGAACCTGAAACCTTCTGCATTCAAAGCAAATTTTTTACCATGAGCTATGGCCCTTCCCCTATGATCCATCTGGATTGCTTTAAACACTTTCCTGCCATCAGCCATAAAATGCTACATGCATTTCGTCTGGCATCTCTAGATATACTATTTCTGCCTTCCCTCCGCCCTTCTGTGTGTGCACCTTCTCTTTCCTTCACAAGTCAGGAAGCTCAGAGGAAGGGGTTTAGCAGCTTTAAGTGTACTCTGAGCAGCATTAAGCCCTTTGCCCCTGAAATCCCACTTCTGCCTAGGCACTACAGAGAAGGAAGCCTCAGCAGTGTGGTGTTGTGCAATTGGTATCCATTACTTCACTTATATGGGGCGCGGGTGGCGCTGTGGGTTAAACCACAGAGCCTAGGATTTGCCGATCAGAAGGTCGGCGGTTTGAATCCCTGCGACGGGGTGAGCTCCCATTGCTCAGTCCCTGCTCCTGCCAACCTAGCAGTTTGAAAGCACGTCAAAGTGCAAGTAGATAAATAGGGACCGCTCCAGCGGGAAGGTAAACGGCGTTTCCGTGCGCTGCTCTGGTTCGCCAGAAGCAGCTTAGTCATGCTGGCCACATGATCCGGAAAGCTGTCTGCGGACAAACGCCATCTCCCTTGGCCTATAGAGCAAGATGAGCACGCAACCCCAGGGTCCATCACGACTGGACCTAATGGTCAGGGGTCCCTTTACCTATACCTTACTTCACTTACATACTTCCGGAAATCAGCAGCCTTCATAGTAACAGGCAAGCATCTGCTCAGCATTCCCTGCTCCTAATCAAAAAGGCTCCAAGATCCTCTTCCATCCTCCAGGACAGTGGTGGGGAACCTTAGGCCAAATGTTCTTCCCACACCTGGTTTTTGAGACTCTCTGCAGGCTTGCTCCAACTCTCGAGTGTTTTTGCCTGGTTGGAATGTGCTCTTGAATGCTAAAAACGCCTTGTACTCTCCTCAATGGAAGATAGAGGGATTTGTAAGCATGTGTGGAACTAGTTTACTGTACCAAGGTAACATTTGCATTTGTTGCTCCTCCTACTTTTGCTTCTGGGCCTGGCCCACCACTGCCCATGGCCCTTGGAAGGCTGCCCGGCAGGGAGTGTGGCCCTCGGGCTGAAAAATGTTCCTCATCCCTGATCCAGGAATGTCGGCATTATGTAGTTTGAGCCTCTTCCAGCCCCAACTGGAGATGCTTGTGATTTAACTGGGGGCCTTCTGCATTCAATGGAGGTGTTCTTTCTGAAAGTCTGGGCTTCAGACAGGCTTGTGATCCCCATGGCAGCCTCCTCCCACTTCACATATGTGCCTGAGCATCACTCTCCTAGATGTCTGAAGACTGGAACATGACAATTTAGGGGCAAGCCAACTATCAGCACAGCTGGATGTCTTGGAAAAGCAAGGGTACCTCCTTCTGCATTGAGCTGAACGGAGAGAAAATAAAAAATCTGAATTCTTCTCATCCATCCCTCAGACATATTTCCATAAATCACCCCATCAGTCTTACTCGGTGGTGGCTGGTGCTCATTGGAACTGGGAGGCAGAGAGTCTGACAATCGATGGTGCCAGAGTCAATGAGAGGCAGAACCAACTTTGACCCCATCATCTTCCCGGTTGATTTCTTCAAGAGACTGAGGAAAAGAAAGCAGGAAGGCAACACAACCCCCTGAACTGGTTGCATGTAGGCCAGTGAGGACTGACTGAGAGCAGACTGAAGTTGATGGCTCTAATAGACCAGGCTCCACTTACTTAGGTGTGTGTGTGTATCATTTGCAGCCCAGAATATCATTCACACCACTGAGGTAGGAATGCCCCAGAGTGAGACGAGTATTACATCCCCACTGTCACAAGGACACAGCAGGTATGAAAACACCCAGACCCACCCAGAAGAGCAGCTTTGAAAGCATTATAACTTTCATTGGGGAGACTTTTGAAGCAGCATTCCCCAACCTGGTGCCCTCCACGTATTTTAGATTGCAGCTCCCATTAGCCCCAGCCAGCACAGTTGGGCTGATGGGAGCTTCAGTTCAAAATACCTGGAGGGCACCAGGTTTGAGAAATCTGCTTTAAACTAATAATGGCATGATAATGATAATGACATGACATGGTCTTGGGGCTCCCTGAAGCACCACTTTTGATTGAAAGCAGGCAAACCGCAAGTGGTAACAAGACACTGGTAGCAAAAGGCGTTATGTGTGTTTTCCTAGGCTCCCTGCTAAGCTTTTGACACAATAAGTAGCATTGCTCCATAGGTTGGGCTACAGGGTGCAATTGCCCTGCAATAAATATGTGTTTATGGCCTACCATAAATGTTCACAGTGACAGTTTATGGCACGTAGATTGGGTGCTCTGAACAGCAATTGCCTATATTCTGGATTTTTCCTGTGTTCCTCTAGTGGTAGCCGAAGTAGACATTTAAGAGCTCTTTTCCCTTGGTGTGCATTTTGCCAGTCTCAGGTGCTCTGGCACACAGGGGAAAGAGCCAATGTCCAGGGCCCTTTCCAGACATTTGGAAAGTGAATCCTGTTCCGACTCACATTAACTCATTGGCACCCCCATTGAACATTTGGGGATACAACAGTAGAGTAGTGCCTGACAAGGTATATTATAACAGAATAGAATATTAGAAATGCACCAAACTGTTTGTGTTAGCAGTGAGTACGTTGCTTCCATTATAGGTAATTCCTACTGTTACATGTGTATACTTCACTCACAGTCACGTTGTGTCATAGATTTTTTTGTAGTTGTTTGGTTTTCGTTCATGTGGTTTTTCATCGTTGCAGTGAATCGTGGAGCTCGTAGTTGTAAAGTTGCATAAATGGAGTTTTTGTTTTAATGAGTATTGACTCAAAAGAAACAAGAGAACCCATAGTTATTAAAAAGAAGCAAAAGATGTGCCTCTGTATCCCATGAGGTGGTGAAATTCATAATATAACCTGTAATTCAAGATTGGTTGAAAGGTAAATTATACGCTTTGGGTTATAAGGAAAAATAGATTTGCTTAGTGGATGTTTATGGAACTTACTATGACGAGTGTTCAGCTGTAAAATCTGATACTTGAGCTGGGTAATCTTTCCTGAAATTCAAGATACATTTTTGTGATTAAAACCATGAAGACATCCTATTATTTTTTATAAGCACATTAACTCTTGTAATTTAAACAGATTAGTTTGCATTTCACATGCCAAGCGCATGCATCATGATTTATTAAGGGAAACAGTTTTCCACATCTGTTTCTGTTTCTTGATTCATTAAATTTTGATTGAAAAAAAAAGTTGTAGGAAAATCCCACAACACTCACCAGCCAGAGTGATTGCTTTTCTGCTGCTTTTGTCTGTTTGGGATTTATCTTTCTCTCCATCTCCCCCCTCCCATCCCCTAAATGAAATGAAACAAAACAAGATTCAGTTGATAGCCTATAAAATCTAGAATTCCATGGCTTCTAAATTTCAGTCAGGTTCACACTTGCTGTGTCTAGAGGCTGCTGAGTTATGGCCATTCAGCCTTGAGAAAGATGTGCCTGTTTTTTTTTGTGTGTGTGTGTGTGTGTGTGTGTGTGTGTTTGGGTTTTTTGATGTGAAAGAATTTGAGGCCGTGCTTTCTTTTAGAAAGCATGTCACTTCACACACGTCACGGATCTTTACTCACAACAATGCAAAATTCTGTATTCTGTGTCTTCCTGTAAAGCATATACTGTCTAATTGTACATGATTCCTCCAAATCTGCTTTAAGGTCTCAAGCAGACGCTGGCAGACAGCACACCAAATGTGCTTTCCTTGTTCCCCTTTGATAAGCCTGTTGTGTTTGTGGTGGGGTACTTAGAGCAGGGGTTGGCAAGGTTTACCTCGCCTGGGCCAGTTCACTCCCGTGGAGATCGCTCTGTGGGCCGGATCGTGTCTGCGCATGTGCAGACGTGATTTCTGGGGCCGTGGAAGCGAGTCCCCGCTCCATGCTGTGCCGGTTTAGTGCTGCATGCGGAGACTCACCGAGTGGGTGGCTTGGTTTGGGGGCAGCTTATGGGCCGTTTCAATGACCCCTGTGGGCTGCTTGTGGCCCATGGGCTGCAGGTTGCAGACCAATGACTTAGAGAAAGTGATTCACTTAGAGTAAGCATGGACCAGGGAGAGAAAAGTGCCTGTCTATCAGTGGTGGCGAACCTCTAGCTCATGGGCCAGATTTGACTTGTCAGGCCATTTGCTCCAAACCACACCCACCAGCCCCACACTTGCCTTTGTGCAGCATGGTTCTTTTTGACACACTCACCAAGTCCTCTCTCTGTCCTCCATCCAGGAAACAAACAACCAGCACCAGAACTCATGAAACATTCTAGCTAGGCAAAAATGCTCAAGGAAGGTGCAAAGCAGGACTGTGAGCAGGTGTGGCTGGTGATGGGTGTGTCGCTAGGCGAGAATCCCAAAGGCCACATTCAGGGCTTGAGGTTCCCTGACCCTGAAATAAAGCTCAAAGGCCGCTCAAAGTGACCCTTGAGTATTGTCCTGCCTTCTTAGGTTATAGCACCTGGCTCTGGTGAAGGGAAAACCACAGAAGTGGACGGGTTGTGCCGACCAAGTGAGGAGGGAGGTCACAGGGCACCTGCTGATATCCTTTGAATAATGGGATTCTCTTAAGAGCTGGGGATTCTCTTAAGAGCAAAAGAGTCCTAGCAGAGGAAAGAAATCAGCAGCTTGAGGAGAAGAGACTTCACAGGCTGAAAGTGGAAACAATGTGCACTTGGTCTCAGTTGTGGCCTGGTAGAGTTTTAATTGCTGAAATTACCTTGTTGGGAAGCCTTATCAGCTGCTGTTCTACTGATTGTTTGGTTTAGATAAGCGCTGAAAAAACGATAAAGCTCTTGATAAGGTTCTGCCGATTACAGCAACCAGTTGAAAAGTGTTTCCGCTTCCTGGGAGTGGAGTCATTTTGGATCTTGCCTGGATCTTTCTGTTTTTTTCTCTCTCTCTCTTGTGGAATACTTTTCGCTCCCTTCCCGTAAGTGAGTTTAAATTGACCTCTTCAAAATGTATTTTTATAAATCCTCTGAATGCCCCCCTCCTTTGCATGTTTTTTTTAGGGGGGGAATTATCTTGTTGAAACAGATGCTGATAGTGTGGCATTTAATACAAGGTTGATTCTGCTGCTTTTCTCTGTTGCTTACATGGTTTGACTTGCCAGTACAGCATATAGTAGTGACTATAAAGTATTAGAATAAGTTGTTAACTATAGCGATGCCATGGCTGCTCCTAGTCCATGTTTTGGCATCAGAAGTAGGTTGTTTGTGTAATCGACAAATAAATCTCCATTGCTTGAATCCATATGTCAGGGTTCCCTGCTTGGGAAAAATTCACTTGCAAAGTGGAGAGTGAGAGTGTTATGATTTCGTCAGGATCCCTTGACATTTGCAATGAGGTAGGGAGTTGTTTGTTAGTGTTGCTGTTTGGTGTTTTTTTTTGGGGGGGCGGGTCTCTCTCAACTCTGAGATCCTGAATCAGAAATGGAGGCAACAGCTAGACAAAGTTTGCTGCTCAGCTCCTACCATTTGGGTCAATGCCTAATTATGCTCTTTTGTCAGGCAAGGAAAAGAGAATAGAATAGAATAGAATAGAATAGAATAGAATAGAATAGAATAGAGGGAATGGAGTATCATTCCTGGTTTTGTTTTTTGTTGTTTTAAATAGCTCTGTAATATTCATTTGAGCCAATCTTTGGGCTGTGACAGTACAGCAAACCCCCTCTTTACTACTGCTTAATTTTTTTGTTTTTATGAAACAGCTCTGGGATAGAGCCGTCAATAATGATGTTTTAAAATATGGAATTTATGCGTTGATCAAATGCTAGTCCTACTCAAAGCAGGCCAATCGAAATTAATGGACATAACTAACATAACAAACTTGCATACAACCCTGTATTTTCTAGTTGATTTTCAATTGTAATGATGATTTTTAGAGGAAATTCATTTGTTTGGCTGTTTAACTGTATTTTGCATTGTGAAATTTTCCTTGTATTTTTCAAGCTGGTCTTTATATATAATTTTTATTTTATTTTATTTTATTTTATTTATTAAAGCATTCATATACCGCCCTCACAAAATACAGCAACATAAAAAGACACACAGGGCCATTAAAAACAGTACAGAGCAATCATTAAAATGACTGAATTTTCAAGAATTTTTTTTTAACAGTCATGTTGTTGTTGTTGTTTAGTCGTTTAGTCGTGTCCGACTCTTCGTGACCCCATGGACCAGAGAACGCCAGGCACCTCTGTCTTCCACTGCCTCCCGCAGTTTGGTCAAACTTAACAGTCATAGAATTTGGCTTTTTTTGTCTTTGTGGTTCACTAAGGTAGGGATTTTATAGAGTTGAAATTGAGTCATCTAGAGGGGCAGTATTTGTTTGTTTTGTTTCTATTTTTATTATGTATTTTGCATTTTTATGCTATGAACAGCCTTGAGATACACAAATTTAATAAAATTTAATAAAAACAAAAAAACAACAGAGAATTCATAGCTGGGAGCTGAATTTCAACTCTAGTCTTCTAGATCAGAGTTCAGTGTACTACCTCTGAAATGCACCATGGAAAAGTGAAGACAGGAACCATTGGTCCATCTAGATGAGTATTGTCTGTGCTGACAGCAATCATTCGGGGTTGAGGGTAGTCTCTCCTGGTGGAAATTGGAGCTTTCGCATGCAAAGGAGTTGCTGTACCTCTAAGCTATGGATGGCACTTCCTCACTTCCACGCTGTATGTCAGGGTTGCTAACATGCTACCCGCCCAACTACAACCCCCACTATTGCTTAACCTTGCCCATGCTAGTTGGAGCTGATGAGAGTTGGAATCCTATAATTTCCCCCCCATTCTTACACAGGCTTGGGCAGCTGCAGCTAACTTATAGAGCAATCCAGTGGATATCTACTCAGAAGTAAGTCCCTTTGAACACAGCAGACTTGCTTCCAGGTGAAGTGTTCATTGTGTTCAGCCCACCCAGTAGATATGACTGTTTCTTCCTGAGTATTACTGTGCTAGTAGCATTTACATGATTCCGTTTGCATTTTTACTGTGGAAGAAGGCTTTGTATAGAAACCCATTTGACTCATGCCTGCAAGATGCTTTTTAATAGGTCTTTGGGTTTTGTTGAACCCTCCAGCCTTCTAAATAATCACAGCCATCAAAGGCCTTGCACTTAAATAGCACCTTAATGCAAGGATCGTCAAGGGCTTTGCAGATGTTAAGGAAGGAATGTTTGCCAAAGGCAAAAAGAAAACTCAACAAAATGATAGAGAATGTTTCTCAGACACACTTTTATTCCCTTCCCTGCTTGTCTGTAGAGAGCTACTATGCCTCACTCAGATGTTCCTAATCTTGATTAAAGTTTGACACGAACAGCACAGCCCAACATTTGGCAGGATTCAGATCCAAGGCCAAATTGCCTTGCTTGCAGTTGAGAGAAGAAAACACAGTTGTATAGTTTGTCTCAAGAGTATGCCAGAGTAATCTTCCCTATGTTCTTGTTTCCATTGACTAAGAACCCTCAAATCTGGTTACCCACAAAACCAATGAAAACGTTTTGTGCTATATTATGCTACAGAACCTGAGATTTGTGCCACCAGTGCCTACTGTAGCATTAAATTGGGTTTTGTGGTTAGTGGTCCAAAACCCAACATTGTCTATCTTCTTCAAATCTGTCCCACTGTTGTGTATGCTAGTTTTGTGCCACAAGCCTGGGTTTGGCGTTGCCACTCACAAGTGTGCAAATGGGACTACTCTGTGGTGAGATCCTAGTGACTACCCTAAAAACAGCATGGTCATATCTTGTCCAAATTTTTGTGCTGCTCTGTACCCCAAATTTCCAACACCGCTTGTGAGCATGCAACAGGCATATCACCTGGTGACCCCTAGTGAATACCCTAAAAATGTCACATCTTCTCTAAACCTGTGCTGAACCTTTGATTTTTGTTCCATTAGTCTCCAGTTTCTTATGCCCCCAAGTGTTCCACAGACATACCCTGTAGTGATTGCTAGTGAGCACCCCAAATACAACATTTATGTATCTCTTTTGAACCCGTGCCAAAGTTTTGTGGTGTTTTGCGACACAAACCACAGTTTTATTCGAATGTATAACTAAACGCCTTGGCCTGGTTCACACATCATGCTAAGCTAAACCATGGTTTAGCAGGAGCTTGTGAACATGCTCCTCCTCTGGTTGTACTGCTGCTTTGCTTTACTAAGTTAAGCCGTGGAATGTCCTCTTCAACAGTGTTAAATTCCTGCCCCCCCTTTTTTTGTTTCCAGTGAAACCACATAGGCTGGACCCAAAGCATCCCACAGATAATTGTATAATCCCCCCCCCCCCCATCTGCACTCCAGCTTGAGTTTTTTGTGGTGGCGGCTCCATAACAAAGGCTTGGCTCTTAGCAATGTAAACTATGGCTAAAGCCATGTTGGTTTGTTTAGATATGCCAAGGAGTGCTGCTTCTCTCCCGCCTCCCTTTCCACAATGGGGACTAGGCTACCACACACAGCTGGTGTTTCTAATCAAGCACAGATGTGTATTGGGATCTCTCCCATCTCCTGGAACATTTAAATGGAGATGAATGGGGCTTAATCAGCTATAAATAACAGCATGCCTTGCCTGTGGATCACTAACCTTCTGCAAGACTCCCACAGGAGGAGGGTTAGGTTTAATTACTTCAGCTGACTGCAAACAACAAAATAATCAGGCTCTGGATCAAGTGCCAAAAGGAGGGAGAGGGATTAAGAGGTGAAGTAATAAAGAAAGATAAAGATCTAACAGGCTGCCTGGGGTGGTGGGTCCTGCCACCCAAGCAGGGGACCCCTTGGGGATTGGGAATGCATCCTCCTAAGCACTAGAAGCACATGGAGAGGTTGGCAAAAATGCGTGCACAGCCCTTTACCCCAGTGCTCTCATGCAGTTGCCCATCCTGAACTCTGCTTCCAAGTAAAGTCTTGTCTGGGGGAAATCCTGGATTCAGATAAACACATTAAGAATGCAGGAAGCTGCCTTACGTCAAGTCAGCACATTGGTCAGTCTAGCTCAGTATTATCTACAGTGAATGGGACACGGGTGGCGCTGTGGTCTAAACCAGTGTTTCCCAACCTTGTGCCTCCAGCTGTTTTTGGACTACAATTCCCATCATCCCTTGCCACTGGTCTTGCTAGTCAGGGATGATGGGAGTTGTAGTTCAAAAACAGCTGGAGGCACAAGGTTGGGAAACACTGGTCTAAACCACTGAGCCTCTTGGGCTTGCCCATCAGAAGGTTGGTGGTTCGAATCCCCACGACAGGGTGAGCTCCCGTTGCTCTGCCCCAGCTCCTGCTAACCCAGCAGTTCAAAAGCATGCCAGTGCAAGTAGATAAGTAGGTACCGCTGTGGCAGGAAGGTAAACGGCGTTTCTGTGTGCTCTGGCTTCCATCACGGTGTCCCGTTGCGCCAGAAGTGGTTTAGTCATGCTGGCCACCTGACCCAGAAAGCAGTCTGTGAACAAATGCCAGCTCCCTTGGCCTAAAAGCAAGATGAGCGCTGCAACCTCATAGTCACCTTTGACTGGACTTAATCGTCCAGGAGTCCTTTTCCTCTCTCTCTCTTTTTTTACCTATCTACACTGTCTGGAAGATGCCAGCTTTCAAGATGCCGCCAAATGCTGCAACCTTTCCTCACACGGGAGTTGCTCCACCTCCTCAATCATTTTGGTTGCTCATTTCTGAATATTTTCCAACTCTACAATGTCCTTTTGGAGGTGGGGTTCTCAGAACTCCCAAGTGTGGTCAAACTTCAGATTTATACAATGGCATCATGTTATCGGCAGTTTTATTTTTACTTCGTTGCCTAATGAATTTAATGGAACTTGGAGCCCAACAACCTCTGAAGGGCCACTAGTTCCCCATCCCTGAAGTAGACAGTACCTGCCCTTATGGATATGTGGTTAGATCATGTATTACAGGATATTTTTCATCCTTATAATCATCACTCTTCCTCCAAGCAAAATTCTAACTATAAAAAGTGCACACAAATCTTTAAAATAAGTGGGTTCAAAGGAAAAGCTGCTGTTCCCGTGTGTGTGAGGGTGAGATATAATCAAAGGGTTGTTCTGGAATCACTTCCCTCCCTCTAGTTGGGCAGTGGTGCAAAATTGCATTAATCATGTACGTGTAAATATTTTTCAGCTCCTTCTGTTGATAAGCAATTTCAGACTGGTGACTGGTGCCATCCAAGAGCTACTAGGGTGCTGGGCAAAAAATGGATGAAAACCTCTTCAGTCTACAATTGCCAAAAAAGAGAGAAAGTATGGGGCATAGTTACTAATTCTGGCTGCTTTATCACTTGCTGAAGAACACAGCCTCTGTCAGAAGGCGTTTAACTTATGTTATGTCTGTTCTCGTTCACTGACAGCCAGCGAGGCACAAAAGAGGCAAAATGAGACGCAATGCCCATCATGAGTCTCCCCCCCACCCTTACTCACTGTGGTTCGTGGTGCATTGGTGCCACTTAGTGGGGGGAGAACTGAACTGAAGTTTTCTCAAACTGGGTGAAGGCTTCCCCAGCAGGGGCTGAGGGAACACGGCATTCTTTGAGCTTTTTGTCCTTCTTATCTAGAAGATCAGGTGACTCCAAAGCGTAATTCGAAGACATTTCAGGGTGAATGTCTGGTTATTCTTGATGAGAGCCTATACTATTGCTGGCCCTCATATGAACCATTGTTTTGCTGAAAATTTCTCCTTCTCTTTCTCTTTGTAAAAAACTTCATTAATAACCTCCCCAAAATGCTTTTGGTCCTGTTGCTGTGAACGCAAAAGCTGTGTACACATTAGACCTTAAAGCACATTCAAAGCACCTTCTTTCCCTCAAATAATTCTGGGCCCTGTAGTTTTACCCCTTAGGTAATGTTAAAGGTACCCCTGCCCGTACAGGCCAGTCTTGCCAGACTCTGGGGTTGTGTGCCCATCTCACTCAAGAGGCCAGGGGCCAGCGCTGTCCGAAGACACTTCCGGGTCACGTGGCCAGCATGACATCGCTGCTCTGGCAAGCCAGAGCCGCACACGGAAACGCCGTTTACCTTCCCGCTGGTAAGCGGTCCCTATTTATCTACTTGCACCCGGAGGTGCTTTCGAACTGCTAGGTTGGCAGGCGCTGGGACCGAGCAGCGGGAGCGCACCCCGCCGCAGGGATTCGAACCGCCAACCTTTCGATCGGCAAGTCCTAGACGCTGCGTCCCTCGTTTTACCCCTTACAGAGTTATAATTCCCAGCAAACCTTAACAAACGACAGTGCCCAGAGTCATTTGTGGGGGGGATGTGCTTTGAATGCACTTTAAATACGTATGCAGCCTTGTGGAGTGTTTTGCGTTGTTGTTCTTGTTATTATTCATACCTCAACAACTGAGCATCTGCTTTGCATGAAGAAAGTGCCAGATTTAACCCTCTGCATGTCCAGGCAGAGCTGGAATAGATCCCTGCCTGAAATCTTTGGAGATCCACTGCCAATCAGTGCAGACAATATGGAGCTAAACGGACCTGATGGTCTGATTCATATAAGGCAGCCCCATCATGTTTGTTTTTTTTCCTCGGCTGACCTTAATAAAAACCACTAAATCCTGTGTTTACTTTATAAAAGGGGAACATATTTACAGATTCTGAACCTTCTGATGGGCAAGGCGATAGTAACAAAGCCCAAATCTTAATTAAGTAATAGGATCTGACAGGCTGTGTATTTCTAGATGTGCACTGCAGCCTCTGGGAGAGAGTCCAGAGGGCGAACGCTCATAATAGTCTGAGATGTGTCTTAATTGCTCAGAAAGGAAGTGGATATTTGTCCAGTCACTTTTTCCAAGTAGAATATAGATATTCTAAGAAAGTTAAATCCAACATTATTTTATTTTTGTTAAGGCAGCTGCACTGGGCTTAGAAAAAGATTCTCCAAATACAATTAAAGTTAGGTTGGCAAACTCTGTGTGATATCCACCTAAGGCTTCAACCCTAATCCCACTTAACTGGGAGTAAGCCCCACCCAATTTAATCTGATTTACTTTTGAGTGGACATAAGTTACAGGGCTGTACAGTTGGAAGAGACCCCAAGGGTCATCTAGTCCAACCCCCTGCGATGCAGCGGGTTAGTCATATTCAGAGTATAACTAACATTGGATATCCCCTGTTGTTTGCTTGTCTTCCATATATAAATGGAAGATCAGAATCACACAAGATTTCTTCCCACTCCACCGTTGCTTATACATACTAGAGCTGGTATAACATGTCAGAATTTGACCAGTGGAGTGGACAATGGGGGCCAATTCCAAAATGAGAAGAAGGATGTTGTGTGTGTATCACATGGTTTGGGCAGAGGAGGGGGCCTTATGATGGCAATACAGTGGTACCTCGGGTTACAGACTCTTCAGGTTACAGACTACGCTAACACAGAAATAGTACCTTGGGTTAAGAACTTTGCTTCAGGATGAGAACAGAAATTGTGCAGCAGCAGGAGGCCCCATTAGCTAAAGTGGTACCTCAGGTTAAGTACAGTTTCACGTTAAGAACGGACCTCCAGAACGAATTAAGTTCTTAACCTGAGGTACCACTGTAACAGTCCTGGTGAAGAGGATAATGTTAGCCAGCGCCCCACTGAGGCTATTGCCAACATCTTTTAAAGGTTTTTTTTAAAAAAAAGAAGAAAAAAAATTCCAACTGTGCAAAATTCAGATCCCTTTTAATTATCACATGTTAATCTGACCATTTGGGCAAACAAGAGACATTATCACAGTACATTGACACATTCTAGCCTGGCAAATTCTTAAGAATTTTGCCAGGCTAGAATGTCCATTCTTAATGTCCATTCTATCCATTCTTAAGGAACTCAGCCCTGTGTGCTCACTGGAAGGACAGATCGTGAAGCTGAGGCTCCAATACTTTGGCCACCTCATGAGAAGAGAAGACTCCCTGGAAAAGAACCTGATGTTGGGAAAGATTGAGGGCACAAGAAGGGGACGACAGAGGACGAGATGGTTGGACAGTGTTCTTGAAGCTACCAGCATGAGTTTGACCAAATTGTGGGAGGCAGTGGAAGACAGGAGTGCCTGGCGTGCTCTGGTCCATGGGGTCACAAAGAGACGGACACAACTAAACAACAACAACACCCTGGCAAAAGCAATCAAAGAGGGTGCTGAGCAGAAATGTGACTCAGGAGAGTGTGTGGCTTGGAGAGGAGCAGATAAGAGAGGCCTGTGGAGCTACATTTCTACACACACTAGGCTAGTTTCTCCACCCACCCACATCCACCACCTCTGTGCTAAATCCAGGCAAGCGAGAGAGATATCAAGAGTTCAAGGGTACATTCTTGACGGACAAAAGCACTCAAGCTAGGTAGAAAGGGCTCAATGCCCACATTTGAGTTCACAGGCCAGATATTTCATTCCTCTGCTCTTGGGAAATAAAGAGTTCCATAGATATGGGTCCACCAATGAGATCCCCCATCTCTCATATCCAACATTCTAACTGGCCCTAAACCAACATTAAGTTGAAATCAAACACACCTTATTGCTGGGGAAGTCTTGTGACGCTCTGTTTTAATTCCGTGCACTTCTGTTTGCTTCCCAGTATCTGCAAGCAATTCAGTCCCTCGTGCATCTGCCTGCCACAGCTAATGCTTGCTGGTTTGATCAAAACATTTGGTCACCTGTAGACGGTGCAAAAGTCCTAGGGGCTAACTCAATCTTCCTTTTTATCTGTTCTCTTTCTGTGAATCCACTTAAGTTGACAATTGCCCTTGATAAAGACCTTTATTTCAGTGTGCCAAGCACCCATTCCTTATAAAGGCTACAGAAGAGTTTTGGATGTTGTTGTTGTTGTTGTTTTTAAAGCACACATTTCTGTCTTGCACACACACCAGAGGGCACTGTATGGCATGTTGTAACATAATAAATAACCTCTTAACCTGCTTAGTGCTTTATGCTCAATAGCGTGTTTTACAGCATTACCTGGAGTCCTTGAATACTAGTTCCCATGGCAACCTGATATAGCGTTTTTATTCTTTATTACTATCACTGTTTTATTGCTGCCTTGTTCAAATGTGCTGTCATCTTTATTTTGCTTCAGTGCTATCCTTGTGTGTGCGCCTGAGATTGAGAGAGGGAGGAAGGGAGTGAAAGAGCACTGCAAATCTGTTTCTAGAAATTATTTTAGAAGTAAGAAGGTGATCTGTCATCTCTGTATTAAATCTCAGTTCAAGCGTTGACACAAATTGGGGGTAGGAGGACCCCCACATGTAGAAAGAGACTGACAACCTGAATATAGATTAAGGCAGGTGGTTAAATTATGGCATAAAGCTGCACAGAACCAGTGAAAAATGAATTTTGGGGTGGGGAGGTGATAGCTATTCTTACGGATGGAAGAGGGGAGGGGATTCTATTTCATATTTGGAGCCTAAATGCTGTGATGTAGATGAGGATTTTTGTAAATTGTATAGGGATCTGAATCTCCAAGGAACACAGGAAAAGGACCCTCTACCCAAACCATTTGTTATCAATTAGCAAAAAAGGGGGGACCCACTCTGATTGCCAGCTTTACAGTGAGTGCATCAGTATGGTCAGTTTGCATACAACACACAATAACTTGTACACATAACTTCTTGGTAGCATCCACCCTGGATTGAAATAGTTTCACCCTGTGGGAGTTCAGGACAAGGGCTGTAGCACAGAGCACATTCCTCAAGTTCAGTACCTGGTATCTCCAGGTAAAGACTCCTGTCTGAAATTCTGGAGAGCTGCTGCTTGTGTTTGTAGACCAGCAGTAGGCAATCTGCTGCCCTCCAGATGTTCTGAACAGCAACTCGCATGATCACCTCCAGCCAATGTGTTCAGTAGTCAGAGTTGATAGGAGCATCTGGAGGGCACAACTGGTTACATTAAGCAGACAAAGTATTTGCCACTCAACCATTTCCATGAGGTCTAGTGTCATGGCACTCCAAAAACTTTATGAAGGACTATGAATTCAATCATAGCACACATGTTTTACATATAAGCATTCCAGTTCCAGTCTCTGCAATCTCTATATAGTCTGTCAGGTAGCTGGACCGTGAAAGACTTTGGCATGAAATTTGGAGAGCTGCTCTCAGTTAGCATTTAGAGAGGTCTACAGTTGGTGCTTTAAAAGTAAATCAACATTCTAGTGCCAAGGTAAACTTAAGTACTCCAGAAAAGCTGGATGTTGCAGTTAGTATAAATTTTATGCAAATTTGCCTGATTTCTTTTCCTTTGCTGAATATATTATGCTTCTGTCAGTCAGTTTTTATTTTATATTCTTTATTTAAAGATTTTAAAAAATACAATTGCACAGAGTAAGATAAGAAACAAAAAAGAAGAAAAAGAAAATAAATAGTACCCATGTAGAAAATAAAACAGAACAATGAAAAGGACGTATATGAATGTTTTTCATGCTCTATTTCCAAAGAGGCAAAGCTGTTAAACAGCACTGTGACCCTCTGGATGTTGGGCAACACCTCTCATCATCTCTGACCATTTGGCATACTGGCTGGGGCTGATGGGAGTTGGAGTCCAACAGCATCCAGAGTGCAACAGGTTCACCACACCTGCTATATGATAAGACCTATCCCCAGCTATGGTCCTAATTCATATTAATATATTGTGAACTCATAACCTGTATTTGCACTAACTTCTTCCTCTTGCAATATTCAGTGAAATATAGCGTGCTTTTCTTCTTCTTTTTAAAATTTATTTTATCAGTTTTAAACTATACCCAAAAAGAGGAAAGGGGGAATTCCCTCCCCTTAATGAAAAAACACTAAATCCATCACATGCAAGGTTGCACATACAGTCTGAGTTGCAAAAACTAATTTCAAACTCCATATCCGAAGAACAATGGAAAATGATTCATTTAAAAATGTATCCAGAAACAAACATACAATAAAACTAAGTATAAATATAAGACTGTGTTTTCAAATTAAAATATTGGAAGATAATATGGATATTTTGATGTCTACTGGTACAACCAGGATGGGTAAGGTAAGTCAAGAGGGGCCAGCATGTGACTTCAAATGAGTCCGCCGTGATAAATCATCCACTAAGTCTGCTTTGTTGGACCAGCTTTTATTGTAATCCAAGAGCCCAACTTTACTCCTGTGTAAAAACAGAGCCACAATTCCATTGCTGGGCTATTTCCATTTTCACCGCTGCCAAAAGGAACATAATCAAACCATTTAAACATGATACCCACTTTAATATCTCATAAGAATTTGTTTCTGTTATTGATTCATGAAGTTACATTTGGTCCTGATCAGGGTGGATTTGATTTAAATCAAATTGATTTAAATCACTAGTCAGTAAGACTTGATTTAATTTTTTTTTAACAGAAAGACTCATTCTTACTGGTATAATCGTGTAATAATCATATAATGAAGGTGTCATTTTTGGAATAATAAATTTTCAGAGTAGTTTTTACAGTTATATTAAAAATTACTGATTTGGTTATACTACTACAAATACATAACACCTTAAACTGAGTTTTATCACACATGGAAAACTTAAAACCTTATTTCCTGATGAATAGCCTTTGGACTGTAATGTAACTTCAATAGAAAACTATCTTTAGAAAGATTTTTCCTCCAAAAGCTTTTTATTTTAAAAATCTGATTAAAATAAAAAAAAATCCAATTTAAAATTTTAAAAATCTGATTTGGGTTTTTGGGGAAAAAATCATTGATTTTTATCCACCTTGGGCCTGATGTCTTCAGTGGGCCCAGCTCCTTGACCAGGGGTCAGCAGCCTTTTTCAGCCGGGGGCCGGTCCACCGTCCCTCTGACCATGTGGTGGGCCAGACTATTTTTTGGATGGGGGGATGAACAGATTCCTATGCCCCACAAATAACCCTGATATGCATTTTAAATAAAATGACACATTCTACTCATGTAAAAATACGCCGATTCCTGGACCGTCCATGGGCTGGATTGAGAAGGTGATTGGGCCGCATCCAGCCCACGGGCCTTAGGTTGCCTACCCCTGTCCTTGACACTGCTGTGCATTTGCTGGCCCTCTGGCCCCAATTCACATCGCTGCTTGAAGGGGGAAGGGGCAAGGCAGGGAGGGACGGCTGCTCCTTCTGCATGTTTCTGTCACTACTTCTGTGTTGGGGGCAGCAGCAGAGTCTGGGGACTCTGGAGTTCAGCAATGGGGGCCCTCTTGCGATGTGGCCCTTGAACCCTGAAGCAGACCCGGCACCCATCAGTAATGGCAATAGTGTGCAAGGCCCAAGATGCTGGTCAGGGTATTGGAAAGCAGGGCAGGTGACCCTTTGCAACTCAGGAGGGGGCCAGATTCCCCCATGGAGAACTTTCTAGGGGCCTTATGCTAGCGATGGCCGGGGCCAAGGGCAGCAGGGAGTGGCCTAACAGATGTGGCCTTTTGTATAACATTCCAGCCATGTAAAAAATTGAAGGCTTTATCATGCATATTCACACACCTCTCTTTGCCGCAGTCAAGAGGCACTGCCACAGATGCATTGCTTGGGGGGAAAGCACTTGAGGAGGGTATGAAGGAGGACCCGTGAGGTCTGTAGCCTAGGGAGAGTCCTGAGGGCCATTTAAAAAGGTATGGAGGGACATTTAAAAAGGTATGGAGGGCCACATTCCTCCCATGGGCCTGAGGTTACCCCATGCCTGTTGTAAAGTCAGAAGCAGCACCTCAAATCTGCCTGCATTTAAAACAGATATCCTGAGAAGTGTGTCAAGGGATGCTAATCCTTACGCCTGTGTGTGAATTCCACATTGCCAGATGGATACGTATATCTGGGAGAGCTGGCAAGGCTAGATTTTGCTCTGCAGAAGAAAGCGTGGTAGGGAGGCAGGACGGGTGGAGGGAAAACATTAATCTGAAGTTACCCATGTCGAAAACGCTCGCTGTGAAGCCGGGCCTAGACAAGTGACCCCACTGGAAGGGCAGCATTGCCTGGTGTGTCATCCAGCGATAACCAGTTGTGTGTTTTACTTGCGAAGGGATGTGACATGATTTCCGGAACGAATGCATTTAAAGGCAAGCACTGTGTTCCTGAGAATGATAGAGCCAGTGGAGTGTTAACCGTGGCACTCTGATCTTGGACTTGCAGGAGCTGGCTGGTGAGCCCCAGATAACACATATCTGCTGAGCCACATGTTAGGACTAATATGGATTTTGGTGTGTTTCTCTTGCAGCGAGAATCTCCCTCCCTCCCTCTCTCGCGCACACATTTCCCACACTTCTAGGTTTTCTGGCTGTCAAAATATTTGTATTTTCTTGGCTAGTCCCTCCACAAATATATAAATACACATCTGATTGCTACTGTTCACCAAAATACAGCAATAAGTTATAAGTGCTCCTACGACAGAGTGAGATCTAGGGTCAGGGCTGCCTCCTCTCCTATTTCGGGGAATTGAGAGGCATCATTTGGAAAGGCATAAATCATTTTGAGAACAGTGGATAGATTTTTTGGGGGTGTTGTTTTTACGGCCCGCTTTTGAAATCCTTCATTACATCTTGTGCCCAGAGGCAAGGAAGATGCTACGAAAGCAGAGAATTCACTTGAGTGTCTTGAAGAACATTTGTGCCCTTGAAGCAGGATCTGGCAAGTGTTTATGCATCTCCTTCAGTAGGAACATGCCTGCCTTATATTGCACCAGATCATTGGTACATCTATCTCATTATCGTCTGTGCTGACTGGCAGCACCTCTCCAGGGTTTCAGATGGGGATAATTTTCCAGACGTACCTGGAAATGATGGGGATTGAGCATGCAAAGCGGAAGCTCTGGCACTGAGTTAGGGTAGGTGCTAATACAGGGGTCAGCAAACTTTTTCAGCAGGGGGCCGGTCCACTGTCCCCCAGACCTTTTGGGGGTCCGGACTATATATTTTCATTGGAGAAATGTTGGGTATGCTATTCCAAGAACTAAAAGGGGGGGTAGACATTCACCCTAGCCCACCCAAAAGCCATAACAATGTCAAATTAATGTGAGCCTTCAATATGTTTTCTGAAAGCACAGAATGTCCGAATCAGTTGATTCTTTCTTAGAAAGTGGCTGCAGTGTCAGGGGTCAGCAAACTTTTTCAGCAGGGGGCCGGTCCACTGTCCCCCAGACCTTGGGGGGGACGGACGGACTATATTTTGAAGGAAAAAGAATGAACGAATTCCTATGCCCCACAAATAACCCAGAGATGCATTTTAAACAAAAGGACACATTCTACTCATGTAAAAACACGCTGATTCCCAGACCATCCACGGGCCAGATGTAGAAGGCGATTGGGCCGGATCCGGCCCCCGGGCCTTAGTTTGCCTACCCATGTGCTAATTATCACTGAGTGTTCTTCATAGAAAGGTAGGGATCTAGTTTTCCCCTTCCTGGAAATGTAGGTGGATAGAGGAGTATTTAAGGTCAGATTTGGAAGCAGACAATCCAGACATCTCCACGAAGTGTTGAATTGAGGTGTGGTGGAATGGGGAGGAGTCTGTAGCAGGCCATCTACTCAAATGTCTGCTCAACACCTGAAAACAAGGATAAAACCAGTTCACCTTTATTTGTAAAGCTGTCAACACTGACCCACACAGCCAGAGCTTTGTTAGTGTTTCTGAGATGTTTGTGTGTGTTTGATTCAGATAAACATTTACAGCACCCTTCTCCAAACTGGTGCCCACCATAAATCTTGGAATACAAGTCCCAACCCTCATGATCAGTGGTCAGTGATGATGGGGTATCTAGTTCAACGCATTAGGAGGACTGCAGTTGGGAGAAGGTTGATTTATAACATCCGTGTTCCATTTGCCGATTGCTGCATATCTGAGTGATTGTGATGGGATGAATGCATGCAGATTTATCAGCCTCTGCAACATGGGTAAACTATGAAGTGCAAACCATGTATCAGAGCCATGGAAAGACCTTCAAATGCTAGGAAGGTGCAGTGAATGGAAGCAGGCGCTGAAGGCCTTTCTCACCTGGTGCACCGTTTGATATAGGGAGCATAGGAGCCCCTCTCCGTAATCTGAAACAATACAATCCAGACAGAGGTTTACAACCAGGTGGGAATTAGACCATGAGTCCTTCATGGTTCAGTGACAGATCACATGCTTGGAATGTGAAAGGTCTCAGGTTCTTTCTGTGGTATCTTCAGATCAGGCTGGAAAGTTTACCTGTCTGAAACCATGGCAAGCCTCTGTCAGTGAGTGTAGACTAGTGGTTCCCTATCTCACTCCCCCCCCCCAGCTTGGACCACTTTAAAATTGCCAATGGTTCTGGCAGACCATGATTTTACTCTTTGTTGTCGCAGTTGCAGTGCACTGTGCTAAATGCTGCATGGTTTTTAGTTGTGTTTAATTGTTCCCTTCCCTTCTTATATTTCATTTGGTTGTATTGCAGAAGAAATCAAGGAAGCAATAAAAATACAATTAAAAATAAAGTTTAATGGGGATGTGTTGTGGGCCACCTGAATGAACCTCAAGGATCACAGTTTGACAATTCCTGGTGGAGATGATGCAGAACTGGATGAAGTGGTCCAGTTCAGTATAAGGCAGCTTCTTACGTTCCTGCCTGTCCTTTAAGGAAAACAGTGGTTTCAGCAGAGCTATTGCCATTCATAGACTTTACTACAGTACAGTCCTTCCACAGATACCATCTCTGGCTTAAACAGCATTGTCACACGTGAGTAGCTCTCAGTGAACTTGGTAATTGTGAAGAGCACGTTGTACGGCAAAGTCTTCAGCCCAGCAGTTGGAAGAAGCATTGATAATTAAGCAGCACCTAAAATATCATTTATCTGGCAGAAGCATCTGGACGGATTCAAATTTAATCTACAACAAAGATGATTCTCAGTCTGGAATGAAATGGAGCTCTTAGAAAAGGTGGTGCATTTGCAGAAAAGCCCCTGGCTTTGAAGGGGAGAATTATAGTGGTACCTCTGGTTAAGAACTTAATTCATTCTGGAGGTCCGTTCTTAAACTGAAACTGTTCTTAACCTGAGGTACCACTTTAGCTAATGGAGCCTCCCGCTGCTGCTGCGCTGCCACCACACGATTTCTGTTCTCATCCTGAAGCAAAGTTCTTAACCCGAGGTACTATTTCTGGGTTAGCGGAGTCTGTAACCTGAAGCATCTGTAACCTGAAGCATCTGTAACCCAAGGTACCACTGTATATCCAATTTAGTGCTAAGTTAAAGCCACTTAGTGGTACACAGTACTTGCACCAGCAAAACATCATAGCGCAAGGGCATGCAGTCAGCAGATTGCTGGTAACTTTGTTGCGCAATAGATTGTGCAACAAGTTCCTGCTAGTGCAACCATCACATTTGGTTCCTCTGTTGTGCAACATTAAAACTTGCCTGTCCTCTAACACAAGAACCCTTGTGCTAACAGGCAAATAATGCAGGATACAACCCGCAGTTTATGAAAGAGCATTTGCTGCTACGGTGTTGTCTGAATAAACAGAGGTCCCGCTATCCACCCACTTATTATGGGAAAATGCACTTATCTGAACACAAAGAATTATAACCAAACCTTGCTACACACACGGCTGATTCAGATATGCAAACAGACAGGGTTTGCCTACTTCCTTACTTGTTTATATTTTGCTGGTTGACTGCAGCCATTTTGGGGCAGCAGCTACAGAGAGAAAGATCGGACAAATCAGAGAGCAGGAGAGACAGATCAGTTTTTCCTTTGTCTTTCTTTGGCTGGCTGCAGCCATTTTAAAAAGAAACCCTGGTGGGAGCAGGGGGTGGGGAAGAGATCACGAATTAGAAACGTTCCCATAGGAGAGTATGAAAATCATCAGCTCGTTATGGGAACGCTTTTCTAACAAACAATTTTCTGGTAACGTATTGGGACGTGCATGCACTCTACTACCAGTATAGCTTCTGGAAATGCAAAGCAACAAGATTAACGTTTCTAGGAAGCTGCATTACACCAGATCAGACTGTTAGTCTGTATAGCCCAGCATTGTCTGTTCTGACTGGCAGCAGCTCTCCAGGGGGCAGAGAGAGACAAGTCTTTCCTTTCTCCTGCTACTTGAACTTTTTAACTGGAGATGCCAGGGATTGAACCTGCAAGTGAAGCAGACTCTCTGCGTCTGGTCACTCACCCCCCCCCCCCAATTTGGCCCAGGGTGCAAGTAAAGCAAGCAAGCAAGCAAATAAATGCATGTATGTATGTATGTATGTATGTTGTGTTTAAAGGCAAAAGACTGAAACACTTCAGACTGGTATTCTTTCAAGGCCATACTGTAGATTTAAGACTATTGTTGTTATCATTGGTAAACCTGGGTCTATGCATTTCCTGTAAAGCTCACTTGCTGCAGACAAAGTTAAGGTTCTGCGAGACCACCTTGTAAAATTGCTATATGTCAGCTCAGGTTTCGCAAAGTGCATCTTAACACGGGGCTCGGCTATAGTGTTTGCACCCAATCAGAGACCTCCTCCCTTTCTGTAGTTTTATTTCACATTACTGTGCTCAGAGTGTGAGATAGACCTTATTAAGATCGAAAATGAGAAGGTATCCTGAACTCAGATGTTGACTTTGGCTTGTTCTTTATGTAGCAGTCTGATGGAAACGTAGGTTCAGTGTGACATAAAAATCTGTTCTAGCATTTTGGAAAATGATTTATTTTGAGCAAACATGCTTAAATACCCTGCTCCAGTTTTTCACAAAATGGAGCACAGATGGGGTTAAAAAAACAAAACGAAATAAAAAAACCCCTTCTTTGTCATGCAAAAAGCTCTGGGTATTTAGTTGGAACCACTGCTTTCTAAAATGACTTCTTAACTTTTAAAAAAATATCCAGTATAAAGGGAATGGGGTGGCTTAGTCCTGCCACTAAATCACTAAGGAGCTGGTGTTGCCTTGCATGAAAAATGCCTTGGATTGCCTTGGATTCCATAGGAATGCTGTTCTGCTTAGATCTTTGCTTGCTCTCATTTAGCTCTGAGGGCTCTTGAGGGAGCTATCAAAGGAGGCAATGGACAGACAATAAGAATCAAGTTCCTCAGAAGGGGAGAAGGGGAATTGCGAGTGGTGTCTGGGGTGACATCACGCTTTTGGACTCTTTCCTCCTCCAAATTCGGATCAGACTTAAGAAGACAAGAGATGAAATGCCGTCCAGGAGGCTTTCTGAACAGGAAGAGCCTTCAGACATCAGAAGAATCTTTTTTAATTACAGGCAGAGAGTGATTCATTCAGAGGTTTGCATCTGCGTTGCATTAAAATATGAAATCCTTCACATATTGAAGGTATCTCTGTTTTCCATCCTCACTTGGCACCAGTACAGCTGTGTTTCATGTTGAAGCACTGCAAGGCCTACCTTTCAAGCGTTGTGGGCTGCTTGCTTAACCCCTGCACACGCACCCTGTGTCACTTTTATATCTTGCTCCCCCACCACAACCATTGTCTGAAGGAGTGTCTTGGCAGACGAAGGAGGGAGTAGCTCAGCTGGTAGTGTGTGGGACTCTTAAACTCAGGGCCATGGATTTGAGCCTCATGTCGGGCAAAAGATTCCAGCATTGCTGGAGTTTGGACTAGTTGACCCTCGTGGTCCCTTCCAACTCTACAATTCTGTGATTCTTTGCTGTTGCCAGGGTGTTGGGGGGTAAAGCAAAGGACCCCCTGGGCGGTTAAGTCCAGTCAAAGGCGGCTATGGGGTTGCAGCGCTCATCTCGCTTTCAGGCCGAGGGAGACGGCGTTTCTCCACAGACTGCTTTCCGGGTCATGCGGTCAGCAGGACTAAACCGCTTCTGGCGCAACGGGACACAGTGATGGAAACCAGAGCGCATGGAAACGCCAATTACCTTCCCACCACAGCAGTACCTATTTATCTACTTGCACTAGCATGCTTTCGAACTGCTAGGTTGGCAGGAGCTGGGACAGAGCAATGGGAGCTCACCCCGTCATGGGCATTCAAACCGCCAACCTTCTGATCAGCAAGCCCAAGAGGCTCAGTGGTTTAGACCACAGCACCACCCATGTCCCATGTTGGGGGTTATCTAGCCCCCAAATGTATGGCACAAGCTTTCTATATATGTTTACTCAGAAACGAGTTCTACTGAATTGTATGGGGTTTAGTTCCAGGTCACTCTGCATGGGATTTCAGCTTAACAGAGCAATCCTAGCAAGTTGGAGTAGAGCAGCAGCCCCACTGAGCTCGATGGGGCTTGAGACTGCAATCTGGGGAGTAAGTCCTATTGAACTCAGTAGGACTTATTTTTTAGTAGTCATGCATAGGACTGTGCTGCTGTTTCAGTTAGCCCTACCCAGCTAAGGGGGAGTCCAATGTAGCCTTAGTTTAGCAAGACCATCAGTTAGAAAAGCAAGGGCTTCACTGTGTTCCCTGCTACCTGCCCACACACACACACACACACATTCCGCTATGGAAATTTTCTCTTTGGATTTACTTTTTAAAATCTAAGTAAAGCCAGTACAAGGTCATAATCATGAGGAACACTCTATTTGGTGCATACGCTCTCTCTCTTTTTCTCCTTGTTATACCTTTTTAATTTCTTTTTTTTTATATTATTTTTAGCAAGAGAGCAAGCCGAATGTTAACAACAAATTAGAGCCAATTAGGTGTTTTCAGTTTTCATACATCAGTTCTGATTAGCTCTGGGGCCTCTTCCTCTCATTGCCGCTTTCCAAGATGCATTAGGCCTGTCAGATGCAAATTGGGGGCATCAAAGAGCACTGGTGCAGGGTTAGTAGCCGGCCCAAAGTACAAATTGCTGTGCCTTTCCCCTCAATGCATTTGGTGCCAAGTGCAAATTATGTTTAAAAGGCTACATTTTATTTGGCCAGCCCATGTTGATCATCAGCTGTGAGGTTAACCTTCCAGCTTTGCCAGCTGGCTTTAAGGCTGGAAAAAGAAACACCAGCAAAGGAGGATTCCAAGCCCTGTAAAAACTTGGAGGTGGTGCACACGGGCAGAATGATGTGTGGGGAAGGAGGTCCTGATGCGTTTGCCAGAATGAAATCTGGAAGGAGCCAGCTATGATGCTGGCGTTGTGTGGAGCTTTTGGTATCGCGGAAATCTTGGGGTTTCTTTTATTTTTTAATTTTTTTTTAATAATTTTTATTAAGGTTTTCCAAATTAAAACAAATAAAATCCAATTCATAAACTTTTTCCAATATCCAGGACTTCCCCTCCCCTCCCCCTCTTGTGTTCCAAATCTTCCAAAAAAGCAATAATATTCAACAAATTCTTATTCCCAAAATACACTCATCATCAATAACTCAATTTATCCAAATTTCCATCCCCTAAGGTCGACCTATTCCCTTCCACGAGTTCCCCCCTTTCAAATATAGTACAGATAAAAATAGAATAAAAACAAACAATAATTTTACAACCTTTGGATTCCAAATTTCCCTCCCCTCTTTCCCTGTTGCGTTCCTCCTTGGGGTTTCTTTTAAAGACAAAACGCTCACGGTTTTTGTTTGGTTTTTATCAAGTCCATATACCACTTTCTCCTCTAAGGAGCTCAAGGTGGTACTCATGATTCTCCTGCCCCCACCCAGTGACACTCCGGCCTTTATATTCTAGCCCTTTTGGATGTGGAAATGTTTGATGACATTTCAGAAGCCAGAGGGGCACCCGCCTGGATTAATCCCTAGTGGTTTGTGCTCTGAAGCAACAACCTGGTTTCTTGCAGCACCAGAAGCAAGAAAGAAAGGACTTATGATAGGGGCACAGGAAAGGTGCATTTGGCGTGCTGTCTGCCAGCTTCTGCTTTAGACCTTAGAGTTGCTAGACTATACATCCCATTGTTCTTGACCACTGGCCATGACGACTGGGGCTGATGGGAGTTGGAGTCTGACATGTGGAGGACTACAGGTTGTAGGCCAAAGGCTATTCAAAAGACAAAAGGTATTTGTACTTGCAACAGTGGCGTAGCGTGGGGGGTGCAGGGGGGGCTGGCCGCACCGGGCGCAACATCTGGGGGGCGCTCGCACTCACAGCTCTCTGCCCCTACCTGGCTCACTCACTCTCTCTCACTGCAGTGCTGGCTGTGCGAATCCGATCCGAGCCGCCGGGTCGCTGCCAACTGTGGAGGGGGTGGGTGCCAGGCGTGCGGTGCGGAGAGAGAGCGAGGGACTATCTGGGGGAGGGACAGTGGCCGCCCAGCGCAGCGCTGAGCGCGGGGGAGAACCACACCAGACCAGACCAGGCAGCAGCAAGAAGAAGCTGGCAGCGGCGGCAGGTTAGGGGTTAGGGGGCGCAAATTACTTGCCTTGCCCCGGGTTAGGGGGCGCAAATTACTTGCCTTGCCCCGGGTGCTGACAACCCACGCTACGCCACTGACTTGCAACAAGGGCTTTGTTGTTGTTGTTGTCCACATTTCCTCCAAACAGTTGAAAGTGGCATACATACTCCTGCTGCTGCTGTTTTATCCTTACGACAATCCTGTGAGGTAGGTTAGGTAGGTTTCTCTGTTCCCTTGGAACAGCATCTTAGCATTTTGTAAAACTGCCATAGAGGATAATGCCTGTTATATTACTCTGTACCCACTTTACAAAGTTCCTCGTAGAAAAATAACTACTGGAGTTACAGTGAGTTTGTATGATTTTTCACCGTTTGATAATGAGAACGATGTTACTTTTCGTGTCTCTTTACTTGTGGTGGCAGCCAGGAAATTAAGAGCTAAATTTGTGGTTCAGCTCTGTGTGGCTTTTGTTTTCTGTTTGGTTGTGGCTTATAGCTGAACAAATAAATTATTATGTATGTATACCAATGTAGGGTTGTTGCTTTTTAATTCCCCTCCCAGAGCCAGCTCCAAGTTTGAAAAGAGCCTTGGCAATGTGCCCTCAGCTGACCCCTACAGTGGGTTTACCTGGTGATGCCACAGGGGGAAGCAGTATCTCGTTCAGTGCTGGTTGGGTGCCATTCTAATTTCTCACAGTCCCCTGAGTTATTTTAATTAACCTACCCTAACATGCTGATAGGATGGTAAATTTATCTTGTAACCTTGCCTTCAGCTCCTGGAGTAATGTGGAAAAATAAAATGTAACTAAATAATTACCATATTTTGTTTTGTTTTGTTTTGTGTGTGTGTGTGTGTGTTTGTAGCTAAAATCTGCATGACCAACTAGCATGAGCTCTTAAATCAGATCCAAGTAAAAGGATTGTTTTAGCCAAAGAAAGCAAAAATCAATATCTCTCCCTGACCCACTTAAGCTGATTTGAGTGCCCGCAAAAGTGGTTGAGCTACTAATTGCACCAATTTAGAAAACGATTTAGCTAAGTTAGTTATTAAATCAATTTGTCTTCTGGGTTTAGACTAGAGGCTGTCGTCACTGGTACAACCTTCCGCTCTTAGCTACCCAGCCACTTTCCCTCTACCAACAAGTGTGCCATTCCTAGAGGGAGGTTTAAAGTCATCAGGAACACACCGTATTGCTGGAAGTGAGTCTTCAGTCTGAGACAGAGAATGGGTCAGGGACTGTGACAAGACTGGGGAAGTCTCAGGTCTTCCTCGGCCTTTCATAGTGGAGCCCTCTGAGTCAGAGGATGGAATTGACACATCCTTGGGTTGGGGCGCCAGTGGCACCCACAGGTTCCTGTGGTAGCAGCACTACCTGGGACATGCTCTGCATCTATCCCCTCCAGGTGTGAAGTCCTGCGCTCCAGAACTTGGCATTTTATTTATTTACTACAGGTATTTCTATACAGTTAGCTACCTCTTCCAAAGTCTGTTTAAAAGAAGAACTCTAAAACACTCTCAGTGCTTCCTATCAATAGTCTGTATGTTTTTAAATGGTTTTGGGGTAGTCAATCATGTTTTACTCAGAGCAGATCCATAGAAATTAATAGACTTAAGTTAGTCATGCTCCTTCAATTCAGTGGGTCAGCATTGAAATTGATAAATGTTGGGTACATCTTTTTCTTTTGGGGTCTGTTTTCGATTTGGAGGGCATGTATTGCTGCTTCCCTTCCAGCCGCCTCCTTACATCCTTGAGGTACTACTTCTAGATTTTGTTGTTAAGTCATTTAGTCGTGTCCAGTGTGTCCAATCAAGGCAATTTGCCAATACTGTCATTATAGGATTGGGAGTTGGTTTAGACGAGGGTCCCAACCCAGCCTGTGTTTTTGTATCTGCAAGACCCTAGTCTGTAGTAGAGGGAACATGCCAGGCTGGTCAGACCAGTTTCTTTGTTAAGTTGATGGCCGTAGCTGGGCCTATAAGCATCATATCTACATGACTAAAGAGTGACCATGTTGCCATGGAGACAACTGGCTGATGAATCTTTTCCAGGATGGGGTAGGCTTCCTTCCTTTTTCTCTTTTTTTGAAGAACAACAGGATATTTTAATACAGGCCCAAACTTGTATTCAGGTGACAAAAATATAGTTCCTGTATTGTCAGTTTGGTATTTGGTAATACCTCCTACTCCTTGTTTGAATTATTTGGATGTTCACATCTCACTAGTATGTTCTCCTCTTCCTCGCTGTTTAATGGCTTGCAGGACACGACTGCGGCTCACTCCTCCAGCCCAAGCAGCATGCTTTGATTAAATACCTGTGGGGTGGGATACATCAGACAAACACACAGAGGCTCAGCCTGCGCAAAGCCTTCGCTATCAGCCTCTCCCCCTTGTTCCCCCCAACTGTAAAACAGAAACCATGAAGCCCTTCCTCAGCAGAGTTGTTGTAAAGTGTGAATGCAACAAAGAATGTAAAGCACTTAGCAAATTAAGCATGCTGTGCAAATTATCAGCTGCAGCGTAAATGCATAGGGAGGGGGGAACCTTGAACCCTAAGAGCAGCTTTCCCTGCCCAAAGGCAGTGCTTTATTATTAATTAACCAAGGATTAATCAGGCTGGTTAGTACTTAGTAGCTAGGTTTTCACAAATGTAAACATCTCTCCCCGCGCGCGCGCACACACACAAACACACGAAAGAAACTTAAATACAAATCTTTCTGTTATCTGTGGGTTTTTAACACCCCTCTGGACCTCATTCCCAGGCTGTTTTGAAGACCGCACTTTTCTCTTACACTTTTCTCTTGCCTTTGACACCCGTGGAATTCTCCCGACCCAGCTCCAGCTAACTGCACTCCCCTAACTACAATTAAAATGTTGACACCTGGTTTAGCTTTGTAGATTAGGATTTGATTTTCTGTAATTATATGTTATCGCTCACATTCAGCAGCAATTTTGCCTTCTGTACAGTATGATAACACTTATTAATTCAATAAAAGAAATCAATTCACAGGCAATTTTAAAAAAAACAACCTTAAAAAAACCCCACTGTAGCACCTTGGTAACTTAGCAGCTACCCAATCGGATTAAGCATCTGACTCTGCGTCTTGTCATTTAATCAGTAATGGGTGATTACAAAAGAGGATACACGTCAGATGTTAATTAAGAGTTGCACAGTTTGGGACCAGGAGGTTAACAGTGCCTGTTTTGTTATGATGCCGCGCTGAGTATAGCTGATATTTGACTTTGCACTTAAGGATTATTTACAGTAAAATGGAACGATAAGGACATTTATTCTATCTCTTTGTTCCGACCAGATATACTGAATTCCTCCTTGATGCCATGCCATAGTACATACTGGCTGATAATGGACCAAAAGCACAATGTTTGATTGTGACATTGCGTGGAGGCAATGGTGTGTGTGTGTGTGTGTGTGTGTGTGTGAATTTGGGAACACAAGGCAGTTTATCATTCAAAATGCCGCCCGGGATTAATTTCCCAGGGTTCCTCATTCCTTTGGCACTTCCCTTCAGCACCTTCCTTTAGTGAATTCCTTTAGCGCCTTCAATGGCTTTTGAGAGCCAGTGGGATTTAGTGACCTTCAGGCCCCTAGGTAGAAATACAGCTATCCATGCCTTGGAACTCTCCTAAGGCCAGGGGTGTCAACTTGAATAAAAAATTGGGGGGGGGCAGGTAAGCCGCACCCCACAAAATCAATGACATGATGCACACACACCATTTGAATGGCATATGCCCCCCTCAAATATTTTAGGGGGCACAAAACCCCTGGGACCCTAGGAGTTGGCTTCTATGCCTCAGACCACCCATCTCACCAGCCTGCTTTGCACCCTCCTTGAATGTTTTTGCCTGGCTGGAACGTTCTTGCTTCTTGCTTGCCTAGATGGAAGACAGAGAGGAGAGTGTGCATGTGTGGGTGGAAACTAGCCTAGTGTACAAAAGTAAGATACACATTTATTACTGCACCCCACTTATGCATCTGACCCTGCCCATCACTGGCATGTGGCCCCTGGGAGGTTATCCAGAATGGAATGTGGCCCTCAGGCTGAATATGGTTCCCTGTAGGCTTTTTTCAGACATATATATGTGTATCCAGTGTCAGAGATTGCTGAATATTGACCCAGTGTGTAGCAGCTGTGGAAAAGGTGGCATTTATAGAGGATAAGGCTATCATCAGTTTTTATACCTGATGTTAGCCGCCCTGGGCCTGGTCTTGGGTGGGGTATAAATAAAATTAAAAAGAAGAAGAAGACGACGAAGAAGAGGAGGAGGAGTTTGCATGTTAAAACTGATACATGCTCCCAGACTATCCCTATACAGTGTTACCTCGGGCTACATACGCTTCAGGTTACATACGCTTCAGGTTACAGACTCCGCTAACCCAGAAATAGTACCTCGGATTAAGAACTTTGCTTCAGGATGAGAACAGAAATCGTTCGGTGGCAGCACGGCGGCAGCGGGAGGCCCCATTAGCTAAAGTGGTCTTCAGGTTAAGAACCGTTTCAGGTTAAGAACTGACCTCCTGAATGAATTAAGGTCTTAACCCGAGGTACCACTGTACTTTTAACCTATTGGCTTACTTCTGTATCTCCTTGTTGCTTAGACTGATTCACCTTAGGCTGCATCCCACTTACAACTTCCTCCTCCTCACATTTCTTTTTCAGACCTCAAGGTAAGAAAGAGGTCATCTTTATTTATTCAAGAACAAGGGAGCAAGCATAGCTGCCTTGTTGTTCTCTGAACTAGTTAGTATGAGTGGAACTACAAACCTTTTAAACCATGTTATGTGTCTCCTGCAATAAACAACTTTTTTATTTTCTTACCAACAAGCATCTCTGCCTGTGGATGTGATTGCAACATGTAAAGTCTAATCTCTAACCTAGATCCACTACCCAAACCCAGCTCGCTGTACACACTGTGTTTCAGTAGGTAACTGACCCAGTTATCAGAATGGAATCAATATATCTATCCATACTTCCTGTCAAGGATGTGTTTTCCCAACTTGCTAAGTGTTGGAACACCTAAGAAATTGCGAATACTTGCTGAGTGTGTTTTAACTTTCAGCGAACTATGTATACTGCAGGTCTCAGGACAAACAAACCAAAAGGGAATAGCAAAACATTAGCATTTATCATTTGGGTATAAGGAACTGACCATAGCTCCACAGGATGCAGTCAGTCGGGCAAGTTTGACTAAGTGGCAGAGGACGAGCCATAGATCAACAGTAGCACATCTTTCTTTTGATGCAGAAAGTCCCAGGTTGAAATTCCAGATATGGCGCTGCCAGTCAATGTTGACAACACTGAGCTGGATGGACCAATATAAGGCAGCTTTTTATGTTCTGTTCCCAGTTTAGTAAGGGTTGGAAAGGGTGCTCTCTCTCCCTCTTTCCATATTTTTGCTTTGAGGGTGAATATTTAGGAAATGGGTTAAGTGCATTCTCTTCCCTGCCTGCCTCTGTCCCTCAAAACTCACTGGTTAAACGAGAGGAGGGGAGTCGTACCCCTCCTCCCCTCTGCTGCTTGCAGACATTTCACAGCGATAGCGTCATAAATTTGTTTCATTTTGTTGTGTTTTGCTCTCTTAGCAAACAGAACAAAGAGGGAAGTTTTAGCCCCGCTTAGAAATACATATCCATTTAAAGCAGACGATAAAAGAAAATGGTTTAACAAACAGAAATGATCTAAAATGCCGACATTCCCCCTCGTTTGAACAAATCCACTGGCTTTAAGAGACGCACGCCTCACGTTCTGAAGCCATTTAATAAGATTTAATGAATATTCTCCCTGCTAAATGAATAGAGTATGCCCTAAAGCTTTCTTGGTTTAGATGTTCCTCTGATGAAAGATTATGAGCAGAGTGACCAATGAACAAGCAGATCGGAGCCAGCGCTTCCTAGTTTACAGCTTCACTGGAACTGCTTTGCATCTGTCCTCTTCCCATTTTATTTTGTGCAATTCGGTAGATAGCAGCTTTCGTCCTACATGCTGGCAAACACCATTAGCTTTGTTCATTGCATCCATACGGTTGTTCAGTTGCCCCTCGCAGTCGTGTTTGTCATATAAAGTGTTTTACAATTCTCCACCTTCTCCTCCCAACCCCCCCCCCCCCGTGAGGTAGGTTAGAGCAAGAAAAAATAGAAAGGTTTTCAGTTATTACAATTCTTAGCTGGATTCCTGCATTGCAGGGGGTTGGACTAGATGACCCTTGGGATCCCATCCAACCTTCCAATTCTATTGTTCTGTTCCATTTCGCCGAGGGCCTTCTGGCGGTTCCCTCATTGCGAGAAGTGAGGCTACAGGGAACCAGGCAGAGGGCCTTCTCGGTAGTGGCACCCTCCCTGTGGAACGCCCTCCCATCAGATGTCAAAGAGATAAAGAATTACCTGACATTCAGAAGACATCTTAAGGCAGCCCTGTTCAGGGAAGTTTTTAATATGTAATGCTGTACTGTTTTTAACACTGATTGGGAGCCGCCCAGAGTGGCTGGGGAAACTCAGCCGGATGGGCGGGGTATAAATAATAAATTATTATTATTATTATTATTATTATTATTATTATTATTATTATACTCACAACAAGCCTTGAGGTAGGTTAGAGAGGGGTTACAGAAAGAGAGCCAGAGGGAGAATGATCAGAGGTCACCCAGAAAAGTGGAACCTGGGTCTTTCCAGCTCTAGTCCAAGCCCCTCTCAAACAAAATTCCTGAGTGAATTTTGCTGATACTCCTTGGCAGCATTTGGGGGACAGGTGAAAAAAGTAACAGGGCTTCTGCATTGTAAAGGGGACCATGCTTCTAGACCCTGGGATTTTCTTTCTGCTGCACCCACTAAGGACTGTACATGATGGGTGGAAAATAGGAAACCTCAGTCCTCTGAGGTTAGCTATATAATCCGGATGGTTTCTAATCCCAAAGTTTTGTGCCCAAGAAATAGTAACTCTTTATCCAGGACTTATGGTGTATACCAGTGAAATATGAATCTGTTTTAGTCTTTAGCCATAGCCCTCAGCCATAGAACAAACGTGAAACACTGAGCACATCTATCGAAGACTTATTACTATCCCCTGAAGTCTGTTTTTAAGCCTGATAAACACATAACCCACTTTTAAAGGAATAAATCTCCACCAACTGTTATATAAATAACAACCAATACAAATGCAATTTTAAAACGTTAAAACCAACCACAGCTCATAATAATATTTCTTTTTTTAAAAAAGAAAAAACTCATACACCCCAGACAGAAACAATCTGCCCAACATAAACTAAAGCCTACTATTAACAATTCACCACGCTGTCTCAGCAGTGCTCTCAAATTTGCCACAACCGCAGAAAACAGAACCACCTCACAAGTGGCTGAGTAAAAAGAAATGGAAAATTGGGGTGAATGGGAGACAGGATGGAATGGTAGCCTATTGAAGGGCATGGCCGACTGGCTGGCACCCTGAACAGGAGTAGTTGACTGTGCAGCTTTGTCTTGCAGGTCCCACTCAGCATCTCACTGAGAGGTGTGCATATATTTCATTTGTTTATTTTATTGCATTTCCATTCCACCATTCCTCCGAGGAGCTCAAGGCATTGTTCTCCTCCTCCTCCCCATTTTATTCTTGCAACTACCTTGTGAAGCAGGTTAGGCTGTGAGTTCATGACTTGACCAGGGTTACCCAGTGCGCTTCATAACCATGGTTCAAACCATGGTTTCTTAGACCCTAGTCTGACTCTTAACTACTACTCCACACTGGCCCTATGTGTGTGAGAGCAGGGGGTTGGGGGATAAAGAGAGAGACTGTTTGTGCATGTGCAGACACAAGGAGTTTGGTGTCCATTGTGTCAGCAGACTAGAGCCTGCCCACATTGTCACACCAGGTGTTCGCTGTAGCCGGACTGGCATCCCTCCAATAAAGCAATTCTCTCTGCCATGTGTAACCCACAGATAACAGCTATCTCTCTGCAGAAATAAATGACACATGGCCATTGACATTAATTCAGACGGACAGACTGTCAAGTTTGCAGTTTGTTATATGGTGATTGGGCTTTTTATATATAAAAAAAATTACTTGTAACAGGATCCTTTGTGTGTGTGTGTGAATGCTTGGTTTGGATGTGGGCAGCTGTTTCTTGAGCCGCAGTCTCTGCTCAAGTTAGCACGGAGCCTTCAGAAAAACAGTGAATAAATACCCTTGGAATGCTCCTTGGATCTGGGGGGGATTATTCCTTTTATGCATTTATTCTTTTATCAGGTCTAGAACAGTTTCGTTGCCAAGCTATACACAGCTTTAGCTTGCTGCTATCAGAGAAATAATGCCTATTAGTAAATTCTGTATTCTTGTCGCCTTTATTTCCCGTGGGCCTTATCTGCAGGAGATGGATCTAAGCTCACAAAATACCTTTGTGTTGAGTGAACTGTTGGGGGAATTTGGACAACCAAGCTTAATTCTCTGGTTTCAGCGTAGCATATGTTAAGCTCCCAGGAAATGTTTGCCGTTGCCTGATCAAGTCGGTGATGAGATAGTCAGAGCTACTCCAACCTGGAACAGAGTCAGACCATTGGTGCATCTTGCTCCATATTGTCAATAGTGACTGAGAGGAGCTCACCAGGGTTTCAAGCTCCACTTGGGAATACCAGGGATTGACCAGTGGATACTCCACCACTGAGCTGGTTTCAACAGAGAGCAAAAACACTATATACCTGCATGTTGCCTTTTTATCACTCCACTCAATCTATTGAGGACAAAGAACTCTAAAACTGTTTTCACTGTCAGGCCTCAGCTCTTGAAAGATCTGTATAGTCCTCCTGCCATTGGCTAAGATAGTGTGAGGTCACGGAAGCTCAGATAAGTGGGGCGGGGCGAGAAGCACAGGGGTACAGCATGTGGAGATAGGAGAAAAAGCCGAAAGGAGGCTAACTGTTTTTAGAGCTGAGGAGAAAAAGGAAAAGAAACAGCAAGGAATCCAGACAGACGTAGTAGAGGAGTTTCTCTGACCATGTGTAGAGTGCATAGGTAACCAGAGCTTTCCCACATACACATCTGGGATTTGGGCCTGCCGTACACCAAACCACAACTTCCACCAAAACTCAGAGAGCATTAAGCAACTACAGAACTACATTCTTAAAATAAATATGTCACCCTACTGCCCCCCCACCACCACCAAAAAAATGACCATTTTGCAGTAAATGGGGTTGTTTCCCTGGCCTAGGAAAGTTTAAGTGACATTCATAATAAGTTCAAAGACACAGCCAGTTCTGACCTACCATAAGCTCCCCTCTCCTACAAATGACATTTCAAGACTTTCAGCGTTTCTCAAATAGATTTGGAAGGATACAATATAGATTTTAAAATGCACTGTTGATTTAGTTTAAGCTGTGATATTAAAGGTGGATAAAGCTAGAAATCAGCGCTCACCTTCCAAGGTCGTGATTTCTTAGTTCGAGGTCATTTTTATATTCATCAGCAAAGTGAAGAGTGCAGCATTCAGCCAGTGCCTGTCTCACATGCGGCTGGCATCTCTCTAGTTGTGGCTGTAGGTCAGGGCACCTCGAGTTGGACTAAGGCTTACACAAACCCAATAGGTTTTGTGGCAAATATTCCTAGCTTTCCCACCCCTACCCCCTGGTTTTTTGTACCCCAGGGCAGTTTTGTTTAAAATGGGAAGGAAAAAAAAATCGACCATGCTGGGACAGCTTCTACGTTTCAGGAATTTGCCATTACTCTAGGGTAGAATCATTCACCCTCCCAACCCACAAAAATACAGTGGTACCTTGGTTTGCATACATCTTGAATTACTAACACGTCAAACCCAGAAGTGCGTGTCCCAGTTTGCAACCTTTTTTTTTTTGGATTACAACCCTTTTTTTATTACAATTTTTTTTTTTTTGAGGCCCCATTGGCGAAAGCTGTTTCACAACCTGTTTTGGTTTACAAACGGACCTCCAGAACGGATTATGGTTGTAAACCAAGGTACCATTGTAAAATAAACCAGGTTCTCATTGCAGTGTTGTAGCTGTTTCCGTAGACTTTCATCTCACAACACTAATCTGGGTGCTGAGAAGTGAATGATCCATTCCCTTGCCTGGCAGATTTTATTCTCTTACAGCCAGGTCTGTAAATCTTTTCAACAATTTTAAGGCAGGCGTAGGCAACGTGGTGCCCTCTTGATGCTCTTGGGCTGCTTGCTAGCTCCTGCTTCCAACAAAGGTCCAGTTTTCATGCAGGTGGGGGAACCTGTGTCTGGCTTGTCCCCCGTGAGTTGAAGGTGAGCGCTGCTATGACGGAATATTATTCTATACACAAAATAAATAAATTGCAAGGCAAGCGAGCATATCAGGACACTCGGTTCTAGCATACCAGTTCTTTTTGTATAATCCCAGTATACCCAGTTTCTGAGGAGGGGGCTTGTTTCCCAAAATGGTAAATCATGCGGTTCCCATATTCCGTGTGAAGTTGTTCAGTCCAGGGACAGATTTCACCACATCAGAAACGACTAGGGCCAAAGTCCTTGCCCCAAAGCTGCTTGGGAGGAAGCTCCACTGAATTCAATAGAATTTAATTCCAGACATGGTTTGAATTGCAGCTTTAACCTATGACACTCTGTCTGCATTCATACCACACATTTAAAACACTATAGTTCCACTTTGAACAGTCACAGCTTCCCCCAAAGAATTTGGGGAGCTGTAATCTGTTAAGGGAGGACGCGGGTGGCGCTGTGGGTTAAACCACAGAGCCTAGGACTTGGCGATCAGAAGGTCGTGGTTCAAATCCCCACGACGGGGTGAGCTCCCGTTGCTCTGTCCCTGCTCCTGCCAACCTAGCAGTTCGAAAGCACGTCAAAGTGCAAGTAGATAAATAGGTACCACTCTGGTGGGAAGGTAAACGGCGTTTCTGTGCACTGCTCTGGTTCACCAGAAGCAGCTTAGTCATGCTGGCCACATGACCCAGAAGCTGTACATCGGCTCCCTCAGCCAATAAAGCAAGATGAGCGCCACAACCCCAGAGTCAGCCACGACTGGACTAATGGACCTAATGGTCAGGGGTCCCTTTACCTAATCTGTTAAGGGAGCACAAAGCAAACAAAGGCTGCTCACATAGATATCTGGGATTATAGGGCAGGTCTTCTGGTGCCAGGAGGTGTGGCTTCAGCTATGATTTGGCTCTCTGACTTCCTTTTCACTTTTTTTAAATTAAGCAATTTAGTTAATTTATTTCTATTAGCCATACATGTTTTTAGACTGGAGCGACCCACCCATTAGCTTTGGAGAGGCAGTTGCCTCAGGCGGCAGGCTGGGGACAACTGGGAGGGGCAGCAGATCTGGGCTCCCAAGTGGCGCGCGGCTTGATTCCTCCTGCGCTTGATGCTTGTGGCCAGTGCTTGAGAAAAGCACAGCCATTGCTGCTGCTCTGGCTCTTCTCCTGCCTCCTTTATTCCTACACTGCTTCCTTCAGAGCACCTGGCCTTCTCTGGGCTGCCTCCAGTTGCCTCAGACAGTCGTGGCGGCAGTGAGGAGGTGGAGGCAGCAATGATGGGGAACTCCATTTTCTGGTTTGCGACAAAATGTCATGGGCATGTCCTTGGTTTAGAGCAGGGTTTCCCAAACTTGGGTCTGCAGCAGCTGTTGGATTACAACTCCCATCATCCTCAGCTAGGAGGACCAGTGGTCAGGGATGATGGGATTTGTAGTCCCCCAAAAACCTGGAGACCCAGGTTCGTTAAACCCTGGTTTAGAGCTTGCCCACAACTTAGCTTTCACCCTTTGGGGATGGTCACCCACCCATGAATCATGTAACTGTTGTATCATCATTGCCTCCCATCAACCCTAACTAAATTTTTCCTGTTTTGCCCTAATCATGTTGACTATCCCTAGTGTGGACATGAGTCTCTTCAATAGTGTGACTTATCTACACAAGTAATAAGTTAAAGCTGCTCCATGACACATTATAACTATGTGAGTGCTCTGGTGTGTGTAACCAGAACCCAAAATGGCTCGAGGATATTTTGTCTATGTGCAGTGTAAGTAGATTAGATGGAGGATGCTTTGCTGTATATGGCATAGTATTGCCACAATGTTTCAGATACAAACCCAGAATCCTAATACTAAAGGACACGACGGAGTTGTGCTGTCTTCTCTAGTTATATAGAAGTGTACAGTCCTTAAATAAAACATTTGCATACTGTTTTGTTGAGAGCCCATGCTGCCTCACCCGCAAAGTGTTGTGCTTGGGTGTTGAGAGACCCAGTTTCTCATAGCTAAACAACCGAACAGCAGAATCAATCAAGCACTGAAGTCCCTGGTGACTTTAATGTGCTTTGGCATCTAAGCGTGCTTCAGCTACCTGTCCTTCAGTGTTTAACCTGAGTCCATTCAGTCTGCTTCATAAGTCATGGTAGACAGGGGCTTGCTTTGTGTACATGCAGTGTGGGATCTCTTCCTCTGTACACCTCCAGGGCATGTACAAGACTTTTCACCATGTCTTCCTGTCTACATGAAAAAAATAATGCAGTGCAGCTGCCATTTAAATGTACTGAAAACCCAACGTATGAAGCAGCCCTGATTTCATTGGCTAATAGCACTTGCAGCATGATCCCTGTCACATTTACTCAGAAGTAAATTACATTTTGCTCAGTGGTGCATATAAAGGTAAAGGTAAAGGTACCCCTGCCCGTACGGACCAGTCTTGACAGACTCTGGGGTTGTGCGCCCATCTCACTTAAGAGGCCAGGGGCCAGCGCTGTCCGGAGACACTTCCGGGTCACATGGCCAGCGTGACATCGCTGCTCTGGCGAGCCAGAGCTGCACACGGAAACGCCGTTTACCTTCCCGCTGGTAAGCGGTCCCTATTTATCTACTTGCACCCGGAGGTGCTTTCGAACTGCTAGGTTGGCAGGCGCTGGGACCGAGCAGCGGGAGCGCACCCCGCAGCAGGGATTCGAACCGCCGACCTTTCGATCGGCAAGTCCTAGGCGCTGAGGCTTTAACCCACAGCGCCACCTGTGTCCCTAGTGGTGCATATACCCTCCCACATTTCTCTGATGTAAATAAGGACGCCCCAGTCCATAATGATAATTTTACTATTTATACCCCACAAATCTTACTGTGTTGCCCCAACCACTCTGGGCAGCTTCCAACATGTATAAAAGCACAATAAAACATTAAACATTTACAAAGACTTCCCTATACAAGATTGCCTTTAGAGAGCTCGGGAGTCAAATAACTCCATGCCCTCCGACATTTCTCCAATGAAAATAGAAACATGCTAACATTGCTAACCCTCTAACATTTTTCCAATAAAAATAGGGATGTCCTAAGGAAAAGAGGGACATGCCGGGATCAAATCAGAAACCAGGATAGATCAGGGATGTCCTTGGAAAATAGGGTCTGGTGGTGCTTTTCTCCCCAGTAGATTTGTTTTGGACTAACAGCTTTTTGCGGCCTTCCCAAGCTGGTGTCTTCCAGATTTTTCATTTACTTTTGCCTCTGGCCCTACCCACCACTCGCATGTGGCCCCCTGAAGACTGCCCAGGAGGGAAAGGTGGCCCTCAGGCTGAAAATGCTTTCTGATCTCACCCAGAAAGTCTGCCCTTACATGTGTCTAGCACCAGAGGTTGCAAAAGTGTTCCATAAGCAATGGCCCTTGATCCATTCTAAGGAGGTTGAAAAAGATTTTACAGCATATCCTGTGTTTTCTGACATGACTGCAGCCGCTCTTTGCAAAAAGGAATCCTATTTCATGACAGATCAAGAGCAGAGAGGGATGGAGCTCAACGCTTATTTGAAAGGCAATCCCTAGTAAAACAAGAATTTGCAAATGTGGCGTGTTCCTCATATAAATATAATCGTGTGTTGCATATAACTACAAAAGAGCATAAAGTTTTAATTATGGCCTAAATCTACTTCTTTAGCCATGGGGCTCACATGATTAGCAGTAGGAGGGGGGAGAGAGAGCATCTGGAAAGGTTGCGTGGAACAGTTTTCCCACATGTTAAATTTTATACGGAACAAATTATTAAAATGCCAAACCTCAGGAGAAAGATTGTAATGAAAAAATTAGCACTCCTTTATCAAGGCTGTTGGTGATTTGCCTTGTGACTCTGTCTAAAATTTGGGGAGAGGAAAGCAGAAAGGAGACAATGGAGGTGGCTGAATACACATTATACGTCTGAAGTACATTTAAAGCACAGGGCTTCCCCCTAAAGAATTGTGGAGATTGTAGCTCACTCCTCACAGGGCTACAATTCCCCCCACCGTCAACAAACTACATCACGATTGCTGGCAGGAGTGAGGCCTTGGCAGCATATAACACCTGTGATCAGAGATCTGCACTGGTTGCTGATCTGCCAAGAACCCTTACTATATTGTCATTTTATCCCACATGTGTTCGCTGAGCCGCTTTGATCAGTGGAATTGGCACTACTTCAGGAGCTACATAATACCCATTCCGCATGTGTAAAGACTTGATCGTTTAGGCAGTGCCTAAACCTAGGAACTCACTGCCACTTGATATCAAGCAGGCACCTTCACTGTATTGTTTTCGGAGCCTGCTAGAAAGGTTCTTGCTTAGGCAAGCCTGCCCAGAGGTTTAGAAATGTTGGTGTGCATTTTAATCTGTTCAGTATTTTTGTATGTTTTAAAGTATTGTATTCTCGCCCCCACCCTTGATACAGATCCCTGCCTGGGAAAGAAAAATGCATGTGCCACCCATGACCACCTCGCAGCAATAAAATATGCTGTAGCCCCACACCCACAGAAATTGTAAATTGCCCTGAAAATGGGGTAGTGAAATTGGACCCTCTTCCAAAGGGGAACAAAACTTTCCAGAAATTGGAGACTCTGGTTCAGCACAACACTAACAACCCTATACAAAGTGCCCTAACCACACCAAACTATGAATTAAAGGAAGCTAATGAAAAGATTGGACGCGGGTGGCGCTGTGGGTTAAACCACGGAGCCTAGAACTTGCTAATCAGAAGGTCGGCGGTTCGAATCTCCGTGACGGGGTGAGCTCCCGTTGCTCGGTCCCTGCTCCTGCCAACCTAGCAGTTTGAAAGCACGTCAAAGTGCAAGTAGATAAATAGGTACCGCTCCGGCGGGAAGGTAAACGGTGTTTCCGTGTGCTGCTCTAGTTCGCCAGAAGCGGCTTAGTCATGCTGGCCACATGACCCGGAAGCTGTACGCTGGCTCCCTCGGCGAATAAAGCGAGATGAGCTCCGCAACCCCAGAGTCGGTCACGACTGGACCTAATGGTCAGGGGTCCCTTTACCTTTACCTAATGAAATGATTATACATCTTGAAAAGCCTTCCTTTTCTTCTAGCTCACATCATTCAACTTTTTGCAGAGCCATAGCTTGGGGGGGGGGGGCTAGCCGTTTTTTGTTTTTCTGTAACCAGGAAGCTAGTTTTTTCCAGGGACATCCCTGATTTAGAGAAGCTGCCCTGGTTTCTGATTTGATCCCGGAATGTCCCACTTTTCCTTAGGGTGTCCCTATTTTCATTGGAGAAATGTTGGAAAGTATGGAGTTATTTGATTCCCAAGCTGTCTGAAGACAATCCTGTATAGTGAAGTTTTTGTAAATGTTTAATGTTTTATTGTGTTTTTATATATGTTGGAAGCTGCCCAGAGTGTTGGGGTAACCCAATAGGATGTGTGGGGTATAAATAGTAAAATTATCATTATGGAATGGGATGTCCCTATTTTCATTGGAGAAATGTTGGGTATGCTATTCCAAGAACTAAAAAAGGGGGGGTAGACATTCACCCTAGCCCACCCAAAAGCCATAACAATGTCAAATTAATGTGAGCCTTCAGTATGTTTTCTGAAAGCACAGAATGTCCGAATCAGTTGAGTCTCTCTTAGAAAGTAGCTGCACAGCCAGGGGTCAGCAAACTTTTTCAGCAGAGGTCCAGTCCACTGTCTCTCCGACCTTGTGGGGGGCCAGGCTATATTTGGAAAAAAAGAAAGAAAGAAAGAAAGAAAGAAAGAAAGAAAGAAAGAAAGAAAGAAAGAAAGAAAGAAAGAAAGAAAGAATTCCTATGCCCCACAAATAACCCAGAGATGCAGTTTAAATAAAAGGACACATTCTACTCATGTAAAAACACTCTGATTCACAGACCGTCCACGGGCAGGATTTAGAAGGTGATTGGGCCGGATCCGGCCCCCGAGCCTTAGTTTGCCTACCCATGGTTTAGGGGACAGTGGAGAAAAGGCCCTGCTTTGAGCCCTCATACATCTCAACCTTCCCCAGGTGGCAGAAGAGCTGCTCTTCTGATCTGTTCCTAATGCTAAGGGGGAAGATACCCTGGTATGCTGGGCACAGTCTGTTATCTGTTAAACATTAGTTTCTGGGTTTGTTTGCGTAAAATACTTGCATCACTTCCTTGGAAAGATTTCACCCACCCCCTCTCTTTCCCTCCCTTTCACAGGTGCTGATTTTAAAGTGTAACTCTGTAGATTTTCCTAGGGACAGATTAAATGGAAAGGTCAACTAAAGTAATACTTACAGGTAGCCCGATGCAAATTGAGGCACTCACAGCATGATTATGTGTGATTAACAGGAGCTGCATTGTGCAAAAGTGGTTATTATAACTAAATTCTTCATTTCCTGCAGAAACTTCTGAAACGGCAATTGTCATCATGGGAAAAGTAAACACTTCTGGTCTTTGCCAAAGAGTGTCAAAGGGCAGTTGCCCTGTATGTTTCTCCACCTGCCCCACCCATAATTTCCTTCTTTGAGAGAAGAAATACCAGCTCCCTTTGCCAGTTTAAAAACATTAATTTTTGCAATCATGCCTCGTTTTCTCCTGAGTCTGCTCTCAAATCCAGATTTAACAGCTGATGACATGTAGCACCAGCAGTGTGCTCTCAGCACTGGCTGTGTGAGGTGCTGATTAATAATTTGAGCTGCAAATCTTCTTAGAAGCACCAGGTGGAACCTAAATTGTCCATCAGAGGCACCCGCCTTCTTCCTAAGAAACTCCATCGTGATGATCTTTGTAGTGGCTCGTGTTTAATTCCCCACCAAAGAGATAAGTCTGCAAGAGGGGAGAAATCTGAAAGGCACACCTGGAACAAGCAGGGCAGATGGTTAATATGTAAAAAGTGTAGAAATTGTGTGCTATGGACCTGCTGCAGAACTATGGAAATGTGCACATCCCCCCCAAAAAAGAATCCTTCTCACAGAACTACGATTCTCAGCACCCTTAACAAACTATAGTGTCCAGGATTCTTTGTGCTTTCAATGTATGGTGTGGATATGGTGTAAGTCAGACCATGGGCTGTTGTGCTCCATGTGTGGTACAACACATGCCAGGGGTTTCAGGTCCATGGAATGCTAATGCTAGAATCGTGACAGAGCTCAGGACATGGTAAAATGTGAAGCAGCTGCACTGAATGCTTCCCAGGTAAGCAATTTATTATTGTTATTATTTTAGCTTGCCTGGCATTGCATTCAAATTGGGCCTGTGAAAGAAGCTGGCGAGAGGTGAAAATATATTACTCAATTGGAGGGATTCAGGAATTAGATGTGCTAGTTTGTGTGCAGTTCCCTCGAGTTCACAAATAAAATTAGATGGGCTTTCAAATTAAAACCTATAGGAAGGCAAGCCTGCATCTACTGCATCATTTATCGAAGCATTGCTGTAATATTTTAGGGAAGGGAATGGTGGAAGTGGGGTGTGTGTGTGTGTGTGTGTGTTATGTGTGTGCTATACCAAGTGCATTCCAAACTTCTGCAGAAGGCTTCAAGTAGTCGAAAGCTTTTAAATACAGATGGTGGAGGAATTCCCGATGGGGAACAGGCTTCTATTTCAAACTTAGGTTCGTTTTCTCTCCCCCACCCTCCCCCTCCTTTTCATGGCAGGCTTTGACAGATCAGAAGAAATTTTCACAGCTTGATGCAGCTGGATTCTTCTTTGGCATGAACGAAAACATCTGGCCCCCAAAACAGTGCCTTTTACCAAAGGGCCGAGAAAACATGCGCACACATCTGTTGTGCGAACATATTTCCCTGTAAACTCAGATGTTAATTGCTTTGTTTTGGGGAGGTAACACAGTTGGCTCTCTGAGGCAGGCTGTTTCCCATCGCCCTGTGCTAATGGTTTCCTTTAACACTGATATTGCTTTGATTTGCAGATTCACAGGTATAATGTGGGCGGTATTTAATCTAAAAAGCACTAGCAGAAAAGTGCGCTAGACAAGGCAGATGCATGCCTGCTGTGTGGCAGAGAGATATTCAGCTGAGGTCAAAATATGCAGGATGGAGGGATATCTCTGTATACAACACAGGGCACTGACAATTTGGTATTAAGTGGGGAAGATTTCAGTTGCAGGAAGTACAGGTGAGAATGGCCTGAGCTGGGCCCTACCACCTAATATTTGATTGTACTGTAATAGGACATTCTGTTAGGAATTACAGATACGCCTGACTCAGAATCCAAGTCTGGACAGTATGCCCTATGATAAACAGCAATATTATATTTATGATTGTTATTCCCCTGCTGCCATTGAGCGAATATATCTACTACAGCAGTAAGGCTACCGCCATCCCTTGCTACATGGAAGATGAAGGGAAAGATCCGACCTCTGTGGTAGAACATCTACTTTGCGTGCAAAACAGTCCTAAAACACAAGTGAGCTAGCCTGTTGAATTTATTTCAAGGTGAAAACTAGAATGTTCACTTTAAACCGTTGGTTGGATATTTAGCGGCCAGTTTGGTGACTGCCAGATTTTTGAAGGGATTAGAAGGAGCGCTTCCTATGGCATAGCACTAGTGCATTTAGGGTTTTTCTTTCTTTCCTGAAAGTACTCAAGGGTACGCAGTACCAGTATCTTTTTTCCTAGAAGAAAAGCACTCTATAGTACCAAAGGATTTGGCAGATGGCTTTGAATGAAAGCTAAAATGGCAAGGGGGAGAAATGAAAAGGCCACAGACAAATTCACAATGGAGTGGAACTGTTTGGTTACGCATAAGAACAAGATGGACCACAAGGGATTTCCTACCGCAGCATGTATAATCTTTTGGCTGGTTTGTTTCCTGATATTGGGCTGTTTTTCTTGTGCAGAATAACTGGGACTCTTGCTTTCCTTTGCTGTGTTACAGTAACTTGGCTTTATTCTGTGCTGCGACTTAGCTACTAAGGGTTTCTTTTGCTGTATAAATGTTGTTCTTCAATCTCTAAGAAGAAAAGCATTTTTATTTTTATTTTATTTTTTAAAGAAGGTCTCCGGTTCTATCCCTGGCATATCTTGGTAGACCCCTGTCCAAAATCCTGGAGATCTTCTGCCAGTCAGCTAATTGGGGGCCAGTGTTCTGACTCACTATAAAACAGCTTCCTAATAGACAATCTCTGATCTTTTGTGGAATACACCTGCGAAAACAAAACAAAAAGCCACCAGTCTTGGGGGGCCCTGTGGCATTAACTTGTTCAGATTTATTGACAACAGTCTAGTCAGACGTCACATCGAAAACCAGCTGAAGCAATGGGCAGTTGTGTACACTGTGATCCTAAACACATTTCTTTCTGTCTCTTTCCCCTCGTGATGCTGGCTTGCGGCCTCCGAAAGGTTGCCCAGAAGGGAATTTGGCCCTTGGACAGGAGAAGGTTTCCCAGCTCTGCCTTACGATGACAAAGCTAGCAATTAGTTTCAGACGGTATGCTGTGTAGCAAGATTTAGTAGTCAGTCCTAGTGGCTGGAGAGCAAAGTCCGATCCCCCCCCCCCATTTGCACAGTAGCAGGACATGAATGGTTGGTGTCGAATCACAGCATCCCCAGCATCCAGCTTTCCCAGCTTTTGTTTATTCCCTGGCTCTTTGGGTAATTCAGCTGATCCGTTTTCTATATTAAGTGATAAACAACAATTCCACAGGGCACCCGTGCATGTCCTTATCGCAGCGCGACTTCGGGGGGTGGGGGGACGGATGACAAAACGTGTTTCCTATTCCTCAGCCGTGAATGTTAATCACCAAGCAAAACACAACAATAATTAACAGAAACAATTGTCACCCCCTTTTTAGCTATTCAGGGCAGAACATTATCAAGTGACTTCACCTGAAATGCTGGGGCATAAATAATTCATGTGGTTCAGGGTGTCCCTCCCTCCCCAGCAGGAAAAAAACAAAAAAACCAGGATGTGTCCCTGAGGTATTCCGGGGAATTTGTCTATGTGATTCCTAATGGAGCCAGCTTTGTTATGAGAGCCCAAACACCTCTATGGCAAGAGTGACGTACGAAGCATCGCTCCTCACTCCTGTCTCACAGAAAGTATCCACGGCAACTGTCTTTCATAGGGATGGGGAACCTCAGGCCTAGGGGCAGAGTGTGGCCCTCCAGCCCTCTTTGTGGCTCTCCTCCTCAGCCACACACCCTCTCCTCAAATGACACCCCTGACTGGTCCTGCTGGGCACCCTTTTTGAGGGTTATTTTGTTTTTGGCTGGCCTGGTTGGAGTGTGTCTTCAAACTCTGGTAACACCTCTTGCTCACCTGGATGGAGGATAGAGAGGTAGGGGTGCATGCAATCGGTAGGATAAAATTTACATTTGCTGCCCCACCCAGCGCTGGCATGTGGCCCTTGGGAACCCTGCCCAGAACGGAACGTGGCCCTTAGTCCTCTACCCCCTGGTCTAACAAATCATAGGCCTGTTCCTCACTGAGGTGGTAATCTCAGATTGTTAGGTGAGGGCAAGCATGATATAATAGTCCTCTATACAGTAAGAATCCTTGCACACGAGTACATGAAATAACAGTCGTGTGAAGGACAGTTTGAGCTTGTCGCCAAACCCTCCTCTCCCCACATTGGCATTGTCTTGTTTTTTAGCCCTCTGTGAGTCAGAAGACAACTTCATGAAGAAAAGGAAGCTCCTAGCTCCATATGTCCACCTCCCAGCACTCTGAGAGCTGCAAAAGGAAGATAGTGGCATGCCGGAGATGGTAGGGGCTTGCCAGCACGCTCCTGTTAGGGCTTGAGTCAGGCATAGGTCTGCAACAACAACAACAAAAAACCACTCAAGGCCAGTGAAGTTAAATATTTATTCAAGAAAACAGGCCACAGCTTAGGCCTAGTGGTCTCAGCAACTCTTCCTCGGAAGTCTTACCCCTCTCTAAGGCTCCTCTTCTCCCGGCTTTCCCCCACGCAGTCTCAAACTGCATCTGCACACAGCTAATCTCTGTTTGCTCTTTTTATTTATCTCAGGGGCCGGCAAAGTTTTTGTGGCTTGGGCCAGTTCATGGTCCTGCAGACGCCGCATTGCATGCGCAAACACTATTTCCAGTGCTCCTTCCAGCGCAGAGGAGGCACGTGCAGCTTCCCATTGGCTGCAGGAGCTTCCTGCAACCAATGGGAAGCCGGCCAGTGTCACGGAAGGCGGTCCCTGCTCTGATCCGCTCCGGTTTAACGCGGCACACAGGAGCCAACTGAGTGAGCAGCGAGGGTCCATCAGCCAGTTAAACAACCCTCATGGGCCGCTTGTGGCCCATGGGCCTTAGGTTGCTGGCCCCTGATTTATCTGGATTCTTCAGCAGCGTCTTGACCCCTCTCCTCTCCAGCCTCTGCTTCAGCTTCAGAATCTGAACTGCACTCTGCTGCAGACTCTTCTTGCTCACTCTGTTGCCCCTCCAGCTTCCAACGCCTCCCACTGCCACTCCCCTGGACCTGAGCTTGGTTCCCCAGGGGGTTCCCAGGCTGGAGCCTCCCACCACTCTTCTGCATCCAAGCCAGTCTACGACAGCTCCTGATCTTCCTAGCTTATTGTGCTTACAAACAGAATGTCTGCCTTATACCAGGTGAGACCACTTGCCCATCGGGCTCAGGGTTGTCTATGCTGCCTGGCAGCAGCTCAGTCAGGATTCAAGCAGGAAACTTTCCCAGCCTTAGCTGGAGGTGCCGGGGATTGAACCCGTGACCCTTTCAATGCAAAGCAGGTATTCTAACCCTGAGGTGCAGATCCTCCCACTCTTCATGTACTACACCCCCTCTTGGTGTGAGGCAAGTTATTTTTAAATGGAACAGAGAAAATTGCAGGGAAAATAAAATACAATTTATTTTCATAGATTTATAGCCCACTTGTCTTCCACCATGGAAACGAAGGAAGGTGACAAAATTTTGCTTCCCAGGAAGTCTCCACAAGGGCGGAAGAAGGGGGGGTGCGGTTGGGGTGGGCCGCCCCGGGTGTCACCACTGAGGGGGGTGACAAAATGCCGGGCGGCACTCACCACGGGGCCTGCAGCGCGCCTGAGCCACACGTCTCTCCTGGGAGAGACATGGTGGCTTGGGCGTGCACAGGCTCCATGCTGCCCAAATGGTCCACCCGCTTCCTCCCCCCCAGTTGTAGGGCGGCTGAGTGGGAGGAGGCAGGCAGACTCTGGGGGCCGGGCAGTGCACCCCGCCCCTATGGGAGGGTTGGCCCAGGCGCCTGAGCAGCTTCCTCTACTGCTGTGTCTCCAAGCACTGACCAAACCCTGACGTGCTCAACTTCAGCAAAGTTGTGGTCTCATGTTCTTTCAGAGCAGACCCAGCAGAACTAGAATCAACTGTGGTTATGAAATGGTCCGAGAGAGGCTCGTCTGTGTTCTTTTTTTTTGGGGGGGGGAGCATCAAATCCCTATTTGTCTCACAGAACTACACTATTCAAAATTCCCTGGGAAAAGGCATCAACTGTTAAACCTCTCAGTAGATTGTAGCTCTGTGGGGGGAGTTCCCAAAGTTCTTTGTGGACAAGCCATAACTGTTCAAAGCGGCACCACTGTGCTTTAAATATAAAGCGCAGATGGGGCCAAAGAGAGACAGCTAGAACTGGGTGAGCATGGCAGCAAAAGGATCGTTCTGTTCAAAATGTCAAGCATTTGTCTGGCATTTTTTTTGCTGTATTTGTGATCGGAATATGTTGGACTTCTGTTTAAACAAGAACCCTTTTATATATTAGCCAGTCTGTATAGCAAATAATCCCCCCCTCACCTATTTGCACAAGCACATACAGACATATTCCACATGGAAGCTTTATAAGCGTGTCCATACAGATGTGTGCGTTGGAACTAATAAAATCTTGATAGAATATCAGGAAGGAAACCTGCCATTTATTGCAACAATTTTTACTTCTGTAGACCAGATCTTTCCAAACTTTTCATCTTGGTGACACACTTTTTAGACATGCATCATTTCGTGACAAAGTAATTCAGTTTCCCTAGCAAACTGGAGGTTAAACCAACCCCTTTCCAGCCCTGGGAGGAACACGGAGAGTGTTTGCACGACACACCTACACATTGCATGTCGTGACACACTTTGGAAAGCTCTGCTGTAGACTCTTGTCAGGGGAACAGCTTGTGTGTTCATAACAAGTTCAAGGTCCCAAAAGCTAACATAAAGCAAAGTCAGTTTAGATTCTAGAAAGAATTTTTCTCAGAATATATAAGATTTATGAGTCAGTAACTTGGGTTGATTTCTGTTATTGGTCTCCCATGCCTCAGACATTTGAGTATTTACACACTAGGGGCCACGTCTTCAGAATTTTCATAATTACAAAAAATATAACAAAAGTTAAGTAGTCATAAACAGTGCATGAAAACATCTCAGTAAGTATATTGTTACGGGCTTTGGGGGCTGGTCTGGATGATATCTGTGGGCCCCAACTAAGGCTGTGATTGTAGTAGAGGAAACTGGTCAACCCAGTTTCTTTGTAAGATAATGACTTAGCACCCACAAGAGAGGACCCTGGTGGCTTAGAGACAAATGGCTAATGCCGTGAGCCCTTCCATCCTATGCTCAGGATATAAAACCATATATCTTAAAGACACTGCAGTCTCCATTGACGTTCATTCTAAGGAAAGCAAACCCCTGGTAAGCGCTTGCGCTCATTGAGTCTCTTGCCACATTCGAGTATGTGCAGCAATATATTAAGATTAGACAACAACAAAGATCTAACAACAAAGATACAAAAATACCAATGAGAACAAAAATTGTCTCCAAAATTAAATATTGACTCCAACAAAATGTCCTAAATAATACCTCCACCCTGATAGTCTCTCTCTAGGGATCCTCCTGAGCAGTACATCTTCCACGACTCACAGGTAAGAAGCTAACGCTGCAATCCTAAATGACTCACTCAACGCGAAGCTAAAACTGTGGTCCTAAATACACATAATGGAGAATAAGCCCGTTGGATGCAGTGGAGCTTTTTTCTGGGTCCATTTGGGCTGTAAATGTATAATGAGATGCTGTTATAGTAAACCAGCTTGAGAGCAGGGGAAAGGTTTTGGTATTTGCATATTCTTCTGGCTAGGATTGAATGGTCAGACCTGATGTTCAAGGCTTCTTTTTTTTTAAAGACATCAGAGGCTCAGATGATCTAAATGTTGAGCTTATTAGCATTTCAGTATCACAAATACATAAATTATGTTTGAAAATTTTAAATGGTAGAATGATAGAAGTGGTGGATGTCCTTGGAAATACATTTTCCTTATGTTGAACAATTATATTCTACAGCTTTATGTAAATGGTTCCATAAGGCAGCAGCATATTGCCTCTCAATGACCTAGAAGTTTTGAGCTGGATACTTTCTCATTTATATTTCCAATGCTTTGTGACTTTTTTATTATTATTTCAGCATATATTTAAGTAAAACCCCCCCCCCTGATTTTTATGTGGTATCCCTTTTGCAGCCCATGTGCTGAGCTAATTGTATACATAGAAACTGTGGCATTAAGCTAATAGACATTACTGAAATAATAACTAAATAAATCCCCACTGGAGAAGGTACACGAGCCCCTTCTCAGTGTTCTGCCTCCAGGGGAAATACAGGCCATAGCACAATGGTAGAACATCTGTTTTGCTTGCAGATGGCCCCAGGTTCAATCCACAGGATCTCCAGGTAGGGCTGGAAATTGTCACCCATCTCAAATCCTGAAGAGCCACTGCCAGTCAGTGTAGACATTACTGAGATAGATGGACCAACAGACTGACTCGGAATTAAGGCAGCTTCCTGTGTTCAGAGTGCTCAGCTACAAGCCTAGGAACCTACCAAAGTTGTTGAAACTTTGCTTGTGATGTAGCGCTCTGGCAAGATGCAAGCTCCGCTGGAGGTGCATTATTGTTGTGATGGCTGTGAGATGTTTATCCTCTTCCTCCCAAAGGGGGATGGATCCCAGGGCAGCAAATAAAAATTAAGAATATATTAAGAATGATTTATTTGTTTATTCAAAATTAAAAACAGTAGAGGCAGGCTCAGTTGACTTTAGATTCTGCTGGATCAACATCTAGCCTTCCCCAGAAGCTCTAAACTGGAATCTCTCCTTGGTTCTGCAGAGCCTGACTGCTTTACCTTGGAACCTGCTACCAACCGATGTTGCTGTGTGATATCTGGTGGAGCCCAGGGCCACGCCCACACTATATATTTAAACTATAAATGTATGGTTTAATCATAAATTTTAATCTGGCACTGCTCTCAAAGTAAATCAGACTGAGGCCCCATCTGCACTATGCATTTAAAGCAGTATCATATCACTTAAAATACTAATGGCTCCCCAAATACTCCTGTGAACTGTAATTTGTTAAGGGTGCTGAGAGTTGTATAGAGACCCCATATTACTTTAAAGGAATGGTTTAACAATCAATCCCTCTTCCCAAGGCACTCTGGAAATTGCAGCCCTGTAAGGGGAAAGGGAGGGGTTCTTCTAGCAATTCTCGGCACCCTTTGCAAACAGCAATTCCCAAGATCTTTTGGGGAAAGCCATGACTGACATCATAGTGCTTTAAACTTTTGGTGCAGATGTGACCCAGGTCTGTCTTAGTGGAAAGGGCTTGTAGCCTGGCCAGAGTACGGTAAGTCACTGACTTCTTTTAAGTTCTGGACCTGAAAGAGGAAGGAACAAAATTCCGGCTATTGTGATCAAGAGATAGAAGCTGGATCACCGTCTCTAGTGGAGTTGCTTCCCAAATCCCCTCTTGTTTCAGCTCAGTCTCAATTACTCTTAAGCACGTATTTTATCCATTATGCATTTTGTAATAATCTCCCTGCCAGCTATCACTCCTCAAGTCAGTCTCACTGGACGTTGGCTAGGCTCTGTCTACCTAAATTACCTCCAGCTGTGCTCTGCTCCATTTGGCCCCTAGCCTCCCAGAAGCCCAGCAAAAGGAAGCAGGAAGAGCCTGTTTGCCAACCCATCCATCCAAACACGGCTTGCTTCCCAATCTAAGCTCTTGTATAGACTGTGCCTGGGTTCTGCTGTGCAAAGCCCTGTGTCCACTCAAACCTTGGGAGCTGCCCGTGACACTTCTTGATCCAAGTCCAGGATTCCAGATCTTCTTAGTATAGCTCTTTTCCAGATGTCCGTCTATGTTTGTGTGTACACACATGCTGGGATTTTTTTTTATTATTATTCACAGCTACTAGCATTTGATGAATGACTATTCATTTGCATCAAGGAAACACATCAGTAAATTGAAGGATAGTTTTTCTTCTTTGGTTCCGTAACATTATGAGACGTCGCATCCTGCATTTGGAAAATTTAATATGTATATTAAATTTACAGTTGCTTTGAAGATCCCAGCTGTTTGATATTAGCCTTTAATAGATGGTATCTTTATGTGTAGATGACAGCAACATTAAAGCTGTCGGTTCTCATCGCTTCCCTGTGTGATGTTGGGGGGAAAACACTGTGTAAACCTAGTCTAGCTTGCTCTCTGAGTCTCATACTAACACATCATCTTCCGCCTTGCTCAATTCAACCTCAGTCTATCAGTGGCTTGTGTTGTATTTGATAATACTTGCTTCCCAGTAACCAGACTTTTAAACATGGGTGGGCTCAGGCTGTTCGGAAACACGTGTTATTCCACGGGTTCCCCATCCCTGATTTAAATACTAGCCTGGTATCCATAGGTGAAAAGAAAATCCATTTGGGCAAGTGAGTGGGTTGACAGGGGAGAGATGGAATGTCCCCTCCTCCGCCCCCAGCTTATAAAAATGGTGGAATGTTGCAGGAGGGATAAAACTTTCCTTCCTTCCTTCTCCTGTTGGTCCCCAGTAGGGATGTAAGAAGGCATCATTTTCCACTCCAACCTCTATGCATCACTGCTTCCGTTCTGCTACAGTTCATCTTCCCTTAAAAACTGCACAAGTCAACTTGCAGTCCACTGTGGTGAAATCATGGAACTTATGTGATTTGCATAATTATGTTGTCATTACGTTACTCCACCTCATCCGTTTCTGTGAAAAGGAAACACAATGCAAATGGGGTGTCTGCAGTAAACGTAATCAACTGCATATTTGTGGACTGAAAGGAAGAACAACGGCAGATACCAATCGTATTTGCTAGATTGATTTCTGAACATGGGACACATAAATGAAGTGAATGCAGTGGTACCTCAGGTTGAGTACTTAATTCGTTCCGGAGGTCCGTTCTTAGCCTGAAACTGTTCTTAACCTGAAGCACCACTTTAGCTAATGGGGCCTCCTTTTGCCGCTGCGCCACCGGAGCACAATTTCTGTTCTCATCCTGAAGCAAAGTTCTTAACCCAAGGTACTATTTCTGGGTTGGCGGAGTCTGTAACCTGAAGCGTCTGTAACCTGAAGCGTCTGTAACCCGAGGTACCACTGTACAGGCAGTTTCCGTTCGTATTTCCCTAGCCCCCAGTGTAAGGATAGAGCTTGTAAATGTGGACTCTCCCTTAATGTTAAGGACTTGGCAGTTTGAAGACTTGCCCTGGATTCACATGATCCAGACAATTCCTTCGGCCTCAATTTTCAGTTCTTGCAGAGGGCTTTAGAGGCTACTCCAAAGCTTCTTTTTATAACGCTACTCTTCATTCTTGGTGCTTGTTGTTGGACCTAGAAACATTAACACCCAGCAACCAAGTAAAGATTTATACAGAAATAGTAACTTTGGACATATTTACAAGACCACACTCTTCTGCACAGGCTCCAATCCCTGAGGCAGTATTTGATACCTAGAGCCTTTTCCTATCCCTTTTGTGTTGTGTCTTTTAGAATGTAAGCCTGAGGGCAAAGACTGTCTTGTTGTTGTTTTATTGATCGTAAAGGCACGCTGGGAGCCTTTTTAGCTGGAAACACATGGGATAAAGAGGCTTTTTAAAAGTGGTTTCCTGTGGGAAAGTTGGATTGTCTTGTATCATCTATCACAGAAGATCCCAATTCTTTTTGGTCCTAATTTTTCACCCACCTGGGAATTTTCTTAGCAAAATGTTTGATGGGTGCATCTTGTGCCTCCGGACTTCCTAAAGCAGCGTAAATGCTGTGTGTTTCATAATATGTTTGACAGATCCGTAGCTACAGGGGGTGGGAGTGGGAGCTAGCCAGTTTTTTTTGCTCCAGGTGAAGCCTCCAGAGGGACACCATTGAGGCTCCCACTGTGTGTGTGTGTGTGTGTGTGTGTGTGTACACACAAATGTGCATGGGAGATGCCAAACTAGTTCTTTGACCAGGATGAAATAAAGTCTAGCTTTGGGTTTGAAGCAGTTTAAGGCCTATTTTCAGACACATTTCAGCCTGAGGCCCACATTCACTCAGGAGCAAACTTTTAGACTAGCAGTGGGCATGGCCAGAGGTAAAAGTGAGTGGAACAATGGATGTGAATCTCTTTTTTTTTTTGCACAATAGGCTACATTCCATCCCCTCAATTTAGATCCATCAATTTAGAAAGATTAGTCTCACGTTTCGTGATACCTATGTCCAATGCATGCTACAGTGATTGGGTAGTCATCCCTCTTGACTGGTGAGATCAGAAGGCACACACATCTACAGACCTTACTTAGAATTGCAGGATTTGCCTTTTCATCGGATTTAAAACAAAACAAACGTCCACGCAAGCATGCGCACACCAGAGTCCTCTTTCAATCATAAAATCTTCAAACCATAACGTTTGATTTCTACACACCTGCCCAAATACCTCTTAGTTTCCCATGCAGTAAAAGCACTCGAGAAGGTGCAGAGCAGGGAGATATATTTTTTAAAATTTATTTATTCATTCATTCATTCATTCATTCATTCTATACTGCCCTTCATCCTAGCATCACAGGGCAGTTTACAATATAAAAACACAAAAAATGCATAACCTAGTAACATACATGATCCTGGTTTTTGGCTCATGCTCCTAGGTAGTTTGTTCTATTTGTTTATAAGTGAGCATGGTGTTGAGCTGTTACACCAATCACTTATTTTATACTCTTGTTCAGGAAGTGCATTATTTAAAGAATTGGAATTCAAATTCATGGTTTAAATGTCTCTTTCCCTTTGGAGGTTTAAAAAGTGGTTTCAGTCACCTTGCTATAACTTCATCTGGCCATGCACTGCATTCTATGGGAATTAAGCAATGTTTACATTGACTACACACTCAGACAGTGTACTAGGACTTTAGCTCCATGACCACCTTTTTTGCAAATTTAACTGTCAGCTGCATGATCCATCAATTTAGAAAGATTAGTCTCGTATTGTGTGATACCTATGTCCAATGCATGTGTTTTGCAACAGTAATTGGGTGTGAGGTGTGCTCTGTTTGCAAACATGCACGATGCATATCCCTGTTGACTGGTGAGATCAGAAGGCACACACATCTACAGACCTTACTTAGAATTGCAGGGTTTGCCTTTTCATTGGATTTAAAACAAAACAAACGTCCACGCAAGCATGCGCACACCAGAGTCCTCTTTCAATCATAAAATCTTCAAACCGTAACGTTGCTTTTTCGTGCTACATATCCTTATTGAGAGGGGAAAAGATTGCACCCTTAATTCAAAGGGAATGTTGCCCTGTGAGCCAGAACTCAATGAAATGTAAGGAGGAGAAATTGTGGAAAAGGGCAAGCAAAGAAAATCAAATTGCAGTGTGTGAAGCGATTTAAGGAGGGACCTGGGGAATACATAATCTCCAAACTGCCAAGTTAGAGCACGTATAAAATATACAAACAAGGCTGATATTTTTCCCAGTTGATCTCATTATGAGGTATGCTTGGGATAGATAAATTCTGTTAGAATGCATTAGGGCTGGATTTTCAAGGAAACAAGTCAGATGCAATATGATTCCATCTTGTTTTGACACATAGGTCCTTTTTTTTTTTGTAAGAGTCAAAGAAATGCATTTATAAAGCCAAATGGTTTTGTTTGCTTCGAGCTTTAAAAATGAAGGCAGCTCACTGACTTTTACCACATTCTGGCAAGAACAGGCATTTATAATTTTGGCACCTTCTGTACATCAGCTGAGCATAGTCTGCCACTTAAAGCTCGCCTGCTCAAAATCTTCTGACTCAACTGTGGGTGCAATTCTAATGACTTCACCTGCACAATAGGCTTTCACCTAATTTCCTAGATATTTTAAAGTAGACTGGGCACTCGTAATGACAAGGTGTGTGTATTTAAATCTCCTAATGTTAGAAAAGCATAGGGGCTGCCAGGGCCATCTTACCCATAGGCACTAGGGGTGCGGGGCACCCGGGCGCCGGGCTCTCAGAGGCACTAGGCCAAGAGTCGGGGGCCCGAGAGTTGAGTCTGGGGAAGAGTCCACCCTTCGGTCGGAGTGCCATGACGGGCTCTTCTGCTGCAGGCAGCTCTGCACCGTACGTTTGGGGGCGACCGAGCCAGCAAGATGCTGAGGCAGCTGGCCCGCTTCGCCCTCCTGCGTGCCTGGGACTGGGCAACCAGGGAAGGGCACCGGGCAGATCTTTGCTCCCCACATATGCCTAAGACAGCCCTGGGGGCTGCATTACCCCACAAAAAGGAAACGTAGACAGGGGGATAATTCCATAGTACTGGAATATGGGGTTATCCAATGGAGCTAAAGAGTGAGGGGTTTGGAGGAAGCAAAAGTAAGTGTTTCTTTACACAGTGCATAGTTCAACTATCGAATTTGCTACCACAATCTGTGTTGGTGGTCCCCAGCTCGGATGGCTTTAAAAGGAGGGTAAGGCGATTAATTAAACAGCATTTTCGTGCGCTCTGGCTTCCATTACAGTGTTCCGTTGCGCCATAAGCGGTTTAGTCCTGCCTTGCCTCTTGACCCAGAAAGCTCCCTCGGCCTGAAGCAACATGAACGCTGCACCTCATGGTCGCCTTTGACTGGACTTAATCATCCAGGGGTCTTTTACCCAGTGGTGTTTTTTCCCCTAAAAAAATGTTTAGGGGTACTCTCACCATTTTATAGTTCAAATCAGGGAAAATAAATACAGTAAATGGACAAAAGTACAAAGATTCACAAAATGTTTAGGGGTATGCGTGCCTCTGCGTCTCCCCAGAAAAAGCACTGCTTTTACCTTAACCTTTTACAAGTCACAGTGGCTATGTTACCCCCAATATCAGAGGCAGTGTGGCTCTAAATACCAGGTGCCCTTCAGGAGATCTTGCTGGTTGGTCACTATGGGAGCTGATCACGAACATTGGAAGCTGCTTATATGGAGTCAGACTGCTGCTCCACCTAGCTCACTATTGTTTAGACCAGGTATGGGGAACCTTTGGCCCGTCAGATATTGTCGGACTCCCAACTCCCATCAGCCCCAGACACCATGGCCAGTGGTCAAGGTTGATGGGAGTTGTAGTCAGGGGCAGCCTGTTCCGTTTCATCACCTGAGGCAAAACAGGAATTGCTGCCTCCTGCCCCCCGCCACCACTCCTGCCCTTTTCTGCCGCCATGTTCCTGCTCTCGCTAAACTCAGTGGGAGCCAGAATGCTCCTCTAAGTATTACTACTTGGCTTCTCCCCTAGGTGGTAGGAAGCCTGATCAGCAACATGGCTCACGGGAATGCCCCAGTTCTCACCCAACTTGGTGTGCGCTGGGGCTCTTCTCCAAGCATTGCCACTCAGCTTCTCCCCCGGGGGCAGGGAAGACGGGTGGCAACACCGTGTGCTGGAACGCCGCCTCCTCACCAGCAGTGGAAGTAGTTGGCCAGGTGGAGCATCACCTCTTACACTTCTGCTACCTGAGGCGGCTGCTTCACCTCACCTTATGGGTGGACTGGTTCTGGCTGTAATACAGCAATATCTGGAGGGCCACAGGTTCTTCTTCCCTGGTTTGAACTCACTGGCAGTAGCTCTGTGTCAGGGAGGGGCCTCTCCCAGCCCTACCTGGAAAGGCCAGGGACTGAGTTTGGGGCCTTCTGAGTGCAAAGCAAATGCTGTACCGTTCCTTGTATTCTACCTGACATAGATAAGATTCAGCAGGACTCTTCCTATATTTAGTCCAGGGGTCAGCAACCTAAGGCCCATGGGTCACAAGCGGCCCGTGGGGGTCATTTAACCGGCCCACGAGCTGCCCCCAAACCAAGCCGCACATTTGGCGAGTCCTCGTGCAGCGTCTGCGCAGACACTGGAAATCACTGGCATGCACGCTCACACATGCACGTGATCTAGCCCACAGAGGGATCTCCGCTGGAGTGAACCAGCCCAGGCAAGGTAAACCTTGCCGACCCCTGGTTTAGTCCCATTTGTGACTCTTGAGAAATGTTATGACTATATACACGAGTCAGCCCCTGCTAGCATGAGCAGTGATCTGAGATGTCAGGAGCTGTCAACTTCCAAACTGGGTTACCTCATTGTGCTCTGGGTGGGGCTGCCCTTGGAAAAGACTCAGACACTTCAATTGGTCCAAAGTGCAGCAGCCAGATTACTGGCTGGAGTTCCATTTCGATCTCATGAAACAGCTACTCTAGTTTCCATTTGTTTCTGGGCCCAATTCAGGATGCTTGCAGTAGTGTTCAAAGCCCAGATACCTGAGAAAGCACCTCCTTCCCTACAGAGCCAGTAGTCTTTTCTGCCTTCAGAAGTTTGTGGAGGTGGGGCCCCAGGAGAGGGCCTTCTCTGCAGCAGCCCCTAAGTTGTGGAACTTACTCCCTACAGAGGTACCTCTAGCTAGCACATGGGTAGGCAAACTAAGGCCCGGGGGCCAGATCCAGCCCAATTGCCTTCCAAATCCGGCCCATGAACAATCCGAGAATCGGCATGTTTTTACATGAGTGGAATGTGTGCTTTTATTTAAAATGCATCTCTGGGTTATTTGTGGTGCCTGTCTGGTGTTTTTACATGAGTAGAATGTGTGCTTTTATTTAAAATGCATCTCTGGGTTATTTGTGAGGCATAGGAATTCGCTCATTATTTTTTTCAAAATATAGTCCAGCCCCCCCCCCCCAAGGTCTGAGGGACAGGGGACCGGCCCCCTGCTGAAAAAGTTTGCTGATCCCTGCTCTAGCACCCTCATTATGCAGCTTCTAGTGGATGTTGAACATGCACCTCTTTGCCTTGGTTTCTGGCTTGAGGTGTATTTTTTTAGGACCCAGCTTATTTCTGTAACTATTTTTTATTTTTTTACTTTTAAATACTGTGTTGTGTTGTGTTGTGTAATGTTGAGTTTTAATGCTGCAACCCACCCTGGGATCTTAGGGTGAAGTGCAGGTAATAAATTAAATGATAATTAGTAATAATCCAACAACGTTTGCCCCTACAACAATAGTTGGGAGAAAAATGCCTCGCCTGGAAGAATCCGGTACACATTTTGTACTTGTCTCCTTTGTAAACTTTGCGGTACAAAGATTCTGCATATGCATTATCTCATGGGGGCAGGCACACAGTTTCCCTCACCTGCTTTTTTTCTCTCTCTCCTTTCTGCTGCAAAACAAAAAGGAATCTTCCGGAAGTTTTAATTGTGATACTTTTTTAAAAAAATTGTATGCTAAGAATCAAACTTTATAAAGTGCTTAAAAAAACAAGCAAAAACAGATGGATGTGGCTTTAAGAGAGAGATGGAGGGGGGTCAGGGAGGGAGAAATTGGGGTGGGGGAAGAAATCCCACAGCCTGTTGTAGCAGCTGTAGCTTCAGATCGTGTAGAAAATGAAGGCAGATGATTCAATTTGGCCTGTGCCCCAAGTACATTTCCAAATGCTTCTGTGTGTGCGCAAGATAATGAACAAATATATTGAGATGGCACAAGATCAGTTTGAGTTTGCCGCTGTGCAAGCTGCAGAGCTCCCAGTAGGAGTGAACTAGCTTTGGTAGGTTAATGGGGGTGAGGGTCGCTGAGCCCAGCACCTTTCAGAACAACTTAAGAAAAGAATTTGTCTCCTTTTGCCCCAGGGCTCCCAGTAGCACTCGAAAGGGAGCTTTTGATAAATTGAAGTGTATTTATTAATAATGAGCAAAAAGGGTTGGGGTGGGGGAATGCTTGCAATTTGAAAATAGATGCAACCCTAAATAAAAATAATCTTTCTGATGACCTGGGACCTGGGAGGAGACTCTTGCTTTAACTGGAGAGTCAAGCTGTTTGGATGAAATGGAAGTCAGGTGGTGGTGGAGGCAGAGATACTCATATGTAGTGCTAAGGAAGGGGGACTGGGTTTTTGGGGTGAAAACACTTTTCCATTTCTTGTCCTTTCCTGTTCTTCCCAATCCACTCCAAATAAATAAATAAAATAAAATAAAATAAAATACTGTTCAGGGAAGAACAAAGAGCCATGGCAGGAAAGGAAAAGGAAAGCTAGAACATAACAAGCAAAAGTTATGGCTGGAATGAGTTATGATGTTTAATCACGGGACATGATATCCAATGGCATGTGACTCATGATTCTTGGCTGGCACGGTGGCTTGGGATTACTCACAAGTACCTGGAGCCTGTGAGCAGGTTGGAACGGTTCAAGCTTTGCTGGTTTCTCCCTCTGGTTCACATAGGATTTCGTGAATCAGGGATAATAGCAGATGATATTCATTTTATTAACCAGGAAAAATTCAGTCTAGGTACATCTGCTTATATTCACCTGCTCGTGAATTCCTGGGCAATCTTTGGCCCTGCAGTTGTTGGTCTCCAGTTTCAATCAGCCTCCAATGATCAGCCATGATGGGAGTTGTGCTTCAGCAACATCTGGGGACACGGGTTCCCATCCCTTTAAAAAAGCATTATTTGCTAAACATGGTGGCCTCCAAATATCTTAGACTGCACCTCACATCAGTAGTTGTAGTCTAAAACATTTGGAGGGCACTAGGTTCACAAAGGCTGCATTAAAGCTTTATTTCTCTGGTTGTTTTCTATTGGCTTTGTATGGCGCTTTTGTCCACTGTTTGTTGCATGCATCTTCTTCAGTTTCTAAATCTCAATTCACTTTCCACCACCGTCTCAAATTTTGCTGTGGACAAAATTGAACCTCTATAGTGGTTTTATACAAATATGATATTAGTCCTTTTGGCATTATATTTTCTTCCACTATTCCCCCCCCCCCCCACTTCTATCATAGGTCTTTGTTTAAAAGGACCTTAATTGTTTTTGAACATTTCCCAATTGAATTTGCATCTCATTAATAAAGGGGTTGTCCATCTTTGTGAAAATGTTTCAGGTAGTACAATGGGTTTTCCTTCCACATATTTATATTATAGGCTTTATATTTATTCTTGAAAACCAGGAGGAACTGAAATGGAATAGCAGGTGAGGGGCCTAGGACCAGAACCTATGCCCATTTGGTTCAAATCTTGAAAGACACCATGTTGGTGTTAAGAACATAACTGCCCTCCTGGATCCATCATACTCTTGCATTCTATTCTCACTGTGGTCAACCCAGTGCCTGTGCGCAGGTCCTTCTTTTGGACTTTCCATAACAGCAGTCCTTGTGATTTCCAGCAACTGGCACTCAGAGGCATACTGCCTCTGATGGTGGAGGCAGAACACAGAGTTAGTAGACACTGATGGCCTCATTCTCCATGAATTTGTTTAATACTATATTGAAGCCTTCCAAGTTGGTAAAAAGGTAAAGGGACCCCTCACCATTAGGTCCAGTCATGACCGACTCTGGGGTTGCGGCGCTCATCTCGCTTTATTGGCCGAGGGAGCCGGCGTACAGCTTCCAGGTCATGTGGCCAGCATGACTAAGCTGCTTCTGGCGAAACAGAGCAGCACGTGGAAATGCCATTTACCTTCCTGCCGAAGTGGTACCTATTTATCTACTTGCACTTCGACATGCTTTTGAACTGCTAGGTTGGCAGGAGCAGGGACCGAGCAATGGGAGCTCACCCAGTCACAGGGATTCGAATGCCAACCTACTGATCGGCAAGTTCTAGGCTCTGTGGTTTAACCCGCAGTTGGTAGCCATCACTAAATATTGTGGCAGTGGATGTAAAGAAATGTTATGTAAAAACATTAGGAGGGAGCTGAACCTGGGAGAATCTGCATGCAAAACAGGTTCTGCCATGGCGGAGGAAGATGGGGGCAGGGGGAGCGCATTGCACCCAGCAGCGCGATCACGGTGGGGTGCCATCGCCGCTGCCGCCCACCCACCCCCACACTGGGTGCCACACTGTCACAGGCGGTGTGCCACACCCCCAGGATGTGCGCTATGCCCCTGCGGGCGCCGTGACACCCCCCCAGGATGAGCACCACACACCCCCAGGACATGCACCAGCCACACCCACGCCTGCTCTCTGCCTCGCGGTGCCGGAGCATGAAGCTCTGCCACTGCATGGAGCTACAGCCCTTTCCCTAATAAGAAGCTGCCTTCTACTGAGTCAGACAAGTGGTCCATCCAGCTAGGTATTTTCTACACTGACAGGCAGCAGCTCTCCAGGGTTTCAGGCAGGGTCCTCTCGCAGCCCTACTTGGATATGTCAGAGATTGGACCTGGGACCTTCTCCAAATGACAGGGAGATCTGTCAAATTTCAAGCAAGCAAGGATCAGCTTTGAAGAAACAAACTTCATTTACAACACCCAGCTGTGCCAAGGGGTACCCCCGAAACCAGCACATCCCATTTAGCAGAACAAGTTGTCCTCCTAGTTCAGTCCTGCGTGTGTCTCATTAAGATAATTACCAATGAATTAAAGCAGGTTGGCTCAGTGCACTGGCGGCGGGGGTGTGGGCTCCCCTGCTGGCAGGCAGCAGGTGTAAATGAACAAGATCTGTCGAAAAGGCTGATGACCCTCTTAATTCACGGCAGCAAACAGGGGACATAGGTACTGAAGCAAGTTTTCATAATTGATATTTACTCTGAAAGGTTAATGGCAGCAGTGATGCTTCTAATTTGCTTGCCCACGCAAGACCTTGTTAGGTCAGATTCTCTCCATTTACTTCTGTGTGTGAATTGGAAGTGCACAGTTGTTTTTCGTATGCAAACTTTGGAAAGAGGAGAGACAGCAAAGAGATGACTGCCCTGCCCCAAAGCACCTTCTCGTGTCATCTGATTGAAATAAAACCGTAAAAGCAGCTGAGTTAATGAAGATGGAGCAGAATTTCATCAGGTCCACATTTCTAAAGTCAACTGACCTATAATTTCCCATTCCCAAACATAGAGGTAAATCATAATGCAGTTATCGATTGGATAGAGCACCTCTTCAGATTTTTGTGACGATGGGTTTGCTTGTTTTTTAATGCACACTTCACAATGAGAATGCATATATAAATTAGTATTTTAGGGAGGATGCATAGAAAAAAATATCCAGAAATGTGTGGGGAGGGGCATGGGAAATAGAAAATGCTTCTTTTGGAGGAAAGTGCATACAAAATTGTGTATACAGTGTATATGATTTAAGTGCACATTTTGTATGACTTATGAATGCATGCAAAACTGACACAGAACAAGGTAATCCATCCATCTCGTTAGTTAGTTAGATAGTTAGTTAGTGTGTGTGTGTGTGTGTGTGTGTGCGCGCGCGCGCGTGCATGCATGTGTAAAGATGTATATAGATATGTATGTGGAGGGGAGGAAGGGAGGGAGGGAGGGAGATTAATTGGGGATAGATGTCCCATGCCAGTTTTACATGCATAACTTTATTTCTCTCTTCTGTGGATATAAATACAAAGGAAGCTGCCATAAACTAAGACAGAGAATGTGTCCATATGATGCTGTTGAGAAGGAAATGTGATATGGAGGCTTCTCAGCTGCAAACGACTTTGCACTTAGCCATGCTTACTGATAGCTTTGAAGTAATTACAGTGGTTCCATCTTTGCAGAGGAGCTGGTGTGTGGGCGTGTGCATGCGTGGAGCTTGCAGTTTGTGCTCTGGAATCCCATTAATACCTTCAAAGTGTGTAGACTCTGCGCATGGGATGGGCAGGACTAAGGTCACAAGCTGAACACATGACCTGCATGCATATATTTTGAATCTGTGTCTTGAAGCTTGCTTTCTTATATGTCATATAATGCAGCGTTACTTAGCCTGACAGCAGTTCTCTAGGATTTGAGACAGGGTTGCCTAAGATGGAACCTGGGACCTTCTGCATACAAAGCATATGCTCTACCCCAGTTTTCCTATTTCAGCTCACACCATGGTGATGAACTTAGTAGATAGCCTTAGGCAAGCCACTGTATTTCAGGCATAGTTCAGTGATGGGGTCCCAGCTTTGCGTACCGAAAAACCCAGGTTTGACCCCCAGCTTCTCCAGGTAGGTCTGGGAAAGACTCCCTGCCTGAGACCTTAGAGAGCTGCTGCCAGTTAGTGTAGACAGAACTGAGCCCAGTGGGACTAATGATCTAATTTGGTATAAGGCATCTTCCTTTTAATATTCTAACTCCCACCCCAGCATTTAAGTGCTGAAAATAGCTGTCACTTTTGTAGTGTTGCTGTTCTTCCAAGGAATACTATGTGGGACCTTCCACATAAATGAAGATTGAGCTTCTCTTTCAGTACCCTGCACTCACTTATTCTGCAACAGCCTGTCCTTCTACTGATTTAAAAGTTGGCAGTGTGTCTGCATCTGCATGTGTCTCTGTGTGTTCCTTCAGTTAAAAATAGGCCAGGAATAGCATAATTGCCCTACAACCTGTTATCAGCAGTTGAGTACGAGCCTCCCCAGTGTGCAAAGTGTCAGGCTGTGTATGACATGCTATCTTAATGTTCACGCACATGCAGGCGCATTAGAGCCAAAAATGCATCCACACCCACCCATCCACCCCACTCTCAAATATTTAAATACTGGTGGGAGTGGAGCTGAGTTCGGGAAGATGGCAACTCTAGCAATTCACACTAAGAAGGAGTCTCCAAAATGCAAAGACAGTGATACACCAGGGACTAGAAAATTGGAGAAAGTGCTTAGCTCTGTGGTAGAGGATGCTGTTTGCCTGCAAAGGTCCTGGGTTCATTCTCTGGCCTCTCTCATTACAAGGATCTTAGTTAGCAGGGCATGCAAGACTGACTGCTTGAAATGCCAGACAAATAGACTGGTTTGGTATAAGTATAAGGCCATAGCATCCTGTGTGACAAACAGGGTTTGAATATATGAAAAATGAGGTACTGCTGTTTTAAGTATTGTCTAATCTCAAAGGAGATGTTAGGGTGGTTAGGCTAGCATTACAATCCGTGGGCTAGGAGACTTGATAAAGCAGCAGAGAGCAGTTGGCTTTGTTAAATGAGTCTCCTCCACAAACTTACATGCAGTTGCAAAGCTCTGTAATGCCATGGTCCTCAACATGATGCCTGTGAGCGCAAGTGTTCCCACCAGTGCCTCCTATGACTCCCACAAAAGGTCTCAGCACATACCCCTCAGAAATCCAGTGTTTGCTAGTGCTCCTGTTGAGGTCCTTGTCTCACTGTGGAGCCAGGAGATGTGTAGGGCCACCAGTATGATTGTGCCTGAGTATTGTCACTGATGCTGTGCTGTACGCAAACCTCCATGGTACTCCAGAGACCTGTGCATGATGAAGAAGGAAGGTCAATGGCAGGAGCACAGTTGGTGCGAATTCCAGTCTGAGTTTGACCAGCACATTCTTGCACCTATTGATGGTGGTGTGGAAAGCTTACTTTTCTGCTACCATTGCATCCTCTAGTAGCCATCCAGTAATATTATTCTGTATGGCGAGTGAGCTTTCTTTATCTAGCCAGCAGAGCAATGCTATTCCATCCTTGAAGACATGCTGTAGTAATTCTGCCCATACAGATCTGGGCAGAATTAGATGCCACAGAGTGAGTCTGGAGAAGGTATCCAGAGCATCATTGGGTCTGGCTGTACTGTATCGGTTTCCGTTGTTATGGTGTGAGGATGTGAATACATTTCTCAGAGGGGTTCAAACTTGACCCCTTGGTCCTGCCCATCTTGACTTACTAGATTTAGACAAAGGAACTTGACTGAACGGGTCATTCCAGGTGTGTGTTGGCTACGGTGTTATCTTCCTGGAAGGAGGTAGAGATGTGTCCCTCATTTAGGGTCCTGGGCGCAGAAGTCCTAAACAACTATCTCCCAGTGGGAAAGGGGTTATCTAGACCTGTTCAATCTGGCTTCAGGCCTGGTCATGGCACCAAAAGTGTCTTGGTCACCCTGGTTGATCACTTACATCAGGTGAAAAATGGAGGAGTGATCCCCTGCTCATTCTTCCTCACCTCTCTGTAGATTTTGATACTGCTGCCCATGGTATGCTTCTGGAGGGAGTCTGTGAAGTTGGGACAAAGGATACACAACTTGTTTTATGGTGGTTCGGCTTCTAATGGTTGCTTCTCCAGAATAGCAATGGGGACATTACTTGGAGTCATAGGAACTACCCTGTAGCGTTCCACAGGAATGCCATTTAACACATGCCATTTAACACCAATATGAAGCTGTCGTGAGAAAACTTCAGGAGATTTGGAGTGAGGTGTCACCAACATGCAAATAGTATGTAGCACTCTCTGTGACATCTGAATTAGGAGAGGTGGTTCAGGTGCTAGATGGGTGCCTGTAGGTGATGATGGGCTGGATTTGGCCAAAAAATTCAAACTGAATCTAGACAAGATGGAGGTGTTATATGATCTGAATTATCGTGTCCAATAATTGAGACAGCTTGCTCTAGATAGAGGACTGTGTCTCTTTGGAAGCAGCAGGTGCCTAGATTGGGGTTACTCTTTGATCCCGTACTGCTACTGAAGGCTTGGACAACATCTGTGTCCAAGACTGCCTGTTTCCAGCTCTCGCTAGTTTGCCAGCTGTTGATGCTTTTTGGATTGAGATGACTTGGCCACTGGATTCCATCCTCGCATAACTTCCAAATTAGATTGCTTCAGTGGACTATGCTTTGGAAACTGGTTCAGCTAAAGTATCTCTGAAAGATGGCCATCCTACCTCTGTTTTGAAACCTCCAATGAAGCTGTGATTCGTGCACTGCAGGGGGTTTGAATAGATGACCCTTGCCATCCCTTCCAACTCTACAGTTCTGTGTTTCTGTTAAGAACCCCAAACACAAATATAAATGCAAAAGACCAAACATATTTTGACCAAAAAATCTTCTTCAGTTTTCGTTAATGTATGAATGTCAAATAGCATATGTGCGTACATATTCATACACCAATGACAACTGAAAAAAATCTGTTTAGTCTTTTACACTTAAGTTTTATTTATGAATACATTTGTGTTACAAACCTACATTATTTTACCAGTATCGTTTTATTTTTCTGATCCCAATTTATTTGTTGTCATTGTGTATGTTGGGAGACACTTCTTTCGTTTACTCTCCAAAGGGCCTTACAGCATATTAAAAATGAACGTAAGAAAATTACAATACCGTACTGACACAATCCTACAAAAGCACATGCAAGTCATTAAAAATATACAGAATATAATATGTTTGCCCAGAGAGACATTTGGCCACAGGTCCCTTTCAGACAATCAACTGCCCCCATTTTTCTTCTACGATGGTGTAGAACAAGGATTAGAAAATCTGTGGCCTCAAGGGCAATATGTGTCCTGTGGCCTAATTTCATGTGGCCCTAGGCCTAACTGGGTGCAAGTGATAAGGTGGAGAGAAGTGTGGGGCAGCCAGGAAGAGGGAAAATGTGCGCTTTAGGCTTCTGGCAGTGGTCCTGCCCTTTTTTCCCCTCCCCCCCCTTTTTTAGTTTCAGTTCCTCCTATTGGCTCCAGCCACAGCCACTGCTGGCTTTCAGCCCCCAGGAAATTACCCCAAAGAGCATGGGTAGGCAAACTAAGGCCTGGGGGCTGGATCCGGCCCAATCACCTTCTAAATCCGGCATGCGGATGGTCCGGGAATCAGCATGTTTTTACATGAGTAGAATGTGTGCTTTTATTTAAAATGCATCTCTGGGTTATTTGTGGGGCATAGGAATTTGTTCATTTATTTTTTTCCAAAATGTAGTCCGGCCCCCCACAAGGTCTGAGGGACAGTGGACTGGCTCCCTGCTGAAAAAGTTTGCTGACCCCTGCCAAAGAGCATGTAAGCCATTGAGAGAGAAAAAGTTACCCTGCCACTGCCTTAAGAACACGGTGGGGCTGTGCCTTGCGCCCCAGATGAGCTTGAGCGCTGACTGGTGGTGAATGAACTGAGAGGGATTTACTAAAATACCTGTTTCAATGGGATGATGTTTTTTGATCACTGCAGATGAAAGTCCCCATGAAGCGAAGTGGCAGGAACAGCGAGGACGATAGCATCCGGGAGGCCACCAGCTCCCAGCTCAGCAGCTCCAGGGACTGCCTCAGCGATGTGAGTACCACTGAGAAACGGGCGGCGCTGTGTTGTGGCAATTTCATAAATCTCGCTGAACAAACGTTGGCATCCAGAGGTCACTGTGTAATAACTTTCTCTCCCCCCGCCCCCCCCCCATGTCATGATTGAGTGTTATGGCATAAGTGGCTGAGCTCCCTTGCAAACACTATAATCATAGCGCAAATAGTATGATAAGTGAAAGATCAGAGGCAGGGAAAACAAAACGGAATTGTGCTTCCTGGGAGCAAAAGATGGCTCAAGATGATTACTTTGAGGGGGAAAATTGGGGGGGGGCTGGGGTGTACGTGAAATTGTTTATGTGCTTTTTTCTACTTAAAAAAACAACAACTGTTGTTCCAATTATTCTGGGCTGCATGGGTGAGCTTACCTCTTCTGATGCCTCCTGTTCTGAATTGGGGGCTGGGGTAGATTGTGATTAGTGGGGTAGGGTTAGGGGGTGATTGGAAACGCTGCTTTTGAATGAAATGTTATGATAAACTCAATGCAAAACGACGTCTAAGTGTATAAACACACAAATGGGCTCTTTATTTTATTTTTACTTTTTTTAAATCACCAAGAAATCAATGGAAGTGCTGGGATAATTTTATGTGAAGGCTTTTTTGTGTTAGCAATTAGCATTTTGCCTTCATTAAAACATGATTTTTTGCTAATTAGGACCTTCCCCCGTTAGGAGAGATTTAAATGACGAACAATAATCAAACACTGGCACGAGTCATGTCTGAAATATTAAATTTAACATTTCAATGGTGAGCCACGGTTACAGCCCAGAGAGAGTGGGGTTTTCATGTTCCGTTCTATTAATGTGAAATATGCTTCATAACTAAAACCTGTCACAGGAAAAAGCAGCTCACACCAGCCAAATTCAATTGGACAGTTAATTTAGCTTTAAAATTGAAAACACTACCTCTGCTTCAGGATGCAAAAAAGGAAGGGGGAGGAAGCCTTTGATAAGCATAATGTATTTGCTATTAAGGCTTTCAGAGCTCATTCTCCTGAAGGAGGAGAAGAGGAGGGGAGAGAGGAGGGGGCAAAATGGCTCCCACAAATGTGTTTAAAAGCTGAAAGTATTTATTAAAAATGTCAGCAGAAAAGTGCTTTTGGCAGATTAAAGCGGGATTCAGCTTGACAGCTCTGACAGCAAAATGTGATGGTGTTGGTGTTGTAGGGTGTGCGTGTGGAATTCACTCTACATGTTTTGAGCAGGAATGGGGTGCTATAAACATCCTGTGTAGTGTGGGAAGAAATAAGAGGGGTGGGGTGGGGAAATCCCATCCCTGTACCTCTGATCTGATTCCAGGGAAAATAAAACGTGTGAATCGGAAAGGAAAGTGAGCAGGGGGAAGGGGGAGGTGGATTTGGCATCTTTGTGGTAAATGATTTTGTTTATCCAGCATTGGTTTGGGTTTGGGTAGTTGTTGATGCAGTTGTGTCCCCCCCCCCTTAAAACAACAATGGTTTCCTCTTCACCCACACTATGCATGCAGCAGCTACTGAATGGCTTCTCTCCCTCCCTCTTCCTCTGTCTCTCTCACCCACACCAAAAGGTGTATTTATTCCAACACCCTGTTTACTCTAGGAGGCCCACAGACAATAGCCCTATTCGGTTCCTCAGCAGTTGGTACTTGGGCATGTGCGAGATACAAATTTTAGAGGAAGTGTGGAGACCATACCACAAGGAACGAACTGAACAAAGAGCCAGGGTGGTGTAGTGGCTGGAGTGTCAGACTAGGACTGGAAGACCAGGGCTTTAAATCCCCAGTTGGCCACAAAGCTCATGGGGTGACCTTAGACCAGTCATGCCTAACCTACCTCACAGGTTTGTAGTGGGGATTAAATGAGGGGGGGGGGAGAACCATGCATTCCACCCTGAGCTCCTTAGAGGAGAAAGGTGGGATAGAAATGCAATTAATAAATGAATAAACTATTGCATGCATTTGGAGTGAAAAGGCCCACCAGAAATCTGTGTTTTCAACTACCTCAGGGCCTGGTCTGTACCTCCTGGCCTGGGCGTGGTAGGGCTCCAGACTCTGGTGAACTGGAACACAGACTGGATTCCCCTTAATGTTCCGGCATTCTGCCTCTGATCTTGGATGTGCAGATGTTGATAATAATAATAATAATAATAATAATAATAATAATAATAATAATAATAATAATTAATATTATTATTATTTTATTTATACCCCACTCATCTGGCTGGGTTTCCCCAGCCACTCTGGGTAGCTTCCAACAAAAGATTAAAAATACATTAAAACATCAGTTATTAAAAACTTCCCTAAACAGGGCTGCCTTCAGATGTCTTCTAACCATCAGATAGTTGTTTATTTCTTTGACATCTGATGGGAGGGTGTGCTTAATCCTATGTTAAAGCTACCTAAATGCACTCCCCCTCTCCACAAGTTGTTCTGTATGCACATACATGTGTGTACATATGTGTACACACACACACAGAGTTAGCAGATTTGCAAAGCTAAGCAGGGTCCAGTATGGTTCCAAATTGGACCGTGTGCTGAGATTACTGCATTGCAGGGGTTTGGACTGGGTGACCCTTGGGGTCCCTTCCAACCCCACAATTCTATGATTCTATGAGGTAGGGTGAAGCAGCCGCCTCAGGTGGCGGAAGCGCAGGAGGCAGGGGCCCCCCTGCCCCACTGCTTCTGCCACCGCTGGAACACGCCCCTCGTGACAAGTTCAGCGAGAAGGGGCATTCCAGTGGCAGCAGAAGTGGTGAATCATTGCAGCAGAGCCATTTGGCTGTCCCTCTGTCTACTCATATACATATGCTTGTGAGCAGGTGTGGCATCTGCTGGAGCGCTGGGGGACCGAGGGCCCCCCAAATATTTCAAGGAGGGGGCTGAACCCCCTCAAAATTCCCTGGTGGCTGTGCACGCATGCTGCAGGACATGCTCACATCACACACATAGTTTCCCTGCTAACATACTGGCACTGTACTGCACAACATCCTTAGAAAAGGCAGATTTTTCCTGTCTGCTTCTCTCTGTGTGTCTCTTTCTCTCTAACAAACACACACACACACACACTCCTGGGAATACCAATTTTACATTTTTAAGTAGCCTAGTCACCTTTGGTGTGCTCACCCTTCAAGGATTTTTTAAAATGTTGCCTTTTTTCTTGATTCAGGCCACGAATGCCTATTGATTTATCTAGTTTTATGTTACAGGATTTACATACCACTTAATCACCAAAACATTGACGTGGCTCACGTAAAACAATATAAAACACACATTAAAAAGTACAGATGTTCAAAACAAGTTGGCCTAGAATAGGTAGAACTTGCCCTAAAATGTCCATTTCCGATCTCTTTCCTCCTTTTCAATAATTGGGTCCTCATTAATTTATTTTAGCACCATCTCTTAGGAAAAGCTCTGCTGGATCAGGCAAGAGGCCCATCTAGTCCTGAGTCCTTTTCTCACAGTGTTCAACTAGCTGCTTCTGCAAGGCCTAAAGTAGGACCCAAGTGTAACAGCACTTTCCCTACTTGTGATCCCAAGGATCTGTGGCTAGGGACCATGGACAGTTTTCTCCCCATGAATCTGTCTAATCCTTTTTTGGAACCATCCAGTTTGGTGGCCATCACTCTATCTTGTGGTAGTGAGTTCCATGTGCGCTGTATGAATAAGTCCTTTCTTTTGTTTGCCCAGAAAGGATTGTGGCCCTCCAGACTGGAAAAGGTGCCTTGCTCCTCAGTTAAAGAGTCTTGGGTATCAGGGCTGAGAATGGTGTCTGCCTTAGACCTTGGACAGTTGTTGCTAGTCAGAGTCGACCAAAGATGGGGAACTGTTGAGCTGCAACTTCTACCACCTCTGACCATTGTCCATCAGAGCATAAGAAGAGTCTGGTGGATCAAGCCAAAGGCTCATCCTGTTCTCACAGTGACCAACCAGATTCTTAAAGGAAGCTTGCAAGCAAGTTCTGAGTTCAACAGCACTCTGTTTCCAGCAACTGGTATTCAGAAGCCAGAGCCGTAACTACGGGTAGAGGGGCACTAGCCAGGTTTTTTGCCCCGGGTGAAGCCTCCAGAAGCATTGCTGCCTCCAACAGGAGAGGTAGAACAGGATGAGCCTTTGGTCTGATTTAGCACTGCTCTTTCTTCTTTAGCCCTTGTGTTCTTGTCAGCAACTTGCCACACCTATGCAAAAATCCCTTTTTAGTCCCTGTGACACGTGGTTAAAATATTATCCAATGTAACTATTGGTAGAACCACCAGCTACTTTTACGAAAACGTAAAACAACAACAAAAAATCCTCTTCCTCACAGTTAGGCACATGGTATTAAGAGAGAATTAAAAGACAGAATATTCCTGTGCTTTATTTTGATTGAAATTAAATAGAGGGCGGTTTGAGGTGGTCCCGGGAGGGAAAGAGGGTGTTCTGTTTTGCCTCCCACCCCTCCCTCCCTGCTCCTTGTTCCATAATTGTCCTAATCTTTCCTGATGTCCTGAACAGTGTAAAAAATCCACACAGAGCCGTACATAATGGCTTTTAAAAAAGGGTTTATCTTTTTCTTGACCCATCAGCTTAAGAACTGCCTGCGTTTTTTAATGGATTTTCTCCGTCACTAAATTGAATGGATCGTTCCTCATTATCATTTAAATAGGACCCTCATTCCCCACAAACACAGAACATTTGAATGTGGTGGTAGAGCTGCGTTAATTTGAAATGTATGGAAGATGGGGAAGGGGAGGGAAAGGAGGAGAAGGCAGCCGCTGAGTGTGGAATTGCTGGATGTAATTGTCATGGATTCTCAATTTTGTTGCCCCCAAGATGGGAAAATAGACTAATAATTGTCTCCCAGCCCTAGTAGAATAGTTGCCCTAGTTAGCTGAAGCTAACACTCTAATTGTCATGGGGGGCATCTAGATGAATGAGGATGTATGCAGGGCACAGCAAGGGCTAAATTGAGTGATATACTAAGGCAAAGAGCAAATTGGCAATTATGGACCCAGTCGAAAAGGTTGGCAGGTGTGCAGCGTTCTCATGAGCCCTGAGGGGGAAATTGGAAATATAAAATATCAACCATAAATACCAGCTGATTAGGAAATATGTTGCAAGAGGTGTTGGCCACTTTGGATGGATGGATGGAGACATAGATAAGAGTGCCGGGTGTTTATTTAACGTTTTAAAAATAAAAAAAAGTCAGAATTCACAGACTCCATTTTAGGCTCTTTTTCTTTCACTCATTCTAGCTCTCTTCCGTCAGGTTGGATGAAGTGACTTTTAAAAATGTTATTGGGGGTAAGGAGAAATCTACCTGGCCGCTAAGGAGTGGAAACCAGAAATTATAAGAAATCATCCTCAACTTTTATGGCTCAGGTTTAAATTCTTATTTAACAATGATGCCTGGATATAGGACCTCTTAGGTGGAGAAGATAGAAGGCGAAATAATTGGGAACGTGTGAATGGCTGGCTGTTTGTCTGTGAAAAAGAGAGCGATAATGTGAGGGGGCACTGGACCCCCCCACCCCATATTTGGCTGTGGGCCTAACTCACTTTACAGAGCAACAATTCCCAGAGTATGAGAACTGCAGCTCTGTGAGGGCGTTAAAAAAAGGTCAGCAATTATGGTGGTTTCCTAAAAGCTCAATTTTTCAAATATGGCAACTCTATGTGAAGGGAATAGGCACCCCTTATCATACTACAACTCCCAGAATTATTTAGGGGAAGTCATGACTGTTAAAGTGGCACAATAGTGCTTAAGGTGTATGGCATAGGTGTGACCTGGGCTGGGTCTGAGCCTCAGAAGACTAGGCCTCACCCTACCTGAGCTTCTCCCTCCAGGGATCACTCACAATGCATTAGTAGTTTTCTTCTCCCTGACCATCCCCTCCACCTCATCATGTTTTTTTGTCCTTCTTTTCTTTTCTTTTCTTTTTCATTTTTAAAAACCAGGAGTCATATACTTCCCAGCGCTTTAAATTCCTTTTCACTTTAGAGTGGCTGAGGAGAAAGGGTTGTATGTTTTGCCAAGGATAACAACATTGCGTGGCTTCTTTTGTTTGTTCATGCACATGAACTGAAGTAGAGAAATGACATTTCAGAGTTTCCTAAGTGTGAAGACACTAACAGGGGCTGCCCCATCTCTTGTGGTTTCCAAGGTCAGGCCCTGAACTCTGAGCGCGGCTAAGTTTTTGATGCATTCCTGATGCTTGACATGTCAGCCGATATTCCTCTGGAAACATGGGAGAGGGACTGTGTCTGCATGGCCATGGGGAAAAGAAAAGCCCTTCTGTGTAGGGGATCTCATCCTCCTAGCCGCAGATCCTCAATTTAAAGCGGGTATGGTCTGGAGGGAAGAGTTGCTGTCTATCTCCATTGCTTAGAAAGCTAAATTCCCAGAGCAGAGACATGACTTGGGCTGGGTAGGCTGACAGGAAGTTTGAACTTTGTCACATATCAATGCAACAAGATCTTTAAAATGCATAAGCTACCTGCCACCCCTGGAGGGGGAAAAACATGGAATGAATTTTCCTAAATGGAATTTTGCAAAGGTAAGACTATGAAAAAAGCCTCTTCTCCATGGAGCTTGTAGCTTAAAGTTGGATGAGGGAAGAGAAGAGTAACGAGGAAGAAGTTTAAAATGTATGATGTCCCCTCAACTGTATTATTTCTGGCAGGGATAACCAACATGGTGCCATTCAGCTGTTGTAGATTATGGCTCCCATCTGCTCAGCCGGTATGGCCAGTGGTCACAGATGATGGGAGTTGTAGTCCACAGCATCGGGAAGGCACTGCATTGACCACCCTGCTTTGTCTGACATTTGGTGGAAAGGTAGGATACATAGTTAACAAGAAAATATAAAAGTAAAATAAGGGCCACTTCATTTATTTATGTTCCTAGGCATATACGTAGCAGGTGGGATGTGGTTTGTCATGTAGGGACACTCCTCCGGGATTAGTGCAAATTGGCCATATTGCAAGTGAATTTTAGGAGGGTGCTTCAGATATAAACAGCCAGTTGTCAAGACTGGGGCAACTTTGTTGGATGCAACTCTCTGCTTCCTACACAAGGTACTTGATTGAAAGCTGTGTCAACATTTTATTTGGGTATATTTCTTGATACCTAAGCACAGACTTGAATTTAGTGGAGCTTGCCTTTGCACACTAAATCACATTCCCTTTTGTTTTGCTTTTTTGCTTTCTCCCAGACACACAGTGCAAAAATACCTACATTGCATCTTATTATAAATGAAATAACTTGCCATAGCTGCTTGTAAAACATCAGCTTTGAAACCCCCGCAGTTCAGCTCTGCCTTTACTAGCAAGTTCTTTTCTCTCTCCCTTCCCCCGCCCCCTCCAAATTACAAGCAGAGAAAGTTGTTGGTTGTGGATTCCCCCCCCCTTTAAGAAATTGAGGAGAGATCTTGTGGGTTGTTGGTTTTTTTTAAAAAAAGACCAAAATTACAGACTGAAGGGATGTCTCAAGAGCCTTGGTAATTGGATAATGAAGCCTTTTAACTCTTAAGTCCTCAGTGGGTCAAATTCAGCCCGGGTTGGTAAAATTACCAAAAGGCATCTAATGGCTCGTCTACATGAAAAGAACTGTTGGTTCCTTTATGGCGAGGTGTCTGCAGTTATGAAGGCGCCAGCACATTACACTTAATGGTAATTGGTACCTTCTCTACAGGAGGGAGGCCAGGAACCCTTTTGGTTAAAGAGGCTGAAGGAACATTTTGCACCTTAACTGCTGATTCTCTGAATCCTGGCAGATGATAAGTCACTCCTAGGTTTGGGGTTTTATAGGCACTGGGATGAATGAGTGACATGGTTCCTTTCCACACCAGGGAGAGGAAAATATGCATTAGACAGAATATTATTCACCCAGGTTGTTTGGTTCCTATCTAGAGTTGCTATGAGAGTGTTGTGGGGCCTGATCATGAGAAAATGATTCCCGCACTGCTTTGGTAATGCATGAATTGCATGGGTAAATCTAAAGAATGAATCAGGTTCCCCTCCCCTTGTCTGTGGCCCCATCTGCACCATATACATTAAAAATACTATTATGCCACTTTAAACAGTAATGGCTTCCCCCAAAGAATTATGGGAACTTTAATTTGTTAAGAGTGCTGAGAGTTGTTAGGAGATCAGGCGCCCCCCCCCATTCCCCTCACAGAGCTACAATTCCCAGAATGGTTTAACATCAGTTCTTCTTGCCAGGGAACTCTGGGAATTGTAGCTCTGTCAGGGGAATAGGGATGCTTTGAGGGAAGCCACGACTGTTTAATGTGATATGATAATGCTTTAAATGTATCATACTGTTGGGGCCTGTGTCACTTTCTCATGTGGTCACCAGAGGTCTGCTCTGTCCTGTATGCAACATTGATCTTCAGGTCATTTGTTTTAAAAAATGCTTTAAAATACATAGGTTGAGCTAACTAATTCAGAGTAGCTCATTGAAATCGATTATTTCGAAGTAAGTTGGATGCAATCCCATGTTTAAATGAATACTTTGTTGCAAATTATGCATTTTTTTAAAAATGACCTATGCACTGTGTTGGAATATTTGGGGAACTTTAGTCCAGGAATTGTGGATCAGGTCAGTTTGTTCTGGAATAGACACAGACTGAATTCCTCAAGCATCCCTTGGTAGTACTAATGGAAATAATTTTCCAGATCGTTTCTACCCAGCACATTCTTTTTCCTTTTGGATTGGCTTCAGTGCGGACTGCGCTTTTTCTTTTCCTTCTTTTAAAAAAGAACTTTATGTAAAGCAAGCACACGTTTGTTTCAAAACTCGTCAACGGCACTTGATGTGCAAGAAGAAGCATGTATGGGCTTTTCTGGAAGGAATGTTTGCTCTCAGTCAGTCCAACTGCTGGAAAAGGTTTTAAAGAGCTGGATCCACAAGAGTTCACCAGTTTTACTAGCTTTACACAGGCAATAACAAATCCAGTTCTAAAGGAAAGCATCCAGTGCTGAGTTCCAGGAAATGTTAATCTTAAACAGGGAAAATATATTCATCTTCATGGGGAACTTTTACCTCTGAAAACTCCAAAGAAAAGTTGCATGTGTTGCAAAGTATTGTGCCAATTCTACCTTTTAAAGGACTCTGCAGGCTGAGTTTAAAATCCCAGCAGGGAATTAGGAATGAAACAGCTGGATTTTGTCCTCCTCCGCTCCCCTCTTTTACTTAAACCTTGTAATTTCAGTCTTATGTGTATTTGCTCAGAAGTAATTTCAACTGATTTAAGAACCACAATAGCCAATGACCCATCTAGTTCAGCATCTGGCTCTTACAGTGGCCAATGGGAAGTCCCGTCCCGTTCCCACGCTATAGCCCGAAAATCAGAGCCATAATTGCCAATACAGTTAACAAACTACAGTTCCCAGATTCTTTGGGGGAAGCTAAGAGTCGGACACAACTAAACAACAACAACAATGTGCTTGTGAGAGCCAGTGTGGTGTAGTGGTTAAGAGCGGTGGACTCGTTATCTGGGGAACCGGGTTCGCGTTTCCGCTCCTCCACCTGCAGCTGCTGGGTGACCTTGGGCAAGTCACACTTCTCTGAAGTCTCTCAGCCCCACTCACCCCACAGAGTGTTTGTTGTGGGGGAGGAAGGGAAAGGAGATTGTTAGCCGCTTTGAGACTCCTTCGGGTAGTGATAAAGCGGGATATCAAATCCAAACTCTTCTTCTCTTCTCTTCTTAAATGTATGATGTGGATTAGGGATGGGCAATAACTGTTTTTCAATATCGCAATATATTACCAGCTAAACATCGCATTGTATCAATATATCACAGTATTCCTTTGTCCTCTCCCACAAAAGATAGTGACAGGCACCAACTTGGATCTTTTTAAAAGATAGTCCATGTAGAATAAAGCTGTGCTTATTAATATGTCTTTATGAGTGTTAACTCTGAATACCACTTCCTGGAAGCCGCAGTGGGGAGAGTGCTTTTGTTCTGAGGTCCTTCTTTCAGGCTTCCCAGAGGCAACTGATTGACCACTGCTGGGCTTTGATGGGTCGTTGGCAGCAGGCTCTTCTTATGTTCTAGGGGTGTCTCATACATATTCAATGTACATTTCAGTTTTGAGTGGCAGTCTAAAGAAGATTTAAGAACTTGGTTCAGCTTGCTGCCAACTTCATCTCCTTTTCTTAACCCCATCGACTAGTTGACTCCATCTGGTCATTCTTCTTCACTGCATGACAGAAAAACCATGTCCATTTCGACAACATGAGTGAATATGACAAAATCAATAAAAACATTTTGGAACACTGCCATGTTGTAAAGTAGGTTTGGAAGGGAGGTGATGGGAATCTTGCATTTTGACTAGACTTGTAAATAGCTGCATAATGGAACCTGTATTGGATATGTGTTAGCCTTGAGTGTTTGCTTTAATATCTTTTAAACAGGTCTAACCAGCAATAAACCAGGCTGACATGCTATTTCCTTTTACTCGCTCTCTGTCCTGTTAACCATTGATAGTTTTCAACTGAAGTGGCTGAAGTAAAGCGGAAATATTGCAAAGAACAAAGCTTTAAAAGGGTTACAAATTCTGAATATTCAAAACTGTCAGCTTGGAAGACAAACCAAACCAGGTGTTGAACTCTTGTCTAGGCTGTAGCATTTGGGACTGCAAGGGGGGAGGTGAAATCAAATATTCTACGTAAAATGGGAGGTTTCTAGCCTCACTTTCTCTTTGGCATGCTAGTTTATATGTTAAAGATTTCCCTCTTTCTCCAATGTGGCAGTATTCAACTATGCAATTATTACACTTTAAAGTGGACCAGTCCAGACAATAGTAATCTCCAGGGATTTTCTTTTTCCTCCTGGTGTTGGAGCAGAGTACACTCAGTATGAGCTTCAATAGCCCCACAATTGTGCCAATGTTATTCCAGCCCTTTAGCTGGGTTCCTAAATCTGGATGCTGGACTTGAAAATAGTTTCCTTGGTTCTGTGGTTTATTCAAAAGGTGGTTGTTCCTCACCTGGGTAACAAACAAGGTGGTGTAGAGGTGAATTCTTACCACAATCCCCCTCCCCTTTTCTTCTTAAAAAGGTGACGTTAGCTTAATATTAAATTTCATAGAACTGTAGAGTTGGAGGCACCCTGATGATCATCTAGTCCACCCCCCTGCAAAGGGATTGGACCCGCATCCTTGGCATCATCAGCACCACACTCTAACCAACTGAGCTATTCAGGCATGTTGCTTTCTACTGAAAAGCCCTAAAGCAATTTGCAAATAAAAGAAAATATAATACAGTCAAACCTCGGTTCTTGAACGGCTCCATTTTCAAACCTTTCGGCTCCCGAATGCCGAAAACCTGGAAGTAAATGCTCCGGTTTTCGAACGTTTTTCGGAACCCAAACTTCCGACGCAGCTTCCACTTGAGTGCAAGAAGCTCTTGCAACCAATTGGAAGCTGTGGCTCAGTTGTCAAACGTTTCGGAAGTTGAAAGGTATTTCAGAATGGATTACGTTCAACAACCAAGATTTGACTGTAATGAGTTAACAGTAGAATATAATATTGTTGGTATTGCATAAATGCCAAGAAAAATAAATGATTGTGTCCAGTGTTTGTCCTACTCAGAGTTTTTTGTTGTTGGCATCTGTGTGTCTCAAAAGGATTGTGCCTCCTGGGGCTAAGTCAAACTGCTGGAGAATTACAGTGTCCACTGTGACTACAGAGACCAGTAACTTGTAACTGCTGCTTCCCACATTGTTTTAGCTGTGTTACTAGCTCCAGAATGACCTCTCTGGGGCACAAGCCTGGGCAATGTGCATGGAGGACCTGGGCTGGCCATATGACAAGACCCCCCCTCTCAGCCTCGCTGATGTAGTCCAAAGGAAAGTAGAACAATGCATTTGACAACATCTTGGCTGCCGGAGCTGCTGGAAAGAGACATACAAGAAGCCATCCAACTGTCTTAGGGACTCCACTCGAGATCTGTGTAGAGTTTACTCCTAAGCCTTTTCTTCTCCTGAAGATGTCCCACAAGGCAGTCCTAACTAACTTAGGTCTATGAATTTTAGCAGGTCTAGTGAGTAGGCCTTAATTTGATACAACCCATAAAAGGGGTTGGTGCCTGATGGGTAGGATCACCTTTAGCACAAGTTGTACAAGGATTGTAGTAACTGAAAACATAGAAAGGGTTACTATAGGGATTGGGCCTGAACTATAGAACCGAGTAGGAGGTCCCAAATTAGATCCGTAGTCTATAGAATGCCCCCAATCCAGTCTCTGGTTTCACAAATGGGAATGATCTTGGGAGAGCGAGAATGCATGGTACCTGGCTAGAATTAATTCAGTATAAGGCAACCCATTATATGCTAACCAGCTCCCCGCAGTGATAGATTTTAGAGGAAGCAGCCTCCTATTGAGTCAGTCCATCACTGTTTTCTGGACCAGGGGTAGGGAACTGTGGCCTTCCAGATTTTGCTAGACTACAACTCCACACAACCTGGCCATTGGCCATGTTTACTGGGGCTGATGGGAGTTAGATGAAATTTGGAGGGCCATAGATACCCTACTACCTCACCTGCACTCATTGGCAACAGCTCTCCATGGTTTCAGACAGGGGTCTATCTCAGTTATCTACCTGGATATTGAACCTGGGACCATCTGCATGTAAAGCATATGCTCTACCACTGAGCCATGAACTTACATCTCCTATTGCCTAGGAAAGACCTGTAGCTGAGGCTTCATTGCTGCGAACTGTAGAAGATGATCACTGGGCTAGATGAACCAATGACCCTACTATGTAGCAGTCTGCTTTATGAAGCTATGCATGTTCAAGGGCTATTGGGCCTGCTTCCTTGGCAAAACCTGAGTCTGTCTTCAAATGAGACCTGCATGTAAATCTGCATCTTTTTACAAGTGTGGGGTGATTGGCAGCAGCATTCCTGGATCTTGATAAGAGTTACCTAGGAAATGGCACTTTGCAATTGCATGGAGAGGGAAACTTGCAATTTTTCGTGACATTACGCATAACTCCCTTTGTTACTTACACTGATGTACCCTTTCTTTCCACAGAGTTCTGCTCAATCACTTTCAGGAAAAGGTTATTCGGTAAGTCACCTTATAGCTAATTATTCGATTTCACTTCTATCGCTGTTTGATTGTGGAAGATTACATTACCTGTTACATGTTCATGTACGCTGTGGGAATACAGAGCATGCAAAAGAGGCTTTGAGAAAAGCGCAGCCACATTGCTAAACCGCCTCTCTCTGCATGAGAGAGTATTAAAACAGTTTGTTTTCTGAGCCTCTCCAGTTTTATTGTTCTGCTTTTCCATTCATGCAAACCATGTATCTACAAATCCAAAGATCATAGATTGCCTGCAGCATACCTTTGACTTTCTCGGTGTAAGGCCAAATCAGCCTTTTATTGTCCCATTTTGCCACGTTACATTTTATGTCCAGTTGAACATATGCACATACATTTGACTGTAATGTTGGCTTCACCAACTCATGTGAATTCTCTCCAACTCCAAAAATGGAGAGGAAAGAATCAGTCAGGTGTGATGGAGTTCGCTTGAATTTGTTTTTGCCTGAAAATGCTTGTACAAAGGTGTTTTTATTCCGGAAAGTAACAGCACTTACAGCCTACAACCTGGGCTTGTCATTTCTGAAACAGGCTTGCCTCAAAAATATTGGCTTATTTCAGACATACTATTTGTTATTTGATTTTTTAAAAAATATATTTTTATTAAAGATTTCTTGGTTTATAAAAGTATGTGCAATGTCTCTATTTTCAAGTTACATTTTCTACAGATCAGTTTCATTTGTTGAGACATTAGTGTTAAAGTAGGAATAAAATGGGGAAAGATGTGGAGGGGGGCATGGTGAGTGGGGTGGGATCGGGTGGCAATTCTACTTACTGTCTGTGTGGGGTTTGTGTAAGCGTCAATTGTGTGGGTCCTCTTTACTAGTCACTTGTATTCCTTTGTTGGTGAGAGTGGTTGGCGTTGCCCTAGGGTGTGGTTGGTTGTTTGTGATTGGCTGTGGTGAACTTTGTCTTCATGTGTGAGTGGGGTGGGTGTGTTTTTCTGGATCAGGTTAGCCCGATCGATTTACTAAACCATAGTTTGGTGTTAAGTGAACGAGTCTTGGGGTTGTGTACTCACCCCTCTTGCAATCTAGTGTTCTTTGATCCTGAGTTGTTTCAACAAATCACAGTTTCTCTAAATTGCGGGTGGGGAACCTGTGGCTTTCTAGAGATTTTTGTACAACAGCTCCCATCATTCCTGACCATTGGCCATTCTGGCTGAAGTTGATGGTAGCAGGAGTCCCAATTCCTGATTTAAACTAACCATAGTCCACCCCTCAGTTTGTATGAAACAACAGACACTGGGTAGTTTCAAACAGGAAACAGATACTTTTGTTCTTCTCACAGCCACTCTAGAGCAGGAGGGGAAGTGTATGGGCCTGGGGCTTGCTACTACTCTCGTACGGTCCAGTGTTATGTGCAGAATGGGCCATAAAATCAATTTTTGATGAAGGGCAGAATAAAAATACATTTAGATAAACATTCTGACTTTCAGATTTTGACTTGCCAAATGTGCAATGCCATGTGATAAAACCAGGTTCAAAAATGTTTGCAACAACATCAACAACAACATTCATAAATATCTGGCCATCAACTCAGAGTTACCATAGTGTAATTTTGGAGCTGTTCTTGATTCTTTTATTCCTTTTTTTAATAAAAAAAAGTAAAAGAGCATTCTGTATCCAGGTGGATTGCTACTGAACACATACTTACTAAGTAAATAAATAGTGGTGTAAGAACAAGGTGGTATTCTGTAATTCTACCTACCGGTATACAGCTGGAACTGTATTCGCTTCCACCTGTATTTTGTAAAATTGCTGTGGGTGGTTGCTCATTCAGAGGGAAGGGATGAGATGGTTTGAAATCATAATTGCCAGATAAAGCAAATATTGTCTGGGTTTTTACTTGTGCTTCTGAATCTTAATTTTGATCATAGTAGCTTTCTTAAAAAGAGAAGGAGAAGCGAATAGCACTGAGCGAAGTGAACCAAAGCTGACTGCCAAATAGCATCAGACAAGTCCTGTCTCCTTTTGACTGCTCTCACTGAAGCCTTAAATTAATTCCCTTGCCAGTGTGAAAGAGAAAGAGAGAAGGAAATCTTAATTCCTTTTAGCATTTCTAATTGCCAGTAGTAACTATGGTTGCAAAAGCTGTAACTGGAAAAGGTCTGTGTTGTTTACAATTCGGGGTACATATTTCAGATGGCCAGTGCTTGGAATGATTCCTGGATGGACTATCTTGGTATGGTGAATGGCAGCAGCACAACCTCTCACAGCATCACTCATCATTAAGTGTGGTTTTGAATGTTTTTAGAGAATTCTTGAGTCTGCAAGATGGACATGATTTGCATCTGGCGGGAATTTTGAAATCATTGTGTCTACCAGGGAAACATTCAAGCTTATCTCCTGATTTTTTTATTTGGGTGGGGGATGGCTTTTTCCCTCAAGCACCAATTGCCAACAGTATGCAAAGCAGAATAATTGTGGTCAGGTTTTCAGTTTATGTTTGAGTGACTGAATGTAAACCTTTTGCCTTGGGCTGGTAGTGATACATGTGGGAGGAACAACTCCACTTGTAGGGTCTCTCTCTCTCTCTCTCTCTCTCTCTCTCTCTCTCTCTCTCTCTCTCTCTCTCTCTCTCTCTCTCGTGTGTGTGTGTGTGTGTGTGTGTGTGTGTGTGTAAGAGAGAGAGAGAGAGAGAGAGCTTAATGGGAAAAGGTCAGAGGCCTTGCCACCACCCTGGTGTTAATAAATCATGGGCAGGCATTTTTATCTCCCTTCATGAGAAGTTCCTTTTGATCTGCTGAACAAACAGGCATGTAGAAGTATAGAGCTGTTTATCTGAAAGCCACTGGAGTTCTGATAAGTTTGTTTCTTGATTGCTGGGCTATAAAGAGATTGAGTAATAAGCACTGATACCTCAAATTGTGGTCTGTAGAGATTTCACACACACCCCAAAGTGGGCTGTGAGCATTAGGGTTCACCCATCACCTGAGCATAATGTGTGTTTGTGTGTGTGTGTGTGTGTGTGTGTGTACTTCCTTGATGCAAAAAAAAAGGCATTTCATGGGCCTGAAAATGTTCTGCCAAACCATAAAACATTACCTTTTTCATACTGGGTCTTTTTTTTATTTGTCCTGATTTTTGTTTTGTTTTGTTGCTTTTGTTTTCATTGGTTTTAAGCATCTGTTTTGGTGGTACTTCATTTCAATAAGAGTGTGATCCTTCTTGTTGATTATGCAGTTCAATTGGTCAAGAATCGTATAGCTAGTATGGTGATGTCACAAAGCCAAGTCAAAGTGAGGGCCCTCACTTGGGAATAGGTGAATATTTTAATATAGTTTTGCAGTCCCTTTCTCCAAAAATTGCAAAAATGGATATTGTTTCCAAGGGGGTAAACAATTTCACATAACAATCCCCTCATCACCACCACTTCCTTTCCCACAACTTCCATTGCTTGTGAAATTAGAATTCAGCATCAATAAGGAACCTGGTAAGTTTCTGCAAGGTAGGAAGAATTCAGTTTGTGTGTGAGTGTGAGGGAATTAAGATCATAGCTTGTTTCCCCCTCACCACCTGCCAAACACATTATTTCTTTTATTTTCTACATGAACTAGTGTGTATAAATTTGTTCTTAGTAATCTGAGCCATGGGGCTGTTTTGAATAGTGATGAAAAATAATAAAGGGAAATGTGCCCAGTTCATCTTCTGTGAAAAAGTACATCATTTGTCCCGTTGTCTGCTGTGGCAAAATTACATAACTTGCTGAATTTGCATAACTAATCACATAACATACTTAAATTAGATTGTTATCACGTTATTCCATGTCATTCATTTCAATGTAAAGGGAATGCAATGCACTTGTGATCCAGAAGCTACTGTTATTGCAGCATTATTGCTGACAGGCGTGAGACACTTCAGCATGTAACACCTGTGCTCAGAGACTACACAGGTTGCTGATTTGCTACTGGGCCAAGTTCAAGGTGTTACTATTAGTATATAAAGCCCTTAACAACTTTGGACCCGTTCACTTGCAAGATTGCCTTATCTCATATCTGTCTACCCAACTGCTGCAGTCTTTGAACTGGCACCGTTACAGGTGCCTCAGAATACATGATCCACATTTCTCAGAAAATCAATATTTTAGTGTGGCAGCACTCACCCTCCCTGCCTGTTTCGTAAAGAGGAGACTGAGAGCAGATAGCCATCTTCAGATATCTAACGGGCTGTCACATAGAGGATGGAACAAGCTTGTTTCCTTCTGCTCTGGACGTTATATGACCCAAACCAGTGGATTGAAGTTAGAAGAAAGGAGATTCCAACTAAACATCAGGAAAAACTTTCTGACAGTAAGAGCTGTTCGACAGTGGAACGGACTTCCACGACAGGTGGTGGACTCTTCTTCCTATAGGTTTTTAAGCAGAGGTTGGATGGCAATCTGTCATGTATGACATAGTTGAGATTCTAGCATTGCAAGGGATAGACTAAATGACCCTCAGGATCCCTTCGAACTCTACAATTATATGATGCCATGACATCTGGCAGGCCTCTTCCATGTGCCATTTTCATTGCCTGCTATCCAACCTGGGATAGCTCAGCCAGTAGAGCCTGAGACTCTTAATCTCAGGTTTGTGGGTTTGAGCTCCGTGTTGGGCAAAATGATATCTGTATTACTGGGGGTTTGACAATATGAACCTCATGGTCCCTTCCCATTCTACAGTTCTATGATTCTATGAAAAACACATATGTTTAGGCAAGCCTACCCAGGTATGTATAATGTTGGCATGCGTTTTAATTTGTTTTTAGTTCATTGTTAATTTTAATGACTATTTGAATATTTTAACGGTTTTATTGATAATTTTATTGTTTTGTTCTTTTTGTAAATTGCTTTGAGTTTTTTCTTTCTTTCTTGCAATCAAGCAGTATATATATTTTATGCAATAGATAAATGTTCATTATCACAGTCAGTTGGTGGCTCCCAATTGCAGCATTCCTGGTATAACACATTCAAAGCCAGTCCTATATATTATATATTGTTCCATTGTAATGTACATTGTAACTGTACACTGAAATGTGTAAAGCAATATTTGTTGCTGTTGAAATATGGAGTGAGATAAACAGGGCCATTAAGTCCAGAGTCTAAAACTACCCATCTCCACTGTTAGGTCTGAGAGGTTGAGAAACTGCTGGTGTACACAATGTGTTGCTTCTCCATTAAACTACCTTCTGCCTGATCATGGGCCAGCTGTTGAGGAAGCTGTTTACTTCTGGAGTTTGGCACTGTTTCTAAATGGATGTGTCATAAGGCAAGAATCCATTATTTCTCTGATGCCACCAGGTCTAACTACCATTCAATTCCATAAGGAACTCTGAAGATAATACAGGGGGGGTTCATTCTTCTGATATTTTGGGGTTAGGTTCATTTTTTTTGTTTGTTTGGGTTTTATTTTATTTTTTTGTCTCCTTAAGTACCAAGCCACTTTTTTAACAGTGGCATTCTCAAGGTCCCTAAAATATGCTGCTTCTTGCCAGACATTACCTGCAAGAAACATAGCATAACATGTAGAACTTGAGGGTAATCACAGTTACACATGCAACTTTTGCAGTTCTACATGATGTGGCCTGTCTGCATTTCGCACAGAGCCAGATGAAAAATATCATAATACAAATGTACTTATTTATTTTATATAGCTAATTCATATATTGCTTCATAGTTCAACAAAAACCTCTAAGTGGTTTACAAATCACAAGAAAAAGGAATCAGTATAAGATTTTGTTTAAAAAAATTCCACATTCAAAATCAAACAACCTACTAATAATCATAATTACACACTTTAGTTAACATAATAAATATATCTAAACAATTTACAGAAAAAACCTTGTTGTTTTTGTTAGTTGTGTCCGACTCTTTGTGACCCCATGGACCAAAGCACGCCATGTTTTCCACTGCCTTCTGAAGTTTGGTCAAACTCATGTTCGTAGCTTTGAGAACACTGTCCAACCATCTCGTCCTCTGTCGTCCTCTTCTCCTTGTGCCCTCCATCTTTCCCAACATCAGGGTCTTTTCCAGGGAGTCTTTTCTTCTCATGAGGTGGCCAAAGTATTGGAGCCTCAGCTTCAGGATCCATCCTTCCAGTGAGCACTCCGGGCTGATTTCCTTCAGAATGGAGAGGTTTGATCTTCTTGCAGTCCATGGGACTCTCTAGAGTCTCCTCCAGCACCATAATTCAAAAGCATCAATTCTTCGGGAATCAGCCTTCTTTATGGTCCAGCTCTCACTTCCATACATCACTACTGGGAAAACCATAGCTTTAACTATACAGACCTTTGTTGGCAAGGTGATGTCTCTGCTTTTTAAGATGCTGTCTAGGTTTGTCATTGCTTTTCTCCCAAGAAGCAGGCGACTTTTAATTTCGTGACTGCTCCTTCATGGATCACTGCCTTGTCATGGCGAAGGGGCTTGAATAACTCAGAGAAGCTATGAGCTATGCTCTGCAGGGCCACCCAAGACGGACAGGTCATAGCCGAGAGGTTAGAGTAAATGTGATCCACCTGGAGAAGGAACTAGCAAGCCACTCCAGTATCCCTGCCAAGAAAACTCCATGGACAAAAACAACAGAAAAAGCCTAGGAACCACAAAAACCATCAAAGCATGCATCAAAATTCAGTGTAATTACACTATCATAAAATACAGTATATCATCAAATACATATTTTTTTAAAATAAAATCTAATACAGTCACCAAAACCACTTAGCTTACACATTCACACTATGCAAAGTACACCTTCACACTACACAAAACTAATCCAAACACACACAACCCCCACATTCACAGTAACTTTAGTCTCCTTGTACCCACCTCATCACTCCATCCACTCAATTCTCACTTCAGTGAAACACCTCTTTACACACATTGCGAACTGATATACATAAAGGCGCTTTGTTGATTTCTTTTACAACTCTGCTTTGTTGCTCCTTCCCAAAATGCAATCTCTGTGCATCCTCAGTGCCTATAGAGATTGCCTTTAGGGGAGCCAAGCAAACAAATCTTAATCCAGAAAAGACTAAAGTAATGTTTGTTTGTTTGTTTGTTTTAAATTGTATCACATTTTTCTTTAAAAAACAAAACAAAACCCCAGTTCCTCTAGCAAAAACAGAATCAATAAACAACAGAAACAATAAATAAATAATATAATTGCCCCCCAAGTAATACAATGCCGCTCAAATCATGCTTGTCTTAGAAAAGTAACTTCATAACTTAGAAGTATAACTTGATAAGGCCCAGGATGCTCTACCGTTGAGCTATGGCCTGCCCCTAGGAAGCAAGCAGCCAGGAAACAAAAGCTATGGGGGAAGAGAACCCAGGTAGCAATATTGGGCATTGGCACTGCACTCCTTGCTCTTGATAGGACAGTCTGGAGTCGCTATATGCTATTAGATACTGCTTGTATAGCCTCTGCAGGGGAACCATAAAGACTAGGAGAATGCAAAAATAAAATAAAAATGAAGCAGAAGCTCTGAGGCTGCTGCTGTGTCCCAGGCCTAGTGCCAGGCGGAGTGTTCTCTGCATTATGCAAGTAGACATGTGGACCCTGCTACGTCTCTCATAAAGTATATTTTGGGTTTATTGGTTGCATTAATTCTCTTTCAAAATAACCTCCCTCTGTTTCCAATTAAACTGTGTTCTGCTTTTAATAATGATCAATTGTCCCATAAATTGTCACTCATCCCCAAAATCACACACACACACGAACACACACACACACACACACACACAGAGAGAGACTCCCCTTCCCCTTAATCTGGGTATCTACATCAGTCTCAGTATTTTGAGGCATTGCTAAAGGGCTGTTTTGCTGAGGCAGATGCTTCTGCTGGTAATAGATATACAACACACACACACTCCTTTGTTTATTATGCCTGAGCATAATTGGATGATTTTGATTTACATAAACCTACAAGTTTTCATGCAAATGTAGCCTTTCTGACATGGTGATCTTCTTGAAACCCTTCAAGGCGTGGATGGTATGTGACTCCTTTTCTGATTTCTTTTTTTTTTAACCACATCATTTTAAAGGGAGGAAGTTGGGGCAGGGAGAGGGGAACCTCATCTGTAAGCTGTATATAAAGAAAGCTACTATGTTAAGACAAGCAGATCTTCACAAAGGCTCCCAAAATTCATTGCTGAAGGTTTGCTGTGGAATTAGATAGCTCCGTTCAAGACAACGATGGTTGTCTAGTCCAGCTTCCAGCAATGTAGGCATATTTTGCCCAAAGTGGGGCTCGAACCCTATGACCCTGAGGTTAAGAGTCTCATAGCAGAGAATAAAAGCCAAGGCCTGGAAAGGACACCAATTTGCATGTACTAATTTGTATATATAGAGAGTGGTATTCAGCTAAGCTGTACTCAAAGCAGACCCATCAAAATTAATGAGCATGGCTAAGTTAAAGGTAAAGGTAAAGTGACCCCTGACCTAACGACTCTGGGGTTGCGGTGCTGATCTCGCTTTACAGCCGAGGGAGCCGGTGTACAGCTTCCGGGTCATGTGGCCAGCATGACTAAGCCACTTCTGGCAAACCAGAGCAGTGCACAGAAATGCCATTTACCTTCCCTATTTATCTACTTGCACTGCATGCTTTCAGCTGCTAGGTTGGCAGGAGCAGGGACCGAGCAACGGGAGCTCACCGCATCACAGGGACTTGAACCGCCGACCTTCTGATTGGCAAGCCCTAGGCTCTGTGGTTTAACCCACAGCACCACCCGCGTCCCATGGCTAAGTTAGGTCCATTAATTTCAATGTGTCTGCTCTGAGTAAAACTTAATTGAATATCAGCCATAGATGCAACTTTAGATATAGTCACTGCTGTTTAAATAGAAATGCAGTACATCTCAGTGATCTCACCAGAGTGGAGGTGGCTGTGACCAAGTGACTTTGCATGCCTTCTCAGTTTGCTGATGGGCAGCTTCAAGGCTGCCCTTCTTTTCCCCCTTCTTGTTGTTATTTATCTTTAAACCCAACTTGGGCCAGACAGCCCTTCAAAATGAGGAATTCTTTAAATAGAGGGTTGTGCTCTGTAAATTAGAATGCATGGGGGTCGACACTTATATGACCTACTATCACATGTATTGCCACAGCTTACCAGGAGGGTAAGTTCAAATAAACTGGTGGGGCCAATCAGATGTTCCCAATGGTGTGTTTGCACCCTGCTGAATGTGCCTCTGCCCATAAGCAACAACGCTTATACAGTAATGGGAGGTTGGTTAAATGCCACCACTTTGCCCTGCTGGTACTTACTGATGGCCACCTTACCTTTCCTTGACAGTAGGTAGAAAACGTATGAGGATCCTATTCCTCTAGAAGCTCTTACTGCACCTCTCCTCCTGCAAGCCCCCCCTCCAAAAAAAACCACAGAATGGAAAGCCTTGGCAAACATGGCTTTCTTCTTAGGCGGGCTGCGTGAAGGGTGGTATACCTTGAGGGATGTCCATATGAAGAGACAGGTGTTAAGCTTAAATTATTGTAGAAAGCACCCTGTTTTGGAAGGAAGGCCCTCTACATGGACCTAAAGTATGTGCTCATGGGAGTAACAGCAGTCGCCAGCACACTCCTGATTGGAGAGATGTTTATTCACTTCAGCTGTGTCCACTGTAATTTGTTAATCTTTTTTCATATTTGAATTTCATCCCCTATCCATTTGCTGTGCATCTTAGCTGCTCTCTAAGCAAGTGTAACCATAGTTTCTGGCCTTCATTCTCCCTCTTAAGTTCTCTCCTAGCCCCAAAAGAAAATAGAAAAGTTGTGGTTAACACAATTTGCAGGAACAAACGTATTTCCACACCCAAACCTTTCTGCTAAGGTAGAAAGGGAAGCCAGCAAACTTGCCCCCATCAAACAGGTACGGTTGGGTCAGTGCTGTTTTTAACACCACTGCGTATATGCCAATTCCCATACAATGTTAGTTCAGGCAGTGCACGTTAATACCTGCCTCAAATCAATGCTGACCTTTGAACAAGTGCTGGTGCAGACACAGACTCTGAGAATGATGCGTCTTACTTGTGTGTGTTGCTTGCCCTCTCTCTTTCTCTCCTAAACAAAAGCATTACAGGAAGCAGAAGCAGCCCTCCTTTCTCAGCAAGCCAGCACTGCTATTTGATGTTGCCTCTAAAGCAGGCTCAGGTGGGGTTAGCTGAGGCTTTGTGTTTCCCCATTTATTTCCTGCTGTCCAAAGTCCGTGTTGTCAACGTGAGCTATGGCCACCCAGGCAAAGGTTCTTGGTACCTAGCTTCTTTTTCTGCTAATGACACAAAGGCAGCCATGGCCTTTTTGTTGTACACATGCTGTGACATACTCATAATAGGAAATTAACATGTGGGGGTGCCATGTTTTGCTAGTTTTTGTTCTGTATTTTGCTTTTCCCCACCACCACCACTTCAGTTTCTCTTCCTGTGTTCATTAAAGTTGGAACAACACTGGACAACAGCAGTTGAGGTTGAGCAGAAAAGGGGTAAATGGTGTGCTGTGTTGGCCTATTTAACTATGAAATGAAAAGGTTGCAAGAACAAGGGAAATACCAGAGGCAGAGACTCTTGGAGAAGGGCCATAGCTTACTGGTAGAACATTCTCTGTGCACGCAGAAGGTCCCAGTTTCCAATCCCTGGCAGAACCCTGTCAGCTATTACCGTTCAGTGTAGACAACACTAAGCTAGCTCAACCAACAGTCTGCTTTGTATACATTATCTAGTTGCAATTCTCACACCTGTAGGGGTTTAGCTCAGTGGCAGAGCAACTGCTTTGCATGCAAAAGGTACAATGTTCAACCCGTGGCATCTCTAGGTAGAACTAGGAATGTCTGCTGCCTTAAACCCTGGAGAGCCATTGGAGTGTAGACAATACTAAACTAGATGGACCCATAAAGCAACTTCCTATGTTTCTGTGCAATGGTTTTGTACCGCAAAGAACAAAAGGGGCATCTAGACTGTTCAGTAAGTGCATTAGCAAAGGATGCCCATCATTTCTATGTGCTAAGATAGTTTCCCAAAATATGAGAATCAAAGTGTAATAATAATACAATTTCCCTGGGGAAACTACAGGTGTCTTGCTATTCTAGATTACTGCAAGTACAAAAGAAATTATATGAATGAGAAAGGTACAGTAGTAGATTTATCACATATATGGAAAGAAGGTTCCGGAGATTTAGGCTGCACGAGCACCATACATTTAAAACACCCCCCAAAAATAATAATCCTGGAAAATGTTAATAGTACCAGGAGAGCCAGTTACCTGTTGAATCTACGGAGAGCCTCACTAAGATTCGTTTTTACTGAGCTGCATTTTCAAGCTATACATTGGACCCAGGAGGCGATTCTCACCTTATCGAACATCCAGGAAAGATATCTCTGCATGCCAGAGAAAGTCCCATGGTAAACGGTTCAGTCACCCTTTTTGCTTTAGTGGCCAAAAAGATCAGAAAGAAGACATAACAGTGAACTGGACAGGAGACATAGAGATCTAAATAGAGACTTTAATTTGTGGCGCAGCACCCCTTTTGCTTCCTATTTCTTTTGGTTTCAGATTTGTCCTGGCCAATGCTAGTACAATAAAGTTATTTGGATTGGATTGGTATCAGGAATTATAGTTTAGAGAGCTGCATTTCCCAGGATTCTTGGGCAAGGGGGTTGCTTTAATGTATGGTGTCCCACATATGCATGATGTGGCAATATTGAATCATTGAGTCATCATCAACATCACATCTATTCTAAAGCGCCCCCCCCCCCACATCTGTAGTTTGAAGGGGATTTATTCTAACCACCTTGTTCCTCTTTATTTTTAGACTCAAGACTGAGCTAAGATGGCTGGGTAGAATACACAGTTGAATTTCATATCAGTAGTATCAAGACTTGGAAATAAAGGAAGTCACTAGTAGCAGGTTCAGTTAGTTAAACACTGCATATTTTATAATTAAAATGTTTATGTACACTGTTTATGTACACTTGTTTTACATATAAGGAAAAAATTTAATGAAAACAAATGCTTAAAGCAATCACAACAGAAATGTGTATATGGGATATCATAGACTCAAAGAATTGGAAGGGACCACAGTGGTTCTCTAGTCCAACCATCAATGCAGGAATATTTTGCTCAACATGGGGCTTGAACCCAGACCCTGAGATTAAGAGCCTCATAGCAGAGATTAAAAGCCAAGGCCTGCAAAGGACAAGATAGAGCTTTAAAAGTAAGCCACCAGCATTTTGAATTGTGCTCATAAATGGGTCAGGAACCAGTGGAGCTCTTTAAATTTTGGTGATACAGTAAGCTCGCGACTTACTTGCTTTTAACTTCTGCACATTCAGCTTTACGTGTGTGGCAATAAAAGAAAAGAAAGGGAATGGAAAAGGGGTGGAGCTCGAGGACAAATGACTTTGGCAATCACACCCACCATTGAACATGGATGACTGTAACCAGGCCCTGTGTGTCCCAGTGAGGCCACGCCTTGACACAAGCAGCTTTGGCTGATGAAAGGCAGTACTGTATATGTCACTAAGGCCACTTGACTACTAGCAACAGTGCATTCAGTGCATGGGGTTGAAAGTAGGGATGTGAAACACTATACTATGTTGGGAGTGCAACAGCAGGGATCATTCAGCTGTAACTTAAGGGTTAATTCTCTTATCAGTCAGCTAACCATGGGGTTGGGTTGAGGTATTGCTTATAGCAACCAGGCAGAGTGGGAGGGTCTTTCTGTTAAGATTTTTATCCACCCAAGCTACTCAGGCGTTTCCCCAACACTTTCATGGGGTAGCACGTGCTCTGATTGGCTGCGTAGTGCTGTGTTTTCCCTCTCTATGGTTGGTTGAATGTCTCCCTGCTATGTACAAGGCCTAAAGTAAAAAAGACAAAAACTTCTCTGTTTCTTTCTCCTCAAGTTAATACAGTTTCAGTTTGTTCAGTTTCCTCAGAATTTTCACTCTGGTCTCCCGTCTGTATTATTTAAGTGACTTTGTTGACATGTCACAATTCATCCCCACTGCATCTTCACTTCCTGCTGCTAACCATCCTATGTTGAAATGGCTCACATTATTATCAGCTGTGAGGCTCACAAGCATGGCAACCAGGAAGCCGAACAGCTGTTTGGTTACTGTGAACCCCATTGTTTGGAAAAACGAATCTTCTGGAGCTGCCAGGCTGAGTTCATGAGGCAGCTCTTATTGCCAGCTTCAAAAAGCTAGTCTAAGCTTTCCCAGCAACTGCTTGTCGCTGTTGTGCTCACAGGCCCTCCAATTACAGCTGCTGCCTCATCTTTGCAGCCCATCCCTGGGCAACAGTTAAAAGAGACATTGTGGTTTCATAAAGCTATTTTTTTCAACTGGTTTTTTTTTTTTTAGCTCTTTGGTAAAAATGTTGTTCATTAACAGAATGGCTTCACAACCAGCCTGCTGGCGTGGAAAAAATCCCCCTGAGCAGTGAAGCCAGGCAAAATGCTGAATGGGACACTGCCCTACCAACCTCAGTCTGCCCTTAATCACTTGCCCACCTGCCTGCCTTCTTCCTTCGAAGCAGCCCAGGATGTGGCACTGCTTGTCAGCTTCCTCTTCTTTAGTCTTAGTGTTTTCCCCTTATATAAATAAGAGAGGATGATGGAGACAAAATTAGAATTAGTAAGATCTGCTTTCCATTGGCTCTGGCACCAACTACTGTTGGGCTTCAGTTCCTGCCTTCTTCTGCCTTGCCAGCCACAATGGGCACCAGCCATCACTGCCCCTGAGCTGCTTTCAGTTGCACCCACAACATTTTAGTTTGTATACTCTTTCTTTTGATAGGAATGTATCTGTACGGCATGCCACAAGGGTACTTGCAACTCCAGGGTCTCTTTAAAACCCAAACTCATTCATTACCCTGAGAGAAAAAGTGGAGGATGGTGGGAGGAGTCCTTGCACATAGCTATATTATTAACCTCATTCTTCAGCATCAAAAACTTTTATCTAGGGAAAGATGCTGAGCTTTGTATTCCTGCTCTGCTTGCATCTCTCGCTCACCTATCAAGCACATTAGCTTTGTAGGTCTGGAGGCCTTTCCAGAATTTAAATATATGTGTGAACAATTTTACTTCGAATTCTGAACCTAGAACAATCCAATTGTACATGTCACATCTTCATTTATTTCTGCCTGCAGCTTCTCCCAATAATTTTTGTGTCCGAGTTTCTGATTTTTTGAAATTGTTGTCTTCCACATTTTCTCTTGCATTTTCCAGCTGGGATTTATGGTGCAAAGGGAAGATGTAATAGTCAAGATGCTACTAAAACAAGCTGGTCAGGCATGAACAGAAGTGAGGAGTAAGTCACAAGAGAGCTGTTTTGATACTACACATTTTCCTCCTTGTTAAATCACCAGCTTTCCTTCCCTCTAGGTTCTCACAAAGGGCTTGTTGTTCACCCTCAGGAGACATAGCCTACAGTAACAAGTCTGCTACATCTGCTACTCAGGATGTATATTTAAGAGTCGAGTTGGATGTAACAATCTTAGTAAGAGTCACGACATGACTCTTCTCATGAAGTATGAATGCTACTTTGCTACTTGCTTTAGATGCAAACTTGACCACTGGTGCAACTCTGAGCCTTGCCCCCCAATCGTACTTCAGGCTGCCTGTTTGCTTTCTTATACCAGGTATGTTGCCTATTTAAGAAGATCCCTGTGGATCAGACCAAAATCTCATTTAGTCCAACATCTTGTTCTATGGGAGGCTCAAAAGTAGGACCTTAGTGTAACAGCACATCCTGCCCTGCTTGTAGTTGATGTTGAGAAATACCCTTCCGCCAACAATGGAGGTAGAACTAACCATTGGTAGACTTATCCTCTGTGAAATTGTCTAATCCTTCTTTAAAGCCATGCAAATTGGTGGCTATTGGCAGAGAACAGTGGGGTTGCTGTTGTTTTCAATAATTGCACACCAAATGTATTTTTTTAAAAAAAATATATAGCTTTTTTAGGCATGGGGAGAGACTTTCCGGCGCAATGGTGTGTTTGGGAAATGAATGCAGAGTTGACAGTGCAATCCTACTTGTGACTACTCAGATGTAAGCCACTGTTGAGTCCAATGGGACTTATTCCCAAATAAATGTGTGTTGAAAGCTAATTTCAGCCAGGGTCCTAAGGTTCCAATAAAGAGGATAGTACTCACACCCCCACACCCCGCAGCACATGCAGAATGCCACCTCCTCCCTTGTGTATAGTCTCAGCTACCAGCCTTCACCAACCTGGTGCCCTCTAGATGTATTGGACTACAACCCCCAGGCTTGCCCTGCTGAGACACTCCAGGCACTTTGAGTACTTGGGTCATGTAAACAATTGGGAGTGGGGGGAGGGGCGCCAATACTATCTCCACTAAGATGCTAGTTTTCCCCCTCATCTTATTAGGGACAGTTTACACTGAACTACGTACTTGAAAATAATTAGCAGCGCAAAGTTTACTCACTTTGAATTTTCCCTGTGGATTTTGTTGAGTTAAACTAGATTGATGATTGATGATATATCCAGATTGCTCTGCTTTGAATACAGTTTTGCAACATTTTCCGAAGTGTGGTGAACTGCAAGCATTCCAGAGACCACTTAGACCTGTGGTCTTCAGCTTTTTAAAAAATTCAGACGTACTTTTAACTGCAACAGTCAACAATGAACCATTTCTTTCTTTCTTTCTTTCTTTCTTTCTTTCTTTCTTTCTTTCTTTCTTTCTTTCTTTCTTTCTTTCTCTCTCTCTCTCTCTCTCTCTCTCTCTCTCTCTCTCTCTCTCTTCCACTTCCTTTTCAAATTTCTGCCATTTCTCTCTTCATGCAGCCGAGTTATGATTTCACCAAAAACATTTGGTTGCATGTATTTCAGCCTAATTCCAAAATGGACTGCAGCTAGGGATCGAGTCCAAGTGCCGGCTGGTGAGGATCAGAAGGGCAACAGACATGGTCAGAAATGGACCAGGGGTCACACACTGAATCAGGCAGATTAGGATCAAAAGGCCAGAGGCTAGTGTGGAATCAGCTAGGCAAAACTTCAAGTTCCAAGACCGCAATAAAAGGTAAAGGGTGGCCATAGGCAGATGTTAGGTCAAAGCTAGGCAGGCTGGCTTTTATTTTTCACTGTAAGGACTAAATCTGAGACGAATTTTTAAAGGGTTGTTTTGGTGCAAAACAGGGAGTACCCCCCCAAAAAAAAAGTTTATTGAAAGACATTCTGCAGACATTTTTGCACAGTTTTGCTCTTGTTTGTTGCCCTTTTCATTTGTCAGTCAGTTGTTTATAGCCAGTGGACATCACAATAGCTCCTTTCAGTTCCTTTGACACTTCTCCGCTTTCCGTTATCTGTATGATCCCACTGATCAGAGAACATGTATCCAGCATGATGATGTCACAGTGCCTCCCAGTGGCATAGGGAACCCCGGTGACACCTGGGGTGGGTACGCACAATATTGCATGCACACAGCTCCATAGGGTGGGGCATCCCGGGGGCTGGGCGGCCTCTGGAGCTGCATCCCTGCCTGGTCCCCTCCACTTGGATGGCAGTGAGGGGGACATGACATGCGTGCACGCTGCCTGCAAAGCAGTGCGGGGCTGAGGTGTTGTGTCCCTCCCAGGCACCCTTCTTCTGGAGGGCAGCTGAGGGGGAGGTGGCAGGTTAGGGGCTGGAGGGCCCTGCACCTTGGGGTTTGGTGTGCCACCCCAAAGTAAGTGCCACCCAGTGTTCCCTGCCCTTTTCGTCGTCCCCCCCTCTTTCTCTGCTACTGCTGCCACTTAGCTAATCATGTCCTGTGTATGTGATGAGACGTCAGGCCTTGGCCTAACTCAGAGATGCACTGTGGCTGGAGTTCAGCTCAGATGCAAGAGGATGAGGATCAGAAGAGCAACAGATGTCCGGAGTTCAGGCACCAGCTCAGGAAGATGAGTAGCAAGTGCAAAGTTGAAGCCAGGCAGAATGTCAAGTTTCAAGATCCAGAAGTAGATGTGGAGTGAAATGCAGGCAAGAATTAAAATGTGAGACAATAGTCAGGAGAAGACAGCAGGAGAGTCTTCCTCAGGACTCTTGGTTGAACTTGGCTTGGCGGCAAGAACTTTTTAGGGCTTGGTGTGCCCTGATTGAGTTGGAGTGTCAGCTGACGCTATCAAGCTGGGAGGGCAGCTGACTCTCCCCAGCTTGAACTGCAGCCTATATTACATATTTTCCCTAAAACCTAATCTGTCTGGCCTCCTGAGGACCCAGAGCACAAGCTGGTACTTCAGAAGGTGAAGCACTGCAGACCACAGTTCAAAACACACACACATACACAGAAGCACCTTACAGTATGCAAGTATTATTTTGGCATTTTTTCTCTTTCTTTGAACATTCAGTCTTTTCACCTGACAATCAGCAGCTGTGGAAACATGATTAAAAATAGTAGTTCCATCTCTGGTGCAATTTCCCCACACTTGTAGATTGCAATATATATATACACATATATACATATATATACATACATACATACAATCTCCCCACCTTGATTGGCTCTACTCAAATCAATTTGTGCATGTGTATTTCTGGACAGAGAGAGAGGCGTATCATGACACATTTTAAGAGTGTCATCTCTGTCTTGCGGTGAATGATCACTGCTAAAAAATGAACCACAGGGACATGTTTCACACTAAGCAGTTGTCTGACCATCTGAAGGCGTTTCTCTTCCTGCTAGCGTTTCCTCTCTGAGGTTGCATGTGACCGTGAGAGCAGTGAAACAGGAAGTTGTAATTTCAAGCCTCTTTGCTATCAGCATGATATCTGCGGTCAGTCCCCTGACACAGCTTGCGGCTGGTTTCTGGTTAGCAGAGAGACACTTTTGTGCTGATCTGGCATCAGTTCCCACCTACTTAATCAGTTAAGCTGTGCAGTTGAGTAGCGTTTCTAGTTGCCTTGTGGATTCTAGTAATGGTAAGGACGAGATATATTTGAGTGGTTCTGACAGGAATAGCTGGTCACTCCAGAGAGGCTGATAAAATTACATGAGCACTCTCATTTATGTATGGAAGACATTTGCGTTTAACCTCCCACAGGGTTTTACAGTGTGGGGTTGGAGATAAAATACTTACCGGTATCTTATTTCTGCAAGAGTTGCTTGGTTAGTCCGCTTCAGCAGTACTGAACAGAAGCCCTTCATTGGCTTGGCTTGTGTTAAGATGCAAAACTCTTAAACCAACTTCATGGACCAGGTGGATAGCCAATGGAGTACCCTCCAAATGTTGCTCAGCTCCCAGCAGCCCCAGCCAGCGTCGTCCAATGGTCAGGGATAATGGGAGTTGTAAGCCATCGACATTTGGAGGACACTGTGTTAGCTACCAGTGGTCTATAGCCTATAGTGGCATGGTTAACTTCTCAATTGACAACAAAGATCTAAGACATTGATCTTTTGGAAATAGCACAATTTGAGCCATAGTGCCCAGCACATAGACTTTGAGGATATAAAAGTTTGTGACATCTCAGCTCAGTTGTGGATTTTCAGGCCATGAAACAGCTTTGCCAGCCAGTTTCCTTACACTCCTGGAATATTTAGCTTATCCTACTGCTACATTGCTACCGGTGCAGATCCCAGCAGACTACTGTGAACAGATCTGATTGAGACATACAGTGGTGCCCCGCAAGACGAACGCCTCGCAAGACGAAAAACCCGCTAGACGAAAGGGTTTTCCGTTTTGGAGGCGCTTCGCAAAACGAATTCCCCTATGGGGTTGCTTCGCAAGACGAAAAAAATCTTGCATCCCCCCGCGGGTTTTTTTCGCTTTTTCGCCCTTTTCTTAAGCCGCTAAGCCGCTTATCAGCTGTTCCGCTGATAAGCCGCTTAACAGCTGATCGCTGGAAGCCGCTTGACAGCTGTAGCACTAATCCGCTAAGCTGTCAATGGGCTTGCTTCGCAAGACGAAAAAACCGCTATACGAAGAGCCTCACGGAACGGATTAATTTCGTCTTGCGAGGCACCACTGTATAATAAAGGATATTGTAGAGTTGGAAAAGTGTGCAGAAATGGACAACCAGATTGAGAGAGGAAGCCTTCTGGTTTATTGAGCCCAAGACAAAAATTTAGCACAGGTTAAGAGGCAGCACCCACCTTTTTGTGGGATGATGGAGTGTCATCTGTAATTGAAAGAAGAGAAATCAAGAGAAGGGACACTTTGTTCATTAGAATGAAGAGAAGCCCAAGTGACTGGATGGAAAGGAGATTTTGAAAGAGGCGTGCTTTCTTGATTTTCCAGTAAATATTTAGCACAAATGTCATCCCTGTATGAAACCATTCAACACAGAAATTATGAAATCAATATTCCTGGTTGCATTCAGTATCCTCTAGAGCAGGGGTAGTCAACCTTTTTATACCTACCGCCCACTAATGCATCTTTCTGGATGGTAAAATTTCCTTACCACCCAACAGGGCACGATGGAAGGAGGATTCAGCTTGTGCCGTAGAACCCCCTACCGCCCACCTAGAATCTTGAAACACCCAGCAGTGGGCGGTAGGGACCAGGTTGACAAGCCCTGCTCTAGAGAGCACCTTCCCTGTCCATTAAACTTGAACTGAATTATTTCTTGCAACTGCTAAGGTTCTAATCCTATTCTCACCTACCCTACTGAACTCAGTGGGGCTCGAGTAGACATAGGGTTGCATCCAAGTAAGTTTTACTCAGATTGAAGTTATCTAGTGCACTGCAGGTGTGCTGACCCCCTGTGATTTCTCCAAATATAGGAAACTCGACTGCATAATTTGTGATTGCCCCCTTGAAATTATATGCCCCATTCAAATTAATAGATGTAAATTAGTCATGTCCCTAACTTTCAGTGGGTCTTCTCTAAATAAGACTAACAAGCCATTTGTATTGTATTGAATAGTATTGTATTGTATTGTATTGTATTGTATTGTATGTCTATTTGCTTTAGAGTAAAGCTGGAGGAGACTGAACTCAATCAGAGCATGGGTTTCATAATTCATTCTGAGTGGTTTCCCCTGGCGAGGACATTTGTTTTTGAAATACATTTAGGAAACTGTTTGTTAATGCATCTTTCTTGCAGACATTGGTTTTCCTTCTTTAAAAAAATTACCTGTCTTTCATAACCATACAAAACCACAACTCATTGTCCATTTACTTGTGACCTATTGGCTCTTGATAGCCTCAGCTTTGAACCTCTTATTTATATGCTTTTGCTACCTCTGCCCTGCCAGCTTTCCTAGTCAAATTGTTTACGGCTCAAAGCAATTTCCTTCTGTGGCACAGAGCACGTCTGGGATATACAACATGTGTTAATTTAACAAAGCAGCTCTTTGATGCTGCTTTAATTTTTTAACAACAGCTCAGAGGCAATGATGTACAGATTATATAGTGTCAGTTTCCCAATTAAAGTTTTACAGGAAAATACTCTGTGTTTGCTCTGAGGCGGTTTTGAACGCTTCCTTCCGGCACTCATGCAAATGAAAAGCATACGATTGCAAAGCATCCATTTGAAACCTTGAAATATTTATTGAGGCTTCTCTAGAATACTGAAGCAGGAATCTTCCTGTAGGCTTGTTGATGTCTTTCATTTGCATATATTTTGTAATTAAATGTCTGGAAGCTTCTAGTTTATTGTGTTTTTTTAAAAAAATAAAAAACCCAGTAATAAGGTATTTACCATGCTCATTGTAGAATTCCCTTGGAATTTGAACTTAGGAGGGAGGGGGGCACAAAGAGACTGTGTCTGAAGTGCCTCCTGGTAAATAGAAGGTTCCCATTAATTATGGTACAAAATTATGATGGGATGAATAATAGCCTGCCTGGTCTAATAATGTTGCTTAGATTTACAGACACAGAGGAGACAGTCAGTAAAGCAAGGCACATACCTTGAGGCACAACGAATTTGGAAGTGAGAAGATGCCAACAAATTATTTATTATATGTTCAGCTTCCAATTCTCCTTGTCCTTGTGAGGGTGGGTCCACCACTCCAGTGTCCAACCATGTGAAGGTGTTCTTTCTATTGCTGGCTACAAGGATGAGGAACAGCTATTGCCTTGCTAGGTCCGTTCCCTTAGTGAGCGCTATTCTAGAAGGTTGCAGGCTCTCCCCTTCCCCTCTCCAGAGACTGATTTGTTCTTTGGGCCTATGCTCAACTAAGTTATACTTAAAGTAGAACCATTGGCTTTAATAGACCCAACTCACACAGATCCATTAATTTCAATGGGTCTGCTCAAAGTACGACTAATGTTCAATACAACTCTTCATTTCCACCAGCTGACATCTTGAATGTGATGGAAAATCCACAAATATTTTCCAATGCCAGGGTGCCAAAAAGGCCATCTGCCTCCCCTTCCAGAATGACACACTGTTCCATCTCCTGGCCAACAATCCTTTCGATCGGTTTGAGCCTTACTAAATGTGCATCTTCTCTTTGGAGCCTCATTTCCGCATGTTCACGCAGCTCTGCTGACACCCTTGTGGCGTCTGCTTACTCTACTTGTACTCATTGAAATAGTGGCAACTGTTGTCAGCACATGTGTGTCTGTTTCTGTCAAATATTTCCCTTAAAATAGAAAGCCTTGCCAGACATGGCAAAGTGAGCCCTGCTTTCTCCAGAAATAACAAAAACATAAACATAAAACTTCCCTGCTTGCCGAAAAAATGAAATGTGATATTTCAAGAAATTCTATGTTGTAGAATGGAAGGTGACAGGTAGGGAGCGCCAAATTTTGGCATTGCACAGGGCGCTGCTGAAATCTGAGACCCCAAGGTCTGCCACTGTTCAAGCAGTATGCACAAAAATAAGGAACCCACTGTATTGGTACATACACAAAAAGAAAGAAAAAACAGGGGTTCGGGCTAGCATACAAAGAATATATGGCAAGCAAAGTACAACAAATGTATTCGTCATAATGTACCTGCTATGATAAGGCATACAGTACATGAAAGCGGTACTCCAGAATCATCAAAATAAGTACAATATTACAATTAATATTTCCATTATCTTCGAGGCAAGGGAATTATTGGGAGCGGGGGAGCAGCTGTAGCAAACAGGACTGGAGCCCGGTGACCCCAGTTTTGAAGAGAAACTCATCATTCAGTTGACATTATAAAAGAAAATGGTAGTAACCCAAGCCAAACAATATAGTGTAAACTTTTCCAGACCATGACATTTCCAAATTTCTCTCCTAAGTGTAAGAGCCAGTGTAAGAGTCTTTGAGAGCCAGGGTGGCACACTGGGTAAGAGTGTTGACTGGAGAGACTTAGTTTCAAATCATTCTCCCTCAAAATGACTTAGGTTCATTCTCCCTTGCTGCCCCTTATGTATGAAACTGTTTCCCAGAACATCTATGTGAATGTCACCTCTCATTTCCTTCCAAGCCTGCCTCTCAAAGACCCACCTTTCCCATCAACCGTTTGGCACACCCTCCTAGTAGTTCCCATGCCCATTATCTCAGTAGACCTTACAGCAAGGAGGACAGACCTGTGGCCCTCATCCCAGACTGTTTGCTGTGGGGCTCTTGGGCGCTGCAGTCTAATATCTGGAGGATTGCAGATTCCCTACCATACAGTGTGAATCTATTAAGTTGGCCAAGATCAGTATCTTACAGCAGGTAGGGGTGGAACTGGGCAGAGCGGCCTGAGGTTAAGAGAAAGGGGCTTGCAGAAGACCGCAGACTGAAGTGAAATTAGAATTGGGTTCACAATTTAATTAGCTAACCAATTGGTCTCTTCACCGCTGCAGTAGCTTGAAGTACAGCAGTATCTGAACAGACCCCAATATATCAGAGAGAGAGAGAGAGAGAGAGAGAGAGAGAGAGAGAGAGAGAGAGAGAGAGAGAGAGAGAGAACCCACCAGGAAGGAGATTCACAACACAATAAGGAAATGACTTCTAGGGATTTACAGAAAGGGTAAAGAAAGGAGTCTGTGCTACATATATTTATAAAACTCTCTTTGTGAGGAACTGGAGTGTTGTGATCACAGAAGAAGTTGTGAGAGCAGGAAAATGTGGCTTATGGTTTTCTAAACATTGTAAAAGTCAGGATTATTTTTGGCATTCTATTGATCCCCTTATTACCATTTGTTTTTATTAAACAGACATCTGTGAGCACCGCTGTACTGCAAGCGCTGTCAGTGACTCAATTATGCACCCATGTTTTATAGCTTGGTAGGGAAAAAATGTACTCTGGAGGGCAACTCAGCCTGAGAACAAACATTTTCATTAGCCATTTTGAGTGGGGAGAGGGACAGAATTAGTTCATTGTTTTACAGCATGTGCTTGATATTATTTTAGTCATTTACTGAAAACAAAAAAGTGACATCCTCTGCCTGCTAAAGCTGAAATCTTGGAAGGGTTATTGTTTCCTAATCCTGCATATCAACACAAATCAAAGGAAGGTTTGTGAATAAGATACTGTATTTGGTGTGGGCACTCGGCAGGTTTTCTTGGACACAGAGGTTTTCCATTGGGATTTCCACAAACATTTCCCACATACCTATTATCATACACAATATTATGTACCCCCTGCATTATGGGGGTTTTATATCACACCCCTTGTTTCCAAGTATTAAAACTGTTCTGAACATCAGGAAATAATGTCTGTTGGTGATGCATTGTTTTGAGCACTCCTGGATGTCTAGCAACATCCAGTGTAGAGTTCATTAGAAATTTCCTTCCATTAAGTAGCTGGAGACTTTCAGTTTTTCACACTCGAATCCTCAGAACTTAAGTGTTCTTCCTGTTTAAAAATCTTCAGGACTGAAGTGTCCCTTCCTGTTTAAAAATACGTGTCTCAAAGAATCTGCCTCCTAACATTTTGCTCCTCGACATTTTGATCTTCAGCTTTAGTTTAATATTGTTTCCAGGTGTGGAATTAGTGAAGCAAAGAAAGTTAAGCAGGGAGATTGAGCTTTAATTTAGAAATTCTGTTCCTAATAAACTCCACTCTAGCTGGGTATTTTGGCCTATATAAGATTGCCTCCTCTGCCTGAAAAGGGGAGGGGGGGCGGATCCTGAAAAACCTCTCATTGTGCTAAGGTGGATGGCCTTTAAATAAAAATAAAAATCCAAAAAGCGTTTCCCTCTCCTTCCTTGCTGCTTTTCTGCTTTTCCAGTTTCAGTTGGAGCCCTTGTTGCTAGTTCACAGTCATCTTTTGATGGCTTAAAATGATAATAGGCAGTGTCAAACGCCCTTGTAGATGGAGGGGGTTATGCCTCGTCCTTTCTTCCCTTTTTTGCTCTCCCCATAAAATCCTTCCCACAATGCATTTGAGCAGCTTGCAGGTGTTCCTGCCGCTCTGCCCTCGCACATACGCTGCAAATTAGTAACAGAAGCTAATGGCCCAGCATGGGGCCATCAAAGGACTGACAATTCCAGCTTTTCCAAAGGGCCCTTTATGTCAAACCCCCCCATGAGACCTGTCCAGCTGAAAAGACTATTTGTCTGTCCCTGTGTGCGGCCCTGCTGCTGCAGCGAGGCCTGCTGCTTCTGGCCTCATGCTGAGACCCTGACTGTTGCCGCTAGCAACAGATAGAAATCACTGTTAAACACAGCAGGGCCCACAACACATCAATCATGTAGTCTAAGATAAAGGCCTGAGGCCTTTGGCCCTCTAGTTTGGCTATTTCTAAATAATTTCCAGTGGCTGAACTTGCTATGGTGTAAGCTGGGTAATTCAGTCCAGAAAACTTAATTTCAGTAGAAGGGAGTGGGGGGGGGGGATGCTTTGATTCTTAAAGAAAGAAAGGGGGGCGGGGAAGAAAGACTGTTTTTGTTCAAATGTTGCTTGTTTCAAAAGGAGGAATTTAACTGATGAAAGAGGCACTGTGAAAATTTCAGGGGAAGAATAATAAATAACTGTTCGGTGGTTAAATGCAAAATACGCCCAGCAGGCCACATTAATGGTCTGAGTTTAGTAAGTTGGTTTGTTGTTGTTTTTAAGGGTGGGGCACTAAATAAACTCCACCTTCCTTCTAGGAAATGTCAGCCCTATCAAGTATTTAAATATATCTGGACTTTTATTAATTTAAAAAGAAACCAATATCTCATACTTAATATATAAAAATAACATCATCCCGAACCTTGCATTATTAAAAAGATTTATAACCAGATATCGAATTACAGCTTTTAACATTGGCTGGCTAATATATCTCCTCCCTTCCCCCTTCTTTGGTTCCATCACATCGTATTTGTAAATGAAAAACTAAATAACTTTGACAGTAGCAAATTTTCTCCTTGGCACAGCTAATTCCTCATCCTGTCTTAATGTTCTGCAGCATAGCCATGAGAAATTATGATGCTCAAAGTCTGGTGGTTGTGGATTTTGTTCTTCCAAGTCACTAATCCTTCAGAGGAGAGATGATTGAATGCAATTTAGCTGTATTGCAGATTTGAGTAACATGAAAATGATAAAATCTTTTGATCATTAATATTGACCAACTAGTACATATTCCTCCCAAGGGTAGTTATTTTCTCACTGTTCTAAATTTGGGGCCACTAAATGCATTTCTTAAATATATTCACATACAAAGATTCTGTATTTTATTATTTATTTTAATTCAATTTAATAGTGCTTCTCCACTACAAAAAAGCTTCAAGGTGACTTACAATAGACACTAAAAATAATAATAAAATATCCTAGACCTAGCAATAGTAAAATAAAGCTACAAGGCCAGATGATATAGTAATACACAATTAAAGCCATGAAAAATCATTACATGTTAATTAAAACCTCAGGTAAAATAGCACAGAAGTAATCTGGCACCAAAACTGTAATAATGAAGGCACCTCGGGAACAGGGAACTGCCTTATACCGAATCTGACCATTGGTCCATCTAGCTTAGTATTGGCAGCGGCACTCTAGGGTTTCAGGCAGGGAGTTCCTCTCAAGCTACATGAAGTTGTTGGGGATCAAACCTGGGACCTTCTGCATGAAAACCAGACACTCTATCACTAACCTATGGGGAAGTTGGTAAAATGTGAGTTGGACAAGGCAACCATTAGGTGGATTTGTAGCTGGTTAACTGACCTAACCCAAAGAGTACTCATTCATGGTTCCTCATCATCCTGGAAAAAGGTGACAGGTGGGGTGCCGCAGGGTTCTATCCTGGGCCCGTTGTTGTTCAACATCTGTAAAAATAACTTGGATGAAGAAATTGAGGGGTGGCTCATCAAATTTGCAGATGCCACCAAACTGGGAGGAGTGGCTGACATTGCAGAAGACAGACTTGGGATTGAAGATGACCTTAAAAACTGTAGAACAGGACCCAAACTAACAATTTCAGTAGGAACAAATGTAAGGTTCTACTGTATACCAGTGGTGGCCAAACTTGGCCCTACAGCTGTTTTGGGGCTACAGTTCCCATCATCCCTGACCACTGGTCCTGGAGGGTCAAGTTTGGCCATCACTGTTCTACACTTAGGCAGGAAGAGCAACTGCACAAATATAAGATGGGGGACACCAGGCTTACTAGTAGTACATGTGAAAAGGATCTAGGGTCTTAGTAGACCACAAGTTTAGCGTGAGTCATGTGATGCAGCAACAACAAGCTAATGCTGCATCAACAGAAGTATAGTGTCTAGAATGAAGAGAAGTAAACATACCACTCTATTCTGTCTTAGTCAGACCACACCACACCTGGAATACTTTTTCCAGTTCTCTGGAACACAATTTAAGAAGGATATTGACAAGCTGGAACATGTGCAGAGGAGGGCAACCAAGATGATCAAGGGTCTGGAAACCAAGCCTTAAGAGGAACAGTTGAGGGAGCTAGGTATGTTTAGCCCAGAAAAGAGGAGATTGAGAGGAAATATTACTGTATAGCCATCTTCAAATATCTAAAGGGCTAATACATGGAAGATGGATCAAGTGAACCAATGGATTCAAGTTTCAAGAAAGAAAATTCTGACTAAACATCAGGAATAATTTGACAGTAAGAGCTGTTTGACAGTGGAATAGACTCCCTTGAGCAGTTGTGGACTCTGCTTTGTCTGTCATGGATGTTTTAATGGAGATTTGTGCATTTCAGAGAGTTGGACTAGATTACCCCTGGGGACACTTCCAACTCTATAATTCTATGATTCTTAGAATCTCCCTGTGGAGTTGGGCCTGCCATACCATTAGGCAATGTGAAGCAGCTGCCGCAGACAGCAAAATGTACTGCACTAGCCCTGCTGGAGAGAGAATTCCAGAGTCAGGTTGTCACTCCAGGAAGCTCTAAAATCATTACAAAATGAAATTTGCTTAAATTTTGTCTATGCCAATTTATATGAATAGATATGCATCAGAAATATTCACTATAATTATACAGGTGGACAATATATATTGATGGACAATATATTGATGGACAACTTCAAAGCCTGCTACATTTCCTTCTGATGTTTCTTTATTTTTAAACTGGATAACCTTCCAGATAGACTTCCTCAAATAGAGAACTTCAAAATAGGGCACAGGGCCACCCTAACCAGAAGCTACCCACCTGAAGGTGGTGTATCTGGAACAGGCCCTTAAAATATTGATATTTTTGTTAAGAGCATCTGTGCTCTTTAGCCAAAAAGGCTGCCAGAATGGTATCCTAGAATTGTAGAGTTGGATTTAGGGGCATTATTGATCAGCAACAGCACATTGAATTATTCCCATAAACAAATGGATAAGCAATGAGGTTATTTCTGTACTGGAGAGATGCAATCACTGGTGAGCTCCACTTACCATCTAGCAACCCACATTTTGAACCAGTTGAAGTTGCTTAACACTTATCGGGGTCAACTTCATGTGTAAAAAATTGAGTAATCAACTGAGTAGAGTGTCACGTGCATCCAAGGAGAACCTCAGGTGTTAAATATCTTATGACATTTGCAATCGAGGAGCAGTGTTTGCTTGTGCAGAAGTCCCAACCTAATTCTTAGATTGCAATCTGTACTTCATCCTCAATAGAAGCCCCATGAAACAATGAACTGATTTTTGAATAAAGGTACATAGGATTAAGCTTTAATTTTTTTTAGATAGCTGCGTGTATCAAAATTGTTTTAGGTACATCATGGTGTAGCAGTATTGAAGGGATAAAAGAAGCCAGACACTTTCATGTCAGTTGGTGGCCATTTATTACACATGTTACTATGTCTGGACTTGATTGCATACCCTTTGTTAAAACTATGTTCATGGGTATCATAACTCCTTTGGGTGAAAAATAGATGGTAAACAAATAGGAGCAGAGATCATATAATAGAATTTGAATAAGAATAGTCATCCAGCATCTAATAATAGGAGGGAGGATATTTACATGTTTTTCTTTATGGATGTTATTGTGTCCATCTATTGTGTATTATTGCAAAATCAACAGAGTAGTTGGGGGGATGTTTTTGGAACTGGATAGCTTATTTTTGTCTGATAGGACAGCAGTCCCTTAATTTACATTAGATTTTACAAAATCCCACCATAGGCACTTCACTTACCCTTCTCGCACCAATTGCTCTTCTTCTTGTTGTTTTCACAGCAAGGTCCCTGTGGTTTCTTTTCCTCCACATATTTTCTAAAGAATAATGTAGGGAATGACAGAAGAGGCTGAGTTAAACAACCCAGAGGGGTTCTCATCTTCCTTGGTGCTAACTTTATATCCACACTCATTATGTGAATAGGCTGGTGAAATGTTTCTCGTGATAAATTGGAGCTCTGCATAGGTTATACAGGCTGAGTTCAATTTTCGGTAATGGTATACAATCATCTAGATTGTTATGTTCAATGCATGGAGCAGTCCTTCATTTAGAGATATTTGAATGCATAAAGCTCTCTAAGAAACATTGCCATAACAAATTTTCTTATTTGAAGGCGGTGTCACAGTACACAAGATTATCCACCTTCCTTCCTTCCTTCCTTCCTTCCTTCCTTCCTTCCTTCCTTCCTTCCTTCCTTCCTTCCTTCCTTCCTTCCCTATTTTGTTAATAACCTCACAAAACATACCTTTCATCCATGCAGTTGCTTGATGAGAGTTAAAACCACAGCACCTAGAAGGGTGCATACTGATAGGCAAGAGATAGATGGTCATGTTTGGTTTAGGCCATTATCATTCATTGTGAAACAAGGCTGTGTGCTCTTCAGTTGAGCTATGACATTCATATTTCAAGCAAAGTCAATTCTTGTTAATAAAGTGATGAGTAACAGCAGCCTAAGCTTCACGCCTGCTAACCAAATGCATTCCCGATACTTAATAAAGGATATTTTCTGGCATAATTAAAATATAATACTATGCTTTGGTATCCCAGGCTCTTCACCCTCTGAAAGAACATAATTTGATCAGTTTCTACATTACAGGCACAGCTCCCATACCACACTGCTCCAGTAAGGTTAGATCACTTTGTCAGTCCCTGTGTAGTGTAGTGGTTAAGAGTGGTAGACTCGTAATCTGGTGAACCGGGTTTGCGTCTCCGCTCCTCCACATGCAGCTGCTGGGTGACCTTGGGCTAGTCACACTTCTTTGAAGTCTCTCAGCCCCGCTCACCTCACAGAGTGTTTGTTGTGGGAGAGGAAGGGAAAGGAGAATGTTAGCCACTTTGAGACTTATTCAGGTAGTGATAAAGTGGGAAATCAAATCCATACTACTACTACTCCCCTTCTTCTTCTTCTTCTTCTTCTTCTTCTTCTTCTTCTTCTGCTTCTGCTTCTGCTTCTGCTTCTGCTTCTGCTTCTGCTTCTGCTTCTGCTTCTGCTTCTGCTTCTGCTTCTGCTTCCACATTACTTTTTTTCAGGAGTTGTGTCCTCCAAATGTTATTGGACTACAATTTTCATCATCCATGACTATTGGTCATGCTGGCTGAGGCTGATGGGAGCTGGAGTCCCAAAACATATGGAGGGCACAACCTTAGCTACTCCTGTCCTAAATGGCCTTGGACTTGGGTACCCCCTTTATGAGTTGGACCACAGAGGAGACCACTTGCCACTCCCGTAATGTAAATAGTGTCTCTTGTCTTCTGCTATTGGAACAATCCAGCACAACCACTTCCCACTGATTTCCCATCCAACCTGCTTTGTGTCAGCTCATATCCATGGCCTGCTCCATCTATGTTTGCCAACTACTGTGTATTGGTGATCATTGTCATTTTTGCAGTTTTATAGTTTAGTTTATCTTTGAAGCCTGGAGAGAGGTATAGAGGGTGTGAGCATGAGCCTTTTCAGTGGTGGCTGACCACTTGTGGAATCCTCTCCCCAGGAAGGCACACCTGGCACCATCATTATCTATATGTAGGCACGTTTCTTTACACCCAGGCTTTCGGCCTTTAATTTGAAGAGTATACTTGTGGCCTCTTTCTTGCCAATTTTAGTTGTGTGGGTTGTGTTAGTTCATCACACACACGTGTTTCTAGGCTTTCATTCTGTTTCAGTGTTTACATATTGCTTTACTGTTTGACTTACATGGGTTTTTTGTTTCATGTGTGAACTGAGTCTGCTCGCAAATGCATGTGACAAGAGGGTGCACACACTCTTCGCTTTACACATTTGCTGTGCTCTGGTCAAACATCTGAAAAATGGTTGTGAAGTTAAAAATAAAAACCTGTGCAAGATGTGGGCAGGCAGACCAGGATTGTTAGCATTATCTGCTACAAGATATCCCTCTTCTCCACTGCGGTAGGGTTATGGCCCAAAACACATCAGAATTCACTGTCTTTCATGAGGGGGAAAAATGGTGCAACTGATGGAATTTGTCATCTACTAGAGTGGGCTTAACTCCTGAGATCCTCAACTGTGCTTTGCGAAAAAGCTAGGTTTCTGAAACAGTCTGCCAGCCTGCTCTAGCTGGTTTACGAGACTACACTGTTGCAGATGCTTATCCTTCTGAGACTGTCACGTTAACCTTCAATTTAAAATGCAGCTTCTGTGACTGAAAACGGCTTTGAACTTCAGGTTGATCTTGCCATCCAGCATGTTAAAAATTCAGGCTAAATTGCAACGTTTGGAAGCCACAGACCATTGATTAAAGAGTTGCTTCTCATAAAACTGCTCATTAATGTTCTGTGCGCTAGTCAGAGTTTGCCAAAAGTTTGTGGTCTTTCACCTCCTTCTCGCTCCCCTCCCCTCCCCAAATCACCCAGTTCTTTACCACCAGCACTACCACGATCCTCGCCTGCAAGGAGGAATGAGTGCAGCTCTCCTGTGGCAACCTCAAACTTACACAGCCCAGGCTCATCCTTTGATCCCTCCTCACAACTTTATTTCATTATCCCTTAAGTATAAGGAGGAAAGTTAATGACATCATAAAACCCAGAACTCTATAAAAGATGTTTCTGCTGATTTACTGCCAATGTACTAGAAGCATGTCATATAACTGCCCATTAAAGATGGTGAGTTGCTCTCCTGCCTGCAGCTTTTCCTTATCACCAGCCCTTTTATTTATGACCAGATTATAGGGGGTGGGTGTGCACCATAAATCACAGAGCTTAGTTTTTATGGCACATATAATTAACCCTTTAATTATTGCATTAAGGCAGAACTGTGTGACTTTCATATATATATATATATATATATTTGCTTTCGTAGATTTTCACGGGTACAGGAATGCAGGTTTTGGTGTCCTCGGGTGTCTTCCCGTGTAAAAGTTGGGGTGTCTAGGCGACGTTTCGACGAGGTCTCACTCGTCATCTTCAGGCTGGTGCTTTCGGCTTCTTGTTACTGGAACAGAGCAGGATCTCAGTGTTTGAGTTCCTATAAATACTGTTGAGGGGGTGTGGTGTATAGCCTCCAATGTTCTGGGCAGAGAGGAAGTTCCCAGGCTAGTGTGCCTTTTCTTCTTTTGTTCCTTAATTACTTGAGGGATATCTTGAGTGATTTCTTGAGTGATATCCTGAGTACCACTTAGGTGGGTCATTGGGTGTGGATTAGTTGCTAAAGTCTTTGTGTCTTGACCTCTTGAACTTTGTGAAGAGTTTTTCTGAGAAGATGGCTGTACTGCACTTAGTTGTGCTCTGGCTTGGCTTCGTGTATAGGGGCGAGCTGTGGTTTTGTGGCCTGTGTCAGCCAGATCTGTGTAGGGATTGCAGGGGGGTGCAGCATCCGGAGGTGCCACCATGGTTTGGCTACTGGATGGTGTCTGTAATTTATCTGTGGAGAGGGTCTGGGTTTGGGTCTGGTGTGGTTGATTGGTGATGGCGTTCTGTGTGCCTCTGGATCTGGTGTCAGTTTTTGTGGGGAGGATGCTGCACCCCCCTGCAATCCCTACACAGATCTGGCTGACACAGGCCACAAAACCACAGCTCGCCCCTATACACGAAGCCAAGCCAGAGCACAACTAAGTGCAGTACAGCCATCTTCTCAGAAAAACTCTTCACAAAGTTCAAGAGGTCAAGACACAAAGACTTTAGCAACTAATCCACACCCAATGACCCACCTAAGTGGTACTCAGGATATCACTCAAGAAATCACTCAAGATATCCCTCAAGTAATTAAGGAACAAAAGAAGAAAAGGCACACTAGCCTGGGAACTTCCTCTCTGCCCAGAACATTGGAGGCTATACACCACACCCCCTCAACAGTATTTATAGGAACTCAAACACTGAGATCCTGCTCTGTTCCAGTAACAAGAAGCCGAAAGCACCAGCCTGAAGATGACGAGTGAGACCTCGTCGAAACGTCGCCTAGACACCCCAACTTTTACACGGGAAGACACCCGAGGACACCAAAACCTGCATATATATATATATATATATATATATATATATATATATATATATTCACAAGGATTAGCATGTTCAGGATACAAAGGTCCTGGATTTATTTTGCTTCTTCTTTTTAAACATTAGATCAGTGCATCTAATCTATCTATGCATTGCAAGTAGTTACATGCAGAAAAAAATGGTACAGTCCTCCGACCTGGAACCAGGAACCCTTAAAGAAGTAAAAACAGGCAAACAAACAGTAAGTGGCAGGACATTCCTACCTTGGGACATCTTGCTCAAATGTGGAGGAGTAAGGTGAGAGTACCTTGCTAACGTTTGTTATTCTAAGGCTAAGTACATACAGTACATTTATAGCACATTATTTCTCCCAAAGGGACGCGGGTGGCGCTGTGGGTAAAAGCCTCAGCGCCTAGGGCTTGCCGATCGAAAGGTCGGCGGTTCGAATCCCCGCGGCGGGGTGCGCTCCCGTCTTTCGGTCCCAGCGCCTGCCAACCTAGCAGTTCGAAAGCACCTCCAGGTGCAAGTAGACAAATAGAGACCGCTTACCAGCGGGAAGGTAAACGGCGTTTCCGTGTGCAGCTCTGGCTCGCCAGAGCAGCGATGTCACGCTGGCCACGTGACCCGGAAGTGTCTTCGGACAGCGCTGGCCCCTGGCCTCTTAAGTGAGATGGGCGCACAACCCCAGAGTCTGGCAAGACTGGCCCGTACGGGCAGGGGTACCTTTACCTTTACCTTTTTATTTCTCCCAAATAATCATGGGAACTGTAGTTTAGCCCCTACCTAGCAACAATTCTCAGCACTCTTAACAAACTACAGTTCCCACAATTCTTTGGGGAAAGTCACATGCTTTAAATGTATGGTATGTAAATAGCCTTACTTTAAGTAGAAATGAGCCACTTCTCAGATGGGAATAGCCAAGCAGGCTAGTCCAGCCTTGATCTCCTGGAGACATTATCAGATTTTAAACAGGGTGTAGTAAACACACAGTTTCTCTTGTAAGGAATATGAAAATGGATTCAGCTCTATAACACAGGGCCCATACCTTACTGTACATCTGGATTTTGGCTTAACTCTAAAAGTTCATACTTGCTTGTGATGCTGTTCATAATCTTTAAACATGAGGAAGTCATAGTACTATTCACATCAGCTGCAATTGTCCATACTGTATTATCTTTCTTTGCTCCTGGAAAGTCACAATTGTTTAGGATGATCATGTTTCCTGCTATAAACAAGACAGCCCTCTGCTTGAAGAGTCTGCTCCACCATGAGCCATGCTGACTCAGATGGCAGATTGGGAAGGTCTCAGATTTTGAACCCAGCACCATCTCATCTGCTGACTTCAGGACCACTCATGAGGCACAACTGATGCTGCTTTCACCTGTGAGTCCTTCCTGAGAGCAAAGATTTGTGGGTGAGTTTGGCCAGAGAATATCTGTACTACCACTGCTTGAAACAATGGTGGGAAATGACCACTTAAAGTTACCTTGCAGCGAAGTGGTGGTGATGCAGGCATTCTCCGGGCCCTTTCACCCACAATACCTCATTCTCAAAAAGGACCACTCAGAGCAAAGCATAGAAGGCCAAGAGCAGGAGGATGAGATGTGGCAGAAGAGATGGTAGTGGTGAAATGGTCCCCATATCAAGTGGCTCAACATTGTCTACCCTGACGGGCAGCAGTTTTTCATGATTTCATGATGGGGGTTCTCTCCCAGTTGTACCTGGAGATGCTGGATATTGGACCTGGAACTTCCAGCATGCAAGCCAGGTGCTTTACCATTGAACTACAGCCATTTCCCCAACCAGGAAAGCAGACTGAGCAATTTGAAGGCTTGGATTGCTTAGTTGGGAGAGCATGAGACTCTTAATTTCAGGCTTGTGGGTTTGAGCACTACAGGGGATTGGACTAGATGACCCTTGTGGTCCCTTCTGAATCTACAGTTCCTTGATCTTTGAAACAGGCACATGGTTTACCTGATCATAGTGTTGTGGTGGTTATAGTAATTATAGTAATTAATTCTAAATGAATGCTTATACAGTGGACCCTCTAGTTACGTACCGTAACTTTCGGGTTACGAACGCTGCAAACCAGGTTTCACCGCATGTGCCATATAATTCCAGGTTTCACCGCATGTGCATTCGCAGAAGCTCTCAATCAGTGAGAGCCAGTGTGGTGTAGTGGTTAAGAGCAATAGACTCGTAATCTGGGGAACCGGGTTTGAGTCTCCGAATGCAGCTGGTGGGTGACCTTGGGCCAGTCACACTTCTTTGAAGTCTCTCAGCCCCACTCACCTCACAGAGTGTTTGTTGTGGGGGAGGAAGGGAAAGGAGAATGTTAGCCGCTTTGAGACTCCCTAAGGTAGTGATAAAGCGGGATATCAAATCCAAACTCCTCTTCTTCTTCTTCTTCTTCTTCTTCTTCTTCTTCTTCTTCTTCTTCTTCTTCACGCCCTGTGTGTGCGCAGAAGCAGCGCCTCTGCCTGTGGACGTTTCGGGTTGCGGCCGGACCCCCAGAACAAATTTAATTTGTATCCAGAAGGTCCACTGTACATATAAATTAATGTATGTAAATGTTATGTAAACATCTATCTTGGGGGGCATAATACACTCCCTACTGTTTTTGTTTTGAGTGATATTTTTATGATGAATCGCTAGGTGAAAATGAAAAGTTATGTTGCATATCTCACAGGTGCCAGTTACTTTTGTTAAAATCCCACCTATCAATTACCCAAACTTGGTTTCCCAGATTCAAAATATGGTACTGGGGAAATTTCCTAGTACTGGGTAAAATATGATATCCCTGCAATAAAAATACACCCCCCCAAAAAAAAAATCCTTGAAATGTGCACTTCAAGAGGGCATTAATGGCTCTAAAACCTGCTCACTCAACAATCGTTGTGGACAACAGTTGCTCAGCAAAATTAAAAAGAAACCAAAGCCTTCTATTTTCGCCGTGGCCAATTTAACTGCCGTGCACAGCATAGTTACCTCTGCATTGATTGCTTTCGCTGAGAGTAAAGAGAAGCATTTCATAGCAAGTTCAGCGTTGTAATCCTCACCCATGAATTTAGAATTTCATCATGCAATATTGACAGCAAGCCACAGGAAAGCTTTATCGGAACAAAAGTTGTCATAAATTGATAACAGATCATCTTGCTTTAGTCCAGCCAGGAAAAAGTGGCTCATGGATTTTCAGTTTCTTTCTCTTTTATTTCTTTGGCACATGGACAAAAGGTTGTTGGGGGGGTGGGGAGGAAAAGCAGCCACTTATATTGCTGCTTTTGAGCTCTGTTTTCCCTTTGTGTGTTATGAAACAAGAAAGAGTCCAAGCAGGGAAGTTATAAAGAAAAATAATTGAGGAAGGAAGCTAGGAATGAGCTCCCAGAACTTCGTTGTTGCTGTCATGATTTACGTAGCACACACCTCCCCTCTTGCCAACACTAGGAGAATAGGCTTTGAGAGGAATAGCATTTTTTTTTTAAAAAAAGGTAAGGTGGCTTTGCATGCAGACCAGATTGTGAATTACTGGATTCTTTAAACCAGACATAGGACATCTTCCTAAGGATGTCTTCAGATAGAGGGCTCTCCTATAAGGCAAGATACATGGGCACCCAGACAGCCCTCCAAAGAGAGTACTGGCCTTGGTAGAGTTTGACAAAAGCCACCCTACTGCCATGGAGACCCACAGGTGTAGGAAAGGATCTTCCTAGTGGACATTTTGCTGACGGTCACCTGAAACCTGAGGATGGTCCTGGCACCTTTCCCCTGAAAACTAAGGCCCTGCAACCAGTTGAAGTAGTTTTCTCGAAAGCTATTCAAATCATGAAGGCTGTTGAAAACTGAAGGTGGGGAAATCCTGTTTCCCAAGCAAAACTGTCTAAGCCGGAGCTTTCCAAGCTTTCCATGTTGGTGACACACTCTGAATTCGTGACACAGTAATTCGGTTTTACTAACAAACCAGAGGTTAAAGTATAACCCCTTATAAGAGATATGGACACATATTGTGTGACACACCTACACACTGCAGCCGACACACTAACGAGTCACAACACACAGTTTGGAAAGCTCTGGTCTAAGCATTTAACAATGAAACTTCCTCACTGTGAGATGTTTACCTAGCATGAGAGCAAAAGAAAATAAGAAAGCAAAGTATGAGTGCTGTTCAACAATAATAAAATGCTCTCTATTTGCAATGTAAGAATTCCTCAATTAATTCCATACCTCGAATAATACATACCCCCAAGCTAGCCATCTGCTCAAATTTAAGCTGGAAGATAATAGATTTGGAAGAGAGGACTGTAATTATTTGCTAGGTGATTCTGATTAATTTACAAAGTAAAGTGCTAATACTGATCACATAGTACCCCCTTTGGGCCAAGTGGAAATTGCATTATAGCAAAAGGAGGGAATGTAAATTATAGATGGCAAACCAAATCTTGCAAGCTCATTGGACAGTTTTAATTATGGATGGCACACAATTTTGCAAACTGATTGAACTCTTTCATCATGTTAAGGCACTAATGAATAGCTGAACCATGGTGTGCTTTGTACAACTGACACTAGTGGCCAAAATTGTGGCAAACCTTTGGAAAATATGTATTTCTGAGGTTTCATAGAATCATAGAATTGTAGAGTTGGAAGGCACCCAAGGGTCATCTAATCCAAACCCCTGCAATGGTTCATAACATCAGTCTTTTCTAGAATAATGCCATAAAATTATGTCATTAGAAATATAATCTAATGCAGAATTTAATGGAAGAAACTTTATTCTATCAAAGGTTATAGCTAAATAAAAGACCCTATACACAAAATAACCATGATAAGGAGTATTTCATAACTTCCCACCATTTCTTTTGGTACTTAGTGTGAAACCTTTTGCTGCAATTACAGCCCCACAAACATGTTCCATGGAGTAAACCAAGGATTTTAATTTGTCAGGTGTTATAGTGTGAAATTGGGGGACGCAGGTAGCGCTGTGGGTTAAACCACAGAGCCTAGGACTTGCCGATCAGAAGGTCGGCAGTTCGAATCCCCGCAACGGGGTGAGCTCCCGTTGCTCAGTCCCTGCTCCTGCCAATCTAGCAGTTCTAAAGCACGTCAAAGTGTAAGTAGATAAATAGGTACTGCCCCAGCGGGAAGGTAAACAGCATTTCCGTGCGCTGCTCTGGTTCGCCAGAAGCGGCTTAGTCATGCTGGCCACATGACCCGGAAGCTGTACGCCAGCTCCCTCGGCCAATAAAGCGAGATGAGCGCCGCAACTGGACTGGACCTAATGGTCAGGGGTCCCTTTACCCTTTATAGTGTGAAATGTAGATTGTATGATTGCTTCTGCCAATTTGTGCTTTATTCCTTGGTTGCTTCTGACTAATAAGTTTCTTTAACCGGCTCTACATATTTTCTATATATTTCTATATTTTCAATGTAAGGGCTATTACATTGCTTTCTAGGTGACCAGCCAACTCTTTCCACTCTGTTTGTCATTGGTCAGTTTTGAGTTAAGGAAATCCCCTTCCTGTTATGTAAGGCAAGTTGTGCTTTCATTTTCTGATTATTTGGCTATAACTTTTGATAGAATAAATAGAATTCAGCACAGGCTGTTGCATTACATTCTGCATTAAATTATCTTTTAAATTATATATAAGTTTTGAATTACTGCAGAAGTTTTGGACTGTAACTGGATTACAGTTTTTAGCTGTAACTGTTTTTAGAATGGTTTAATTGTTTTAGTATGCTTGTTGCTTTTAAAAAGAAAATGTGGGTGTGCTTTCTACCCTGGGCCCCTTTGAGAGGAAGGTGGGTGTCAGGGAACTGCCATCTAAAGCGCCGGGGGCGCAAAGGCTCACTGAGGTTGAGAGAGGAGTAGCAGCGGAAGAGGGAACCAGTAGAGGGCGAGCAAGAACTCCAAGGGAAAGTGAGTCGGAGGGATGGCTCAGAGACGCTTCCAGCGAAAACAGTGGGGAGGTCTCAGGACCTCCTATAGGGACACCCACACCTCGCCGGAAACTGTCACGCCGAGAGGCCAGACGACGTGTTTCCGTTAAAGAGCTTTTATGTTGGAAACGATTCCGAAAGCAGCCACTTTCGGATTCTACTAGTGATTGACGCAGCCATGCTGGAGGGTCTCCGTCACAGGCAGAGGTTTGAAAACCTGATCAAACTCTGAGGGACTTGCATTTTACGCACAAGCAGCTCATCGTCCCATCACAGCAATCCGAAAGTCACCGAAAGCCAGCTTGTGCAGGGAGAAGCATCATGAGCAACCCAGCCGGAACCGGAGGAGCAGGAGCAGCTGGAGGGGGTCCAAGCCTGGAAGAAAGGTACAGGGCGTTGGAGATCCAGTTGGCGCTGCAAACGGCGAGGCTTGAGGAGAGGAGGGCTCAGGATGCAGAAAAGGGAAAGGAGAAAACCACCCCGCTCGCCAGAAAGGTGCCAGGATTGGTGCAGAAATTCGGGGGGGATCCCAGGAACTATCATGCCTTTAGAACAGAGATGCAATACGCTCTAAACTTGCAGTTTGATGACTTCCCCGACGAGGAATCGCGAGTGGCTTTTGTGATTGGCCATCTCGAATCCGGGGCGAAAGATTGGGTTAGACCCCTGATGGCAGCGAATAATGAGATCCTAAAGGACACGAGGAAGTTTTTTCGTGCCATGGACCTGATGTTTTCCAGCGATATTGAGCAGGGGGTGGTGCGAAGGCAGTTAATGGCTTGCCAGCAAGGAAGCAGATCTGTCCGTGAGTACTGGACTGAGTTTACTATGCTGATTCATAAATTGGGGTGGGACCTATCGGCGGAGCCCATCCAAATGCTTTTCGAAGAGGGGCTTTCTTCAACCGTCAAAGATGAGCTTTCCCGGGGGCCCAGGGCGGAGTCTATGGATCAGTTAACCAAATCTGCGCTGTGCATAGGAGCGCGCCAGGAGGCGAGGGCTTTGGAAAAGCGGGAAGGGAAAGGAGACCGTTGGAGGGAGTTCCGCATTCCAGACATTCCAGAGCCACCTTTCCCGCCGGCAGAGCCGATGGAAGTTGGAACAGCGCGGGCGCGCGCAGTTTCAAATCCCAGTGAAGGGCGGAAGAAGGAGGGAAGGAGCGCCAAGAGATGTTATCTCTGCCAACAGCCAGGGCACTTTGCCAGAGTCTGCCCACAAAGAAAGGAATGGCAAGGGATGGCAGGAGCTGTTGGGGGAAAGGAAGAGGAAGGCAAGGAGCAAGTAAAAGCCAACGCCTGGCTGCCACAGTCGGGGCACAGCAGCCAGGCCAAAGAGCAGTGAAAGTGCCCATGCCGGAACCTCCCAGACCCGCTTTAGTGATAGAGGTGTTACTAGAACTGCCAAACGGACACCCACTAAAGATCAAGGCGCTTTTGGATTCAGGCAGCTCCTGTAATTTCATGAGTAAGGAGTTTGCAGCTGAGCACCAGATACAGACCATCCCTTTAAGTAACCCCTTGCAGGTGACTACGATTGACGGCAGAGAGCTGTTGGGGGGAGAAGTTAGCCAACAGACTGTCCCGATGATAATGAGGGTGGCAAGGCACACCGAACAGATAGCGTTTAATGTGGCCATCCTGGGAGGAGCGCCCATCACCGACTGCCTCAGCAGCAAGAAGAAATTTGTTTGGACGGCAGAGGCGGAGCGAGCCTTTGAAGAACTGAAAAGGGCTTTCCCTCGGAAGAACAACTTCTGCATGTGGATTTACGAAAACCCATGAGAGTGGAAACCGATGCATCTGACCGGGCGGTAGGGGCGGTCCTTCTTCAACCGGGGAGGAGTGCGTCGGAGTGGAGACCGTGTGCCTTCTTCTCGCGGAAGCTGAATAAATCCGAGAGGAATTACACGGTGTATGACAGGGAACTACTTGCCATTCACGAAGCATTCCGGAGGTGGAGACATTTATTAATTGGGGCACAACACAAGGTGCAAGTGTGCACCGACCACAAGAATTTAGAGTATTGGAGAACAGCTCGAGTGCTCAACCAACGACAAGTGAGATGGGCACAGGAATTCTCCAAATTCAACTTTGAAATTTGTTATGTGCCAGGCCCAGAAAACGTCAGGGCGGACGCGCTCTCACGCAAACCAGAGTATTGGGAAGGGGAGGGGGTGATCGAAGAGAGACATGTCATCCCTGAGGACCGCTGGGTGTGTGGGGCGGCGCTGGTGGGGCAACGAGAACTGGTAGAGGAAACGGAAAATGATGAATATGCACAGGATAAGCTCAGAGGTCTCAGGGGGGAGGGCAAGAGCCCCGGAGGTTTTGAGGAAAGAAATGGGGCATTGTATTACAAAGGGGCACTGTATATACCCGAAGGTGAATTGAGGGGGAGAGTACTCAAGCAGTTGCATGATAGCCCCACGGCGGGACATTTTGGACAACACAAGACCATGTGGTTGGTTACCAGGGAATTTTGGTGGCCTAAGGTGAGGGAAGATGTAAGGGAGTATGTAAGAGGGTGTGACCAATGTCAGCGAGCCAAAGGGGAAAGAAGGGCGCCGGCAGGGTTATTAGAACCATTACCCACACCAGAACGGCCTTGGGAAGCGATATCAATAGATTTTATGACGGATCTGCCAAAGTCCAAGGGGAAAACAGCCATCATGGTAGTAGTAGACCTGTTAACTAAGATGTGCCACTTTGTAGCATGCTCACATGCAGTCACAGCGGAAGAAACAGCGAAGTTGTTTGTAGAACACATCTTTAGGTTGCACGGGGCTCCCTTGAGGGTGATCTCAGATCGCGGCAAACAATTTACTTCCAGGTTCTGGAGGAAGCTCATGAGCTTGCTGCACGTGGAAGTCAATTTTTCAACTGCCCGGCACCCTGAAACCAACGGGCAGGCGGAAAGAGCAAATGGCATTCTTCAACAATATCTGAGGTGTTATGTCAATGACAGAGAGAACGATTGGGTCGAAAAGTTGGCGTTGGCAGAATTTGCCTACAATAATGCGGAGAATGTGTCCACAGGGATGAGTCCCTTTTTGGCAAATTACGGGTGTCACCCCAGGGCATTTCCAGGGGAAGGAGGGGAGAGATGGAGCGTCCCAGCGGCTGAACATTTTGTAGAAGAGATGGAAGCGATCCATCATCAGCTCCAGCTCAACTTAGAAAGGGCTAAGGCACAATATAAGAAGCAGGCAGACAAGAACAGAAGGGAAGGTGAAACCATAAGGGTGGGGGATCAAGTGTGGTTGTCAACCCAAGGGTTGCCGTTCAAAGGGGGTTGTAAGAAATTGAGGCCCAGAAGATTGGGACCCTTTGAGGTCATTCAGCAGGTCAACCCGGTAGCTTTCAAACTCCGATTACCCAACCACATGAAATTGCACCCAGTGTTCCACAGGTCGTTACTGTCACCATACAGGGGGGGACGTGAAGGGGAGTACGTCAGGGGACCAGCCTTGGAAGAGAGGGAACGCCGCAACCATGTAGCGGAAATCCTCGATTCCAGGTGGAAGGGAAATCAGGTGGAGTATTTGGTGGCGTGGGAAGGGGAACCGGAGTCAGAAAACACCTGGGTGAATGCAGAGGAAGTCAATGACGAGGTTTTAACAGAAACGTTCCACCAAAGGTTCCCGAGGAAACCTCAGCCGATAGCAAGGTTTAGGAGGGAGTATTTCGGCACCACCGATGAGGAAGAGGAAATGGAAGGGTTCGCGGAGTCGGAGTTGGAAGAGGGAGTGGACTCCGATGACGAAGATTACCGAGAGAGTAGGAACAGCAACAAGTGGAGGGAAGTGTTCGCGACGTCGGAAGACGAAGGAGGTTCTTTCAGGGGTTTTACCTCCTCACCGCCAGTAGGGGAGGAGACGGGAGGGGGTGAAGGGAGCCCTGGAGGGGAGGTGGATGTCAGGGAACTGCCATCTAAAGCGCCGGGGGCGCAAAGGCTCACTGAGGTTGAGAGAGGAGTAGCAGCGGAAGAGGGAACCAGTAGAGGGCGAGCAAGAACTCCAAGGGAAAGTGAGTCGGAGGGATGGCTCAGAGACGCTTCCAGCGAAAACAGTGGGGAGGTCTCAGGACCTCCTATAGGGACACCCACACCTCGCCGGAAACTGTCACGCCGAGAGGCCAGACGACGTGTTTCCGTTAAAGAGCTTTTATGTTGGAAACGATTCCGAAAGCAGCCACTTTCGGATTCTACTAGTGATTGACGCAGCCATGCTGGAGGGTCTCCGTCACAGGCAGAGGTTTGAAAACCTGATCAAACTCTGAGGGACTTGCATTTTACGCACAAGCAGCTCATCGTCCCATCACAGTGGGGATATAAATTCAAAAGATTACTAAATGAATTCACACTCAGCATGGCTAATGGGCAGGGCTGCTGACTGTGGTCTAAAACCTACGAAGGGCACCAGTTTGGAGAAGGCTGACATATTTTAAATCTGTTTATTTCACCAAGGGTATTTTTTGTCCAACAGTGGAAATCAACAGAAATACCAAACACTATATCATAGTGTGTGGTTGGGTTTTTTTGTACTTGTTCGTTAATTATGGATTCAGAGCAAACCCATTGCAATCAATGAAAGGTTACAAGCTGATACTTGAACTGGTTACTCTCCTGTTAGAGAGAGACAAAGACTTTATGTCTAACAGGTGGAGGGGAGTTTAATACAAACATCAACCAAATAATCTTGACATGTACCTTGATGTGGTCAATGAACCCTTGATCTTTGCCATCTTCTTCCTCTGAAATTTTGCAAGTACTAAGTTTGCATTAGTTTGCATCTGACCATTTTGCATGTGAATATAGGTTTGCAGAACATCAGTCACCTGATCATTTGTAAGCAGCTTCTAATCCCCTGCAAATTTCTCTTTTTGATATAGAAATGAGACCTCTGAACCCACAGTAACTTAAATTGCAATTTACCAGATGTAGTTGGATGCATTAGATTTTGAAATTTCCCAAGTTAAAAGTCCAAATGGTTTTTTGCATTAGAAGATTATTACATTTAGATGCAACACCTTAGCAATCTACTTTTGGTAAATAACTGTCCTTGATGCAGCAATAGTGACTCTTTGCATATTCAGTAGGAATAAAATTACTGTGAGGAAGAGTTTACTGCTTTTAGGAATTATCTGCTTTTAAAGTTGTTTGCTAGAGATAAAAGCGAAATTTGTATGCTTTTGTCCTATACATTGTTATCATCCCCCAGTTTTTCAAGGTGATATTAAGGTTGACGGGGAGACCATGTTCACTCACAATTCAGGAATAAGTGGATAGAATTCTTCATACGGTAGGAGAATGCTCACTATAACAACCACATTTTATAATAGTAGACCTTTCTGTCCCCTCATTCAAAGTGCATTAGGGTTGATTCTGCTACATTAATTGTGGCTGCTTCTTTCACCTGTCAGTTCATACATTGCTTTCCAATGTAAAGTGTGTCCTGGGCACACAAATATCATGCCAGGTATATGCAGATATATACATGTGTGGGAGACACTAGACAATATCCAAGTATTTTCTACATTCAAATGGGACTCCTTAATAACAGATTACTTTCAGATTTGTCCCTTAAAGTTACATTTTAAAAACCACAGCATTTCTGGCCATGACCTCTGATCTCTGTCTTTGATTTGACCATCCCTCCCCGGTGATTTAGTTAGTTTTTATTCTTAATTTAACTTTTTACCTAGACTCATAAAATTGTAGAGTTGGAAGAAACAAGGGTCATGATGTCCAACCCCCTACAATGCAGGAATCAAACCTTCCCTAATTGTCATAGCTGAGGGCAGCAAGCAGAGAGTAGATGAGGCTGTCATTTTCCTTTCTCTCAGTTTGTCTTTTCTTCCAGTCTTAAATTTGGCTCACCCATTTCCACATACATTTCTCTGTGTGCTTTTCAAGCCAGCGTGGCAATTTGTATGTCTGGTTAGAGAACTGCATCACAAAATTTGGAGAAGTGTGAATTTCAAAGGAGAGCTGTGCTTGTATGATAAAAGTGGAATTAGAGCAAATTAGAAGTGTTTGTCTAGCCTAGATGTTCATAAAAGCAATGCATTTATTCTGATATAATATTCTATAATATATTAATGTATTCATTCTCATGATTTGATAAGTCACACTAGTATTTTCCTTGCTATTTGTTTGTACTTCCTATTCTTTCAGGGGTGGGGGAGATGTTAAATAAAATAATAAAAAGCAGAGCTGCATTTGGGTTTGTGTATTGGTTCAAGAAGTGCAAATTTGGTAAGTTCTCATTAAAATACGAACTTTCCCCTTAATATCTGATTTAATAAGACTCTGCATATTGCAGTTTCAGGGTGGGGGAGATTCATTCAATACATGTTTCATGAAGCACTGCTATGCCAATGGACTACAGCATAGGATGGGGAATGTTTTTGATGTATATTTTTAAAAAACAGCTGGTGTGTTTCTACCAAATTTGATTTTATTTGGTACAGATTACATGTGAATACTCATTACTATTAGTCCTATTTGCTTCCGTGAAAATAATATTCCCATTTTCTTTATTGATCTTGGATCAACTGATCTTGGACTTTCTATGTTGTAAAGTAATATCTAATTGTGCATCACAGATCTATAATGGTGCCCTTAAGCTCTAGTAATGCCTCTTGCTTGTCTGGATGGAGGACAGGGAGGGATGTGGGAGTGCGTGCAGAAACTAGCCTCAGGACTGGTCCACCCTTGTTCCTGTTCCAGATCTTCACTCATTCCTTCTTCTCTGGCTGTGTGTGTGTGTGCGGAGGTGGGGTCATTTTGTAGTTTGCTACAGGTGCAAGGGACGTGGGTGGCGCTGTGGGTTAAACCACAGAGCCTAGGACTTGCCGATCAGAAGTTCGGTGGTTTGAATCCCCGCAACGGGGTGAGCTCCCGTTCCTCGGCCACTCTGACCATTAGGTCCAGTCGTGGCCGACTCTGGGGTTGCAGCGCTTATCTCGCTTTATTGGCCGAGGGAGCCGGCGTACAGCTTGACTAAGCTGCTTCTGGCGAACCAGAGCAGCGCACGGAAATGCCGTTACCTTCCCGCCAGAGCGGTACCTATTTATCTACTTGCACTTTGACGTTCTTTCGAACTGCTAGGTGGGCAGGAGCTGGGACCGAGCAACAGGAGCTCACCCTGTCGTGGGGATTCGAACTGCCGACCTTCTGATCAGCAAGTCCTAGGCTCTGTGATTTAACCCACAGCGCCACCCGTGTCCCTACCTTTACAGGTGCCAAAATGTATTGGGCCAGCTCTAACTAGCCTACTGTACAAAAATGAACATTGAATTTGTTGCTCTCCCAACCTTTGCCTCTTACCCTGCCCACCACTGGCATGTGGCCCTTGGAAGCTTCCCAGGATGGACTGAAAAAGGTTTTCCATCTCCAGCCTCTTAAGCTTCCATTGAGCTTCCTTTTAAGCATTCAAGAGTCTAGGAAATCAGCCAGTGGATCCCAACTTCCTTTGCTTTATCTGCAAAGATGGGCAAAAAGTGCCATGTGCCATCAGGTTGCACATTCATTGCTCGCTAAATGATTACATTGCTGTAAGAGGGCCCAGGCAAAGCACTAAACGTGTTTGGCGTTCAGACCAAAAACCAGCTTTAGCAATGGTTTGGTTAAAGAATTCCCTGGATTTAATTGTTTAGAGACAACTGTCTTCTCCACAGCAATGTTTATACAACTGTCTTCATAGCTAATTAGACATATGTTCTTTGTCATCACCACAGCTTTGCTGGTGACGTTACAGTCGTTTCCTTCCTTGATGCTTCCTACTATTTGTCAGAAGGCAGTTTGGAAAGATACAGTGCACAGACCTCCTCACAAAATGGCTGCGTGCGATTCAAGCAGAGCGCTTACCGTGATCCTTGATTAAATGCAGCTAGTCGCTTATAATGTGATTTCTATAGCTTTCTGGAATAGCTTTCTTTTTAAGGGTAAAATATAATTCCCTTTTCAGTCTGTTTAGTTCTTCATTAAGATCACATAGCTCCTCTCAAAGTTTATGAGAAAAGGTGTTGCTTGATTTCACTTTCATCAGCTAATTTTAATTATTCACACCATTGGCTTCATTAAGTCAAAGCATCCATAGCATTACTTGTGAAATGATGATCTACTGAAGACGGGCAGGGGCCAGGGCTGGGGGGAGAGAACGGGGGCGTGTAGAGAGCAAACCCAAGCCCTGTCCGTTTTCGAAGCAGGAATGTTGGAACCCCACTTCAAGTTTATGGTCAGATTTCCTTTGCTGATGGAAATTGGATCCCCTGTTCATTTTGCTGATTGGCTCTCTGCAGTGAGATTTAATACAGCATCTGCTCAGCCAACCAGTCCAATCTAATAAATGGACCCGTATGTCTCATTTTGTAAAGGCTATGTAGTAAGGGCACTACTCTGGCACCTAGATTTCCAGGAGACATAAGGAAGTTTTTATTTTCTGTTACAGCGAAGCAGTTCTCACTTATTATTTATTAATTTATCTTGCAAATGCTGTTTGCCTCTTTTAACAACAAAAAATACTGTCAACCCATTAAAAATTATTATTATTATTTTAAACCCAAAAATACAGCTGCAGGGATTGCATCACACCAATATTAAATCCTGACCTAGCATGGATGGTGAATGTTGGGCATTCTCTCCATCACACAGAGTCTTCTAGGAGTCACAGTATTTCAGCTTTCTTTTTAGGGGCTTTGCATTAGCACATTCAGTGTAAGGAGAATGTGGTGTATGACCTGACACGCCCCCTGAAAAACTCTGCACTCTGCTAGGAATGACTCTACCAGCTCAGATAGGAAATGTAGCCTGCCAAGCTAATTGCGCATTTTGGTAGTTTTAAAAAAGATGTATGTAAACAGTATTGAAAGCCTGTCCAAATTATTCCCAAAGCTTGTGTGTTTTTGAACTTCTGAGTGTTTTACTCTCTCTGAGACTGACAGTTAAAATGTTGCTGTTAAAGCAATAAGCAGAATTTTCAGTTTGCTTGTCAAAACAAAGAGCATTTTTGCCGCAAAAGAGTGCAGAGAAGCACCTAACAATGGAAAACACCTTTCAGAGGAACGTCTTCATTATACAATCAGCTTCATACTGTAATCACCTCGTCCAAGAACATGTGTGTTATTTCCCCATAATACTTTATTGCAAGCGGACATTAAATGAATGCTAAATGGCCTGCAGGATACCTGATTTTGATGCCAAAAGTTTTCAATAGTATTTAAGGTGAGGCAGATGGAAGGTAGAGCAATGGGCAGAGGATAACCCATGGCTCGTGAGCTGCACATGACTCTGGAGCAGCTCGAGTGTGTTTTTTAGAAAGCTGGGGGGGGGGGAATAGATTGGGTCATTCCCTCTATTCTGCCAGTGCTGGCAGAAATGAGCCACCGAGAAACAAGAAGGGAGACATGCTCAAGGAAAACTCAAGGTCTGTACTGTAGACATGAAAAAAAGTTTTTGAAACCTGAAGAAGACACCATAGGCATACCCAGGATTTATGTTAGGGGGGCAGGCTTCAGTTAAGTATTTTTTATTGATTTACTTGAGGGGGGCAGCTGCTCCCCCCCTTGTCTATGCCTATGGAGGACACATGGCCTTGATGATTATGTTCAGTATCCATCAAATGTGGGTGGGTAGGTAAGATAAAGAGAGAAAGAAACAGCTTTAAAGTATCCTGCAGGAGGGCTTGACTGACTGGCAAGTATATTCTAAATAAGAGCACTCCAATTACGGGTTGAGAAAAGTCCAATTTATACATGTTGCCCCACATGTAAAAGTTAATAAAGAAATCCCTTTTGCACATGTGAGCTCTAGTGGCTTCATGCCTTTGCCCTGGCACTCCTGGAGTGTTCTGAATGTTTTGTTTAGGGGCAGGGGTTGTTGCTGTTGTTTTGTATATTGATTTTAAAATTTCTTGTGATTTATGTGGAAATTGTTCAGTTTGGTTATGTATTTTTTTAATGTTTTGTTTATTGTGTATGACTACCTTTGTTATGTTGTAGTTACGTATTTTTTCATCTTGACAGCTGCCTTGAGCATGGTTTGAACTGTGGAAAGGCGGCATATCTCAAAAATAATGTATGTATGTATGAGCTGCCCCTGTTAGTTATATGAAGCCATCCTAGCCTTCATGATGTTAGATACGGACACGTTTTCCTGTAGCCTCATGAGTCTTACCTAGACGTTGAAGCATACAGTCCCACTTTGCACAGATGTACACAATTATCCATAAACTAGTGCTTCGTTCCAATTTATGGGAACACCTTCAATCCCCCCCCTTTTCTTTTCCTAAACACTTCTCATTTAGAGGACTGCTGTCCACTGTTACAAATTTTTGGCATTGAGGGTAATGAGCTTGATAAGGCGCTTTAAGCCTTTAGGTCAAAGATCACATTCCAGAGTCCCTCCACAGTTTTCTGTTACAACAGGGATGGGCAAGCTTCGACCCACAGGACAACCTTGGTCTGCCAGGGGTTCCAGCTTGGCCCGTGAAGCCATCTTTCTGAAGCCACAGCCAGCTGTCAATCAAGTGGCATTACCTTGATGGGCAGGTAATATTAGTTGATCCTTGGAGGGAACTAGAAAAAGCAAGGCTGAATGATGTCATTGTGGCATCAGCTGATGGACACCTCAAGCATACCTGTCAGTGTTAGCCCATTGTGGTTGCAGGGGCAGGAAGATAAAAATTTGACCCACTAAGTCAAAAGGGTTTCCTCTCCCTGTGTTACAGGTTTATTTTTTCTTACGCGAAGCATTGCTGAGCAAGCGTTACTATCAGAAAAGGTGCAGGGTGTTGTTGTTTTTTTAAAAAAATAGTATGAAAATATCAGAATCAGCAGTGTGAGTTTTCTATTTTCTCAATAATAAATACAACACACAACAAAGGCATGAACTAGCAGTTGTTAATACGTATATTTTGAGCAGATATATGCTGTTTAATCCCACAAAAGGACAGCCAGCATGCACCTGCTTTAGATAGTGTGTCTTTTGGAAAGAAATGTAAGTTCCTTCCTGCTGAGCTTTTCCTCCCTCCCTCCCTGTGGCTTAAATGGTAATATCTTCATTGGGCACTCAAACCCTTCAGTAGTATCTCCACTTCTTCCACTGCGCTCCACCCCACACTCCAAGCCTGAACTCAGAAAGATGCACAAGTGTGTGTGATGTGTACAAAGTCAGCCCTGATGTAGTTCCAAACTAAGCTCCAGCTTCGGAGGGAATTTGCCCATATGGTTTGCCATATTTGTTCTCCCACTTCTCTCTCATTGCAGTGTTTGTGTGCTAGATGCAGATTGTTCACAGATTGTGTAGCCATTTGTGCACAAATATTTCTTGGCTTGGCTTTAAATCCTACCACCCCCAACTTCCCTTCCTTTTACTGTTATGATTTTTGATCATTATTTTTTAAGTTCAGCAATGGGTGATAAAAAGGTTTGGGGGTTTTTTAAATGTTTTATAGGCTTAAGCGTTCACTTGTCTTATGCCAGCCTAGATTTCTCTACTCTAGGGATTGAGGAGCGGTGTCCCTCCAGACGTGGTTTGCCTACAGCTGCCATCATCCCATCATGCCATCATCCCATATAATTTTAAAATTAACTTTCAAATTTTACAATTTCTTTTAAACAACAATCAGAATACACCTCTCATATCCATTGACTTCCCACCCACCCTTCCATTGTGTTTTTTATTATCTTACAGAGCTGCTATCTTACTTATATTTTGCCCATTATATACATTAATTATAAAATTATTAAACTGCAATTCTCATCTGCTGCTATACTTCAAATCCTTGCATACATTTTAACATAACCATATTTTTTTTCCAAATATCACACAAAACATTTCCATTCTTTAAAAAAAAATATTCATTCTGTTCTTTAATTTTCGCAGCCAGTTTAGCCATCTCAGCATATTCTGTCATCTTCATAAGCCAATCTTCTTTCGTTGGGACTTCTTCTTTTCATTTTTGCGCATAAACTATTATTGCCACCATCATAGCATACATAAAAAAATCAAACAATCCCTTTGGAAGCTCTGGTCCAGTTACACCTAACAGAAAGACCTTACTGGCAGCAGTTCAACATTGCTTTGTTGTGTTTTTAAACTGGAGATGCCATCTGTATGCAAAACAGGTGTTCTACCACTGAGCAAGTGATCCTCCGCAGCATACAAAGCTGCCTTATACTGAGTCGTTGCTCCATCCCAACTAGCATTGCTGTCTCTGACTGGCAGCAGTAGCAGCTGTCTGAGGTTTCAGATAGGAGACTTTCCCATCATCTTCTACTTGTCATGGTTAGATCCAACATTTCAGGGAATGGGTGCAGTTGGCACACTAGCCTTTACCGTGCACTACCCTTTACTGTTCTGCCTTACAGGGTTGTTGTAAGGATAAAATAATGGAAGAAGGGAAGCAAATGTGTGCTGCTCTGTGCTCCTTGGAGGAAAAGGAGAGTGAAATAAATAATATGGCTGCTTTAGGGGAGCCTTAATAACGGCATCAGCCAATCCCCACTCATGTCTCAAATCTAGTGACCAAAGGGCAAATACCACCATGCTTAACAGACTTGGAATCAAATGATCAGGAATAAATGTGAATTTTCATAGGTGAGCAGCAACCAGGACTTGCCCAGCCACTCAGGTGCAGCCCATTTTTATAGCCACAGTTCCATGCACCTTCCAAGAGTTCATGGACAGTGTTCTCATAACACATACACATATTAAGCTTTTTCAAGGTTTGAACTTGGAAATAGCAGTGAATTTTGTTGGATGTTTCTTTCTTTCTTCTTCACACGTAACCCTAGATGTTTTCAGATGTCTGCCATTTGATGTCTTGACCTGTTCAAAACTATTGCACATATTTTAAATGCTGCTTTAATTTTGCCAAGATTTATTCATAGTCAATTTCCAATTATTACTTCTTTCTTTAATGGCTTCATCTGGAGAGCTTGAAGCTTTTCCCTAGCACATCATTTGGTATTCTCTAGCACTATAAAATTAGTTAGAAAGTAATTTTCTTAATTTGGTTTCTTGCAACAAAATAAATGAAAGATCCATCACCAGCCAAACCTAGGGGACTTGGGGTTTTTCCCTTTATTAAAGAGAAATGATAATCTATAAAGTTAGAATGTGGCTGGGGACGAATATTAACTAGAAAAAGGCTTATCTACCCTAACATCATTGAGATGGTTCAGCAAGAAGAATTCCCCCATTGGTAGCAGTTTATGTGTTGTGCTTGCAACACTGAAGGCACTGAAACACGTGTTTCTCCTTAGAAGGAGGAGAGACTATGAGCAGGGAACAGGCATAGCCAAGTGTGTCCCAGTCATCACGAGGTGGGGCCAGAGAATACTGGAAGTTTGCCATTTCCAAGTTCCTAGGCCTCATGCTAATAGACAAAAGCTCAAGAATTGTGTTGGCAATTTAAGTGAAGTCCTCTTTTCGCATCACTTTTATTTTTTCTGTTTTCTTAAGATGCATTGCTGTACCAAGCCTTTTCTGATAACACCATCTGCACAGCCAGTGGTTTCCTTCCAGTATTCTCCTCTTTCTTCCTGGGCAACAACATTCAACAGGAAGCAGTGATAGGAAAAAATTAAGCCTATTGCGTGACAGTGAAAGCTGCAAATAGAGCCTTGTTTACTGCCTCCATTGCATCCTCAAGTCCAGCAGAGTTTTTCTGAATGGTGGGTGGGTTTGACATCTTACTCAGCAGATGAAACTTTTTTGCCCCCAGAATCCTGCTGCAACTTGTTTGCTAAGCACTTTAAGCATAAGATTGCTCACCTCCATGACAACTTAGGCGCCCTTGTTTTGACAGGTCCTAATGAAGTGTCCATTGCACTGTCTCGTCAGATTTTGTAGAATTATTTTCAGCTCTCAAGGCCCAGGGATGAGGTGAAGGTTCCTGTTAAGTGTTCAGCCAGCCACTTACCCTCTCAGTTCTTGCCCATTATGGCAGAAGTGGGGTGTAAAGTTTATAGTGAATGCATCGTTAGGGTGGTGCCTGCTTCCCTGAATGAAGTGGTAGAGTAGCTACTCGCTAGAAAACCCCCCACAAACCCCAGGTATTTGAGAACTGCCACTTGGTTGCAAAGAAACCCCCCTTTAAGGCAAGGTACTTGAGAGGATGGTGGCAACCCAGCGCCAGACACACCTGATGGAGATGGGCTATCTTGACCCATCACAATCTGTTGAGGAACCTCCTTTTGAGCTTCTGGAAAGCTCCAGAGTTGCCCAGAAGCCACTGGTCTAGACTGATCAGAGGGCAAAGAGAGTTTTGGGTTGCTTAAATACACAAAGAAAGCCATTGGTTTACTTTATTGTTAAGAAAGTGAATGGCTAGCTAATCTTATACTAAAACTCGCTCTATCCTCTCCTCTCCTCTCTCTCTCCCCCCACCCAATTTACAACCTGGGCGCCCAAGGCTGTTTCAGTCAGTAACTAGTTTTTGCAGGAGACTGGTAGCCTTTGGCACTCCCAAGATGGCAGCTGTTGCCCACCGGCCAAATACTTCTCCCACTTGAGCGATTGTGTGATTTGTAAATAGCTAATAGGTTGGCAGGGGCTAAATTAACTGCAAATTGACAATTGAATTGTAAATCATACAACAAAACAAAAAACAAAACAAAAAATCTGCCATAGTAATTAACAAGATATTTCCATAAAGACATAATTACCATTTTGCTGTTTGCCGGCTTCACACTTGCCTTTATTCTATCTAGACAAAGCTCTCTACTTTCCCTTTCTCCTGTCCTCTCCTGGCAGAGCAAATGTTATTGTTTTTAATCCTTACATTTTTTCAAGCTGCCTTTGTTATTTATGGGTTTTGTGTGGAGGGGAAATAAATTAATAGATTCAGTTCCTTTTCCTCCATCCTCTATTTTCTGTCCCTCTCCCACAGGGGGGTATGTGACCATTGCTTTTGGCTCTCCCCACCCCACAATTTTTTATCTTTTTTAACTGAAGAGATAGCATCTTACTGTTTTGTTCATGTAAGCCCAAAACCTACCTAGATTTTGTCACTTGCAGTCAGTGGCTGTGCTTGGTTCCCCTCCCTGCATCTCCCTAAGCTTTCTGATCTCAGCTCTCCCCCCTCCACAACTCTCTCTCTCTCTCCTCTCCTAGCCAAGTGAAATAATATCACTGATTAGTTCTTATCTTTTTGTCACACTCCTGCCAGGTATGGGAGACCAATTGATTTATGTATGTGGCATCGTACTCTCGATAGTGTCATAATTTACCACTAAATATTGCTTTGACACAATAGTTTTGTAACAAATACCTAATACATATTGCTCTGCCTTCCCCCCTCCGCCTCAAATCAGTTTTTGAATTAATGGAGTGAGACTCCCTCAATTCCGAAGGATCTCCGTGTCAGTCAGCCGTGTGGAGGGTTGCAGAATACCAATCTGCCACTCCCCCCCCCTCGCTTCTTTTCACAGTGTCACCTTGACACTAAGATGGCTCCTTCCCTCCCCACTCCACCCCCCCAACTTTACAGGCACATCCAAGGGTCCCTCTGTTTTCCCCCACCCACAAACTCTCCACCCTACATCCTTTCACATGTCGTCAAATTAGGCAGTCCTCCACTCTTTGACGAAGAACGTCACTTTTGCTCACAAAGGCCTGACTTGATTTATTAGATAAAGGAATATGTTGAAGGGAAAATGTTGAAGCATATACACCCTCTCTCTCACACACACATCCTTAAGCTGAGCCCCAGAGCTTCACAAGAGGAATTCAGTTGTTAATTTAAAGAAATAAATATATAAAGCTGAGTGGCAGCTAATGGGGATATTACCGTATATATATATATATATATATGGGCTTGGGCGATGAACAAAGAGTTCACCACCCTTGAGCCTTGCCTTTAACAAACTCATCCACAGAAACTGAATGCCATTGAAACTGGCTCTGCGCTTTTGCAAAACTCTTGTTTTATTCTGCTTAAGAATGGAGAAACAAAGCTACGGGCCAGGTTCATGGCTTCTGTGTTGATAATACAAATCCCTGAACAACTTGGGTCCAGGGTATTGTAAGGACCTCCTGAGCACTTATATCACTGACATCATCCAGAGGGGCTCTGTTAGTTCTCCCCATGTTATAGAGGCCAGATTGGCTTCAGTCCAAAGTCAGGCATTTAGTGTTGTCCATCGCACACCATAGCAGGAACAGTCTTCCAGCAGAGATTCAGCAAGCATCCTTGATTTTAACTTTCATGCGTCTCTTGAAGACTTTTTGATGTATCTAAAGGGGTGTGCCATGGCTTTCCCCAGTGGGAATCGAAGAATTCTTTATTACAGATCCACCTACCTGTCCCTCTCCTCCTGTACAGACCTACAGTTCCTTGGGAAGAAGGAATTACTGCTGAGCTATTATTTTAAGTAGTACAGATATGCCCTTTGAGACGCACAGTTCATTTTGGCAGTCTGGCATTGACCTTTATTTGAAATGCTGCAGAGATATGATGAAATTAAGGAGTGTGCCTCCTATATATCAAACATATATTCTGTACATGTATTCCTTGAATGTAGAGCAGTTTATACATTCTGAAATAAACAAATGAATACTGAATGCATAAGGACTGCAAGGCTGGGCTAGGCTGCGTTATGTGTGCATTTCTAATCCCCCTCCTCACCAAGAAAGGTCATGTAGACAGAACATTGGTGTGGTGAAATGGTTAGAGTGTCAAACCAGGACCTAGAAGACCAGCAGATCTATGGGGAAATAACAAGGGGGAAAGGGATAGCATAAAGAAAAGAGAGAGGAGAAGGAGATGGAAGAGAGATAGAGAAGTGGCAGAAAGAGAGTGAAAAGGTGGTGGCCTTACCTGTCTTTCTGACCATGTCCTTTTTTTATTCTGTCTCGCCACCACCAGTGGGATTGCAGTCCTCAACAGAAAAAGACTGCACACTCCTCTGCTATTTTAATATCACATGCATGAATCTTAGGTCATTGTGCTTTCCGCTTCCTCCTCTGGTGTGGCCGCTTTGAGCAGATTGGAAGCTTTTGCTACTTTCAATCAACTGTGGCTTATTGTTACTTCCAACCTGTAACTAGGGTTAATATTGCCTATGGTTTGGGGAAACAAGCCTGGATTGTAAACCATGATTTGAACCTGGCTTTCTCCCCTACTCCCATATTTAAGAACTAACTACAGTTCATCTGGGTTCAAACTAAACAGGTAACTGTGGTTAGTTTAAATCAGGAACAAATGTTTCTCTTCGCTACCTTGCAGCCAGAGGAAAAGAAAGAAGGTTGCAGCTTGAAGACCTGAGACTTCTCTATCTAATGCTGAAACATAGTTTAGCATTGCATTTGAATGAGGATTTCACATTGCTTTACAAAATATTTATTGTCTATCTCCCTCCCTGTCCCTGTCCCCACCTCAAACACATACAGTACACCACACTCTGACTGCCTAACACTGCACTGTATCTCACACAGCTTACCAGCATTTCGTCATGTGTAGACATTTACAATTATTGCCAGCAATTATTTGCATAAATGTCCTCCAGATACACTGTAGTTTGGCACATGGAAGAGAGCAGCACTTTGAACCAATGGGCATATTTTACCTGCCTCTTGCTGTACAAGATGAGGTTCATAACAGTCATAATGATTTAACTACTAGGCCAGCTGGAGTTTTGCATTTCCATATCAGAGTCTCATGGCAAGATGAATGAGTGTAACTGTAAGAAATTCCTTCCATTTTCCCCCCAGAGCTCCTCAATTCACTCCAACACAGAGCTGCTGCCAAGTCCCAAACAGCACCTCTCATTCCTTTCTGTGATGTTATATCTCTATATAAAACATCTCCCCGTGTTCACAAATCCAGGCTAATCAGATCAAGAGACTGGTTTTAAGATATGCCTCAATTCTTTTTGGAAGATAAGTTTCACAAACCTCAGGCTATGGAAGAAGTCTAAATCAGATTCTCAGCTACTTATCGAAAGGGGTGTCTGGTAGCTCAGATAAAAGAGAGCAGGGTGAGCTGTTGGTGTCCATTATGGTTGGTGCCCATTTGCATGTGGAAGGTGGGAAGGCAGGGAGACCAACAGTAGGTGGCGCAAGAGCCAATGACAGGCAGAGCTAACTAATTCTAGTTTGATCCCCATCTTCCTCTCTGCTGGGTTCTACAAGGACAACGCTGAGACTGAGAAGGAGGAAGTTAACGAGCACGGCCACCCCCTGGGTTGGTTGTTAATAAGAAGGCAGCTGGTTGAGGGCCAGCTGAGGTTGATGGGTCAGTGCCCCGTTTGCTCCAGTGGCCCAGCCTCCATTGCTTGGGGTGTTCCCTGTAGGCAAAGGGTAGCCAACATGATGCATTACAGTTGCTGGACCTGTAGGTAACAGATAAGGGCTGGCTAAGGACCAGCTGAGATTGACAGGTCTGCTGTTAGTAGAAAATGGTTTTAGTTCCTCTAATGTAGATTGATATAATTATTTTATTTCTCATTCTGGTTAACAGATGTTCCTTTTATACCAGATTAATTCAGGATTTAACAGCCCCCCGCTAGCTCTGTAGTCACATCGTAGGGAAGGGAAACATATGTCCTGACAGATCAGACCACAGGATTCATCTAGTCCAGAGCTTTCCAAACTTTTCATGTTGGTGACACACTTTTTAGACATGCATCATTTTGCAACACAGTAATTCAGTTTCACTAGCAAACCGGAGGAGCACGGGGAGGAGTTCACGTGACACACCTACACACTGCAGCCAACACACTCTTAACATGTCGTGACATACAGTTTGGAAAGCTCTGATCTAGTCCATCAGCCTGCTTCCCACACTGGCCAACAAGATTATTCATGTGTAAGCAATCAGGCAGCCTGATGGTGGAGGAATGGTGGAGAGGGGCACACTGTCAAGCACCACCACATATGGCAGATATATGCCCTCAGTTTGAGGACAAAGGACTGAAGCAGGGGGGCTTTTCTATTTGTGGACGCTCCCCATGTAATTTAGAACCTGATTGCATAGATACAGAAGGCTTCTCACTCCATACTTTTGAGCTCAGACTGGGCTGTAAACAGGATGTAGGGGACACATCAGACTGGGGTGGGTCTTGGCGGTGCACTTGTCATGTTCTGTGATGCAGCGAAGTCCAGACAGGGTGTAATTCAAGGCAAGGCAACACAAGATGGGACATGGTTAAGGTGGGATATTAGACAAGACAGGGTTCAGGATGTGCTCTGAGGAACACAGAGCTCTGAGGTTGCTCCAGCAAGGAGCATACTGCAACTGAGCCTTTATACAGCAGAGGCAGCTTAATTGTTATCACTGCCTGCTCTGCAAGGTGCTGCTTAACTCAAAGGGGGCAAGCCTTCTCCCATAATCTCCAACTGTGAGGGGAGGAAACCTCAGGTCTTCCTGGGTCTTCTACAGTAGGGGATGACAGTGCCACATCCTTGGGGAGAGGGGGCTCTGGCCCCTGGAACTGACCTAAGAAGCACTTCTTCCCCTTCTGCTTCAGAGTCGTCATCCCCTGAAGAATCTGATTCCACTCTCCACTGGCAGAGGGAGGGGGTGTGGTGAGGTGGCTTGCCCCGGGTGTCATCCCTGAGGGGGGTTACAGTGCTGCTATGCCCCCCCCCTCGGGATGTTCTCTGGAGGCGGCACCTCCCCCCCCCGGACGCTTGCCGCAGCTAGCTTCGCCTCTGCCACTGTCATAACACTGCCCTCATTTGTTTACTTGTGAGTAATCTGAGCATCCAAATAGGGCTAAGTTGCTAGCCCACTTATTTTGGAACCTGAGGCAAAGAACCCCATAAGCAGTTCTCCCCACCCCTCAGCAGTAAAAATACAATAATAAATTAAGTGACTAAGGACTTGCTGCCCTTTCATGCCAACCAAAATCAGTCACCTGAGACAGTCAACTCACTCTGTGGCAGGACTGGCCCGACTGCCACCCACCAATGCTTTTTCCTGCCATCAGCACTTGAGATAGATGGGGCTCTATAACCTCAAATAAATGCAGACATCAAAACCTCCCACTCAAGAGTGTTTTTGCAACTTGTCTGGATTAAGTGGTTTGTGCCTTGCAGGTGAAGTCATCATCACATTATTCAGCCTAGTTTTTTAAAAAAATAATTTGGTCAAACCTGATCTATGCCCACTGTGTGTAGCCATTTGGCGGGGGCGGGGGGGTTGCACATGCTATCTTTGCACATCTGATTTTTCTTCATTTTTCTCTTCCTGATGGGGAAGAGATGAGCTTGTCCTTGGCAATATCTTGCTAGGCCTGCTGATAACAGCTTAGGGCTGGACAGAAATAATAAAAGGAAGTGAAACTCGCAGAATGGAATCTGCCCAGAGTTTATGATGCTTCCTCTGTGCTCAAAGGATTGTATAGCTACATTGTGCTAGGACTTGGGTGTCAATCAAAAGGGGGGGAGAGAAGGAGAGGGTGGTTTGTGTTTTTCAAAAAAAACCTTTTTCTCCTACGGGGAAAGAGCCTCTGATTCAAATGTGAAGAAAGAGGGATGTATCTTCAAAATAACCAAAGGGCTATCAAAGAAGAGAACAGCATGCCAATCGTTAATAAATCGACGCCATTTCCAACTGCAAAGATCCTTTGTCAAATCTCCAAATGTTTGCAGATAACGGGCAGAGGTGTTCCTTCCACGGGTCTAAATGAGAGATGAGTGGCCTCTGGGCTGGGAAGGGAAGAAAACACGAATCGTTAGAGCAACGGTGATGTTCCTCAACTGATAAGGGGGACTGAAATAAAGCATTTGCCTCAGGATGTGCTGCTTGCTTATACAGTTTGGTGGCTCAGACAGAAAGTAAAGGCTGTAGTGATTTATCTTTGGATTTGCTAAGGCTAAAAACAGTGGTATAGTGGAACGCAGGAAAGCAGAGCATTGAGACTTCTTTTTTTTAGGAGTAGGAACAATGAGATCATCTGTTGGAGCCCCGGAGTAATCATAGAATTGTAGAATTGGAAGGGACCCCAAGGGTCATCTAGTCCAACCCCCTGCAGTGCAGGAATCTCAATTAAAGTATCCAAGACAGATGGTCTGTAGATCTTTCTTTTGTTATAGTGCTGTGAAAGGACAAATGGGCCACTGCCCCACCTACCTCAGCCAGCTCTCACCTGCTTTCCTGATTTACACCCAGTCCAGCAGGTTGGCACAGCTCTGAGCATTTTGCCCCAATGAGCACCAACCACCCGCTGCTCTGGTGCAGGGCTGAGGAACCCTTTTCAGCCCAAGGGCCACATTCCCTTATGGGTAGCCTTCTGAGGGCCATATGCCAATGGTGGGTGAGGACAGAGCCAAAAGTGGGCGAAGCAAGAAACGTGTGCTTTAACTTTGCACAGTAAGGTAGTTTCTACACATAGTCACACACACCCCTTTATGCTCAACACAGGCAAACAAGAGTCATTGGGGGTTAAAGGAAGCATTTCAGCCAGGCAAAAATCTGAGGTGCAAAGTGGTCTGGCCAGAGGGTGTGCTGCCTGGGGAGAGTTCCAAGGGCCAGGGAAAGAGGCCAGGGGGCTGCATTCAGACCCCTGAGGTTCCACACCCCTGATCTAGTGATGAGGTTTCAAGGGTGCTTGTAACAGATGAGCAAGGAGGTATTTTGGAGAAGGGGAAAATAAGCAGATGCTGCATGCTTCTTTCCTTTTCATTGATGTGGTTCATACTTTACAATATCAGTTGAAATAGTAAGATTGCAAGATGGTTTATGGTTCTAATTAGAAGCCAATGGTTGATTTCCATTGGTGTCAGATATTTTGCTGTAAGCTTGCTGTGTTTCATAAGGGGAACATAGGCAGTGAGTGAGAAGTAAGCACCACTTAGTTCAGTGGAGGTTATGCTATAGGGGCTGACATGATGAACTCTTGCACTTCACAGTTCACCACTATACCATTGGGCTAGAAACCAAGCAAGTGAAGCTCTTAAAACAGCACCAAGAAGCAGGGGTGTAGCCAGGATTTATGTTGGGGGGGGGCAGGCCTTTTGTTAGGGGGCAGAACCTCAGTTTGCTATGTATTTTTATTGATTTAGGGGGGCAGTTGCCCCTCCCTGTCCCCCCTTGGCTACACCCATGCACAAGGAGTTTGCCACCACACCAAGAGTAGGCAATCATTCTCTCAAAGTAAGTAGTGAAATGGGAAAACCAAACAGCTAGCCTATGAAGTATTATCAGATCTTACATTTGAAGACAAAGAGATAATAGCAGATAATTTTCTTGTTTGCTGGCGACTGCTTTGGTCAGATCCAGCTTGTTCATCCAAAATCTGCAAGGTGACTGTAGTACATAGGCGTTACAACAATCTAAGAACACAGAATGACAGAGAACAAGACCATTAGTAATCCTCGAGCGTCAGGTCCTCAAGGTCTGACAGGCACTTGCAAGGAGTGGAGAGTCAGTACATGGGAACAAAGGGAACAGTGAGGAAGTGGAGAAGAAGCGAAGAGAAACTGTGTGCAAGAGAAAGGGAGTGGCTCAGAGTAGGAGTTGTCAGTTTATATTGATCCATACTGGTTTTTAATTTTTATTTTATTTTATTGCCTATTCTATTCTATTCCATTAAAATTTAAATTCCATATTATACAATAATAGTTCCTTTAGCACCCATCATGTCACATTGCTGAAGAAAAGGTAGAAAATCATTAAGTGGTCTGCCCAGATGCTCAGAAATGTTCAAGTGGTCTTTGGCAGGGAGGAGTTTTTAAGAATCTTAACGATCTGTTTATGCTAAGATGAAGCCCTTTCACAAAATGTTTTATTACTACAAATTCGGTTTTTGGTCTGCCTTTTTATATAGCTTATTTTGAGTTGGTTCCTAATTCTATATATACAATGTTCAAGTGAAAACTGGAACAAAATGCTTCATTGCAGAGTGCTTTGTTCAGGATTTATGCCGGCCATGCCCTTTTCCACAAGTACTTCATTCCGTTCCACAAGAGCCAGTCAGCATGCCATGCCCACTGTCCATGCTCAGTCTTCTATGGGCTGTTTTTAGGAAGTTTCCCCAACTACTGTATGTGGGGATGCAAATCTTTGGGTTTTCCCCAAGCCTTCTTCTTGAGCAAGGATTGTGCCATTGTGGTTAGAGAACTGGGTTTGCTGTTAGTATACTTGGTGCTGCTTTTAATTTGGTTTTGTTTTCAATTAAAGCACAGATTATCACAAAGGGAAGAAAAATTATAGTCTTAAACAGGAGCGGCTCCAGAAAGAAAGAAATAAAAACTAATTTTGAAGAGGATGGCAAAGACCATTGTTCTGGGAGCAAGGATTTAAATTCATGCTATATAGGACCTTAATATATAGTACTATGATTTATAGCTGTGGAAGCAACCTGCTAAAACTATCTGTTGGATAATTTTAAAAATTATTCTTGAAGGTTTGCTTTTTTCACTCTGACTCCAGGAAGAATGTTGCACTGTTGCAAAGATGATATTTTGAGTGTTCGGTATCCACATTGACAAGCCTCTGGGTGTGGAAATCTAGCACTAGAGAGAAGACCAGGCTAGATCTTTGTTGTGCTAGCTTTCCCTGTACAGGGAGTTTTTTTTAAAAAAGCGGGAGTACTCAAAACATACGGCTTCTTTTATTTTCTTTGTGATTTGATTGTTCCCCCCCCCCACAAACAGACACTTGTGAAATCATAGGATCTGTTGACTATAAGCTTTGTCTAAGTAACATGCACTGTGCTGACTCCTGACATTGCTGCCTGCACTCTGAAATTGCTCACTAAAATTATAGCATTTAGACAGAAAAGAGAGAGAGAGGAAATAGCCCAAAGTTATCAGTATTATCTCTTCAATCTCAAGAATCCTAGTGTCTTATCACTCAGGGAGCTGTTGAGCAATTCTCCACTTTTTGTCTTTATACAAGGCGAAACAAAACAGCTGGGTGCCTATGTGAGGAGCCTTCATTATAATGCCAAAGTAATTAAGAGGTGCTCTTAAATGATAACTTTGCTGAGCTTTCAGATGTTCCCTAAGCAGAATGCTCGCTTAAGGAGGTAGCGTACTGTAAATGTTATTGTCAGCGTAGGCTAATTGCTACCCTACAAATCATAAAAGTTTAAGGCAGGGGAAAAGGACCACAGGGAAAATTCTGCAATCAATAAGATCAGATTAGTGCTGCAAGCTATCCAAATATTAAGAATGCTGACCGAGCTCTTAGCAGTTTCACCAAATGTTTGAACTGAGACTACTTTGTCGTTATACAATTGAACTTCAGTTTCAATTGTATATGAAGCTATCATGCACCAGACTTCCCATCCTTGCAAAACAGCAGCTGGTGAAATGCTGCAGAAATTCTAAAAATGTAAAGGTAAAAATACCCCTGACCATTAGGTCCAGTTGCGGACGACTCTGGGGTTGCGCGCTCATCTTGCTCTATAGGCCAAGGGAGCCGGCGTTTGTCCGCAGAGAGTTTTTCCGGGTCATGTGGCCAGCATGACTAAGCTGCTTCTGGCGAACCAGAGCAGCACACGGAAACACCGTAAAACGTAGTAACATCAAATCATGCTTTTGATGGATATTACTATACAGTACATTTCTAGATAATGCCAGGAGAAGGACCATGAATCAAGAGTAAGGTATCTACTCTGCATTCAGAAGGTCCAAGATTCAGTCCCCTGCATCTCAAGCTAAGCCTGGGAGAGACCCCTGCCAGAAACCCTGGAGATCTGCTGACAGTCCATGTAGACCAGGGGTCAGCAACCTTTTTCAGCCGTGGGCCGGTCCACCGTCCCTCAGACCATGTGGTGGGCTGGACTATATTTTTTTGGGAGAAAGGAACGAATTCCTATAACCCAGAGATGCATTTGAAATAAAAGCACACATTCTAACTCATGTAAAAACACCAGGCAGGCCCCACAAATAACCCAGAGATGCATTTTCTATAAAAGGACACATTCTACTCTTGTAAAAACACGCTGATTCTTGGACTGTCAGCGGGCCGGATTGAGAAGGTGATTAGGTTGCCTACCCCTGGTGTAGATAATCTGACTCAGTGTTTGGGAATTTCCTTTGTTTCTAAAGGAATTGGGTTATGTTTATGCCTCCATCCGCTTAGAAAACTAACTGGTGGTGAAGTTGCACATTCTGAACGTTGGAGCTCACATTAGGAGAGGGGAGCTAGTGACTTGCTTTTAAAAAAAATCTTGTTTTTCATCATGTATTTGTGCTTTTATGCTATATTTTTATGTTGTGACCACACCTGAAGGGTAGTATAGAAATTTAAGGGGATTAAAAAAAAATATCCCCCATAGTCGCATCCCAAATAAGAGTCCCAAAATTAATGTAGTATTATATATACACATGCCCAAAGAGCAACAGCACATAGTATAACACACCCATTGTAACAAGATCAGCATGACTGTAATCCTATGCACAGTTCCCTGGTGTAAGCTCCATTGAACTTAGTGATGCGTCCTTCTGACTGCATCAGTTCAATTTGTAAAACACATCACACTTTAGCCAGATTAAATGCAACCTTTCGTTTTTAATTAGAAATGTAATCTTGCAAAGAAGTCTTGCCATTTAAATTGCTAGTGTGAATACAATCAACGTCAAAATAGAAAGAAAGAAGTATCCAGCCTTGGTTTAATTATTTTCCTCGTTTTCTGACATTCTGTATGCTAATCTGTAACGAACAAACTTGAAAGCCTCATTATCTCCTCATTCACTTGCTAGAGCAAGGGAGGTATGTCAATTACCCAGGCTGCTTCTGCTGTGAATAAAGTGGCAGAACTGTACTCCTCTGTCCCTCCTATATTGCACTACTGAATGCTATATTAAGCTGTGGTTTGATAAAGTCTGGAAAATATGAGCCATTCAATATTTTCTGAATGGCTGAAAGTCTGAAATGTTAGATGTGTGCGATGAATTTGGTGTGGCTAACATTTATATTGAAAAGCAGATTCACTTTATTTCCCACCTTTCCACCCACTCATATATTACTTTGAAACTCATCTAATATGGATTGATTGATTGATTGATTGATTGAATGTGTTTGCAGCCTAACACCCTTCAACATTCCCAGGGCACAAAGATCTAAAAATCTCAATAAAAGCAAACGAAACTGAAATGAAGAAAAGAAAAAGAAATAAAGAAATAAAGACTGCCACATAAAAGCAGTCAGCAATAATAAGACAAAGACAGATCAGCCTAAAAAGTGGTCAGCAGGTATATAATGTATGATTAGAAAGCCTTGAAAAATTAAAAGGTCTTTGCCAGGCACCAAAAGTATTATTATTTATTAAATTTCTACCCTGCCTTTCCTGCTCTGTGAGCTCACCCAGGGTTTTTGGTTTTTTTTTGTATCTTGGCTTTATACTGGAATCCCTGCTTCAATAGCATACATTGTTCACCAACAGGTTTTGTGTACTTAATTGTGAATGAAACCTCTGTGTGGTACAGATTTATATTCTCTCCTATTCTGTTTGTCTGTATTAGAAGTTAATGGAGTAAGTCGCAGAGCAATCCAAACCCCAGCCAGTCCAGCCCAGTGGTGGGGCGTCTTAGTAGCCACCACCCCACCTACAGCCTCATCATGCATCCTGGCTGAGACGGAAGGTGGAGGGGAGGCAAAACCCTGATGTGGGCTGCACCAATGTGGAACGGCAGTCATGGCCAGTCCTGATCCTGTCGAGTGATAGCAGTGGGGCCAGCTTGGGATTCAGCAGATCCCAGATGGACTGACCATCTCACCTCTCAAACATCCCAATCCAGGGCAGTTCTGGATTTACGTATAATCTAAATAAACTGTAGTTTAGGGCCCCACTCTCTTGGGGGCCCCAAAAAAAATTAAAGGGAAAAAAAACCTGGATAAACATTTCCAAAATACAGTCATACCTCAGGTTGAAGTAGCTTCAAGTTAAGTATTTTCGGGTTGCGCTCCACGGCGACCCAGAAGTAACGGAGTGTGTTACTTCCGGGTTTTGCCGCATGCACAGACGCTCAAAATGGCATCATGCGCGGAAGCGGCGAAACGCAACCTGCGCATGCGCAGACACGCGGTCTGGACACGTTTACTTCAGGATGTGAATGGGGCTCCGGAACGGATCCCATTTGTATCCAGAGGTACCACTGTATAAGATAAAAGACAAATAAAACAAAACTTACATACAGCAACAGTGTTTTGTGTTGTGTAGGCTCCTATGATGTAAGTAATGGGCTTCACCTGCTAGCCTGCTCCTTAAAATATCACTGGTTTGCTCATTTCTTTATATAAGGTGCCTACGTTCTGCATGGATTGGTTGCATGGCAACATGTGCAAATGGCTTTAGATGCCTATTAGGTCCATAAATTACCATAGAGTATATATTCAACACACACAAAAACAGTGACAATTTGTTGTTGATAAAGGGCCCCATTACCTTCAGTAGCTTAGGGCCTCATCAAATCTAAATCCAGCTCTGGTCCAGGGTCTCCCTTTTGGCCTTTGGAAAGAGGAGCAATGTGTTGTCAGAGTGGTGCTGGCATCACTCCATGGCTGGAGGTTGGCAGAGATGCTCTGGGCTTGCCACCCCATCTGACTAACCCTTCTCAGTGTGCTGGACCAGAGGTTTGGACTGCACCTTCAACCTTCACAACAAAGCTTTATGCCTTTCTCTCACTCTTTCTGCGACACTAAACAAGTGATCATAAGTTGGCTCACATCAGGGATCCGTCACCACCTCCAGAGCTCAAACATGCACACAAACAAAAACCTTAAAACATTTATGCCATGGATCTTGGGTACCTCAATATTTTCTTCCAGAGAAACTGACACTTCAAGTGTAATACAGCCAAGTGCACCATCTAATAAGGCTGTATAATTTTGATATAACAGCCCCGCTCTGTTGTACTATTAAAGCTTTAAAATATTAATGCTCGTTAATGGTGTCACTCAGCCATTTTATATGATTAGTTTTAAGCCTCTCTTGGGTAGGCAAGAAAGGGGAATTTTTAATGAAATGTTCCCTGCTCATCTGACCCGCTGTATTACCGCATGAATGCCATTTTTATGAGGCAGGTTTATGGCATTCATTACTCTGCTCCTTGAGCCACTTCATGGCTGCTGTAATTTTTAAAGAAGAGATAAAAATAAGTCAGTTCTTTCCTTGCAGTCAAGAAGGACTGCATTTCTAGCTTTGACCTTTAAGCTGTCATGCATGGATTAATCACATTTCTGCTGGAAATTGTTTTAGACTTAATACTAGCCAAGACCTGATTAGCTTACTTGCGTTGCTGGCCATATCTTAACAAGGTTCGTCAGTCAGTGACTCTCCCAAGAATAGTCTCCTTTTCTACTTCCCAGGGATGGATGAAAGTCAGTTTTGGTTTCTCTTCGATTTCTCATTTGCACACTCTTCAAGTTCACCTCAGTTTGCAACTTAAAAAAAAAAATCCTTACAAAAATTCATTAGCATTTTACTCTTAATTTTTCCTAGTATACGCATATTTGTGTGCAATTTTGCCTTTATGTACACATCTTTGCGAAGCCATTTCCCCTTACGTAATGTGTTTTTGTATGCTATTTTCACAAATATATGCATTTTTATGCACACTTCACCCTAGTACATGCATCAGTGTACAAATTACTCAGCCAGGGAACTGCGTTGCAGAATCCAGAGAAGTGAGTATTTTGAAGGACGTCTGCTTTTTGGTTCACATTTTGTTTTGGAACGTGCAAATTAGGTCACTTCATCTATAAATGCAAACCGAATCTAATTTCTCCCCCATCCCTACTGCTTGTGTGTGAGTGATGCTCTGCCGCTGTGCCATGGCCCTTCCCTTCAAGACCACCCTCTATGCTACATCCAGAAGCTTACTGGACTAGAAGATGAATGTTACTTCAACAGTGCCTATGGAACAGCATGCTGCACTGCTTCTAAGGACAGCAGCTTAGCTGGTGCAGGGCAGACGTGGGGCACATATCTCTGTCCTCAGGCAGGTGGAAACGGCCGGTGTGTGGGTGTGTATGACTCAGAAGGAACAGTTAGCAATGCTGCTGAAGCTGAGTGCCCCCCCCAGCATCCGCTGCCTGAAACAGTTACCTCCCTCTGCCTAATGGTAGGACCTGCCCTGCTAAAACAAAATCAGATTGTTACAAAACAGGGTCTTTAGAAAAGCAGACGCTGGAGCACATATGCAGCCTAATTGTTAATTCAGAGATGGCAAGGGCTTTAGCTCCATGGTAAAGCACTTGTCTTGCATGCAGGAGGGCCCAGATTCAGTCCTCAGTGCCCCCATGCAGTACTGGGAACACCCGGTGCCTAAAACCTTGGAGAGCTGCTGCCAGTCAGTGTAGACAGTATTGACCTAAGTGGACCACGATCTGACTTGGTATAAGGCAGCTTCTTAGCTATGAAGTGTCGTGGTTACACATTATATTTCAAGCGCAGAAGAACCATACATTGTTGATACTGGCTGCAGTGTCACAGTGAGCTGTTGCTCTTTGGATTTTGTGTGTCAGGCTTAAACCTCTGCATTCCAATGCCACCAACCTGGAGCATGTAAGCGTATCCAAGGTATATCCCCCCAAAGCAACAGACACTAACTGTGCTGTTCCCCTCTTCAGTCCATCTCATTAATATGATTACCTGGCCGTTTTGACAGCCCGCAATGTGAAGCACAGATTATATAAAGTCATTTTAATAATCAGATTGATAAATGAGTCGCTATTTCTCTCCTTTGCCAGCTTTCCTTTGAACTGTGTGACATTTTAGAAGGCCCTTTCCTAAAAGGCATTGGGGAGGGGGGAGAATGTTAATTAGAAATGAGATTGATTTGCCTCTTTGATGGCCTGTTCCAGTGAGCCTCTGCAACTGGGGAACGAATACTTTAGGTTAGGAACAACAACAACAATTTACACAATGGTATTTCCAACTGAGGCTGCATACACACAATGCATTTAAAGCACACAACATCTCTCAAAGAATCCTGGGAACTGCAGGGTGCTGGAAATTGTAGCTATGTGAGTGGTAAACCACAGTTCCCAAGATTCTCTGGGGGAGGGAATGTCTTATGCTAAAAATGTCGGGTGTGCATAAAGCTACTCAGAGCACTCCCTGTGAAACTGATGGACCCAAGTTAGTCATATACCTTAGTTTCAATGGGTCTACTCTGAGTAGGACTAGTATACAGTCTAGATTATTTAGAGCACTTTGCATATACCATCTCTGTCATCTTTACAACAGCTGAGTCTGTTTTGTTTTTCCTCATGTTGCAAATGTGTGTCTGTGGTGTTCATACATATGTATTCAGGCTGAGATGCAGAGACCTGTGGTCCCTAACCACTAAGTGACACCAAGTATAGAGATGTGCTGTTTTGCTGCTTTACAAGCTAACCAAAGATAATGTCCTGACAGAGTAGGTCAGGCTTTCTTCTTTGGCAATAACTACCATTTACTTAAAGGGACGCGGGTGGCGCTGTGGGTTAAACCACAGAGCCTAGGACTTGCGGATCAGAAGGTCGGCAGTTCGAATCCCCGCGACGGGGTGAGCTCCCGTTGCTCGGTCCCTTCTCCTGCCAACCTAGCAGTTTGAAAGCACCTCAAAGTGCAAGTAGATAAATAGGTACCACTCCGGTGGGAAGGTAAACAGCGTTTCCGTGTGCTGCTCTGGTTCGCCAGAAGCGGCTTAGTCATGCTGGCAACATGCCCTGGAAGCTGTACGCTGGCTCCCTCGGCCAATAAAGCGAGATGAGCGCCGCAACCCTAGAGTCTGTCACAACTGGACCTAATGGTCAGGGGTCTCTTTACCTTTACATTACCATTTACTTGCCCAGTCCTGAGACTCCATCCACTTGCTAGACTAAGAGCTCTTACTACCTGCCAAGCTCTTTAAATGGAAGATGCATCGGGCATATCATTTTTTGGATCAGCATCTTAGCCAGCACTTAGCCAGTTAATTATACCTTTATAAACAATCTAACCAGTGCTTTAGCCTATGTACTATCTGATTTATGGATTGAACACTTCGGCAGAAATGGAACCGGGAGTCCTTTGTCTGGCACTTAAGTTTTTGATGGCCATATTGCAAGCATAGCAGTTGCAGCATTTTTAAGACTTGCCTCCTGGATACTGACTTTTCTTGCACTCAAAAATGTTCATGCAGTGACTTCCTTTTCAGTTCAACAGCTCCAGTTTTATCCTGACTCTACCTGCTGCCAAGGTAGCAGTAAAAAGGCTTGTCTGTCAAAAGGTCGCAGAAGCTTGATCTGATTAGTATGGCCTCTGAGCACCTTTCTTTCATGTACAGGGAGGAAAGAAAACCGAGGCAAAGCAAGTTCAACTCACAGAGCATGTCTCTCTATTCATCTGTTCATCTTCCAGTCGTGGTTTATGCCAACAGTGCCCTTCTGCATTCTACATTGGACAGACAGGCCAGCCTCTACACAAAACAATAAATGAACACAAATCTGACACCAGAAGTGGCAGAAACCCCAAAACAGTGGGGGAATGTTTCGGCTTTCCAAGGCACTCTGTAACTGATCTTCAGGTGGCCCATTCAGAACAAATGAGATTAAAAGGAAGAACACAATTGAATTGCAATTCATCAAGAAGTTCAGTGTCATCACTTTTGGGTTAAATCAAGACAAAGGATTTTTTTAAATATTAACTTTCATTTGCAAGCCTTCCTCTTCTGTTTTTGAGATACCATTTCTCAAGGGCCAACGTATTTCATGATTAGAAATATAAAATATTCTGCAGCCTTTTTTGTTGTTCCTTTTCTCCCTTCTCCCAATACCTGTTAGTGTGGTTGTCGTGGATCAGTGATGGCCAAACTTGGCCCTCCAGCTGTTTTGGGACTACAATTCCCATCATCCCTGACCACTGGTCTCGTTAGCTAGGGATGATGGGAGTTGTAGTCCCAAAACAGCTGTAGGGCCAAGTTTGGCCAGCACTGTCGTATTTAGACATAACAGAGCAAGGGCTTGTAGTTTTGTGTGCTTAGTTAAGGATTCACTGGCACTGGTCTGCTGAGTATGCAGCTCAGTAGAGAGGCAGCAGCAGCAACTACAGTGGGTAGTCTTCAGTAGTTCAGGAGCAATTTTAACATCATCTATAGCTGTCAATTCACTGCCAACAGGCCAACCTAATGGATCAGCTGGTTGTTGTTATTTTGTGCAAAGGGACAGATAGTCAATTATTACTTGGAGCTGATTCCCCGCCCCGCCCCCTTGTATTTACAAGTGTATGGTCTTAGGTGGCAAGGTTGAGCCTCCCTTGGGTGAGAGATAGAGAAGAGCACATAGTATTTGCATCTGAGATGAGAAGTGGGGCGTGATCCTAATTGATTGTGCCCACTGTATTTCTGTGTTAGCCTCATTGTAAATGAAGAATGACACCATGTTTGGGGGGCATGGGGTGGAAGGGGTTCAATGCTTCAATGCTGGTGGTAAGAAAGAAGAATTGGGGAAGCAAGAGGGGAGGTACATCAACACTTTTGCTCCTGCTCCCGTGCCTCCTCTGACCAGGATTTTGTGAAGCCTGTTAACCTTCCTCCAAGCCAGTGGTAAATATCTTTTAATACCTGTCAATCTTTACCTGTCATAGCTTATTAAACCTAACCAAAGGAGATTGACTGGCTAGCTCAGAGAGTGATTAATGGGAGGGAGAGGTGCTGTGAGCCCTTTAAAGAAATGAGCTATCTTCCTAACTCTTGGTTTGGAGTTGGCTCCCCCCCAAAAAACACACACACAACAACCACAGTTTAGATCATCCTTTCCCAACCTGGTGGCCTCCAAATGTTTTGAACATTGTCCATGCTGGATGGACCTGATGGGCAGAACAGTTTGGAGAAGACTGGCTTAGATGAACCACAGTTCGTCCAACAAGCTGCTCTTAAGGAATCATGGGGACAAAAGCTTCTGTTCTCCTCTGCATGCCTGTGTTAGAAGGAGAGACAGAAGGCAGAAGCGTAGGAGCCCAACTTGGGGGGGGGGGCAGATGGTCTTCTTTCTGTAATGCTAAACTATGGTTTAAGATGATATCTGAACCAGCCCTGTGACTTCAGGCAAATCACCGTTCTCCACTCCCACAAACCTCCCTCCCTCCCTTGTTGTTAGGAGAATGATTCTCCACTGCCTCAAAATCCTTGCAGGAAGACCTAAGAAACAATGTGATAAACAAAACTGGGCGTGATAACCCAGCAATTTAATTGGAATGGCTTTCCTGTGCTTAGGGTATCATGGCAGAGTCTCAAGGAAAAACTATAAATTTTGGCACTTTTACACGCCTTAGGTTTCCAAACTCTCTTTTATGTTTCATTGAAAATGACAACACTAAATTACACCGTCTGAACAGATCTCCTTCTCTCCGTGTAGCTGTGACAAGAGCTTGCCCCTCATTTCCATGCCACGTGCTGTGCCTTGAGACATACTCAAACCTCCACTTGCCTCTCCAATTACATTTTCCCCACACCACCCCAAAAAGTCAAATGTGCTTATCAATGGTGAAGTGTTCCCATTGACATGCAGCTCACCATAATTCCTCCTACTTAATGCACATCACCTATTAGAGAGGGACATTTGGGGCAATGCACTCTTCTGTATTGATGTGTGAGTTATTGCTGCTCTTTAGCAATTTACAAACTATTATCACAAGCCCCTAGCAGCCCACTGCTTATACTATGCACTTGGAAGTAGAAGCCTTGGTTGCTTATTTTAAATCAGTATATGCATTCCTTTTACCAAACCTCTTCAAACCTATAGAACACATATCCCACACATACCCAGAGTCTCACAAAATCCAAATGTTTTTTCAGGATTAGATGAGTGAATCTTCTCCTTCCTCAGTTAGAATGTCTGTGAACGTTCTTTGACGTCACACCCAGCAGGGCAGCATGAACCAGCAGTCACCTCTCCGTAACATTTGCCCCTAATTGATTATTTCACCTGAATTCACACTAAGGCTGTTGAGAACAAGTTCTGAATTTCTCCATGTTAATAATACAGCAGTGAAGCTTCTGGCCCAACAGGAGCCAAGAATTTTTTCCTCCTGATATGACTGACTCTTTCTAGACAGAACTAAACTCTTCATACTTGAAGAGTGAAGATCAATATCAGACATAATTGGTACAATCATCGCTGCTAGACCCAGAAGGGTAATGAATGCACACCATTAAAAGCCTGCTTTTGTCTAACTAAATGCAGCATCTCATCTGTGGGGCTCTTTGAAGACCTGATATTTCTGCAGTTTCCTTTTAAACCCTAGTTAGAAACTATACCTTGCTGATTGATATGCAGGGATCCATTTAGAGCACACAGAACTGCTTAAAAAACGAGTGCCTGATTTCCCAGCCACGTGACAATAGTGGAATTGAATTGGGACCAGCCAATCGGAAGCTACCCAGTTTCTGCCTTCCCCTTTATTTCCAGTACAACAAGCTTTAGGACTTCCTCCCAAAGCACTTGTTTAATTACAGCTTCAGGAACATAAAGCCTGTTATTATTTTAATGGAAGGAGCTGGGAGTGAAATAAAACCGAGCTGGGCCCACGTCTTTTCCTGGCAACTTGTAATTTGGCGGACGCGGGGGGAGGCGGAGAATGGAGGAGAGATTGGGAGGGGTAACACCTGTTCAGTGGGGGATCTTTATCTTTTTCTTTTTATCCCTCCATTAATTTATTTTACAGTCTTCAAACAGATATCCAGATGGGAAGTAGTGGCACTCAGGGCTTCTCTCTCCTCAGGAAGTAGAGTCACTATATAGGTCTTTTATGGCAGAGAAATGCAAATGTAGTTTCTCTACCCTCCTGGTAAACCATAAAGTGTGTCCATTCCAAACCCCAAACGTCAGCATCTGAAATGAGCCACATATGGCTGCTGGGGGAATATCTGGTCTGAGCATCCACGAAGAAACGTCTGCAATTCTCTCTCCTTCCAGAGCTCCTCTTATCCTCGCTCAGCCCCCTAAAGCTATCTTCCAGATACAGCATTACTCTGTCTCCTAGGGAGAAGCCTCAGAGCCAACACTTCCCATCTGGATATCACTTTTTCTAATCATTTTGGCAGCGGTATTCACTTCCTGTGCTCTGCATAGAATTCGGGACTGCCTATACCGCCTAGATTTTTCTTTATTTCCATGCAAGGGCAAACAACCAAGCACCATACGTCTGTCATTTATTTAGTACAGTTACTCCACCTTTCATTGAGGCCTCACGCCTCCTTGTTCCTACGGATACACAACCTGAGGCATCTTTCTAGGCTACATGACAGCAGCAGGACTGCCAATATTTTTTTTTGCTGGATGCTGGTTTAAAGCTGCTAGTGAGACCATGGTGGATCTCGTTGCCTCTACACCAGCTCTGATTGTGTATAACAGATGTCAGATGCATCAGAAGTGGAGCCATTGACAGAAATGCAAAACCCAGGAAAGTTTAGCAGCACCCTGATGGGGTACAGAAAGCACACCAATCAATGCTGCAATCCTACTCCCTATGGCATAGATAGCCAGTGAGGTGCCCTCCATATGTTGCTGGACTACAACTCCCATTATCCCTGATCATTGGCTATGCTGGCAGGGGCTTATGGAGGTTGGAGTCCAAAAAAACATCTGGAGGGCACCACGTTGGCTATCTGCACTAAGGAGTGAATATTCTTGATCACAACGGGGCTTGCTGTATACATGTTCTGGCTGGATATTTTCCTCTACCATTAATATAGCCATGCCATGAGTCACTTCACCTGTTTACTTTCTGCAGGCCAGGCTGCTGTTAAAAGTACAGGAGTGGGGCCAGTTGAAAAAGTGAGGGGAAAGATCACATCCATGTACCATACCTTTCAAACACTCTTATACTTACTCTAACATGGCTTTCCCTAAAGAATTCTGGGGAAATCATTTTGTTAAGGGTGCTGAGAGTTGTCAAGAGAGCTACGTTTCCCAGAGTTTCCTAGGCAGAGAGATTGTTGTCAAATTACTCTGGGAATTGTAGTTTTGAGGGGAGAATAAGGTCGTACCTCCGCTTACGTATCCCTCTGCTTACGTAAACTTCGGGATACATAAGTGGCAAACCTGGAATTATATTTCTGGGTTTTGGCCGTGCACGCATGCGCAGAAGTGCTCTACCACTGCATGCGCAGAAGCAGTCCCTCTGGTTGCGGAAACCTCGGGATCCGACCGGAGCTCTGGAATGGATCCCGTCCGCAACCCGAGGTGCCACTGTATAGGGGACTACTAGCCACTCTCACCACGCTTAACAAACCACAGCTCTCAGGATTTTTGGCAGGGGCGGGGGAGGAGTATGGCTATTTAAAGTGGTATCATAGTGTGCTAAGTCTATGGTGTGGATGTGACCAAAGTGCCCCCACTTCCTGTTTTCTCCACCTATTCTGATCTCTACCTCCAGATCACTTTCCTACCCACACCAGGTCCTAGGAAGACCAGCTGCCACTCCATAGGAAGGCAGGTTCCTTTGAACTTAATAGTTCTCCGAATATTATTAATATGCCCCAACTAGAATTTGGTGTTTGTGTGTCCAAGATTGGTTAACCATGGATTCTTTTTACTGGACCTCTCTCTTTGTTAAAGCTGCAGATTTTGGTTCCAGATGTTTGAGCTATTTTTCATTTGGCTCACAAACAAGCCACCCAAAACATTCTACATAATGGCAGGGAAACGGCTTTGCAGAGCGCCTCTGTGATGCAGAGAGACAGTCACTCATATTCCTTCAGGGAGGCTCTTTCCAGATGGATATTTGTCTTCCAAATTGTTCTGGGAGTCATGAAAGTGGTGACAAAAAAATAATAGGTTTTTCTTCATTAGGCACCAAAGCATCTTCTTTTGACATGGTTTTATTGGTGTATTCATAAGCACTATGGATGCATTATTCTGGTTTGTTTCCGTCCCAGATCAAAGTTATGGGTTTGTCTGTTCAAATCCAAGATAGCACTTTTCAAATCTGCTGGATTCATTTGGTTGGGTTGTGGAAGAGGGCACAGTTTTGGCATTTCCTCTTTGGGAGATTCACTTTGCCCCTTCCTTCGATGGCCATGTGGAAATATTTCTCTTCGAGAAGACGCTCGGCCTTCCTGTAGGGTGGCTGTGTGCCCTGCTTGGCAGCCCTTTGTTTGAAGGAGTTATCTTTTTAAAAGGCTGTCTGGTTTAAGTCTGATTCAGAGATAAAGAACCTTAAGATGCTGGGTGACTGTGAGAATCTAACACAGGGGTAGGCAACCTAAGGCCCAGGGGCCGGATGCGGCCCAATCGCCATCTCACTCCGGCCTGCGGACGGTCTGGGAATCAGCATGTTTTTGAGTAGAATGTGTCCTTTCATTTAAAATGCATTTCTGGGTTATTTGTGGGGGCTGCCTGGTGTTTTTACATGAGTAGAATGTGTGCTTTTATTTAAAATTCATCTTTGGGTTATTTGTGGGGCATAGGAATTCGTTCATTATTTTTTTCAAAATATTGTCTGGCCTTCCACATGGTCTGAGCGACGGTGGACCGGCCCACGACTGAAAAAGGTTGCAGACCCCTGATCTAACATGAGGCAGCATGTCTCCTGTCTGGTGGGAGTGTGTGTCATAAGAACATAAGAAGAGTCTTGCTGAATCAGGCCAGTGGCCCATCTGGTCCAGCATCCTGTTCTCACAGTAGCTGACCAGATGCCACTGGGAAGCCCACAACCAGGACCTGAACACAACAGCCGTCTCCCAACTTGTGATTCCCAGGAACTGGCATTCAGAAGCATTTACCGGTACTGCCTCTGGCATTGGAGGTCGAACCATCAGGATTAGTAGCCATTGATAAGCCTTGGCTACTAATCCTGACACCTCAGGCCCAGGGGCCAATGCCACACTCCGGGGCTTTCTGTCTGGCCTTTGATACTCTCCCCAGGCCACTCCCTCCAGAGCCACACCCCTCACCAGCCTTCTTTGCATCTTCAAGTGTTCTTGCGTGGTTGGAATTTGTCATTGAACTCTGACACCTTCCTTTCCTGGATGGAGGATAGAGAAGGGTGCCTGAGTATATAGAAACTAGCCTACTATTCAAATGTAAAATTCCCATCTCTTGCTCTGCCCTCTGTTGCCTCTGGCCCCACCAAACACTGGCATGTCCCATCGCCCCCCCCCAAAAAAAAAGGTTGGCTGGAAGCCCTCTTGAGTTTAAAATGTTTTCTCTCCCCACATCTATCCTTCATTACTTGAGGCCGCCGATAATTTAGTCTTGCTTTGCATGTCCTAAATTCCTTTCAGGGAGGATTGAATAAAAATGCAATCAATGAATGAATAAACTTAAACAAACTTTAAACAAATAAGGCTAAACACACAGGGACAGAAGAGTTCTTAGTCAGACTTTACTTAGCCTCAATCTATACTCTGTTACTTGAGACTGCTGGTAATTTTGTCTTGTTTTGCAATTTGTCATCCCATTAGACCAAATTAGAGTCAGACCTTTCCACCCTCTCCCCCAGCATCTGGCTTTGTGGTCATGTAAATCTCAAAGAGGGAAATTCCACTTGAAGGTAGTAGTATGAGACTCGGGCAGTATAAGTCATCAGTGATTCAGCCTGCTCAATCTGGTTTCTGAATAATTTTGGAGGCTTCAATGCAACAACAAAACCTGACACCCCTCCTTTTATAAGAAGACAAGGGAATTAACCCTCTGAGCCATACTTCTTTGTGAATACCCGCTGCCACACAATTTAGAGGTTGCCTGAAAATCACACTCAGAAAACATCATTGCAATTTCACCTGTAAACGTGCACTTGGAAGAGAGATAAAGAAGTAGAGAAAGTGTGTTAAGGGGAAGCCAATCCATGGAAAATCGTAATCTGAATCCCAAGTTATGCAGCCAGTTGAGCAGTTTATTGTACTGTGGAATAAAATGCTTCTATTATTTTCTCTGCAATTGATTCACCAGTGGAAAGTTTTCTCCATTTTAAATTTCCATCTTTTACTTTCATTGCTGGACCAGAAAATCAAACTAGACTTATAAAACCATAGGCCTCCTATAGGTATATGGATCTTCTATTGGCTTGACTTGAGCTGTTTGTTTCAGTCCCTCAGCTATAGTGACGGAGCCCTCTTAAGCTCTACCACATTGCTGTTCCAATCATGTGTTCTGGCATCTAACCCTACCTATATGCACATTATTGTTATTTTTTAAAGTATGAAAAATATTATATTCCACTTTTCTGGCCAATGCGTGTCCAAAGTGGCATAGAATCAAAACAAAAGATAAAAGTAATACAGTCTAAACATAATGTAAATTACAGCAATGTAGCTAGAGAACCATCTTCTGCAAGTGGGGCAAAATACATCAAATTAGATTGCCTGGCCAATGGGATTGTTGCAAACCCTTTATTGTTGCTTGTCATAACTGTTAAGTGGGACCTGCAGCAAAATATTGTAGTGGTGGGGTGCTCTGTTCAGGCTGCTAGCCAGCCAGCATTTTTCAGGATACTCCACTCCCCTCACTCTCATTTTCCATTCCCCGTGAATCCCCATAGAACTCACTCGCAAGTCAACAGGCAAGGCTGCAGATAGACTTAGAATGGTCTGCAGTCTCTTTGTAGATTCTGGTCCATACTGGGGCACCGAGCCCATGCAGCTGTGCTCCAGAGTTTTTGTATTTGTTGCTGTATTGCCATCTAGTTCTGGGACTCGATGTTGGACTTAGTAAATCAAAGTGAAATGTATGATGGTTCCTGTAAAGGTAAATCATGCTGGCTGGGTTGTTACCTAAGTGGCATAAAGCACAATGATTTGTATGCCGTTGTCAGCTGTGCTTTCGGATCCAGTGTTTATCTCTCTCAGCATGGAGTGTGCAGATAGATAAATAAATAAAGCTGACTGTAACGCCAGCCAGAGAGCAGAGAGACATGTGCATGACCAAAATTTATACCAGTGGTTGTCAGAGCCAGCTCCTGTGTACTGGAGGGTGGATTGAGGTGAGTGAAGCAAAGGAAGTGATGATATGTAGTAGCAAGCAAGATTGAGCCAGGATTCAGTGTGGCCTATTAGGACGGAGAGGCTTCGTTGACTGTCTTGATTGGTCTCCTTGAAACTCCTTCCTTTGGCCAGACCTGGGTGGTGGCAATGTAGGTTAAATCCCTGCCTATCATCCTGCAGGTTCCCGGTTTGAGATCCACCTTGGATGTTATCAACACTTTCACTGGATGATATCTAAAATGTTCGATATGCTTAGCCCTCTGAACTGTCCTTATGCCATCTTTCACTAGGCTTGCTTTGCACCCTCCTTAGGTGTTTCTACCTGGCTGGAATGTGTCTTTGAACTCTGATGGTACCTCTTACTTGCCTGGATGGAAGGTAGAAATGGCTGTGCTGTATGAAGGGGGAAAATATGTTCGTTGCTTTGCCCACCTTTGCCAGCAGCCCCATCCACCACTAGCATGTGGCCCTCAGAAGGTTGCCCAGAGGAGAATGTGGCCCTCAGGCTGAATTTTTTTTCCACCTTTGATTGTGTGTGTGTGGGAGAGAGAGAGAGATTTCCAGTGTTGCTTTTCTTGGTGGAGGCAACATGTGCCTTGGGGAGGTATGTGAGCTTGGGTCACTATGCAGGGCACACACACACACACACACACCTCACATAAGGCCTTGGGTGTTTTATACACTTCTCAGGAAAAATGTGGAGGAGTCAAGAGGGAATTGTGTTGCTCCCACACTCTTCAAATCACCCTGCCTTTGTACATCTGTCATAAAACGCACCCCAAGGTGGTTGTTATGGAGTTCCCCAGCTGAGAACTGATTAATGCCAGACGAAGCCAGAGACCCTCAAAACACAGTCCCTTTGTTAGAGAAAACAAAGGCTTTTTGGTAATTGGATTCACATTGAGGAAGGCACTTAAAACAGCAAAGTAACATGAAAAATCTGCCAGGTTATGTCATAACTGCAAGAGTGGGTGTTTAGTCATTTTAAAAGAGAATGACTGGTCCTCTCCCTTTCTTTTTACTAGCTTGCTTTGGTATATTGAAATGGGAATTTTTACTCTCCTCCCCTGTCAAATCCCCACTCGTATGCATCAAACAGTGAGTGTTTCTAGGCACTGAAGACATTGGAATAGCAAGCAGGTCACTGGGTCTGTGAACAGTGACAAACTGAAGAGATGTTTTTACCCATTTACAAAGTTCTGCAGTGCATGAGAAATGGAAGCTGCTTGCCTTAAGGCTTTAGATTGGACAAAAGTCAATCTCTGCATAGCAGTCAATGCTAAACCCCATTTATTGGGGTTGTACATAAAGCTCTCAACTTCTGAGCGGCCCAGCCAGGCATCTTTTATATAACATGATCCCAAGCAAAGGAAATGGATGTATTTGGGAGAAAGGACCTAATAAATACTGACCTTAAGGAGAGACTTGGGCTAACTCCTAATCTCACTGAAATAGTGCTTTGCTCTGCCTTTGAGATCCCGTTAAAATTGCTCTGAACATTCGTAAGCAGCACTTGGTAAGTAGAAAAATGTCCAAAGGCATATTGGATCATAAGAAATGAGACTGGGTTAAGGTGACCAATTACACATTGCACCAAAAGAGGAAATGTGTCACTATAAAAGCAGAGAAAAGAGGACACTGGTTTGCATAAAATTTCCATATACGTAGTAATTTGTGTAGATGCAGCTGTAGAAATAGTTACCATATTTAAATGGAACACAAAGCTTCTCACTATAGTATGGAAGACTGTGACCAGTTGACCTTTGGACCTGCATAGTCTCCTGTCAATATAGAACTGTTGATAGGCAACTTCAAGGCCCTTGATGTCCCTTCTTAGAGTATACAAGAGAACAAGAAAGAGGAAAGGCATAATGTAAGCAGGTAAGAAGAGCCCTGCTGGATCAGGCCAATGGCTCCACTACTTCAGCATCTTTTTCTTACAGTAGCCAACTAGATGCCTATGGGAATCTTTCACAGGACCTGAGCAGAACCTGAGCACAACAGTCTCGCTTCCTGTGGTTTCCAGCAACTGCTAAAACCGTAGCTTTGCACTTCAAAATCAGTTTGTGCTGGAGGTGCTGAGGGTAAAGGGCAAGTGATATTAGGGGCATAGGAATCTGACTTATACCAGTTCAGACCAAACTGGTCCATCTAGCTCAGTATTGTTGACCCTGATTGGAAGTAGCTCCCCAGAGTTTCAGACAGTAGCCTACCTGGAGATGCTGGGGATTGAACCTGGAACCTTCTGTTTACAAATCAGATATTCTACTATTGAGCTATGGCCATTCATTTTAGTGGAAAAGGGTAAACTTCAATAGTCATAGAACTGTAGAATTGGAAGCAAACCCTCGGATCATATAGTCCACTCTTATTTGAGTAACACCAACTTGCATGGTGTGATTTACTGCTGGCTCGCTCCTGACACAAGGCCAGTGAGGAATATGGCCTGGTGATTGTCTGAAGAGCCTTGGAGGCTCACATTTTGCCCCAATCCCTGTAGTTCCACATACCTGGAACAGACAAAACTGGGCTAGACAGACAAATAGGCTGACATGGCCTAAGGCATGGGAATAAGGCCATAACGTAGATTGGGGAAAGGCCCATAACTCTGTATCAGAGCATCTGTTTTGCATGCTGAAGGTTTCAGGTTCAATTCCTGGCATCTCCAAGTAGGGTTGGGAGAGATCATTGTCTGAAATCCTAGAGAGCTGCTGTTGGGCAGTGTAGACAGTACTAAGCTATATATAATATGTTTTGTGGCTTTGGAGCCATAGATGGGGCTGTTTCTTGGTAGCACAAGGGGAAGTCTGAGAAAAGTTGCCTCTGTTTTCACTTGAGGATCACCACAGAGCTCCACAGTGAGCTTGCTGACAGCTTTCCATGTCTGACTGCCTCCCTGGTGTTGCATGGTGCCACCAGATGTGCAAGAGATAAGCCCCTCCTGCCCGCACTGACGACAACAGCGCCTTGTGCTTTGATTGCTTGTCTAAAACTAAAATTCAATTATTCAGCGCAGGCAGGCTTTGCTGTGACACAGAGGGTTAGGAATTAATGTTAACACTGTTTCTGGTTAAGACTTTTTGTGTTGATAAATAATTCATAAGGCAGTTAGCTCCTCTCTTTTTTTTCCTGAGTCCGACAACACAAGAATATATTAATACAGTAGACTCAGCGAAAGGTCAGCCCTGAATGGTGAAGCATCTGAGCCATCTTTTATTCATTTTCTGACACAGACTCATTAATTATTACCACATTTGAAGGTCTGCAACGGGAAGAAGCGCTAATGAGAAAAAGGATATTGGGTTTGATATCTGACACCCGCTCTCTGAAATGACTTTGGGGGGGGGGAGAGAACGCGTACTTGCTCAGCTAGGTATGATGCTGAGCAGTGTGTCTTAACCAACAGGCTGGCTTTGCCGGAGAAGAACGAGGGACGATAGAAGCAAGCACAGATGTGCATTGGGTGTGCGTATGCAGAGGGACCATAGCTCAGAAGTAGCGCACTTGCTTTGCATGCAGGTCCCAGGTGCAATCCTGGCATCTCCAGTCCAAAGGATACTGAGCAGGGGAAATATCTTTACCCAAGACCCTGGGAATCTGATGCCCATACTCGGCTAGCTAGACAGACTGTTAGTCTGGCTTGGTGTAAGGCTTCTTCCTCTATTACCTGCAAGCAGCCTTGTATCCAGTGTTGATGAGAATTCTAAGAAACCAAAAGAATCAGTGCAGTTCTTAAAGGTTCGGTCCACCATCTTGAATCCAAATGGCATCAGAATGTACCTAAACATAGATGAAGAATCTGCTCCTTGATTTCACGAAGCATCATGTGAAATAGGATTATGATATCTTAAGAGGTGTCCAAATACATAGGAAACAGATGGACAAAGTATGTAAAAAAATTAACCGGATTAGTCAAAAAATCTGAACTAGAACAGAAAGTAGTTACTGTTTTTGCTGGGTGAACTGGAATTAGACATGTTAAGAATTTGAACTAGAACATATTATGCCATATTACGAAAGATTACAAAAGTCCACCCCTAATTACCACCAGTCTTCTCCTCAAAGGATCTTTGGGGAGGATTCCCAAGGGTTGAAAGGCACTGGTGTGTAGACATTTACCTAAAGATAAGCTGTCTTCAGACAAATTCTTGACTTTCTAGAGAGACCAAACAATGGACAATGATGGTAGTCATTCTCCCAGAAGGATGGGCAACCACTGACATACATTTGGATCCTGCCTGCACTCAGCCTTGGACTTTGATGCTGGTGGAAACCAGGAACAGATGGTCCAAATGAGAAATTCCAAGGATTAATGGCAATTTGCTGGTCTCCAGAGCATAAGAACCACTGCACAGCTTTTTTTCCAAGGCAATGATGAATGATGCACAGCTGCATTAAAACAGCTGGATATTCTGACAGGCCATCCAACATGCCCTTTCTCACTTGTCCACCATCCCTCTTTTTGATGGTCACTTTGCTAAACAAAAACATGCATATTTCCTATAATCAGACACTGGCTCCTTAAAACAGAAAATTGCCTTCTCTAAAACAGGCGCAACGTTGAAGGGATGGGCTGGGCTGTGAAAAAAATATTAGCATGTAATGTAACATCTCCGGAAATGTAGTGTTTGCTACAGCTGTGTATAAATTTGTTTAATGGGTGTCTTAACTCACCATCAGACTCATAAAGGCAGCCACTGTAGAGGCTATTAGGCTGCAGTAACTTAATTGCTCGTTAATTGGGTAATTAGTGCTTTGTTTTGCTTTAAAGCCTAAACACTCATAAAAAGTGAATTAGCTGAGTAAACAAGAATGGAATTTTCATGATATGCTGTCCAGGTTATTGCACATAATTAATCAACCTTTTATTATAATTCTTTCTTTTCCTAGCAGTTGCATCAGGTAGGCAGATTGGAGAGGAGAGTTACAGAATAAAATAAAGCCTTAAGAGACCTCAGGAGAATGCACACATTTTTATAGATCTTCTATTTGAAAATAAGTAAACTTCTTTATATATGACTTGGGCCCATGGTACAGCCCCATATGTGCCAGAGGGTAGAGGAGGAAACTTTCAGGTTTGAGATTGTTGTGTCAGGATGCCAGGTGTTGAAAGGTAGTTTGGTGATACCACACAACAGACCGGGTTGCTACTAGTATGATCTGCATGGAGATACAAAACAAAAACTGGAAGCCTCTCCTGATATATCACCACTGTTGGAGGCAGCATGACTCTGAATGTTGGTTGATGGGAATCGCAAGTGGGAAGAGCGCTGTTGCACTCAAACCCTGATTGGGTGCTTCCCAGAGGCATCTGTTTGATCACTGTGGGGAAAGGATTATGGACTAGATGGGGCTTTCGCCTGATCCAGCCAGCTTCTGCTTATGTTCTTAAGGGGATTAGACAAATTCATTGAGGATAAGGCTATCAATGGCTACTAGCCATGATGGCTATGTTCAGTGTTGGAAGGAGTGTGCCTTTGAATAGCATTTGCTGGAAATCACAAGTGCAGAGAAGACTGGTGCTCAGGTCCTACTTGAGAGCATCCTGGTGACATCTGTTTGGTCACTGTGAGAACAGAATGCTGAACTAGGTGGGCCCTTGGCCTTATCCAGCAGAGCTCTTCTTAAGTTCTTATCCATTGCTATATGCAAAATGCAATAGGGGGATCAAATCACTGAATGTTTCCTCATTCATTCATTCATTCATTCATTCATTCATTCTTTTCCCCCAACATTCCTGTACATTCTTAACTATGCTAGAGAAGTTACAGATAGGTAGCCGTGTTAGTCTGCCATAGTCAAAACAAAAAAAATTCCTTCCAGTAGCACCTTAAAGACCAACTAAGTTAGTTCTTGGTATGAGCTTTCTGTAGAAGTGTGCATGCACACGAAAGCTCATACCAAGAACTAACTTAGTTGGTCTTTAAGGTGCTACTGGAGGGATTTTTGTTTTGTTTTGACTATGCTAGAGAAGCTCCATTGTGACATAACAGTTTTGATCTTTCCCTTCACACATATACAATAAGATGTGTTTGGCCTGGGCATGCATACCCATGGGTGGAAACATTATTTGTTTGTGTAGGGCCCCTTCAGACTGGTGTCTTATTACGAGTGTATTTTGCGACATGTTCTTGACACAGTAATAGTATGTTAGTGGTAGATTTATTCTGCCTTAGTTTGTTCTGTGATGTTTCCCTAATGTGACCACATTACTGCTGATTAGAAGGGCTAAAGGACAACGAAAGCAAAACAAAAATGAAGCAGAACATTTGTGGTGTAAAAAGTGACATGATTCAGCAAGTAGTTATGGGATAAGCACTAATTGGAAATGAGGCAGTGTGACCACCCCAAACCTTTTACAGTCACAAACAGTATTAAAAGTGGGAATCAGATATGAGCAGCCCAATGGGGGTTCATGGCCACAGAACATCATGAATGTGCAATAAAAGGATGCCTGGAGGGCCCCTTTTTACCCCCCCCCCCATTTTACAATTGCTGCCTTTGAAATCCACTCATGTTAATTTTTAAAAGAGTGATTTTCCTTTTTATGGCTTCCCCTAAAGAATCATGGGAACTGTAGATTACCCATCGTAGGGCTACATTTCCCAAAGCCTGCTGCCCTTCAGCTCTGCAATCCATGGACAACTGTTCTGAATAATATTAAGTCCCTGAGTAAACATTGCATTAAAACGGTTTTGGCTGTAGCTTCTAAAGTGAGAAGAGACCACAGTAAGGTGAGATCTCGATGTATTTGTCTTTGGTATTTGTGGTTGCATGTCAGTGTATATGAAAAAGAAATTGTGATGACATCAGACCGCTGTCACTGGAGCACGCTTTGAGGTTTTACCCAGAATTATGCTTAACCACAGAGACAGTTCAGCTGCAAGCTAATAAGTGGAGTAGACAGTGAATTTTCACACATACAAGACTTGAGAGTTAGAACAATGTTTGTCATATCTTTCATATCTTTCACACATACCCACCTCAGAGTCCTACCCATTACTAAGAGGAGTGCATAGGAAGTAGAAAGAACTTATACTCATTCCCCAGATCAACAGGATTCCTGGTTTGCAGAGCTAGGAAAAACCTCTGGCTGAGATCCAGGAGAACTGTTGCCAGTTGGTCCCAGAACCTGTGATTGCTGGACTACAATGGCTCCAGCTATTATCAAGATAGTTGAATCTTCAGTTACATTACCCCCAAAGTACCAGATACTTGGGACAAATAGGAGGTGTCCACATTAGTGGACTTGGGGTGCCATTCCAGTATCCAAACACACATTGCTGCTGTAATGGCTGAAAGAAATGTGAACATTTTATTCCATTGCTCCTTCTCCTTTCTGTAGCCCCCTGCCTGGTGTTCTCTCTCTACTGCAGGGCTGAAGTACTGTGGGAGGTATTTGGTTCTTCAGGTTCACAGCAATGTGCCTGTGAGGGTTATGATCCTGTCCCTCCAAGCCCTAATTCAATAGGTGGCTGTTCTGGGGACGCCTGCCTGTTTTACTCAAGACTCGGTGGTCTGCTGATCTCCAGCAGCAGAGTCCTGAACCTGGTCCACCTCCTTAGCTGAAGACTCCACAGCCTCCAGCTGAACCATAATTGCTTCTGGACTCTTGGGGTCATGACAGCGGTAGAGGAACAAGATCAGGTTTCTAAAACTCCAGAGGAGGCCTATGTGAATAAAGCAATCTCTCTGCTCCAGAAAGCTCCTTCTACTTGTGAAGTGTCCATGCTTCTCCATGCTTCCTCTTCCACAAAATGTTCATTGCATGGTTCGGGTATGAGGACCCCTCTTCAGTCCTAGGGCTGCAGACCTGTGGTGCATGGGGCCAGAGGCAAAAGTGGATGGAGCAACAACAACGGTGACTTTCCCCCTTGTATGGTGGGCCAGACAAAAGTGAGAGGTTTCTTCCCACACTCCCACGTCCCTCCCATCCATGCAAACAAGCAAGCAAGGGACATTGCTCTCCGGTATGCCCCACGGAGAGCCTCAAGGTCCATAAATAGCAACACCCTAGTGGTCCCGGGCTCTAAGGAAGTTAGATTAGCTTCAACCAGAGCCAGGGCCTTTTCAACTCTGGCTGGTGGAACACTCTGCCTCATGAGACCAGGGCCCTGCAGGATCTGATTTCTTTCCGCAGGGCCTGTAAGACAGAGTTGTTCCGCCTGGCCTTTGGCTTGGAGCCAATTTGATTCCCTCCCTCTCTTTATTTTTTCTTTTCCTTCTCCTCCTGCGATGAGGCTACATTTTAATATTTTAATGTTTCAATATTTTAATGTTGTATTTTAATATTGTTTTTAAGTTGTAATCATTCAACTTGTTTTTATTATTGCTTGTAAGCCGCTCTGAGCCCGGCCTTGGCTGGGGAGGGCGGGGTATAAATAAAAATTGTTGTTGTTGTTGTTGTTGTTGTTGCCAGAGTTCAGGGACAGATTCCAGCCAGGCAAAAGTACTTAAGGGAACAGAGCAGGGCCAATGAGGGGCATGACCTGGGGAGAGTCCCATGGGGTAGATAAAGAGGGTCACATTTGGACCCTAGGCCTGAGGTTCCCCACCTCTGGCATTATTAAGGAAATACTTTAAAAGGAATACAGCTTCAGCATATTGGTAAACTTGCACAGTAGCAATAAAATGTGCATTTCTTGCCTAGAAAGTTGAGGAGGAGGAGGAGGAGGATCTCCAAATTGGCTTTCTTGGGGAATGTTGGAAATAGGGAAAAGCTTTGTCCTGTTCCTCTGCCAATCCCTGGGCCTTGTCAGTAAGAGACAGTCTGGCAGTCCGATGTTAGTTATGGCTCCGGTTCTCTGGCATATGTAACATAACTGCGATTTTATATGTCTAATAAGTGAAAATAAGTTTTCTGCTTCAGAAGCAGTGGAAATAATTACTTAAATAAATCTGAGATAGTCTCAAAGAGTAACTTGATAGAGCTGCTGCATTTGGGGCTGACCTGGTTTGACCTGTGGCCAGTGACCTTCTCTTGTCCTTCATCCAAACCAAAAAGTTTTTTTTTTAAAGAATCCGGCAGCAAACATCCTCAACTCTGTTTGAGTAGCTCTAATTTACATAACTTAGGTAGGCGTAAAAGATGAGGAATGACCTTTTCAACATGACTTCAGATATTAAAACGATCTTACAATCTTATTATCATGAGAACATTTCGCAGAGTATTAAGCTCAATAAATTACCTTTTCCCCAAGCTGATAACCCTCGATCCCTCAGGGGCAGCAGCAGCAATGATGTTGGTTCACGGCCTTCTTATTTTAGCTGAATTGCTTAATTGGTATGTGTTCTACATCCCAGATTGAGTATTTGGAGCGCAAATGAAGGTTAGAACCTTTGTGCTAGTTATCGACGGGAGGAAAATTGATTCATGCTCAGGAGTGTGGTTGGGAGACGGTTCACCATTCTCACTTGGAAGGCAATATCCTTCCAGAGGTAGCTTTTTCCTCTCCTCTAATTCTTTTTTTTTTGCAAAAGGTTATTGCAGAAGGGAAGTACACTCTGCCAGAGATTAAAGGCCCCTGGGAGGCTGCTTCCCCTGCCTCCCAGGAATAACATCAACAACTCTCAGGAATATGAGAAGGGGTTGTTGCTGCTTGCCTGCAGCAGGTCCCAGGTTCCATGCCTGTCATCTCCTGGTAGGGCTGGGATTGGTTGTGAGTCATAGAAGGCAGACAGTTGGCTGACCGCAGACTGAGGTTGGTGGGGCAATGCCCCATCACCTTAATGTTGCAGTTGTCTTTGTGGCCTTTTGCACGCCTCTCCCAGAATGGGCTGATTCATACAGCCCTTTCATTTTATGATACATTGATGTCAACACCAGGCGACTTCTCTTGCTCTCTCTGCAGGTGATGAGCTGGCTGTGCTTTGACACATCTCCAAGTCACAGATCTGCACCCAACTTGCTTTGCAGGGGCATATATCCTTGTGTGCTGGAGACATGTTGAAACAATCTCATGACCATTTCTCCATCTGGGAAAAGTAACTGAAGCTGACTTTGCTTTCACAAAAATTAGCTCAAGATGGCTGTGTTAATTGGCCTTAAGTAAACAAAACTGAGACATTTTAGTCTCTCCTCCATTCTTGGCCTTCGTGAAGAGCTCTGCAGGTGGAAGGGAAATGGAAATCTACAACTGACACCCCAAAAAGACCACTCCAAGGAATGCCGCCAGCCAGGCCGCTGGGGGCGGCCTTATATTATGTAATTCTTCCACCCAGGGAGGGAAAAAATATTGGAAACAAAAAGAGCTCTGGGCAGGAGAAGAGAGAAATCAGTTAAACTGTGCCAAATGTCAGTGGGACATTAAGTGTTGATTCCAGGTCACAGGCCCATCTTAACTAGTGGTGCCTTATTATGTGCTCTTAAGTAGCTAGCAGTGGGAAGGATCAGCTGCCTTGCAAAAATAAAATACAAAATAATATTGGCCAAAGCTAGTGTTAATTGGTAGCAATGATGCTTTGGGGGGTTACGGTTCAGCATACTAGGCCAGGAAGGGGGGGGGGTGAGAAGCAGGATCACATTAAATCCCTTTTAACACTAAAGCCAGACAGAAACTCTAACATTTGTGTGTAAAACACTTGTGTTCATTAGTTCTTTTCCATTGCTTTTAAATGTCAACATCTTGCACTGTGGGTTGTTAATCTTCTAAACAGAAAACGGAAACCAACATTAAGGATGGGGGAAAGCCATGATAGAAAATCCCCATGAGCTCTTAAAATACCTTTCTTTCTGTCTATCTGTCTGTCTTTCTTTCACTTGTAGTGAAAAATCTCTGAGCTGGTTTGAGCCATAGGCCTTGTCTAGACTAGGAATTGATGTGATATTAGATCTTATTATCTCAGGATAAAGCAATTATGTATCAACATATGCTAACATTTTATCTATCTATATCATCTATCTATCTATCTATCTATCTATCTATCTATCTATCTATCTATCTATCTATCATCTATCTATCTATCTATCTATCATCTATCTATCTATCTATCTATCTATCTATCTATCTATCTATCTATATCTATCTATCTATCTATATCTATCTATCTATCTACCTATCTATCTACCTATCTATCTATCTATCATCTATCTATCTATCTATCATCTATCTATCACAGATTCAGTGGTGTCATTGGGTCCCCCCACCCAATTATTATTATTATTATTATTATTATTATTATTATAACACCTTCACCTGAAGTTCACAGGGCAATCTACAATATAAAAACACAAAATAGAAACACAAAATATTAATATAATAACAAAAAATATTAGTATACCTCCCCCCCAGACACAAGTAAATGTTTAATAGGTTAATGGCCTGTTTGTGCTTGGTGCCTAAAAACATGGAACAAAGGCACCATATTTTTGCCTAACACCTAAAAATAGAGAGCATTCATTCATTCATTCATTTTAACTTACTAGTCACTTGCCACCTAAAGGGTCTTACAAACAGCTTACACTGAAAAATAATGATGATGCCAGGTGTGCCACCCTGGGGCTAGCATTCTATAAATGGGGAGCCACCACTGAGAAGGCCCATCTTGTGTTACCAGCCTTGGCACCTCCTGCAGATGGAGCAAATGTGTTCTCTTGCTCCAAAGACCAGGACTAGAACTACTGTATGGCAATTTCAAGGCTAGATGCCTGTTAAGGATGTTGCAGTTGCATCCCACATTTGATTAAGCAGGAGATTGGTGGATTTGATGGGGCTTGCTTCTGAGTAGCCATATATAGGCTTGCACTGTGAATCTGACATTATAATAATATAGATTTACTAGCAGAGGGGGGATACCCAAAATCCACTGCTTCTCACTTCATGTTTCTGGCATAAACTTGGGTAGGAGGGTTCTCCTGCAAATGTCACCAGTCTTTAAGCTATCAGTTAATCAGAATAAAAACTGACATTTGTCAGAACACTTGTTTCTTTTAAAGATAGAACAATATTTTTAAAAGAAAAGGAAAAGCTTGGGAAAAGGCTTTTACTGTCAAAAAAACCCCACCCCATCAACCCTAGCTTGTACTAATCTTGGCAGCCTTCCATTTTGCCAAATCCACAAATAGCAGCTTTGTGAACTGGCCTTTTCATCACCCCCAAATCAAAATACAGAAAAGGAGCACAATATTGAAAGAAAGAATTGTGCTCCTTTTCTTTATTTTGATTTTGGGTTTATCAGTATCAAAAGAGCACCTTAGATATGTTTTTTTCATGGGGAGGAAATGCAATTTAGCTTTCCCCTCTGAGTGAAATATAATATCCATGTAGTCAAAAATTATCCTGTAGCTCCCTTCAAAACCAATGGCCTTATCATAATGCAACTGAGCATGTAATTTGCCCTTTGGATATGAAAACTGACATAAAAGACAACTAAATGTGGTAAGAAAAGGTCAGTGACTGGCAAGTTGTCTAGGAATCATGTCTTCATTCAAAAGCAAAATATGCATCTGCCCTTCATCCCCCTTTTCACAACTGGCTATTATCCAAGAGTGTGTGATTCTAGGCAAGACTTGGGAAGCAGGAAGAGGCTATGTTGCCCTTCGAGGGCAAGCTTATGCGGTTCCTTACTTTCATCTTGGGAGCCACAACCATGGGTCTTCCAGTGAGACTAATGGATAATGCAAGAAGGTGCCTTATACAAAGTCAGGTAATTGGCCCATCTAGCAAATATTGTCTCCTCTGATAGACAGCAGCATTCCAAGGCCTTTGTTCTCTCCCAGATTTGCCACTGAAGATTCAGTCTAGGGCTGTGTGGATGGCAAAGCATGCATAGCTGTCAAGTGTCCCTTATTTGAAGGGACAGTCCCTTATTCCAGCGCCATGTCCCGCTGCTGTCCCTTATTGATGGATGTCCCTTAAATGTCCCTTAAATGATGTCCCTTAAATTTCAAAGGAAGCAGCTCTTCTCCCTCCCTGCTGGCCAGGGAGGAGGGAGGCTCCAACTGTGTTGCTTGGCTGTGTTGCTCACCCAATAAGAAGTCTAAGAATGACTGGGGGGGGTGGAGCTTGCATGCCTTGTGTGTGGCTAGTTAATGCAAGTTGAGGGGTTTTTTGAATGCTGGACGCCATTTTGTTGCACGTGCTGCTGCAAACTTTGCAGTGCAAAGCCAGGCCGGGGAGCCATCTTAAGTTGAGGCTGCATAGGCCTTGTGGTGCATGTGATTCAGATTCTATTCAGTTGAACCTCTGGTTACAAGGTTGGTTGGACAGTGTTCTCGAAGCTACCAGCATGAGTTTGACCAGACTGCAGGAGGACAGGAAGAGTGGAGTGCCTAGAACAGGTGAGGCTGCAGGTCCCTTATTTTGGCTGCTGGTCCCTTATTTTCAAGGCTGCTGGTCCCTTATTTTCAAATCTGTAAGTTGACAGCTATGAAAGCATGTGCTCTACCACTGAGCAGCAGGTCTTCAACTGTGCTTGTAGAGCACCATAGCTGAACCTGGTGCTATCAACCTAATTCTGGACTGGCAAACTAGCCTATGCATTTGACTGTAGGTGTGTGGAAACGACATCACTGGGACCAGCCTTTCCTCAACCTTGTACCCTCCATGTGTTTTGGGCAACTCCCATCATCCCTGGCCATTGGTCATGCTGACTTGGGCTAATGAAAGGAGTCCCAAAATTTCTCAAGGATTTATTTAATCCAGTAGCACATCTAATATGTTATCATCTCAACATTTGTCAGGAAGGACATTTTTATTCCCATTTCACATACCAGAGAACAGAGCAGTAGCGACTTAACCACCCTAGCAATCCAGGTCCAAACAGGGTTTTGAAACCTATTTGCTCTTCGTATGGATGGGCTCTCTGTAACTCATTGGTAGAGCATCTGCTTGAAATGCAGAAGGTTGCAGGTTCAGTCCCTGGAATCTCCAAGTAGGGCTATGAGAGACACCTGTCTGGAACCCTGGAGAGCTGCTTCCAGTCAGTGCAGGAAATACTAAGTTAGATGGACTGACTTGGTATAAGGCAGTTGAATATGTTGTTCCTAAGTCCACATCTACTGACCAAGGCACTGGGCTAATGCAGACTCTCGAAAATAAATAAACTGTACAACTGCCTTTTAAGATAGAATGCTAGTCTTCCTTAAGAGCATTTGACATAATGTGTATATGCCCCAGACTTAATTCCTGACTCAAGCCTGTATATCAGTGTTTACATTAAAAGGCTTAAAGTTACTTAGAGGGAAAAATGGAAGCAGCTCACACTTTCAGGAAATAAACTTCAAGATTTATCAACAGCAGAACATTTTCCTCCTACCTTAAAGTTCAAGATGCCAAATCCTGAAAGCCACTCAAAAGCTTCAAAAGGCAGATGTGCTGTGCCACTATGGTATTATTTTCCTATGGATTAATAGGCATCAGATAGCATAAACAGAGGAAGTGGTCTGGTAAGGGAAGAATAGGGAACTGGGATTTGACATACTATAGGTCCAGTTTTGTTTGTACCATTATGACACTATTACAGCTGCTTAGCCTGCTCCCTGTGGCTCATTTTATCCCATCTGTAAAAAGTAAAATAAGAGGCAAAAGTTCATCATACATGCATTACCCTCACCTGATGTCTCAAAGCGGACCAGGACTTTAACTGTGTGAGGAGGAAAACCAATTTGTGGCCAAGGCTATTGGCATGGTCATATTTACTGTATGAGGAAAACTACTATTAAAATAGACTGTGGGTCCTTTTTTATTTTAAAAGAACAGCTGTAACAACACAGGGAAGATCAGAACCATAGGTTTGTAGTGATGTCTTTAAAAGGGGATTAGATAAATTCACAGACAATAAGGGTGCTAGTCACATTCATGAATACCAGTTGATGGGTTAACATGGACAGGAGAGTGCTGTTGGGCTTGAGTCCTGCTCGTGAGCTTTCCAGAAGCATCTGGTTGATCACTACCACCTCCAGTCCTCTCTGTATTTCCCTTGAGACTATCCCCAGGCCATAACCCCCTCCCTAGCTAGCCACTCTCTTGTCTCCCAAGGCTGTGCCACACACTTCTTGAGTGTTTTTGTCCACCTAGAATGTGCCCCTGAACAATGCCACTTGCTTCCCTGGGTGGAGGACAGAGAGTGGTATACAGAAACTAAACATTAGGAAAATGTTGGAATGAAGTTATATGGCTTTAGTAGAAATGTTATATGGAATTAAGCACAAATAAGTATTATAGTATTAATGGAAAATAAGGTTAAAATATGTTAAGATAATTATATGACAGAAAATAGAGAAAGATGGAAAGGAATTGCTGAAACAATTAATAGAAGTGGAATACAAAAGGGGAGGTGAGAGGAGGTCGTTGAAACAAGGGAATGAAAGATAGGGTATTGAAATGGTATGATGTATGTTTTAAATTGTTTTTGCTCTGTCTTGTTTAGTTTATTGTGTTAATGGTGTGTTGTGTATTGTTTATATATTGTATTGTATTGTTGTCTTTTTATTTTTTATTTTATCTATTTCTTTTCTTTTTCCTATTTGTAAGGTTTAAAAGTAATAAATATTATTTATAAAAAAAAGAAACTAAGCTGCTGTACAAAGATACCCTTGTTCTGCCCACTTTCGCCTTTGGCCCTGCCCACCACTGGTATTTGTCTCATGGAAGGTTGCTCAGAAGAGAAGGAGTCCCTTGGGCTGAGATCGGGTTCTCTGTCGCTGCCTACTCTTAGGGCATCTTCCCCAAAACTTTCTGCTTCCACTGAGCAGAAGTGATCTTTCCCCTGTGTGTCGAATGGAGTGTTATTGCCCCTTATATATACCTCTGGAGAAATACATATATGAACTGTGAATGAAAATTACCACAGCTGATAATTACCGCTTTCTGTGGGTGGAATTCGGTTATTTATATGGGGCCTGGGAGAATAATTGAGATCTCTTCACTAACCTGTATGTTTTGCTTTTTATATATAAAAACACACACACGTATTGGTTAATGGAGCATTTGCATATTATCAATGTGCTTAATCAACACTAAGGCACCTTCTGTGGTTCATGTATAATTTGAAGATATGTGTTTTAATTCTAAGCCCACCTTTGAAACCCTTTTTCTGGCTAATTCCAGCTCGTAATCCCTTTGCATCGATCATATGGAATTTTCCAGCCTAAAATCTGCTTTCCATTTACTTTTCACCTTCAAATTGCAGTTCCCCAAGGTCCTTTATGGAGAACTATAAATTGCAGATAGACCTTCTTTTGATTCTTTTTTTATTCACACTTAATATCTTGCACAGTTAGCGAGCCCTCAGGAATTGCCATGTGCCCCCTCCCCATTATAACCAGGGTGGTAATAAAGTGGGGGATTTACAGAAAACCCTATAAAAGTGTGTGCAAGGGTAAATTGTATTTAGGCTACTACTGGGGAGAGAGGCATGAATGTACAATTATGAGAAGGATGTCCCTAAAGAGAGATTTCAATCCATCGCTATAGTCTAAATCCTCTATCTTGTGCTGCAAAGGTAATTGAGGCAGAGAGGAGATTTTTTTTCTCTCCTAAAGAGATTATATTACCCGTCTCCTCTGTTGATGGATTTTATTGCTCAGGTTCACTGAGAGTTTTATTATTGCATTACTTAATCTGTTTTTGAGGTTTCTGAAACATTTTAAATATAATAATGAGTTGAGCTGTGTGCCTTCTGCTGTGTCCTTCCTATCTTATGGAGATGGGATCTATGGTGCTTTTAAACCTGCCTGTTATGTAAAACATATATATATATCTTGGCTTTGAAAACCTCAAGGAAGCAAGGGTTAAAAATTCAGCTGCTGTGGTTCACTTCCCTTAAAAGAGCATGGATGGAGAATGAATTTAGTATATACCTTATTGTTCATGTTGGGTACTAACCTTCCTCTTCCACTGTCAGTGAATAGCCCATTGTCTGAATTCCATATGGAACTGGCTTGTTCATCTGACACCTATCTTCATCTGTCCTCTTATGAATAATTTGTTCACTGCAAGATTAATCTCATTTTAAATGTCTCACTCCTGAATGAGAATTTATATTTCTAGGCTCCTGGTACAGTAGACTGGCAGCCACACAAAAGTTAGGTGTTCAACACACACCTCTCTACCCATCCACCATCCAGGCAAGCAAGCAAGAGACTTTATCACAGATCAAGGACCTTTCCAGCCAACCAAAGGACACCTTAAAACTTAGGTTATGGGCGCAACAATGGAATGTCTAGGCACACTTTTTTATAACAAGAATACAAATCTGAAAATGAATGAACTGCAGCTAAAATATTGTGTTCATTTTTCACTTGGTCTAGTCCTTCTCCTGCCCACCCCTCTAATATTCTTAAGAGGGTCTCTTCTCCAGTCTTCAGAGAGTAGCTGGAAGTGGGGAGGCAGAAAAAGGTCCTCTTTTCCTTCCACTCTGCAGTTTTAATCTCAAATCTTAGACGCAGTACTGCGCTCAGAACTCCGAAATTGCTTGTGCTAATGAAATTCCCTGTCGCAAAATGTGCCTAGAACAATGGGGGTTTCGAACACTGGTTGAGATTTGCAAAGGTACTGCTGAAGGAAGGCACAACTAGAGACCTGTTGACTGGCTTTTCTAAAAGAAATTACTGATCAAGTACTGTATGTGGAAGCTGTAACAAAACAAGAACAAAAGGAGGAAAATGTATAATTGCTAGAACAGATTCTTTACACATCCACATGCACACACTCACACTTTTCCAGAAAGAGCCTGTGAGTGACCACCTCTTGGTTCCTGGATATTAAAAATAGCAGGAGCCTATGACTAAATTTAAACCACATGACTTCTCCCAAGGAATCCCAGGAATTGCAGTGTGTTAATGGCGCTGGGAATTGTAGCAATGTGAGGGGTATGCTTCAATTTCCAGGATAGTTTGGAGGAAGGTATGTGCTTTAAATGTATGGTGTGTATGCAATCCATGCATTCAGAAAAGCTGCTGTGCACATTTATGTGGGAAGCAAGCACCAATGAATCAATAAAGACAAATAAGGTCAGTACAACAGATGCCAAATCAGTTTGTGGTTTCCATGTAAAGGCAACCTTCTTTATTCTTGAGGCTGTTTGGAAAATGAGCAGCGAACCACAGCAGTCCTTGCTTTTTTTAAAAAAAAAACAATAAAATCCAAATTGATCAAAGCAGGATTCCGAACAAAGCATCCAAATTTAGCAAGCTTATACTGAAAGCAAAGAGTAGTGTGTTGGACATGGAAAAAAACATGTGTCGCTATTTACCTCTGTGAAATGTTGCAATGTGATGTCATGGAAACCGGGCAATGGCCATGTTTTCCCCAGTAGATAGTAGCAAGACGATGCTTGGCAATTAGGGGTGCGGGGAATGGAGGCTTGGCCACTGGACTGCCTTGTCAAGTTTGCAGGTGCTCTGCCTCTTTCGTCTAAGAACAAACTGCCCAAGTTTCAGCGTACAGCTGCAATCTGCTCTGCTTTCTCTGGAGCTCTTCCTGTTTGTGGCAAATGTGTGGGAGGCTGGATTTTGGTTCTCATGAAAGTGAGAGAGGGTGAAAGAGCCAGGGCACATCACACATGCAGCTGCTGAATAAGCCTTCCCACTGTGGTATCATCCTGACACACAACCACAAGAACAGTGTTTTAAGCCTTGGTTTGCCAGCTTTACTCGGGGTGCCAAGTTGTGCAATTGTTTGTGAGTTTGGTGCTGTTTTTGCTTATGTGCACCCTCCAAGGTGCTGAATGGAAATCACAGAACCGTGTAGCCGTTTTTAAGAAATCTGTGTATATTATTTTTGTGAGTATCTTAAGGCAGTTTGAACACATTTGTACTAAACTAGCAGTTCCATCACATAAAGTATCATCCTGACCTTTAAATAAATGTTCTTTCACCTCTCTTCAGCCATTTTCTCAAACTCCCAGTAACTTCACTGAACTTTTAACTAAATTGTTACAAGTTTGAATCTTTCATTGTAAGCTCATGGCTTCCCTTATGAAATGTTATTCCTATAAAGATATCATTGTTGTTTTGAATCTCCTTCACTAACAAAAGTAAGTCAAATAACACAGATTAGGCTACCTATTTTGAAATGAAATAAGCAGTAGAAACAAATTATCTATTTTGTGTGGGGTGGGAATCTTTAGTTTTGTGTGTGTGTTTTGGAAAGCAGCTAAAAATCTGAAATATTTATTTTTGTTGGTCAGGATAATTTTCAGTTTATTTATTTGTTTGTTTATTATTTAACATTTATATGTTGCTTGATTGTAAAACAAAAAGCCTCTAAGTTAGAGCAGGGGAAGCCAATGTGATTCCACCAAATGATGTTGGACTGCAATTCCCATCATCCCAGAGTGATGCTGGGTAAGGCTGGTGAGAGCTGTAGTTTAACAACACCAGGTTGGCTACCCTGAGCTAAATTTGTAAAGGCTGTTGCCTATCTACTATGCTCTGAAAGTGTCATAGACAATGGCATGGTCAAAGAGAAGTTGTCTGTCAGATTGCAAAAAGGTTGTGTGGTTGTTCTGTGAGATGAACAACCAAACCTGGAGCAACCTGGACTACTATGTGGCCAATCAGGCACCTATTAGTTCCTCAGGTCACCTGGTGCAGCTAGGCTGCCAAACAGCACCACATTCTCTATGTGTGGATGGTGGGCACCAGATATCCTACCATCAGTTGCAGGTAGGCTTTCTAGCCCCCTGCTTTTCAAGCTGGCATTATAATCTTTTGCTGGCTGTCACGTAGTTTGGCTCTTTGCCCTATTGCTTCCTCCCCAAGTGTTTTCAGCCAGTTATCTCACTGGTTTGGATACTGCTTGGGGAAGGACCAACATATCAACAGCCAGCCACACAGAGACACAAAAGCACTTTTACCTCTCCCCCCCCCCACTTCAAGTGCAATCTGTTTATGAGGTTCTTCTTTTTGCAGCCAAGATAGATCAGCCTGTGGTTCATAAGGGTTGATGGAGAGGAAAGTGAGGATATGCATACATTTCAAATAGTGTGTGATTGCATAAATGCGGATGTCCAGGGAATGCTGCAGCAGTAAAGGACAAGTGGCCAGGAGTGATAGATTTGAGCTTGTTGAAGGCGCAAAGAGTGGAGAATGGTGGTTAAGAAGGCTGTGCTTCATCTCTTAAGTGGCTCAGTATTGCGATGTGAAAGCCTCAAGTATGTGGTTAGCTGAGAACATTGCAGTGGTTACAGCTGCAGAGAATAGTTTGCTGTGTGTGCTGAAGAGGAACATGTTGAGGTTAAATGCACTTGCTTTTACCTTGTCATTAGCCCAAGATAAGGAGCTGGTGAAACCAGAAGGCCTGTTTACTAGTCTTTTAGTATTTCCACCCCACGGCATTGAACATGCTTCTTCTACTTCTTCACCTAGGCAAGTATGTTTAAGAATCAAGACTGTAGTGTAGTAATTACAGCTAACTTGGAAAGGGACGTCAGGAACACTTGTGGTCTTTTTGACTTCTTTATAATGTGCACAAAAGCCCTTTTTGGCTATTAGGGAGAGAAATCTGCTATTTTTATTTTTATTTAAAAAGCAACAACTTGAAAAATGGCAGGATTTCTCTCCTTGATTGCTTTGCTTTAATGTTACCACTTTCAGATCATACCTATCAAAGAAAGCAAATTTATTTGCCCCACACCCACAAAAACTGTATCCAGCCACGCTGAACAACCTGCTGCCATAGCCTTTTGGACTTCTTCCTACATGTCATGGCTTGCATTCCAAGATCCTCTTCCATGCCGAAACAACGGTCCCCAAATCCTGCCAACCTAAACAAGTTGTCATTCCCAAGTCCTAATCTTGATAGAGTGGAGGGGAGCTCCTGGCACACAAGCAGAAATCCTTGCACTGATGGGACTCGATTGTAGAATGCTGCCCTTTGAGCTGACATCTCTACAGAGCAGCTAAAGGCCAAGTAACTCCTTGCAAGACTTGGGCTCAGGGTGCTTTTACATCAGGAAACATAACTGTGGCTGAGATGCATTTAGCCAGTGAATAAGTGTTGGCGGTGGGTGTGGGTGGGTGTGATACGTGGCCTTTGCTTCCTGACCCACCTGACAGCTGTCTTTAAGGCTCGGCTCTTACTCTGTAAGTTCCTCTGGTCCTCTAGAGCTGAACTGTTTGACAAGAAAGCCAAAGCATAGCACTAAGGTTTCCCCCTGCTCACAAATTTTTCATTTCTTTGTTTGAAAAATGCTTCTTAGGGGGGAAAAGGGGGGAACCCCCTCTTGTTATCTCTCCTGTAAAGCATAGTAATTAACATTCACTTTGTTGAGGGTGGGGAGAACCTTGTCTTGTTTTTGTTGAAGCTTAATTGCTTTGCTGATTCTTATCGTGTGTGTGTGTGTGTGTGTGTGTGTGTGTGTGCGTGTAAGAGAGAGAGAGAGAGTTCCTGAATTCATAAGAAGTTGCCTTACACTTAATCTCATCATTGGTCCAGCTAGTTCAGTATTGTCAACACTGACTCACTGACTTGAAGCAGTTCTTCAGGGTTTGGGTTTGGGTACCTTCTTATACCACTGAGCTATGGCCCTTCCCTTAGTTTGAAGCTGCCTTCTACCATTTAGTGCAATATTGTCTGCACTGACTTCCAATGGGTCTCCAGGATTTCAAACAGGATCCTTTCCTAACCGTACGTGGAAATGCTGGGGATTGAACCTGAAACTTTCTGCCTGCAGAACAGTGTTCATTTGGATATTTTAGACTCCCTCCACCTACCCACATTTTTATTTTTAACTTCTGCCGACCTTGGGGTTCTCCCAAGCCTGCTGGTACTTTTGTCTTGTGCATGGATGTTGCCATTTGGGGCTAAATAAGGATCCACATTCAGATAACTGAATTTCATATCACCATATATACCGGAGTAGTCGTCTTAAGAAGAGGCTGCTGGATCAGGACAATGGCCTGTCTGGTCCAGCATCCTTTTCTCACAGTCACCAATCAGATGCCTGTGAAAAGCCTTCATGCCAGACCCAAGCACACAAGCACTATCCCCTTGTGTGGTCTCCAGCAACTAGTATTTGCAAGCATTAATTCTTCCAGCTGTGGAAGCAGAGCAGAACTATCATTCAGCTTGGTGACCTCAATATGTGTTGGGCTACCATTCTCATCACCCATCACCATGTTGGTTTGGGTGAATGGGAGTTGGGCATCATCTTGGATACCTGTGGTATGCATGATGCCCCTACAAAAAAACATCCAGGGGTGTCTGAGGTGGGGGAGGAATGTTCATGCTCCCTTCCATGTGTATGGGTGAGATCAGGAAGATGTATTGTTCTTTCTAGCCCGTAAAGTTAAGAGGCACTTTGGGCAAATCCAAACCATGCATTTAAAGCTCATTCAAATAATAATAATAAGAAGAGGAGTTTGGATTTGATATCCCGCTTTATCACTACCCTAAGGAGTCTCAAAGTGGCTAACATTCTCCTTTCCCTTCCTCCCCCACAACAAACATTCTGTGAGGTGAGTGAGGCTGAGAGACTTCAGAGAAGTGTGACTAGCCCAAGGTCACCCAGCAGCTGCATGTGGAGGAGCGGAGTCGCGAACCTGGTTCACCAGATTACAAGACTACCACTCTTAACCACTACACCACACCGGTTTCAAAGTATGTGACTTCCCCCAAACAATCCTGGGAACTGTCCTTTGTTAAGGGTGCTGGAAATTGTAGCTCTGTGAGGAGAAAACTACAATTCCCTGGATTCTTTGGAGGGAGCCATGTGCTTTAAATCTGCATTGGGTGTGCTTTAAATGCATGCTGTGGAACTGCCGTAACAGATTTGTTGTGGCATCAGCTTGAAGTGATGAGAGCCAAGGTTCCCACTCCTAGAAGAACCCAGGTCCAAGTCTCCCTTCTGCCAGAGGTCCTGACAGCCTTATAATTATTGACGTGCTCATATAATGAACAATAATTGATCCCACAGCTGCTTTGGTGCCGCTCGGCCTCTTTCTTCCACTTGTCAAGTCGCTCCTCTTTTGGCTAGCAGAGCCTCTTCAGGGAAACCCTGAATTAGAGTCGCTGCAGGGAAACCCTGAATTCAACTGCCTTTTTCAAGCTGCGAGGAAAGGCTGCTGTCCAAACCTTTGCTCTGCCTCCCACTCCTTAGAAAAGTTGGTACTAATTCCATGCTCTGCAGCTGAGCAAGCTTCCACTCTTCCCATGAGGCATTATGCTGTATCTGCAGTAGGTCTCTCTCTCTCTCTCTCTCTCTCTCTCTCTCTCTCTCTCTCTCTCTCTCTCTCTCTCTCTCTCACACACACACACACACACACACACACATTGTAGCCTCGGAATCAATAGTGCAAGTAGCAAAATTGTGATGCCACATCTAAGGAAAAATACAATTTGGTAACCAGGCTGATGTCCACTGGTTTTGTCTTGGGAAGAAGCCTAATGGGGCTGAGGGATCTAACATAAAGGGCAGCCTGCTGGATCACGCCAATGGCCTGTCTAGTTCAGCCTCCTGTTTTCTCACAGTGGCCAACCAGATGCCTGTGGGAAATCCGAAAGCAGGACCAAAACACAAGAGCACACTCCTCTTCTGTTGTTTCCAGCAACTGGCACTCAGAAGCATGCTGCCTCCAACAGTAGATGAAGAACATAACCATCATGGTTGGCAGCTAGTTTCTGGGAATGCTAGTTTCTGGGAATCACAGATGGGGAGAATGCTGTTGTGCTTAGGTTTTGCTTGCACATTGGAGCATCTGGTTCTAAATGGGCCCTTGTCTTGATCCAGCAGGGTTCTTCTTATGTTCTTATTGAATACTTAGGGAAGTGCAAAAAATAATAATGAAGGCTAACTCTGTTCTGATCTACATATTAGTTAGGGAAATGTATATCAGTTGGATGCTGCATGAGAACAGAAACTTGGTGGGTAACTATTTTCCTTTAAAAAATAATAACACCTCCCCATACATCTTAGTAACTTTTTTTCTTTAGCTGCAATAATTAGTTGATTCATCAAAGAATATCAGAGCAGACGTCTTTAATAGCATGCCTTGAACCTAGTCCTTGGTGGAAATGAATATGCTGATTATCTTCATTGCACTAGTCTCTCTGGCAATCCACTAAGGAGGAAGACAATTGGAACTCTGACAAGTCGCTATTAATTTGTTTTAACCAAAAAGGAAAGGAAAAAACCCCTCACCAAGCAAGCAAACAAACAAAAAAGAAAGGAAGAGATAAAATATACACTAATACTAACAATTAGTGTTAAAAGATTTTGAGGGGGAAATATTAATATATATTTTTAAAGTTTCAAGATATATTGTTTTAGTGGTTTTGAAATATGCAGATAACCATAAAGGGAAGGTACCAGTTCAGTCCTATTCTTTACAGAGCACTAATTTTATTTATTTTTCTTTACTGTTTTTAACTTTTTTAAAAAAAAGCTATATATATCTTACCATCAACATCCTCTTAATTAGTTACACACCTGGTTTGCAGCAAATTCATATGATCCCAGTTTTTGGCCATGGATCTGGGAGTTCTGAATTCATATTTCTTCTAACCCAGAACCTGATTCCAAGTTCCTCCTACTTGTCCACAAACTCATCCACAAATTCATGGGTAACCTTGGTCCCTTGCCGCCCCCTCCTCCAATTCTCTCATTCTCTCTCTGTCCCTCTTTCCATCCACATTCTAGCTACTTATCTGTAGAATGACCTGTAATGACCTGCCTCACAGGGTATTGAGAGGATCACTGAGACAAGCATGATAAATCACTTTGGGCCAGTGTGAGGGCTATGGTGACGATAATGAATGAAAGTCTCCTGGAATATTTGACTACTAGTGGTTCATATCTGCAGCAGATCCAATCTTTAGTATCTACATTTCCTTGCACTTAGAGCAGGGATTGGGGACGTTTAGCCCTCCAGTTGATGTTACGCTATTGTTTATTTATTTAAAGGATTTTATTTGCTGCTTTTCACTACAGTGTGATCCCAAACCTGTTTCCAACCCAAAGAAAACCGACATATCAGTGAAAGCAGAAGCAATGGTTAAAAGCTGCCATAATAATTCACTGCATCTACTCTAACGTAGTTGAATACAACCCATAGCCTTTAAGCACCAAAGCAAAGTCAACCAAGTCTTCCAAAAGGCTGGGAGAAGAGGTGAATTTTCATTAGGTGATGGAAGTCCATCAAAAACGCAGCACTCGTGACTCCAAGGGGCCATAAAGTCCCCGTCCCTTTTCTTTACACAGCAAGCAATACTTCCGGTAGGAAAAGAAGAAGGGCCCCCTCTGCCAATCGGAGGAACTCCAGTTTCCATCTATCCTGACTGTTGGCCACTGGGCTGATGGGAACTGGAGTCCAACTACTTTAGCATCTTGATATTCAGGTGGCTATTAAAGGCCTTTTTTGTTTCAGAAAGGCTTTCCCCAGTGTGACCCAGTTATTTTACGAAATACTGTAGAAGATTGATTTATTGGGATGTGTTCAACTAAGTTTTACTCACAGTAGACCGAGTGAAATTAATGGACCCAAGTTAGTTGTGTTCATTTATTTCAATGGGTCTACTCTGAGTAGGACTAGCATTGGATACAACACATTTTTTCAGCATTTGTATCTTTTATATTTTATCTCATTTCATTTTATTGTGCACCACTTCAGTAGCTTTTGGCTGTGAAGTGGTTTATCAATCTATAAAGCAAACAACTAGCTGGAAGGCAAAAGGTTCCTCACCTCTGCTTTATAGCATGAGGTCCTTCAGGTGCCAGATTTTGTTCCCTTTGGGTCACTCAAGCACTTCAGAGGTGAAGAATTGTCTTTATCCCATACGGACTAAAGTCCCATCCCCCCCTTGTGGTGGCATCAGGACCGCCAAAATGGTAGGCAGCTTGCCTTGATTGACAGTGCCATCCTGAAGGTCGTTTTGCTCAAAGCATTTGAAGCAAGACAGATGTGTCTTTTCTCTCCCCTCCCCATCCTTACTCTGATTAATTGCCTCATTCAATTTCAACTCTATTGCAGTTAAACATTAATTCAGTAGGACTTAATAATGCATTCATTTATGATCTTGCTTGTGCATTAATGACAATGATTTGCTATTTTTTTAATTATAAGGATTCGTGCAGTGCGCATTTTACATCCACTTACTAGAGAGGGGGGAGGAATACTGTACACTAGGGTTCTTTTATGCCCCACAAAATAAATGCTCCAAGATGCTTTGCAAAATATTTGCAATTAAATATTTGACATAAAACCCTGTATGCCTGCCAACTTGGAGTTTTAGCACAAAGCAATTGGAAGGAGATGTGTCAAATCCTCTCTTCTTTCCACACTTATCTTTGTCCATGTGGGGAACCTAAGGGAGCACATGGCGTTGTTACTGCTGAGCTTAGGTCTGAGTGAGGTTACAGATAAACATCTGTGCACATTTCCTTACAGACCCTCTCATGTGTTAAGGAGTCAGAGGGGTGCCCTCTTCGTAGTTCCACCACCCTCAGGATTTTGGGGGGCAGCGGCCTAGACGAGAGCACTCTGGGGGACAGCCCCTAAGCTGTGGCACTTACTCCCCACAGAGGTGTGTCTGGCACCTTCATTACATAGCACTCAGGTCTTTACCTGGGCCTGTGGCACTTTAGGGCCTGCCTTATTCGCTAAATTGTAATTTGTTTTAACTTTTTAATCATTGTATTTTTTAATTGTGTAACCCACCCTAGGACCGCAAAGTGAATGGTGGGTAAGATAACAACAGCAACAATAATAAGTCAGTAAGATATCTAATAAACACCGATGATGCTGACAGGAAATATCAGAAATATAATTATTAATCACAATAAACAAATAATCCAGTTGCCCCAGCCAAACCTGTGGCTGCTTGGTTCCTCTTCAGCCCCTCTGAAAAAGAACTAATTCATTTCCAGTTCAATTCACAAATCTTTCACCTTGGCATCTACCCCACCCAGGATTCAGAGAGTTACAAGCAGCTGTGCTGAAGCATAAAATATACTTTAAGAGATGATAAGAAAACATCAGAACACACACAGATGCACACACAGTATAATGTCAGCAATTGCTTTATTTATTTTTTGCAACCATGATGATCAGAAAGGTAAAAATGATAAATGCAATTATCACTATCAAACACAGAGTTAAGTGTGATCAAATCTCTAATTATAGAGATAAATTATTGGATTCAGATTAAAATGGAATTGAATTAAAAATCACCCAAACTCCCCCACAAAATAACTTAGAATTACATCTAAAGGTTGTTTCTATGATTTCTGGGTGAACTGAGACGTTTGAATTAGTTCAGTGAATTAATTAATCTTCATTAGTTCAGTGAATTAATTAATCTTCATTAGTTCAGTCCAAAAACTGCCTGTGTTGTGTCTGCCTTCTCCCGAAAGTCAGAGTTGCCCAACCTTTCAGCAGTTGGGCTCCTGTCCCTTATAGGATTGACAGGTGGGGCTTTTCAAAACTTGGTAGTACGATGACATTGCATTACAAGTTGTGCTTCCTGAAATTTCCATTTCCACAGGGGCATGTACATGTCCATGTTGGCTGTACATGGAACTGGTGGTGTCCTCCTTGAGTGATGGGACAACAAAAATGGTGTCTTAAATGCTGATTTGGGGAGTGTAACAGAAACTGCCTTATTGCTCCCTTTGCTAAGCAGAGCTACCGAGCAACAATGAGCCTTCACATTTGTGGCTGTCCTGTATTGCCATTAATACTGCACACGGTTCCTGCTAGCATAATTACTTAGTGTAGCTTGAAAGGTCTGATCACCTACAGCTAAAATGACAGTTTAATGGGGATTACAGTTTTCCAGCTCAAGTGTTCGGCAGCTTTAATTAAGCAGGAAAAGGCCAGATTGGTGGCAGAGACAACATCTCTCTGTTGGATGGCATCCTGCTTCTGTCCTGAACTGTCTGTCTGACAAAAGTGACATGCTACATGCTTTCAGCTGGCTTCTTTCTGAAAACTCTAGTTACCTTTATTTTCTTGGTCGTACTCGTGCCATCTTCTCTCTCGCCCCTGCACACATTTGTTGATACATTTCCCTGCTCTTTTAAGGTCTTTCCTCTTTCAATTAGGCATGTCCTTCTGATTAAAGAAACCTGGGTCGATTAATTGTGCTAGATTTAACGGATAAGTTGATGGTATCTGCATACATTTGCTAGTGTATATGCCATAACTTTGAATCAAAGCACATATTTTCTTTATGGGGCTTTTTACGATTTTGTATCAATGTGCTATAGCAGACCACAATATAAAAAGAGGCATTTCTCTACCAGGTGTAAGAGAAGGGATATAATGTTTATTCTAAGATGGTATCATAATTGGAGGAGACTTTGGCTCAAGTAGTAGATTTCTGCATATTACTAGCCTTGGCTTCTCTGTCTTTCCTTGCTGCTTTCTGACTCCAGTTTCTCTCTTATTAATTTTTATTTATCCTCTTAAAAATTAAAGTGTTTCATAATGCCTCCTGGGTGCCCTAATCTATGGGCCAGCATGTGTTTAAATCTTGGCACATTTTATTTACTGATTTGGATTGCATTGGGGGCATAAATCGAGCTAATCTAGAAATTCTAATTAGTACTTTACATCTTCAAAGCTCTGTACAAACATTAGCTAATCTTATATTAATCACCCTGAATTTTATACTGACTTGCATATTCTTTGTTGTGTGCTGTGCATTACAACCTTTCACACTGATGACCAGAGCTTTGGAAATACTATGATAGTCCTTTGATATATATATATATATATATTTAAAAGATTAATCAAAGAATTCCTGTTTATTCTCTGTGGTGTTTTGGAATTATGGGGTGTTATTTTGCTTTCTCAGCTGCTAAGGCAAGTGTGGTTCCTAAAGAGTCTCCTACTTCCCACTTTCTTCTGCTTCTGAGTAAATATCTTTTAAAGGGCTGTAGTTGGGAGAATGCCCAGGGACTGAGGCCCTTTTTTGAAAAACTTACTTTTTAAATTAAATTTCTTAAGAACTTTGTTTACAGGACAGTTGAGCATGCTGTCCACACACTTAATTTGCTCAGAGGCAATTTAAGCCATGCTAGCAAGAGCCAGAGTTTTCTACTCTGAAAGTCAGTCCAAATTTGTATCATTACACATATAAATTAACATATGCAGATTTATGCAGATTTGGAGTGTGTGCCCCGTTGTTGTTGTTGTTGTTTTCAGTACCTAGCAACATCCCTTCTTTTGAATATTAAAGGTAACAGAAGGGTCAAGGAGGGAACTTGAGCAACTGTCTGTGCCACTTACTCCCCACAGAGATAGACAACATGGTGCTTTCCAGATATTGTTGAACTACAACACCCATCAGCCCCATCAAACATGGCCAGTCATCAGGGATGATGGGTGTTGGAGTCCACCAATATCAGGAGGGCACCACGTTGTCTATCTCTGTTATAGAGACATGCACCACACATTGCAAACCATTTGTATATAAAGGCAATACAGTGAAATATCGGGTTACTTACCATCCCTCCTTACGAACGCTTCAGGTAACAAGCTCCACTAACCCGGAAGTTGGTGTTCCGGGTAGCGAACTTTGCCCCCGGATGTGAGCGGAAGTCGTGTGGCAGCAGCAGGAGGCCCCATTAGCGAAAGCGTGCTTCACGTTAAGAACAGTTTTGGGTTAAGAACGGGGCTCCGGAATGAATTAAGTTCATAAACAGAGGTACCACTGTACAACTAAGCCACAATCCTGTAGTCCAGGGGTCGGCAAGGTTTACCTTGCCTGGGCCGGTTCACTCCAGCGGAGATCCCTCCGTGGGCTGGATCGCGCATGTGCATGAGTGCACACACCTGTGATTTCCAGTGTCTGCATAGATGCAATTTCCAGCGCCGCAGAAGCGAGTCACCACGCTGTGCTGGTTTAGCGCAGCACACAGAGACTCGCTGAGCGGGCAGCTCAGTTTGGGGGCAGCTCATGGGCCAGTTAAATGACCCCCCATGGCCCGCTTTTGGCCTATGGGCCTTAGGTTGCCGACCCCTGCTATAGTCTTTTACCTGGGATTAAACCCTATTGAACTCAGTGGGACTTACCTTTGAGTAGATATACAGTTGTGTTGCTGGCAGAGTGACTAATTGATTACAACCATTTTGATCAGAAAGTTGCCACCAATTAATTTGATAACAGATGTCTGAGTGATTTTTAATATAACTACTTGTGACAACTGCAGATGGCAAGAGCCACCCTTTTATAATTCATATTGCACTGAAATGCCAGGGTGGCTACTAAGCAGTCTACAATGATAAAGCTATATAGATGGACACACAATTTTTTAAAAACAGAATAAAACAATTTCATCAAAACATTACAACAAACATCCACAATTAAAATATACAATTAAGCAGCACAATTAAAACAGGAGATTCAAGTCAGGAGATCAGAGAAACATTGGTCTAAACAGGTATGCATGTGTCTTCAATAGCTGGTGGAATGCCAGCACTGATGGCACCTCTCCTATTTCACCAACGAAAACCCCTGCCTTGGTGATACCCAAGTGGATGACCATCAGGCTGTGACAAAACTATCTGAGTGCCATTTGGTGATCTTAATGCACTTACCAGGCAATGGAGGGGAAGGCAATTTGTCTTGTCGCTCCTCAGATGACTCCCTGGCACAACTCCTCATTCCCAAATCATGACCCTGCCTATTTCCTGGTTGAGTGCATTAGGTGCAAATACACAGCAAGGCATTGAAGGGGGAACTCCTTGAGTATTGCAATACAGATCTGAGCACCTCTTCTTTGTACTACCTCAAACTGCAGTCTAGACTTGCTTGGGTGTATCAATCAAAAATGTCCTTAAGGTTAAGAAAAAGTTAACACTGAAGAAATCACATGCAGCTGTACTGGTGCTTCAGAACAATATTTATTTGCATTTTTTCACCTATGACTTGGAGATGTGTGACATGTATATCAGATACTTACCTAACTATAGTCATTGATTTATGTCCTGACTACAAGCTTTCCCCCAAAGAATCCCAAGAACTGTAGTTTGTTAAGGTTCCTAAGAGTTGTTAAACAGGTAAAGGACCCCTGACAGTTAAGTCCAGTTGCAGACGACTCTGGGGTTGTGGCGCTCATCTCGCTTTACAGGCCGAGGGAGCGGGCGTTTGTCTGCAGACAGTTTTTCCGGGTCATGTGGCCAGCATGACTAAGCCACTTCTGGCGAACCAGAGCAGCACACGGAAACGCCGTTTACCTTCCCACTGGAGCGGTATCTATTTATTTAATTGCACTTTGACGTGCTTTCGAACTGCTAGGTTGGCAGGAGCAGGGACTGAGCAATGGGAGCTAACCCTGTCGTGGGGATTTGAACCGCCGACCTTCTGATCAGCAAGTCCTAGGCTCTGTGGTTTAACCCACAGCGCCACCCGCGTCCCCTCTGAGAGTTGTTAGGAGGTCACTAAACCCCACACAGAGCTACAGATTTCCCTGGGAAGAGGGATTGTTCGTTAAACCACTCTGGGAATTGTAACCCTGTGAGGGAGATGGGGGGGGCTTTACTAACAGTTCCCAGCACCCGTAACAAACTACAGCTCCCAGGATTCTTTGGGGAACCCATGACTGTTTCAAGTGGTATGATGCAGCTTTAAATAGGTACATTGAGGATGGATTATTATAACCCTTTCTACTTGGGGCTGCCTTTGAAGAGTGTCCAGGCATTTCAGTTAGTACATAACACAGCTGCACATCTTTTGACTAGAACCAATTACCAAACTCCTCTGTTACATCATCTGCTGGCCTGTTTCTGGGCCCAATTCAAAGTGCTGATTATAACCTTGTTTGTCCTATATGGCTCTGGACCAGAATACTTAAAGGACTGCATGCTTCCAGGCTAAGTTGCCTGTTCCCTTAGGTAATTGGGAAATATCTTTGTTGCATGGCCCCTCAATGTTTCAGCTGCATTTGGCAGGAAAAGGGGAATAAGCTCTTCTCTATTGCTTGATCCCTGGTTTATATATATAGAGAGAGAGGTCTCAGTGCAGCTCACACAACAAAACCAGAACATGAAACCACAAAATATATAATCAAAATAAAAACAACAACCCAATAACCCCCCCCCCCAAAAAAGAGCCACATTTTAAAAGATGTCAATCAAATCAACCAAAGACCTGATTAAAAAGGAACGTTTTTGCCTGGCACCTAAAGGTGCATAGTGAAGACGCTAGGTGAACCTCCCTGGAGAGAGCATTCCACAGACAGGGGGCCACTGCAGAAAAGGCCCATTCTCATGTTGCTACCCTCTGGACCTCTCGAGGAGGAGGCACACAAAGAAGGGCCTCAGAAGATGATCTCAGGGTCCAGGTAGTTTCATATGGAAAGAGGTGGTCCTTGAGGTATTGCGGTCCTGAGCTGTTTAAGGCTTTATAGGTCAAAAAGAGCACTTTGAGTTGGGCCAGTGCAGTCGAACCATGATCGGTGTAATACGCTGAAACCATCTTGCTCCGATGAGCATCCTGGTGGCTGAATTCTGCACTAGCTGAAGTTTCCTAACCGTCTTCAGAGGCAGTCCTATGTATAACACATTGCAGTAATCTAACCTTGAGATTACCAGATCATAGACAAGAGTAGTTAGGCTATCCCTCTCCAGACAGGGCCCTAGCTGGGCCAGCAGCCGAGGCTGATGGAAGGCATTTCGGGCCACTGAGGCCACCAAGCAATGAACCTGATCCTTCAGAGAAAGTGTAACCCCATCAAGAGCAGGCGATCTCCCACCCATCTGGTTTAGGGAATCACCCACTAACAGTGCCTCAGTCTTATCTGGATTGAGTTTCAGTTTGCTGGATCTCATCCAGTCCATTACCAAGGCAAGAAACTGGTTCAGCACTTCCACTGCCTCACTTGCAGATGTAAAGGAGAAATAGAGCTGAGTGTCATCAGCATACTGCTGACAATGTACTCCAAACCTCTGAATAACCCCACCCAGCGGTTTCATGTAGATGTTAAGCAACATGGGGGATAGGATTGAGCCCTGCGGAATCCCCCACTGAAGGTTCGACGGGGCTGAAAAGCACTCCCCAAGCAACACCCTCTGGGAACGACCCTCCAAGTAGGACTGGAACCACTGCAAATTGATGACACCCACTCCTAGTTCGGAGAGTCGCTCCAGAAGGATACCATGATTGATGGTATCGAAAGCCTCTGAGAAGTCAAGAAGAATTAACAGGGACATGTTTCCCTTGTCTCTTTCTTGACAGAGGTAATCATATAGGGTGACCAAAGCAGTCTCTGTGCCTAAACCCTGACGGAAATGGATCCAGAAAACCAGTTTCTTCCAAAAGCGCCTGGATCTGGTCTGTGACCGCTCACTTCAGGACCTTGCTCAGGAAAGGGAGATTAGCAACTGGCCAATAGTTAGGTTTTCCAAATCCAGGGAAGGTTTCTTAAGGAGTGGTTTTACCACTGCCTCCTTCAAACAGGCCGGGACCACCCCCTCTTGTAAAGAGGCATTGATCACCTCCCTGGCCCAGCCCGCTGTTATCTCCCTGCTGGTTTTTAATCAGCCAAGAGGGGCAAGGGTCTTGAGCACAAGTGGTGGCTCTGACTGATCCGGGCACCTTGGCCACATCCTTGAGCCTTACTCTTATAAGAGTGTAGGTGCTTATGAGCTGCCTAGAGTATGTCAGATTGAGGCAGGAAGATGAGCACCTTTAATAAATCAAAGCACCAATAGACTGGAGGTGTCTTTCATCCCCACCCCTCAGGCTCCTCTCTAAATTCAGGGGAATTCAAAACAAATTTGCAGGTTTAAGGAGAACTGCTGATAAGGAATGGCTGAAATTAATTGTGCTTGGCATAGCTCTGGTCAGCACCCCCTCTCAAATTATCTGTATGCACTCTGTCTTTACTGTGAAAGTACAGAACCCTTTCTGTAATAGATTTTTTAGTAAATTATCTGGAATGCACAGGAATCAGATTTCACTTTCCCATACCACCTCAGGCATCAACTACATGCATATATGGTCCCTTAATACAGAGTTCTCTGTCACTGCAGGGTTTTACTTGTGAATCTGCTGCAAACATGCTCTAAGATGTTTTATATGAATAAAACTTCTTGCAGCCCACGGTTTTTAGCAAGAGTTCAGCATAGGATATTCTCGTAGTCCCTTAGGCAGCAATAACCACATTCATCTGGCTTATTATTATTATTATTCAGCCCCTGATATTCTGGATGGGTTTTCATTTCAGTTGACAAGGAAAGGAATATCTCTGCCCCTTCCCAGCTTCATCATGTAGGCTCCTCTTCTAATAACATCAAACAGTCTGATTCCACCGTTAAAGGCAAATTAAGTTCTCCTGTATATCAAATTAGCTCTCTGAGGGTGGCATCAGCTTAGTTTCTTTTATGTTTAAGTCCTAGTTCTCTAATCTGTTTCTAATTCATTCTGTTCAGCAATTTTGCATTTCTGTTTTAGTGGGAGCAATGCTGATTAATTCCTTTTCATGACATCTATAGCTGCATCCTAGATTAAACCTGCTCTGATACAGAGGCTATCATTAAGCGTTAAATATTCTTGCAAGGCTACTTTAATTTGATTTAACATCAGTGGATCATTTAATACAGAGTCATTAATTCTCCATCTTGCGGCAAGGCCACATTCTGGCGGTGCTTTTAATCACAAGATTATTGTGGTATGATTTGGGAGGGATATGTTTCATTCATATATATATATATATGAATACACACACACACACACACACACACACACACAAACATCTTTGGAAACATTATGAAAGACCAAGTTGCCAAGGAAACAAGGCAGAAAAAACCCTATTAATTTCTGGCAATATTATGTATCACTTTACATATGCTGTGTTTTTTTGAGAAGATCCTGGTTTAATGAGGCTTATCAAAATAACCCTTAAAATGTTTTCAGAAACCACTTGCAACTTTATTTCATTCATTTCATATGCACACAGTAGATCCCTTGTTCACCTTTTAATACTCATTTAGTGGAGTGAACACGTCCTTCAGAGATGAGTATATAATGGAAGCCTGTTTGGAAGCTGTCTTTCCTCCTCCTCCTCCTCCTCCTCCTCCTCCTCTTCCTCCTGAGCTCCGCTGCCCCCAGACATCAGTCAGCTGAATAAAGGTGCTAGTGAAAGATTAATGTTAATTGACAACTGAGGGAATGTGTCAAGAACCACACAGCCAAGCTCCTAAGGATTTGAGGTTGTCCATAGCAACTCCATAGACATAGAGCCTTTCACCTGCCTGCCTGAGTCACATGGTACCAAAAAGGCACTAGGCCATTTTCCAGGCCTGTTTGGTGTAAGGTATGGATGACTGAATGTACCCTGTCATCCCAAACAGGGCTGCTCCTACAGGAGAGCCAGTGTGGTGCAGTAGTTGAGAGTGTCAGGCTAGGACCTGTGGGACCAGGGTTCAAATCCCCACTTGGCCATGAAGTTCACTGGGTGACCTTGTCACTACTGCCTCTCAGTGTGAACTACCTCTCGTGGTTGTCGTGGGGATTAAATGAGGAAAGGGGAGAAATTTATGCCACGTTGAGCAGGTTGGAGGAGAAGGTGGGGTATTGAGGCAATAAATGAATAAAATAATTAATTAGGCAGAGTAAGAGTCTGGATGCGGATGCGGGTGGACAGGACGCGGGTGGCGCTGTGGGTTAAACAACAGAGCCTGGGACTTGCCGATCAGAAGGTTGGTGGTTCGAATCCCTGTGACGGGGTGAGCTCCCATTTCTCGGTCCCTGCTCCTGCCAACCTAGCAGTTCGAAAGCACGTCAAAGTGCAAGTAGATAAATAGGTACCGCTCTGGCGGGAAGGTAAACGGCATTTCCGTGTGCTGCTCTGGTTCTCCAGAAGCGGCTTAGTCATGCTGGCCACATGACCCAGAAGCTGTACGCCAGCTCCCTTGGCCTATAAAGCGAGATGAGCACAGCAACCCCAGAGTCAGACATGACTGGACCTAATGGTCAGGGGTCCCTTTACATTTACCTTAAGAGTCTAGACATCGGAAAAGGCCAAAAAAGAAGAAGTGAGAGTTATATCACTACACTCAGAGCCAGTGTGCCTCACAGGTGGGCAGAGTGCTGTTGTGCTCACACCCTGCTTTTGGGGTGCACTTGGTTGGCCACTCTGAGAACAGAATACTAGACTAGATGGGATCTTCTTAGGTAATACACACCTTTATTTGCAGGTGTGGTGGGGGGCAGTGTCACTATTTGCTGCTCTTCCTCAAGCAGCAAAATGTCACATGAACAGCTAGGATCCAGTCACAGCAAAGGAGCATCTGAAGAGCTTTGGAAATGTATCAAGCTCCAGCTGTTACATAAGAGAAATCCATCTAGTCCCATGTCCTGCTTTCTATGGTGGCTAACCAGATGATTCTGGGAAGCCCCAAAGTTAGAAACAACTCATTTTTGTTGAGGAGCTGATATTAAGAGACCTAACTATTTAAGAAGAGCCACCTAGGAGAAGCTGATTTAAAAAAAAACCACCCAAAAAACTATTTTAAAAAACTCACCAAACAATAAATTATTTACATGAGAACGGGCAGATTGGCTGAGAAGAATAAAATAGAAACACAACTCCCCTAAAAAGAGCTCTATAAGTATTTGGGTTATATCCAAAGCTAGCCATTCTTGGAGTAGACCCATTGAAATTAGCAGGCATGGCTATCTTAGGCCCATTAATTTAAATTGGTTCACCCTTAATAGGACTTTGTTCTATACATTTCTTTATTTCTAATTACATTATGCATTATTCTGAAGTAATTGTGTGCATGGGTGGCAGGGAGGATTGGATTGCATTCAATAAAGCAGGAGTGGGGAACTGACAGATCCTCCATATTATATCAAGTGATTCAACTTCAAAGAAAGAATAGGGAGCATACGCATAGGTGCGCTCAGGATTATTCCTTTGCATCTCCTTTGTGAGGGACACATTTGGCCCCCAGGCCTGAGGCTTCCTGCCCCTGGTCAGGGGAGTGCTGTCAGCAGTCCTACCGAGAACCATGGGTTGCTGCAACTAGTCCTGAGAGCTCCTGGCCTTAGCAAGCATATTAGTAAAGGGAGTTGTCCATTTTTATGGAGGAGGGGACTCCTAATCCACTGTTCGGTATGTAGCACATCATTTCATTCCCTAGAAAGTGAGATGCTGGGAACAAAGCAAAGGGTTAAACCCAATTTAGTGCTGAGTTATAGTCACTTAGTAGATTACTCACCGAGATCCACCTCTGAGAGTCTTCTGGTGGTTCCCTCGCTGCAAAAGTGAAGTTACAGGGAACCAGGCAGAGGGCCTTCTCGGCAGTGGCGCCCTCTCATCAGAGAGATCAAGAAGATCAAGAACTACACAACTTTTAAAATACATTTGAAGACAGCCCTATATCTGGAAGTTCTTAATGTTTGGAATTTTATTATGTTTTTATATCTTGCTGGAAGCTGCCCAGAGTGGCTGGGCAGGGTGTTGTTGTTGTTTCTGCTGGAAACTTTGCTGCACAAGAGATTGCACAATCTGTTGTGCAATGGGTTTCTGTTGTGTTGGGCTCCTCTGTTGAGCAACATTAAAACTCGCCTTTGCACTAGTGGACGGAGAACATTGAATACACCCATTTGTTCCTAGCATCTCCTCACCTTCCAGGGTGGTGGGCCATATAATTTTGGCCCAGATTTTGATGGCCTCACGTCAGTAACCTTAGCACCTTGTCTTCATGTCCCATATAATGAATACAACCCTGCCAATCAAGACACTCTGTTTTATATCACTTATTACTAAATTGAAAATGGTGTTTTACTACAGTAATAAAGGCCTGGTACAGCGCGAGGTACATTTTTATACAACTCTATGAACTTTGTCATTGAAAACATTATAGCCTTGAATTTGAGAGCACAGTGGAAAGCTATATAATTTGATTACCTATATTAATCAACTAGAGTACAACATATAAAACCAGTAATGCATAAGTCTGACTGGAGCCAGATAACCCTCTTGTGCATCTTAGAAAGATTTATTTTCAGTAATATAATTCATTTGACATGAAAGTATCATAATTGCTGTTGCTAGGAAGAGTTCTTTTTTCTTTCTTTCTTCTTTTGGTTAGGGAAAAATAGTTATGGTTTCAAGAGCAGCTTCTTCTGTTAAATCTCTGCATATGAAAAATGGTGTCAAGGAATGGGGAAACAGGCTCCTTGTTGTAGTAATTGTGGCAGTTTTTCATTAAGTGGCTGAGCTAACAAAGTGGTCCAGCCTGAATTATATTTCTACTGCATGAAAAAGAAAGCAGTGTGGACAGGGGAGAGTTTATAAAAAGTGTCAAAATTCAGTATCGTCTTTCGGTCCCAAGGGTTAGAACCAGACCCTTTCGGGCCGCATGCAGACATATCTGTGACTAGGAACAGTTGGAAAGTTTTTCTGCTGTGATGTGAGCTTGTAAAACTGTTCTGAGCAAGGGGAGGGAGTTTGCTTTTTAACTGACATGCGCAACAGCCACTCAGCACTGAAGCACAGCCCTTCTGGCTGCAAATAGGAAGAGCAGGTTTCCTCTGAGTGATGCATGATGCAAATAGCACATGGTCAGCACTATGGCTGGATCGTGGCCCGAATGTCTAGTTTTAATATATCTATTGATCATTTCCCATATCTCTATAAAATAAAATAAATGCAAGCATTTTTAAAAATGCATTTACCTGCCTTCCGCAAAGATACTTTATTTTCACAAGGTTGTTTCATCTTACAGGTTATAAGCAAATTATGCACTATATAAAGCTTCATGGACAGCACTGCATTGACACATCTTGGGCCCTTGTGCTGAAGGGTGGGTAGAAAAACTAAATAAATAAATAAATAAATAAAATGAAGAGGGCTACTGTGTGTGTACATAACAGGCTTCACAGTAGCCATTCAAACAACCACCTAATTCACAGCAAGAATTCCTTTAAGCTGAGTCTCCTTAAGCGCAGGCCAGGAATAAGTGTGAGATCTGTGTTCCTGTCAGCAGATTAAAACTTATTAATGCTTAGAGGCAACATGGGTTTTGTTATATATAATGTTGCAGCTATTCATCCTAGAATGCATTTAAACTTTTCTTGGCTCTCTCTCACTGCCTGTCATGCAGCTCTGTTTGGGACTTCATTAACATATTTATTCAGCAGAGAACATGTTTAGTTGTTTTTTTTCTCAGCACAAGGCTATTATGAGCTGGCAGGAAACTGCTGTAGGAAATTTCAGCAATACAAAAAAGTGCACTTGAAGCCATTAATATTATCCTTATTAAAAATGACCCTCCTTCCTTTAAGAAAATATGCTAAGTCAGTGGCTGTAGAACAGGCTGAGATACTGTGACTTAATCTTAGGAAAGTTTATTTTATATCATAGGACAAAGAGCTGTATTTCCCCCTCTGTTATCATGTTATCAGCTTCTTGCAGGATGCTACTTTTCACTGCCCAGAGAGAGTCATTTTAAAATTATTGGTTTCCCATCTCATCTTCTTTAACCACATTAATTTCTTTTATCTCTATCTGACACATAGAAGGGCTATACTGTATAATTTCAATGTTCTCTATCACACCAGGAGTACTAAATAACAACACATCTCAGTAATCCTTACAATCCACTGTATATTTTGGAAAGTTGCTTGTTTGTCTGTTGGTTCCCTATAACAGCTGCTAGTTCCCTTTAATAGCAGGTTGTGCTGATTGCAAGCACACCAGCGGGGGAAGCAAGGCTCTGTTGAGCCCTACAGGAATGCATGTGCGGTCATTGTCACTGTGGGTGGGACCAGATTGTGCCACATTTATACAAATGTCAGCATGAACAAATACTTCCAACAAACTCAAACAAATCCTATTACTGTATGTGCCTAATATGTTGCATTCCAGAAGTACATAAAACAGCCTTCCCCAGCCTGGTGCCCTCCTTATGTATTGGATTACTGCTCTCATCATTTGTGACTATTGGCAATGGTTGCCGGGGCTGCAGGACACCAAGTTGGGGAAGATTAGTAGAAAAGCTGTATATCGTAAATTATTTTTTGCTTTGCCTATCCTTCACTAACAGCACTCCTTCATTTTGACACTGGTGCACATTCTCACGTTGTGACAAACCATTCAGTTGGGACTTCTAGTTGTTTTTAGTATTTTGCAGACAAGATTCTGTCTGATTTGACTGTAGCCTATGCTAATCTTTGATGCTTCACTTCCATAGAACATTTTAGTAACTAAAGAAAAAGAGTTGAATTTATGAAGCTACAGTACAGGAGAAGGTACCATGGTGCCCTCTAGATTTTGTTGGACTCCTATCAGCCCCAGCCAGCATGACCAATGAGTCTAGGATGAAGGGAGTTGTCCAACAACTTCTGAGAAGCACCATGTTGGCTATATCTAAATAGTTTACTCCATTAGTTTTGCTAAAACAAATTTATGAATGGGTAAGCGTTCATGAACTAGAATCCATGTCATCAGATGTATGAAGTGTTATCTATGCTTGGCAGATATTGAACCTGTGGCACTCCAAATGGTGTTGGTCTGTAACCCCCATAATCCCAGGTCATCGGCCATGTTGACTAGAGCCACTGAGAGTCCAGTAACGCCTGGAGGCCCAAATTCCCTGTCCCTGATGTAGAGGGAGAAGATATAATAGAGTGTAGAGAGAAAATTACTGGTATATTGTAAACTGCCCTATGATCCTTGGATGAAGGTCAATATGAAAATTTAATAATAATAACAAACATTTTTAACAGTAGGATCAGACAATAAAATACAAAATGTGCAGTTTATGGCAATTCAACTAAAGTCAAAATCTGTGCACAATAAACATGTTGACAATGCTATCCATAATAGCATCAGCTGCTGATAGCGCAATTACCCAAATATCCTAGCTAAATATTGTTTTTGGTTGTAGGGGTGGGGAGGTGTATAGATGAGGGCAGGACTTGTCTGAATGGTGCAGCAAGAACTTTTTAAATGTTGAGCCCTGTGGTAAGATACCATTTGGACTTTGGTTCAGACCAGGGAAAGGAATTCATCTCCGTTTCAGGCAGCAAAATGTATTGGGCCTGCACTGTTGTCTAATCATTTTATCTCGGGTTAATATTTAATGAGTGAGGCTATCCAGTTTCCCATCAATCTTTCCAACCGCACATTAGATTTTTTTCTACAATCTCTTAAACCCATTTAATCTTGCTACACTTCTGTTGTTCAAATTGACACATAATTCTCCCATCCTCTTTTTGTGTGTGGCCAGATCACAATCCCTATCCTTAGTCTCAGAGTGTAGCTTGGAAAACGGTGTGGGGGGGGGGGTAGGGAGGAAGGCTTAGGTTTTCATTGTGCCTCAAGTGTACACTAAGGATTGCTTCGTTTCATCCTGCTTTTTATTCATTTCCCTAAATTTCCCAGGAGCCCTGTATGGCTCATGAACCACAGTTTGGCCACCTCTACCATATCTCTATTTCTCTATCTATATATCTCTGTTCATCCATCCATTTATTATCAAATCTGCAGACTTCTTAGCATTTTTTAAAGGACTGGCAAAACCGCCTGTCTTTAGTGTGGTTTATGCCATTGATTTTCAGTTGCTTCAGAACCTGATTCCTTATACCCTCAAAAATAATACTAGCAATATTATTTTATTAAAGCTTCCGCAGGTACAAGAGCATCCACCAACATTGCCCTATAGTAAATTAGAAGCTGCCACTCATTGTCAGGGCTGGCATTGGACTTCAGAGGGCCCTTAGTACAGGGCCACAAGTGGGCCCCCAACACACACAGACCCCACACAATGCAGCTGCTGCAGATGGCTGCCATCCAGAAATGGCGCTCCTACCCACCCAATGCTAAAACAGCCACCTGGGAGCCTGGTGAACAGCGCAGTAAGGGTCTTTCTGAGCTGCTGTAGCCCTTTGCCAGTGGCACCAGTAACCAACCTGGCCTACCACTGGCACCAGGCGCACGCACGCGCACACACACACACGTAATAGAATCCCCTATCTTATATAATTTTTTTAAGTATAAATGATCTACTTGTTAAATCCCAACAATTACTTTCCGGTTCATTTTCTCTCGCACACACATGCTCGTCTTTTCTTTTCTTTTCTTTTTTGTTCAGCCTCCTAATATTTCTGCCTGAATTCTTTCACGACAGAAGCAAATGAAAATTACACCGTGGTTTTTAGGTCTCTGTTTCCTGATTTTTGCTTGTCATGTCATGAACTTCCTCAGAACAGTGAAATGGCAGCCCATCTCCCAGAGAGCTCCAGACTAGAATTTCGAAAGTTGTCTTGTTAACAGCTTGTCAGGAACCTACATTTCAGTCTCGCTGAGTTTATATCATGCACGCAAACAGACACACATTTGTGGGGGGGGGGGAGTTGCTGGAAATTATGATTTTTACAGGTTCTGACATTTTTCTAAAGAACTGGAATGCTCAAGGCTGCTCCCCCCACCCCTGTCTGCCTCCCTTAACAGGCTATGCTGTTTGGGGTAATATTCTGCGTTTGCAGCAACTGAACATCAGAGCAACATTCAGTTTCTTCCCTTTAAACATGTTCTTTGAATTATTTAAGGTGTTTTGATGTAGGCTAGAATTTGTAACAAAGTCCTCCAGCTTTTATCCTAACAAAAAATCAAAAAGGTTGAAGGGTTTTTCTCCCCCTCCTTCCCCTCCTCCCTCCGCTGCTTTTCTCCCCCCTCTGCTTTTCCTCCCTCCTCTCTCTGCTTTTAATAGATCCTAGGTTGGAGCATCAGGGGACTTCCTTTTATGTTGTACAGCATGAAATGACTTAGTCAGGGCCTTCCTGATTAATTTATGAAGACTAAGGAAAAGAGAAGAGAAAAGGGGGCTTGGAGGGGGGGTAGGGGAATACGGAGGCCCGTTGGGAATCGACCCCTAGCTGTAGCAGATCAACTCACTTTTGTGGAATGAAAAGAGACTTTTAAATAGTGTTTTTTAAACCGTTGGCTCCTTGACCCATGGAAGTAACACAAGGAGGCAGCTTTGGGGGTGCAGAGACAATAATAGAGTCCAAGGAACTGCTTCCTGTGCAAACACTGGGCCTTTCCTTTCTCTCTTTTTCTCTCCTTTTTATTTTTTTATTGTTTTGTGCTAAAACAGTGGTGGATTGGAAGATTAACATGCTCTGAGGTAAAAGGGGAATGGTAGAAAATCCACCCTAATTTCCCTCATGTAAGACACATCGGGGGGGGGGGCAGAGAGAGATTTCCCTTCTCTCAGCTTGCAGGTGACAGCTGTTGGTCACTTAACAAAATGGCCTCCACAACAACACCCCCACACCCATTCACACACCTTTGGCTCAGCCTGCACCAGCCATGTTGATGCATCATTGCCTCTCAAAATTAGTTATAGCGCTCAGGGCTATCCTCAGTTGCCAAATTGCCACCACTAAGATTGAAAGAGGGGGGGTGAAAGAGAGCTCAGTTTATACATGTATAGTGCTTATGACCTCCGTCTCCCAGCCAAATGCTGAGAAAAGAAAGGGGGGAAGTGGTGAAGGAAGGAAATTGCTACCCTGAGGCTCAGTCTGTTTCTTACAGTTCTACCCCTACCCCCCACCTCCGCCCTGCTCCCCCTCAGCATTCGGAAGCCAGAGCTGGTCTAGCCATGGGGAGGCCCTGGACTCATTTCATCAAGCTGTCAAAGAGCTAGTGGAGCTAAGAGGACTCTCTCCTGCCTGGGGCAAGTTCAAGTCAACATTCAATTTCCTCCCCCTTCCTTTCTTCCTTTCTATCTTCTCTCTCCCTCCCCGAGCCCCCCACCCCGCAAAAGCTCTTGGCTAGCTTCTACGCTTCTCCCTGAGCTGCAACAGCTCACAGTTTCTTGCCAGTGGGGAAAGACTCGGGGGACCTTATAAAGGACACAGTGGCAAAATTGCTGCAATAAATCAGTAGCCCTTCGACACTTGGCGGAAGCTCAATGTTTTGGCAGTTTCTTCCTTCTTTTTTTGTTTTTTTGCGTAAAGCCTCAAGTCCCATTAGTGGGCTTTTCTGTCAGCTTGGCTCATGATAAAGCTCCTTCTTCCCATCTTCTTAAGCAACACCCTGCAGACTTTAATATGGTGCCAAACCTGAGTATGTGGCAGAGGGACCCAACACCCCCTCACATCCCTTATACACACAGAAACACACACACACACACGCACGCACGCACCCACACACACCATGCCACCATTGCTACCACCCAATCATTGTGAGGTGCAGGGAGCAGGGGGCTCCATCAGCTAGGCCTCAAAACCATATGAACCCCAGGACCTGTTCAGCTTTAGAAAATGCAAAATAGCAACAGACTTTTATGAGGAAGTGCAGAGTGCCTTTTCCCTGCTGCTTTGTAAATGCAACTAGTGCTCACATACTTCTAGAGTTCCGAAAGGAACGGCCTGCAGCTGAAGCCTGCTTGAATGTTAGGGGAAGACCCATAGCTCAGTGGTTGGAGTATGTGCTTTGCATGTTAAATCATCAACACAATCCCCTTCATCCCCAGTTAAAAGGTTCAGATTGCTAGGGATGGGGTAAAACTCTGCCCGAGACTCTGGAGAGTAGTAGCCATAGTTGCTCTGAATGGGCAGATAGGGCAGATAGTTTGAAATGATATAAGGCAGCTTCCTATGTCTTGCCACTAAAGACTCATCACATAATCCCAGATTTGGGGTAGCTGGAAGGGAGGAACGGCGCTCCGCACATGTTCAGAGACACTTGTGTTTGTTTAATGGCTGCATATTGGTACAAATCAAGGCCTATGCACTCACCTCTGGAAATAGCTTCATTGTAAGTTTGAGTCTGATGTTTCTTTTTTCGAAAATTAAGCACCGTAAAATGATACAAGGGTAGACTGAGGCATGACTCACGAGTCACTTGTGTTCTCTGGGCAGTCCAACTGTCGGTCTTGAATAAAAGGATGTCTAGGTTTTTCTTTCTTTTCTTTTAAGTCTCTTTAGGGGGACGGTAACTATGTAGGACAGCACATGCTTTGTGCTCAAAATCCTGACATTTCTAGTAAAAAGGAGCAGGTAACAGGAGCTGCAAAAGGCCATCTTCATGAACCCTGGAAAACAGCTTCCGGTCAGAGCATTGGTCTAGAATGATGAATATATAGCCTATCTAATGTAAGGCAGCTTCCTAGAACTTTCCAGTTTGCACATGCAATGATTGGGCAGAAGCGGGAGCTATATGTAAGCAGATATTGTGTCAGGGAAAGTTGGAGAGTATTTATGAAACTACGTAACACACTTGAACCTTGGATTCCACAGACTGAAATCTCAATTTAAACCTTGCCCAGTGCCAATGCACATTTTGTCCTCACTGCCACTGAAAAGGGTGATGTCATGCCTCAGCTCTCAAACGCCTTAAGTACTGGTGCAAAGGTAGAGGAGTTTGGCCCCATGTTCTCCAAATCAACCTAAGGGATGGCCTTGCTCTCTGAATTTGCTTCTAAGACTGATCAAACAAAGTGACTTTAACTTTCTTCCACACCAACCACCTAAGGATGCTTAGCCCTCACGCAACTGCTGTTTCTGACTAGAGCATTGGCCTTCCACAATTAGGCTACATGGCACCTCAGGTGGATTGCAACAATGCCTGCATCACTGCTTTCTTCCGGCCTTATAACTTGAAAACTGAGCTTGCATTTTGCTTCCTCTTATTGGCCTAGGCCTTGGGAGTGCAATTGCACCACACACACACCCGGGGCATGCACTCATGGGTTCCAGGTGGGTCCACAGATTAAGAGTCTCATGCTCTACTTGACAGAGCTATCCTGGCTAGTTGAAAAACACTGCTCTGGAGGACATTAAGTGACATTGGGCTACAAGGATCCATGCCAAATCTGTCTGTCTGTCTGTCTGTCTGTCTAGCTAGCTATTTCCAGTTTGCATATAATCATTGGGCTGTCCTCGGGCTAGTCCAATACTCAAGGGTTTGTTTAATCTCTGATTTGGTGAAGCAAGTGTCTGTGCTTTTTTAGGAACAATGCAAAGCCCTGTAGTTGTTTCCGCTGGCTCCTTAATGCCTGTTAGCTACTGCTTGCTGCTGCAGGCAATGCTCCTGGTATATTGCCCCAAAGCCTTGCTCAGTGCCCCCATGGGCCTCAAGCACTGCAGCTATAGCCACCTTTGCCTCCCCCCCATCCAGCTGAGAATCCATGGCACAGTTTGAATGTATCTGCATTAAGTGGCTGTGCAAGTACCTGCCTTCCAGGCAGCCCCAAACCTTTTCTGGTTTTAAATATTTAACACTGATTCTAGTAATATATGCATATGTGAAGTATATGTCTGCTGTATATTTAAAGCAGCAAACTATGTTGTTGTTTTTTTACACAGTGATTCTTCCTACATTACTTTTACAATGCTTTTATTTTCTCTCTTGCACCATCTGAGAATCCTCTGTAATCTCAAACCTTGCTATATAAACGGTTTACTTTCACTGTGGTATTATAGGACTGAGGACTAAGGGAATAGATCTGGACCATGAAAGAAGATGAAAAAGATGAAATTTGGCTTTTAACAAACAAGTCTTGTCCAGTAGGATCAATAGCTATGCAAAGTGGCACCAATCCCTCTGTGTAGCTAACTGAAATATTGTAAAAACCCTGATAATGTTCCCCACTACCTGAGATACTTAAGAGGCAGAAGAGGAAATATGTAATTCATTTGGTTTAGATTCCATTCAAATATAGTATTGGAAAATGCCAAGGTCACTTAAATAATGCAAATAGAGTCCAGAAAACAAGGCCGCCTGATAACACTTCAGTAATGAAAGTGAATGAAAACTATGCAATTTGAGAAGAAAGGAACAGAGAGGTTTTGTTTTGTTGTTCAGGCCTTGTACGTAGCAGGGTGCTATTCAGCTAAACATACAAAAGAAAACTCCCTTAGAACTACACAGCCAATCCAGACGCTTGCTACTTTTTGTGAATATCATACCACTCTGCTTAGTTGCTATAGACCACCTCAACCCACCCCCCTTCTTGGTTAGTTGACTTTAAGATTAACAGAATAAACACCTACAAACTGATTGATCCCTGCTGTTGTACTTCCAAGATCCATAGAGAGAGAAGATAGTACTGCTATTAATCTGAACAGTACAGAAATGCACCCATTCAGCAATTAACCACGATTAAACAAAAAAGGCTGTTTAAAATAAGCACAGGAATGAGTTTATTTGACCATTGACCATAACAGAACATAAAACAGAATACTAAATCATAATGCCACCAGAAATCAGGCTGTAAACAAAGAATTTGTAACCTAGCTTAGATTAACAAGGTTATTTAATGAACATGAAAATGTATTTAAGAATCATGGTAAAATGTGTAAACTTATGCAAAAGTTGCATATACTGTGCGTAATAGAATATTGCTATATGTGTCAAATATATCTGTATAGGGTTGTAGCCAATGTTAGTCCTACTCAGAAGGCACCCATTGAAAATAATAAGCATGACTAAAGTAGAGCCATTGATTTTAGTGGGTCATCTTTGAATATAACTGTAGTTGGATGCAATCAATAGAGCCTCTTTCACAGTAGCCGATGACATGGCGTAGCAGGAGGGCTCACCTGACCACCTAACACTAAGTTGTCTGCTCCTTACTCTGATGGTGGGTGGAGTGAAGCAGCAGGGAGTGTGGCATGGTCCAAATGCACCCAACAGGTGCTCAAGTGGTGCGCTTGCATTGTGGCGACCTTTTTGCCACATCATCCCTCTCCTTCCCAATAAGAAGCCGCGTCTCAGCTGTCCAGAGGTCAGGTGAGTGCTTGCCATGCCTTCAGAGGCGGCCCTTATGATTATCCAGTGACCTCCCAGTATGCCCTATATTATAACCCCCAACAAGAGGCCAGTCTAAGAGACTGTTTTGGATTACTGCCATCTCCAGCTTTCTAAACATTTGCTACTAATTCTTGCATTGTTGTAGAACGTTGTTTGCTCTGCACAACTTTGGAAGATGTTTCAGCAAAGGTACTTTTTGCTATCATCTTTATTGCTCTCTACAGTAAGGAAAAGCTTTTGAGGTCATCTAGATTCAGGCAAAGTTACATTTTTGTCACTTGGTAACTGCACTATTCATGGGTGCTCGAGTATATTATTTTATAATTTCTATTTTAAAAACTGCTGGTTTTATTCATATTTGGTGGGGGGGGGAATTACGACAATTCAAGCAGCTTGAAATTGGTTTACTTTTTCCTCTTAGGAAAATAGTACCTTCAGACAGTGTTTTTTTCTGGGGGTATGCAGGGGTATGCATATCCCTAAACATTTTGTGAATCTTAAGTTTGGCCTCATTGAGGGGCAGTATTTCAATATGTGTAGAAAAATGAGAGTACAGTACCCCCAAACAGTATTTTTTTAGAAAAAAGCAATTCCTTTAGACATTGTTGCTTATAAATCAAGAAGGTCAGTGCAACTTCTTGAAAATCAGAAATAATAATTAAGGTTTAAATGAGGTCCAAATCAAGGCCTTTCTTGATTTTCAAGGACACTTGGGAACTCTAATACGGGAGTCTCTCTTTCTCTGTGTCTCACCCCTAGAAAGATCAGCCTTGCCTTCACTTCCAGGGCACATTTGGCAGCAACCAGCTCGATGATAGCAGATCAAGCAAACTCCAGAAAGTATTGTTTGTTTGGGATTTCATTTTTGAAAAGCTTACTTGCCACTAGCAAGATTCAGGCTTAAACCTGCCTCTGCCCCCAAACTGTTTTTACAAAAAAAAAGAAGAAGAAAAGTGGGGCAATTAGGATCTCCTTTGCAAACATTCTTGGTGGAATTAAGAGGCAATTGGCACAACTCTGCCAGTAATCCCTTTACAAGCCTTTATGAACACAACACAATAGGCTGTTTACAGATTTACTTATAGACCTGGCGTGTTAACAGGCCTGTAGGAAAATTCAGGTAATTGAGGCTTTTGTCTTTAAATGAGCCCCCATAGCTGTCAGCGGTTGCCATTCCTCACATTTCTTTAACTGTGTATTTTGACAAGGGCTTTTGTCCCATTGACAACAGCTGCGTGGGAGGTGAAGATGTGGAGAGCTTTCTCTTCTCCCTCCACCCTTTAAATTCCTTCATGGCTCACATTCTGTAAGAAAAGCTTGTTGCATGGCTTAAACCAGCAAACTTTCGCCTTGGTTTTTGTTTCCCCACTCTTCTGAATGTGCTGCTTCTCTGGTTTTCCAGATAATAGTTGCACAGCAGGATGACTCAGAACCAATTTATTTCTGGGGCTTGGGTTCTCATGAATTACACACACTCAGGAGGTGTTGGGCACCAGCAATATACTCCAGTATATTAATATAGTTTATTATTATTAGTTATTAAATTTGTATACTGCCCTGTAGCCGCAGGTCTCACCTAGTTTACCCCTTTAATGTGTGTGTGTCTTCAAATATTCTCTCCTATTCCACGTTCAAAAATTCTTACCAAGGGTTTTTGATGATACAGTGGCAACTTCAGTAGACCCAGCAGATCTACCTGTAATACACTTGTTTGCACACATCACAATAAGCTAAACTGTAGTTTATTAAAACCATGTGGATGTGCTGGTTCTTGGGAGTAGTTTGTGCGCACTTTGCTCTTCCCAGTTTCTTTTAGCACAGTGTGGCCTGGCAGCTAAGCAAACACAATATATATGTATATATATTCCATTCCCTTTCCCCCAGCTGCAAGATGTCTATGACAAAAGTGTCTCTCACCAAATGTAAACAAACGGTGGGAAAGACTATGAATTGAAAGGTGAGAAAATAGATGTACCTTTCCCTGTTTATCTGTTTGCTTTGTAACACAAAAATCTTAATAAAAACTAATTAAATGTGTGTGTGTGTGTGTGTGTGTGTGTGTGTGTGTGTGTGTGTAGGGAGAGAGAGAGAGAGAGATAAAAAAGATAAAAAGTTGTGTGTAAATTGAAAGTGCACAGGGTAAAATAAGACATGAAAAGGGGGGAGAAAAAGAAAAATACATAATACCCATATGCAATACAAAAGAACCTTATAAATATTGCAAGATTGTTATTGTAATTATCCTATAGTTAATGTAATACAGTGTTTATAAAAATGAATTCCAAACATTTCTTTAAAATTTCCATGGCAAGTCTATGTTTACATGTGATGTGTTCCTGTGTTGCAAATTTGTACGTATCTTCTATCTATTCCAGGGGTCGGCAACCTGTGGGCCATGGGCCACAAGTGGCCCACAGGGTCGTTTAAACGACCCACGAGCCACCCCCAGACCAAGCTGTCTGCTTGATGAGTCCCTGTGTGCTGTGCTAAACCGGCACAGCGCAGAGCGGGGACTCGCTTTTGCAGCCCCGGAAATCGCGTCTGCGCAGACGTGATCTGGCCCACAGAGCGATCTCTGCGGGAGTGAACCGGCCCAGGCGAGGTAAACCTTGCTGACCCCTGATCTATTCATTAAAGGGAGCTGCATTTTAATTTTTTCCAGTTCATCAATACCTGTCCGTTTGCCATAGTAGAGGCACGGAGAGTCCACTCATATTGTCCCTTTCTTAGGTTCCAAATATTGGGTATATACGGTAATTCAGAAGGATATTTTCCTCAGCAAATTTAAGATTATTCCATACAGTTGCATTGATTGTCTCTATTACCCTCTGCCAAAAATTTACCAATGTAGGACATTGTAAGAACATGTGTTTTAAAGAACTGTTGTCCCTGTTACGTCTTCAGCAGCTAGATGTCTTAGATAGCCCTTCCATAAATAAGCGTAATGTAGTCAGGTAAGTTCTGAATATTATTTTTTGCTGTATAAGTCTTAGTTTTGCCCACAGGGCAAAACCTGGGTACAGATTGTAATTAAGTAAGAGAACTAGGGAGGAGTGGCTGATTTGTATGGTTCTAATAAACAATAGTACAGTGGTACCTCAGGGGGGTGGTGCTGTGGTCCAAAGGCCTAGGGCTTGCCAATCAGAAGGTTGGTAGTTCAAATCCCCGCGACAGGGTGAGCTGCTGTTGTTTGGTCCCAGCTCCTGCCCACCTAGCACTTCGAAAGCACGTCAAGTGCAAGTAGATAGATAGGTACTACTCCAGTGGGAAGGTAAATGGCGTTTCCGTGCGCTGCTCTGGTTTGCCAGAAGCAGCTTAGTCATGCTGGCCACATGACCCGGAAGCTGTCTGCAGACAAATGCCGGCTCCCTCGCTCTATAGAGCGAGATGAGAGTGCAGCCCCAGAGTCATCCGCGACTGGACCTAAGGGTCAGGGGTACCTTTACCTTCACTGTATGGCTTTCTGCGACACGCAAAGCAGGCCCAAAGCAACAGTGTGTTGTGGCATCTTAAAGACTCATAGATTTGCTATGGTATAAAACTTTCATGGATTCCAGCCCACTTCATCACTTGCAAGTTCACCTTGTGTCCACAGAAACTCATGGCGTAACAAATGTGTTTGCCTTTAAGGTGCTACAAAAACCCTCATTGCTTTTGCTGCAAGAGACTAAGACAGCTACTCCTGGAGAATTTTACAGTATAAGATCTCTCTTATTAATTATATATGCTGGTGGAATATACATTTCACTACTAATACTAATAATATACACATAAATAATAATATTTATATGATAGAAAATGTTCCTGGGTATCAATAGTTTAGATACATCTTGTTTTAAATGTGTATCAGAAGTTAAATGGTACATTTGCTGTTGTCCGCAGAATGCATCTAAACTGACACATCCATTTAGAGGGGACTGTTCAAGAATAGGGAAGAAAAAGGTTCTATTTCCTTGGCAAGCAATGTATGTCCTTAAAAAAAACAATGCAAAAACCCACCTCTCCAAAGGATTATGGGATAGCTTCCCATAGTTCAGTGAGGCAGGAAAACAAATCAAAGGAAATCCAGGACTAATCACTCGTGCCCAGAAAATTTAGTCTGCAAACAACACAGAAATTATCTACTTAATCCAGAAGCAGATCAAATCCCTGTTAGTCTTGTATTAAAAACTGTACATGAATGTACTTAGACAGTACCACATGTTTGAACCAGACCACAAATTTCCCTTTTACTCCTGCTGAGGAATGCTCTAGATCTTTTTTCATTCTTTTTTAGGGAATATCAATCATAAGAATGGTTAACAAAGAACATGTTAAAGTACTATAACATGTACATTGTTAACCATTCTTCTGATTTGTGTCAATTAAAAAAAGATCTGTAAGGTGAACCTACTTAAAGGTAAAGGTAAAGGTACCCCTGCCCGTACGGGCCAGTCTTGCCAGACTCTGGGGTTGTGCGCCCATCTCACTTAAGAGGCCAGGGGCCAGCGCTGTCCGGAGACACTTCCGGGTCACGTGGCCAGCGTGACATCGCTGCTCTGGCGAGCCAGAGCCGCACACGGAAACGCCGTTTACCTTCCCGCTGGTAAGCGGTCCCTATTTATCTACTTGCACCCGGAGGTGCTTTCGAACTGCTAGGTTGGCAGGCGCTGGGACCGAGCAGCGGGAGCGCACCCCGCCGCAGGGATTCGAACCACCGACCTTTCGATCGGCAAGTCCTAGGCACTGAGGCTTTAACCCACAGCGCCACCTGCGTCCCCTGAACCTACTTATGCTATTGTAAATATTGCTATTATTAATGTGTGTTCTGTGTTTCTTTGTTCTTCGTTGCATTAAAGAGTTGCAGCCATATGGCATTTTCTGATTATTATTTTTTCCCTTAATATTTTTAGTGTTCTAAATGTCTTACATCAGGTATGGGGAAACCTTTTCATTCCAGGGGCCACATTTTCTTCTGGGCAACCTTTTGGGAGCCACCTGCAGGTCAATGTGAGGCAAATGGGAGCAGAACAATTAATGTCCATCTTACCTTTGTTTCTACACACACTCATGCATCCTTCTCTGTCCTCCATTGAGGCAAGCAAGTTTTATAGAATCATAGAATTGTAGGGTTGGAAGCATCATCTAGTCCAATGTCCTGCAAGACAAAGCAAGACCAGTGAGGGGTGTGGCTTGGGGAAAGAGGATGTAGCCTAGAGAGGAAATGTGACCTGGAGAGACTTGAAAATTCACTTATCCAAATGAGAGGAATTAGTACCCAATCCTTGCTATACACATTGTAGATTCAGATATTCGAACAACAAGCATTTTTTACTTCATTGTTTACTTTTTGCTGGTTGGCTGAGGAATTGAGAGGGAACAATAGGACCGGGGCTGTCTTAAGCATATGCACTGGGGTGCAAAGATCCGCCCGGCAGCCCACCCCCAGGTTGCCCAGTCCCAGGTGTGCGGGAGGGTGGAGCTGGCTGGCCACCTCAGCATTTCGCTGGCTCGGTCGCCCCCAAACTCACGGCACAGAGCTGCCCACAGCAGAAGAGCCCACTGTGGCGCTCCGATCAATGGGCGGGCTCTTCCCTGGACTCAACTCTCAGGCCCCGGACTCTCAGCCTGGCACCCCTGAGAGCCTGGCATCTGGGTGCCCCACACCCCTAGATGCTATGGGCAAGATGGCCCTGAATAGGACAAATCAGCAGTTTTCCTGGGTTTTCTGGGGGGCGTGATGAGCTGGGGGGGGGTTCCAACATTTTGTGGTCAGGAATGCATTAGAAAATTTCCCATAGGAATCAATGGAAATTGTTGACTTGTTATGCAAATACTCACCTAACATACTCTTTCCATAGACCTCATTGTGTTTGGATAACAACAATAATGAACATTTGATGCCCTTTCTGGATACTCAGAATTAGCTGCCTGAGGCAGCTGCCTCACATGCCTTCAGACAGTGGAACATGCCTTCAGGGAAGTGGAAATGGCATGCAAATAACTGCTCCTAGGTTTTAGAGGTCTTTCTGTCCATTCTGTCCATTTTGATAGAAGCAGACGTCTAGTATCCCTCAGAGGGAGAACCAGTGTAAGATGCCAAAGATCAAATCTCTTCCCCACTGGTTGCTAGTGCTTTGACCGCAAAATCCAAAGTCAACTAATTCATATCCTCTGTCTAAAATAATGTAACTTGAGAAGCAGCCCTTGGTGGGCAACTGACAAAATGTGCCATAATATATTTTCCAGGGAAGATGAGATTCCCTGTTTTAATGTAGAAACCACCCCCCTGCTGCTTTTGAGGTCATTTTGTGCCCATAGAGAAGGCTGCAATAGCTTCATTTGTACTTTGCAATGGTAATGTTTTCTCATCTCCAGCCAGTGAGATCTATGCATCCCTAAACATTCCAAGGTGTCATTATCCTGCCATATGTACAGCTGAAAATAGAACTATTCCATTTTCAAAGCCAGCAAGTGTGTCCAATGTAAAACGACTGCCACCCCTTCTCCTTCTTGACTTTATGGGTTTTTTCCCATCTAGAAAATGTTTTAAGAACTTTAGTCTCCTAAGATTTTAAGCACAGGAGAGCAACTGTACTACAAATTGATAAACTTGAGACCAGGTTACTTAAGGAACTGCATTGCCCCATATATCCTTGCCCAGGGGTGGAGGAAGGGGAGTGCGGTGGGTGCGGGCCACCCCGGCTGTCACCACTGAGGGGGGTGACAAAATGCCGGGTGGCACTCACCGTGGGGCCTGTAGCGCACCTGAGCCACGCTTCTCTCCTGGGAGTGACACAGTGGCTTGGGCGCTCACAGGCTCCACACTGCCCCAAATGGTCCGCCCACTGCCTCCCCCCCAGCTGTAGGGTGGCTGAGTGGGAGGAGGCAGGCAGTCTCTGGAGGCCCCCGCAGTGCACCCCGCTTTTGCCCTGCCCCTGGGCGTGCCACTTCCTCTGCTGCTGTCCTTGCCAGCAACTGTGCTCCTTAGCTCTAGGGGACTGCTGAGAGTATTGCATGCCCCACAGTCTTAAGTCTTTTGTATTTTATATCACTTCAACAACGGAATGAATAAAGATAGCTCTTTCCCTGTAGAATCACATTGAAGTGGGCAACGCTTTCTTTCTGTTGAGGGTTTCATTCCCTCAAAGGCATCCTGGCAATGGATAGAAATCATACAGCCAGCATTTTTAGTAAGCTTTCTACTATGATCCCAATAGAGTCGGATTCATGGAAGTGTGACCAGTTCGGTCACACTGGGGGGGGAGCCTTGGGGGTGCTGCGGGGGGCGCGACAACCACAGTATGTTGTAGAATGGAAGGCAAGAGATGAGGGCGCCAAATTTTAGCATCACATAGGATGTCATTGAACTTTGAGACCCCAAGGTCGTCCACTGATCCCAAACCTGAACAGTAACAGCCAAATTAGGTTCCACATGTCCCCAAGTCAATATATATGTATTTTGGATTCTGTGTCCCAATGTACCCGTCTAGACATTGAATCAATATAGTAAAGTCCCAAATGGACTATGAGGAGGATCTGTAGAAGAATCTCTCCAAATTGGCTAACTAGTCAACAGAACAGCAGATAAGAGTCAATGTTTATGTCTCAATTTGCCCTTACAGACATTGAGATGCTTCTGCCATTCTGTTGCCCAGGGAGCCAGTTTGGAAAAATCCTTTTTGAGATCCTCACAGTCCACTCAGGATTTCACTGTCCTTAATAATTTGGGTCATCTGCACAGTTTGCTACTGCAAGCTATGGTATTCATTTCTAAATCCAAATAATTTATGAACAAATTAAATTGTCCTGATCTCAATACAGATTCTTAGGGATGTCCCCACTGGGTGTTAAAGCCCACTCTCAGAACAGTTTCCAATACATAGGAGGAACATTTGCCTTCATATGCCATGACTGATATGCTAGGAACTTTTAGTGAAGGACTTCATCAAATGGCCTTTTACCCAGCCCAAAATATCTCACTTTTCCAAATGCTCAGGGCAGCTAATGCCTATCTACTGGGATGTTTGTGTATTTATCCAAATTTAAATAGCATTATTTGGGTATGTTATTTTAGTTCATGTTAACATGCTGAGATTATTTATTTCAATGTTAAAATAGGGAATACGTTTTCAAAGGGAAATGATGTGATTTGCCAGGGAAATTCAAAATTCTGGTTGTATTGTAAAAATAAAAATGGAGGGAGTCTGTGACATTTTTTATTGATATTACCTTGTGTTTCTTTCACAAAGATAAGTTTATTATTATTAATTTCATAGAATTTACACACCTCATTATCTACATGCTTACCAATACTCTCAAAGAATTCTAAAATTCAAATAAATGTGGTTATTGCAGTCCCTTCTAATTGTGCTACATATCTTATGAGGCCCTTAGTGCTAAGAAGGTTTTGAGTTGTATACATTGATGTGTATAATTTCTGCATCTTTTCATAACAGAGTCTTCTATTTCTTTCTTTTTAATCTACAGTGTGACAGTGAGAGTGACATTGACGATAAGGTAAGTCCAAACGTCCTTTCCTTTTTGTTTTGACTCTACTGCCTTCCTGAAGCTTGGAAACTCTTTTTCCAGGAAAGTAAGAGGAAACTATCTGCTTTTATGCCAGATTTTAGAAATAGTGATTGCTAAACCTCAAATGCTTTGGGTCACTATACAAGATGTCTTTTCCCTTGGGCTTTACTATGTACATAAAATAGGGTTTGTTGTTGCTAACATGACGACCTTCTTTGATTAATGTGCTTTGATTGGAAGAGCACTCAAGACTGCAATAGCATTCCTATCATGTTATTTTGGAGGAAGACTTCCCTCAGTAACTGCTTGAAAGGCAATATTTTATTTATAATGACTTTTGAATATGTCAGTTTTCGTAATGGGTTTCGAAGATGGACAACCAATCTTTGCAGATGATGTTGTAACTGTCAAGGTATATTTTGGCTTCATGCATACATATTTATCATGCAGCAAAGATTTTTTTACCCCTGACCCTTTTGCTTGATACTCGCATTAGTCATTGGGAGATTATAGTCAGATGTTTGGGATGGGGAGAGATGAATGTATGGGTTCTTGTTTAAACCCAGTGACCTCCACTGACCTAAAAATGTCCCACCTATAGAAGAGGCAAGTTTAATTAACATCACTAAACTCTGAAGCACTCCCACTGACTGCAGTGAGACCACTATGAGACTATGTTGAATTCCATTGTGAGCTTCAGACTGACATTGTGTTAAAAGAAAAATTTATTGCCTGTAAATAAATAACCTTCAAGTTCATCAGATATTAGTCTCAAGCCATGCTGACATTTACAGCTGCCTTGGTTCTGTCTTTGAGTGGGCTGAAGTTTTTACTGCAATTTTTGAAGAATACAATTAAAGTAACATTCAGACAAAAAGGGAGTGTTAAAATATGGAAGTTGTTTTGGCCATATAAATTAGAAATACAAATATATTGAGTTGTCATAACTCTCAAGAAATGTTGATCAAATGTTTTCATATCTATCTTCTTTGCACTCACATCAATACATTTCCAGTTCAGATAAAGACAGGAACTACAAATTGTTTGTTAAATGCTTTTATTTAATTAAAACATTTCTCTCCCACTCTTCACTGCAAAAACAATTCCAGGGTGGGTAACAATAACATATATACAAAACAGCGTAAGTGACAGCATAATACAGGTTAAAACAAGGCAAATGAATTATAAATGAACCCAGGAAACACCAAATCTGATATAACCAAGTCTTTACCCCGCACCAGAAGTTGAATAGCAACACCACCCTTTGTATCTCAGAAGGAAGGGAGTTCTAGAGCTGAGGTGCTGCCACCTCGAAGGTGTTGCATGGAAGGCACCATATTCCCCCTCCAGTGTTGAAGCACTGTACATTTGGCTGGCTGTCATGCATGTATATTTGGTAGTAAATTCTCAAAAAGCAGGAAGATTAACCCCAAGAGGGGCTTGCAGTTGGGCAGCTCCACACCATTTAGCTAAGGTACCCAGTTTCTGCCATGCATCACTAATGTCTTGGGATGGAGATAATTTGCCTTGGAACCTCTTTGGCATCCAAAAAAGTCCAGAACGATATACGGTAGTCGTTGAATGAGGCACAGTCTCAGGGTAGTGGAGGACGTTTTCATAAACAAGAGTGCTGTGAACCACTGCTTGGGTAGAACGGGTCCTACCTTTTACAATAAAGTACCAGCCCCTCACTTGGTCATAGCACAGATAACAATATAATAGAGTGTCATTTGTCAAGTCCCTTCCATAGAAGCTTCAACATTCATCTCTCCAATACACAAAAACAGAGAAGATTCTTGTAGAACAGGGGTTGGCAACCTAAGGCCCATGGGCCGGGAGAGGCCCATGGAGGCCATTTAACCAGCCCACAACCTGCCCCCAAACCGAGCCGCCCATTCGGCGAGTCCCTGCGTGCTGTGCTAAACCGGCGCGGCTTGGCGATTCTTTTCTGCGGCTCCGGAAATCACTTCTGTGCATACCCAGATGCCAGAAATCGCGTCTGCGCATGTCCATGGTGCCAGAAATTGCTTCTGCACCTGCCCAGACACCGAAAATTGCTTTTGAACAGGCGCAATTTTTGGCATCTGGGCATGCGCTGAAGCAATTTCCGGTGCTGCGGACATGCGCAGAAGTGATTTCCGGCGTTGCACTGCATCGGTCCAGCCCACAGATGATCTCTGCAGGAGTGATCCGGCCCATGCCCGGTAAGCCTTGCCGACCCCTGTTGTTGAAGCTTAAATGCTAACAAATTTCATGATCTAGGGCTTTATCAGAGGCAAGAAGTATTATTTGAAAGAGGAGGCTCGAGTCCTCCAAAGTTTACGCCACAATAAATATTTTGGTCTCTAATGCAAGATTTAAAGTATTTAAAAGACAGTGGAACCTTGGTTCTTGAACGGCTTAGTTGACAAACAAATCGAAACCCGAATGCTGCAAACCCGGAAATGAATGCTTTGGTTTGCGAACTTTTTTCAGAAGCCGAACGTCCAATGCGGCTGCCGGCTATTGTTTCCGGGGCGCCTGCACCAATCGGAAGCCGTGCCTTGGTTTCTAAATATTTTGGAAATCGAACGGACTTCTGGAATGGATTAAGTTCAAGAACCAAGGTTCCATTGTAAATGAAAAATATTATTTGGGGGAAAACAGCTTTGGTGGTTGGTTTTCAGTTAAACTAGGAATGGGCAAACTGGGGTCCATGCTTCTGTAAGTCTCAACATCCTTTAGAATTCCACTTTCTCATCTTACAAAGACTGGGTGAATTCCAGAAAAAGTTGGGCTGACTTAAGTCACAGAAAGGTGATTAACCTCATAGTTAAACCCTTTTGATTTCAAATTTCCTTTGACATGTTCCCCATCTCACTAGCTATCAGTGTTGCAGATATCATTTTGAATGGTGGGATAGTGGAAGCTTTGTGCAACCCTCACTGCTGAACAAGATATCCACCTCAAAATAAAATAACAACAACAACAACAACAACAACAACAACAACAATAATAATAATAATAAAGTTTTATTTAAAAAATCAAATTATAAAACTAACAGAGAGATGCAGAAAATTTGCACATCTCCAAATTTAGAATTGGGTTGTCATTTGGCTTAGAGAGTTATAAAGTGTTTCTGTTTGACCTCTGCTAAAACCACAGGAGGTAAAAAATACCACAAATGCAGGAAGATACCTGGGAAGCCTACACTAATAAAGCAGATTTCCCCCCTCTGTTCAAAATCAGGAAAATGTATTTTGCCTTTCATCCTTTCACTGCCTTCTTTTAAAAGTCTTGCTGCATGTTTAAAGTTGCCCCAGATGAAATCACAGATGTGTTTTGACACATAAGCCATAAGAGAGGGGGCTGGATTAAGCAACAACAGCTTGTATTATGGTGTGTGTTGATATTTTTTCGGTTGCCACAGTCAAGTAGCTGAGGCCAAAAGGGGAAGAGGGACTGATGGGGCTGAGTCTACCTGGTGCAAGTGCAACCATTTAACGCCGATGTGAAGAGCTGTAGTGGCCTGGGCTAGCATAAATCCATCACAGTATTGGCACGTCCAGTGTCTGCAATGGGCAGAAAGCACTGCCACCCCCTATTTATCTCCCAGCAGTGGTGCATGAACTCTTCCCTTATTTGGTTTGCATATATTTTATGTTAGCTTTTGTGTTAAAATTTCCTAATCTGTTGGCAGCTAAGCTCCACACAGCTTGGTGCCTGTTCTCACATCAACAGTAGCGTTCGGACAGTGGAATGATGGGTGCTTACCTGTAGTAGAAGTCGCTGCTGCTTACTGAGAAGGGGAGGAAGAGGGGCAAGGTGGGAAGAGATCCGCTCTGTGCAAATGCATCAGTAGAAGAAGCACAGCGTTGGTTGCCTCTACCATCTGAAGTGAAGTGGGTGTTGGGCAGAGAAAGAGTCTCCACAGTGATGGCCCCTTGGGAGCAGAGTGCCTTCTTTCAAAGGGCTGCCCACTTTGTTATACTTAAAGTTTATTTTCCCAGGCTCTCAAATATTTGAGCTGTGGCCGCCTGATCTGCAGCTTTTTACCTGTTTGTTTTGGTGTTTGGATTGCTTGAGCGTTATTGCGTGGCTCTATGGAGTGAACCGACTCTGGGAGCCTGTGGCTGAAGGAGAGTATAGAAATGTCTAAAATAAATACACAGAAAGTTTCTCATAATTTAATTAAGAAGACATCGCGAAAGAACAAATGTACACAGCACTATCAACAAGCGATGAAGTCTAAATAAACAGACGGATAAAAGCAGCAGCCAGCACCAATCACCCATTAAAAGCCTTGGAGAATGAAAGGATCTTAACCTGTCATCTAAATGATAAGTGTTGGTGCCTGCCAAAATTTGTAGCTGCTGCTTGGTAGAGATGGCCAGGAACTTGCTGTGCCACACAAGTAGCTGTTCTCTGCCAGAGCTAAGTTCTTCTGTGAAATGCATTCTTTCCCCCCCCCTTTTACGTCTCTCCATATTATTCTTTGCCGTGTATATTTTAGGTTTCTGTCTGCCCCGTCTAGATTCCTGATAACAGAGGGTAGTGTTACATGGCTGAACATGGTGAGACTCAATTCCCTCATATTATTTCCGACGCTGAATCACAGTATTTCTCGCATTTCCCCAATCAAAGAAGGCAAAAAAGCAATCATTTAGAAAAACTACTTGAAAGATCTGCCAGTCAATGCTCAGATGAAGTTGTAAGTGACATGTAGTTTTAGTATACAGCTATGCTATTAATGATTATCTAAATTACACTGGGTAGGCCTGGCTAGCAGCATTACATCTGAGACTGACGTTTGTTAGATTAGGTTTGACTTCACCTTGTAGTGAAGAAATTGAAATCTGAACAACATTGATTAGCTTTCAGAATGTGGGATCTGAGGTTACCTTCAGAGGAAGCTGCATTGCGTATGGCTTGTAACCTAACTGTCCTTCTCAGAAAAGGAAGAATATTATATCATTCTGTACAGATGATATTTGAGAGCAGGGTGGGGGGTGGAGATGGCCGTCACGCTTCATTTCAACTTATGGACTAACCAACGAGCCTTTGCACACACAAAAATGAAGAGAGAATGCCTCTGTGTCTTTTCTCTGTATTGCTTTCTTGATCTGTAAAGACAAAAAGCAAGGCATCAGTTTCTCTAAGTAGGTCTCTGCCTCTAAACAGGACTATATTCCATGACAGAAAAGACAAATGCATGCATCACATCACTCTAAGTAGAGGTCTGAGCCTTTGCCTCAGTTCCTGGATGCAGCAGTGTTTTGGCAGGTGATGCTGATCTGTTGCCTCATGTGCACCTGCCCTAGGCCACATACTGTGGGATGCAGGGGTGCCCATGTGCCCTGGAGACCTTAGAAAATAATGTTCTCTAAAGCCTGGTGTTTACAGAGGCTTGGAGACTGATGTCTTGGGTCCCATTCATGCCTACAGCCCAACCAAACCTTGGTCCTTCCTCCCCCCCCCCCCAGAGTGTCCTGTCTTTTTCTTAATCTGGTTTAATAAAGGATGGGATGAAAGAGTTCACAGGTACTCATACTACTGCAATACCAGCTGGGATCAGAGAATGGGCCAATAATTGCAGTATTAAAATTTTGTTCCAATTGACTGTCAGTGACAAATCTGCTTGGCAGATCTTCTGTCTTGCATTCAGAGTGTGCCCACCTTTTTTTGTTTAAAACAAAGGAAAATGTCAGGGAACTGCCATCGGCTCAGAGGCGAGAAACAGAAGGGCAGTTGTGTTACAGGGAGCCTCCGAAAATCTTGCGAAGCAGTTCTTCTTCTGGGGGGGAGGAAAGCCCCACCTCCAGTGGGGAAGAGGTGCAAGGACCAGATGATGCTGGTGGGAGCCTTAACACCACTCCTGGGCAAGCCGGACAGGAGGGAAACACACCCTTGCCATCACCCATCCTGCGCAGTAGTAGAAGGCGCAAAGAGGGAAGGAGAAGGCTGGGGGTAACGGAACTCCTATGTTGGGGGAGGTCCAAAAGACAACCACTCTCGGATTCTGCTAGCGATTGAACCAGACATGAGCTTTGGGGCTCTTCACTGTAAATAGTTTGCACCAAAATAAAGCCTGTAAAAGACAGGTTGGAGTCCTGCCTGGTTACTCTCGAGCAACTGCAACAGCCATCTGACAAAAGGAGGGAGAGCTTTATTGATTTTGAGAGAAGGTGTTTAGCAGAATATGGAGGTGCTTTTGTTTTGTTTCCTAGAGCAGAGGTTTTCAGCCTTTTTGAGTCCATGGCTTCCTTAACCAACTACATTATTTCTGCAGCACCCCTCTGAGGCTCAAGAGCCCAGTTTTGTCACCCTTTGCCTGCAGAGCTAGCAGCCTCTCACCCTTGTTTGAACACCCTCCCTTGTGGAGTGTTCCCTCAGCCTCTTCTCTTCTCCCTTCTCTTTGAGGGTCCTCCAGGCAGCTGCTATTGCCATCCCTGGTCTCTGAGCTGCCCCCGCCCCACCCCAAAGAGAGGAGCCTCCCAGAGGCACCATTTGCCTACGGAGATTATAGCCGGGGGTGCTGCAATAAACAGCTGTGCAAGGCACAGACGCAGGAGGACGTCAGAGGAGGGAGGGAAGGAAAGAGAGACAGAGGCCAGTGTTGCCTGTGCCACCCCTAACCATCATTCAAGGCATCCCACGGCATACTGGTTGAAAACCACTATCCTTGAGCATCTAGGACAGCGTTGCATGGGGCTGTAGCTCAGTGGTAGAGCAGCTGCTTTGCATGCAGAAAGGCCAGGGAGTGTTCCCTGCCTGAAACCCCGGAAATCTGCTGCCTCTCAGCGTACACAACACCGAGATAGATGAACAATAGGAAAGAGCCTCCTATGTCTTCCCTCCGTCCCTCCCTTGTTTTTGCTTTGCTTTTCATTTGCCTCAGAGGGGGAAAAGAGAGGGACTCCCACTTTGTCCGGAGATCTTCTGCAGCACGTAGCAGTGACGGTGGCATTGCTCTGACGGCCCATAAACATTGCTACTGAAAATATATACTTCCTTTACTAGCTACAACAGCATTAACAGACAGCAATTACCCTTCATTTTCAGGAACTATAAAGTCTCCATTAATTCAAGATTTATGTAGTTATAGCATTTAGCACAGGAATAACACCACAGAGAATTGGTTTATACACATGTAATGAGAGAGCTTATGGCATACTTTAGTGAACATTAACATAATAGAGTAATATAAACCATCAACAGTTCCTCTTATTGTCTCTTACCTGCTTTAGCGTTCAGATGAAAAGAGGCGAGCAGCTTGGTAATGCGCTCCCGCTAAATGGCATTCTGCGAAAAGCCAAAAGTCAAGTTGCGTAAAACATGGGAATGACTAATTCCTTCTCATCATTATTCCAAAATGTTGCTGAGACTTTTGCTAATAACAATGTTTGGAGCAGTATTAAGTATAAAATGTGGGATGTGGGGCGGTGGGGGGGGGGGGAGGGAGAACCTATTACCTTCCCTCAAAGTAATTCAACATTCGTGCTCTTTCATTCTTGGGCTCCCAACTGCTGCGAGTGAAATTATGGGTTGTCAGTTTAATTGTATGGACCCAGAGCATAAGCGAGCTCTACAAATCAAGGGTTAGATATCAGGCATTTCTTCATTTACTAAATAAGACACTGAGGAAGGAGGGGTAGGGGTGCAAATGGCATTGCACTTCTAAGTTAATTAAACGTTCGCTGCATATTTATGCTGTGGTTTGATTTTGTGTTACAATGGTGGCAGGAAAAAGCTTAAAACCTCAAGTAGCTAAGACCTGGAGCTGAAACGAAAAGGGGTGGGGTTCTGTGTGCACCTGCTTCCCACCAAAGGCAGCCCTTAGTTTTCAGTATTAAAGTTTTTATGACATGGCAGCCTCATATCATGGACATGGACTTTGGCGTCAGATAATTCAGTGTTTTTTTAGAAGATTCATCCACCCCTGTGTAAGAGAGGCCGAGGAACTGTATTATGTTTAAGGGAGCTCGAAATGGTAGCCCTGTGAGAGGGTAAACTACAGATTTCGGATAAAATACAAGTTGGAAATACAAGTTTCCAGCATAATTAATAGGATCAGAGGCCAGAGCAGGCATGGAGAGACAATTTAACCCTTTCCTCCCTTGCTGTGGTCCTGAGGCAAATCCCTCTTCCCGTTTGCATTGGGAGGAAATTCCTCCCTGGGGTAATTGTTGAAATGCCTAAACACATGATGGTTTAATTGACATAATGCCTAAACACCAGTATGTGGCAGCTTCTCTTCAGTGGCATCTGGTCAAAGTTTGGTACTGGTTGGCTTTCCTGAATAGTTGCCCCATGGTTAGGGACACAGGAAGCTGTTTATACCACTTGAATTCACAGGTCCATTTGCTCAGCATTGTCTGTACTGACCAGCAGTGTATCCTCAAAGGTTCAGGCAGTGAGGCCTTTCCCAGCCCTCCCTAGCTATACTACTGAGCTACTATGGAGTCTTTAAAAGGGATAGGTCTTTCTTTCTTCCTTTCTTCCTTCCTTCCTTTCTTTCTTTCTCAGAATGATTGGGATTTAATGGATGAATCAGGTTAAGCTCATATGATTAATTTATTAAGATTTTTCTAATAGGATAACCACCCTACTTTGAAACCATCCTCTGAGCCATGACCTACCTGTGCTCCTTTAGGGTGACATGGAAGAACCTTTAGAAACATGATGTTTTTCCCTAAATGGCACAGCCCTCTGTGCCGGATTCCAGACACAATCTTTCACCCATCAAAAGAAAATTTCAGGCATCTGTTCCTTTCAGAGCCTTACAATTCTTGTCCTTTTCTCTCTCCCTTTTATAACTTCTGCTCTGCTGGCTTTGGTGTCCAAGCCTTAGGATACCAGTTTCCATCGGTGAGGAAAGTTCGTGGCTCTGTGGGATATGCTTTAACATGGGAAATGCTTTATGGCTGGAAAGGGTAGTCTGAAACACTGGATAGCTGCTGCCTCTCAGTGCAGGCAGTATGGAGCTAAATGGACCCAGTGGTCCGACTTTATTTGGTATAATGCAGCTCTCCATGTTTCATGATCAGACGGTTCTCCAAAGACACTGGGCTGCCTCCAGTATTCCCTGCCCATTAGTGCAAGGACTAGCACTTTTTAATGTGCAACAGAGGAATCCAACGCAACAGTTGTACTAGCGAAACTCATTATGCAACAGATTGCACCACCTGTTGTGCACCAAAGTTACCAGCAACCTGCTTATTACTGTTTCTTCCTCTCACCAGTGGAACAAGTATGCAGCTAAGTGAATTTAACTGAGTGCTCATAACTGAGTATCATAAGCATTAGCCTTTTCCTCCTGCTCCCAAAGTGGCTTACAAATATCAACGAGAAGACAGTCCACATCCTCAGGCTCAGAGCCTAAGAGATGTGAGGGGAAAGGGAAAGGGACGGGGGGGGGGGGAGTTCAGGCACTAATTTTTAATTACAGAGATATTTCAGCAAATATCAGGAATGGAAAAATTTGCAGATGGCCAGAAATTGTTGGTATTTCAGCTGAGCAAATGGAGAAGCCCTGCAGTCCCATCTCTCTCCCTCTCTCCCAGCCCAGTGGAGGTCCTTAAGGGCAAACCAGTCCCTATCTGCCTGCCTTCCTGCTTGCAAGCAGTTCAGGGGCTGAATTACTTTCCTCCTCCTTACAGAGGCAGAGCTATCTGCTCCGGGACCCAGAGCGGCACACATGCTGTGCACCCACCCGGGGGCGGGGCTAGCTGCACAAGGGTGGGGCGAGCGTCCCAGGGGGTGGGGCGGTGATGTCACCCCCATCAGGGATGACACCCGGGGTGGACCGCACCCACCGCATCCCCCTTCCTCCACCAGTGCCTCCTTAGGGCTCATCCAGACTTCCTTTTGCACCACTCCTAGGTACAGGTCTGCACTTTAAAGCTCAGGTTGGCATTTGCGCTGATTCAGCAGTAAAACACGGGTTTTCCTGGGGAAAGTGCAAGGACAAAAAACACACATATTCTCGGACACAGAGCCTGTACCTACAGAGGCGGCACAAAAGGAAGTCTGGATGAGCCCTGAGTCAGTGTTAACCCTTGTTGACCTCAGCCTGGAGGGGTGGGTTGGAAAAACTAGATTTAGTTGGCTCTGCCTGTCTTTGGCTGCATCTTCACTTACTGTTGGGCTTCCTCCCTTCTGCTTCAGTGGGCACCAGCCACCACTGTCACAGCCTGATGGAATATGTTACTGTTGCCAATAAAATTATTTATATACAAAACTGGGAACTGAAGGATTGCCTGCTGAATGTGCCGTTGTGCTCTGAAAGTATACTTATCTACTGTATTTTGAAGGATTTCAGATCACAATTAGCGAACCCTTTTGTGATATCTTTGGCATCCCCTCCCTAAGAAGATTTACCAGGCCCGGACACTGTATTGCTATAGTCATCCATTTGAAACATGACCATTTCTGAAAGCTTTTAGTGGGGTGGAGTAGATTTATATTTTGTTGTAAAGTGCCGCTACTCTCTGGGATTGGTTTTTGTAAGTTATTCATATGTATTCCATTTGAAATTAAGATTGTATGTTCTTACATTATGTTATGTTGTTTTTTATATAAGCCTCGATAGTTATATTTATAAAGAAAGGTGAGGTATCAATTGCAACAGCACATTTTTGCAGCTGACAAATTGTCTATCATTTGTCATACTTCTGTTGGAAGAACAAAGTGAGCACCTTCCTGTCTCTGCTTATTCAAGGCACCTCAATGAGCATTTCCTGTTCTCTGATTCCTCTTAGCGCTGCAAGAATGTGTGTTTGGTTTTAGTGTCTTCATAGGCACACAAAAGGGAAAAAATCACACACAGTTAAGGTATGTGATCCTCCTGAATGGAGCAGACTTCCTGGCTCCTAAAGATTAAAAAGTTGAGAACCCAGAGATATTAGCTGAAGGACAAAACAATAAGAGTTAGAAAGCTGACATCTGTTTAATGCCTGGATAAAGGTGGCTGGTTTAATAAAGGAGAGCCTTGGTTTCACAGATGCAGCAGTGTCTCCATATTGAAAACATCTGTTTTCTTTATTACATGGTCACAATATTATGTTTAGAGTAGCATTGTAGCCTTTTAGTGACATAATACTGTAAACAAGATGAACATAATAACTATAATCACTCGGGAAGGATTATTCTAATTCAATTTATTTGCAGTGCACTGACCACAAATAAAATTTTAAAAATTGCAATATGTAAGAAGACCCCTGCTTAATCAGACCAGCGCCATTTAATTCAGCATCTTATTGTCATGGCAGCCAACCAGATACCTGTGGTAATCCAGAAAGCAGAACCTGAATGCAACAGCACTGTTTCCACTTGTGATTCCCAGCAACTGGTACAGTGGTACCTCGGGTTACAGATGCTTCAGGTTACAGACTCCGCTAACCCAGAAATAGTACCTCGGGTTAAGAACTTTGCTTCAAGATGAGAACAGAAATCTCGCAGCAGTGGCGTGGCGGCAGCAGGAAGCCCGATTAGCTCCAGGTTAAGTGGTGTTTCAGGTTAAGAACGGACCTCCAGAACAAATTAAGTTCTTAACCCGAGGTACCACTGTATTCGGAAACTTATCCAGTATTTAGAAGCTTATCCAGGTCAGGAGGACCAGGAGCCCATTGCACTGAGCTTATACTCTAGTTCTATCCAACAGGTATAGTTGTATATGTGACATTCTCACCAACTATCCTCACCCCTGCTGGCTTTCTACTGGCATATCAGTTGTTGTTGTTGACTGGGATAATTTATTTGGGTGCTTGTGATTTGTTCAGTCACAAGGGCCTTGGGTGGGGTGAGGAAAGTAGCCTGCTCTGACCTCACCATGCTGTCAAAGTTCCTCAATTGCTCGATTTGCTTTTTGCCAACTCAATATTAGTTAAAAAGTGAAAAGTTTATTTGCTGTCTTGGAGTGGGTTCGGTTGATCTCTGTGACCAAGTGGTCAATTGCAAACTCAGCTTTGATGGTCTTATTGGAAGAGTGGCTGCCGTTCCGGAATATAGCAGATGTTTGACATGGATGAGGTCCTGTATTCTATCCTTGGCACTTCTCCAGGTAATAACTACCAGGATGTATACCTGGGGAAAATACAGAGTTGTGTGCAGACAATTAGCTGGCTCTCCATAAGGCAGCCATTTTTCTGACTGCACAGTGACTTGCAACAATGGAGTTCCTTTGTGAACCCAGGTTTGTCAACAGATTGGCTGCCCTTCTTCAGTCTAATTGGCAAGTGTTGCTGCTCATATGTCATAATAGCAGCAAAATGCATGCTTGGTTGCTAGAATGCCTCTGAATACCAGAGATCTGCAAGGGATCAACAATGACAGGGAACCGTTGCCTTTATACCTTTCTTGACTCCCTGGGAGCATCTGGCTGGTCATTTTGAAAAGCCGGGTGCTGTGCAGTAGATGAACCTTTAGTTTGATCCAGTAGGGCTGCTCTTCATTCATAAGTTTGCCACTACAAAATAGTTGCAAAATGTCACTGGCGCTGTTGGTAATGGACATTGGAAGGATATCCAGAGTTAAATATGGGCAAATGTCTAGTTGGCTTTAAAAGAAGTGGGCATTGGAATGAAGCACTGAAATAGCACAAATGTGAGCTGTTTTCATCAGAAGATTGGGAGTCTGCAAAGTATTGGCATTAATGTTGTACTAAGTAGCATTTCTCTATGTTTGCCCACGTCGCTATTACTTTGCTGCTGAGAGAAGAGGAACCTTTGCATCAACTCCCTGATCAATAATCCACTGCTGTTGCTTTTTTAATGCCTCTAAATACATATACGCATGATGAAGAGGAGCTGTCTGCAGAATCAATAAAGCAGATTTAGAAAAAAGAGAGTAGAGGAGGGGAACCTGAAAGCTTATGTTTATGTGACAGGCCCATGTTGAGAAGGGAGGTAACAGTGCTGTTGTTGTTGGCATCCATCTCTCTCAAGAGGTAATGGAGTGTGCCTCCAGCGGTTAAGTTAAACAGCTGTGTTAGCACTGAACTGACCTCCCGGGGGTGCAAGCCTGGGGGGTGTGCATGGAGGACTGCCCGGATGACAAGACCCCCCTCTCAGCCTCACTGATGTGGTCCGAAGAAAAGCAGAGCAATACATTTGGCACCAGCTTGGCTGCAGGCATCTTGCACAATCTGATTTTTATAGGGTTTACTCCTATACAATCTGATTTTGTTTAGGGTTCACTCCTTCTCCCAAAGATATCTCACAAGGCAGTGGAGGTTTAAGATTAGAGTTTTCCTTCTCCTAGATGGACTACCTTCCCAGGTTAATGAGCCCCATCTGCCCCTCACGTCCCTATATATCACATGCAGAAACTGCCTTCTTGACCAAGTGGTCTTGTCTTCACATGCAGGGGAAATCCCTAACTCACCAAGGGTAACAGTGTAAGGCATGGAAAACAGGAGTAAGACAAACAAGCTCAATTTCAACAAGTAATCCCCATCATCCTTGACTAGTGGCCATGCTGGCTGGGGCAAATGAGAGTTGTAGGCCCAAAGATATGGTGGGCACAAGACTGGGGAAGGCTTCCTCAGATGCCTTCTGTGTCTCCCACTAAATGAGGTGATGTGGGTGGTTTCTGTGAAGAGGGCCTTTTTGGTGGCAGTGTCCTAGTTATTGAAGGCCCTTCCCAGAGAGGCTTGTCTGGCACCTACGTTGTAGTATTTCTGGTGAAAACTCACCCCCTGGCCAGCTTTTCAATTACATGTGCTCAGGGCTTTTTTCCCCAGGGGGAATTCACAGGAACTCACTTCTGGCAACTCTCAGGTGGGCACTATTGCCATTCTAAGAGAATGAGGGAGGTGTTCATGGTGAGTTTCAGCACCTCTTTTTCTAGAAAAATAGCATTTTGTGTGCTATAGTATACTTTGAGCTGTTGGCACTAATTTACATGTAACTGACATTGTCACCTTATTCTGAAGAAACCTTTTGTCTGTGCACATAACCCCTTCTGTCTTTCCTCCATGACATGAGCGTACATGCCAGGAAGTCTTCAGTTAATTATAGTTCCTGTTCAAACCAGGAAGCATCCAATTAACCATAGTTCCCCATTTCATCTGAACTTGGAAACAATAGCCACCAGTTTCGGAGCTAGGCAGCATAGAAATTCTAGCTTCTTCCAAAATTGGTAACCATAGTTTCCTGATTTCATATGAAATAGGATTGGAAAACTATGGTTAGTCACTTCCTGGTTTAATCATAGCTCAAGCGGACAGGGCAGCATGCATGTGGAAAAGGGTTGGTCATATCTCAGGGTGTTAATCCGAACCAGATCAGTCACACATTCCTTGCTTAAAACTGCCTCCACTTTCCTCCCTTCTGGTGTCGAGTTTTAGATCGCAAGTCCCTCCAGGCAAGGACCCTTGCAATCTTTAATGTCATGCATACTAGGGTGGCTAGCTATAAGAGAGGTCAGGGCTCCTGCACCTTTTAATAGTTTTGTAGAAGAAAGATGTAGCTTGCCAGGTTTACACTATATTAACAATATAATGATTTCAGTATTAGTGCCCAATTTATAGAATTCCCTTCCCTCTCCTGTATGGCTGATGCCAACTCCCATGGTGTTTTCTGCTCATGTATTTGCCCTGGCAATTGAAGCAGTCTTCGTAGCAAACAGTGCAGTGGTACTACATCACTTACTTGGCCTCCTTCTGGTCAAGCTGTTGCTGTTGACTTTAACTCCTTTTGTATTAATTTTAGTGTCACTTGCCCTAAGATTGCCTTGGCAATGAAAGAGCAGGTGCCTAACATTTAAATTAGCATATTTACTATTCAACATGTGTGTACCACTTCAAAAAACCCCAGAAAAGTAAAAAAAGCATTTTAAAACATAATACAGTGTAAATTCCACATTCAGTACTATGCAATGCTACTAACTCCACATTTGAAGTGACCTAGTTAAGCCTCAGTGCCTAGGACTTGCCGATCATATGGTCAGCGGTTCGAATACCCGCGGCGGGGTGAGCTCCTGTCTTTCGGTCCCAGCTCCTGCTCACCTAGCAGTTCGAAAGCACCCTCAAGTGCAAGTAGATATAAATAGGGACCGCTTACCAGCGGGAACATAAACGGCGTTTCCGTGTGAGGCTCTGGCTCGCCAGAGTAGCTTCGTCACGCTGGCCACGTGACCCGGAAGTGTCTGCGGACAGCGCTGGCCCCCGGCCTCTAGAGTGAGATGAGCGCACAACCCTAGAGTCGGTCATGACTGGCCTTCGGGCAGGGGTACCTTTACCTTTACCTTTTAGTTAAGCAACAGTAAATATCTCCAAACATAAGTAATGAAATATAATCAAATATCATTAAGGCACTTGGACTCAAATGTGAGTCATGGACATTAAATAACACAGCCATGGTCAGCAGAAGATAGCCATGATCATTTCTGCCATTAGCAGGCTGTGAAACTAAACCTCAAGTCCCCCCAGCCCATTTTTCTGAAGGGTGCCTCTCCACATTTGCAGGCTGCTTTAAAGGTCCCTCTCCCAAGGCTTCCTGTATACCTGTGTCAAAACTAGTTGAAGGCCTTTTGCCTAAATCTTTGTCAGCAGCTGACTTAATTTGTGGCTTACTGCTCCTGACAGTTTATTGAGGAAGCAAAGCGTGCCTTCATCTCCAATAATAAACAGCCCACCCACAGATACTTTGACAGAGTTAATGGTTTTTATACAAAAATGGACAGACTTAATGTTTCGGCTGTAGCAATCATCAGTTCTGATCTCCTTAATGAAATTAGATTAAGTGCACCTGGGAAAATGCTGAGACGGCACATTGCCTTCATCACCTCCTTTAATTTAAAACCAATTTGTGGGGAAAATATTCTCTGAAGCTGAGGGATGCAGCAGGAGAAGGGGGGAGTGAGGGGCAAAAAAGGAGATTTTAAAATCTATCTGGATAGCTGCTGGCACTTTTAATTCCTTTCCCCAATGACAATGTGAATTATTAAGTCTTAAGAAAGGAGAGTTTAAAGACTCATTCGCTAACCCTTCTTCTGCCTTTCATAGAGAAGGGGAAAAATACATTTAAAGTCACGTCCAAGGACACAGCACTGCTCTCTATGTGTTTATTTTGTTTTCAAAAAGGGTAGCTGTAAGTTTGCCTGCCATGATCTCCCTCTCCCAATTAGGAAATTGACCTCATTGGGGCCAAATATCACCACCATCTAACAGAAGCAGAGAGAGAAGTGAGGGGCAAGGAAAAACCTTCACTCACAGACTTACCTTCCCTCTCTCTAGGGAAATAATTGCATTTCCCCACGTCCACAGTGGCCCAGTTCACAAACCATGGTAAACTATATTTAATAGAGGAAACAAATGCTCACAATGGATCTGTGTTAACAAGTAGGTTGGTGATTTGAGCCTACCCAGGGATGACTGGAGGGGGTTGGGCTAGATGACCCTTAGGATCCCTTCCAATTCTATGGTTCTGTTATTGTATTCTTGCTGCCTTAGTGTTATATTCAAACCAGGGTTTGTGGTATGCTTACTTCCAGTTCAAGTTAGGAGGTGCTAAGCAGGTGTGATTCATTTATGCACTTAAGCATGCTTTATGGCAGGGGTCAGCAATCTTTTTTAGCTGTGGGCTGGTCCATCGTCCCTCAGACCATGTGGTGGGCCAGACTTTATTGGGCGGCTGGAGATGAACGAATTCATGCCCCCTATGCCCCACAAATAACCCAGAGCTGCATTTTAAATAAAAGGACACATTCTACTCATGTAAAAACATGCTGATTCCCAGACCGTACACGGGCCTGATTGAGAAGGTGTTGGGCCGCATCCGGCCCCCGGGCCTTAGTTTGCCTACCCCTGCTTTATGGTTTACGGAGACATGCAAATGTGACAATTGTAATTTGAAATCAGGAAAAAATACATCCTCCCAAACCAGAAGCATGCTCTTGAAGTTCCCAGTTTTGATCCCAACACACAAAAAAGCAAAATTTGCACACCTGATACATTATAAACGGATTGTCTGGACGGAAACAGGAGGAGGCACCCAGGCCATCTCTTAACTGCTAATATCATCTTATTCTGCTCTTTCATAAGCTTGCTAGAAACATCAGCAGAATGTTTTACGTTTGCTTGTTTGTTTTTGCTTTCAATGAACCACTTGCTAATCTTTATTGGTTCCAAAGTTCCATTCAGAAACCCCAGCCTTAGCAACCTCTCAAACTTAGGACGAATGGATAGTTTATACATTTTATATTGACTGGGCAGTCAGTGATGATGACATGCTCATCCCTGCAGGCCACTTGACAGTGAAGGATTATAAGCATTGCCAATATTCTGTGAACTCAATTGTATCCCTGCTTGCCTTCACCTAGGTCCTTTAGAAAAAAGAGTATTTCCAAAGACGGTTGTACTTAGACTGTTAACATCCTAAGAGGAATATAGCCCTTCGTTCAATCCCTCTACCAGTCACAAATATTTCACTGCAACTCAGTGATGGTCTCAAGCCTTTGTACAGTTCCACCCTGGCACACACACATTTCTCATGCAATGTTAATTAGTTTGCAGATATCAAACATGCAGTGAAAGGGCTGCCCTGGCAGCTTTCCTTAACCTGATACCTTCTAGATAATTTGGACATGGATGGAAGCTGTAGTTCAAAACATCCAGTGGGCACTAGTTTGAGCAAGGCTGTCCTAAAGTTTCATTTACTGTCTGCCTATTTCCTTTTGAGTAGCAGTTGGTATCAATACTCCTTTATTTTATGGCCCAGAATAACAGCTCGGTAATTAGCAGAGTGTAATGCAAGTCATAGTGCAAGTAGAGAAAGTCAATGGGGTTTTATTGAAGCAGTAACTCTATGGCGGACAGGGAGTGTTTGCTCTCCCAGCCAAAAACACTTCTGCTTTTCTTATTATTTACAGGCCGTGAAGTAATTCAGGCATTACTTGTTCCTCCTCCTCCACATGTCATAAGGACATTTATTGCAATTATTTGCAGTAGCTTGACTGTGTGAACCTCAGCTCTGATAGGCCATTTCTTCTTATCACACCAACCAATTACTTAGCAAAGGAAGACAGTCTACAAGGTGTGAGGCTTCCTGTAGGGTGAGCAGGTTTGTCAGGTTTCCCTTTGGTTCAGGAGTTTCCTATGGGTGTGTTCATATTGCCCACTAAATAGGCAATTAAACTGGTGCTTTTTGGTGCTTTTCACAGCTCTTCCTCCACGCCATTCAGGCCAGCACAGCTTCATTTTGTTTGGGTTCACACCATGGGACGGGCATGGCCATAGGAGCCAACTTCTAGGGCCCGAGGGGTCTTCAGCTCCCCTAATTAAAATATTATTCAGTTATTCAGGTTGCTCAGGTTAAACCTCATAATGTATACCTACTGTATTTTTCGCTCTATAAGACGCACCCGACCATAAGATGCACCTAGTTTTTAGAGGAAAAAAATATTCTGAATCAAATGTTGTTGAAGAGGAAGGAGGAGGGAGGCAAGACGAAGCGACACTCTTCAGTGATGCAGGAGGAGGAAACGTAGAGAGAGCCCTTGCGGAGCCCCTTGCATTCCTCCTCCTACTTCGCTGAAGAGGCGCTGCGCTCTGCTGAACCCAGCAGAGCAACAGGGAGAGCTGTGCAGCGCCTCTTGGTCTGCTGGCTTCCCAGCAAAGCAGGATGAGGGATGGAAGGGGCTCCATAAGCGCTCCCATCCGTCCCTCATCATGCATCGCTGTGAAGGCATCACAACAAGAGGTGCTGCGCAGCTCTCCCTGTTGCTCTGCTGGCTTCAGCGATAGCTGCGCAGCCTGCATTCGCTCCATAAGACGCACACACATTTCCCCTTACTTTTTAGAAGGAAAAAAGTGTGTCTTATAGAACAAAAAATACGGTGCAGTGGTACCTCAGGTTACATACGCTTCAGGTTACAGACTCCGCTAACCCAGAAATAGTGCTTCAGGTTAAGAACTTTGCTTCAGGATGAGAACAGAAATCGTGTTCCGGCGGCACGGCGGCAGCAGGAGGCCCCATTAGCTAAAGTGGTTAAGAACAGTTTCAGGTTAAGAACGGACCTCCGGAACAAATTAAGTACTTAACCTGAGGTACCACTTATTTTCAGTGAAGTACATAGCATGTCAGACATGCTTTCACTGACAGCATTCTTAAATTCATGCATTAGATATGGGGTCAGCAACCTTTTTCAGCCGTGGGCCGGTCACCATCCCTCAGACCATGTGGTGGGCCAGACTATATTTTTTTTTGGGGGGGGAATGGACAAACTCCTATGCCCCACAAATAACCCAGAGCTGCATTTTAAATAAAAGGACACATTCTACTCATGTAAAAACATGCTGATTCCCGGACCGTCTGTGGGCCAGATTGAGAAGGCGATTGGGCCGCATCCGGCCCCCTGGCCTTAGGTTGCCTACCCCTGTATTAGATAGTCTTTAGCCCTTCTTGGAACTTGAGCAAAGCTTATGATTTGTCTTTTTGAAAGGGGTGGGGGGCAGCAGTCAGAAAAATAACAGCAGCAAAGAATCTTAATGTTAAAGCAGGTCAGCTCTGAGGCCTAATTAAATTGACAGTGCCATTTATAAAATGAAACCAAAAAGAGAGAGCAGGCATTTAATTTAAATTACCTTTTCAGCATGAAGTTATTCTAAAGTTCCTCTTTAAGAATAACAAGTTTGATTGCATTTAGTGGGTTATAAAACATCCACAGTCCTGCGTGAGCCACGCTGCATCGCCCAGGTGTTGGAGGAGGCCAAGAAAAATGCTAGGCTAGGTTTGGAGTGAGTTTTGTTTGGAGTCTTGAAGCTGACATGTTGTTCTACAAAAAGTCGCACACAGAGATCTGTATGTAACAGTTTTTCTACAGATTTTTTTAAACAACAAACTAGTCAGCCAGACTGCAGGGATCAGAAATAGTTGTCAGCCACATCCTGATTTATTTGACAGTCTCTGTAATAAAATAACTATTTGTCTAACTCTTCCTGATTAGTCTGAAGCATTCTGCCAAGACTAAGAGGATTGACTAGTCAGGAAACCATGACTGTTTTGGCTTTTTGAAGGCCTGTGATATTTGCGCATATATATATATATATATATATATATATATATATATATATATATTATCATTAAGTTTGGCATTTCAAAAATAATTCACCGCTGTGATGTGGACATTTTCCACACCACCAACAAAGTCTATTAGGGACAGATTTAGCAATTTTTCCCTTTTTAAAAAAAAAAAATAAAGATCACTCCAGGAAAAAAAATTGCTTGCAGATGTATCCTGTAAAAATAATTGTTTTTCACTGGATTTTAATGTTTCTTCAACTTTGTAAACATAATGCCTAAGTGGTTTTATTCAATAAACGTGACCCACGCTGTAATTGCTTGCATATTGTTGGCCCTTAAATAAGGAGCAGATTTTGATCAAATGACTGCATAGCGTTGAAGTCGCTTAGGTTACAGCCTTTGGGGTAAGCAGGAGATGGAAAGTAACCCAGCTAAGAAACCATGGCTTCAGAAATTAAGACAAATGAGCTTTTTCACTTCAATTAGTAGATTTCCTCCTGTCCTCTCCCCTCTTAGATCTGAAGTTTCAAGAGATATTTTGCTTAGGTAAATTTAAGCGTCTTAATCAGCACTTTTAATCAGAACTAAATCGCACTGTATTTGATGGTACTTATTTCCAGGTAAATGGGCATGGGGTTGCAGTCTTACACAAGCTAACTTAGAAGCTGGTCCCATTGAGGTTTACTCCCAAGTAAACACACAGGAGCTTGCAGCTAAAATGCCTTAGCTACTCTTGAAAAGGCATGTGCAGGAGACTTTCCTTTTCTTTTTGAAATGCCTTTCTGCTAAGCAAAACAAAGCCAGTACGTGCTCATGTTGGGAACAAAGGAATGTATGTTTCTTTTACTTACGGTTGTTTTGTTTTTTTTAAACATATTTAAACACCTTAGTATTAGAAAGTACTCAAATGAGGCTAAAACATAAACAAAACAAAAGCCCACCAAAACTATTATGGTTTAGAGGAAAATGGGGGCGGGAAGAAAGAGCATTAAGCTTAGGCAAAATGTCACATGAGAAAAACAAATGCTTGAAAGAATAGCAACCTAACACTAATTAGATATTGCATGTCAAGTAAGAAGATGACTTGCAAAGCAAAAAAAACAAACCAACAAACCACAACTTATAAAATGGAAGTTCAAAAACAAGCAAACAGAAACCACATGGACACTCTTTCCTGCACGAGATGCATTTGGTACAGCTCTCAGTAGAAGGATTAAACCCAAACACATTACAGATTTCCTTGGCGGAGCTCTCGTGAGTGCCGTGGGAGGGATAAGTTGCCCACCATTTTCTTTATCCTCTTTGTTCATTGACTGTAAAACACTGAGAGCCATCATCTGTAGTTGGGGCTGGAGTCGTTCAGCATCTCTGCCCGCTAAGACCTTCAATCCCTGAAGGATGATCCTGTGTATGGAGAAAAGGGTCACTGCCAGCCCTTCTTTTCCCATCAAGCCAAAATCATACATGTATTTTTGAAGCACTTAGACCTTTACTTGGGAATCTGTCCCCCACCCCACCTGGTTTCAGTTAATGCACGAACCGTCATTCAGAATGCATGTTTCTCTCATTTTAAATGCACCAATGTGACAGCACAAAAGGATGGGGCAAGTTCGTTGTTATTTATTTTCTGATAGGACATTACAGAAATATCAGGATGATATGCAACATTGAAACATAAGACACCATTTAAAAACAATGCAGGTAACCATTAAGAATGTCTGTCTTAAAATTTTTTAAATTAAATAGGCCTGCTGGCAGGAAAAAATTCTCCCTCTCTGTTGAATCTCTGCTGGAAGCGTGTTCCTCAGCATAGGCCCATGACATTAAATGCCAGACTTTAGCTGAGGTATCGCATGTTGTTTGCTGTCTGCCCCCATCAGCAGTGTAGTCACAGCATTCTGCACCAGCTGTAGCTTCTATATACTGTATCAAGCTGGAAGTTAGTTCCTTTACTCATTTACTAGTTAGGGAGCTGAAGTTGAGCAAGTAGTAAACAGCCCAGGACCTCAACAAAAAGTGTGCAGCTGAGTTGGTGTGTTGGACCCTGGTATTCAAGTCTGGTGCTATCTCTGTTGATTGCACCAGACATCAAATATTCATTCTGTCACAAATGTTGCCATCAGGCGTTTTAATACCAATAGCATTCCGTCCCTGTTTTATAAGCCTCCTCCCACCCCAGAGATCAGTCCCTGTTCCAACATTACAGCTCAAGTGATCCCAACCAAGTAGTGCAGCTGCTTTTACACATCGTTTAAAACATCCACAGAAATACATGCCTTGTACCTTTATTACACATAAGGGGTTTGTCAAGCGCATTGAACTGATTGGATGATTGAGATTCCTGGTCTGATCAGTCGCCTTCCTTTTTATTTTTCCAAGGCTGCTGCAGGGCTTAATTTGAGCCAGGGCCATTCCCCAGAACCTGTTTTCAGTGCCAGGATCAGCCATGGGACATGCACTCACAGGCATCTGCATTCTCTTTAGCAGAAGATTCCATCCTGAAGAAGAGATATTATCTCTCTGACCCTACAAGTTTATTCTCTCTCCTCACTCCCCCCACCCTCGCCTTGATGCTGCAAAGTCCTCTTCTGGAAGCATGTCCTAGGATATTACAATAGAAACATATCTTGAAGCATTGCAATAGATCCTAGTTTTCCTCCTGTCAGGCCTCACCAGGGAAACATAACAAATCTCTCAGCTAGATTTATGCAGACAGTTCTAAGGGCAGAATTACACACACTCTGCTTTTGCTTGGGAGTTTTGGGGCTGCGGATCCAAACATTCAGCTACTGAGAGTCTTTTTAATTGCAGAGCACTGGGGTAGAGTGCAAGCTTTGCATGGGGACAGTCCTAGGTTTGGTTCCTGGCACCTTCCAGTTAAACAAAAGCAGGGACAGCTAAGATGGCCATGTGTCCAAAGACATAGCCCTTCTGTCCAAGGACACCCTGCTTTTTGAAGGGCTGTCTGCTCCATGTTTGGTTTAAAGACTAGGAACCTCTCTGATCCTGACCGCCTCAGAAAGAAACTTTGCAACTACCAAAGATACGCTGGGAATCCTATCCCCTATAAGGTACCTAACAAAATGGTGCAGGTCTTCCTGGAAGGTTTGCAATTAAAGGAATATTTGTTGTTGTCAGATCTGTTTGTATAGTCTGCAGGGCAGTCGACTATGCTGTACAGATTCTACTTCCTGATTTGTACATGGGCATAATCTAGCAGAGTAAGGAATACCCGCATATCTGCCTCAGAGCATTTTGGAAGGCAACACATTCAGTCTGGCCTTGGTAAAAAGTCTGTGGTAGTTGACCACTGTCAAGTTCTTTAGATTCAGCTATATGTTCTGACATACTGTAAACTCATAGCTCTTGGTGAAAAGGATGAACAGGCCCGCAGGTCACCCTAGGCTATGTCCCACAGTCTTTGTTTTAGTTGTTAGTGCCCCACTGGTGTTTTTCCCCTGCAGTGCTGCTGTTTGGGTAGCGCTTTGGGGATAGAAGTCTAGGACCCCACTCAACTGAATGAGCTGGAGGGCCTCCCGACACAGCAGCCCTGACTTATCACATTTGGAAGTAATGAAGCAATACACATTAACATCTAAAAATGGTAAGACCATTAAGTCCGCAGTCTAAAATTGCCTAACAGTGCCGCTGATCACCTGGGAGACCCACAGAGGTAGTATATTAATTTACTACCCAAGTCTGCAGTGAATTAATTCATTCCATCAGCTGTGTGGTGCCCCGACCACCACCAGGAGAAGAGATTTTCAGTGACAAGTGCCCGGATATTTGAATTTGGCCTCTCTGTAAATACAGTGTGAGAATCTCAGTTTTATCACACCACTGCCTTAGGGCATGAGGTGGATTAAGTGGGAAGGCATCCCTTGTTCCAAATCTATGACCAGTGTTTTAAAAGCACTGCTCTAAAAGGAAAAGGAAAAGCCCAACATTTACATAAGTAGAGCTTTTGAACCTCAGAGAGAACTCTTGTCACAGCTGAGTTTCTGCCTTTGATCCTGAAACTGCCAATCCACAGCAGGAATCCCTATTGAGCTACCTATCTCAGGTGCTTAGTTGCTCTTTATTACCATAATACACGAGAACATCAGTATCATGGCTACATTTATCCTCACAGCATCCTTGTAAATGAGGAAGGAAAAAGCTGGTGACTTGCCTAAAGGCAATCTCAGTGTCAAAACTCGAAAGGCATCTGTCTTGGTGTTAATGTTCTCCAGCCAATACTATCTAAGCATACAGATTAATCCGGCAGAGCCTGACATGATTGGATAAAGCCAGTGAGGTCACTGTCAGTGCTGTTAACCAAGGCCTAAGAGGAATTGTTGTTGTTGTTTAGTAGTTTAGTCGTGTCCGACTCTTTGTGACCCCAAGGACCAGAGCACACAGCAGAACATCTGCATTGCATATAAGATGCCCCAGGTTCAACCCCATAGTATGCTATGCCATTAAAACAATGGCATAGCAGCTGATCTTTCTGCCTGAAACTCTAGAGAGCTGCTACCAGGGTTTGATGCATAGGTCATCTGACTTGGTACATTTCTGAGCACAATTCAAAGTGTTGGTGCTGACCTTTAAAGCCCTAAATGGCCTCAGTCCAGTATATCTGAAGGAGCGTCTCCACCCCCATCATTCTACCCGGACACTGAGATCCAGCGCCGAGGGCCTTCTGGCGGTTCTCTTCGAGAAGCCAAATTACAGGGAACCAGGCAGAGGGCCTTCTCAGTAGTGGCACCCTCCCTGTGGAACGCCCTCCCACCAGATGTCAAAGAGAACAACAACTACCAGACTTTTAGAAGACATCTGAAGGCAGCCCTCTTTAGGGAAGCTTTTAATGTTTGATGTATTGCTGTATTTTAATATTTGGTTGGAAGCTGCCCAGAGTGGCTGGGGAAGCCCAGCCAGATGGGCGGTATAAATAATAAATTATTATTATATTATTATTATTACAAGGCAGCTTTCTTTTTCCCTACGGTGTTAAATGGAATACTTGGTGCAAGGGTTTAAGGGAAAAAAACATTTGAGCTGCTGGATGTGGCATCCGGTGTAATGAAACTGCATAGCGTGCAAATTTGTGTGCCCAGCCCTGTTGAAAACAGCCCACCAAACAGTTGCTAAATGCTTCATGAAGAAGACAGGAGAGGAAAATAATCATTTTTGGGCAGTAGCTGCAATCTCTATACAATCTCTGTAAAAGTGCAGGGCTAGAGTTTACAGCAAGGAGTTCCTGTAGGAGAGATGCTTCGGTTGACAGGCTCTCCCTCCAGTTGGAGCAGAGACAGTTGCACAGAATAAGGTCATGCTGGAGTAATTGGATTATCTAATAAATAGCTGGACGGGGGCCTGTGACATGGAGTGAAGGCTTGCAAAGCACAGCGGCTGTTTTTTAATTGGTGCTTTAGCCTACTGCTGGAAAACAGAGTGATGCTGAGAGAAGATATTTGCAACAGCAGGTTCAGTGGTAGTGCTGTTGTTCACACAGCACTGAAATTTGGGCGATACAAGTACCATTGCAGTGGGGATACAGTTATACCCTTGTGTACTGGGAGAAGTTTGGCTGTCCATAGGTTTATAGCATTTGTATGCCACCCTTAGGCATAAAGTTATTTGCTTTGCTTACAATAAATAAGTTAAAAGGGGGGGATACAATTAGGGCATTAAATATAAAGCTACATAAATGAAAAAATAAAAACTTTCACTGCACTCCCAAAGTAAAGAACATAACAACAGCCCTGCTGGATCAGGCCAGTGGCCCATCAAGTCCAGCATTCTGTTCTCACAGTGGCCAACCAGATCCTTTTGGGAAGCCCAGAAGCAAGACCCAAGTATGAGAGCACTCTTCCCTCCTACTGTTTCTAGCCACTGGTATTCAGAAGCATTATGGTCTCCAACCTTGGAAGCAGAGCATAGTCATAATGGCTAGTAGCTCCTGATAGCCTTCTCCTCCATGATTTTTTCCATCCCTCTTTTAAAGCCATCCAAGTTGGTGGCCATCACTGCCACTTGTGGGAGCGAATTCTATTGTTTAGCCATGAACTGTGGGGGGAAGTATTTTCTTTTGACTATCCTGAATCTTCCAACATCCAGGCTCATTAGATGTCCCCAAGTACCAGAATTAGCACAGAGAGAGAAGAACCTATCTCTATCTGCTTTCTCCATGCCTTGCATAGTTTTATATATTTTTGACCCAACTCCTTTTACTTGCCTTTTCTCTAAAAGTCCCAAATACTGCAGCTTTTCCTCATTCTCTATCCCCTTGATCATTTGGATTCCCCTTTTCTGAATCTTTTTCCAACTCCACAATATACTTTTTGATGTATAAAAGGTAAAGGACCCCTGACAGTTAAGTCCAGTCGCTCATCTCACTTTACTGGACGAGGGAGCCGACGTTTGTCCACAGACAGTTTTTCTGGGTCATGTGGCCAGCATGACTAAGCCTCTTCTGGCGAAACCAGAGCAGTGCACAGAAACAGAGTTTACCTTCCTGCCGGAGCAGTACCTATTTATCTACTTGCACTTTGATGTGCTTTCAAACTGCTAGGATGGTAGGAGCTGGGACCGAGCAACGGGAGCTCACCCCATCACGGGGATTCGAACCGCTGACCTTCCAATCGGCAAGCCCTAGGCTCAGTGGTTTAGACCGCAGCGCCACCCGCGTCCCTAAAAATTCTGCGCCCAACCGAACCCACGACCCTGAGATTAAGAGTCTCATGCTCTACCGACTGAGCTAGCTGGGCATTTTTTATGTAAGGCGACCAGAATTGTGCACAGTATTTCATGTGCAACTGCGCTACAGATTTGTATAATAGCATTATGATATTGACCTTTTTATTTCCAGTCCCTTTCTTAATGATCCCTAGCATGGCATTTGCCTTTTTTTCACAGCTGCTGCACACTGGGTCAACACTTTCATCAAGCTATCCATTATGACCCCAAGGTCTCGCCCCTGGTCAGTCACCTGCCCAACCAGTTTATAGCTATCCTTGTCTTTTACTGAGTTTAAGCCGAACTGAAAGCTGAAACTTTCAGCTGAGTCTTTTTCCCCCCAACATACATAAAAAGCCTAACCTTTTTAACCTAGGAAAACTGAGGGTGTTTCTGAAAGGCTAAGGCCATTCTTTTAAAATCTTAACTGACCCTTTGGCTAGCTATATCTATATTAGCTGGAACTATATATATTATTTTAGCTTTCTTTTTACTTGGAGTTAGTGAAACTGAGAAGCCCTATCTGCCTAAGTGTTGTGTTTTTTTAAAAGGCCTGGGTGAAAGGGAAGATTCTCGCTTAGCAGCAAAAAGACCACAGTGATGGGAAAGGCTGTTCCATAGCTGGGGTGCCACCAGGGAAAGAAGTCCATCTCCTTGGTTGTGACCTGTTGCACTTCATTTCAGATTCCAAGGTCAGGGAAAACCTGGGCAAAAAAAGATACGATTTCAGAAGACATCTGAAGCAGCTGGTGATTGCTGCTTCACATATGGCAGAGGGAAGAGGATTCCACAGTACAGGGGCAACATCAGAAAATGCTTTCGGGTAACTGCCCTATGATACTCGGCAGGGTGCGGTACCATGAGTAGAATTTCCCCAGATGATCTGGGTGATCTTACAAGTCTATACAGGGGGTGGTCATTCAGGCCATGGATGGAACTCCATGATGGAATTCTATGCACATACATGAGAATCCCCAGTTGGTCTTTGGTCAAAGCACTGAGCAGACTCAGCCCTGATAAACTTCAGCAATCTTGTCTCAGGAAGGGGAGCGCAGTGGCAGACCTTGGGCTTTAAAATGTCAGTGGCGCCCTGTGCAATGCCAAAATTTGCCCTCCCCCCCCATTGTTCATCATTGTTGCAGCACCCTCTGCAGTTCTCTCGGCTCAGCGCCCAGTGCAGGCAAACCAGCAGGGGCCGAGGAGATACTCAGTATGCCATCCATGAAGGTGAAGGTAAAGGACCCCTGACAGTTAAATCCAGTGGCAAACGACTCGGGGGTTGCGGCGCTCATCTCACTTTACTGGCCAAGGGAGCCGACATTTGTCTGCAGTTTTTCCGGGTCATGTGACCAGCATGACTCTGGCGAAACCAGAGCAGTGCACGGAAACACCATCCATAGCTCCTTGGAATAAGAGTGAGCTAAATGCAGAATCAGTAAATAGATACCAAGAGAGTCAAATGAGCTAAAAAGCCCCTGACACTATCTATCTATATCTATCTATCATCTATCTATCTATCTATCTATCATCTATTTATTTATTTATTTATTTATTTATTTATTTATGCATCCTTCCTTCCTCCCAAAGGAGCCCAGGGCAGCAAACAACAAGTGATAAAACAATTTTGCAATAGGCGCCCAAAAACAACAACAGGGATGTTGCCTGCATAATATTCAAGGAGGAAGGAATTCCAAAGTTTAGTTGCCACAACACTGAAGGCCGCTCTATTGTGGAACGGACCTCCTGATAAAATGGTTTCTGCAGGAGGCCCTCACCTGCAGAGTGTGAGCTGCACCTGCATGTTAGTGGCACTTGATCCACATCTGTTTTTAATCCCATAAAATAATATTGTAAACAGTGGCTGGGTTGATGTCTCTGGAGAATGGATTTCATAGTTCCATAGAGAGAGGTGGTGACCTGAAAATGACCCATGTTCATCTGCAAGAGAGCATTTATGGAAAACTCCTCCAAATGTATTGTTTGGTTAGGCAGCCTTCCCCAACATTATGCCCTTTGGATGTTGTTGGACTACAACAGCATAGGTCATATTTAGGGGTAGTGGGAATTGTAGTCCCAACTTTCTGGAGAAAGCTGAGGGAGAGCAACCTGCACAAGGGCAAAATCGATCTGCACATCCTTATATCACTTCACATGTGAACCAGTATTTGGCAATTAATATAATATTTTTATTATTTCTTAGCCTCCTTGCAGAAAGCAACACTTTTGGCATATTAGCATCGGGAACAGTCTACCTATTAAAAGACCACGGCCTTTTATGCACTGCCCTCGAAGAGGAAATGCACCATAGGAAAAAAGAGGATGCACATTTAGAAAGAGTTACTATGATTTAAGAAGAAACGCAGTCCATCTCAGCATAGTGGAGAAGGCTGCAGCCAGTCAACTTCTGTGCATGCTCAGACTGCTGTCCTGGTGAAATGTAGGTGGGCAGCTTCAAAGCACCTGCTCCCTTCTTTGGGTTCCTTAGCTTTCAGCCACACTTGGACTCGCGACTCTTCAAATAAATAACTTATTGAAATAGAGGAGTCTCCTCTATATATTGGGGCACACGGCCACCCTGTGTAAAATAGCTTAGTTTGTTAGTCAACCCTATTGAAATTGTTCTTGCCTCATGAATTTGGTCGTAAATTTGGGGTAGTTTTTTTCTGCTGTGTAAAAATGGTTGTGGGTGGGGAACCACTTTAAAGGATAAATTAACAATGATCATTTTCAAAGAAGTGCTTTGGGGAAATAGAAGAAAAGCGGTCGTCTCCCTCCCCCCTGTCAACACACACACACACACACACACACACGTTCTCTGACAAGTGTGGCGCAAATTATTCATATGACGCTTATAAACCATTTGAGGTTTGAGAATAAAACAAAACATTGAGGTGTTAGTAATATGAAGTCTCAGTTCATGGCTGTTATTAAATATGTGGCAAAAAGGGGGAGGAGGCCTCATTTGCTTTTACTGAGGTGGAATGGGGGGGGGAGTCAGTTACAAGCCCCAAATAGTTCAACTGGTAGAACTGTGAATGTGTTCTGTTCAGTTTTAAAATGACATTCACTAGGTTTGAGATCTTACTATTAACCAAAGCGTTTTAACAAAAGCGCCCAGGCACCTGTTGGGGAGAAATAGCAATAGCCTTCGTGAAACAAGACTGATTTCTTTGTACGCTTACAAAGGCTTTGCTTAGATTTCCACATAGATGAAAACAAATGTTCCATCGTAAATAACACACACGCCCCCTTTAAATTTGGCTGTTCTCCTTCAGGCCTGAAATGCACTGGAGACCCCATTCAAGTTTCTGGGACAAAGGGTCAGGGTCAGAAGGTCAGGTCACTCTGCTGCATTTGAAAGTTGGCTCCTAAATGCACATGGCATCCACAAGACACAGAGGCTTAATTTGCCAAATCAGATGGATGGCCTCTGCTTATTCCACTCCATCATGCCCAGCCCTGCTGTCAGCTTTTACAGTTATTGGGTTGGTACCAATCAAATATGCACAAAGGAAGGAGATCAGCAACAGTCTCTCTCTCTCTCTCTCTCTCTCTCTCTCTCTCTCTCTCTCTCTCTCTCTCTCGTTGCATCCTTATAGTATCTTTGTAATATTTGTTTTATTTACAAAAAGCACCATAGCATACATGGAAGCAAGCAGGCACTCCTGCTACAGGCAGCCGTATCGCTCCAATAGCATTTTGGGCTGCACACTCAATTTTACCTAACTCCAACCAAAAGGTCTTAGCTCTCTTGTTTTGTCTGCTTCTGTTACTCTTCCTTTCAACTTCTAAGTGCTGATTCTCACCCACAATTTGCCAAATACTCCTAATAATATAAAAGGAGCCTGCCGCATCAGGCCTGTGGCCCGTCTAGTCCAGCATCCTGTTCTCACAGTGCCCAACCAGATGTCTATAGAAAATCCACCAGCAGGAGCCGAGATGCCAAATTTAAATGAAGTCATTTATGTCTCTTGTTCAATATGTGTAGTCTGTTTCTTTGTTTTGATACAGCAATCGTCCATACTATCTGTTTCCAGTGAGATATATGCGGGTCTTCCTGTCCTTTCCAGTTCTGTGCCACCAGAAGAAAAATAGTCAGTTCTTTGCAATGGAGATCAGGTTGTACTTCTCTGAAAATGGGGTACATTCCACATGTTGACCTGTAATAAAATTTATTTCCATTACTGCACTTTGCCACACTTTGGGTCTTGCTACTCTTCTTCAGACACAATTGGTTCAAATTAGTTAAGGGGAATGAAGCAAAGCAGACTTCCAGACTGTCTCAGAAGTAGAAAAAAAAAAGAATTTAGCTCTTCTTTGAATAGATTAATCCTGGTTGTTCCTGGTTTGGAGGCACAAGCCTTTAGATGCATCAGTCCAAATAAAACATTTCTAGTGCACCTTTGGGATATTTTCTCTCACACATTTTCTCTCTTACCCAACTTTCTTCTGTTGGAGTAGCAGCAATGGACATGGAGAACAGAGCCAGGAGGTGCAATCCTGACTCTCCCTCTTCTGCAGCTTAATTCTATACAGGTATGTTTTCTGGACAGATCTGCAGAATAGTTGGGATTAGGCTGACTGAAGGGGCCCAGGCAGCATGGCCACAGACACATTAAACCCCTCCTCTGTTGGATAGTTAATGAGTCTCAAAGGTTGGACTGTCTTGCAGGACCAGTAGGCACATAGCCTCTCAGGAAGCCTTCTCAGGATTCATGTTCTCCCCTGTTGCATCCTCACAGCAGTGTCGTTTGTTATGTGTGGATTAATGTGTGGTTTAGACACTTTAAAGTCAGTCCTTGTGCAGTAATTTTTTAGTTCAGAGCAAAGATTTATGATGAAGTTGTAAACCATTTAGAAAACCAATGAGGGGCTAAGGGTCCCTTGCAGTCCTATAATGTAACAGCACTTACTTTGGCCACTACTGTACCTGGATAATCCATAAAGGTAACACAGCAGTTACAAAGCCCAATGGTGCTAACTAATAAAAATAAACTTAGCTGAAACCCAGGAGCAACTCTGGGACCCTATAACGTGAAGCTTAGGGACCCTAATAGCCAGGTGTGTGTATTTGTACAGTACATTGTTTTGCTTGTGTACAGTTTGGGGTGCTGCAGAAACAGGCGGCTATTGTTTAAGGATGGGGTTGTTGTTTTTTGTCACTTCGCTGAAACATTCCTTCTTCGTGGGGTTGTACCAGATTTGCCACATGGGGCAAATGTACTGGACGGGAAATGTGCTTTTTGGCCTGGCTCCAGTTATGAAACTCTTTCCTTTCTTAAAAAGCCCCAAGTTGCTAAACCAGGGCCTTTGGAGTCTATAAAAGAAAGGGCTATTTTGCAGTATGCATGCACCACCACTGCCTAGCAAGCATGGGGCTGAAATAATTCTTAGAGAAAAAGAGAAATAAACGCAATGAAAATTGGATCACGGTCAACTCTCTTTGTTGGCTGAGCAGCCGCCAAAGGGGGTAGGATGAGAGCTCACAAACAAGTCGCGCAAACCCTATTGTGGGAAGGAACGCCTTCCGGCAACGTAATTGTGATTGGATGGAAACCATTTAAGAACAGACAGTTTTCTTTCCTCCCTTGTAGTAGTCTTACTCCCTAACCACATTAAGAAAGCGAAATGTTGTGGTTGGTAGAGAGCACGATAGAAAGGGGGAGGGTAGAAAGAACATGCACTCTCAGGGGGTGAGGTTGTATATGGATATTCTGAAATAGCTGAAGGCAACACAGCTTGAAACTTAAGAATTCTGCCCCCACCCGGATTAGCTGCTTGGCCACAGAATCTGTTTCCACATCACGGTATCATAGTGGGTCCCAGCTCAGTAGGACGAAGGCAGAGACAATCCTGGCTGATGGGTATCTTTACTGCCCAGTTGGCCATCCTGCTGGGCCAAAAAGAAAAAGAAAAAACATTGAGGAGCCAAACTTGATTGTTACCAGCTTTTGCAATGGGCCTATTAGCCGGTTTGTCCTGAGGTTATGGAATATTGTAAAACTGTTTATAGGAAAAGAGTGCAAAAGTCAAGAAGATTTTATATACATGCAGGAATTTTGTAACAGCAAGGGGAGGGGAAACCTTCACACATTTGTAGACTTGTTTTAACAGGCAGATTTGTGTGGCATATATCTGTTGTGCATATTCTTAATTTGCTTTTTCAGTAAGCAGTGCAGACACAGTAAGTTATACCCAGTGCTTTTGGGGGGGGCGCAGGGGGACGCATACGCCTAAACATTTTGTGATTTTAAGTTTGGCCTCATTGAGGGGCAGTATTTCAATATAAGTAGGAAAATGAGAGTACCCCTAAGCATTTTTTAAAGAAAAAAAGCACTGATTATACCCAAAGGCCACAACCTAGAACATGGGTAGGCAAATTAAAGCCCGGGGGCCGGATCCAGTCCATTTGCTTTCTCAATCCAGCCTCCTGACGGTCCGGAAATCAGTGTGTTTTTACATGAGTAGAATGTGTCCTTTTATTTAAAATGCATCTCAGGGTTATTTCTGGGGCATAGGAATTCGTTCTTTCCCTCCCCCAAAAATATAGTCCAGCCCCCCACAAGGTCTGAGGGACAGTGGACCGGCCCCCTGCTGAAAATGTTTGCTGACCCCTGACCTAGGATGACTGTACTGTATCAAAAGTTGGACATATTCAGTGCAGACCTACTGAAATTGATGAACATGACTAACTTAGGTTGACTAAATTCAGTAGGTTTACTCTGAAAAAAACTTAGTGTGCTTCTGGACTGCCATTGTTTTCCGGTGGGATTCAGCCACATACTGTACTGGTGAATTTGGGGCACATATTTAAAGTAGGTTTGGTGTTCTTGCACAACAAACCCAAAGACCCAACTTCTTGAAATACCAAAAGTAGTGGGGAATGCACTGCAAAGTGTGGGATAACACTCACTGACACCACATCATCTAACTTCCTTGCAAGCAAATCAGAATGTTTGCTTGTTAAATAACTAATGTTGCCTAATCTCCTTGCAAACCAATCAGGATGAACACTCAATAAATAGGTCCTCTGGAAGTGCCCTTAGCTAACTACAATCCAATGGGAATCATGCAACAGTTATTCCGGCTAAATATTCTGTGGCCCCAGATAGCATTTTAATTGGCTATACAGAGGGTTTTTAAAGGTATGGCTGGGGTTGGTTGTTTTAGATTCTTTCATTATTACATTTTATATTCTTTATTACCGTATGATGGCTTTGTGTTCAGCTCGTTATTATGGGGGTTTTACATTTCAGTATCGGAGGGAAGCCATCTTGGGAGAGTAGGGAGAGGAGAGTTCTGTTGAGCTCAAGCCCATCTCACAGGCTTCCCACGGGCATCTGGTTGGCCACTGTGAGAACAGGATGCAGGACAAAATGGGTCTTTGGTCTGATCCAGCAGGCCTCTTATGATAATAATAATAATAATAATAGTAGTAGTAGTAGTAGTAGTAGTAGTAGTAATAATAATTTTTATTTGTACCCTGCCCTCCCCAGCCAAGGCCGGGCTCAGGGCGGCTAACAAGCAATAATAAAAACAAGTTGAATTAATACAACTTAAAAACAAGATTAAAATACAACAATTAAAATACTGAAACATTAAAATATAAAAATGCAGCCTCATCACAGGAGGAGAAAGGAAAAAGAAAAAAGAAAGAGGGGGAGGGAATCAAATTGGCTCCAAGCCAAAGGCCAGGCAGAACAACTCTGTCTTACAGGCCATGCGGAAAGAAATCAGATCCTGCAGGGCCCTGGTCTCATGAGGCAGAGCGTTCCACCAGGCCGGAGCCAGAGTTGAAAAGGCCCTGGCTCTGGTTGAAGCCAATCTAACTTCCTTAGGGCCCAGGACCACTAGGGTGTTGCTGTTTATGGACCTTGAGGCTCTCCGTGGGGCATACCGGGAGAGGCGGTCCCGTAGGTTACAAGGGTCCTAGGCCGTGAAGGGCTTTAGAGGTCAAAAGCAGCATCTTAAATGTGACCCTGCACTCCACCGGGAGCCAGTGCAGCTGGAAAAGCACTGGGTGAATATGCTCCCATGGCAGAGACCCCGTGAGGAGCCTTGCTGCAACATTCTGCACCCGCTGGAGTTTCTGGGACAGCTTCAAGGGCAGCCCCACGTAGCGCAAATTACAGTAGTCAACCCTGGAGGTGACCATCGCATGGATCACTGTGGCCACTGTTTCATAGATGAATCACACTTGTCAGGGAACTGCCATCAGTGCCGGAGGGAGAGAGCAAAAGCCAGAGGGATTATATAGAGCCTCCAGGGATCGGGAGAAGCAGCTCCTCTTCTGGGGAAGAGAATAAACGCAGCTCCAGTGGAGAGGGGGTGCAGGAGTCGGATGTGGCAAGGCAGTCCCACGACTCCTTGCCTGGGACAAGCGGAGAAGGAAGGGGTCCTCCGCTGCCCACGCCCTCTCTGCGCAGAAGGCTTCTGCGCAGAGAGGGAAGGCAGAGACTGGGCGTCAAGGAGCTTCTTTGCTGGAAGAAGTTTAAGAAACGCTCACTCACGGATTCTGCCAGCGATTGAGGCGGCCACGGGTGAGTGGCTCTCCAGACAGATAAAGTTTACATTAGCAGCCAGCCAGGGAGAGGTTTGCCCTGCTTGCACACGAGCAACCCCTTGGAAGCCTAACAACACTGTTTCATAGATGTAGAACTGTAGTGCACAGTGAGCACTCAATCCCTGTGTTGTCTTCTTTGTTGACTCAAACTAACATGGATCTTGAGTTTTACCACCATGATTGGCCAGTCTTTAGTAGATTTGGAATTTTTAAAAAAGTCTATCATATAAGGAAATGACCTGACTACAACAGGTTTTATTTTTTCAGCGACTCCTACAATAACCAGCCTAGTCATGTTCAGTGCTAAAGGTGGGTGGGTGCATTTATCTTGGCTAAAGTCCTTCAGACATTGTTATCTAAAAGAATGGCAATGTCAAATTGGCAAAACACAGTGTACCATTTTAGCCAACATTGATGCATGGTAACGACAGAGACCTAATGGATTTTAATATCCCAATTTTCTATGTTTCTTCTGTATTTTTCAGTTTCCCTTGTGGTACCTGTATGCTGTATAAGAACTGTGTTAATACCACGGGGAGAAAGACATGGGTCTCTTTTTGCAGCCTTGTTAGAAATATATGGTGTTGGACATGTCATGTAGTATGAACCTTTCTATGCATGTTTACTCAGAAGTAAGTCCCATTATTGCATGGTGACATACACCCAGGAAAGTGTGCATATGATGTACACACAAACATATTCATAATGAGAAATTAGAATAATCTTGAAATATGGAACTCATTGGGACTCATGAGACTTAATTTGGCCATTTTATTTGGATGCCCCCTAATTTGGCAGTCCCACCTTCATTTCCCCCCTTCTACACCTGGCAGCTTATTTTTTGGTAAGCAAAGACTAAAATGGCCACATGACCCGGAAAAACTGTCTGCAGACTAACGTCTGCTCCCTCGGCCAGTAAAGCAAGATGAGCGCCACAACCCCAGAGTTGTCTGTGACTGGACTTAACTCTCAGGGGTCCTTTACCTTTACCTGTGCATTTTAAAGGTGTGTCAAATGTGTGTGAGAGCCAGTGTGGTGTAGTGGTTAAGAACGGTAGTCTCGTAATCTGGAGAACCGGGTTCGAGTCTCCGCTCCTCCACATGCAGCTGCTGGGTGACCTTGGGCCAGTCACACTTCTCTGAAGTCTCTCAGCCTCACTCACCTCACAGAATGTTTGTTGTGGGGGAGGAAGGGAAAGGAGAATGTTAGCCACTTTGAGACTCCTTAAAGGGAGGGAAAGGCGGGATATCAAATCCAAACTCCTCCTCTTCTTCTTTAATGCGTGTTGCATATGTGACCAGTGTCTGACCATTTGCCCATCTAGCTCAGGGTCTCCCTCCACAGGTTCTTTGTTAAAGTCTGTTGAAACATGGACGTAGGAAAGGAAATGTCTCTAAACAGATGAATACCTAAACCCAGAGTTCCCAAACTGAGCTTCACTCAGGTGCTTCTGAATGTCTGTGGATTTGTGGATAAGAGATGGCACATCCATCACATTTCCTATTCACATTGATTTTTAATTAGATTTGTATTATTTCTTTTATATTGTATTGTATTATAATTTGAATTATATGGACTAAAGTAAGTGTGTGTGTATCATCCCCCTGGAATGAAAAACTGTGGACCAGCCTTCTCTGAGTATGTTAGGACTGGTTTACATAGCCCCTTTAAATGCTAATTTTCCAAATTCACTTGGGCTTGCCCAAATGTTGCCAGTGGGCTCACATCCTTACAATTAGCTCACTTAAAGTGATGCCGCTGGTGTGCTAAAGACACTTAAAATTAGACCCAGAAGTTAGGCAGTTAATCTGTAAAGCTCAATAAAGTCCCTTGTTTCATCCAAGGGTTGTCAGAAAATTCGTTCCACATCTGTACAGAGAAAAGGAGGGGGGAAGAGAGAGAGAGAAAAGAAAGAAGCGAGGTGTAAACTGCCAAGAACCATTTTAATGATGGCTGGAGAAAAAAGGAGCCAGATGGCAGGCTCTGCTGTGGCTGCGGTTGGTATTTAACTGCTTTTTTATTGGAAAAATATGGGGTGAAAAATTGTGTGGGACTCATTAGGCAGCCTGCTGCGATTCTGATCAGCTTGCCAATCTGTTCTGCATGGCAAAGATCCAAACGTCCATAAATTTTGAGCAGCGGCTTATAATCTATGGCTTGGAGCTTGTTAAATCTTCTCTTGTTCCCCCCGCCTTTCCCCGTTTTGGTTCACTGCTTGAGCTTTCTTTCTTTCTTTCTTTCTTTCTTTCTTTCTTTCTTTCTTTCTTTCTTTCTTTCTTTCTTTCTTTCAAAGGAGCCTCAAGGCTCAAGCTGTGTTGCAGACACAAAAAAAGCAGAGATAGATGGAAAGGACGCAGAAGATTCTACTATCACGTTCCACTGCTGCCTCCGCAGATAAAACTTCTGTAACATCTTATATAGTCCTAACGAATCCATTCTCCAAGCCTGGGTCCTTATGCAGCTAGTGTGACACCAACCAGATATAGGAGAGAGGAGGTATCAGCAGGTTCAATGAGATCCAAAGTATTCAGACATATCCCCACTCCCCCCAAAAAAAACCTTTAAGGAGGAAAACATCCTCAAGTGGGATAGCCCATAACGGCCCAATCAGGACTAGGGCATGCTTAATGGGTATGCAACACAGATTTACTATAGAGGGAGCAATGAAATGCAGGAAAAGGGGAAGGGCTGCAGCTAAGACTAGTGCATCTACTTGGCATGCAGAAGGCCCCAGATTCAGTCCCCAGCATCTCCAGGTAAGGCCGGGAGAAAATCTCATCTGAAATGCTGGCAAGCCACTACCAGTCAGTGTAGAACATACTGAGCTAGATGGACCAGTGGTCTGACTTGGTATAACACAACTTCCTTATATGTCCCTGTCCTGGAAAAGGATATGGTTGGCTTGCTGGAAACCTGAACACTCCCCACTGCAACATTTTGTTGTAGGTCCCACTTGTAGGTGTGATATTTCTCAGTCTCTGCATATTGAAAAGCCAGTTCCTACTTTAGGCGTTTGCATTGCCAGGATGGTTTTTGGAAAGTTTCCCATGCTTATGCGCACATAAAACTCTCGTTTGCTAGAATGGGTCATGGCCTCAATTTGTTAAAAGATGATCCTTCCGTGAGACGGAGGCTGGATTGCTATGATCCAGCTTGCAAGATGGTTTTGGAAGCAGCAGCTTGAATGGATGACACATTCCCATTGAACGTGTTCACATGTCTGCTCCTGTGGGAATCCTTCCAGGAGCTGTCACAGAGATGCAAAATGTTACATCAGAAATGGCCTCGGAGTGGAATAAGTAGCATCTGAAAAGTGCCTCTTTTGCTCTGGCACATTGCAAACCCCACCTCCCCATCCTCACTTTTCATCTTCAGAAAGAGACAGAGCTCAGATAGAAAGACAAAATGGTTGTTTTGAAAGGGTTCTGGCTCTGCTCTGTTTACCTTTTTTTTTTTTTAATGAAACAATCCCAAAGTGAAAGAGATGCAAATTTTAGAATATCATAGCTGGAAGCAAAGTGTTATGATCACAGAGTGACTGTTGCTCAGGGGAGCCAGCAAACTGCTAGCGGAGTTTTAATTTTCCATCCTAATCGTGTCTGGATTGTGAAGGATCCTAAGAGGAAACATAAAGCTTCCTTTCTCTTAATATTTGCATATTAAAGAAATCAGTTTCAGACAGGGGTACAGGGAGGGGGGCAGGGGGGTAAGAGGGATTTCAAGAAGCCATTGAGACATGTTTCCAAGTAACGCAGACAGAGAACTACTGAGCTGCAACTTCGCAGACACACTCCCCACATGTACTTTTAAAAGAGGGGGGGGGGAATGGAAAATATGCTGTCCACATTTTTGTCCTGAATGGATACACATTGGTTTTGAAAACTTTATGGAAACCAGAGGCCAGCTCTTTAAAACAATGCAGTTACTCACATATGCACTGCCTGAAAATGCCTTGGCGTTTCTCTTCAATGATTAGAAATTGCAAACTGCCGAGAGTTCACTCTTTATAGCATTAGGTTTTACAGTCATGATTTACAATCTACATACTTGGAAGTAATACGTAGTATATTCTACTTACAGCTATTTCTGTTTTACAGATGACTTACCCACCTACCTCCTCCAAAAAAAATGTTCTGACCTACATAAACATTTGGCCAGCCCTGCCCAACTGCATGTAAAAAAACACACCAGTGTTATTCACCTAAAAGGAATGGTTACCATCAGTGGGTAATTTGTTAACAGAACAGCTGAACTGTCCTAGGCATGCACACACACTAAACAAAGGCTGAGCCAAATTTAGCATGGGGAGGAACTTCTTTTATGCTAAAATTTTCATCCCATTTGAAACAAACCCACTCAAAATGTGGCAAAAAAAGTGTTCATTCAGGGTGAGGGTATAATTTATTGCTACTACTCTGATTTGTCCTTGTGATGTCATCAGATAGCTAAATCTTATTGGCTATGGCGTGCCACAGCATCATCACACTTGCCATGTGATCCCTGATTAGAGATACACAGAGAGACATAGTATTTTCAGAAGACTGTAAGTAGAGTGCTAATCCTAAAATTTGCTTGGAAGTATGCCTCAGAACTGGAATTTCTCTCTAATAAATAATGTTCATAGCTGCACAACCTAATCTAGGGCATCATTGTTTAGATTAAAATAACCAACAGACAGCTAGCTTGGATGTTGAGAATGTTGTAAGGATGGCTCATTCATCCTCACACTGGCCTGGATTGTGGGACAGTGTCCAATGCCCAGATCTGGGGTTCCCTAGCTTACTACTACTACTACTACTGCCTCTGCTGTCACTTTTCATGTCCAAGTCACTGCTGGTAGTCTGACTCGTTGCAAGATGCGTGGAAGGAATCAAGAGATGTCCCAGATTGTTTGTGTGGATTGTTTCAGTGGAACAATAGCATATTGGGGAAAACTTCCAATGGGGAGGGTTTTATAAGCATTCCTAATATTAAAGGAAAGTTGGAGCAGCCACCATTGCTCCAAAAAGAACTAGTGTCAAAGGTTAGGAATCACAGACCAATGTGACTTCTTGATGGGCCCCAGGCAGCCTGTTCTTAGTCAAGAAAGGCATCTTTATGTCTTGAGGGAAAGGCTAAATGAGCTGTGCCAGGGCTGCAAGAGCCAAAGATGGAGAGGTCTGTATTATTCCTTTAATAGTCTGGGTATTTTCTGTGCTCTCCCAGTAGGAATTACTGTCTGAGGAATCATCTACCTTTACAAGGAAACTGCCTATTTTCTTGTCAGAATAATAAATAATTTCATGTAGGGATACTGTGTAAATGCACACTGCCATCTCTGTTTTACCCTTCCCAGAAGGGTAAAATGTGGACACACACGCGCGCGCACACGCACACACACAAACACACACCTCTTTTTTAAAAAGGATAGAGGAATTTGAATCCTGAGCCACCTAGCCTTTTTATTTTTAAAAAAATCCTGCCTCTGTCTTTCCATCTTGGCCAGAGACAACCACTCCTTCCCCACTTTAATTGTGTGGACCTGGATTTTCTCCACTTGGTGTGTGCATGCGTGCACAGTTTTAATGGAACACACCACAGCCCAACCCCACTCCTGCCCTTTGGCACACTCTGCATTCTTTACAAGTAACAGTGGGACTGTAAACTTTCCCTCCCTCCCGCTTTCCTTTTATAACTCGCCTTTCGTGTGTATAGCCATGAAAACAGCCTTAGCACGGCCTGTCTAGGAATGAGTTCCATGAAAACTCTTGGCTGTTCACCAGGAAAGTGTTAGCATGGCACGCCTGTCACTCAAAAGCAAGCCTGAGCTGAGTAGCGCAGGACAGCCGCCAAGCCCAACTCGGGGTTTTTAAGAGAGGGAACGAAGAAGGCAGAAGCTGGGGTTGTTCTAACTTGTTGGACTTGCTATGCAGGTGGGAAAGTGGGGGTGGAGAGGCAGGGAAGCATTCCAGGTCTTCAAACTGACTTGGCCAGTAGCAAATTGGCTTCTATTTTGTGCACCACCTTCCTCCTTTTATATCTATATAGGGAGGCATTATCGTCCCATTTGCCCTAGCAGTGGGAAGTTCAAATGCAGCCTGTCAAAGGCTAAAATGCACATCACAGTAGCATCCCATTTCTTTGAAAGTGGCTCACAGATGAAGAGTTATAAAGCAGTAGGGTGGGGACAATTTCAGACCGAGTAGCACAGACACAGTGTCTCCAAGTGTCCCTGTTTTCCAGGGAGGTCCCTGATTTAGAGAAGCCATCCTGGTTTCTGATTTGATCCTTGAACGTCCCACTTTTCCTTAGGACGCACCTATTTTCATTGGAGAAATGTTGGAGGGTATGGAGTTATCTGAACCCTGAGCCGTCTGAAGGCAAACCTGTATAGGGAAGTTTATTTTTTAATGTTTAATGTTCAGTTATGTTTTTTATAAATGTTGGAAGCTGCTCAGAGTGGCTGGGGCAACCTAGTAAGATGTATGGGGTATAAATAGTAAAATTATTATTATGGAATGGGACGTCCCTATTTTCATCAGAGAAATGTTGGAAGGTATGCAGACGGATGGGATGCTCCTCCTCCTCCTCCTCCTCCCCAGCACCAAGATTCAAATAACCAGAAGAAAAACAATATGGGGGGAAAGGTTTGGAGGAAGACAGCAGGCAGGGGAAAGTTCAGCAGGTGTCTTTTACATCAAGCCCTGGATCTCTTACCTTCTCCACCACCAGAGAGAGAGCTTACACAGCAATTTCCCCTCTAAATCTCAGCTTCAATTTGCATCTATACATATAAATCAGTACAGGGGTCACCAGCATGGTGCATACAGATGCCCAGGCACACACAGAGGCAGAAGTGCCAACTTAGGCCTGCGACCGTGGGTGCCGGGTGCCATGCATTGTGCATGGTCCTGACACCAAAATTTGTGGGTGCCTGGTCCCTTCATGGGGAATTCTTTGGGTTCTCAGGCACCCAGAATGCCAGAGAATTGGTACCTATGCACAGAGACCTTCCCTTGCACCAGCAAGTTCCCCTCCCTCTGCTGGCATTAGGCCTGAAAGAAGCATTTTGTTGTAGCCCATGGGCCCAAAGAAGATTGGGTAGCCAAATTTGTGCTATGAACGTTTTCTTTTTCTTTTAAGACATAGCAGTGCCCCTTTCTCAGGAGCCAGCTCCCTCTCCAGGGTTTCTAAAAGTTAAGTATCTGCTGGAGGGGGGGGGACTTGTTTCTTCTGTACATACATATAAATAAATGCACATCCATGAACACAAAGGCGTGTGTGCCGCTTGCCATGTCACATATTGCAGATGTTGAGGTATGTTTTGAATGTTGATAGCATATTATCAGGCCATTATGTTTATCTTTAGTCAGAATAACAAACAGTGCCTTGGCTTTTAAATCAGTGGAAGGTGGGCTATAAATACAGCAAATACAAGAGACAGCATAGCCTTCAGTAATGCATAATAAGCAGGGGCTCTGACAATGATCTTTGGTAGGAGAATAGTGGTATTACAGATATGTCCCTATTTTCAACTGTGAAATGATGGAAGGTATGAAATGCTGCAAAATGCATAAATTATTCAAATTAAGCCAATTTCCATGCAATTTATTATTTTGCACAAATTACAATAAGACAATGTATATAATGCACTCCAGAGGATTGTTAATAGTAGTAGTAGCAGTAGTATTTAATATGTCCCTCTCTTACACTCCCCATTGTATTCTAAGGTGCTTTGTGCAAAAGAGAGCGAAGAAATCTGCTCTCGGCTGTGCATGTAAGCCAGATTTTTTCTGTGACAAGCCTTTTTGGATCTTTGGGCCATCTCTTAAGACAAGAGGATCCAGCATTAAGCAACTTACTCTGCCACAAACAATAATCTTCCAAAAGGGCCAGTTCTGGCAAAAGAACAGAGGATGGAGGGGGTGCAGTTTGATTTGTGAACTGAATAAAGAGGATATCTTTGGAAAATAGGAAGCTGCCACATACTGAGCCAATAACAACAACAACAAAAAAGTCACAGGAGTTAAGAATTATATTACTATAAACATGTAGACAGGCTGCTATGTGAGCAACATTGCACTTTCCCAAACAATACAGCATATGTAAACAATAACACAATTCTCCAAATGATCATAGAATCATATAGTTGGAAGGGACCCCAATGGTCATCTAGTCCAACCCCCTGCAATGCAGGAATCTCATCTATAGCATCCATAACAGATGGCCTTCCAACCTCTGTTTAAAAACCTCCAAGGAAGGAGAGGCCATCACTTCTTGTGGGATTCTGTTCCACTGCTGGACAGCTCTTACTGTCAGAAGGTTTTCTGAATGTTTAGTCGGAATCTCCTTTCTTGCAACTTGAAGCCATTGGTTCGAGTCCTACCCTCTAGAGCAGGAGAAAACAAGCATGCTCCTTCCTCAGTGTGACAGCCCTTAAGATAATTGAAGATAGCTATCACATCTCTTCTCAGACTCCTCTTTTCCAGGCTAAACATACCCAGCTCCTTCAAGCGCTCCTCATAAGGCTTAGTTTGCAGACCCTTAATCATTTTGGTTACCCTCCTCTGCACATGTTCCAGCTTGTCAACATCCTTCTTAAATTGTGGTGCCCAGAATTGGACGCAGTATTCCAAGTGTGGTCTGACTAAGGCAGAATAGAATGGTACTATCACTTCCCTTGACCTGCACACTATACTTCTATTGATGCAGCCTAGAATAGCATTACTTTTTTTTTGCTGCTGCATCACAGTTGACTCATGTTAAGTTTGTGGTCCACCAAGACCCCTAGAACCTTTTCACATATGCTGCTAGTAAGCCAGATGTCTCCCATCCTATATTTGTGCATCTGGTTCTTCCTGCCTAAGTGCAGAACCTTACATTTGTCCCTAATGAAATTCATTTTGTTTGTTTGCACCCAGTTCTCCAATCTGTTAAGGTTGTTTTGAAGTCCCCCATGATTACTATTTCTCTCCTTTTTGAATATTTGGTAATCTCTACTCTAGTAAGACATCATCCAGTCTTCAGTCTGGCTTGGTGGTCTATAGCAGACAGCCACAGTAAAGTCACTGTCGTTTCTCTCTCCTACAATTTTTACTCATACACTCTCAATCTGCTTTTCATGTTCCAGGTTATGGATTTTTTTACAAGTGTACACATCCTTTATATATAACGCTACTCCTCCTCCCTTCCTGTTTCATCTATTCCTTTTGCACAGGTTATACCCCTCAATTCCTACATTCCAGTCATGAGCCTCATCCTACCAGGTTTCTGTAATGCCTACCAGGTTGTATTTGCCATCCTGTATTAAAAGCTCCAGTTCATCTTTTTTGTTTCCCATACTCTGTGCATTTGTGTAGAGACAACTGAAACTATGATGCAGGATTGAAACTCATTCTATACTTCTTCAACAACTGGAGTATGTTACTGCCTCAAATTTTCTTAACGGATTTTTCTTCCTTTCAAAGAAATATCATTGCTGAGAGCCCTGCTGAATTCTATTACGTGCTTCGGTGCATCTCAGTGCAACCAAGAAGGTTGCAACTCCAAGCACTGTGGTCCAGAAATGAAGACTTTTCATTCATCAAGCAGGGGTTATAATATATAAAAAGCTGCTGAGTCAGACCTTGGATCCATCTAGCTCGGTATCGACTGGCAGCAGCTCTCCAGGGGTTCAAGCAGGGATCTCTCCCAGTTGGGGATTGATTGAGCTACAGCCTGATTGCAGAGAAATGCAGCTCTCTGCTAACATTTCTACTACTGCATAAGTAAAAATGTGATTCCAGCATCTTCCTCCTTCCTAAAATCAATTTAAAATATTCTCGTCCCTCTTATATTTTTTCTGCCTATGCATTTTTTTTGTCATTCTCGCACCTACCTACCTGCCCACCCACCCATCACAATACCAACCCTCCCTTAAATTCATATTTGTCCTGGTAAACGAAATGGCATGTACTGAGACAGGTGCATGCATGTGCATGTGGCAGAGTAACAGGGATATGGGAGGCGGGGGTAGGAGAGAGAGAGAGAGAGAGAGAGAGAGAGAGAGAGAGAGAGAGAGAGAGAGAGAGAAGCGCAGCATGTTGTGTCATTAAAAAGTGCCGTGTATTACCCGGCAGCCACCCCATCTGCTTTCCATGGGCATCCCAGGAGAACTTGGCGATTATGAAGGAATTCTCGGAGGCCATTACTGGGAAGAGGAAAAAAGGCTTGCTGCAGACAGCTTAATGGACTAATTTGTAACTGCGAGAGCAGGAGAAATGAGTTGTTGGCCGCGTTTTAATTTGACAGCAAGTGGCAGAACGAATGCTAAATGTGATGAGTGAGCAGGCGCGTTTGTTTCCCCACTGCACTTTGCTCAGGCCTCTTGGCTCTCCCAAGGGGCCTGTCACTATTATTTTTCCCTTCTGCACTGACTTGAAGAGGATGGGGGAGGGCAAAGGAGGCAGAATGTGATCAAGCAGACAGGGCTCGGGGTATAATTTCCTACGGATGTTATACAACCAAGAGAGATTAAATGTCTAAGACTTTGATGCATGGGCACATATTGTGTTTAGGGCGCTGGGCACCTGTACATAGCGCATGCTTAGAGCGGAATGCTCCCCCCAATTTGCAGGGGTTAGAGTGGCATAGGCATGGGTTATAAATTGTGCGTGGTTGAGTCCTTACTTTGGGGATGCTGGACAGTCCCAAAGAAAACTGTCCTTGTCTTCTCAGAACAGAGGAAGCTGTTTTATACTGAGTAAGAGTCCCTTGGTCCATCAAGCTCAGTGTCATCTACACAGATTGGCAGTGTCTCTCTGGGGTTTCAGGCAAAGCTCTCTCCCAGCCCTATCCAGGCATTGAACACTCTGCCACTGTGCTAAGTCCTCTCCTTAAATCAGTGGTGTCCAAACTTTTTTCGAAGAGGGTCAGATTTGATGAAGTCAAGGGCCATGAGGGCCGACCAAAGGGCCAGCCAAAGTTGTTAACATTTTTTTTAGTTGTTGAGCTTTTTTAAGGATTTTACCCCAGCAAATAAACTGCTGCAGGGGCCGGATTAAACCGACCAGTAGGCTGGATTAGGCCCCCCGAAATGGACTTTGGACATGCCTGCCCTAAATGAAAGTAGGTTTTCCTATTGCAGCATTTTTTCTGATGTAGTGATGTGTGGGTGTATTTAGGAATATCAAAAGCTGCCTTCAGAGCATTAATCCAGATCAGTATTTTCTACACTGAGTGGCCACAGGGGACATTCCCATCACTACCTGGAGATGCTTGGGATTGAATCTGAGACCTTCTGCATGTGAAGTGAATTGTCTACCACTGAGACTTTTTGCCAGGACAAACATTATTGTTGCAAGTGGGACCTACAACAAAACCTTTCCATGTAAAGTGTGGCTTCCCCCATACAGATACTCCATTGCATTCCCCGTCCTGCCTAGGTTTCTACTTTTCTTCCACTAGTCGTTCATTTTGTGGCCACTGAGGATGTTCAGTCCTTGTTGAGCTGTGTTGAGTCTCTTCTGCACAGCCAGCTTTTCCCTTAAATATACTTTGATCTGCTGCAAATTTTGGGACTGCTCCATGCCTGCTGATGCCTCCATCTTGTTGATTTGGCTATCCAAATACTGGCACTCACCTCTGAACTTCGGAATTAGTGGGAGCAATTAGCACTGTCATTGGAGCGCCATATGAGTTTAATTTGATTAATCAGTTAAATTTGCATAAACTTGAATATTTTACTCATATGCAGGTAAATCAGTCATACCCTGTAACACCTGTTTTTATACGTTGGTTTTATACGTTGTGTTTGTAATAAATATATTACATTTAAACAAATCATTTTGAAGTGAAAAGAAGTATTTCACATACATGTTGCAATAGGTATAATTCTAGAGGAGGCATTCCCTCCTATTTAGAAAAGAAGGAGGAATGCCTCTTTTAGCAAGGTACTTCCCATCTGCAGTATTAATGAATACCTGTGTGGAAATGCTGCTGAATTAATTAGGATGCCTTGATTAATATAATCAATTAAACCTTGCAACTCTATTATTTGCATTTATTTTATTCACATAGACATAAAACTGCAAAAAAAACATAGATCTCAACAGAGATGGTGCACTTAAAACACACGCACACACTCCTAAGCCACATAAATTATACTTTTAACACACGTTCATAATTTAAGGAGCAAGAAATGCTTCTATATTATCTGTACCACTAAAATAATTATTGCTCCATTTCGAATACATCTAAACTATTTTAATTAGAAGATACTCCTTGCTTTATCCAAATGAAATTAGTCAGTTTCACCAATTTCCTCAACTAAAAGAGGAGTAACAAATATCCAGGCTTCTGCAATTCCTGTCATTAGTCCTGACAACATATTTATTCCCACCTTGTTGTTTATTGTCTTCAGCACATTATCAGAAAAAGGCGGAGCAAATATACCACTGAATAAAGGAGTGATTCATGCTGTGTCCTTCCATGCATGTATAGCAGTAGGATGTTGATAGTGGAGGTCCTTTGTTTGTTTCTTTTTCCAGGGGTTTTCATCAGAACCCCCTGCTAAAACTACAAATCCAGATTAGGGGGTGGGATTGGACAAGGTGCTCTCAGTATGGCCCTCCAGGTGGCCTCATCTTCTTCCCCTCATTGCTGTACTCCCACTGAACATTTGTTTGCCTCTCCCTCTGGCCCCAAACTATACCACCTCCCAGATGGAGGCTAATGTGTGCTGCTTTCCTCCTTTCCTCGCTCCTCTTCTTGCTTGTTTGGGGAGGACAGATGAACAGGCAACAGAAGCGAGGAGGTGGAGGCTCCTAGAATTGGCAGGGGGGTCTCAGCAGGTGCCTGATAGTGCCAATCCCCAACATTGGCCTTCTTGGAAACTTTAAGAAACAGCAACCATTGATCGGCTAAATAGACTCACCCTCCAATTCTGGGGAGATGCTTAGTGCCACAACTGACATGAAGCCAAAAATAGAATTGAAAACTGGATGGTCCAATGCTTATCTGAACAAGGCAAGTCCATCCATCCTCTGCCTTTTATGGCAAATCTCTCTCACACACAAAAGATTATCACCAAGTATTAGATATTCAAAACTGGTCCAAAGTAGGTGGCTTTCTGGCCAGCATTTCTCCAGGATGCTATGTAGGCAGAATAACCCAAGTCTTACCCAACCCCAGCAAGCCTCCTAGTTCAGAGTTGATTTGCAATTCTCAAAAACTGTGGGTCTTGCCAGCTGTGTGTACAGTGATGTTAATTAGAGAGTAAATGTGTGCAACATTATGATTTTCAGGCAAGCAAAACAAGCAAGCTATTGCTTCCTCACTGTGCAAATAAATAAATAAATCAGGGTATTTCAAAGCATATTGACACCCCCTCCACCCCCCAAAAGAAAATCTTTTCCTGATTAAATTCTAAGTGGTTATAAAAAGTGGGGAAAGACTGCCTCCTTTTAAGGATGTTGTATATTTTTGGACGTCTGTGGAAAGGAAAACAGAAATACTGTTTGATCCTAACTCTCTTTATTGCATGTATCCTGTTCCTGGAACACCCTGATGTTATGAGACACGATTTGATAAGGACATATTTTTATGTTCCTTGTGTTAGCTGGTTGAAACGTATCCTGGAGTTCCTGTCTTTTACAGGGCAACCACAAATTATATGCAGCATATCAAGCTAATGTTCAAGATAAGGCTATCAAGGAGACTTACAGCAGTTCAGAGGGGAAACAAAAACAAAGCACAAGGTACAACCATCTTGGGACTGTACAGTTTCATAACACCCCTGCCCAGCTCTTCTCAAAATAAACTTGTGTTTTCTTAATGTTCTCAGGGGGGAAAGCTTGCTGGTGTTTGGTTTGGTTTTCTCAAACTTTTTTCCAAGAAAACTCAGAGAAGCCAAATCCTCCTCACCAATTCCTGCTTCTTCCCAGCGACTAAGTTTTGAATTGGACCTTGAGGCATAAGAAACTACAAGTCTCACCCTGGCTGGAAATAATATCCAAGTTTTAAGGTGTCAGCAGTGCCCACCAGCAGCCTTGGGAGGAGGGGATTGTCAGAAAGGGTTGACTGGAATATTTTATACTTCAGCACAGCAGTTTATAATATTCTATTATGTGGGGAGGAGAGGATTGCCGAGAATTATTTGGAGGAACTTGAATTTTGTTGCAAACCCAACTAGCTTGTTTCGTAAATGGACGAATGTGAATGGGAATTAGTTGTGGAATTTTGTGGCAATGTTGAAATTGAAATGGAACTAGGTAAAGGGACCCCTGACCATTAGGTCCAGTCGTGGCCGACTGGGGTTGTGGTGCTCATCTCGCTTTATTAGCCGAGGGAACCAGCGTACAGCTTCCAGGTCATGTGGCCAGCATGACTAAGCCGCTTCTGGCGAACCAGAGCAGCGCACGGAAATGCCGTTTACCTTCCTGCCGGAGTGGTACCTATTTATCTACTTGCACTTTGACGTGCTTTCGAACTGCTAGGTTGGCAGGAGCAGGGACCGAGCAACGGGAGCTCACCCTGTCACGGGGATTCGAACCCCTGACCTTCTGATTGGCCTAAAAGGGACTTTCCAAGCTCTGGTCATTTTTAAAATGAAAAAGGAGTCATGCCCTTCAAGAAGTAAGCTTAAAAGAAGAAGGTACTTATTGGAGTGTTTTAAAGGCAAATGTGAAGGAACTAAGAAGTGGTCACAAAATTGCAAAGGAACTTTGTACATGCATAATAGGGTGGGGGGAGTGGACATGATGAAGGGAGCGCTCTATATAAATCTCTTATGAGAAGAAGAAGCACAGATTCCAGTCTTTCTGGGAGTTTACTGTGTTTCTACCTCTCATCCAGAATAAAATGTTACTTGGAGGAGCTTCTACCCGTAAGTTGACTGACTCTCGCTTACTGAATTTAAATGGTTGCAGCCGTTTATCTCCCCAGTCTTTTCTTTTACAATCGAGGGACTCGTATGAATTTTATGTTTCAGTTTTACTGACAAACTCCAACCCTAAAAATTCAGGAACATATGGGTAGGTTCCTTTCTGTAGTCCTAGAACACAGTAAAAATTTCTGTAGTCCTAGAACAAGTAAAAATTGCCTGTATTTTTGATCCTGAATTTCGTTATACCCTTCTTTTAAAAGGCACCATCTGCTTGTTGTTTATGGTCAATAGACCCAAATAACCCAAACTGCTTACTCAATCAGAACAGCCACAGCCCTCTAGTAATTTTTTTTTAAAAAAAATTCATTGTCACTTCAGCTTCTTTTTTTAAAAAAAAACCACACACACTGTTTATCAGCTTGCACAGATGAAGCTTTAAAGATGGGTTGCTGATGACTAAAGATGCTCGGAGGTTATGCCCTAGCAAGCTAGTTAGCCAGGTCCTTGCTTCCCAGGTTGCCGATGCCTTTAAATCCAGGGTAAGGCAGTGTCTGTTGCTCCCCACATTTCTGCTATTTAAAGCAGTTTCACTTGTCAAGACAGTAGGGCCCCTCCTGCTACCGCTGCTGCCTCATTTCTTCCCCCCTCTCTCTCTCTTTACCTTCCAGCTCGCTGCCTCTGTTCCTGGGGGCCTCGGGAGGCTTTAACAAGCTCTAGATTGTTAGTGACAGTCAGACACTTTAACACTTAAAGTAGAAGGTTTGATTTAATCGCAAGGCTGTCATTTATTATTTGTCTGCTGTGTTCCGCTGGGGCGCCCGCTGATCAACTGCCTGCTCCCAAGAGTGCTTTCTTTTCCTTTCCTCCCCACCCCCCTTTTTTTGTTATGTCTAAATCCTCAATACAAATTGCAGAGTTTCTGCATCTCCCAGTGGGACCCATTACCGCCTGTGGGGCATTAAGGATCATTAATAGTGCTGTCAGCAAGCTAGCCAGTTGGTTAGCTTCTCATAAATAGGAAATTAATCCATCTACTTCATTAATAATGCCGAGTGTAGCTATTTTGTTGCTTTCGGTGTAACGGAGGCCCCAGTTGCATGTATGTAATGTGATAAGACAGGACTCCAAATTAGCATAGAATGTCTGATTCAAGAGCACAGGCTCAATTACTTAGAGAAATGTTGTTTTAGGTTTTTTTGGTGTTTTTGTTTTTGTTTTTACAAAGAAATATTATTGCGAACAATTTTAGACATCCTTCAGCAACAAGGGGTGCTTCCAGATGACCTATACATTGACCGTCATCCTGATTTGTTTGCAGGGAGATCAGACAACGTTGCCTGTTTATTGGGCATTTGTTCCAGTTCGTTTGTGGGGAGGTTAGATGACACTGCATCAAAACAAGCTTTATCCCATACTTTCCAGTGCATTTTCTTGTCACTTTCCTTATCTCAAAAAGTCCAATTTTGGGAGGAAGCAGGTTTTTTAGGAACATAGGAATCTGCCTTATACCAAGTCAAACCATTGGTTCATCTATCTCAGCACTGTCTACTACACTGACTGGCAGGCGCTTTCCAGGATTTCAGATGGGGAATCTCTCCTAAGCCTACCTGGAGATGTAGGCGATTGAACCTAAGACCTGTAATGCAAGGCAAATATTCCCCTAAAGTCTTCCCAATCAACTACAATTCTGCAATCTGAATTTGCCAGTATGCAATTGAATCCTACCTAAGCATTATGACTGTCCAAGTGACCAAGTTAAAATTGCAAAAGGAGGGGGGGATAAGAAGGGTCCCAGTTGACTTCATTGTTGTTGTTTGATTAGAGAACGTGATTTGTTTTAGTGTGTTGTTTTAGTGTGTTGCCATGAAGAAGCAGAGGAGGAAAAGAAGGCTTCCAAAACGTGAGGCAACCTTACCCAGGAACAGTGACAATGCTTTGTAATTAGGCTGAGGCTCAACACATCATATTCCTCCAGCATTTCCTGCCCTGATTTTATAACTGTAGTCCTTGAAGGATAATTAAGACCTTGAAGGAGTTGCATGGAGCTCTTAGTTTTGAAGGAGGTTGAAACACAGATGAAAAGAAATAAATGGAGGGGGGAGCTTGGTCACCAACCTGCCCCTGTGGTGCAACGCATAGTGCTCAGTCAAACTGAACGTTCCTGACACTGTCAGGAAGCATGTCAGCAAAGGTCACAAGAGCAGTGCAGTTCTACAGAAAACATTGAAATTAGTCCATACTTGTTTACACAAAGATACAGAGCAGTCAGCCCATCCAAATGGCTACTCCCCTGGATTTTAATCAACCCATCCATTAATAAATAGGTTAAATTTAGATTCAGGTACAAATTGCTAACCTTAATGAGTGTGCAATATAAAACAACACAGGATGCCACAAAATGATGCAGTGTGAAATGTTCTTGTTCAGTGTTCCAGCCAGCTAGCCATGCCCTTTTCTGAGATACAGTGTTCCTCGGGTTAAGTACTTAATTCGTTCCGGAGGTCCGTTCTTAATCTGAAACTGTTCTTAACCTGAAGCACCACTTTAGCTAATGGGGCCTCCTGCTGCTGCCGTGCCGCCGGAGCATGATTTCTGTTCTCATCCTGGAGCAAAGTTCTTAACCTGAAGCACTATTTCTGGGTTAGCGGAGTCTGTAACCTGAAGCGTATGTAACCTGAAGCGTATGTAACCTGAGGTACCACTGTGCTCCACTCCACCCCACCCACCCCAAATGCCCAGTGGCAGGAAACGTAGGGTCAAGAGGGATGGCAGAAGATGTGGAGCATTTAACCACTGTACAGCGCAGTCTTGCACATGCCTACCCAGAAGTAACAGACCCATTGAATGCAGCAAGACTTATCACCCAGGTAAGCATGTGCAGGATGGCAGCCATAATTTCACAGGAGAGCACAAAAGCTGGAGCCTCTGTCAGAATTTGGACTCTCTCAGCTTTTGAATTGTTTAATTGTATGTTTGTAGCTCTTGTCATTATGTTTAGGTGACGTTTGTTTAAAAACTGTGATGCCAGAGAAGAAAACAAGTTGTTCATGCTGCCTGCTAAGTATAGCGCAAGGAACAATGGTTTTCTGCTGTAAAATATGTAGATCAGGACTGGGGAACCTGCAGGCCTGCAGGTGCTATTGGACTCCAGCACCCATCAGCCCCAAGCATCATAGCCAGTGGTCAGGGTCGATGAGACTGGAGGGTCACAGGCTCCCTAGCCCCAATGTAGACATTGGTTATTAGGGGAAACTTTCCAGGTTAAAAAAAAAATGCAGCCTAGCAATAGAATAAGAAGGCTGGGAAAGATCTGGAGCCTTCATTCTTGAAAGTTTTCCAGAAAACCCTGGGCATGCATTCATCAGGAATCCATTAGGGATAGTACACCTCACAATAGGGTAGGTGTGCATGTGTGTACAGTGGTGTCCCGCAAGACGAATGCCTCGCAAGACGGAAAACCCGCTAGACGAAAGGGTTTTCCGTTTTGGAGGTGCTTCGCAAAACGAATTTCCTATGGGCTTGCTTCACAAGATGAAAATGTCTTGCGAGTTCCTGCAGGTTTTTCCCCTTCCCCCCCTTTTTCCCAAGCCGCTAAGCCGCTTATCAGCTGATCCGCTAAGTCGCTAAGCCGCTTAACAGCTGATCCGCTAAGCCGCTAAACAGCTGATCCGCTAAGCCGCTAAACAGCTGATCCGCTTAGCCGCTAATAGCTCTAAGTCGCTAATGTGCTTGCTTCGCAAGACGAAAAAACCGCAAGACGAAGAGACTCGCAGAACGGATTCTTTTCGTCTTGCGAGGCACCACTGTATAATATATACAAAAGCTGACAATTGGAAGTCATTTAGAAGTCCTGTTCCAAATAATCCCACATTTTGCTACTAGGAAAATGGCAACAGTAAGAGAGTAGGTGCTTAAGCACTGCCAGAAAGAGAGGACAGACAGAATGGCATAAAATGGCACAAAAATTTGTGTATGCTAATTTATATGTGTAGTTGTAAATTTAGAAACAATAACTATAATTTAAGTAGAGATTCCATGCATCTTGCCATAAAGTGGAAGAATGTGTCCAGATGACCTGTGACCTGCGTATTGAGCATTCATCCTCATTTGTTTGCAGGGAGATGAGGTGACGTATTTAAATGCACTACTCAATAAATATAAATATATAAAATATAAAAAATGTATGTCCCATTCTTCTGGTGCCTACACACCACTCAGGGATGCTGACAACACTTAAAACCAACCATAAAATGCAATTCAAGTCCCGCCCAAAACCCATGGTGTAATAAAAACAGTACAGCAGATTTAAATAAAAGCACTCAATAATTTAAAAAAAAAAAACCTGATCTATGGGACAAAGCAAATGCCTGCCTAAACAGAAAGGTTTTTGCCATATGGCAAAACACTGCAAGAGAGGGAACCGGTCGAATGTCCCTGGGCAAAGAGTCCCATAATATATTAATGCATGTACCTATAAAAACTGCAAAGGGCGAATACCAGAGTAAGAGGCATTTCCCTTTTCTCTTATACAGACATGGAATGTGTGCACCATCTGAAGCCAAAAGAAGCATTCTTTCTGCTTCAGAACTATATTTTTATAGTTGCATAAATTTAATCAACCTCTTAAGCTTATGTGTTTAAGCTCATTACATGACTAAGGTTTTTTTAAAATAATAATAATAAATAAATAGAGTGACAGCTCTATAAATTACTCTTAGGCCCGTCATAGTAAGTGACAGTTTGCCTTAAACCATGGTTTTCTTGTGATTTCACTTGCCCCCTGCCATTCAGGTTCTTGCACGGCTTCCCTTTCACTCTCCCCCAACCTCTGTGCAGTGGAAACAAGCCATAATATCTCTTGTCGTATCTTCCAAACCCAGACCGTGGTTCAGGGGTGCCAACTTGAATGAAATATTGTGGGTGCCCAGGTAAGCCCCATCCCGCATAATCAATCACATGACATAGTGTACACAAACCATCTCAATAGAAATGCCCATCAACTGGGGGGGGCTCAAATATTTTATTGTGGGGGCCAAACCCCCACGGCCCCTAGGAGATGGCTCTTATGCCATGGTTTGTTTGTAAACCAAGTCAAAAATAAACTTATACACGTTTGCTTGAAACAAATGAACAAATCATGGTCTGGTTTGGATGACACAACAAACCATAACATGGCTTGCTTCAGTCATGCACCGGGAGAATGCTTCTTTTGCAGGGGAGGGGCAGGAGAGAGGTACATTCACAATTAAACCAAGGTTTAAGACAGGCACCCCCAAACTCGGCCTTCCAGAAGTTTTGGGACTACAACTCCCATCATCCCTAGCTAACAGGTCCAGTGGTCGGGGATGATGGGAATTGTAGTCCCTAAACATCTGGAGGGCCGAGTCTGGGGGTGCCTGGTTTAAGATAATCTGTAGTTTATTGTGACGTGCAAACAAGGCCTTTGACTGAAATCCTATACCCACTACACCCTGGGAGTTGGGCTGACTCCTGAGTAGGGATGTATGGGGCCATACTGTTACAGAGGTTTGTTTCTGAGCACAGAATACTAGGTTGTAAGACTACAAAGAAAAATCGCAACACTATTGGGACTTTAGCCGGAGATGGTAACCATTCTTATTATTTATTTCTGTCCTGGGATAGAGAGCTTAAGAACGATGAGGATGAAAAGGAAAACCTGGGTTGTGGTTCCCCCTGTAAGGAAATGAGAAACACAGGTTTGGAAAGGATGCCAGCTCTCAGATCGAAAGACTATTTTTATTCTCAGCATGTCCAAATGGCTTGGGCATGTGATCCAAAGTTTGACTTGTTTTGTTTCATTTTTAAACAGACTAACAGCACAGCCCTGTGCATATGTACTCAGAAGTGAGCCCCACTAAATTCAGTGGGGCTTACTCCCAAGTTAGTGAATATACAATTGCTGCCTAAGGCTGCAGCCCTATACCCACTTATGGGATTTAATCCTTGAATTCAATTAAACTTAACTTCTGAGTGCCTATGTATATGATTTATTCATTTATTTATTTAAAAGCATTTATAAACTGCTTAATATTTTTTTAAAAAAAATTCTTAAGTGCCATTCATTGTAAAAACAATAAATAAAATAATAAAAATTCCAGCACAAAACCAGCAAACCAGTGGTTATATAGAAGCATACTAAAACCGGAATTCAAACAAATAAAAATATGGTCTGATCTTATCAGTCGGGGAAAGCCTGGGCAAAAAGATACTGGTAAGTCTTTGCACAATGTTTGGAGCAACTGATGCTTGGGTTGCTTCATGCATGAGAAAGGGAAGGGCATTCCATAGCTAGGGGCAATAGTGCCTGTTTTCGGGATTCGTCCTATGGTATTCTCTAGGGTGCAGCACCAGAAGTAGAATATCCCCACCTTATCTAAATGATATGACAGGTTTGTGCAGCAGCAGGCAGCTCTTCGCATACATCCTTCCAGAATGCTTTATCCAGCATCATGGCCAATGGTCAGGGAGGATGGAAGTTCAGCAGCATCAAGAGGGCACAACATTGGCTACCCCCTGCTGTAAAATACAACAGGGAAGCAGTACCTGCCTGTATCTTTTTAAAATATCCATAGGAGTAATTTGCCAGGTGCAGCTTTCTGGTGAAAAACATGTTTGGGGCCCCCTCAAAAGAATGCCTCTTGCCCTAGGAAAGAATGATAGTACTGGGATGGGAACATTAAACAAAGCAGGTGATGAGATTTGCAGCGTCGTGACATGCGCAGCCCCTCATTTTATCATCACAACAACCACGACTGGATTAAGCATTAAGCAAAATAAGCATGGTGTCAAGGGAAGGAGGGCACCACAAAAGATTCCCATTGCCGGATTTACCATATGGTGCAGCTGAGCAAAAAAATAAACATTATTTATACAGCTATACAGGTTTTGTTCCATTTCAAAAAACAAAATTTTATTTTACGGTTTATTATTGTTTGTATTTTGAATTATATATATATGGGGGCACCAAAATCTTTTAAGTGTTTAAGGCCCCTAAAGGTCTTGATTCAGCCCTGATAATAACCTGGAAGAGAGACTAACAGACCCAGAATCATCCAATGGACCTATTGACTGAATGGGGATATTGAACTCAAGTCCTCAAGGTCCAACACTGGATTCACGACATTTCCCTCCCTCCAGTATCTTTTTGCCTTTATGTCTTCTTCCCAGAAGCATCTGGCTGGCCACAGGTGCTAGACTCAATGGACTTTTGTTCAGATCCAGCCAGGTTCTTCTTATTCCTACAGTGCACAGATGAGGAACCTGTGGACCTCCAGATGCTGCTTCAGTCCATCTCCCATCAGCCACAGCCGGCATGGCCAATGATCAGGGATGGTGGGAATTGCAGTCCAGCAATACCCAGTTGGCACCAAGTTGGTTATCCCTGAGTTAGCCCATTTTTGTGGCTGCCACCACCTCTCTTCTTCTCAAGAGGCCTCTTTATTTTAGGTGGAGTTGTGCTTTTCTCTCATTTGCACCACGGTGGGATGAGTAAGACTAAACAGGAGTCTCTTCCACCACTCATATTAGATTAATACGCTTTTCTTCTTTCTCCAAATCACACCTCAACTCAAGAGTTCCAGAATGGGAGGGGATCTGTATATTATTGGGGAACTGGCCAGCCCGACAGTTGTTCTTGGATGCCTGCTAAGGGCAACTTCCAAATAATCCTTGGCTACCCTGGTGGGGTAACCTTGTCAAAGGGCTGACAAGTCTAGGTTGAGTAATATGCGGCGATGAATTCTTTTGGGAGATGGGAATGTGTGCGCAAAGCCAGTGGTGAAACAAGCCTTTAGAACTTTCAGTTAAATTAACTTTAATTTAACCTTCTTCTCAATAATAAAATGCTTTGGGACTTTGGCCTTTAGAGACTTTGGCAGGGGGAAACACATTTTAATTGCAAACTGCAAGAAGGGACTTCTCCAAATGTGTTGAAATTGTTAGATTAAAGCTTTCCTCTCCTTCGACCTTTCTCCCTCCCCTCCCCACTCCATTAAAGACCAAGCCTGCTGTAAACAATTTATGGCATTCTTAAAGGAAGCCAGATAATCCTGACTGATTTGTAGCCCTTCCTTTATTGCCTTGCCAAACTTTGCTTTGTCATTTCAGGCTGGGGGAGCGAGGTGCTGGTGGTGGAGGGAACAGACATAAGCACATATGTTCAAGATTCTGATTCCTTTTTTTATTATTTGCACACAAGATTGTGTGTGTTTAAGATATACATGATGTTTAAAGGCCATTTCACAGAGCACAGTTTCCCGACATGGGTTTACACAGATTAGGTTCCTTTTTCTTAAGTGCACATCAGTGTGTAAAGCCTGTATGCCTGTATCAGTTTTGCCATGTGCCCATACATGCATTGCATTAAACATCCCAGTGCATGTGATGAGTGAAAACTGTTGGTGAACCCATTTCCTCTACATCCATATAGGGGAAAAACATTAGCAACCCTACAGTGTATGTGTGTGTGCGCGCGTCTGTGGAGTGAGGGTGGGGGTTGGGAACCCAGAGTTGAATAATTTCTCCTTTGGTAAGAAGTGGCTTTTAAAAATGGGGTGTAAAACACACCATTAACGATTTTACAATCGCTCAACAAATCAGGCGACCAAACCTTGAGGAGAGCAACACTCCACATTAGTGTCAAAATTGATGTTTAGTCATGTGCAACCAGGGTGAAATTGGAAGAGGAAAGGAGCCAGGGAAAGGAAAGAAAGGAGGAGGAAAGGGGGGGGGGAGAAAATTCTCCTCTTCTGTGTCTCTATCTCCCTCTCTTGTTTTACAAATGTTGTGCTCCCTCCCTAGGGATGATAAAAAGGCTCATTTCCACATCCATCTCCCGTACAGATTCTAGCGCTACACATGTAGCTGGGAAACATAATCCTCCTTGTCTGTGAGGTTGTTTGATGGCTTTCAGATGCAATCTGTGACAATAATGGGAATACTCTCTGCAACATCTTCTCTCGCCCACACAGTTTAGCATGTTGGTGAAATCAAAGCAGATCTCACACTGCAGCCCTCGTGACCAAAGTCCCAAGTGACCTAGATAGCAACAGGTGTGATGTTTGCGTGTTGGGGGTTGTGCAAAAGACAGCAGTCCCTCAGGGCATCAGGTGAGTTATTGGAGATGGCTGTCAGTGACCCAGGCTGCATAATATGCCAGCCTGAGGAGCAATTGTGTTGCTTCCCAGTGATGCTGGTATGCAGTTGATGCCAAACAGGAGCCTGTTCTCGTGTGTGTGTGTGTGTGTGTGTGTGTGTGTGTGTGTGTGTGTGTAGAACTGCACACAGTCTCCCTTCCCAACGGGCTATAGTGTCTGGCTATAGGCCAGCATAGTAGGTTCTCAAAGGTGTATTCATGGAAATTTATGAAAAGATCCTTCAGTGACATATACAATGGACATTTGGTGTTTATTCGGTATGGTTGGGGTAACGCTTCAAATTAAGAGTCAGTATAATATTGGGGCACTCTTAAGACTGGAACTTGGGGTCCACCCAATGATATTTTTTTTGGCAGCAAATCAAGGAATGGGGAACCTGTGACTCTGGTTGTGGCTGTAGTGCATCTCCCACCATCCCTGACCATTGGGCATGCTGGGTAGGCTAGTGGGAGTTGAAGTCTAGCAATATCTGGAGAGCTGCAGTTTCCCCACCCTTGTTCTGGAGAGGGATCACTTCTCACTGAATCAAAGGGTAGGGAGAAATTGCCAGGCCATTTTTTCATTATTTTGTTGTCATCCTTTTTTTTTTGTGGGGGCGGGGAGTACACTTCATGGGTTGGGAACGGAACTCAGTGCTGCCACATTCTCCTTGCATCTACCATCCCTCCTCTCCCCCGCCCCCAGTTTCTAAAATGCCCCAGAAGAAGTCAACATCATGTTATAGTATCTTTCTCGGAAAGTTAGAACGAAACAAATGGCTAAAAGTAGCAAGGGGACCACAGATGTTCCACGAACCTGCCTGTTAGTATCACACCCCTGAAATACTGAAGAGGGTATGCAGTTATGCCCACCCACCCCTTTTCCACCTTAACCTCCACCCCAAATTAAATCCACAGTTTCAGATTATTTTAAAAGATCAGCACATCATTCATTGTATCTGCAGCAAATCTCGCAGACTCTCTCTTCTTTGCTTCCTAAAGTTTGCACCTGCTTCCAGCTGAAAAAATAACAGGAGAGAGTGATGGTGGCACATTCTCCTGGCTCCTGTTTGTTAGCCTCCCCGCCCCCAATAGCATTCTGACCTTTCAGCTGCTCAAAATGCGCTTACAACACAGCAAGTCCCAATTCTTACTCCCCACTGTTCTCCAGCAGTCGTCTTTGGTGAAAACCAGATTCAGTTTGCTTTCCTCTCTTGGTCACTGCAGGCCCCCTCTGACTGATTGATGACTTGGTGCTAACAGGTTCCAAAGGGAGGCCTGGTAGTCAGTTGTTCTCTTCCAGAAGATGGTGACTGTGACACAGATCCTCGAGGGTATAGGAAAAGCGAGTGATTAAAGCACGGAAGCTATGGGAGCTGAAGATGGACAGCTCTATCAGCACCACACAGCATCCCTTGGGGCAGGGGGTGGGAGAGGAGGAAACAAATGAGGGAGAAATAAATAAAAGAGAAGTTCCCCAAGGAGCTGCTCTTCCCACTTATAAGCCCCCGGCCCCCACATTGTCAGCTCAGAAACCTACACAGGAATTGATTTGTGTGTCCTGGTTTCCCTCACCAGTGTTTAATGTTGATTAATAATTATTGAACAATGAGATAAGAACTGTGGTCTCAAAAACCTCACTTTTTTTCTTAGCTTTTGTTTCTCTACTATGAATTCATGTTGGGGACAGAAGGGGGAGAACTTGGGTCTTTTTGTTTGAGGCTTGGAAAAGGCTTGAAAGAGTAAACAGAGTGTGTGGTCTGTTGTACTCCACCCCCCACCCTTCCTCCAAACCCAGCTTGGATATTGCTTTATCAATACCCTTCTATCAATAAGCAGTGAACAAACAAAGGTCTTTCCAGATTTACTAACTAATCATAGAAAAGTGTTGACAGGGCTTAAAGGATTGAGTGGTCAGCCCCTAGTAACTCATTTTAAGCATCTTTACTTGGTGGATTGGATTTTCTTTGGGAAAACGAAGTTGCTTATGCTCTCCTCCACTCTACCCTCTGACATTTGCTTTTGCATCTACAGCTTTGCATGGTGATTTTTTGTGCCAGGGGATCCAGGATCCAGCCAGAAATCTCATGATCTGGAACCTGGTAAACCATGCAGAACTATATCCATTTAAGTCTCAGGTGGACAAATGATATGAACCTACACAAGCAGGGGTGTAACAGAGGGGAAATATGGGGCAGCACAGCCCCAGTACTTTTTTTTTTTTTTAAGAGCAGGAACAATGACTTCATCCGATGAAGGGGCAGGGTAAGTAGCGGGTCCTGCTTTCACTTGCACACGAATGAGTTGGTGAAACTTTCAAATATGTTTGGGACAAGTTAGCAGAGAGGAGGACAGAGAGTGAGGAAAATAATCAAGCAGAGGATGGCTATTGCTTTCTTTTTCTTTGACAGGGTTCCTACTTCATACTAGCAGCTTAAATGACAATGCTTCCTTGCAAGATTGCTTGCATTTCTGAGTTAAAGCTTAAAAGGTTGTATTTGAGCTGGTTGAAGGTATTTTGTTACAGCGCAGTGTGTTTTGCAAGTTGAACCTCTGCAGTCATAAGTAGGAACTTTCACCTAGTAAACTATACAAGGCATTTCAGCCACACTGATCCTAAAAATTGAACGTTGTGCTTTTTACTGCTGCTTTTTGGGGGAGGCATGCATGCATTAAAATGGATCAATGCCTGCAGTTTGGGACTCTTCTGTGGGGCATGGCTGTAGGGGCTGTCAAGATGAGCACCTGCACTTCAGGGTTTACCACGACACAACCAGCTATAAGGCAGCCACCTACGATTACTCTGGAAGTCATATTCTGCTCCTCCTGTCGCTTTCCAAAAAGTGTGAAACCGCAAAGGTTCTTTTCAAACGTGGCCTAGAGACAGGTAGCTTCTCCCTCCTCTCACATACATTAATGTCTCTTTATTGAAGTCAATACCAATTTACACCATCTGGGCCCGTTCTGTTTGTTTGACTGTTTGATGTCTGGTTTTGCCTTAACACTCAAGATAAAATGGATAGGTTTGAAAGGCTCCCCTCCCTGTCTCCCTGGCAATTTCTTGTCATGAAATTCCTCTATTTTCACTCGCTGCTCCCCTGCTGGCAGCTGCCATCTGTAGCAATATTTCTCCTGCCAGAAAGATTGGCAAGCAAGTCCCTCTTGTGCCCACATCAGCTCTCCCTCGCTGACAGGATGGGTGCTTGAAGAGTGGAGCTTTTCAACTCTCAACCCCCCCCCCCCCGCTTCTCTCACTCCTTCCCTCATATGTTCACACTCTTGCAGACAATATGTTATCTTGGACAAGGCTGCTTACTGCTTGCTCAGAAAATATCAAAGACTGAACCTCTGCCCATCCAACACTCCCTCCCTATGACCAGGAAGACTGTAGGAGAATTGAACGCCTTGTGTTACATCAGAAGCTGCCATATACTGAGTCAGGCCAATGGTCCATTTAGCTCAGTAGTGTTGGCACTGACTGGCAGCAACTTCCAGGGTTTCAGACAGGGGCCTTTCTCATCCCTACCTGGAGATGATGTGGTCTTAACCTGGTACCGTCTGCATGCAAAGCAAATGTTCTGCTGCTGAGCTACGGCCCTCTTCTGTAAGTGAGGAAAACAAAACAAAATGACACCTGTGGTATCCTTTTGCTTGACAATACTGTGTAGGCTGCAATAGGCTGAATTTCAGATTCAGAGTTCAAAGCCTTTGTAAGGCCCCCAAAGTCAATATCCACAGCCACCAACTCACCCCCACCTCCCGCTTCCAGGTAGCCCACCTCGGCCCCTCTTTTTCCACCCTGACTCATAGTTTCTTACATATGGTGCACCACTGTGATCAGTACCTTCTCTGTCCTCATAAGAATACCTAAGCCACAGATAATGTTTAGAAGTCACACCTCTTTACCCTGGCCCTTCTGATTGCAATCTGTTTTCACTGTTGTTAATTCCGAATTTTAAATTGTTGTGGCCTTTCCTGGGACATGCTGGTAAAGGCCGGGTAATAATAATATTGTTGGCATCCGTCTGTCTTTAGAGACAATGGAATACACCTCTGGAGGTAAAGCCAAACCACTGGAGAATCACAGCTCCTGCTGTGGTTGCAGAGACTGGTAACTCCTAGCTGCTGCCTCCCAAATAATGCATTACTTCAGCCAAGGGTGCATAGGAGGCGGCATTTGCTTCCTCAATGTACTTTACACTTTTGCCAGAAACTTCTAATTAAAAGACAGAAAAATGGGAAGATCTGATTGCCAGTCACCCATGTCATATCTGCTTTGACCCTTAAATGCCAGTAGAATCGATTGTCCCTTTCCTTACTGCTATTTGAAGGATGATCTGTGAATATCAGCACATGTTTTTAATCCACAAAGAAGTGTTTTATGCTTATGCACATATGAGCAGATGATTGATATGTTTATGCTTAACAAAAAACAGTCATCTGCTCTTTCCTTTTAACTTGAAAGAATCCCATATGGAAAGCAAGCCATTTGGGGGTCTCCAGTAGGACATTGCAAATTTAGGCTTCAGCGTAAGGAGTTGTCAGTCCCTTTGAATTTGGTGCTGGCTTACATCACTACTTACATGTTCGCAAGCATAGCCAAAGTTCAGCACTCCCCATACTCAGCAGTGCCCCTGCCCTGCTCCATCTTGAGATTCCTGATTTTGTGGCTAGCTTTGTTCTGTGGTCAGCCTCTTTCCATGCTTATCCTCTGCTGTGTTCTTGATAACAGCCTAAGGCAAGGATGGGGAACCCATCACCTGCCAAATGTTGTTGGACTGCAACTCCCATCAGCCCCAACCAGCATGTTTGATGGGATGATAGCAAAATCTGAAGGGTCACAGGTTTTCCCACTTTTGGCATATGGTTTTAAGGGCATGCATATTTTCAGTTAAAAATGGGAAGCAGAAGAGAGCCCATTTTAAAATCAACAAACATAGTTGTTGCTGTTGCTGTTGTTGCTGTTGTTGTTGTTGTTGTTGTCATTTCTGTCCTACCTTTTCTCTGAGAAGTTCTGACTTACATGAAGATTGCTCCCTGTTTTATCTTTAAAACAAACTTGTGAGGCAGGTGGCTGAGCTGCAAGATATCAGGTATTGGCTTAATATCTCCCCAGTCCAAGTTAATTTCTAAATCCATTACATCACACTGGAACTACAATCATTTGCAAACATAGAAAGAAGTAAGTCCCATTGAAATTAGAGAGCCTTACTTCTAAGTAAACATGGTTAGGATTGCACAGTAAGGCTGCCGTCGCATGCATATTAACAAGGGAACATGAATACCATTGAGCTCAGTGGAATTCAATTCTTAGTAAATATACTGTACATTGTTAGTCTCCTGCTTGAATTGGTCATTTGCAAGAGAAGGATTCAGATTTACTCCTGTTGCCATAGGTTTGATTCCTGCCACTTTCTGATTCCTTCCCACTGTAGAAGTGGGTGATTTCAGGGCCTACTTTTCAGGTAACACGTTTGTTGGACAATGTTTATCCTGCCATTTTTCTCATTAAATTCAATATGGCTACTAACATATATACATATATATATATATATATATTAAAGAGAATAAAAACATAGTAAAAAGCCAGTGCCTGTTTAATAAACAAACAAACAAAATTCTATATCCAGTGTTCTCTCCTTGGCTAGCACAAGGATTCTTGCACTATCAAATGGGTGAGTTTTGATACTGTGCAGCAGAGGCTATCCAACACAACAGCCGCTCTAGTGGAAACTGCTGTGCAACAGATTGCGCAATCTATTGTGCAACATTGTTACCAGCAACCTGCTTATGCGTTCTGTTGTGCAACAACATTCCACTGGCACAAAACATTTCGCCAGAAGTATACCAGTAAGTGACTTCAGCTCTACATTGGATATAACCCAATCAAATCAGCCTGTAATCCCAAGCAATAAAAGCTGTCTAGAAAGTCCATTGACATGAAAGGTATCTCAAGGATGCAGCTTTGCTGCAGACTCATCCTGCGTGTCATTCCCCTCCACTGGGAACATGGCTCCTGTGTCCTCTGGTTTTGCAGTAACGTACCACCAAAACCAAAGCTCAGAAAGTTCGTTTGCAGACCCACTTTAAAAGAAGTTGTTGAAGTCTGCTCACTGCAAGTGCCTGACCGAAATGAAGTGTCTCACATTTCACCCAGTACTTAAAGCTTCCTTGTACAAAGCTGCTGAAACGGCTTGACTTGGCCACAAACTCCATTGTTTTTCAGCAAGCGGCTGGTGGTGGGGTCTCTGTAGAGAGAGTCTAAGTCTCTCTCTCTCTCTTACTCCCAGCTGTCAAGGAAACTTGAGGAGGCATTCAAATGAGAGACACATGGATGTTTATAATTCACAGTTTTGCCATTGTTGTCACCAGAGATTTGTGCTTCCTGCTTGGTGACGGGAAAAAGGAAGGATAAAATTGGTACCATAACCCAGCCAGACATAACTCGTTTGAAAGATGGGCCTCCAATTATTTACTTAAGGAAATAGTGGGAGATTTATTAATAACCTCTGGCAACTTAAATAGCTCTAGTGATTTCCATGTGTGACCTGAGGCCTCCTTCTTCCTGGCTGATTAGACACAAAAACCCCGACTAAAAAGAGCTGACCTGGTTGGTTTTCAAGGGCTCTGCTAGTTAGCTCCCAGATCGTGAGGCCTAGGAAAAACAATGTCTGTCGGGGCCGTTATAAGGTTCTCCGCTACAACAGGTTTAATCTTACCCTCTGATTTCAGAGGAAACGGTTAAGTAGGAGGGCTGGGGGGGGGGTTGGAATGGCAATGAAGTCAACATAAGAAACTAATAACACAACATACATTTTAATGTGAGCAAAAAAAGGGAGACCATTTATTTTTTAGCCTATCACTGCTTTTCAGATATTAATTTGACACTGTTACCTCTTGGAAAGAAATGAAAACATACTACCACTGGAAGTGTTGATCTACTTTTCTGCCACTTACATACTGTATTTACCATCCTTCTATATATTGTTTTGCGGTGTTTAGCTACCCCATAGATGCCCATCCTAGGGGAAAGGTGAGGTTAAAATTCAGCAAATAAACCTGGTCTGTGTGCACAGAAAGTCCTTCCTTCCACTGAATTGGAAGGTCCATGTGTGCATAAGCCTTAGCCTGCTTCTGTCATCACCATTTTCCAATATGAAGTTGTTCCAATGTTTTCTGGTTTTGATAGATCTATAGAATGACATTTCAGTATACTTCGACTTGTTCAGAAATACCTGATGTAGTTTTACTGGAATTACTTTCAGAAAAGCTTGCAGGGTGAGGATTTGTTGGCCTCTCCCCCTACATCCCATGACCCCAAATTTTGGCAAGTTGTACAGATAGACATATTGAGCCTTTGACCTGCACTCTTCCTCCTCCCCCAATCCCTTGAAAAGACGTGATTCCTTGGAAGGCTGCTGCCATCTTCACTTGCTCTTGACAAAGAGTATTCCTGTGTCTTCCAGTGATTCCCTTTCCAATACAAAATGGCTTTGCCAGATGTAGACTAAATCAGGAAGTTTGGTGACCCTGATGCTTTCTTGAGGAGCCTACAGCATAATCCTTCATTGCTTTGCATCTCAGTCAGTTTTTGCTTTCCCAACAGTACATATTTTGGAAAGTCCTTCCATGTCTTTATCAAAGAAAATAAGTTGTGTTTATGGAGATAGATTTGATTGCTTTATTATAGTACCAAAGCATGGTGGGGAAGCATTGATTTCCAAGGCATAGTTGGATAGTATCATAACCCACACCTGGGAATCATGCACTGTACAATAGAGGACTCAGAGAAGGGTGAGGCTATGGCTCCATTGCTGGAAGAAGAACTGCCAGACCTTCTTTGGGACTTTTCCAGGTGGAGGATACAGGCCTTTCACCCTCCTCTGATTCGGAAGAGGAGTCTCCCACACTACCCCTCCTTAACTCCCCAGTCCCATGGGAGCTGGACTGCAATATAAGGCAAGGGCTCTTTAGCAACCCGCCAGCTCCTCTGGGGAGGTGGGGCTTAGTACACTACAGATCCACTCAACATATATAAGGATTCATGATCCTGTAGTAGATGGTTGAAGAGACAACAGTTTGCATGGCTAACTCAGCAGGATTCTGGGAGCTCTCCAAGGTCCTGCAGGTGCTTTCTTGGATTCTTGCTTTGAATTCCTGACTCAAACGATTGACTTTATGCAAAACTGCTGGGCTTCCCCTGTGAGCCTCAAGATCTCACAGAACAAGACAGAAAGCTCTTGATGCATCAAGCATGCTGAAGCAAAGCAGGTCTGCACATTTATCACATATACCATATATGGCAGACTTAATAACACCCATCCATCAGGCAGTTGTCTTATATCAAGTTCTTCCTCAGCATGCCTAAACCTGCATACGTTCTTATTCAATTCAGAGGGTGGCATTGGCTTTCAGCTTCCAACTCCTTACCCTCTGTGTTGCCCTTAGTGGGACTCGGCAGGGAGGAAGGTTGCAACCAGAGTGGAGTTGGTTGGCTCTGCCTGTACCTGGCTCTGACTCCATCCATGGTTGGGCTCCCTGCTTTCCACCCCAATCATTTCCCAAAGGGCACCAGCCACCAATGCCACTGCCTCACCCTTTTAAACAGGAGATGCTGGGGACTGGATCTGGGAACTTTTGCAGGCAAAGCAGTGTGCTGCCACTCTGCTGTGGTCTCTCCCCATAACACTAACACATATCGGCTCCTCTGAGCCCAAAGTGAATATGACAGCAAAGAACAGCAGGCCTCTAGAGTCTGCCTCTCCTCTCCCAGGTTCCCCGAGTGACAATGATGACAGTACTGTGTGCTTTCCATTTTACATTTGCTGGATCTGAATGCCAACTGTGACCTCCTTTCAGGTTGGCTACAGGAATTGGGGCCAAGCTCCTCCACTTAAGATGAGTAGCTGCTTCCCCAAATTTTATAGTAGGGAGAAAACAAGAAACGCCGAGCAGTAATTAATGGCAGAGGGAATAGATATCATTTACACTGTTGTCCTTGTCTTCTTGTTTCTTTTACGCCTACACAGCCATGAAATTTGCATGTTTATACAAAACATTAGATACAATCGTTGGCTGAGGAAGCCTTTCATGAAATATTGCTGAAGAAATGGTGGCATTGTGTCCCTTGGAATGAAATAAATGCCAGAAGTCTCACCTTTGCAAGTGGGATTACTGGTTCTTGGAAGAGGTTTGTTTTTAGCTCAGTGCAATAAGCAGGTTGTTCGGTTTGCTTCTTGTTGCAAAGGCTTCAGTTGCTTAGGTTTTTCTTTGCTCCTTGGGTGGAGCCCTGGGCTCGGTAGTACTCTCAGCACAGGACTTTGGGGTGGAAATCCAGTGCAGAATGAGCAGGAGCCCCCCCCCAACAACAACTAAAGTGCAGCAGGACTGGCTTACCACAATTTGAAGTAAGTTAAGGAATAGGCATTACCATGTGAAGAAAGGCTTCCCACCTCATAAGACCACTAAGTCAACTGATAAATGCTATGGGGAAAATGAGTAGATTGTGTTTGTAGATAAAGCTATCTGTGGCCATGAGCTGCAATGGCTACGTTCTACCTCCATTGCCAAAGGCAGTATACCTACAAATGCCGTTTAACTAGGAGTCAGAAGTGCAGAGAGTACTTTTGCACTCGGACATCTGACTGACGACTCTGAGACCAGAATGCTGGACTAGATGAGCAATTGCCTTGATCCAGCAGACTCTTCTTATGTTCTTGGGTGCCCAATTATTAAAATCATTGTCCTGCAACAGAGCCTGGTTAGCCTAGCCCCATCTAGTCTTTCCTCAGCCAAAATGGCTTTGGTCTCTATTGTCGGGAGGGGGGGCAAACCACAGGCTTTCTGCAGACCACCTGAATGGAGCTCACAGACCACAGTTTGAGAACCTCTGTTATTTGGATTTTTATTGAGGTACTGCTGGCTCCATTTAGATGAGCACTGCCCGTAGAAGTTGACAGAAATGATTCAGTTGGCTTCTGCAAGATTCTGCAAATGGATGTTAGCTATGCAGAAATACACAGCTAATCAACAACAACAGCCTTATACAGAAAGCAAAAGATTCTCATTACGGATGGTTAAAAAAATCTAACTACATTCCTCTTCTTTCTCATTAATATGGCAGTGCTGGCATTATACATTTGTTGCCTTTTTAATGAATATAGGGTTCTCCCCTGGTGTTCCAATTAGCAGATGCCTTTAAATTAGATTTTCTTTTCCCTTTCCTTTTAAAATGAGAAAGAGGGGGTGGCTTTTCTTATTTGGTGTGTAGTTTCCTGCTTTTTCCTAAGCATCAAAGAATTCTTTTTTTATAATAGCTTCAGAGACTATTTCAAGATAAGGGAATTCTTTTCTGCGTTGGTCATGTATAAGCTTCCAAAGGAGCAAGATCAGGGGGAGCTGTAACTATGCATGGCACATGAGTATGATTGGCAGGAGTGGCATTCACCAGTGATTATACTAATCCCTGTTTACGTGGAGTGTGAGTCCAATGGAAGGTGAACAGCATTACTAATACTAGCTTGTGCATATTTTGATTGATCGGTAAGATTTCTTATCTACCCTTCACCATAAGGTTCTGGGTCAGGATTGTGTGGTGCTATACTCGTTGCAACAGTAGTATAATAATCTCTTGTATATCTCAAAAGCTATGATGAGAGAGCTGTATTGGTTGCCAATATGCTATCAGACCAGGTTCAGGGTTCTTGTGTTAATTCACAAAGCTGTAAACAACTTGGGCCTAAAGTACTTTGAGGACTGCCCTTTTTGGTTTTTTGGTTTGGTTTTTTTTTAATGCTCCACCTCAGTGACTGAGGACTTCTCTTGGTGGTCCCACATAACTGCATGCCACCAAACCAAGTCATCATCTATTGTGACCTGAAGGTTACCTCTCTCCTCCTCTTCTCATGAAACCACAAGAACCAATACATAGCCATCCAACATTCACGCTTGTCTGGATTTTGCTATGAAGTTCGCCAACTAACTGATGTTTACAAAAATGCATATGGTAGGTACAAAGTATGCATAAAAATGAAAACATTTTTGAAAATAACATACAAAAAAATGGGTTGTATTAGGAGAAATTGCTTGCCAAAAACATTGTCAAAACTGCATACAACATTGTGTTTATTAGGAGAAATTCGCACTTAAACCCTGAAGAATTTCCATGAGAGTTTTTTAAAAAAAAAAAATTTGCAAATTGCTGCAGTAATGGAGAGCAGGAGTTAAAATTGGAAGAACGAGAAGTGGGGAGAACCAAAATTGACAGATCCTTCCATCCCTAATTCCAAGGCCCTCAAGTCTGATATTTCCTATCCTTGACACACACACACACCCCACATGAATTTTATTTACCGTGTATCCTGCCCTTCCTCCAAAATAGGAGACATGGCATTCATATTATTAATAAATAAATAAATAAATAAATAAATAAATAAATAAATAATAAAACATTCTAAAAACTGTTAAGAATTTTCTCTTCACCTTTGATTTCAGGGTTGCCAAGAACAGTATCTTTCAGCCATTAAATGTCCCCCCCCCCCCAAATAATAATAGAGACAGCTGCACTTCACCAGGAAGGACATTCTACAAAGCAGGGGACCACCACTGAAAAGGCCTTGCCATGGGTCAATGTCAACTGGGCAGTCTTCTTACATTCAGATAGCAAGGCTGGTCTAGATACACCAATGGCCTGATTCAGTTTAAGGCAGCTTCATATGATCAAGAAGTGGAGGGCTGGTTGGCATATTGAATCCATGTGTGCAAATTGGCCCTGATTAAATATACAGTATGTTTAAACATTTATATAATAATAATAGTAGTAGTAGTAGTAGTAGTGGTAGTTACTTGGAATGGAAAATCTAACTCTGCTTACAACATTTCTCTGTCTGTCTCTCTCTACCCCAATCGTCTCAAGGCCAACATGACAACCTTGAATAAGTGCATTTTTTTGTCCTGACAGCCTCTCCACTATAGGAATGCATTCCTGCTTTCAATGAGAAAGTCAATTAGTGCCAGACTTAAAGTTGCAGCCTCTGTGTGAAATGGACCAGTAAAGTGAAAGAGGGTGTGAAATTAATCAGGCAAGCCAGAGTCAGGCGAAATGGGTTGGCTAAGTAGCCCAATGACTGTAATTACTGATCATTGCAATAAACCCCTGCCCCCCCCCCCACTCATTGTATTTTACTTACTTACTTACTGCATCTCATTTATTTATTTGTTTACTGAATTTGTATGCTGCCCAAATAATTCAGTCCTTTCTGGGTGATTTGCAACTTATTAGAAAATACAAAATACAATCAAAACTTCAATAAAACAATAAAACCAATTACAAACAATACAAAGCAGCAGGAGGGGGGAAACCATTTAAAAGCCAGCGTAAACACAAAATCCCTCCCCTCTTGATTTAAAGCCATAGGTCACTAGGACAAATGGGGCATTGCCATCCAACCACAGTCTTCTCTAAGCCAATGCCCACCTTACTAGTTTCTTACAGCCAGTGCAGAGGGTGAATGAAAAGGAGTTTGTCCAGCACCTAAAGAATAACAAGTTTGGCACCAGATGAGGGAGGAAACCCATAGCTGGAGTGCCATAGCTAAAAAGGCCTTCTCTCTGTTTGTCTATCTAGCTTAATATTGCCTACTCTGACTAGCAGTGGCAGTTTTCTTTTGCAGAGTTCTTTCTTAACATCTGCCACAGCCGCAGATCTCATCATTCCTGAACCATTGACCATGCCAGTTGGGGTGATGGGAATTGGGAATCCTAGATGCACAACAAACTACTGTTCCCAGGATGCTTTGGGAGAAGTCATGGCTGTTTAATATGGCTTTAAATGCATAGTGCAGACAGGCCCTGTGCTGGGCAAGCTGCAGTTAATGGGGGAAAAGGGGAGGGCAACAGGCTTTCCCCTGCAACAAGCTTCTTCCTTCTGCAACCCTGTGACTGTTTCCTTCCATTTGATTGACATCTTACGGGGCAACATAAACACTTGAACAAAGGGAGTACCCCCACTGTATCTTTTTTTTAAAAAAAGCAAGTGTGCACACATAAATATATATGCTAAGGAAGTGGTTATAAATGGCTTGATTTGTAATCAAGTAGGGAATTTGTCAATGACTTCAGATGTGCTCTCCATCCATGAATGTTACTGCTTCATCATGGATCTAAAAGAGTGGCAGGGCAGAAAGGCAGAGAGAGTTTCACCCCTAGAAGGATTCTAGAATACAAGTGTGGCATGTTGTGGACGTGTCCTTCTGTCAATATAGCATCTCTCCCCCTGTGTTGACCCCATGTCTCTGACTTCCAACCCCCTTGCTTAACGATGACAAATGGAGTTATAATATTGGTTGTTGAACCATAAGCAGCAGGCAAATGTGCTTCTGAGAACTACCATTAAGTCCCTAAATGGATTATATATATATTTGGTTTAGAAACCTAATATTTAATATTAGTATATTCTCCAGTGGTTGGCTTTATTTCTCTTGATAATCTATTCCCACTTCATTTCCTTTTTAGTTTTCTAAACTCATTAAATTTTTTCATATCACAAGTTATATTCTCTTCCAGACAAAATGAAAGACGTCCCTTCTTTTTCTCTCTGTCTTTTGGAATGTGTCTAATTTTTAAAACCCCCCCTCTCTTTTTTTTATTTTGCTCCCAGACTGCAGAGGGTTGACAGGAGGAAAGGGAAAAACAAGGAGATAAACATTCTTTTAAATGATGAATTTTAAGGTCGCTTTACGAGTCAGGCGGAATTGCTAACCATATTGAGGATTGTAAAAAGCCTGTGAAAGGCAGCATAATAAATGATGCTTGAAATGGCATTTGTTGTATGCAACATCGGAAGCTTACAAGGTGTCTTTATGTACATGTTGCTTTGGTCAAAATTGTATGTAGCAGCAGGCCTCTGTTTACAACGAGATCTGCCCCAGTCATGTGCAAAGCATGGCAGGGGCTAGTTTTAAGAACAAAGGGGGTGCAGAGTGAGGAATAGCACAGCTACTTACCCCTCTGCAGTCCATCACTCAGATTCTACCTCCCTCCCCTCAAGCAGGGCTCTGATCATGGAAGTAACCATGGCAGGGTAACCATGGCAGGGAGAAAGGTATTTGAGGAAGGGATCACTCTCCCCCTCCCTGCTCTGCTCCAGCAGTGGAGGTTGGTGTCCATGGGGACCAGTAGAGCAGAAGGCAGGGAGCCCAAACAGTAGGTGAAGCCAGGGCCAATGATAGGCAGAGTCAAAGCCAATGACAGGCAGAGCCAACCAATCCTAGGTTTGCCTCCATTCTCCTCCCAGCAACACTGGGACTAAGGAGGAGGAAGGTGACAGTCAATGCTGCTCAGCAGACTGGTTGCAAGTAAGAAGGCATGAAAGCAGAGAATGGCTGAGGCAGCTCGTGGTTGGTGGGGCAGTGTCCCATTTCCCCTAATAGTCTAACAGGGCTCTAGGACCCTGCCAGAGCCTCACACCTCCTTCCCAAAGCAAGGGAGGGCATTAAGTGACCTCCCCTCCCCCCAAAAATCCACTCTTTAGCACTGAATCAGAGCAAACATCAATTTGGTTTTCTGTGGATTGACATTTGCACCAATTCGGGACTAATGAGTGGGTTTTCCAGGGGAGAGCTATGGGGCAAACAGAAAACCACTCAGACCTGTGCCTAGAAAGCATGGGACATATGGAAAGCTGCTCGGATCCATGGGACAAGCAGAAGTGTAGATGAGGCCATACTCTAAAGGGTTGTTGTGAGTTTAAAATGGGTGAGGAAGAAAGGGATGCCACCTGGAGCTGCTCAGAGGAATGGCAAGATTAAAATGCATTTTTTTATTTATACTGTGCTGTCAAAGGATATGAGAATTCACAAAATACAAGAGGGATTCTCTGCCTCAGGGAGCTTGCAATCTAAAATTTGACACAGTGGAGTCAGAGGACTATGAGTTCATTTCAGCTCTGTGTGATTAATCTTCGTTTCAGTAGGCATGGCCTAGAGGCTAATGGGTTGAAGAAATGAAGGAATGAATGAAAATGTAACCCAAGCACATCTACAGGTTTAGCATTTATATTGTACTATAGAGTTTCGAAAGCATCTCAGTCGACGTCTAGTAATTCTTACCAGAACCCTATTCAGATAGGTCTGTATTCTTATCCCGAAATTACAGTGGTACCTCGGTTTAAGAACAGTCTGGTTTAAGAACGATTTGGTTTGGTGTCTTGGTATGAGAACTTTACCTCGGTCTAAGAATGAAATCCAAGTAATAAAAGGTTACCAGCGGTGGGAGGCCTCATTAGGGAATGCGCTCCTCGGTAGAAGAACGGTTTTGGTTTAAGAACCGACTTCCAGAATGGATTGAATTCGTAAACCGAGGTACCACTGTACAGACTTTGGGATGAAGGACTCAGCCACTTAATAAATCGGTGGCAGAGGTGATATCTTCGGATATTCAAGCCAGGCTGCAAAGGAAGATCCCTTCCAAAAGCATGTATCAGGAGCACTATGGAGTCGTTCGTGGTTGTCCCCTTGAAAGCTAAGCCTGCTGTCAGTGCCAATCAGCTGATTGGCGCTTATAGCAAGTCCCACTTTGGGCAAGGAACAGCTGTACTACAGAATTCCTGATTGGGAACTCCATAGTGCGGTCAATCCCTGTGGGGCTTGCTGTCACTGCGAAGCAACTGACTAATGGTGACAGCAAGTCTTACTTGCTGAGAAACAATCAGGAGCTCACTTTAAGGCACCCAATTGTTCTTTTGCAGCTGTGCCTTTACCTGACCCACACCTGACATCACACGTGACATCAGATGTGGGTCAGGTAGCCTTGCTGGACAAGTTAGAATTGCATCCATGTTTTCCTCTAGATATTCATGGCTACATTGACCTCAGCATTCAAAATATGCAACTTAGGGATTCCAGTATCTTTTTTTAAAAAAAGTTTTGTTATAAGAAACAAGTAAGATTCCAAAATAGCATTAACAGTTTAAATACATCTAATCAGTATAGCTATATATAAAAATGCATGATAAGAGCAAATCCAAAGTGCAAATGTAATATGATTTCCATATTACATTTTTGTGTTTCTCTCACATTTAGGTCATATTGGAGACTATTCTTAAAAGTAACATATCCCAGCTCTGAACTGCTGTTAAAAATTTGAATGAACAATCTGTGAGTCCCATATCCATGGGTACCAGGTTGAGACTGTGTCTCACCATCTTCCTGAGTAACAAAAACAAAGTCACTCCAAGTTGTTGAGAATCAGCCTTTGGGTTTCTTAATGACTGTGTTGGTTTCTCCACTATTGCCAAGTTCCATAGTTTGGTGTGCCAGCTCTGAGTATTCAGTCCCAAAACATTTTTTCAGTGGCGTGCAATAATCACTCACATGCTGCCAAGCATAAACATCATCAAATCCTTCGAAGGGGCTTCCACATCATCATCAGATAATATGGGCAACAAGCAAAGGCTTTAACTGTGGAGGAGCAGATAATGAGGATTAGCTCAGTAATGACATCATCCCAAAACACATCTACTGAAGGACATTGCCACCACGGATGAAAAATAGGAGCCTCCAAAGAAACATTCTTTCCAATACTCTGGTGATCCCCCTTCCTGGATGCAGCCCTGGGAGCCAATATCTTTTCACTTTTAATGGACCACCTTCAGCTGTTTTGAAAGCTTTCATGCACCAACATTGCATTGTTCCTCAAGTATAAGAATTCTTTGGAGTTCAAACGCAGTTCTAACAATGCTCGTTACCTTCCTGTTTGGTTGCCTCTCACTCACATAGGCGGTGGATGGCTTTTCCATTTCCACTTTGCTTTGCAGCGTTCAACATCATTTTCTTTGATAGGGTACCATTGGTCAGCTTTCAGGACCTGTCATGTCTGTTTAGAAGGGGCCCAGTCTTTGCAGGCCTCCTTCCATTTTCTCCCACTATCCGTAATGTCGTTTTGATGAGGACAGAGTCCTTGAGTGCACTGTGCTGTAAAGAGGATTCATTATTGCAACAAGTCTATTTTAAGCCAATTTCCATCAGGTTTATTACATCCTGTGAATTCATTACACTTCTGTTCACCTGTGTTGGAGGCATGTGACAGAGTTATCACCCTTCCTTGCAGAGGGCAGGGATGGATGGCTGAGTGGCTCTGTTTTAAGACCTAATGGCCTCTTATTTAATACAGTTTTATCTTCATCCTCCCTTAGCAATCATCGCCTTAAAAAATATAATCTCCATTATATCCATTCTGTTCTCTGCTGCAGAACAAATCAATGCTCCTCTCTGGCGGTTTGAGATGGTTTAAGTGTGTTGGAAATCTGAAGGAATCAATTGCACCCAGGTGCATAGAGAGGCATGTAAGTGGAGGGTTCTTTCTCCCCCTAGAGAGAAATGGCTGGCAAGATTGGCTCCTGTTCTCATGACACAGCAGCTTTGTTTCAATTTCGTCCCCTTCAAAAATATAGCTGTGAGTGCTAAATCTTCCATGCCTGACTGCAGAGTGCAGAGACCAATATAAAGTTACATTTCACTTTGGACTGACAGGTGGAAAGCCATAATCATGTCCCTTTCTTCATGATGAATGATGAATTCTCAAGATATAAAGTGGATCCGGGATGGCCACACTGTCAGTGAAGAGTACATGCTGGTGACTTCAGATAAGAAGCAAGCTTTTCGAGAAATGCCCTCTTTTATACAAATCACGGTTGCTGAAGATTCTGGGACACTGTTAAAATAGGTTTATGCCACCAGGAGTGGGAGAAAGGACACAAATTTGTCCTCATTGCAGAATACTAAATTTACCAGCTCTTTCTTTTTTGCAGGATGTGTCCCATGACAGTCACTGATGCAGCTCCCAGCTTATCCAGGGCCTCATTATGGCTCCAGTTCTGTGTTTTGTTATGAATACACTGGAACCTCTGGATACACACACCTCTGGTTGCGTATCTTTCAGGATGCAAATGCGGCAAACCCGGAAGTATTTCTCCGGGTTTCTCCCTGCGCACATGCGCAGAAGCGCTAAATTGCACTGCGTGCATGCGCAAAAGCGCTAAATTGTGCCGTATGCATGCGCAGAAGTGGCACCTCTGGTTGTAAATTCCTTGGGATCCAACTGGAGCGCCAGAATGGATCCCATTCGCAACTGGAGGTACCACTGTATGTCAGTGTTATATTAACGAGGGATAAATTTTCCAGCAATGTTCTATACAATGGCTAGACACTGTCCTCTGAGTGCACCTTTGTGGCAGACTGAGATGTCTGCTGATGGTCAAGTCTACTTGAGAATTGGCAACCCAGACTGCTGTTTCAAATGGCCGGTTCATGTACCTATCAACAATTAAAACAGCTAGGTGTCCCAGCCTGCCAATTCAGGTAGTGGGTACAGCAACAATTCATGAGAAAATCAGTTTGTATGTAGATGCTACACCTGACATTTATAAAACAATGAGTAGAATCTGCAGCAAAACGTTGCAGTGTGGAATGCTCCTGTTCATTCAGCCAGCCATGCACATACCCCATTTCATTCTCTCTCCTACCTGGTTTTTGATTATTTTTTTCCCTCCCCCCCCAAGCATTGTGTGGGTTGTTGTTTCTTGAACATTTGCAAATCTTGAGGTTCCCCCAAACCTGATAATGCCTCCTTCTTGTGCATGGATGGTGCTGTTTTGATTACATTAGCATCAGCACTCAGCTTTGAAGTTTGGAAAAAGAAGAAAATGATGTACCAACCCACAAAAATCCTGGTCTCCAACATCCTTTCCTTTACCAAGAAGTGATAAAGCAAGTGATCAAAGATATCTGAGCACCATCTTCTCTTCTTAGGTGTGCATTTTTGCTTATTCAAACTGCAGACTCTCAAAGCAAGACCTCAGAGACAGCACTGTAAGGGGATTGGTCTGTTTCCCTCTTAACCAGAGTTTCCGTCTTGCAAAGCAGCCAGCTCTCTCCTTTCTATGGAGAGGCAGCCAGCATCTAATCAGGTTTCACTCCTTTGTTGTAGCTATTGATCCTCAGCACTGTAAGATGCAAATAGCCAAGCCTGACAGGATTCAGGGTGTTTTATCATCAATGGAGAGTAATTATGCTTGGCTGCACCAATATTGGATTGTTAAGCCCCAGGATAATGCGCAAGGTAAAGACATTTAGAAGGCAGTCCACCTTGGGAATTTGTGTAAATGTGATGGATAGAGTGAGAGAAGGATAGCTGAATTACAGCCCTCAGGGACTGACAGATGCATGAGCAGAGAGGGAGGAGGGTGGATGTAGCCTTGATGATCTTGCAGGTGGGGCACAAGATAGCACTGCTGTTGATGCTCAGTCCCAACATGGACGCAAGGCTATAATTTTCCATTGCTACCTAATCTTAGCAATGTTCCATGCATTTGAGAGGGAAACATGCACTCCAGAAATTGCTGATGGAGTGGTTTGGCAAAGGCTGTGCAGATTGCTGTTTATAATGTGTTTTGTTGAAGTAGTAGTGCTTTGGCCTGGGGAGGTGCAGGAGTGGGGTGGGCATGCTGGGGGCAAGAAGGGTTCGTGCCTTCATGGTGATTTAACCCAGCAGATGTGGGAAAAAGGTGCAGAAGAAATGAGTAGTGGTTGAACAAAAATATTTAGACCAATATTTAGATAAGAAGCAGGCCATAGGTTTTGGGCAACAGAAGGCACCAGGGACCTCTGTTTAGGAAAGGTTGCATGGGTGCATGTCTATGTGCTCAGGTGTGGACACTGTACCTCTGCACATTGTGTATGTCACAGGTATTCAGGAGCCCTTAAGTCCAGTGTCAAGGGATCTCTTGTCTAATCCTCTTTCTAACTCCATACCAAGTAGGAATACAGACTGAGAAACCTTAGTGATGTACAGTAACGTATTCTTTTATCCATTTGGTGCAAGCAGAAAAACCCAGAACTCACCTTGGGCACTCACAGCACATTCTGAGGAATCTCTCCTGCTCTTGGTTTTGCACAGAAAAGAATGAAGGAACCTGTCACCCACTATAATAATAATAATAATTTATTATTTATACCCCGCCCATCTGGCTGGGCCTCCCCAGCCACTCTGGGTGGCTTCCATAAAAACCAAAAATACAGTAAAATATCACACGTTAAAAACTTCCCTGAACAGGGCTGCCTTAAGATGTCTTCTGAATGTCAGGTAGTTATTTATCGCTTTGACATCTGCTGGAAGGGCGTTCCACAGGGTGGGCGCCACTACCGAGAATGCCCTCTGCCTTGTTCCCTGTAACTTTGCTTCTCGCAATGAGGGAACCGCCAGAAGGCCCTCGGCGCTGGACCTCAGCGTCTGGGCAGAATGATGGGGGTGGAGACGCTCCTTCAGGTATACTGGACCGAGGCCGTTTAGGGCTTTAAAGGTCAGCACCAACACTTTGAATTGTGCTCGGAAACATACTGGGAGCCAATGTAGGTCTTTCAAGACCGGTGTTATATGGTCTCGGCGGCCTCTCCCAGTCACCAGTCTAGCTGCCGCATTCTGGATTTGTTGTAGTTTCCGAGTCACCTTCAAAGGTAGCCCCACGTAGAGTGCATTGCAGTAGTCCAAGCGGGAGATAACCAGAGCATGCACCACTCTGGCGAGACAGACAGCAGGCAGATAGGTTCTCAGCCTACGTACCAGATGGAGCTGGTAAACAGCTGCCCTGGACACAGATTTGACCTGTGCCTAGATGCTGATGGGCTGCAACTCCCCTTGTTCCAGACCATTGTTCAGGTTGACCTGCACTGATGGGAGGTACAGTCCAACAACCTCTGTAGGGCCCACAAGATTCCCCATCCCCAATATAGAGGTTCCCTTTACATGTATATTAACCGTTTTTTGTCTCTTATACAATTGGAACTTAATTGTACTCAGTAGGTTAGGCCTCATTCCGATGTCTTCCACCGTGGGAACATAGGAAACTGCCTTATAGTAAGTCATGCCATTAGTCCATCTAGTTCAGTGCTGTTCACACTGGCAGGGGTTTTCCAGGGTTTCAGGCATAGTGGTCTCTCCCAGCCTTACCTGATGATGCTGAGGGTTGAACAGGGGACGTTCTGCATGCAAAGCATATGTTCTGCCGCTGCCCTTCTTAAGTGAACAAATCACATTGCTGATCTCGCTCAATGTTTCATTTTCGTTTGGGACATACTGAGTCCTTTCGTCTGAGCCCTATGATGTGTGTGAGAGAGAGACAGGTGGCCAGGGAACACCAAAGGACAGCCATGTAAACGTGTGACTAACAAACAGGAGCTTTTTAAAAAAATCAATCTCAAGTGCTCAGCAACTTGCGGTAAAGACCTTCTAAATGGATAAATAGCAGAGTCTTGTATTGACATAAGAATCTGGCTAACCTTTGCAGAGTCTGGTGCATGAACTAGCTAAGCTGCCCTCGCTGTGGGGGGGAAATGTATCTCTCTACAAAGATGCTGTGTTAGCTAGCTAATCCCCAGCTCTGATCATTGCAAACCTGTAAGTAGACAGGGAAAATCTCCTTTCCTGGTTGTTATTCATGCCGAGTGAATCTCATACCTGTAAAATAAAATAAAAACGTTGAGCCTTTTTTTTCCAGGTATCTATGAAATTTTCAAGATGGGTTGTAGGTAAAAGGGATTTTCTTGTGAGGCAACTGTGACAGGCAATTCCCAGAGAAGGCCCATCTTGACACGATACTTGCCTTCAAAAATGAGAATTGTATTGCAAAGCTGTAACACATTGTTGTCAATCGGAAATTTTGATTTTTAGTAGGGACAGGACTCCAATGCATCTCCTTGGCTGTATTGCAACTTCCCGCAGCCTGGTACCCTTTGGACTAGAGTTCCCATAAACTCCAGGCAGCAGGCCCAATGGTCAGGCATGATGTGAGATGCAGTCCAACATATCTGGAGGAAACCACGTTGAGAAAAGGCTTCTCTAATCACTGTGCCACAATCACTCACAATGGAAAATATGACATGATTCTCGATCAAATTGAGCTGAATCCTCATATTTCTTTGTGGGCAGGGTCTGCAGCAGTAGCTGATCGGAACATCTTCTAATGGAGAATCGCTGTTTGCTGCAAGATTGACAGGTGGTAGCCCCCACCATTGGTGCTCTCTGGCTTTTCAGATGCCTAAGCTGCCTCTCCATCGCTTCATTCTGGTGACTACCTAAGTTGCCTTTGGAAATGGAAGAGAGTGACTGAGACTATAGTATGCACTCATGCGCTTCTCTCCCACAAAATAACTGTCCCTTCATACTTTTTTGGTAGTACCAAAGCAAAGAGGAGAGGTACTTGCAGGAACTCACAAGTGGGGAGAGCTGCTGTTGCATGCAACTCCTGCTTGCAGGCTTCCCATAGGCCAAACCAGATGGGTCTTTAGATGAATAAGTATACAGTTATTCTATTGCTGTTTGTGCAATACAGTACTACATTTGGAAGTTGTGGCAGTTGCCAGTACAATAATGCCAACCTAAACTGTTGCATCAGCATAGCATTTGCAAGTTGATTTGTAACTCTAGCACAGTGCTGGTATATTGCACTCCATCCTGGGACCGCCTTATAAAAGGCATGTAAATGTCTCTAGCCTGATCTGGTGCATGGGGAAAGCGGTGGTTTTTTTAATTTTAAAAAAATGTAGAAGATACCCCTATGTATAAAGATTTTTAAAAAGTTATTTACCACTCTTGAATTGATGTCCTGAACTGCCCTGGTTAAGGAACATACTGTAGAAAGAATATATTGCAAGTTATAAGAACGTAAGAACATCATCACGGCCTGCTGGATAGAACAGTGGCCCACCTGGTTCTGTATCCTGCTCTCACAGTAGCGATCCAGCTATCTGAACCACAAGCCGGTGCCAAGTACATCTCTCCCCTCCCACAGTTTCCAATGACTTGTATTCAGAAGCACACTGCCTCCAACATTGCAAGCAGAACATAGTCAGTAGAGCATAGCCATCAAGGGTTAGTAGCCATCGATAGCCTTATCCTCCGTGAATCTAATCCTCCTCTAAAGCCATCTAAGCTAGTAGGGATCGCTGCCTTTTGTGGGAGAGGATTCCATGTGCGCTGTGTGAAGAACAGTCCTGTAACAAATGCCTTTGGTTATGCCAGAATGTGGAGATGGAAAAATTAAAGCAAAATCTGTGGAGCAAAATATTAGAATAATGGCAAAATATTACAGCAGAATTATGCTGTAATGGCACAAGTCCTGTATTTATTGGTGGGTTATTCCGAGGAGTTATTGTCCACTTTTGCAAAAGATAAAAAAAGAAAGAAAAGCTTTTGAAAATGAGGCCTAATGCCCTTCACCTTCTTTGATCCAAACCCTCCTGAAGCTGCCCCATTCTTCCATCCCATCAGGGTTCCTTCTTTCCTGTTCAGTTTGTCCTCAGTTTTTCCTGGATTTTAAAATGCCCCCGCTTTCTGTGGAACTACAGAATAATTGGAAGGGGCAGTGCTTTATTTTATTTTTTCTGGGTTGTATGGTTTGAGGGAAATAAAGTTTCTCCCCTCCTCCCAGCTTGTCCGAGAACAAATTGGTAGGCTTCTGACGTGTGTATGCATCGCACAATAAAGCTAGAACCTTAGGAAGATGCGGATCTATCCAGCCATCTTAAACCCCACATTTTATGCATACAGCATGAGTGTACTGTATACGTGCATATCTATTAAATGTAAAACACATGTGTGTAATTGTATTTGCCATACCCTGCACCAAAGTAGTTATTTCTTTTTATTGGGAAAATTGTTAGATTTGATGGCAGTATGTAATTAGTAGCTTGCCAGCCCTAATTACAGGCCTGTACTCCAGCAGAACTGATGTAGTGTTTCTGTGTGTATGGTGTACCACGAAATAGGAGTTTGGAAGGGTGCCACATTGCTGGATCATCATATATTTGCCATGGCGAAAGGCTGTTGCTACAATAGTTTATGTGGTGGCGGGAGTGGGAAGCAAGTGTTGCGCGTATTGCAAACTAGAAGACTTCCTTTGTTAAACGAACCACAATTGCCAACCACAAATTACAGCTTCGCAAACTGTAGATTTTAAGCCTGGGCTCTTTGTGTAAACAGAAGTTTCTTTGTGTGAGTGAGTGAGCGAGCAGAACTTTGGGGTGGGGGTGGGGAAAGCCTCAGTCTGTTTGGTGCCATTAAACAGAGTTACAGTGTTTGTTTAAAGTGTCAGATCCAGAAGCTCAAGGCTCTAGAAATGACAACGTTTCAACAGAGCAGCTATATTGCAAGCTGCCATCTCAAAAAGCTTTCGCCCTCCAAGTGTTGGTCAATGGATGTTCAGCAACATATGGGAGAACACCAGGTTGACCTACCCCTGCTTTAGTTTCTTGCAAACCGTTAACACTTAAAACCTTAATTTTTTAAACAAGTATTAACAGTATTAACCATTAACAAGTAACAAAAACATACAAATAAAACACAAAATCAATAGCTTGGTGGTATACAAAGTTACAAAGCACCAGAACAAATGAAGAGAGAGAAGCTACTACCAAACACACCAGCTCTAAATTAGTTGCCAACGGCAGACCTGAACTGGCTCACCACCACTGAATCAGACCAAACTGAAGAGGGATGGTGAGCATTTCAGTGCACTCATCCTGATTCATAAGCATTGGAGTGACCACCATGTTCTAATAAATATCTCAGATTCTATTAACCTGTGGTCTTTGTTGTGTTAATTTTTCCACTAGTGCTAAGTTCCACACCTTATTCCATCAGCCACCCATTGTAAACTGGGGTCTAGGGTGGTATCCAATATGCTTGTTATTTTAGCATAAGGGTTTACACAAGTGCAACGGAACTCTCCGCCCCCCACCCCGGTCATCCACCTCCCCTAAATGTGTTCTGGGATTTCTTCCAGCCCTCTAGAGCAGATCTGGGGAGGGTACTGGGCATGTGTGGGAACAACTTATTTAGCATTAGTGTGATGTAGTGGTTAGAGTGTCAGACTAGGACCTCACAGACCAGGGTTCAAATCCCTGCTCATCCATGAAGATCACTGGGTGACCTTGGACCAATCACTGCCTTTCAGTCTAGCCTACCTCACAGGCTTGTTGTGAAATGAGGAGGGGGAGAACCATGTACACCATCTTGAATTCATTGGAGAAAAGGGAGGGATATAAATGTAATAAATACATAAAATAAATAGCCTTACATTGGATGTAACCTTATGGTTACAATGATGGGCAAATGCCATTTTACGGAATGGTTTTGTGATAGAGCAAGATCCATTTTATGCATGGATCCATTTTATGCATGGATCCATTTTATGCATGGATCCATTTTATGCATGTATGCATTCTGCAAGTGAGGAAAAAGGCCTTTGCTTACCTTACGACATGAAGAGCTGCTGTCATTTAGAGTGGACACCAATGAGCTTAATGGACAAACAGTCTGACCTGGTATAAGCCAACTTCCTGTGTTCCTACGCTGGTTGGAGGAACAGAGAGAGGACAAAGCAGTCTCTTCCATTGACAACAACTTGATCAAATGGAAGGAAGTCAGAGAGCGTGCTTGTCTTTAGCCACCCCTCACCCAGTAGCATCTGACTGGACCTTCCAGATCAGGAAGATCCAGGCCTGCCCTCATGATTTCCAGGTTAGAATAGCCTTCGGTTCTATCCCTTAGCCAGTAGTCCCAGCAGTACAAGGAGCCAGTACCTGATCCACAGGGCTCCCTCTTTAAACCCTTCAGCTCCTGAGCTCATAATGTTGTGTCATCACTACTGATTGACAGAGAACCAAGCAAACAGAGCAGCAGTACCATTGGGCAGATCTGGAAGTGGCTCATATATATGTCGTTAGGAAGACCTCTTTGGCAATCCATAAATAGCTGGCACAAATCGACAACACCCAATATGTTTTGTTTGTTTGTTTAACATTTATATACATAAGGCGGTCTCTAAGTGGTTTACAAAATAGCAGATACCGTATGTATGCATAACAAACAATGAAACTGAAAGACTACAATGCAACACAATAATAAAATCCGCCCCAAACAAGCAGCACATTTTGTAACATCACCTCTATAGGGTTCGGGGTCCCCTTTTCATCCTCCCTCATGCCAAGGCACACCCCGACCCACAAAATACAACACTTCGCCCTGCCGGCACATATTAATCACACCCAAATCCTGCCTTACACAAATCATACAATAGCAGCCAGTCATTCAGTATCACTCATCACATTCTGCTCCCACACCTCATGCACATCCATCAGTACAGACAAGCACACCACCCACCTGGGCACTCCATTATCTCCCACTCAATCATCAACCACTGTCACCAGTCACTCCTTCCACTTAACAAAAATGTACCGCTGTAATGTAATGTAAAGTAAATGTAATGTTTTGGTAATTTCTTCTAATGGTCTTGTAAGTGGCAGGAGAGTGCAGCAAGGCAGGTGTGCCAAACAGTAGGATACCTAGTAACCTCAGCGCAGCACTGTGGGAAGTGGTGGACTCTCTTTCATTGGAGCTTTTTCAACAGAGGTTGGATGGCCATCTGTCAGGGATTTGCTAGCTATGATTCCTGCATTGCAGGGGGTTGGACTCGATGACCCTTGGGGTCCCTTCCAACTCCACGGTCTTGTGAGAATTCATCGTGGCTTAGCATATGGTTGCTAGCCTCTATCCGAAATAAGCAACTGTTGTTGTTGTTGTTTTTAGTAAGCCCATAGGACATAAGTGAAGGGTATTGTGCACTGAAATTATTTCTGGAGAAAATGCAAGCTGGAGCCATAGGGTTCTGCAGAATGAAACATGTCGTTAAAAATCTCTTTATGGTGGGTAGAAGGAAATTGACTGCTTAACATGAGAGGTGCACTGTGGTTGCACCCAAGGACTTTTTCTCTGAGATTGCCTTCTATTACCTTGCAGATCATTAGCGTACCCAGCATGATTTTGAAATACATCATTTTGGCAGCGGCAGCAAGCTGAGGATGGGTTTCTGTTAATATCTTGCCTTTAGTAATACATATTTCCTCATGCAGAGTGCTAACGGGAAATGCAATTTTTATTACACTGGACTTAAAAACAAAGAGGCTTTGATGTTTCACTTTATGTGTGTCGCTCCTGCCTCTCACAGTCACCGTCATCCTATGTTTTAAGAAGCCGAAACGGCTTTGGGCCCAATTATGCAGGCCACTGTAAACACCCACAGGAGGTAGAGCCCTTTATATAGAGAGGTGGGGGGAGGAAAGAGAGAAAGAAATAATGAAATTTGGATTGAAACAGAAGATGGAGAGCCTTGATGTTACCATTTGTGTGCTCTGGGAAGGAGCACTTGCACATATGATCACCAGGCAAAAAGAAATCGCTTACCCCCATGGTGGCTTTCTCCCTGCTGAATTCACCACCTCAACTGGTTGCTTCAGTTTGGATCTCCCATTCTGTTTGATCAATGCAGCTACAAACTCACAAGCCAAATAAACACCACCAGCAGCCCCCACTATCTATTTGGCCCCCAAACAATTGAGCTTGACGTTTCTTGCACATTTTAAATAAACAAAGAATCTTCCATGCTTGACTTTTCAGCCACCGATAGCATATCCATTGCAATGCAGTTTACACAGTCAGATAGGCCGGCGGGTAGCTGGAAGTGCATTAGGCAGGTGGCCAGCTGCTAGAGCCCAAATTAATACAGAGGAGATGGGTTATCTTGACTGGGCTGACTGACTCAGGTGACCACAGATAGCAGGTGGTCCTAAGTACTAGTTTCGCTGCACTAGATAAGGTATCCTGCTGAAATGTCAGCTCCAGCTTCTCCCTCCCTCTCCAGCATTCATCAAGAAGAGCAGGATGTGAACTCCCCCCCCCCCCCCGCCACCACCCCGACGGCCCTAGCTGGCTTGTCAGCTCTATTGATGGAATCAAAACATGGTGAAAACAATATTTTAAAAGGCCGTCTAAGGGTCAGTACACACACGGCTGCTGCTTGGAGGCCATTTTAAATCACTTCCCTTTGGTGGCTGCCTCAGCACGGCAAGCCATTCATACAAAGCTGCCTGCTGTGCTGTGAAGCCTCGTGCCACTTATTTCTACCACCACAGAAATGTAGGTCTGTGGTGGCAGTAGACTTCTTTGCATGCCAGGTTGTGCCAGACAAACAGCTTGCATTGAGGGAGCAGCTGTTGTGGAGCACTGTATTAGGAACATAGGAAGCTGCCTTATACTGGGTGAAACCAGTGGTCCTACGGTGACTAGCAGCAACTCTTCCAGCTTTCAAACAAGGGATCTTTCCCATCCCTACTGGGAGATGCCAGGGGGTTCAAATCTGGGACCTTCTGCATGCAAAGCCAGTTGTTTGTTTGTTTGTTTGTTTGTTTGTTTGTTTACAATATTTACTAGCAAGCTTTAAGGTAAAATACACTCCCGCGGTGGCTTCCATATGATAACTGATCTAGAAAACAGCATCAAACTGATTTCAGAAGCCACCACACGGTGGTAACCTTTTAAAACAAAAACACATGCATATTTATATGTTATAAGAATTATCCTAACCGACCCGCATAATAAACCAGTTTAGAAGCAGTTAAACCAATTTAAAACTAGCAAAAGGTTTGCAACCAAAGTTTTAAAAAACCAAATTGAGCCACAGCACCATAATGCGACTTATTCTTATGCATCAGCCCCAATGAAGCAGAGTGTCTTTTCTGTGTCTCCCCTTCTTACCTCACTTTTACACTTGACCTTCCATAGAGACAAGGGGATCTCCCAGAGGAGGATAAAAGGGGAGCTTATTCTGGGACCGCTCTGCTACCTGGGGTCAATTTACTATATCTCATGGGTAGGGATAGATGGATCAGTCCATTTCACGTCTGTGTCTTTCTAATTTTTCCAGTCATAATTTTAGTTCTCCACATTGCTGCAGCAGTTCACAGTATTGATTTATTTAAACTCATGGAACTTTATATGCGTTTTAGTGCAAATTTCTACTAATATATACATTTTTATATGCAATTCTGCATAACAAACATTTTACAAAGCAATTTCCATGTGTGTTTCACTAATAATGCACGTTTTACCATACAATATGCCGTGTACATATTACTTGACTAGAGGACTGCACTGCAAAATTTGGAGATGGGCAAATTTTGTAGGTTTGCCTTTCAATGTGAACTTAATCAAATTTCTCTTGCACCCCTATTTAGTGTGCATTCTGAATTACGCATTGCACCCTGGTCTTCCTAACTGCCTGAAGATGGGTCCTGAAGGACTAAGTTTGACTCCCTCCACTAGCTGCTCCCTTTCTTTCCAGCTTCCAAGCCAACCTGCATGGCCTGTGCATACAAAGATTGATCCAATGGCTTTTTTGGGGGGGGGGGTTGGTAAACAAAGAGAGGCACCTGGAAAGTGGGCTGTGTATTTTCAAGGTTCACAACAGATGCACAAAAAGAACAAAACAAGCAGCGATTGTAGATAAAAATTGCCACTGCAAGAAGAAACAGAAGCAGCTCTAAAGATCTGTGATAATTAGGAGACTATAATCATACCCTGTATATGTTACAGTATACATCATTCCAAAGACTTAAGAGGAAGATAATTTGGGTGGTCATTTGCAGATAGTCCAAAAAGAAGAAATGCATCACCCCCAAAAATGGGTGAGGAGAGACTAAAACAGATGAATTTGTATAAAATTTGCATATGTATATACATAAGTTTAGAAATAATTACATTCTACATAAAAATGCAATATATCTTTCTATAGTGGAAAGACTGTGACCAGGTGAATTGTGTGCCTGCTCAATCTGCTGACCAGGTACTCCCTGTTGATAGACAACTTCACAACCTCTCCTTTCCCTCCTTATTATGGCCCTTTCTTCAAACTGGACTTGGCCCAAATTGGCTTTCAAGTAGAAGAATGTCCTCCGTAAAGCATAGCACATGGTCACCCTAAGGCTAGTCCACTAAGTTATTTTAGAGCACACAATGGAGTGCTCTTGAAGCTGCTCATCAGATACTTCCCAGCCATACAAAACCAGGGATGAGGAACCTGTAGCCCTCTAGATGTTGCTGAACTGCAGCTCAGCCCCAGCAAGCATGGACAATCACCAGGGATAATGGGAGTTGTAGTTCAGCAACCTATGGAAGGCCATTGGTCCCTCACATCTATTATAAGACATAGATGAGGAACTTGTAGCTCCACAGATGTTGCTGAACCACACAGTGGCACAGGGGCGGCACGTGCAACCTGTAGTCCGGCAATATATAGCGAGGGCAACAATTTCCCCCTTCTTATCTTTTACCTTCTTTTCTTTCCTCCCTTGTCTAAATATTACTTTGAAGCAGAAGGAATAAGCACAGCAGAGAAGAGGAACAGAAGGGAAAATAAAGAAACATGTTCCCACTTCAGCAAAGGGGTGGGGACATATAGAAGAGAAAGAACAGCCCTAATGAACATTAAAACAATGAATAGCTAATGAAATCCTAATACACAAATAACGGAATAATAAATATATGTATTATAAATACTTGGTATAAGTCAATAAACAATGACAGAAGCGAAATTAAGCATCATCTGTGGTACGAAGGCTTCATAGCACAGCTGACGAGTGCTTCTGTCATTGTTTAACACATTTTGCCATATGTTCACTTCATTCGTGCTTTATTGAATTTTGCCAAGTATTCATATTACATATATTTATTTTTCCATTTCATGTGTATTAGGTTCCATTAGCTATTCATTTAATGCTTATCACGGGGTGCTCCTGTTTAGTTTTCTTCCCCCCAGTATGAATAAACAGCTATAACTATGGGGAGGAACCATAGCTCTAGGGCAGAGCATCTGCTTTGCATACAGGAGGCATCATGCTCAATTCCTTCTCTCTCAAAAGGATCAGGTAGCCTATGGCTGTCTCTGCCTAAGCAGAGAGCCACTGCCACTCCAAGAAGGCAACATAGGGAACTGCCTTATATGAAGCCAGGCCATTGCTCTACTGCAGCATGGTCTACATTGACTGGCCACGGCTTTCCATGGTTTTATACAAGGGGCATTCCCAGCCCTAACTGGAGATGTCAGGGATTGAACCTGAAACCTTCTGCATGCAAAGCAGTTGCTCTAACACCGAGCTCTGGACCTTCACCTGAATACTGGGCTAGATGCACCATTATTCTTCCCTGTTGTAGTGCAGGTTTCCTTGTTCCTCTTAATGCAGGCCTAGTCTAGTGTGCCACTACAGGTCTAGTTCTCTGGGCCAAATGAGATATGATGCTATAAACACCGAACAAACTCAGTCACATAGAAATAGTGTTAAGGGCTCCATTTTAGCAATGAAGTGAACATGCAGGTGAGAGGAGCTGGTCCCAGGGCACAGTCTGACCTCAGAATGCCAGACACAACAAACCTCCTGGAATAAGTATTGAAATAATACTAACGGATGTCCCTCCTTGTACGCTCAATTGCCATTTGAGGCCCTGATATAACCTTGTGTTGTGAGGCTGGCATCAGCTAGGGGTAAGGCCTTCTCTCATGTGCCTCATGTTCTGTGGAATGCCTTATGGAATGAAGCCAATCCGGTCCCATCACTGTTTCGCTTAAGGTGGCTGGTAAATACCTGGTTCTTTACAAACTCCTTTAGTTAATAAAGTGACCCACCGCTGGCTTAGATTTTTGTTTTATCTTCTGCTGCTGGAAGTGTTCAATCTTCCAAATATTGTTATATAATTTTTTTAACCATGTGATGAGATTTTTTGTGTGTGTGATTGTGCTTTGTTTTACCGTTTTTCATTATTGATCTGTTAGCTGCATTAAGGTGGGATAGTAAATGTTAAAATGATGCCTTTGAAATTAAATAGCCAACAGTACGCTTCCGTGAATGGAATGCAGTCACTTCAGACAGCTGCCTCCATAATGCCCAGTTTCCCACCACAGTAGCAACATTTTCAAAGGAGAAAGCTCTTCAAAGGGTCCTGAAAACAAATGGTTAATTGAGCAGAAGTGAATGGGTGTTTATTCATGAAGCTGAGCTGCCCTAGGCAAAAGCAATCAAGCCACCTCCATATTCTAACACTGCCACTAATGAGAGCCATAGCTTTAGCAGTCCTGAGACTTGAGAACAAGAACAAGAAAGATTTCTAGATCATTTGGTCTTCCTGAACATTTCCCCACCTTACTCCACCATGTGAAACACAAAGACCCCAAATGACTGACGCAAAGCAGTGGTTTTCCACCTTTATGTGCCTCCCTGGTTAAGCATTTTCTTGTTCTGATTTCAACACTTAGATATTTTGAATGCATTCATTCCCTCAAAATAAGGCTGTGCTGTGGGTCTCCTCCACCCACCACTCCCCTTCCGAATACCGTATTTTTCGCTCCATTGGACGCAGTTTTTCCCCTCCAAAAATTGAGGGGAAATTTGTATGCGTCCTATGGAGCGAATGCAGGCTTGTGCCATAGAGAGGCTGGTGCCGGCATGGAGAGGCTGCACGGGGCTATGGCTTCTTTAGCCCTGCGCAGCTTCTCCTGGCAGGGAGGGATTGCACGGGGCTAAAGAGGAAGCCAAAGCAGCCAGTGGGTTCCATCCCGCTTGCTGCCTTGGCTTGTTCCATAGCCGCACACAACACCTCTGGCAGAGAGAGGTTGTGCGCAGCCTGTACGCTGCTCTTTGGGGCTGGGGGGGGGAGATTTTTTTAATTGATTAAAAAAATCTAGGTTAAAAAAATTGATTAAAAAAAATCTAAAAACTAGGTCCACCCTATGGTCCAGTGCGCCCTATGGTGCGAAAAATACGGTACTCTTGTGTTCTGCCTTTAAAGGGATGGTTTCAGCTTGAGAAATTCATGCTGATGGGGAGGGTTTCATTGGGTGACCTTGGGCTCCTCATAGGGTTGTTGTTGTGAGGACTGCAAGGAGGATGAAATCTATGTACGCGTGCCATAGGCAGCCCTTTGCAGGAATGATGCTGTTCATGGCTTTGCTACAACCAAAGCTAGGTGTGTGTGTGTGTTTCATTGTCTGAATAAATCAGTGCATCAAATTATTTATGCTTGAACTTAACATATGTTAATTTTAGTTAATTTGATGACTTCATGATTTCAAAATAATAATAATTAAAAATTGCAGTATGGAATATATACTGCTTGGGTTTCCTTTTATATTAGGCTTTGGCCTTTCATGCTTATAATCCCAGCCTGGCCGTAGGGCAGTGCTAGAGACTCAATTACATCTTCCATTCCCCTTTTGAAAGAACATGCTGAGTCCTAGAAATGCCCAGGAATAAGACCACCTGGAAGAACAAGCCATCTTCTGAACAAATGGCACAGTTGTCCCATTGCAGCATCCCTTCAAGGACTATTAGAGACCCAAGTGAGCGTCATCCTCCTAAGGAGGGGAGAGGTTTCAGAAAAAGAAACCTAGCAAGTAGGTGGAGGAAACTAAACTGCAGCCCCAAGTGCTTTGGGGTTTTGGATTGCATTTATGTCAGGACAGCTCAGGCAACTAGGGCTCCCAATGATGGTCAGCTAATTAGAAGAAGGAGAAGGAAGCAGCCACAGCAATGGAGGCTATGAAGAAGTATTTTCATGGCTTTGCTATATGGCTTAGGCTGAAGACTTCCATCCATCCTGTTCTAAACTACAGTGCTTTCTGCAGTGCCCAACCAGTCCAAGAGTAAAAATAAAAACCTGCTTATTTGATAGCCACTTCAGAGTTACTCCTCCAGCCTGATGCCTGACCACCCAGTGTGAAGGTGAGAGGTTAAACAAATACCACCCGGTCTTACATCTAGATTTGTACATTCAAAGCTTGGAGAGATCTCTTAGGCTGCAACCTCTGTTGCACTGTTGATTCTTCAATGCCTCCTGTCATAGCTCAATAGCAGAGCAACATCTTTGCATGCAGAGGGTCCTAGGTTCAATCCCTGGCATCTCTAGGTAGGACTGGGAAAGACTCCTGCCTGAAACCCTGGAAAGCCAGTCAATGTATGTAGACATTACTGAGCAAAATGGGCCAATGGTCTAAGTGTAAAGATGGTCAATGGTCTAACTATGATCCTATGCCTTTGCAGAAGATTAGGATGCTGCCCTTTGGTACCTTCCAATTTTTTGCCCTGACAGTAAATGCAAGAGGCAGGTCCTGTTTAGTTGTAGCCTCCATACATTGCTGTTTCTCCCCTATTGAGATTTCTGCAGCAGAAGTGAGAAACCTGCAGCCCCCCCCCTGAAGATTTTGGACTATGGCTTCCATCCTCCCAGATCATTAGCTAAGCTGATGTCATGCTGGCTGGGGCTGATGGGAGCTGGGCCACAGGTTCCCCATCGCTGTTCTGCAGCAATAGGATTCTTCACAGAATAGAAATGCATCAACGTCAAACCAGGACACTCAATCTAACTTTCTCATTGACCTAAGCTTCCTTGGAATGTTTGGAACTATTGTTGGGTTTCCCAGGGATAACCCAGGAACTAAATCTCCAACTAATTGAATGCAAAGTCAACAGAATCTTGTGGCACCAAACAAATTTTATTATGGCAAAAGCCATCCAATGCATGAAGCGTAATGTTCAGTTGCAGAAAGGCAGAAGGGTATTCAGTATGGTAATGGGAGGGAGAAGTCATATGCAGTGAAGTCAGAGGAGAATGAAATGGAAAACACACAGACAGTGACAATTCAATTAGAAGTAGAATGTATGTAAAAACAAAAGCATAGTGACTCTTTGCAACAGCAGTGGTAGGTGATAAAACATTCAGCTTGGTAATGCTGAGTTAATTAGCATCTGTACTGGGAAAGGAAACCATAGTCTTTATTCAGACCCAAATGAATAGAATTGAACCTCTTGATGATTTAGTGGTTTCCCTTTGAAATTAATTTCTTCACTGGAGCATTTTCTCTAATACTTACATGTAAATGGCTGCTGTGAGACATCTCTTTTAATTTTGTTTCTCATTTGTACTTTTCTTTATCTGTTTATCTGCTTTAGCTGTGTCTTGTGAGTTTCTTTGGTGTTGGGGATGCTGGTTAGGACTTCTGTGCACTCATTAGGAGGTTTAAAGGCTGGAATTATCTGAATATTTTATATTTTTATGTTTTTTGTGTTTGTGGTCTTATTGAAAACAATAGAACATATGTGCATATGTATAAGATGAATTTATTTCTTAAAATCAGTGGCAGTAGCTGTACTTTCCAAGCGTATTAGCTCAGTATTATCTACACTTACTAGCAGTGGTTCCCTAGGGTTGCAGGCAAGAATCTTTCTCAGCCCTACCAGAAGATGCCAAGGGTTAAGTCTAGGACCTTTTGCATGCAAAGTATGTCTGCTACCATGCCTGAAAGGAATGGCAGACTCCAACTGCAGCACAATCTGGAACAGCTAGATGTGAAAGTAAGGTCCAAATTTAGTAGTAAACCAATCTAGCAAAAGAAATACATTTTAGGTGTTAATTTGCAGAAACTACAGGCCTACATGTGTGTTTGTGACCCTACACAACCTTGGCAATGGTAAGCTCTGAAGTCATCAAGGCTTAATGAACATGGAAGTCATTTTTCATGATCGCATTTCATTTCAAAGTCAGCAATTATACATGAAATAGCACAGCACACCGTGCTATAAATACTTTGTGTGTCTGTGAAACACTGGCTGCATTTACACGTAACACAAAGTTACAGAGTATGGTTTGTTTAACTGTGCTAGCCACAAACTGCATGCTGGTGCACACAGCCCAGCGCTTTCACTCTGCTCCTCTGTTAGTTAAGCAGGGAAACAAACCATAGAATGGCTGGCATAGCATTATGCCTGAACCAGAGCTTGTGGCTTGTTTCTCTCCAACCAATTGCAACTGGTTGCAAGAACAAATCCAGGACCGCTTCTTGGACTGGATTTAAATATGAAGGCAGGCAGGTGGGAACTGGCTGAGGGCAGACTGAGGCTGGTAGGGCAGTGGCCCATTTGCCTTGATAGACCAGTCAACCACTGAGTTGCCATATTGTAATCCAGAGGTGGGGAACCACAGGCCTGGGGGCTGAATGTGACCTTCCAGAACTCCCTGTCTAGCCCTCAGGACTGTCTCCAGGCCATGCCTTTTCTCCCCAAACGTCCTGTTTTGTGCGTGCACACACAGCTTGAATGTTTTTGCCTGGCTCAATATAACACTTCTTGTAGCCCCTGGAAGGCTGCCCAGAAAGGAATCTGGCCCTCAAGCTGAAAAAGTTCCCCTACAGTACTCCTTTTCTAACCTGTGAGGCTCACAGGGAGATCTCATCATAACCTATCTCACAGGGTTGATGCAAGGATCTGTGAAGCCTTTGGTCCACTAAAAAGCACTGTATGGTAAAAAGGATGACTAATACTCTTGGCTTATGTTGCTAAAAGCAAAGGTCTATTGATATTACTATTGTTGTTATTATTATTCTTTCCAAAGCTACTCACCACTCATTTTCATGAGGTCATTGCATAAGAAGGTGATGTGATCATAACTGTAGGCTTTTGCCTAAAGTCAGTAGGAATGTGTTTGGTACATAGGGGACAGCAAGATCTTCCTTCCTCCTCGAAAGATTTATATTAAAAAATTCCAAACTGAAAGACGTTTCCCCTCTATCCTCCCCAGACGGCGAAGCTTGACCCTTTTGATGTTTGTATTTACAGTTTGCTCTCATCTGGATGTCATTTGTGACACCAGTTTTCTCCTTCCTGCAATCGCTAGGTCTTCCTGTAAAACTCATTTTGAATTTGTAGGCCCAGGCAGCTTTCTGTGCTATGGCAGGGCAATCTATTTAGCAGACCGCTAGTAGAGCCATAAAGAAGTACTCTAGAGGTCACACTGTGTGCTCTTGTAAATTTATCCCAAATTAACCCTGATTGGCATCCTGCTCTCCCACCGTAAAGAGACAGATGTGGACTCCTTCCAACATCTGCAGTTTCATGAGCAGCCCTGCCAATAAATTCAGGAACCTCAGTGACCTGGACTTGGGTAAAGGGTTTCAGACACTTTTACTGCCCAGCAGTGACTGGGAACCTTACAGTGATTATTAACTACATTGGAACCGTCTTGTTCAAGAAAACTAGATTTGACATCAATATTCCGGTCCAGGGTAATAATTGTGGCATGTGTTTTAATGCATTTGATTTCATCTTTGGTTGTACACGCATATGAACAAGCTGTATCTCCTTTGTTTACATAGGCTATGTAGACAAAATATGAGTGGCACAGCAGCAATTACTGGAAACCTCTATCTGCCAGGTGTCCATGCTTTGTGACTACCTGGGCCAGCATTTCTGATGCAACAGCTACATCAAAATGCCTTTTCCATTGCTGGTTTATTTATTTTTGGGGTTTTAAAAAAAATTAATTTCAAGGGTTCTGTGCCACTTTGCAAATAAGTATCAAAAGCAGTGTACAACAGTAAAATCGCTTCAAGATATTTTCTGAGAAGTGATTCATAAGTAAATACATAAATTTAACCATGTACTGTACAGATTTCATAAATATGCAATAAAACTGTAAACATGGAATTATTAGACAGAGGAATTGCAGTCCCATAAAATGCTTTGTGTGGACAGAAATGGTGTTAATTGCTGCAAAAATACATCACTGAAGATGCTCACCACATCAGCACGGTCTACAAAAGCATAAACAAATGACCTCAAATAATAAAAATAAGATATCAACAAATAAAGCAGGGGGGAAATCAAATTGCAGCAAACAGCATAAAACGAACTTCAATCAAAAGTTTTTTAAAAAAATTAATGTCACAATGCCAGAATGAATCAAGAACTGGTGCCAGGCAAGCATCTCTCTAGAAGGCATGCTAAAGGCAGGGCAATGCTATTTGATGTAAGGGCATGTACAATGAGAGAAAGGGATCTTTCAGATATCTGGGATTCCGATCCTTTTGGGACTGTAAAGGTGAGCAGCATCCCTTTGAGCTTGGAAACCAAAGTTTCGCCATTGCACTTGCAGAAGCATTTGCAATTATCCTAGTTAGCAGCCCAACAGCTGTAGTTTTGCAATTTGGGAGCAGCCTTCAAAGGCAGCCCCAGGTAGGATGTATCGCCATAGCCTTTAACTGCACAGAGATCAAGGAAACCAGAAGGATACATTGGATGAAGGTTATGGAGACATGTTCCCAAGGGATTTCTTCTGCTCTTTGTCTTTCATCTGAGCCAGATTCTTTCATTTATCATTGTCTTGGAAGGTGATGGGAAGCCAAAGATATGCAACCCTCCCTCCAATTAGTTACAGGGGATCAGGGCCGGCCCACCCATGAGCCAAGGTGAGACATCTGCCTCAGATGGCAGGGTCTATAGAGGCAGCAGATCTGGCCTCCAAGGAATGCATTGCCAGCTGCTGCTCCTTGGAGGCCAGACCTGCTGCCTCCCTGACAGCCCCCTCCTCCTTGCCACCTCTACAGCAGCCTCTCTTTCCTGGGGAGGGAAAGAGAGACCATTTTGTGGTTGGCTTCAGCAGCCAAAATGCTTGGGCTGGCTGCCCCCCTTTGACCAAGACCTTAAGGCTGGGCTGCAACGTTGTTGGGTTCATTTGTCCAAATTTTGCCTCCCTTTATTGATTGAGCAGCAGTTCTCCCCCCCCCCCCCCGTTAAACTCTGACACAAGGCTGTGCTTGAGTTGCAACACGTCCTCCCCGCCCGCCCCCTTTCCAGCTATAACTGAGATAACAAATCTGGCTCTGCCTCCCAGCCCCCAGAGGGAAGGGGAGGACGCAGCTGGGGTGGGAGCGGGCGAAGGTTTGTTCTGGAGAGCGGGGGGGGGGCGGTTAGGCGACTGTAGACTAGCTGCTGCTGTGCCTGCAACAGGGTCCACCCCAGCCTCTGGGCGAGGTGCGGGGACACACACAGAGGATCTGCTTCTCTTGGCTGGATTACTCTCGCCTGGCTCTCCTCTCTCCCCGTCTCTCTCTGCTACATTTTAGTCGCTCGCAATCGCCTGCGCGCAGAGCAGTCGCCGCTCGGAGCGGCTTTGCTTAAGAAGCGCTAGCTGGGAAAAGGGAACCGCGGCGGGAGGAAAGCGAAGGGGATCCTCGCTCGCTCGCCCGCCTGGGCGTGTTGCTCCTGCCGCCGCCGCCGCCTCCTCCTCCTCGGGAGGAGGGGAAGGAAAAAGACAGAAGCAGCTTTTGAGGTTTTCCAAACGTCTTGTTGTTCTTCTTTTTAATTCATTCCTCCGCCGCCTTTATTTTTCCATGGTTGGGAATAATGGCTACCAAGACTTGAACAAGAAGAAAGAGAGGAAGAAAGAGAGGAAGAAAAAGCGAGACCTCTCCAAAGCCGGGGGGGACTTGTCTCTGGCTGTGATGGTGCCTGGGGGGCAGCTGTGACTTGTTTTTGCTTTTTTATTGTTTTTGTTAGTTGTTGTTTTTTTTAATTCCCCTTCCCCCCCCCCCCGCCAGCTCGTTGCTTTATTGATGCCGATCGGAGCCGCGTTTCCTCCTCCTGTTCCTTCTCCGGCTATGATGACCCCGCAGTCTGGGATCGGAGGGGGGGAAATGATTCCTGCGTTTGGCTTTTGAGCGGAAGGTTTTGCTACAGTTTTCTCGTTGCCTTCGATTGTGGTGGTTTGATCTTCTGGGTCGAGAGCGGGGTGAGAAGGAAGGAAGGAAAAGGAAAGAAAGAGGAAGCGAGACCAGCGAAGCAAGTGGAGAAGCAAAAAAAGGAGGGGAAAACTTTATTTTCTTTTAAAGGCACCTTTAATACACACACATAAATATATTTTCCGTACTCTGAAGACCTGCGTTTCTCCCTCCGGCGCCCACCTAGAATTTGCCTGCATTCAAGCAACGGGGGAGCGACTGGAAGCAAAGCGAGCAAAGATACAACACATACATGTGTGTATGTCCATATATCTCTCGCTCTTCCTTTTGCAAGAAATAAAGGAGAGACGAGGGAGGTCTGTCTCCTCCTCCTGCCGCCGCTTGCCTCGGCAAAGGGATTGTTTAGTCGGCTGGAAAAGAGAGCGAGCTGCCGGGCTCTTTCCGATCCTCTTTCGCTCTCCCGCCTCCGCCTGCAGGGTGTTGTAGTTGCCGCCGTCCTTGTTGTGTGGATGGATGTTCCTTTGTGCCAAAGAAGCTGGCTTTCCCTTGATCGCCCGCCGAAGCCGATCAAACCCATCTCGCCTATGGATTAAAGACTTGATCCGCCAGCCCCCACCTCCCCACCCCCTCCGTCTCTCCCTCGATCCGCGCCTCGCGCGTGTGAGTGTGTTTTGTGCGCGCGCCTTTGGGGAGGCTTCCCTTGTTCCCTGCGCTCCTCTCCCCTCTCCGCCTTGTGGATTATCTCTCTTCCCTTCCTCCACCGCCAAGTTGCCAACTGTGCTTTTGATTGCATTTTAAAGACCCGCCTCGCTTGGACAGCAGCGTGGTCGGGGAGGGGGGTAAGTAAAACAATAGTCATATTAATGACGACGCGAATGAACAAGGAAACAGCAAGCCGTTTGGGTTGCAAGGTGGGCCGGGGAGAGGGGGAGATCCACGTTTAATTTCCCCCCCCCGCCACCATCCTTTTAAAAAAAAACCAAACAGCCGGATCGGTGCCTTTTTAGATTTCCCCTCCTTTTTCTCTCTATCTCTCTGGTTCTTGGCAAGCGCAGCTGGGATTTGCTCTGGGCCCCAATTGCGAGCAGGACAGGCGCAAAAGGGAAACTGCCGTGTGTGTCTGTCTGCGCGCACACACACTCTCTGCCGGTGAATTGGTCTTTTTCTTCTCGCCTGCTTTCGGTGGAATTGACGAACTGGTTACATTAGCTACTCCCCGCCGTTTGCCGTATTTTCTTCGGTCTTTGGCTTCCTTTCTCTTCCCCCCCACCCGGCCGTCCTTTATTATTAAAATTGCACTCTTTCCACCTCCTCCCCCCCACTCCAAAAATGGTATTTGTTGCGTTAAGGCACCAGGACAAACTGAATAATAGCGAGATATTGCTGAGGAGGACACTGCTTTTCCAGTTGTTGTTTAAGTGAGCGGTAAATATGTGACAGTTCTCAATACAGAATCTTAGCAATTGGGTTAAAAATGTATTCAAAGCAGAGCTTTTAAAGCAGTGGAGGCGTTCTGAAATGATGGGAGGCTAGCCTGCTCTGGGAAAGTGAGCATGTCCTCCCCCCTCCCAAAAAAATACCCATTATAGATGTCTGCTTTCATTTTGTACACAGCACAGGAGGAAAGGGGAAATATTAAACTGTGAATGGTTGCCTTCATGGGTGGAGGGGGGGGCAGGGGAAATCCAGACTATATTTTCCAGAGCAGAAGACCAAAAAAAATTGGATGAATCTGGAACTAACAAGGGTCTGGTGTAACAACTTGAAACACCACAAAAGGAGGTGATTGGCCCACTCAGTGATGCTTGTCTCTGTTTAAAATAATAATAATACCAACTTTGAGGCAAGCCTGGAGGTCTTCCAGGACAACTTAATTCCCAAGTGAGTGTTCTTGGAAACAGCTATTACTGCCATTTTAAACCTGCACACTTGCTAGGAAGGATGTCTGTCCCGCTGGGTTCAGTGGGACTTAAATCTGAATAGTTTTGTGAGTGCGATATATGTGACTTCTCAGACCTAGCATGCACATACTTTAAAAACCAAAGCGTCTGGATTTAAGCTGTGTTTAGCCACATTGGAAGTCAATAGGATAAATTTGACTTGAAAAATAATTACCAGGATTTAAATCGGGTTTTGAATGGCGCATTAAGAGTGCTTAGAATTGGAGCAATTGAACTGGATCTTGTGCCAAAGTTATTGGGAGTTTAGCTGAAGGAGCTTGCTTCTGAGTTAGATGCATATGGGATGGGGTTTCAGCCTTGCAGATGGAATGGAGATTGTGAAAATATCAGTCTCTTTGGGATGTCTGGTTTCCTTAGACTTCTGGAGAAGGGGGCAAATGTGTTGGGGTGTATGGAGAATGTTTAGGATTCTGGCAGAGAAAGTTGTAAAACCGAAATGACTACAGCAAGAGGGAATGAGAAAAGAAACCACAGAAGCCGAGACAAATTTTCTCTCACATCCCATTAGCAGATTCTTAGCATGCTCACACATGCACACAGCCCTGTAATTCACAAAGGTGTGCTTCACCTTCTCAAAGGGAAGATGATAACCTGAGGGCTGATAGTCTGGAGTCCTAAACTAATGAATTAAATTCTTGTTAAGATAAACTGAAGGAACTGACATACATGAGAGGCGCTGGATGTGTGAAATGAGGCAGTGGATGTTTTAATATTCCATGCTCGTGAAACGCTTTTTCATTTTTCTGCCTTTTGTCTCTTACCCTTTTCCACGCGGGCGTACACACTTTGCAGTTTCTAAATCTAAGTTGCAGATCTCTTGGGCAATTTCTTTGGCAGATGTGGCATTGTACTGATACGTTTCATGTTTACTCATCCACACAGGTCGGTAACATAAAGCACAAAGGTGAAAGAGGCTTGAATTTGTAAAAGATTAGTATTAACTGAAACACAAAAGTTGAGAGTAAGATCTTTAAGTAAAACAAGATAGTAATTAATTACCACACCGTGTGCAGTTTTGTTTTTACTTTCCTTGTCCAAGGTGGGGGTTTCAGCGTAGGGAAAAAAATCAGCTCACACCAGGTTAACAAGTTAAAAATGATCTCCAGGGACCTTTCCAGTATAACATGGTGTCAGTGGGATCTCAAAAGCATTCCAAAGCTAGGTGAATCACATTAGCATATTAATACATAAATAATGCTGGTTTTATTAGAAATTCTGGATATCTGTAGTATTTGTGTGTATTTAATTGCTTTTTGCACTGACTTTATTCTGTCAGCTGCCTTTTATTTTATATGAAAGAAAGTCAACAAATGTTTTCGCAAATGATAAAATAAAGTAATAAAATATGCATTCCAGGCTTGCAAGAAAAGCCATGGTTTCATCTCCTGCATTTGGAACTATTAGACATTTAAAAGCAGCTCTTTTAAAAGTGCAAATTTTGTAGTGTGAAATGAGCTTTTCCCCATCACTGAGCAAACAGGGCCATAGCTCAGAAGCAGAGCATCTGTTCTGCATGCAGGTCCCATCCCCTGTATCTTCAGGTAGGGTTGGGAGATGCTTCTGCCTGAAATCCAATGGATCTGCTGCCAGTCTGTGTTGACAATATTAAGCTAGATGGGCCAATGGTCCTATTCTGTATAAAGCAGCTTTCTGTGTTCCTTTGGTTTTTGTGGCTGCAAGAAAAGCAGAAACCTTGGTAGGATTTGCGGGGGGGGGGGGGAGGATTTTAAGTAAAAAGTAAAAATTGGCCACCTCGCAGGAATGAAACATTTAAAAGGAATGACCAAGTACTGTACTGCAGAAGCTGCATGTGTGTGCCTCCGAAATGTATATTTCATTCCTCTGTGCATAAATTGTGCCAAAATCCTATTTTACTTTTTTTTTGGGGGGGGGTGATAAACTGTTTCAGTGGGGATGTTTACAGAGAGATAAAGGGAAAAACATTTGTTGTTCCCATTGATTGCTGAAGGGGTCATGAAAGCTGCCTATTATACAAATCCTGAAGCACTGTTTTCTCTACAATGGGAGCAGGAATTATTTACTGTATTATCTACTCTTGGAAGAATGTCTATCTTAGCTGGAAAAGATTGTTAAGGTATTATATGCTAGCCGAACCTGCCGGCTCTCATTCCTAAGAAGTTAAACCTCTGGTCATCCCTGCTCAGAATTTTACTCCAGGGGTTTATGTTTATGCATTAAATCCGATTTTCTCCGCATACAGACTTAGGTGGCAGAAAAGCTTTGTTAGGACCTTGGTACATTAATGTCTTAAAAATGCTATGCTTTCCACACCATATCCGCTTGGCTTTCTAAACACAGTAAGATCAGCCACAGTAGGATCTCAAACCTGTTCTGTTCACCTTTCTTTGGGGAGAGGGGAAACTAGGCATTTTAATGTAACTGGATAAAGTAAGTCTTTTATATGGATTTCTGTTTAGGCCTGACACAGATATGATGGTAAAGGCAGTTTGTGTGCAGCAAGGAGTACCAGAAACTTTTGGAGCTGATTTTCTGAAAATTCACATCCATAAATGCAAACCTACCTTCCCTAAGTATATGCAATTCTGTGGTCTGTATCTGGCCACTCTACATGAGAGAGAGTGATAAGTTATTTTGCATGAAGACTGCTGAATGTGAAATGAGAAAATAAAATTTGGCAGAGAATAGACATATTTGGCTACCTTTGCAAACAAAACAACCTCAGAGAGGTATTATATTGATTTTTATCAGAATATTATTGTTGAAGGAGTTTTGCTGGAGAAGACATGAGAGCCTGGGGTTCCTAGTTCAAACCTTGCTTCTGCCGAGAAATAAATATTCTTGACTCTTAGCCATCCATGAATATTACGAACCTCTATAAAAGCCTTTGCACACTCTCTCTCTCTCTCTCTCTCTCTCTCTCTCTGTGTGTGTGTGTGTGTGTGTGTGTGTTAAACACTCCCCAAGCACATTTTTTTCCTGCTGTAGATTGCATTTGCATCTGTTTTTTTAGCTGTCCTCTCATTGTTACCCTTTGAGACAGGTGTGTGAGAGCAGCACCTTACCTCATCCTTGCCATCACCATTTTTGCATTGCAAATGAGTTTTTCCTTTGTGGGTGTGATGGTAGTGGTGATTGGTCTTCATTAGCTTGTGGTGTCAAAATATTACACAAAAATAGCCAGTCTTCCTTAACATAGATTTTTCTGTTTGAGCAAGAAATGCAGGTCTTCTTTTTTTAACCAGTACAGTACTTGGGAGCTATGTCTTTTTAAGCCACCCTGTGTTGTCTTCCATCATACCACTCACTGCATGCAAATGTTAACATAGATCACCTTTCTGCATACGCAGAATTAAATGCACACAAGCTTTTTTTCATGAGCTTTCCAAGGAGAGTTATGTATATAATGCTCTTCATGGAGCATCTCCAGACAGAATAAAACAATGTGTGTGTATATATGTGTCTGTGTGTGTGTATTTAATGCAAATACAAAATGTAACAGACCTAAAATTTGGCGTGTTGTGCGAATCAAGCCTATGGCTGCTCGATGCTGCATTGTGCCAGTGAATAAGCTGGGACCAGACTATGGTTCAAGTCACAATGGTTCTTATCAGGCATTGCACCAAACCATTATTAAGGAAACTTAATCATTTATCCTCACAACAATCCTGTGAGGTATGTTAGTCTGAGAGACAATGACTGGCCCAAGATGAGGTTTATAGCCAAACAGTGTTTAATCTTTTTTCCCCCCAGACCCTAGTCCAACAAGCACTTAAAGCCACAACCCCCATACTGGTTGTACTGGTCCAACACACACTGTTGCTCCATCTTGCTCACTGGTGTCTACTTATGCTGGCAGCGGTCCCTCCAGAAGGGAGCTCTTTTGTAGCCCTGCTGTGCAGGATCTGTACACCTAGTGATATCCAGAACTGAACCATTGTATCTGCCATCCCCTTATTTTGCAGCTCAGTTATATGCTTCCTGCCTCACCTCCCAAGAAGTCAAGCGCAGAATCTGCTTTGGCATCAGTATTCACATGGTGGCTTCCTACATGTCAGCATGTCCAGAAGGCAGCACAGTCTGCTTGCATGTCAAGGATGCAGCCTGCAGAAGCACCATTGTATGTGTTGTCCCCTTGGTCACCTGTTTATAAAGATAGTGCAAAGCAGTGAAATTCAATGACTGGCTATAGAAATACAGACTGGCAGTGTACCAAGCGCACATGGCTACGTTCATTGTGCATATCACATTGCTTATTTAAAACTGCCAATAGATCAAGGGACTCCCAAGGTGGACAGATCATTGCTTCTTAAGAGTATTTCACTGTTTGGATGGGACCCTAAGATCAAGCAAATGGTTCTATCCAGAAACCATTTCCTAGCTTGATGAGTCAGAGGATGTAATAAGCGAGAGAGGAATTGTCCTTACCTAATACCGCTGTATACCTTACCTAATACCCCAGAATTTCTGTGTCATATAAGGAGAAGCATTGTCTTGAAATGTCTATGCACACGAATTTATATCAGTAATGTCCATATGCAGTGGGGGGTTGGGGAGGGGATGCTGGAGGTGGAGGTGTGGAGCCATTAGGGAGAACTCTGTTAATGTGCAATGATGTGTGTTTTGTCAGAGGTTTGGTAATCATTTTATTTTGTGTATGCACACACATACACACAAATCTCCCAAGATGGCAGAATGACAAAAATCTTAATTCTGTGTGACAGGCTTAATGCTGAAGATACAAAACATTAAAGGCTTATGCTTCTGTCTCAGCTTTCGTTTAGTTATTTCAGTTTATCTACTGCAGCTACAGTCAAATGGAAAGAAAATCCCTGTATTACCCGGCAGTAAAACTCGGCCAGTTGTGTCCTTACAGGGGCAAAACTTGCTTTTTTGCATTTATATTTATTGTATTTATAGTCTTTCCCCCCTTGTTAACTATATATTTAAGCCCCCAAGTACTGTTTATGTAACTTGTTGGGTTTAATGAATCATCTAATCTAAACGCTGCTGCCTTACACCTAATCTGCAGAGTCACCCAGTAAAGGGTGCATCAAATCTTGCATGGAAAACAATATGATATTTGATATGTCTGCCTATTTTTGTAGATATTCAACAATGTTTGCATTAATAAGACTTTAAGTCTTCCACCCCTTATTTCCTCAGCTCACTGATGGCACTTCTGTGTTGCCCTCTAGCAGGGCCTCTTAACCTCTTTAATGGAAGCTGAAAATCCAGGCTATTAAAGTACAGCATTTGCTGTTAAAAGTGGATTTAAATATATTCAGACCAGCAGATGAATAGGAGCTGTAAAAAAATTTCAGGCAGATGAGAAAATACTTCCATCTGAATGCTAATTTAATACTCACAAATTCCTCTCATTCCAGGAGCATCGATAAAGCTTGTTGTCAAAAGAGGAGTAAATGGGTGTTTGTGTTTCTTCATCCACCACCCTAGAAATAATTTTATTTAAAAATACCATCACCTTTCATTCCTTTTTAGGGGCACACAAGTAGCACAGTGACCTCTGGTGGTGGTTTTGGTAATGATGACCTCCATAGCTGTGCTCCTTTTGATAAACAGTACTTGCTGTTGACTTACTTAAATTTCCTCATCAAATCACATTTTTAAAAATATTTTATTTTTGCAATAATTTGTATGCCATCTTGTGGTTACTTAAGTACATGACAGTATCACAAGTATATATGGTTTGCTGATTATCAGAAGGCAGGCATGTGATGTGTTTTTTCTTTTCATGAATTGCCTAGGTGACACAGAGTTCCTGATGCAATATTGAATCATGGGCTTCTTGTGTCTTCAGGCTGGAATTGGTCAGGGTCATGGCTGTATTGATTACCTCCACAGAATCGTAGAATTGTAGAGGTGGAAGGGACCCCAAGGATCATCTAGGCCTACCCCCTGCATTGCAGGAATTCTGCCCACATCCGTCCGCTCAAACCACCAAGTTTCTGATTAACAGCCAGACATAAAGAGTTCCTCTTTAAGAGCAGCAGGCAGGTTTTTGTAGACTATAAACATTAATCCTATGGTGTCCAATTTGATGGCCTTTGAGACCCAGTTTTACCAGCTCGTCTTTTGAATACCCATGCTGTGCTCCTAGTTAGGCTTAATAAATGAGAAATAAGAGCGGTGATAGAAGACCCAAAACTTCATGCCATATTTGTATCAGAAAAATCACGAAGGCATAGACTTTTCAAGTCCAAGACTGAGCAGTGGTGCCATAATGAACAGAGGAGTGCAGATCCAAGACATTTTTTTCAGAGCAGGAGTGATGACATCATCTGCCAGACGGTCCAAGTGATTGTGGGAATTTCTTTGCTGTGACAAATGAATAAAGTGATAATGAAACTTTCAGGTTTGTGAGTATAGAGGTCAGAGAATGAGGAAAATAAGAGGCGGTTGGATATTTCTTTTCTTTGGCAGGATTCCTTCTTTGGGCTAGCAGTTTAAATGACAACACACCTGTGGAAGATTGTTTCCATTCTGAATTAAAAAGCTAAGGGTTGCAGTTCAGCTTCCAAGAACCTTTTGTTTAAAGCTAAGGCTGTTTTGCAAGCTTAAGCCTATATAGTCAGAAGTTGGAGCTTACTTGCAGGATACTATAGATAGGATTGCAGTCCCTGGGTATTATATGTTCTGCTGCTCTTTGATCTATGTATCTCTGCATATGTGTGGCGATAATGGATCCACGCAGCTGCCTGCATATTTTGAAGTCTCGTTGCAGCTACTGGGGCTGTCATGATGCAATATTCACCACTACAGCACAGTTCCAGACAGCACATTTTAAAAACAAACTGGCTTTCAGGGCAAGAACATTTATGTTCAGACCACTTTCCACAGCACTTTAGAATGTCTGTCTGTCTTCACCCTTAGTGAAGAGCAGAAAGAACCTGATAAAAACAGATCTGTCCGTAGGCAGAGTAATTGGAGCTGTGGTCGGACTATTTCATTACCCAGATCTTTCTTTGTGTGGTGTACATTGTGTTGTTCAAGCAGTTTTATATTATTTTCCCTTCAAATTCTGTAAGTTTTTTTCTTCGAATTTAAACCGGACTCCTTTTGCTTTCTGCCTTAAAACAGCAAAACAGTATTTCTATAGAAATGGATATTCTCCTGCAGCCTGCTGTAAACTCATTTAATTCAATTTACTTGCATTTAAGATGCTGAACTGAGAGGATCCAGCTGGTTTAAATCCAAGTTTTGTGGTTTAACAGGGTTGGTCATCTAGAAAAGGGACAGCAAACCTATGGCTCTTAGGACTGTAGCCAGTGCTTGCCCTACTCAGAGTAGAACTATTGAAATTAACAGACATAACTGACTTGGGTCCATTAATTCCATTGGGTCCACTCTGAGCAGGACTAACATTTGATACAACCCAATGTATTGTAGTTCAGGGACCACAGCTCAATTATAACCTTAAGCTTTTCATACAAAAGTTCCTGGGTTCAATCCCTGGTCTCATCTCAGATTGAGGGTCTGAGAAGGACCTCCCTTGATCTGAGACCTTGGAGAACCAGTGCCAGTTACAGGGGTTAGGCTGAGTGACCAAACTATGGGAACTTTGCCATTGGAAAGGACCCAAAATATCATTTGGTCCAACCCCCTTCCAATGCAAGATGTCTGCTATGGCATCCAGCCCCAGCTTAAAAACATGTCTTCATTCTGAGTGTTGTTTGGGGGGGGGGTCTTCTTCTTCTTTGTCGTTTCCATTAAGAGGAAACAGTCTGGTGTCCTCACAGGAAACGCAATACAGGAGTAGGTCCTGTGTGCATTACAGAGAGTGGAGCTGGCTCTCCTTCCACAACCTTCTGTATACTAATAGCGAACTCATTTTCCATTCTCACATACACACCATACATTTAAAGCACATTTTTAACACTTTAACAGTTCTGGTTTCCCCACAAAGAATCCCTAATTCCCAGCACCCTCAGCAAACTACAGTTCTCCGGATTCTTTCTTGGGTGGGGGAGCTGTCACCGTTAAATTGCTTTAAGAGTACTTCACATATATAGTGTGGATGTGACCCAGGTGAGGTTCCTTATGTATCCAAAATGGCAACATCCATGCACAAGTAGGTGGTATCGGCCTCGCAGGGAAGCCCAAAGGTTTGCAGAAGTAGAAAAAATACTTTGAAAAATTCTTTGGGCTGGTGTTGAGAACCCAAAGTAGTCCAGTGAGGATTGAGCAGGCTCATTGTGATCAGAAGACGGAATGGAATATCCCAGGAAAAGAAAGTGGCTGGCTGGAATCCTGAACGGGATCATTCCATGCTGGGACATCTTTTTGCCAGTCTGATTTGTTTCTTTGAATTGCACTCAGCTGGAAGGCTGGGCTAAGCAATAAATAACAGAATGCCAGTCTAACATTGTTGTGTGTGTGTGCGTGCGTGTGTTTTTAAAAAAATCTGTCTGCAAGGAAAAATTAATTTCCTTCTGGTGCTGTTGGAGGCATGTTTTGAACACTTAACAAAACAAACGGCAAGCGAAAGCGGAAACATGTTGTGTGTTTAACCTGCTATTCTCCCTTGAGTTGTTGGCAAGAGAGTGAAAGATTGTTTCTTTTGTGCCACTAAGAGACCTCCAAGTGGCTCCTTAGTCCAGAGTGTGTTGGTCCTAAAGCAGTTGTGTGTGTGTGTGTGTGTGTGTGTGTGTGTGTGTGTCTTCAGATGATTAGAAATCCTCCATAAATACCTCTTCAACACATGCCTCCCTTAGAACCGTATGATTGGCTCCCGAAAAGCCTTCCACGAAGGCTGCACTGTAATCCTTTTATGTTACTTCTTCAGTGGAGATTACGCAGCAAGAAATAATTAGGAGATTAATTTTCACCTGTCACTGCCAATAATAGATAACCTTGATACAGTGACAGGGCTAGGATTGTGGGGGAATGGAAAATCATTTAACCCTGCTGTGCTGGTAGCAGAAGGCCAAAAAAAAAAAAAAAGGTTAGTGAGAGAAGACCATTTTCGCTTGACTCTGTCAAATGTTGTAGATACACTTTTGTAACATGATGGAACCAAGGAGTTCATAGTATGGCAGTCAGCAAATGGTGTGTTACTCATCCCTACATGTATCCGGTAGATTTAAGTGTCCAGAAAATACAAGACAGGTGTTGCTGAGTTTTACATTTCCATCCCCCTGTCTGGCCAGGGGTTTTTTTGGTCCATCCAACCAAAACAATTCCTGTTGGTTTCAGTGGGGTTCATGCCCCAAACTCTGGTCCTAGGGTTGTATCCAATATAGTGCAAAGTAAGAGTAACTTTATCCTGTTCTACTGGTGAAATATTTTGCACCAACAGAACATGGCTGCACCGGGGAATGCATAAGCAGGTTTCTGGAGCTTTGTTGCACAATAGGTTGTGCAATCAGTTGCACAACAAGTTTCACCTAGCACAGCTGTTCTATTGGATTCCTCCGCTGCTCATCATTAAAACTCACCTGCCTTCTAGCACCACAGAATGTTGGATCCAGCCCCTAAGACAGAGATGGGAGATGGAGAAGGGTGTTGGTGGGGAAGACTTGGATATTGATTACCTTCTGCACCCTTTCTTACCGTGTCTTGAGTATTTCTCTTTACACACTTTGCCCTCTGTCAGTGAATTAAATTACTATTAAATGTTAATCAGTTGCTGTCATCTCCCTGGGTCTGTTCAGTTCAGTGGAAGAGTTTAAGGATGTTTCTGGATAGTGACTGTGGTGCTTTTGTGGTTGGCAGCTATTGGCACAGCTGAAGACCCAGCTGTCTTGTGTACTGATATTAGCAGGATCAGCATGGATGAGCAAGTGGGAAATAATGATGGTTGATATGACTCAAAATCTAAATCCAGTGGTGGCTGGTGACCATTGGGTCTTTTAGAGTGGAAGGCAGGGAGGTCAAAAGTAGCTGGAGCCAGAGACAATGATAAGCACAAGCACAGACCATGAATGATAGACAGAGCCAACTAGTTCCAATTTTGTCTCCTTCTTTGTTGAGCAAAGAGGAGTTAAAGATGAAGGAGCTGATAGGGTTGGTTGTAAGTCGAGTTCGTTTTGAGAGCCAGTGGTAGTGTAATGGCGGCTAGAGTATTGGACTATGGTCTGGGAGACAAGGGTTTGAACTTTGCACTTGGGCAAAAAAAAATGAGAGGCACAAATACAAGATGGGTGACACCTGGCTTGAGAGCAGTACATGTGAAAAGGATCTAGGAGTCTTGGTTGACCACAAACTTGACATGAGCCAACAGTGTGACGCAGCAGCTAAAAAAGCCAATGCAATTCTGGGCTGCATCAATAGGAGTATAGCATCTAGATCAAGGGAAGTAATAGTGCCACTGTATTCTGCTCTGGTCAGACCTCACCTGGAGTACTGTGTCCAGTTCTGGGCACCACAGTTCAAGAAGGACACTGACAAACTGGAACGTGTCCAGAGGAGGGCAACCAAAATGGTCAAAGGCCTGGAAACGATGCCTTATGAGGAATGGCTAAGGGAGCTGGGCATGTTTAGCCTGGAGAAGAGGAGGTTAAGGGGTGATATGATAGCCATGTTTAAATATATAAAAGGATGTCACATAGAGGAGGGAGAAAGGTTGTTTTCTGCTGCTCCAGAGAAGCGGACACGGAGCAATGGTTCCAAACTACAAAAAAGAAGATTCCTCCAAAACATTAGGAAGAACTTCCTGACAGTAAGAGCTGTTCGACAGTGGAATTTGCTGTCAAGGAATGTGGTAGAGTCTCGTTCTTTGGAGGTCTTTAAGCAGAGGCTTGACAACCATATGTCAGGAGTGCTCTGATGGTGTTTCCTGCTTGGCAGGGGGTTGGACTCGATGGCCCTTGTGGTCTCTTCCAACTCTATGATTCTATGATTCTATGAAATCCTGCTCACCCATGAAGCTTGCTGGGTAACCTAAATGAGGAAGCATGTGTGCCACTTTGAGCTCTTTGGAGAAAAGGTGGGATATAAATGCAATAAATAAAATTGTAAGTAGGAAAGCAGGCCGGTGGGGACAGGTTGAGATTGGTGGGGCAGTGCTGCGTGTGTCCTAACCTTCCGCTGTCTAAACCTCCATGATAATAGGCATTGCTTCTCAGCTCCTGGATTATGTGTGCGTGTTATCATCACACTGTACAGCTTTTCATACACTCCAGTGTACAGAAGCATCTTAATATAATCCACAAGCAGAGAGGGATAAGTGTGAGTCATCCCAGGGTATAGCCTGAAGATATATGATGCAGCAAACTGAAGCTAAGCAGGTCTGGACCTGGCCAGTGCTTGAGTAGGACACTACCAGGGAACCTTCATGTACACTGCTTTGAGTTCCATCATGGGAGTGGTGCATTAGCAATTTAAAATAATAGTATTATGACAGCGGAAAATGAATATGGCAACTGCTGTTAGAAACCACTGTTGTAAGCCAGAGCATGCTGACAACCCCACCACCACCACCACTTATTTACATCATAGCCCTGAGGATGTCATCTCTACTGCGGCAAAGAATCATCTTCCCCTGTAGAAGATATTTTATCATTTCTGTAGCAGTTTCCCTCATGGACTTCATTTGGTCTCAGTACAAAAGTAGTTATGCAGGACATGCCCAAGTTGAATATAGGAAGATGCCTTACACTGAGTCAAACCACTGATCCATCTAGTTTAATATTGTCTACACTGACTGGCAGCAGCTCTCTAGGGTTTCAGGCAGGGCACACTTCCAGCATGCCAGGTATTGAACCTAGGACTTTCTGCTTTGCAAAGCAGACACTCTGTCACTGAGTTAAAGGCCTTCCCCTTAGTTGTATATTGCAGGGCAAGGTTTGCCAGCTCTGGCTTCCTCATCCAAGTCCATCCATTTACCTGTTGTACCAGTAGGACTTTCTGATCTCTCACTGCAGACGTAGGGGAACCTCAGACCATTCCAGACCTCTGGCGCTGGAAAAACTCGCCAGGCCACACCCCCTCAGGCCACACCCTCTTTCCCCCAGCCACACACCTCACTGGCCCTGCTTTGCACAAACCTCCACAGTTTTTGCCTGGCAGGACTGTGTCCTTGAACTCTGACCAGATTAGAAACTAGCCTACTTCTTTGCAAAGGTAAAATTTCCATTAATTACCCCACTGACTTTTGGTCCGACCCACCGCTGGCATGAAACAGGTTACCCATCCCTTCCTTACTGTTATCACCCTTTTTCTGTGGCCCTCCCTACACTGCTAATGTACCACATCTGGCAAAATCTGATCAGGTGTGCATTGGTAGCAAGAGATGTATTATTCTGCATCTAGTCTTTGCTTCCTTTTCCATGAGTCCATTGTCCTCTTCTGATTCCAGGCTTGTACACAGCTAGGGGGTGGGGTGGGGTGGGGGAAAGATGTCTAATGAAGACAGCTTTATTAGGCCCTGTGTAGCCTTAAAGCCCCCCCCCCAACCGCCGAATGCAGCAACCCTCTAAAAGTCACAGAACAGCTAGTCCTGGGGATTTTCTGAGAAGCCGAACCTTGTCTTTCTTCTTGTCCCTTTCAAAATTAATTGCCTCCTCAGTTCAGGTAGGCTTAAAATACATCCAGGAATCTGAGGCTGTTGAGCAAAAGGAAGGTAATTTGGCGATGGGGGGGGGGAACCTTCTCTTTCTCCTCCTTGCCTCTTTTGTGCTGAAGTTTAAATCTACAATCTGTTGAGAATGTAATGGGAAACCAGCCTACAGAAAATGCCATTATTCATATCATTCGTAGCTCATTTATTTTATCTGCAATAGCAGTGATAAGGCAAGCTGCTTGGCAATGCTGATAAGCAGGGGAAATATCTTAGAGCTATTTGTAAAAGTTAAAGCAGATCTTGGTACAGAGAGATAGTGGGATGGGGGGGAGGGGACGGGACGGGACTGACAAGCTTTTTGGCAATCCACTGTGCTGGAAGCTAATAAAGATTTTAATGGGGAGGCCTCATTAGGATTAGGCAGAAGATCTGTTATCTCAGATTTACACAACATAAATGGTGAAGCAACACAGAGTTCCATCCCCCACCCCAACCTCCTTTCTGTGCTCGCTAAATAGTGCAGTAGAATGGAAAATCTTTTAAAATTCAATTGGGCTTGCTTGCTGCCAGGAGCCATTGGCAGCTGTTTGCTGGGCGAAGGCAGAGGAAGAACCTAGGAAGGCATTTGCAAGGAGAGGCTTAGGGGACGTGTGACGAAAAGGAGGATCCCAAAGTTAACTCTTACAAGCTGACATAAACAGCTTGATACATAAATGAACATTACATAGGCTCAAATGGAAATTAAAAACGAAACAATGTGGAGTAGTTTGTTTCAGAGCAACAGCAGTGTATGCTGACGAAATGTCAGCAGTATAGACAATTATAACTCAGGAAATATCGAGAGAACCCAGATGCCTTTTGCCCTTAGTCTTCTTCCTTGGTGATCTCTGTCCTATGTTCATAACCACTGTTCAGCATAAAAACAAAATTGAATCTGCAAAATCATAATTTTATATAAGCAAATCAAAACCAAAGCATCACTTGTAAGGATAGAACATTATTATTATTATTATTTTTAAAAGAAGTGAAAAATAAAAAACACTAATTAATTTTTTTTAAAGTATACCGTATTTTTCGCTCTATAGCACACACTTTTTCCCCTCCAAAAATTAAGGGGAAATGTGTGTGCGTCCTGTGGAGCGAATGCAGGCTCCTTGGCTTCAGCGATAGCAACGCGATGCCTCCGAAGTGCAGAGGGAGTGCTCCCTCCGCGCTCCGGAGGCCTCACGTTGCTTTCGCTGAAGCCTAGAGAGCAAGAGGGGTCAGTGCGCACCGACCCCTCTCGCTCTCCAGGCTTCAGGGATAGCCACCTGAAGCCTTCGGAGTGCAGCGTGAGTTTCCGCTGCGCTCCGGAGGCTTCGGGTTCCTTTTGCTGAAGCCAGGAGAGCAAGACTCTCCTGGCTTCAGCAGAGAGGGAGAGCTGCACAGCGCCCCTTCAGCGAAGCGGGAGGAGAAATGGAAGGGGCTCCGTTTCTCCTGCCACTTTGCTAAAGGGACGCTGACCAGAGAGGGGGAGATTTTTTTTTTCTTGTTCTCCCCCTCTAAAACAAGGTGCGTCCTAAGGTTGGGTGCGTCCTATAGAGCGAAAAACGGTAATTTAAAAAGAATAGACCAGCTGGGGCTTTAGCAATATTTATCTAATCACAGATATGTGACTACTGTATTGTTCAATCAAGTGGGCCGGCTATGGCAGTGGCTTTAATTTGCCTTAAACTGTTTTTAATGCAGTATTTTATATTATTGTAACCTGGAAGGGCGGGTAACAAACCTAATAATAATATGCTTTGCTTGTTAAAAGCCACAGGTACAATCCCCAGCCGTTTTAGGTAGGACTGGGAAATACACTGGTTTGAATTTGTGGAAAGCAGTTCATACAATAATACTGAGCTAAATGGACTCTGTATAAGGGCATCTTCAAATGTGCAAACCTTATCTCACTATCTTTTATCACTAGCTAAATAATCATTTTGCACCCTCTAAGGTACAATGTACCCGCTTCTGCAATAGGGAAATATATGCTTAGACATCTCATTTCACTTAAACACACCATTATTATTTTTTGTTTTTCTCATTCCTCATCTTCTTTGATCTGACTCTGCATCACCCAATAGCACCTCTTTTCAACCCTTTACCCTTTCTAAAGCCATTGTAATATTGACTTATCAACCTGACAGTTTCTTGGGATTCATTCAGAGTGTGCTGAGATAATGGAAAAATATTCACATCCATTGAGTTGCATTGTAATTTCTTTCTTTGTCATGTGTGATTCCTATTTTACTTAACTGGTGTACTGAATATTGTGTTGGGCCACTTTTATCATTGACATTGGCTTCTAGTATACCCTGTGTTAGAGCAGAGTCAAGTTAAGGCAAAGCTGTCAAACTTTTCATTAAAAGTCTTTATGCATAAAGAGGAACCTCTCTCCATGCCTGTACTTTTAAAGCAAATACTTGCAGATTCACCTTGAAACGGTGACTCTTTTAAGGCCATTTAAGCAGAGCCGATTCATTTGTTTTTATCTAGTTGTCAGACCATCACGAAACACATTTTAGCAGTACGAAGATAATGTCAACAGAAGTTAATTCAGACCCAGATAAACTACAACATAAACTTACAACAGCAAATTTCTATGGCAGATTGCAATATCCCCCCCCCTTTTTTTTTTAAAAAACAGCAAACTCTTTCCCTTGCTTTAATTAATATTAAAATGAAATATTAAAATGAATGGAAAGGCAACTAGACAAACCACGCCTCTTGGTTCTTCCTGGTGACCGGGATGACTGCTGAAGGCCTGAGCAGGGGTTAATAGAAAATGTCCACTCTCTAGGCCAGTTTTCGTCATCCCTGACCATTGGCTAAGTTGACTGGGGATGGTGGGAGTTGTAGTTCAACAATATCTGGGGGCCCAAGATTGAAGAACATTGCTGTAGGTAATAGATATTGCTGTTGCTGTTGTGGAGCCTCTCAAAGTCCCCCCACCCCCATTCTAGCTACCCATACAATGAGCAGTGGAGAACAGCCTCATGCAGGGATTGCCAAAAGCCACTTCTCTGCGCAAAAAGTCAACTATCATTATGTTTGGACAGTACAGAGCTAAATGAACCAATGATCTGTGTTCCTAAAGGAAACCCCACTGTGCCAGCAAATGGGACCAGGGCCCTACCACCAACTCAAGTTGTAGCCATGGTGGTGCCCTCCAGATGCTGTTCGACTACAATTCCAATGTCCATGATCATTGGCTGTGCTGGCTGGGGCTGATGGGTGTCAGAGTCCAACAACAGCTGGGGGCACCACATTGGCCAGCCCTTTTCCTACTCAAGAGAATCCACAGACCATTGGTTAGTCCAGTTGACTTCCTTTGTGGTATCTTCACAGAAGTCATTGCACTCACTTAATACATCTTGGAAGCCTTTTCAAACCCTATGTTTGACCTTTTGTAGTACTGAAGGCACAGCAACTATGCTGAATCCAGCCGGTGTATGTCTGGTCGGTGCTTAAATAACAGAACGCCTGGAAATCCTGTGTATACTTATTTGACCTCTGTGGAAGAAAGGCAGGATAGAAATGTAATAAATGTTAATGATAGGGACCACTCGCTAGCCAAATTTGCTTCCCATTTTATTAGTTAAACCCCTACCTCTTTCAAAAAATGAAGGGGCAGAGGCGGACTCAGATCCATGAAATGACCCCCTTTTCCCAAGGTGAAAAAGAGATTTCTGTTAAAAGTGTTTGATTGTGAACAGAACTTTTTGTTTTGTCTGTAGAACTCAGCGGACCTGGAGCTGCCTCGTATCAGGAGTGGTTTGGTAGCAAGCAAGGTATGAGATCAAGTCTCTCCAAATGGGCATCTGGGGCTGGGTGTGTGTGTTTTGCTTTGGGATGCCTGAACTGAGTTGCAGTCTCTTCTTCTGCTTTTGTCTTTCGTTTTCTTTCTCTAGTGCAAAGTTGGGCAGCCAAGGCCCACCAAGTATCGTTCGACTGCAACTTCCATCAGCCCCAGCCAGCATGGAGAATTGTTAGGAGTGATGGGAGTTGTAGTCCAACAAACCTAGCAGGCCACAGGTTCCCCCAACCCTGCTCTGGCGCTTCCTTTATTTCTGTTAATAGGCATGTGCTCTTTTGTATGTCCCCATCCCTGCAATTCTGCAGCTCCTCCTCCCCTCCCTTCCCCCAGCTATGCTGCCAAGCTTCCAAATTCCATTGTTTTGCATCCAAAAAGGGCACACGTGTTATAAAATTTCATTTTCCAACTTAATTGTACAATTAGAAGAAGAAAACAAATTAATATTGTGAATTGTGCTTTATAGACTTCCATGGCTAGGCTTTGTGTGTGCATGTGGTTGGGGATCACTTTGTTGTTATTACTGATGGGCTTATCCAGGCCTATCCAAACCGTACTATTTGCCTGTGGAAATATTACATGCTGAAGTATGTTCTACAATGCTTGAGGATCAGAGAGTCTGTCATAGTTTCACTGTAGGGTTTCAAGAAATAATATTTTCAAGGCAAACTGAGGATGGCAAAATCCAGAGTTATTAACCTCATCATCACCATCATTTATTTATTTATACCCCGTCTGGCTAGGTTTCCCCAGCCACTCTAGGAGGCTTCCAACAAAAGATTAAAAATACATTAAAGTGTAGGCAGGGGTTGCGTGGATTCTGCACATTGCAGGTTTCCAATGCAAGTGAAATTAAAACCATAGAATCTGTTTTTATTCGCTGCTGTGCTGTTTTTTGCTTTACATTTGTTCTGGATTTGTGTTCTTATTTTCATTCTGTAGTTACAGGCTGCCTTGAAAAAATGTTCTGGGTTTTTGTATGAGACATGGTATAAATATGAACCAAATTTAAACAGCAATTAGATTTAAAAGAAAAACAAAAACTAGAAGTTTTTTTTTATTTTAAATTTCGTATCCCACCATACTTGCATCGTGGAATTCAAGGCGGCATATAGAAGATTCACAAGAGGTCTTCCATTCAGGCAGTTACTATAGACTAAGAACTACTTAGTTTTAGCATGTTCATTGCTTTGTGTGCTTTCAGACTGTAGCCCTGTCCTTGGTGGATGAGACCTGCAACAAAATGCTGCAGTGTAGAGTGTCCCTGTTCAGGAGTCACAGGAACATAGGAAGATAGCTGGCCATTCAGCTCTGTATTGCCTACACAGACTGGCAGCATCTCTTCAGGGTTTTAGGCAGGGAGTTTCTCCCAGCCCTACATGGAGGTGCTGGGGACTAAACCTGGGATTTCTGCATGCAATATAGATGCTGTACCACAGAGCACTTTCCCTGTCCTTCCCAAAGTCCAGACACCCCATTCCATTCCTGTTGCTACTCAATTTCCCATATCTCCCCGTAACAATCAATCAACATTCTGTGATCACTGAGCATGCTCATTCTGATGTTTAGGGGTCCCCCCAAAAAAGATCTTTTATCCTTCTGTAACCCTTGAAGACCCATCAAGCCTGCTGAAGACTCTCTCTTGTGCATGGGTAGAGCTGTTTTAGTTTCATATCCAGAAGCTACTCGCTGGGTGAGGCAGAGCTGCTATGCCCATGTAGCAGGGGGGTTGGTGTGGTGCAAACACACTAATTGAGCCAGTGGGACACCCCTGCCAGTATGTTTGCACCACAGCAACCTCTCTGCTGCCTGACCCGCCTCCTGGTAAGCAACAGTCACCCACCTGCTGGGAAGCCTAGTGTAATGGCTCCTTCCGCACCTGGAGAGCCTCTGCTGTTCATAACCAACAGCACTCACCTCCAAACATTGGAAATCAAAGGAATAATGCAAACTAAGCCCGATCTTTTATTTATTTATTTATTTATTTATTTATTAAATTTGTATACCGCTCATAGATCTCAGGTCGGTTCACAACATAACCATGGAAGACTTGCTTCATACTTTGTGAGTTTAAGGAACTCTCCCCACCCCCATTTTAATTTAATCAAAATGCTGTCATTGATTATAATTTGTGCATTCCCCTTTGCCAAAGGAGACTGCCAAAATGAATGCTTAACAATGATTAGCTATTTACTGTGGTCAATAAAGGAGAGGGGATGTGAAAAGATGAGTGTAAAAGGAGCAAAAGAGGAAGCTAGTTTAGATGGAAGAAAAAAACAACACGTACGCAAAAACACAATCTCAGCTGGAGAATTCACTTGCCTGTGTCTTTGATTCAAAGCTGGAGGTACATCTGTTATTGGAGAAGAAGGACCTCCTGATTGCCCAGCCGTTGCAAGAAAATTAAACCCAGCAAAAACAATAAAACAAAAGGATCTTTTGTTCTGCTTTTTTGACAATAATGTAGGAGGGTCACTGTTTCAGCTGACAGCAGCCCTCTCTCTTGTGTTACAGTCACATGTTCCGGGTCAGCAGCAGGGCAAAACCTTGACACTGTTACTGATGACTGGAACTACGTTAAGATAATTATTTCCCTTTATCTCTTTGCTGTAAGCTCATGATAAATGGAATTCTGGGCTGGAAGGAGCATATCCCCCCCCCCCAGCTGCTTATTAATGCAGGCTTACCCATTCAGACTAGGGCAAGTCTCTCGCCGGCATCTGTGTTGGCTTCAAACCTCATTCTGGGCAAACAGGCATTGGGGCCTAAGGCAGGACCACAACACTAAACTCTGCCCAGGTGGTGGAATTGTTATACCCGGTGCTGAATCATTCCCAGGTGACTTGTGGCAAACGCCTGATTCGTGGTTCTGCCTAACAAACCTGCTACATCTCGTTCATGGCGACCGACTGGATTTCCTTCAAGGAGGAAGAGCATGGGCACATTTAAAAAGCATGCACGCCATATGTGCATTGCATGTGGTCATCCTGCATAAATCCATTTTGCTGGGTTTACACATGGCATTAAGCTGTTCTAGGTTATGGCTTCCTTAGTGCACATATGCTGCTTGCACATGCAGCAAAACAGGCACATTGCACACACCTTCCTCTGTAATCCATCATGTTGCAAGTGGCTCTGAACTAGTAGTTGCCAGCATGGTGCCTATGAGTGCCAAGATGCCCTTAGTGTCTAACGCTGATGCCCGCAAAACCCAAAGCACTCCCTCCCTCAACTACCCAGATGTGTGCCCATGGGCCTATAAAGGTTGATGCCCCCTGGCCTGAGCAATTCCTTTGCAGGTTAGTTGCTGCACTTAGCCTTTCCTTTACGCTGTGTATACCCTCCATTGACCTCTGTCTGTGCTTTCTTGCCCATAACAGGACCCCATAGAACGTGGGATACAGGCAGGTCAGAATATGGTCCTCTAGTCTTATCTTAGTCTAGTGCAGGGGTTGGCAACCTAAGGCCCATGGGCCACAAGCGGCCCACGGGAGTCATTTAACCAGCCCACAAGCTGCCCCCAAACTGAGCTGCCCGCTCGGCGAGTCCCCACATGCCGCACTAAACCAGCACAGCATGGTGCAGGGACTAGCTTCTGTGGCGCCGGAAATCGCATCTGCGCAGACGTCAGAAATTGTTTCTGCACAGATGCTGGAAATTGCGGGTGCACGATCCAGCCCACGGAGTGATCTCCACTGGAGTGAACCAGCCTAGGCACGGTAAACTTTGCCGACTCCTCTAGTGGCTAGGAAGGTAAAGTGAAAAAGAATAATCAGGTAAAGGTATGGGCAACCTTTTCTCAGCCAAGGGCCAAATTCCTTTGAGAGTAATCTATGAGGAGGTCACATGGCAGGGAGGGGTGGGCAGGGCCAGAGTAAAAAGTGAGGTAGGGGCACCCTGTTTTCTCTCTCCCTGACTCTCTTTTTGATACCCCTTCCCTTTTTCCTTCCCACCCATTGGGCTGGCAGGGGAGGGACAGGTTGCTGTCACCCGAGAGACCAAACCAATTTCTTGCAGAGAGCTTTTTGATTGACGGGTGCATGGAATTAGGCTGAGGTTGACAGGTGGCCAGCCTGCAATCTAGAGATGGTTTACTGGGAAAGATAAACCGAGGATCATTGAGGTCTGCCAGTCCATCTTCCAGCCCCTGCTCGGCAACTTTACAACTTTTGGGCGTGTGTTTGTGTGCGTGCACGCATGCTGTACAACACCCCCCCCCGAAATGTAATGTGTAAAAAGGCCCTGAGGTCTGCTCCCTCTGAGAATTCTATGTACAGTCAAGAAGGGTGGGGTTCATAGTTTTAGGACACTTTGTTCTTAGCATGAGCAGCTAGTACAGTTTTCACCTCCCTGCTCTCAAAGCATCGTATGTGGATGTTATCCTATATGTGAATCTGTGGTAAGATTCTGAGATGAATTCTCGGAAACTACAGATGTGAGGGTGGATAAATTTGTGGGTTGAACTTCATTCTGTCGGTGAGTAAGCAGAAGCACATGTGATTCTCATATCCAAAGATAAAAGGTTTCCTATAGAGCAGGGGTGGGAAACCTCAGCACTGGGGACCAAGGGCAGTCCTTGGTCATGCCCCTCTCCAGTCCTGCTTTGTACCCCAGGTGTTTTTGCCTGGCTGGAACATGTCATTGAACTCTGATACTGCCTCTGGCTTGCCTGCATGGATGATGGAGAGGGGTGTATCTGAATGTATGTGAATGTAAGCTACTGTGCGAAGGCAAAATTTAGATTTGTTGCTCCAACCACTACTGGCGTGTGACCCTGGGAAGGTTGCCCAGAAGAGGATGTGAAAAAGATCCCTGGCGCCTGCCAAGGAGAGTTCTGGGCTTTTCATGACACATTAATTGTGGCCCATTAACCCACAAATTTGGATTAGATTTCCTATAAAACAAAACATTGTACATTGATGGAGATGATTTGAGTGTTTTAGTTTTTGAATTGCATTCTTGCTTTGTTATCTTAAGGCCTTTTTTCAGTATGTGCCTTTACTTTCAATGGCCATAGGCTAATAATAATAATAATATATTTATTTATACCCTGCCCATCTGGCTGGGTTTCCCAAGCCAATCTGGGCGGCTCCCAATCAAATATTAAATACGCAATATAGCATTAAACATTATAAACTTCCCTAAACAGGGCTGCCTTCAGATGTCTTTTAAAAGTAGGATAGTTGCTTATTTCCTTGACATCTGATAGGAGTCCTCCACACCAGCCCGCCCCCTGTCCCCCAAGAACAGTACTTCTGTCTTGTCAGGAATAAACCTCAATCCATTAGCCGCCATCCATCCTCCAACCACCTCCAGGCATTCACATAAGACCTTCACTGCCCTCACTGGTTCTGATTTAAAAGAGAGGTAGAACTGGGTATCGTTATGATGATTATTATACCTTAGGGGTGGGTGTATACTCAAAGGTCCCAAGAATTCTCAGTTTTACCATTCTAACTCTTGAGGCAGCCAAACTGGTACACTTTCAAGTATTGTGGCTTACAACTTCTCTGACTCGTCGCCTGTTCTGTGACAGTCTTGTAAGAGCCTTTCTTTGCATAAATAGGATGCAGCCATTTGCCTTCAGCAGTAAACAGGTTTTGCAGACCTGTCCTGCACCGTGCTGTGGCCTTTTCTTCATGTTTTTAGCTTCAAGCTCCAGCGAAATGTGACTGCCACAACTTCCTTTTATAACAGCTTGGTCATCTCCCAGAAATTATGCCATAATGAGCTTTGGTTTATATGTTTTACCTGTCTCCTCATTAAAGTGCTATCTTTTCAGAAGAGGCGCTTTGTGTGTTGAAATATTGCATGCTTAAAATGAAGGCAGGTTTATAAGAATTTAATGTACTTGGGAGCCAAGGTTTTGCAGCTTTATGGCGTGGATGTTGTAACAAAGGACTTTATGGGTAGGGTGTGCTATATTTTACCCAAGCAGTTGCTCAAGGAAGGGAAAAGAAAAAGAAAAAGAAACCTTAAGCAAAAGCCTTCTGGTCACGCAGGACAAACTCTCTGCACTAAACAGCCACACCCATTTGGACTGAGCCGGTATTAAATCCATTGGTCTTAAACAGCTATATATCCTCCCTCATGTTTGAACCCCCTGCTTGCTTGTTTGAACATGAGGCTGAAGATGTAGTGAATAATTGAACCACAACCATTACTGGTTTGCTATTGTGAGAGACAGCTGACGTGCTGTATATCAGCATTCAGTAGGAGCAGGGAAGGTGCCTTATATCAGGTTGACTGTTCCTCAAGCTCAGTGTTGTCTGCTCTGACCAAGTTCCACTCTCCAGGGTCTTGCCTATCATCTGCTTTCCTGATCTTTTTCTCAAATGGAGATGTCAAGGACAGTAGTGGCCAGCATGGTGGGGTGGGTGGTGCTCCCCTGACCTCAGTCTGTAGTGTTGCTGCTGCTTACCAGGAGGTGGATAGAGAGGGGAGAGAGAAAGTAGGCATGGTGCAAACTCAACAGTGGGAGTGCTGGATTAGCTCAGTTGGTGCATTTGCAATGAGCCCACCTCGTCCATTCCTCTCTACCTCACATTAAACAATAGTGATGTGGCTGACTGGAGGTCATGTTAGCTCTGCTGCCTCACCACACTTGCTGGTTGAAGACTGAACCTTGCATTCATTCATTGAATGAATAAGGATTCATTCAAGGCCATGTGCTCTACCAGACTACTCCTGAGTTATAGTTCCTCCATTTAATGTTGCGCGTTAACCATATAACACTAATGGAAGACCACTGTCCCACTCGCCATGCAGGGTTTGTGATTGTTCTTTGTGTGTAAGAGACTCTGACATGTTGGCCTCCTGTCTGCAGTGGTAGATTCCAGACGCAGCTTTGCCATCTCAGTGAGAACTAGGTCTAATTGGAAAAGAGAGTGGAAGGGAAACCTCCAGGGTTGATGTTGTCAAATTTTCGACAGAGGCTACAAATGGTAGTGGCAACTGCACAGTTCCTCTCTTAAGAGATATCAAAGGCTTTGCACACACTGTTATCTGACAGCTGTTTTAACACTGTTGACAAACCACCTGCCTTGTTTTAATTAACTCCTATAGGGAGAGTGCACATGACCTGCAGAAATCAGACGCACTTAGGTAGTGGGAAAGATGTTGCACCACTGGAGGAATGGGAGACACCCCTGGTGATTGATGTTCTGTAACAACTGGCATTCATACTTGTAAGAGGGACAGTCTACAAATGGTACCATTACTAAGTTCAATGTGCTGGTTTTGCTGTATATACAGTTTTGAATCAGGGTACCCTTAAAAGATCATTTTACCCCTCTCAGTCAGTCACTGTGCTCTTGCAGGCAGTGTTAGAAACTCGGATATATAAACTAGGTGCCAAATGGTTCCTTAAACCAGGGTTATAGTCGCCAAAAAGGAATGCCTAGTTGCCATTTGGGGGGGTCAGATGGCTTTAAAGTCCTATTTTTCAGTACGACTTTTGGTTCCTGAAATTTGTTTTGATTGTGCAGATAAAATGCCACGGATTGAATTCTACAGAATGTGTTGTTGGTGGGTGAAAACAGGCACGATCCAAGGATCCCTAGGCATGCACCTCCAGATGGTGGAGACGTCAGGTGCCATCCTGGCACCCGGGCATCTTTACTTGGTTGCAAGTGGTCGATAGCCAAGTGCAAACTCTGCCTGGCAAATTTTGAGTGCTGCTTGTACATACCATCCTATTAGGAGGCCTGTTTCACATATTTTAGGAATTGGGCCTTCATTATGAAGGACCTACCCTTTGGAATTCCCTCCTGTTAACAATTAGGCAAGTGACATCTATGTTGTCATTTTGGTGCCAGCTGAAGACTAATGCCAAAAAATACCTTTCTGTATCGGAATTGTTTTAAGACATTTTAATGGTTTCTCATTAGTGTCTTTGCCACCCTGGGCTCCCTTGGGAGGAAGGGCAGGATATAAATTAACTTATATCATTACTCTTGCTATTGTTATTACCATCAACAACAATTTATCACTGGTACTTCACTGGTGGAATTGACCATTTTTTATATTAAAAAAATAAGTCCCACTTGCCATTTGCTGTAGATGCCAGTCTACACACTCTAATGTAGTGATTATCATGTTTGTCTCACATGAAAAAGGTGTCCAGTTCCTACTGCTCCATAGTTCTGTGGACTCCAGTGTAAATGGCGCTGCTGCTGGCTGGGGAGGTAGGGTGCATCTCTTGCCACACCCACACTATACATAATTTAAAATAATATCATATCAGTTTAAACAGTCATGGCATCCTGCAAAGCATACTGGGAACTGTAGTTTGTAAAGGGTGCTGAGAGTTATTAGGAGAGCTGTATTCCCCTTACAGAGCTATAATTCCTAGAGCGGTTTAACAATCAATTCTTCTTCCCAGGGAACTTTGGGAATTCTAGCTCTGGGAGGATAATAGCGGTCTCCTAACAACTCTCAGCCACCTTCCCCCATGGACAAACTTCCAGGTGCCATGTACCTGTAGTGGGTGATGCCAGAGGCAAGACTGGGTGGAGCAGTGGCTGTAACTCTTTAACAGTAGGCTACATTTGAGATAACAAAATTCAGAGATTTTTACATCCCTCCTGCCAACATCTTTCTTCCATCCATACAAGCAAGAGGCACTATCACAGTTCAGGGATACATTCCAACCTGGCGAAAGTTGAGTTTTGAGGGCAACAGGGAGAGGAGGCTGCATTCAGCCCACAAGCCAGAGGTTCTCTATCCTGGTTATACTGATTTAAGATGAGGCGTAAGTTAGGTTATTGAACTGCCCTTATGGAATATTCACACAACCAGTTTGCACAAGTGTATCTAGTAGTGGATTCAGTTTCAGGGTTCATCTGATGTACGGATTCATGTGTGATCTGGTGCCAAGCTTCCCTTTCCTTGCATCATGAAAATAATTTTGCTGTTCCTAAAAGAGAGATCTCTGTTTTTATGTAACGCGGGGCATCGCCATATATGACCCTGGGTCCTCTTTGAAACTCTTGCCCCAGTCCTACCAGTGGTGGATTTCTCCTTCCTTCATTTTCTGGTCACTTTAATGCCTGAGAGATCTGTCATAAAGACTGCAAGATACCCTCTTTTTAAGGTCCAAGGGTTCTGCATTGTTGTTGGTGTGCCAGCAGATTTTCATTGTATTTCTCTGCAAAACAAAACACCAACCCTAGCTTCATTATAGGGAGGGAAGCATATGGGCCTCATTAATGAAGAATTACTGTGCTCCATCTCATTTTTGCAGCTCACATGAGGGAAAGGGGAAAAGGAAGGAAGAGGAGATATTTTCTGTTCTTTTGCTTATTCTTTCCCCTCAAAGAGAGGGAGAGAGAGATGCCTGCCAGCCTCTGGCTCTCTAAATTGGTAATGGTTTCTGGAAGGCATCCAGGCTGTTGTAAATATGAACTTTTGTCAATATTCCCCAAGCTTCCATGGACTCTGGGGTGGGCTTTATTAGCTGAAGGTCACTCCATTATGTTCCCCCCTCTCCTGAGACCTTTGATTCTTTTCTGAAAAGGACAGCCGCCATCCAAGGCCTCAGAAGCCAGCTTTCCCTTTAGCAGTGCTGGAGCTGATAAGCCTAAGGCGCATATTTCATCTATCCTCCACTGCTCTGCAAAGACAAATGGTATTTATAATCCTGGTTTCTTCTGGCTGAACAATGGCAGAGAGTGGTGGGTGGGAGGAGAGAGGGAGCGTATGTAAACACACACCCCCCCCCCCACAGATACAGGCACACCGAAATGACTTATCTTTAAGCCCCTTCATCCATTCAGAGGGCCTCAAGGTCTTTGCTTGTGACACCTTTGCAGTCACAGAGGCTGCCCCATTAGGGCAAATGGGGCAGTTCCCCACCTGCTTGCCTTACAAGCAGTCCAGAGGGTGGTCCTCCTGGCTGTCAGCTTTCTCCCCCTTAGTCTCAATGTTGCCTTTGTAGATCTTAACAGAGAGGAGAATTGGGGGGGGGGTATAATTAAGAGGCTCTGCCTGGCAGTGGCAATAGCTCTACCTAGTGTTGCCCTCCCTGCCTTCCACCCCACCAGTTTCAGTGGGAACCAGCCCCCACTGGAGCCAGTAGTGCTGTTCCAGCCCCCACCCCACTGCCAGCATATGTCCATTCAATTAAAAAGACCCACACAGTTGGGCCCCCACCCATATATTTGAGTCCTTTAAATGGTGTCCCAGCCAGGAGAAGCCACTGCCAGATAACTGGCCCCCACCCAGCTACGGAAATCTCATTAAAGGATTGCCATATTGGCAGAGACCGGGGCCAGATATTAATTTAAAGCCAACGTGTGTTTAAAGCAGGGGTGGCTCCGTTAGACGGCACCTCCCATCAGCCCTAGTTAGCAACACGAGTGGTCAGGGATGATGGGAGCTGTAGTACAATTTACATCTGGAGGGCCCCCCATCCCTGTTCTCTAAGCAAGTGCAGGATTTCCATTCTGTTCAAGGAGGAAAAGATGATTTAAGGGGAGGAGTTGCATGCAAACAAGTGGAAGTGAACGAGTCTTGGTAGTGTTAGAATTGGATCAGGTTACTGGAGAGGAGGCAGCAGGTGTGAGTGCGGGAAGCTGAGGTCGCAAGGGACTTTTTGCTGTTAAAGAAGGTAGATGTCTTCCTCTCTTTGTAGAATTTCCTAGCTTATTACTGTACACTGAAATTGGGAATCAATCAGGCTTTGGTGGAGAGGAGGGAATTATATTAAGCTTGAAGGAAGGGGGAAACACGGGTGGCCATCAGAGTTTGTGGGAGGCGGGGGGGCAGTTCTTGCTTTTTTCTCTTCTGTAACATTGTGGGTTCTCTTTAGCATGGGATGAAATTCAAAACTTTTGTTTGCTCTGTTGGAAAACTTAAGAGCTGCTTTTCTCAAGCAGCAGAGTAATGGGGATGGGCTGGTGGGTGGGAGAACAGCCTGAAATTGGATGTGTACGTTCATGAAAAGGAGGATTTTTATTTTTTTAACGCTAATACCCTCCATTGTTCTGGTGGCTGCACTCTTTGTATTGCTTTACTTAACACAAACAAAGAACCCATAACCACTGCGGTAAAAATATAATCCAAGCATTTTAAGTCGAAACTTGAAAATCCCACATAAAGGTGTGTCTTTTAAAGAGCAGTTTAAGATTTGCCTAAACAAGCTCAAACAGACTGTGCTAAAGAAAAGGAATACCTGGTGGTGTTCTCTAGAAAGGTATTGGGGCATAGGGAAAGGGGTGTATATGTGTGGGTATTTTTCATTTATAGCCCACCTTTTTCCAAGAAGCTAAAGGTGGTATACATGCTTCTCCCCCTCCTCATTTCATCCTTAAAACAACCCTGTGAGGTAAGTCAGACTGAGAGGCTGTGATTGGTCCAGGGTCACCCAGTGAGCTTAATTGACTGAGTAGGATTTGAACCCAGGTCTCCCAGGTCCTAGTCTGCTCCTCTAATCACTACAACACACTGGCTTTCTGTCATTCGGAGGCAGCACATAGAAGCAACAAGGATGACTATTAAGGGGTTGTCATTGAGGACATATCTGCACAATACATTTAAAGCACCATTACACTATTATTATTATTATTATTATTATTATTATTATTATTATTATTATTTAGGGAAGTTTTTAATGTGACATTTTAATGTATTTTTAATCTTTGTTGGAAGCCGCCCAGAGTGGCTGGGGAAACCCAGCCAGATGGGTGGGGTACAATTGTTGTTGTTGTTGTTGTTGTTGTTGTTGTTGTTGTGGAAACCCAGCCAGATGGGTGGGGTACAATTGTTGTTGTTGTTGTTGTTACACTTTAACAGTTATCCTGGGAACTGTAGCTTGTTATCTGTGCTGACAGTTGTTAGGAGCCCCCTATTCCCCCCACCCCCAATAGTGCTACAATTTGCAGAGTTTCCTGGAAAGAAGGCTTGATCGTTAAACCAATCTGGAACTGTAGCTCTGGGAGGGGAATAGAGGTCTCCTATTTTTAAAAATCAATTTAAACAAGGGCATGAAACCAAAAGTCAGTGCAGCTTTGAAATCAGTGGTTAAAATCTGCTAGTTTGAAAGGTTCAGTCCACCATCTTGATTTCAAATGGTATATTCAATTGTATCAAAACAGAGATGTAAACCTGCTCCTTGATCTCAGGAACCATCATGCAAAATTTGGTTAGGATATCTTAAGAGTTGTCAGGTGCCTAGCGAACAGACAAACAACTTTCCAAAACACATATATTCCTTAGAGACTTTTTTTATTGGTCACAGACTTAGCCACAGTAAATTGTATATCTTTCTAAGCCAGTTTTACTTGCTTTCCAGCATTTTCAGTATCTTGCAAAGCCTAATCTTAATTAACATATCTTGTAGTTTTATAGATTGAAGAAACCTTTAAAAGTAATAAAATTCAACGAAAATGTCACATTCTTTAAAATAATTAGGTCAGTGGGAAGACTTGGCTGTAATAGCCAATGAACAGAGAGCCATTCCAGAAATAAATGCTTCATAACCTAGCAACATTCTTTACGTGCTTCTTAGAAGTGTTTGAGAAACCAAGGGGTCACTTCTTTTGCCCAGAGTGCATGTTCCTTCTTGCACCTGAACAGGGAAACAGGAAAGCAGGGAGGAGAACAAGGCTGAGTGCTTGTGAGTTCCTTTCAAGAGCTTTGCCCTGAGGGCATCCCTTAATGAGCCATCTCATTCTATCCAGCTCCAAAAAGAAGACAATAGTGGCAGGTGCTTTCCATTGTCCTTGGGCAACTTTAATCTTGATCCATTCTTAATCATCTCCAAGGATTAGGAAAACAAAAGGTCTTAGCATTAGTTCTCTTCCACTCCCAAACTTCAGGTAATTCCATTCACATGTTGCATCTCTGAATCAATTGCTGTGCTTTCCCCTCCCTACACCCCCAGACATATAAACAGAAGGGGGTTAGGGTTATGTTGCACCACACAAGTGTTCCTTCACACTTGTGCTGGGAGTGGATGGAGCTATTGGAGGAAATTGGTCCTTCTCCTTGCGCTGACCCAGGCCTGTCTTGTTGTTCAGCCCAGCTGTGTTTTGATCTTGGAGGGTTGTTTGAAGATTAAATTGAGACATCTTTTGTTAGTATTAAGTGCAGTAATTTTGAATCTGCTCAATGTTATTTAAGTGTTGGAAACGTTGACTGCCTGGCCCATAGGCGTCTGAAGTTGCCATTATGCAGCTGTGCTGCTTCCAACATTTGTGATAAATATGTAGGCAAATAAAGAGTGCAAAGGCATGCTCTAAAATCATTTCCATTTCCCCCTCCCAGATCTCCAACTGTGCCTCCTGCCCTCCCCTGTCATTTAACTTTTCATGTAAAAACTTTCTTCAAAATCAGTACAAAGAAAGTATTAGTGTATGGCCAAGCAAAGAGTAACAGCTGAGCCTGTTGGAGGCTCAGGAGTAGGGAGCATGTTCTGCATACAGGAGGCCCCAACAGAGCTGGGAAAGACTCCTCTGTCCGAAACCCTAGAGCTGGCACCACTTAGCTGAGTTAGATAGACCAGGCATGTCCAACTCCCAAGAGACTGCAATCTACTCACAGTATAAAAAGACCAGCTGTGATCTACTCATTGTCATTGCCAGGAGTTGTGGAACATTTTGGGGGGGAGGGTTGGCCAAAGTTGTTGAGCTTCTTTGTTTTCCTTTTCTTGGTTGTACTTCATGCCACAATCGACCTGGGACACCCCTACAACCGGCTGGTCGATCGCAATCAACCTGTTGGACATGGCTGTTGGACCAATCGTATAAGATACCTTCCTGTGCTCACTGCTGGTTGACTCTGAGTGCCATTCAGTAGCTATTCCACACACACAATGGGAATGCTTTGGGGGCAAAATCACTTGGCTGGTTATTTCTGTGCAGCCCTTGTGGGACAGGCAAATCTCAGAAAAATTAACTTCATGCTGTGTTAAGAGTGGGTGCCTCCAGACTGTCACTCCTTTTGGTTGAGATTCAATCACATGCCAGTAAACTCAGATTGCACAATTAGAGTTGTCCTGTGCAACAAGCCCACTTCCCCCTAATACCTGACGTTTTGTGATAAAGAAGGTGAGTGGAAAATTCACTGAAAGTGTGGCAGAACATTTGCTTTGATGCAACGGCATCCGACCTCCCTGCAAACAAATAAAAATCTTCATTAAATAGCCAACATCGTCCCATCTTCCTGCAAACAAATCAAGATGTCTCTCTGTGTGTATATGAGAATTCAAGTGTATATGAGAATGCAAGTGTTTTATATGGGTTTTTAATGGTATGGTGTATTTATGGTTTTGTTTTTAAATGTAGACCTCAGTTGTGCATGGGAGTGGTGGGAGTGGTGGTGCAGGCCAGCTTGGACCCTGTGGTGGCCTGTGGGCCAGAGGTTCCCTACTATGTGCTAGGATAATCATGCTAAGAGTTTTCACTGCAGGAGACAAAGGTAGAAGAAGATAGAAGGGTGAGAAGCTGCCCTTTGGAGACATACGTTAAGTGGAGTACAGCGGTACCTTGGTTTACAACCATAATCCGTTCTGGAGGTCTGTTTGTAAACCAAAACAGGTTGTAACCCAAGGTGTTCTTTTGCCAATGGGGCCTCCAAAAAAAATTTGTTCGTAGTCCAAAAAAAATGGGTTGTAATCCAAAAAAAGGTTGCAAACCAGGACACGCACTTCTGGGTTTGACGTGTTTGTAATCCAAAACGTATGCAAACCAAGACGTATGCAAACCAAGGTACTACTGTAGATCGGTCATGTAAGGTAGCCATACTGAGCCTGAGTTTTTCCCCCAGCACAGAACCTTCCAGGTCAGGTTTCAGAATGAAGCTTATTGAGCCTCCCTCTTCCACCCCCAAGGGGCATGCGTGCAAAGTTATGCTGCACCGCCAGCTTCTTTGCCTCTCTTGTGGTTTAGAAACAATATGAAGTTCAGCAACGCTATCCTTTTTATGTGGGCTAAGCATACAATATATTTGAAGACATAATAGTGCTGCTTGCCAAGAAGGAAGAACAGCCACAATAAATAATGCTCCACCTTAACTGAAAAGCTCCTTGCTTAGTGCACCTTCTGCTTTGTTGCCTTCAGGCTTCCCATTGGCGTTTTAACACTCTCACACTTAGAAGTCACTAGCTTGGCAGTTGGTGATGGTTGCAACACCTACAGTTGTTTTCATTACCATCCTTCCCCTGGAGAAGAAGTGGCACAGAAACCCCAGGTTCATGCTGTGTACGTGTCCCTACTGGGCATTTGTCATGTACACACACGTTCCAATCCACACCCCTTTATTTTTGCAACTCTGTAAATCTGGGCTACCCAACAATGCACCCCCCAGATATTGTGGGCTACAGTTCCCAGGGTTCTCGAACAACAGCCATGCTAGCTGGGGCTGATGGGGAAAGTAGTCCACAACATCTGGGGGGGCACCATGTTTGAGTACTTGTGTGCTTTTGGCTGCAGTTCTGCTAAGGACAGGAGCCACACAGGCAGATGGGTGGGGACAGAGCAAACCACAGCTCTGGCCATATCTGTTTTTTCTTCCTTCTGCCCCTCCCCCCATTTAAAATTGTCTTGTGTTAACATGCAAGAGCCGTGCTGCCGATCTGACTAATGGCGCCTGCCACATTGCAAGTATGCAGTCATTAGTTGGTCCAATTCATGCGCACGGAGCTAGGCGGGCAATGTGTAAACGCATGGGGACGCAAGAGAGAATAGGAGGCTGGGCTGGGGAAGGAGGGAGGGAGGGGGAGCCCAGTAATATAGTGACAATGCAACATAAGGTAGTTGCGCTGGAAAACTTTCTCCTTCATTAGCAGGGATCTGTTGAGTTTCTGCTCACATTAGGGTAATTAACACTAGTACAGATTGTTGAACATCTGTGCAGTTTAACTATATGGCTGGCTCCCAGGCTTTTAACAAGGTTGTATGGAGCCAAAAGCGGAGCAGAATGCAAAGCCCACACAGTATTCATTTTACCAAAATTAGTATTTCTGGATGAAAGCTGATGTTGCAGCATGACAAGGATAATTTTTTCCCCTCTGCTCTGGTCCGTTGCCAAATTGGCTAATGATCTGAGATTAGTGTTAATAAATGTATATTTTTAAAAGGGGTTTTTTTGTTACTGTTCTGAAGTGGAAGCTTCTTTCCATTTTTAAACATGTTTTTTTTCTTTTAACCTACGTGGGTGTTTTCTGTTTTAATATGCTTTTAATGATCTACAAGGAAAACCCCTAGAAGAAATTGCTCTTGGAGCCTCTGCAAGGGGTGGTTTTTTTGTTTTGTTTTTTGCTTGCTGGGATGTATCTGTTTTATGATCTTGACAGCAAAACTGCTGTTTTAATTTTTCTAGTCTTGTAAATGCCTGTACGACTGCATCTAGCCGTTGCTGTGTACACTGGGAATGGCTTGTTTAAGTAAAGAATATAAACGGCTCTGTGTTGCAGCTGAGTACCTTTGAATGCATATGCAAGATGGCTTAGAATTAACAGCTGAAAGAGATCGAGCAGTTTTGCATCCATGGAGGTCTTGTCAAGCCCCCTGAGGAACTTAAAATAAGCATTACAAGAAATAGAAGGTTGCAGCTGAAAACAGCGGCTCCATGTTGAACAACCACTTCCAGAGTACAGCATTTCCCATGTCCTGACACCATTGCACCATTGGCTGCAGCAGCCAGGGATGCAAAGCCACACACACATCAGAAACATAGCATGGTAATGTCCAGCTGTGCAGTGTGTTGTACGAGACATTGCAGTGTGGTGAGAAGCTTGGCACAGGGCTCCCATTTTTTTATTGTGGGCCAGCAGATCAGCATTTAGGTTTAAGACTGATATGCCTTGAGGTTTGATCTGAAGTCTCAAGGTTTTAGACTCCTCCTCTGGGTCTCTAGTGAAAGATGTAAAAACTTAGGTTAAGGAGTCAGGGTGATGGGGTTAGTAGATAACTCTTAAGAGAGTTTGTTGTTGACCCTACACTCTTAAACATCAGACTGCACCCTTGAGCCGCCATTTACAGCCAGGCTTTGCCCCCTGAATCAACATCCCATATGTTTAGAGACTACAAGGCTACAGTATGCCCCTTCAGCTCTGACTGCAAGGCTCAGCTTCCTGGATCTCCCAGGGATGGAGCTTCAGGAGATCCTACGTAGGATGAGAGCTGGTCCTTCTGTGCAATCCCCATCAATGCGCCACATACTACTGCTGTTATATTGGAAGCAGGCAGTGTAGTGGAAAGCCATTGCACACAAATGGAAACAGCTGATTTGGGTCAGGGTTGGACACTGCCCTTGCAACACACAAAATGGTGTTTGACCACAGAGAGGTAGTTACTTCACCCGTCTCTGAGTATCTGGACTACTATAGCAGTTGCAATATAGTAGTAATAATTTAGAACAGGAGTGCAACAGATGGCCAACATAGCAGATCAGATCCATGCCGACGGCAGTCTGCATGCTTGCTGCTTATGAGGTGAATTCAAAAAGCACTGCTGTTGTTGGTGTTAAGCTTATTTGGAGGACAGAAAAGAAAAAATAGCTATCTCCCACTTCGAGCACATATGGAGCAAATTTGCTAGAAGGATGAAGTAGAAATGTAGATTTATATAGTCACATTTCCCATGAGACTAATTCCCTTAACAGCCTTGGATTTGACAGTGTACACAGAGAGGTGTGTGTGTGTGTGTGTGTGTGTGTGTATAAATTGTAGAGTTGGAAAGGACCCTGTGTGTCATCTGTTTATGCCATTCGGCTGTCATCATGCCAGAGAGGTGAAAAGCCACGTCTAGAGAGTTTGAGAAAGACAGTGAGGTCCACTCCATGCAATACACGAGTAACTGAGCAAATAAAACCTGACATAACAATTCGTGGACAACAACTATATCTGAACTTGACAGGAGTCAATATCCCTCTGTGAGCCTCCTCAGCTCCAAACCATTTGCGGTTATCTGACTGTTTTCAGAAAATTGTTTTAGCACTGCGCTTGCCATATTGATGCCTAGAAATGCCAAAGGTTTTCCATTTTGAATAAAAGCATTCCTTCTGAACTGCATCCCCATGGAATGTGATAAATTTTCCATGCCAGCTCAACAATGCGCTATCAACCAGGCATCAAGAGTTCAAACACTGGAATCTACTTTACACTGAGTGAGGCCATTGGTTCATCTAGCTTGGTGTGATCTACACTGAGTGGCAGCGGCTCTCCAGGGTTTTAGGGGGAGATTTATCCCAGCCTTACCTGGAGATGCTAGGGATTGAAGCTGGGACCTTCTGCGTGAAAATCAGATTATCTACTGGGCTATATAGCTTTTACCTTGCTCCATTTACTTTTGAAACGTTGAGCTGGGGATTTTGTTGGAACCTTAGGTTTTGATATTTGGAGCCACCTTTATAAATGAAGAAAATTATATAAGGGATTCCCCACCACCACCAAATATATTTATACACAAGGAAAGAGTTCTTCATTCTTGGGCCTCCAGGCACTGTTGGACTACAACTTCCATCACCCACTGTCAGTTTAGCCAGTGGTCAGGGATGCTGGGAATTGTAGTCCAACACTTTCACCTAAGGTCTTTCAATGAAACTGAATGTTGGGAGATTCAGGCCAGACAAAAGGGAAGTAACAGGATGCATATGACATTCACTACTGCAAGATGTAGTGATGGCCACCACCTCAGATGGCTTTAAAAGAGGATTAGACAGATTCATGAAGGATAGGGCTATCAATGGCTACTAGTCATAATGATTTTTTAGTATCTTCCTTTGGTTTCTGGGGAGCATAAGTGAGTATGTGGGAGTCGTGCTGTTGTGCACCTGTCCTGATTGTGGGCTTCCCATTGACATCAGGTCGGCCACTGTGAGAAGAGGAAGCTGGACTAGATGGACCCTGGGGGTGTTCCAACAGGGCTTTTCTTACAATGTGGACTGTCTGCTTAAGAAAAGCCTGCATGTAAACAGCTGCTGATGTGTAGGCTTCCCCTGTACTGTCATACCTCTAGTTGCGTTAGGTTCAGGTTGCAGATTTTTGGGTTGCAAACATGCCAAACCCGGAAGTGTATACTTCTGGGTTCCGCCGCCTGCGCAGAAGCGTTCTGTGTGCTTCACGCATGCGCAGGAGTGCTCTGCACACTTCGTGCATGCGCAGGAGCGCTCTATTGCGTCACACACACACGCAGAAGCGGCGCTCTACTTATGGACTTTTTGGGGTGCAAAAGGCACCCCGGAACAGATGGCATCTGTAAATAGAGGTACCAATGTACAGAGAGTCTGTGCCCATGGCTTGTATCCAAGAGTAAAGCCACTGAAATTAATGAACATCAGTTAGTCATGGCCATTAACCTCAGTGAGTCTACTCTGAGTAGGACTAGCTGATACTACAGTGATACTACTTGATGTACAGTGGGGACAAGGCCAGCAATGTTTTCCATCTAATTGCATGATGCTTTCCTTCGTGTAATTCACTTTTGAAGGCACTCATGGTGTACTGAATACCCACAAAGACTGGAACCAAAAGGTTGCATCCAACTAAGTTCTAGAGTAGTACTATTCAGATTAATGGATCTAAAGTTAGCCATGTCCATGAATTTCAATGGGTGTGCTCAGAGTAGAACTAACATTAGATAGAACCCAAAGTACAGAAATGTCACAATGACAATACAGAAGTGTTCAGTCGTAGCACCAAGGATTTATGTAAGCAAGTCAAGCCACGAGCCCCTTCTTATTCTAAATTAAGTTTAGTCCTTTAAACTCCCCCCCCAGGATTCATGAAACAAAAACATTAACCGAGTCCAGGGCCACAAATGCAGGTTTTCAGATGGGGAGATGACTCCGTAAGGTGTTTTTTTTAAGCCTCGTGGTTTGACTTCAGCGTAAAAAAACAAGTAAAAGGCAGATATGAAGGAGGGAGAGGTTATATTGTGGGGAGGATTAGGGCTTTGCTCCGTTTGTAGAGGAAGTGAAGAGAGAGTAGTATGGAGGGAGATGCATTGTGCACTTAGGCCGACAAAAGGAAGAAGCTGAGTTGTAAAATGAAACCCGCAGTATTAGCTGCGTCCATCAACTTTGCTTGCCAGAGAGTTCGGTTTACGTTCTCCTGTTGGGGAGTTGGAAGCTGTCATGGAACAGTTTATATTCCAGCCTGCTCTGGCCTTGAATTATGCATGCCCAATTTATCATGCCCCCAGCTGAAAAACTAATTATGTCCCTGGGATATATTTACTAGAAATTGTAGTCTGCTGTGGTGCGGTCCCCAGGGTGTCCAGAAAAGCAGATGAGTTGGAAGTTACTGCTTGGTCCTGCCGCCCACCCTCAAGCAACTTAGCTGTGGGCTTTCTGAATAGGCCTTGGGATTGTTGATAAGACACTTCTTGTTTTGTTTTGTTTTGAACGTTTCCTCACTAAGGACTTCTATCCCTCTCGTTTTCCCATCTCGTTTTCTTACGCTGCATCAGACATCAGCAGCAGGCATGCGGCTCTCAGCAGTTTGAAATATATTAAAACAAAAAATTGCAGGGATACGACCATGAGAGATTTGCTAGAGGAAAATGGCATGCTGTGTTCTGAAATGTGGAACATTGCCTTCTCTAATGTCTTGTGCTTGGCTTTTGTTGTCATCTAAAAGTCTGCCCTCCCTTGAAATTATGAGCCTCTCTTAATCGCCATCATTTGAATGATGAATGGGAGGCAGGCTTTATTTCCCCATCGAGAAAGGAATGGTGCTTTGTTTTTTAAGTGCATCATCCCTGCAAGTGCAGTGACTGGCAAAAGGGCACAGAACGCCCCCAACCCCAGTTCTCAAGGAGAGGCTGTCATCAGTCAAAATCTGCCCTTAAACATAGAACGGAACCCTGGTGATCACCAGGAAGGAGGGGGGATCATACTCAAGATTAAATTAATAATAATTTCAACTCTGATCAGGATGTTAGAAATATAGAAAGCTGCCTTATACTGAGTCAGACCATTGGTCCATCTAACTCAGCATTGTCCACATCGACTAGAGCGGCTCTTAGGAGTTTCAGACAGGATACAGCCTTACCTGGAGATTTCTCGGATTGAAACGGGGACCTCCTGTGTGAAAAGCAGATGCTGTACCACTGATCTTCAGCCCTTTTTCAACAGCAGGAGGCTTTGGGGCAAGAGCAGGCAACCTGGTACCATCCAGATGCATGTTGTTGGGCTACAATTCACATAGCCCAAGCCAGCATAGCCATGCTGGCAGCAGTTGGTGGGAGTTGCGGTCCATCAACATCCAGAGTGGACCAGGTTGCGTACCCATTTTCTGGCGTTGACTTCAATGACAAAAGCAGTGAGAGCAGGTGGGGGACATTTTAGCAAGGCCAATGGAACAACATGGTGGTTCCACAAGTCTCCATCCTATAATAAGCACACTTTCCTCTGATGGTAATAGGAAAGCTCCGTTTAAATGAAACCACAGGGAAAAAACCCACTTCTTGTCAGTGTCAAATGAGGCAAAATCTCTTAAGACCATTAGTTGCCACTTTCCAAGATGGCAATTTGATCTCTAGATAGCCTACGACCATCCAAAGAAGCATGTTAATGGAAGAGGACAGATTACTCTGGGTTGTCTCCAATGTTGTGTTAAGTTAGACATTTAGTGTTCTGCTGGATAAACCTTTTGCACCAGCAGAACGTTGTTGTGAAAGAAAATGTATACACAGATTGCTGATAACTTAGTTGCACAACGTATTTCCACTAGTGCAATTGATGTACTGGATTCCTCTGCTGCACAACAAACTCATCTATCCACTAATGCAGGAACCCTTATGCTGGCTGACAATATTTGTAATTTATCTGGTCTCATAAGCTCCTCTAAGCAGCTAAGGGGATGCAGCATCATAGCTGAGGTGAATTAGTGGTGCAATTATGTAATTTTAGATTCTGGACAGTGGTCTTATGGGCCAGTGCAATGTGTGGTAATGCATATTACTTCACTTATGGTAAGCTCACCCTGCTGCGTTTGGGGATCCTCTTGCTGAGTGTCGCCTTGGCTTCCTGCCCCAAACTCCTGCCCTGATGTCACTACCATGGTCAGGCCTTATATGGAAATTCTTGGGAAACTATTCTAATGACTATATTTCTTTAATGCTGCGAATTATAGCCAGGATTCTATAGAGGGGGAAGGAAACAGAGATGGGAATGGGGGAGAATATGAGCTCTGCAGAGCTATTATGTAATAAAAATAATAATTCATTATTAAGTCTTTTTTTTACAAGTGACACACACTTAACTGAAGGAGAAGACAGCACAGGAGAAAGCTTGAACTTGCATCTTTATAAGTCTTCTGGGATGCTTGCCGGCTCCAATTCATCTGGAGAGGTTCACAAAGTTCCGTATTGTGGTTTTTAATTTGGCATTGCTTGCCTTTACAGAAGCAATGCTGAAAAGCGGCAGTGTGGGTAGAGAAAAGATATCTGTCCAAGTAAATTGAAACCAGTATGTGTGGGTTGGGGATCAATGAGTCTCCATAGAGCAGAACAAAGTTGGAGAACCTCAGGCCTAGAGGCCAAATGCGGCCCCCAATCATTTTTGTCTGGCCCTTGGGACTCTTCCCATGCCTCACCCCTCATAGGTCCTGCTCCACCTCCTCCTTGAGTGCTTGCCTGGCTGAAATGTGTCCTCACACTGTGATAATGCTTGCTTGGATGGTGAAAAGTTGTGTTTCGAAACCGCTGGATGCAGTCTACTGTAGCAGAAGTGAAGAGATGCACCTGTTACTCCAGGCATGTTTTTATTTCTGGTCATTCCCACTGCTGGCATGTGGCTCCCAGAAGGTTACCCAGGAGAGACTGTGGCCCTTGGGCTGCAAAAAAATGTTCCTCACTCCTGGAATGGAATTGCATATTTTATTCTACTCCTGGCCTATATTTCCCCATGGGATACCTTCCAGGAAAAAATGCCAGTAGTAGGCAGGACCAGAGGCTGAAATGGACAACTCAACTAATGTGTCTCTTACCCTTTGGTACAGTAATGCAAAATTCTGCACAGGTGCCGGTGTGTTTGCGCACGCACAGCCCTCCATCCAGGCAAATGGGAGTCATTGTTTTGCAGTTCAAGCACACATTCCAGCCAGGGAAAATCTGGCCTCGGTGCTAGAGTAAGCTGCTTCTCATGAAAGTATCTTCATTTTTTTCAGACACAGGACCCACTTTTAACCCAAACGGGCATTTGAGGACCCATTTCTTAATCTTTTACCATATATTTGCTTGGTGGTAGTGCTCGTGTTGCGATGCACCAGTTGAAAAACAGTGGTCTAATGGATAAGATGTCTGCAGTGCATTTATTTATTTATTTATTTATTTATTTATTTATTTCCTCCCTCCCCCTCCCCCCCCCCGGTGAAAGCTACAGAAAACTATAAACAGTGTTAGGATCATGATTTCGTATGGAAGAGTTTCGTATGTTAACGATTATTTATTATTAACTCTGTTTTACCATATGCACCTACCTGGGATCTTGTTTGATGAGGAATGGAATTGAATGAATAAATGCTCTCATGGAGCATGTGCTGGAGAGGGATGCTAACTGGGGACAGGGGTGATATGACCTAGGGATATCACCAGATAGAGAGCCCCAGGGGCCAGATAGAGCGATCGCTGCCATTGATATGGAATTTTAAGGGTCAGATGGGATGGCTCCCTTTTTATATTGTCATGCATCCATATCCCTTTGCAAGATATGGCTTTAACCATTAGTTTAGAAGGCTCTAAAAGGAGATTAGACAAGCACATGGAATATAGCTTGATCATGTGGTCAGCTTCAGCAGCCAGCAGGGGGCTGGTGGTCCTGCCTTCATGCTCTGTGGGTTTTGCAGAGGCATCTGGCTGAGCACTGTGGAAAATACAATACTGGGCTAGATGAACCACTTGGTCTGATGTGTTTGATTGCAGGAGTCAAGCTATGAACGCAAATGTCAGCAAGAGAGAGAGAGAGAGAGAGAGAGAGAGAGAGAGAGAGAGAATATGTGCAGTGAAGGCAGAATAAGAAATAGTGTTGAGAATAGCTCTCTTGTATTGTAGCCTTGTGGTAGTCAAGAGGAAAGAGGGAGGCTGGGGAGCAGACTCAAATTGCACTTTCCCCTGTGATAGCGATTTCAGTGGTAGCCAGATAGGCGTCTGTGGATACTTTTGCCCTTTCATTATTCAGGAATGAGACACATTAGCGAGTCCAAGTTAGCACTCCCTTGCTAGTGGCTCTATTAGCTTGCTTAATGATCTTCCTAGGCTTTAAATATCTACAAATGGGTATTCACAAGAGCTTGAATTTGGGAATTGGCCAGACACATTGCAGATGTCCCCGGCAAAGCCACCCAGGCTCTACCTTCAATTTCCTTTTCACATACCAAGGAAATAACCCAGCAATTTCATGCCAAGTGAGAAAAGCACACAACACTTCAGAATGGCAAGCTTTCCTCATGTTTCTGAGAGGCTGCTTTCACCCCCTGGAAAGACCCAGCCGTGCCTCTTGTGGCCCTCCCCATATTTCTTTCATTGTTTGTCCTTTGGGGTTTCCACTAGCTTTGCCTGCCGGCTTATACTTGTCGCTCTGTCTGAAACGAATCCTAAGTGAGCCAAAGACTTTTTCTTTTTTTTAAACATACTGGGCTGAAGGCCTTTGAGCAGCCTTAGATGGGGCCTTGGGCTGAGGATTTGGCTGCAGAATGAAAACATTATTCTATATACTAGTAGTGATCTTAGTACAGTGGTACCTCGGGTTAAGTACTTAATTCGTTCCGGAGCTCCGTTCTTAACCTGAAACTGTTCTTAACCTGAAGCACCACTTTAGCTAATGGGGCCTCCTGCTGCTGCCATGCCGCCAGAGCATGATTTCTGTTCTCATCCTGAAGCAAAGTTCTTAACCCAAGGTAATATTTCTGGTTTAGCGGAGTCTGTAACCTGAAGCGTATGTAACCCGAGGTACCACTGTAATTGAAGTTTTAGGAACCTGAGAAGAGCCTTGCTGGATCTGGCCAAAGAGTCCATTGTTAGAAACTCAGATATGTAAGCTAACCGCCAAATGGCACCTTAAACCTAGGTCATGGTAGCCACAACAGAATGTTTAGGTGCCATTTTTTACAATTAAAGTTGTTGTTGTTGTTTTCATTCATTTCATTTCAACACCACTTTGTATTTTGAAGAAAAAACAATTCAGAGCAGTTTACAATGCTTTAATACAGCAAGTAATCCAGAATAAGACAATTTCAAGTTTCAAGGAAAATATTTCAGATCCGTCTCTCAGTGACATTTTCCTTTCCCCACATTTATTTACCTACTTAATTTATATAGCTGCCCCATAGCAGAAGTACTCTAGGCAGCCAGTGTGGTGCAGTGGTTAGAGTAGGACCTGGGAGATCAGGGTTCCAATCCCCATTCAGTCATGAAGCTCACTGGGTGACCTTGGAGTCTGTCACAGCCTCTTAACCTACCTCACAGGGTTGTTGTAGGGATTAACTGTGGAGGGGGTTGAAGCATGTACTCCTTGGAGTAAATAAGCTCTTCTGCTTACTTGCCTAAAAAAGCTGGAGAGGCCAGCCAGGTGGAAATGTTAGTTGCCATCCAAAGATGGCATCCAGAGATCTCCATGTGGTTGCAGTTGGACCTGCACCCGTTGCAAAACGCATCTGGCGCCTGGGAGATTTTGAACGCTGCCGAAAACCTGTCATAGGTCAACATTCTGTTCTCACAGTGAATATCCCATCAACTGATACTCATAGCTAGTAGCCGTTGCCAGCCTTTAGCTCCATGAATGTGTCTAATCCTCTTTTAAAGCCATCCCTCTTGGTGCCCATCACTGCGTCTTGTGGGAGTGAATCCCATAGTTTTAACTATGCACTGTGTGAAGAAACTTGGTTTCCCTTTGGTCTGTCCTGAATGCTAGCCTTCTTATAGGCCAGGGGTCAGCAAACTTTTTCAGCAAGGGGCCGGTCCACTGTCCCTCAGACCTTGGGGCCCAGACTATATTTTTTGGGGTGTGTGTGTGGAATGAATGAATTCCTATGCCCCACAAATAACCCAAAGATGCATTTTAAATAAAAGGACACATTCTACTCATGTAAAAACAGCTTATTCCCGAACCGTTCACAGGCCAGATTTAGAAGGCGATTGGGCCGGATTCGGCCCCTGGGCCTTTTTTCCCCTACCCATGTTGTAGGCAAAGCAACACCATGCATACCCAAGATTGAGAGGTATCAGCAGACTGGGGGGCAGCACCAAGGCTTGTGATGGGCAGAGAGCTAGAGAGGCGAAAAGCCCTTAGGGTGGGCAGCATTGGAGCAGCACTATGAAGACTGAGCACGCTCAGTAGATATGGAATCCTGACTGGTTGTAGGGCTGGGGCAGAAATGGAATGGAGTGTTGGGAGTCATGAACAGGGAACATTCTACAGGAAGTATTTAGGAACATAGAAAGGCGCTTTGTACTGACCATTGTTCCATCTAGTTCAGTGTTGTCTGCACTGGCTGGTAGGAGCTGTCCCGGGTGTCAGAATGAGGACATTCCCAGCCCAACCTGGAGATGCTGGGGATTGAACCCAGGCTCTTGCGCACACCAGGCAGATACTGTACCTTTTAACTATGGACCTTCCCGTTTATCAGTGGTGCTTCCAGTGTTTGGCACCCTTACTTACATAGTGGAATCATGTGTAAGGAGTGAGCCAGGAAATTGTCTAAAACATGCATATTTGTAGCATCAGTGCAGGCCAACAAAATATCTCTTCTAGCTGGGCTCCCAGAATTTCCCTGAAGTTCATGGATTGGCAGGTTTTCTCACTTGCTTAAAAAAAATATGGCTGAAAGCCTCAAAGCAGTTTCCCAGAGATTTTTCGGTCCTTAAATCTTTTGGTGAGCAAAAGAGAGTTTCTCTAGGCTTTGGCAGAAATGTGTGGATGCTTTCCTCATTCTCTAGGAATTAAGAGATGGATATGATATCTGGTTGGAACAGTGTGGAGGTGGGGGATGATTTTTTGCCCTGGTTAAAAAAGGGGGGGGGATTTGAAGAGTGGCATCCCCTTTTTTAACAGGCTGTGAAGGAATTTAGAACGGAAGGAAGCAAACGTGCGGGATCTTTGGTCCTCCAAAGAGCACCCCTTAAAAAAATTTGACATCCTCACTGCCAAGTATTTCTGAGGCTGCTGAAAGCTTTCCATTTGTGCTGGAGTCTCTTTGTTTCTCTCCATCACAGGCAGCAGAAATCCTAGTGCCCCCAAGCTTCAAACAAGGACTTCACGCTGTCCTCGCAATCTGCCTTTATGCAGCGGAGTGTGGAGGCTTCTAATTACGAGGCCGAGATGCTCTGCGGGTGGGGAGGCATGCTGAGCCCCACAGCCGCGCACCTGATTATCCATTGCTGAGGTCCTTAGAAGGGTTACTCCTGAGTTTAAGCCTGCTCGGCAAGACCCCTAATTATACGTTTCCCTGCAAGTTGCATTAAAAAGAGAGAGAGAGAGAAAGAGAGAGAGAGAGAAAGAGAAATTGTTGAAAAGACAAAGGACAGAATAACATTTCCTCCTGCGGTCTTTCCCTCTCTCCCCCACCCCACAAACCCATACAACACACACATATACACACTCACAGACACACACCACCTCTTGCCTGCTGAGCCCAGAGCTGCTTTTCACGCTCGACTTGGTGCAAGCTCTGATAAAGCCATTGAAAGATGCAGCAGGGGTACACAGCACTCCCTGGGATGGAGGGAAGCTGAAGGAAAATGACCCCTTCCCAGGTAGACAGAGCCTGGTACTGCTGGCTGAAGGAGCTGCCCCGCAGAGCAGAATTAGAGAAGAGATTAAGTGTTCTTTATTGTTTTGCTTCACCTCCTAGGGAGCAACATAATATAGTTCTGCCACAGCAACTCCCCCTCCCCTCCAAAACACCCTCCCCCCCAAAAAAAAGAGTTCCATCCACCTTCAGCCAAACCTCCTGGAAGCCTGAACGACTACAGATAACACATTCAAAGAGCAATAGTCCTTCCCTCATGGCTGCCTGCCTTTCATTTTAATCTCCCCCAGTATGAAAAAACAACAAATTAAAAATTTAAGCCTTGCAGTTGAATGGCACACAAGTTGTTCCTTGCACCATGCAGTTTCCAAATACATCAACAATGTGTATGTTCTGTCTCATTCACATCCAGTTGTTTTTAACTTGCACACTTCTTCGATAATGGCGCGATTTGGGGCACAAAGTTGGAGAAGGTGGTTTTTTAAAATTTGTTTTGTTTTGTTTTTAAGTTGCTGGATCTGGTCAGCTTGTTTGTATTGCTCTGTACAATATCCTGTGGATTGCTACTTTCATGTGTATTACCTTACTTAACGCTATGGTTATTTGTGATTGTTCCTATTACTTGTTTTGGATTTGTTATATTTATTGCATTTGATTTGTTGTGGCTTTTGGCACAGTATTGTGGGAAAGTGCCCTGCAAATAAATGAATGGTGATGATGAGCAGTGAAAGCTTGTAAAGAGGGGTCTTGTTCCCCAACTGTAGAACTTACTTCCCTTGGAAAGCTGTCAAAACCAGAGCCATGGGTGTTTTCCAGAGGAACATTTTCATTTACGATGGCAGTTGGCAGTTGGATTGGGTCTAAGGTTATTTTAGTTGTCAGTTGGCTTGTGCTTGTATATTTTTAGACATTTTTACATTTTTAAATGTTTCTTGGATTGCTGTCATCTGCTTCCATCCTAAGCAGAGGGTAGGGTTTCAGAAGCTGATGTGCCATAGAGGTTCCAAGTGGAGCAAATTTCATTGTGTTTCAATTTGGGTCACATCCATGCTGCACGTTTCAAGCACATTTGAAGTGCATGGCTTCTCTAAAAGAATCCTGGGAACTGTAGCTCACCAAGGCTACAGGAATTGTTTCTCTGTCAGGTGTAAACAGGGGCATCTTACCCATAGAGGCTAGTGGCGTGGGGCGCCAGGGTGTCAAGTTCTGGAGGGTGCCAGGGAAGAGGCGGAGGCTGGATGTGGCGCCTCCCAGCATCAGCTCACCACCCTCACCTACCTCCGCCATGCCATGCCGAAGCAACGCCTCCATCTGCCGTAGCCACCATGGCACAAAGTGGCCAGCTGAGCCAGGAAGCACCACGGCCAGCCTCCGCCTCTTCCCCGCCAGAGGAGCCGCCCTCCAGCCACTGCACGCCTCCTCCAGCCCTGCTGGCAGTGCCGTCCGCCCTAAAAAACTCTGAGAAATAGGGGGTGGGGTGCTGCCGGAGGGAGCTTTGCACCACGGCACCGGATATGCTTGAGACAGCCCTGGGTGTAAACTACAAGTTCCGACATTCTTTGATCTACAATATGGATGTCATCCAGACCACAGGGGTGGCTTTGCGAAGAAGGAGAAAAACTTTCATGCAGCATGTTTCTTTTTGACACATCTTGCTGCTTGTGCACTTGTCATTCAGAGCTGCATGGAATGGAAAGATGCCCAGATACACAAATCTGTTTTAAAATACAGTGGCAACTTAGTCCTGATCATACAACCCATATTATAGGTTAATTAGACAAGTTGGAGTGGGGTGGGAACAGACTAGCTATCAAAAGTGGAAAGCAGAGACTCCATAATTTTGGAGGCTCCCTGCATGCTTTTAGACCTTGTCCCCAACCCAGCCTGTTCTCGTGGCGATATCCCATGGGGTCTGCGAGTAATGATCCTCCAACCTCTGCTTCATTTCTTTTCCCCGCTGCCCTCTTCTTCGCAGCAGCATTTCCAGGAGCGATGTTATCATGGAGAGGCTGTGCCTATCGGAAAGCATGCGGCAATGCACTTGAGCAGCTTGGACTTGTGCTTTACCGGCTTTCCTTGGTTGGTGCTTGGTGTACTTAGAAGCACCTGGCGGCAAGGCATTGGAGCATAGTCGCTTTTCGCTTTGCCGTTTTGCTTCGTCTACAGCAGGGGTCGGCAACCTAAGGCCCATGGGCCACAAGCGGCCCATGGAGGTCGTTTAACCGGCCCACAAGCCGCCCCCGAACCGAGCCATCCGCTCGACAAGTCCCCGCGCACTGCACTAAACTGGCACAGCGTGTCATGCAGACTCACTTCCGCGGTGCCAGAAATCGCATCTGCGCAGACGCAGATGCCAGAAATCGTGGGCATGTGCACTTACGCACGTGCGCAATCCGGCCCACGGAGGGATCTCCACTGGAGTGAACCAGCCCAGGCAAGGTAAACCTTGCCGACCCCTGGTCTACAGAGGCACATTGCACTCGGGGTTTTCTAGTCTTTCACATTGCATGGCAAATAGGTCTTATTGGTGGGAAGTGGAACACATGGCATTGCAGACATTTGCTGTGCTTTCTGCCCCCTATTTGCTTATGGTTGTGAGTGCCTTATGAATTGTAGGCACCTTTGAGAAGAGCAACAGGAAAACACATACATACATACATACATACATACATAAAACCATTATTATTATTATTATTATTATTATTATTATTATTATTATTATTTTAAGGGAGTGGAGGTGCTTGTCTAATTTCTAATTTCCCATAATGTACTTGGACTTTGTGTGTTGGATTTTTGATAAGCTGGTTCTGGAATTCACAAACAACTGTCTTTCCCCTGCCTTTCCTTATCCACTACCTGTACCTGATGTGGACAGTACAATGAGGCAGCACGGCTGCCTGGTTCTGTGGGATGACCATCGTGTTTCCCAGACTACGGACTGTTAGGTCGCAGAAGCAGTGGGAAGGGGTTGCAGAAAGTTAATAGAAATGCTGACCTGAGTCACAGTACTTTTTAAGAAGGCCGCAGTGCAGCTGCGTAATCAGCAAGGTCTGTTTTCATTTTGTTGGCCTTCGCCACAGAACCTTGCTGAGAGTGGGGTTGTGGGTAGGGGTTATCTCTGCTGGAGGCATTGCATTTGGGACCTCGACCTTCTTATCCACTTTATTTATTACACACATGCTTTGATCTTCATTTGAAGAGCTCAGAATAGTTAACATGGGGCTCTGCGGTAATCTTCTATGCAGACAGTTTACAGGGCTTAACTGGTTGGATTGTGTCATGCTCCTTCTGAACATTCACTGAGCCACCAAGAGAGTAGCCAGTGTGTAGGTCCAGTCTGTGGTTCTGAATATATTAGTGATGGGGGGCCCAGCGTCCTTCTTGTGCTGTTGGATGCCAACTCCCATCAGCCCCAGCCAACATGAGTAATGGACAGGGCTGATGGGAGTTGTAGTCCAACAGCAACTGGAAGACCTCAACTTCCTTGTCCCCACTTTAGAAGGTAGTCTCCAGAACTAGGATTAACTTAGTATAGCAGGGGTGGCTAGCCTGTGTTTTTTAGGATGCCATTGGATTACTCCTGTCTTCTCTGACCATTGGCCATGCTGGTTGGCAGCTGATGGGATTTAGATTATCTGGAGAGCCACTGGCAGTGGGACTTGGTCCAGTAGGGCAAATGGGGCACTGCCCCAGAAACTTCAATCTGCCCTCAACCAGCCCTCACTTGCCTGCCTTCTTCCTTACAAGCAGTCGGGGGGGGGGAGTTGTGTCTTATCAGCTTCCTTCTCCTTGCCCTTGTAGAACTCAACTGGGAGGAGGATGGGGACAAAACTAGAATTTGTTGACTCCTCTGGCTCCATCTACTGCTTAACCTTTCTGCCTTCCTGCCCTGCCAATCTTAATGGGCACCAGCCATCATTTTATCCATTCCTGCAGTGTAGAGTTTATCTGTGGGTACAAAAGTGTTTTCTGATTACACACACACATGTGCACGTGCACAGTTAAGCCCTTGTTGGTGAACCACTAGGGAAATTGTCATGAGTCATCCTTCTAGCTCAGTAGACAAGGATATGCTTTGCTTGCAGAAGGTCTTCGATTTGGTCCCCAGCATCAAATCAAACTAAAGGAACAGTTAGCATGTAATAAGGAAGACCTTTCTTTGCTGGAGGCCCTGGGGAGCTGCTGCCAGCCAGAGTACAGAAGATAGTGTGATGGAAAGTCCAGTGGTATGTTTTAGTGAACTGCTACTTTTCAAGTCCCCTTCATGGATCACTGCCTTGCCGTGGCGAAGGGGCTTGAATAACTCAGAGAAGCTATGAGCTATGCCGTGCAGGGCCACCCAAGATGGACAGGTCATAGTGGAGAGTTTTGACCAAACGTGATCCACCTGGAGCAGGAACCGGCAAGCCACTCCAGTATCCCTGCCAAGAAAACTCCATGGACAAAGACAACAGGCATATGAAAGTTATGACGCTGGAAGATGAGCCCCTCAGGTCAGAAGGCGTAAGAAATGGAGGCAGTGAGAGATTTTACTTTCTTGGGCTCTATGATCACTGCAGATGGTGACAGCAGTCACGAAATTAAAAGACACCTGCTCCTTGGGAGAAAGGTGATGGCAAAGCTAGACAGCATCTTAAAAAGCAGAGACATCACCTTGCCAACAAAGGTATGTATAGTTAAAGCCATGGTTTTCCCAGTAGTGATGTATGGAAGTGAGAGCTGGACCATAAAGAAGGCTGATCGCCGAAGAATTGATGCTTTTGAATTATGGTGCTGGAGGAGACTCTTGACAGTCCCATGGACTGCAAGAAGATCAAACGCATCCATTCTTAAGGAAATCAGCCCTGAGTGGTCACTGGAAGGACAGATTGTGAAGCTGAGGCTCCAATACTTTGGCCACCTCATGAGAAGAGAAGACTCCCTGGAAAAGACACCGATGTTGGGAAAGATGGAAGGCACAAGGAGAAGGGGACGACAGAGGACGAGATGGTTGGACAGTGTTCTCGAAGCCACAAACATGAGTCTGACCAAACTGCGGGAGGCAGTGGAAGACAGGAGTGCCTGGCGTGCTCTGGTCCATGGGGTCACGAAGAGTCAGACACGACTAAACGACTAAACAACAACTTTTCAAGTCCATATCCCTGGTTCCTCCTGTTGTTTTCCAGTTCCACACATTTCTGAGGATCAGCTTGGTCCCTTTTGTCTTCCAATCCCAACTGACAAGGCAAGGTCACATGAAGTAGAGAACAATGTGCACGAACCACTGTTGCATTTTACTGCTTAAATGATCAACTAGTCATAGAGCATGATACCATCATGCCTCTTTAGACCGGTCACCAAGGGGGAATTAAGTAGGACTCTCTCTCCTCAGACATCATCTGCTGGGCATGGCTCCAAAAAAAGAGGCATTTTGGCCAGTTAGAACATGGTGCTCTCCACATGTTGTTGGACTACAACTCCCATCCTCCATCACCACTGGACATGCTGGCAGGGGCAGAGTTACATTCCAACAATATCTTGAAGGCAAGACATTGACTACCGCAGCTTTAGAGAAAAAAACTATAAAGCAATTCTTTCCTTTCCTTCCAGCACTGATTGATTAGGCCAGATATATTCCCCCCTCCTTTTTTTTTAACACAAAGAAAGCACTTAATTGAGCTAAATATCTGGTTTAATTGCCTGCGTAACTAGGATTGTATAAAACTGATACCGCAAGATTTCCTTTTGTGTTCCATTGCCTTAGTGACATTCATTCAGATTAAGTAGCAAACACCAAATCAATATAACACCATAGCTGGTGGGAGTGTAGTCTTTGTGGCCTTTCTAGTCTGTAGTGGGATTCTGCTTTTCTCTGCTTTTTGGCAAACAGGCTTGTTGAGCAGAGATGTAACCTCTAATTGTAAGGGTCCTGGCAGAATCTTAAAATCCTTTCATTTTTTTGGAAAGAAAGCTTTGGTGGGTGAACTATTGAGAACAGTCTGTTGCCCCCTGCTTCTCTGAGGAATGTCTTTCCCCACCCCACATGCCCCAATACCTCATAGATTTTTACTTTGTACATGCATATATATGTAAGTAAATATATACAGGAGAGAAAGCTGCACATATGTGTAATGTATGTGTTAATCACACAATCATCAATCATCTTTGTGGGAAGTGAAAGCAAGGAGCCTTATCTTTTATTATTATTTTAACTCAGCTTTCATTCACTTGAGGTCAGGACGGTGTATAGTGAAGGTGGCAATGCATTTTTTCTGTTGACGGATAAATTCCCTCTGACCTGAGCTCCTCAGGGCCCCAGTATGTTGAGAGTGAGCGAGGTCAGAGCTGACAATGGGCAGAGCCAAAGACAAAAAGTCTTCTGGATTAACCAACCTGGAATAAATTCTGTCCTGCTTCACTTTCAGCCGTGGTTTAGAGTAAATTTCACAATCATTTGTGGGTCATGCAAATATTAGACTTTGTAGGTCTGATGGGGTTACTGTCAAATAAACTATACAAAGGATTTGGGGTGGGGTGGTTGTTTTTTTAGTTCAACAGTCATTGACCCTCTAAAGTTCATTTAAAGCGCATGGCATGCTCCAAAGAATCCTGGGAAATGTGGTTTATTCAATCACAGAATTACAGTTCCCAGTGCTCTTAACAAACAAAAGTTCTTGGGATTCTTGGGGGGGCAGTGGCAGGGCTGCTCAGTGAGTTTCACAACTGAGTAGGGGTTTGAATTGCACCTCATGCAACGTTCCAGACACTCTGCTGCACCAGTTGTCTCTGCGACTTTGCTTCAGTTTGAGTTTATTAAAGTGACACTGTGCTATCAAAGGAGACGCTAGGTTCCCTCGAGGGAATAAACATCAGCGTAAGGAACAAATAAATAACTTCAAAACATTCTACTTTCTGAAACAAAACCATCTGGCCTTCTGTTGGATTGACTGTGCAAAAAAGGGGGGAGGGGGAATTGCAACCCTCTTAATGTGTGGCGGCTGTTGCATATGGAATAATATATATAAATATTTATAGAGATAAAAGGGAATGTAAACCAACTAAAGGATGCCTGCTCGGTAAAAACCAAGCCATTTCACGCACTTAGCATAGTATGTGCATTGAACAGTGAAGTCAGCGCTGGTTTTCTTTGGTGAGAGAGGGGGCAAAGCGCCTGTTTTCCTCTGTTTCAGCCGCTGTGTGTTCTTGGTGTTGGACTTGGTCCTGACAGATTCAGTCAAAATTCAAGCTTGAGGTTGAAATAAAATAGGATGGTGGAGAATCTTAAGGTCAGATGCAGGCTTCTACTACTGTTAACTGGGAATAATTAAAAAGGACATGCCTTCTAGGATAGCTTTGCCCAACCTGGTTTCCTTGAAATGTTTTGGATTACAGCTCCCATCAGCTTCAGCCAGCATAGCCAATGGTCAGGGATGATGGGAGTTGTAGTTTAGCAACATCTCAAGGGCACCAGGTTGAGGGAAGGTTGCTCCAGGGCAGTGGTGGACAGAAAGGTAAATCATGATCTAAACATTCAGTGGGTCATAAAGTAAGCAAAAATGTGGGCCTCTCAAGACTGAAGTCCACCCATCCCTCTGCACTAGAGATTGCAGTAAAACGGGAGGCCAACCTTGTGTGCTCGGGACAGAGAAGATAGAAAGTGGCCTTATACCAAGTCAGTCTATTTACATATCCTGCCTACTATTATTTACTCTGACGAGCAGCAGGGTGGCTTTGATGTCACCTGCTACCTGATGCTTTTAACTGGATGTGCCAGAAAATGAACCTGGGACATTCTGCAAGCAAAGTACCGTATGTGCTCTACCACTCAGAAAATGGTCCAGGGATGGGGTTCTTGTAGTCCTTCAGATGTTGCTGGACCCCAGCTCCCATCACCCTTGACTATTGGCCATGCTGGTTGCAGCTGATGGTAGTTGGAGTCCAGAAACATCTGGAGGGCCAGAGGTTACCCATTCCATCTGTAGTGTGTCTCTCCAACGCACATGACTAACCCTGCTAGCTTGGCGATGGGCTTTCAAATATTGCGCTTAGTAAAGTAATCAGAGGCCACTGTTGTAATGTCTAAAAGCCACACTGAGTGCCATGGGTAGAACAGGGCGGAATGTACACCAAAACGAACAAACAAATGTTAAAGAGCACATCAATCTCATATGTTTCCCACAATGCATTGCAGTAGTTTTCATGCCAATGGCCATGCTGGCTGGGGCTGCTGGGAATTGTAGTCCAAAATATTTGGAGGGCATCAGCTTGTGGGTGGCTGTGTTACAGAATTTTGCATGGGGGGAAAATTAATCAGAGGCACAAATTGGATGTACTCATTGCAGAAGACGAGTGCAAGTCAGGCACCTCTTTGAAAATAATATTTGTGAGTTTGAGTTTTCCTCCTTCTTACTCCTACATCCGTTTTCGCCCAAATGTGTGTTTTAAGATGCGTGGAAAATAGCTTTGACTTGAGTAGAAATCTGGCTTTGGCTCACTGGGTAGAAAATCGTTCCTGTTCCTACTTCAGCTGCTCTGAAGATGCTGAGATGAGCTTGTTGTAGCTGCTGGAGTGCTTAAGAAGCAATCAGTGAGGGAGGCAGAGGAGCAATGATAGTAACCTAGCAAGCTAGTGACTTTGGAGAAGAGAAATGATGAGCGTACAAGGCCAGTGTGAAAAGGAGAATCCTATTTTCCGCACTCTGCCCCAGCACCGTAGAACAGATGGGTTGACTACGGGGTGCCAGATCCATCAAGGTATAGCTGGCATTATTTTTAAAAGACCAGCGATCAATTTTGACTTTCAGTTGATGATGACTAGGATTCCAGGGGGAGCGTTGAGCGATGGAGGTCGTTAGCTTGGGAAACCAGCTTTCCTTTACTATATAGAGCCATTATTCGCCGTTTTGTATCCTTGTCTTTGCAATTGTTAACCGCAGAGATATTGTGATTGTGTTAGAGTCTCTGCAAATTGTGTCTCTTTGATTCAGTGTACATAGAGGGAAAACAAAGTTAGAGTACAAATACTCTTCCAGTATGTATTATTGAGACCCAGTACTGGCAGGTCTGATGTCAACTTGCAGCATTCTTGAACAGGCCCTTGCTGACACTTTCTCTGGGACCCTATTTTATCTTTGCTCCAATCTGAGCAGCAGGTATCTTAAGTCCGGGGAAACTGCCTTTTCAATTTTCTCACAATGCCCCGGAGCATCGGGCACTCTGGGAAATTTAAAGGGTGTCTCTTTCAGAGTGCCATCACCATGGCCTCAGGGTCCCCACTGATGTAGGAAGAGACTCACCAGGGTGCAGTTTGCAGAAGGCCCCGCCAAATATTGATTCAGTCCTGAGTCATAGGCTTGAAAGCTCTCAATCCAATTCTGAATTTAGCCACAGCCTCCCTGGATGACCTCATGACAGACCACAATGTTTCAGCACCTGTTTTATGACATTAAAATCAGAGCTGTAATGTCAGTGGTGAGGGTGGTTGAGAAATGCATTGTAAAACAGCTTGCATGTAAAATACGCAATAGAGATGGTTATTTATAATGAGAGTAGGTTTGTGCAACCGCTTCACAGGTTTCATTTGATTCTTTTAGGGGCACCTTTAAAATGACAATGCTGTAGCTCAGTCAACAAGATATGTATTTCAACAAATCATAATGGTTAATATTGGGAGTCCAAAAGGCAATGCATGTGAAACTCTTATTTACATTCCTTTTACCCTTACCATTATTGAATTTTATCTTTATGCAGTAAAGCTTTGGTGTGGGATCACAGTTTCAGAATAAACTGGTGATGATGAGGAATCTCTGGCCCATTAACTTTGTCTAATGGACATTTTAGACATTAATATATTTTATGTGATGGCTGTTTTGTATGATGCTCACAGAGCAGCCTTGGAATTGAGATGCTTGACGTGTGTTAATAGGGTCACAGCATACATTCAGCTTGTCAGCAAGCTTCCCATCCCCTGACTGCAGGTAGAATGAGAAGGCTATATTCTTCTTGCACCATCAGGTCAAGGGTACAACTGGCAATACTCCCCAACTTCCCATGCTATTTTAAGGTTTTATCAGAGCATGGGAAATTTATTTTTAAAAGGAACTGATTCCAGTTCACATTCATTGCATTTAAAAACAAACTAATTCTGTTCCTGTTCAGTTCACAGTTCGTGTTCATCCAAATTATCACTGGCAAAAAAAATGTCAGCATTCAGAATGTTACAAGCTTCTGTGCTGAAGGATAAAATATACTTAAGAAGACTAAGGGAACATCAGCACATACACTGTGAAATGTGAATGGTTAGATTTTGCTTTTCCAACCAACAATTAAGCTTGAAGGCGCAAAGAATCTAAAAAGAAAAAAATTGTGTAAAAGAATGACCAGGGGTTGTGAAATCTACTCCAGTGCTTGGAATGAGCTTGTTTGATTTAACCCAAGTTCCCCAAATTAGTTAATAGATCTCTGAGTTGCAACTGGAAGAAGTTCCTATAATCTCCAACCTCTGTAGGTGTCCCTTGTTAAAAACAATTTACTTCTTACTTCCCAAATTACCTTCAAAGACATAGCTGCAAGTGGTCTCACCCAATTTTTCCAGGAGCCAGCAAATCTGGAGTGGAGTCCCTAAGATGGTCGGATGGCACCTTGTACGCCACCTTCTGCCCAAGCTTGTGCCCTTGGTAGGTCACTTCAGTGCTGCTAACTCAGCGGTTTGACTTCACCCCCAGAGGCACACTCCATTGTCTCTCAGGATAGATGCCAACAGCAACAGCAATTCACTCGAATAGCAAATACATGTTGCTTCAGACTAAAATTATTTTGATTCAAATCTGACCCAGCATTTGACAAAGCCACACTTCTCTGTGTACTCTGGACACAATTCAAGTAAGGCTGAAAACTGGAAAATTATTAGCTGCTGACTCACAAGAGCTTGCTGGACTCTGAAATGATGTCAGTATAAAAAGAGAGAAGTAAAGGGTCAAAAGCATGCAAACTACATTTAATAGGGTTCCTGGGCAAATATTGTAGACATGTTTCTAGACACTTCACTGTTGGCAATTGGCATTTTTTCTCCGTCAGTGTTGCTATTGAAGTTAGTCATGTATTTATAGTTATATGACTGCTACCTATCCACAAAATGTTGTCCCCAAGAGCGAAAGACCAGCAATGGAGAATTTAGACTTTTTGAAGCAATTGCTGCTACTAAGATATCTCTGTAATTACTGGGTCTCTCAGGCACCACCTGTGGTATTGTTTAGCACACAAACATCATTAATTTAGCCAGGGTGGGCTATTGGAATTGCATTTACAGTTGCGTTGAAGCTTTGCTTGATAGTACTGTCATGTCAATGCAGTAACAGTGGGAGTGAATCTTATCGGAGGGCATATTTTAACTGGCTTCTGTTGTATTTTCCAGTGCTGTACAGCCCTCAGTGCCCTCCCTCATCCTGCAATCTGTCACCATTTATGCCTTTGTTGTCACTTTGCCTGTTGGGACACCAAGCTTGTAACTAACACACATACACACACACTCTCTCTCTAATAATAATAATAGATTCGTCTGGTATGACTTGTTTTTGAGAAACCCATGCTGTGTTTTAGTAATGAAGCATCCTTTTCTAAGTGTACACAGACCGACTGTTGAATTATCTGTTCTAGGACCTTTTCTGGTATTGATGTCAAGCTGATGGGTTGATAGTTACCTTGGTCTTCTCCTTGGGTCTTCTGTTTCCCCCTCTTCGAAGATGGAGACAAAAATTGGCCATTCTCCAAGAATTCTCAAATATTATAGACAGAGGCTCTGAGATTACATCTGCAGTGTCCCAGAGTGTACCTCATCAGGCCCTGGAGATTTGAATTTGTTTAAAGTAGCTAAGTGTTCTTTTCCTAGATTCAGGTAGGTAGCTGTGTTGGTCTGACACAGTCAAAATAAATAAATAAATTAAATGATTGTCCAGTAGCACCCTAGAGAAGGGACGCGGGTGGCGCTGTGGGTTAAACTACAGAGCCTAGGGCTTGCCAATCAGAAGGTTGGCGGTTCAAATTCCCGTGACGGGGTGAGCTCCTATTGCTCGGTCCTTGCTCCTGCCAACCTAGCAGTTCGAAAGCACAAAGTGCAAGTAGATAAATAGGTACCACTCCGGTGGGAAGGTAAACAGTGTTTCCATGCGCTGCTCTGGTTCACCAGAAGCGGCTTAGTCATGCTGGCCACATGACTCGGAAGCTGTACCCCGGCTCCCTTGGCCAGTAAAGCGAGATAAGCGCCGCAACCTCAGAGTTATCCGGGACTGGAACTAATGGTCAGGGGGCCCTTTACCTTTTTAGTACCTTAGAGACCAACTAAGTTTGTTTTGGGTATAAGCTTTTGTGTGCATGCACACTTCTTCAGATCTGTGCATGCACACAAAAGCTTATGCCCAGAACAAACTTAGTTGGTCTCTAAGGTGCTACTGGACAATTTTTTAATTTATTTCGACTTCTTTTCTTGTAATGGGCTGCAGCTCCCTCCTTGCACCATTTATTCTATTCTCACCAGGCTGGGCACCACTTTCCTTTTTGGTGAAGACAGAGGCAAAGTAAGTATTGAGTAGTTCCACCATCTTTCTGTCACCCTTACTTGATAACTCTGCATCAAAGGGCTAAAATAGTAAAAGCTGTGATGCTGCACCATAAACATGCACACAGCTTTATTATCTCCATAAGATGATATTCCTGCCCAGAGGGAGTTGCTAGCTGCATGTGGTAGCATGGGGTGAGCACTGGGAATATAAAAATAGCAGCAACAAATATAGTTGTATCTTGAGAGTGCTTTATAATAATTATAATTATTTATTATGGTTTCCATTGTTTTCCTTCTCTTGTCTTATAGGTGTTATGTTCACATGCCTGAAAAGGCAATGTTTGCCCATTTTAGGTTTCATGACAGCTGCAAGGGAAATAGGATGAAATGAATGATGAAAGGGGAGATTGGATGAGAGATTGAGCCTGGGTTTGGGGGACTGTGAAGGAGATGAGGCTCACCTCTCTGTTCAGTTATTTTTCTAGTATGGTGTCAGCAGAGCATCTGGAGATGAGGATTTATTAAGGGGACCGTTAGTCTGGCTATATAGAGAAAAGTGATTAAAAAAAAAAAAGAATAGGGCCAACACGACCTTCCATCCACTGGCTATTTACATATGTAGATTTGTATTTCTATTGGTGTGTGTGTTTGCATCTGTCCATTACAATAGATTTAATGTAATTAAATCAATTAAACATTGCTCATTTACAAGCAATGAGGTTGAAAAACAAGCAAGAAAAGAGTAAACAGTGATGACAACAGTACAAAACAAGCCTGGCAGAATTTTCTATAAAGAAAATGAAATAAGGTTGGAGGTATTATGTTTAAAGTAGTTCTTTGAAGATGGGGAATAAGGGGTTAAATTTTTGGAAAAATAAAAATGGTAAGAGAGGACAAGAAGCCCTGTTGTTCTGGAGTCAGTTTTTCTGGATTCTTTTTGCCTGTGCTTTGATGGATGGGATTATACTGTCAGAAATTTCCCACAGGACAGCCATCATACGACTATATGTCTTTTAGAATGCAGGTGGGGAAATCTCACAATTGAACATATTGAACACAATTGAACATATAGTCCTGCATATACTGTTCAATGTTATCACAAGAAGAAGATAATGACTCTGAGCTAACCTCTCCTTACCATGTGTTGGAAAGGAGCATTCAGAGATCATCCATCTGTAGGCTGGAAGTTGTACATTTCTTGTACGGTTGTGTTAATAATAATTTTTATTTTATTTATTTTAATTTATACCCTGCCCATCTGGCTGGGTTTCCCCAACCACTCTGGGCAGATTACAGCGTATATAAAACATAGTAAAACATCAAACACTGAAAATTTCCCAATACAGGGCAGCCTTCTAAAAGTTATGTAGTTCTTTATCTCCTTGGCATCTGAAGGGAGGGTGATCAATAACAATTTTATTATCACTTGACTTTCCTGAATATGTAGTTTGACTCTTAGATTGTTTCTCTCACTCAAATAAAAATAAAAATTGGAGGTTAACTTGGACAAAGTAGTTAAAGCGCAATAAAACCACAAGCTAGGACTGCTGTACACCCAAGGAAAGAAATGGGAGAGTACAGAAGACTAGTTTCTACACATACTCTTAATACTGTACCTCTGTCCTCTGTCTAGACAAGCAAAGAAGCATTATCAGAGAAAGGACACATTCCAGCAAGGTAGAAACATTAAAGGAGGCTGAGGAGGTGAGCAGGTGAGGAGTGTGGCCTAGTGAGAATCTCAAGGGCCAGACAGAAAGGCTTGGAGGGCCGCATTTAGCCCTCTGGCCTGAGGTTCCCTTCCCCATGTATTTGGGCGGGAGGAAGAGGAAAAATATAGAACAAGTGGCTCTTTCTAAGGTAATTCTGGAGAGAGTGCAGAAGGCAAGCTAATACAGTGGTACTTCGGGTTAAGAACTTAATTTGTTCTGGAGGTCTGTTCTTAACCTGAAACTGTTCTTAACCTGAATCACCACTTTAGCTAATGGGGCCTCCTGCTGTCGCCGTGCTACCGGAGCATGATTTCTGTTCTCATCCTGAAGCAAAGTTCTTAACCTGAAGTACTATTTCTCGGTTAGCGGAGTCTGTAATCTGAAGCGTACGTAAGCTGAAGCGTATGTAACCCGAGGTACCACTGTAGTCAGTGACTAACCAGTGACAGTAACGGAAGGAGAAGGAAAGAGAGAGAGAGAGAGAGAGAGAGAGAGAGAGAGAGAGAGAGTTGCACGGGTTCAAGAAAAGGCACTTCCAGGGGAAAGAAGGTGGCCAGAGAATAGGGGTGTGAAAAGGAAGGAAAGGATGGAGGGAGGAAAAAAGGAAGGAAGGTTCTATTATAAAAAGTAATTTAATAAGGAGACTCACACTGCTATGACTAATAGACTAATATACTTTCTAATCCTTGGCTCTGCTCCAGCGCCTCCAAAATTCTGCAACTGGATTGGTTAGGGGAGCTGGTGTGAACCGCTGGATTGGAAAACCCTGCAGCTGGATTGGCCGGTGTTGTTGTTTAGGTCCGCCCTGCCTTTACACCAAACTGCTGAAGGACTCCTAAATGTTAGCAATCAGGAAAAGGAGGAGGGTGACTGAAGGAGCAGTGACTCCAGACACCCTGCCTTAAGTTTTCTCTGCGAGGGAAGGAATTGTGTTTTTTGTGGGGGCATCCCCCTGGATACAGGGTTGGGACGTAACAGCGCACGTTGATTCCTTATTGGATGTTTGCTTGCGCAGGCTTGCGTCTGACTGGTCACCAGAGACTGAAAAGGGATTTCAAAGAGACTGATTTGATTAATGATTATGTGTGTGTCATGGGGCAAAAGGAGTGTGGGCTCTGGCTGAGGGAATGGCAGGAACAGGGGTGCCCAAGGATAACGTGAAGAGAAATATCCTCTGAGGGGAAAAAGCCGTGCTCCTATGAATGGCTGAAGCGATCTGTTAAAACTATTGACCGTGGTGCACAGCAAGAGGTCCCAGGTTGTTTTTTTATGAGGACTTTAGCTTGGCTTCTCTCCTCACCCCGTTAATGCTTTAAACAGCATTATGTGTTTAGCAGTTATTTGTTTAAGCACTCTCCGCTGTATTTGAAAGCCCTATGTGAAGGAAAATTGAGTGGAGAAGAGGCGAAGAGGCGGCCCCAAGCGTGGAAATGAGGAGAGGCAATATGAGAGCCATGTGGTGGTGTAGGATATTGTCTCTTGGCATGCAAATAAGGCTTGGTGTTATTCAATACACTGTGCTGTACAGGGGCCTGTGAGGACTCCCTCACACCTGGTATTAAATCAGCAGAAAGTCTTCCACCTTCTGTTGCTGGGAGTTATGCTCTTTAGAGCTGGGTTCGACAGTTGTTATTGCAATTTTGTTGTGCTCTTTTGATTTACAGCTGTTTTTACGACCATTGAGACAGCCACAAATCGAGAAAATCTCATAAAACAGAGAGTAAACGTCTCCTTCCAGAGCCCAGGCAGAGATTTTGGCATCCGCACTTATTCCATAGAGCAGGATGTGTAAACAATATTGTGTCCCCTGAGTGGCTGATATCAGTTCAGTTAAGTGGTAACAGCTTGAAAAATGCATTTCTCATATATTAGCGGTAAAACTCGAAATGGGCCCCCGGGCTAAAATAAATTGGTGACATTTTGTAGCAGAAGGGGGAACGCAGAGGGGGGGAGGAGAGGAAAGGGCAGGAATTGGAAATGCACGGAGTCCCAGCTTTGAAAGCAGCGGGACTGGAGCCAAAAGTCAGATTCATTTGCATTATTTCAGTATGAAAGTAAATGGATCCACCACACTTTTGTTGCTGAAGCGTCACTCGTAATTGGTTGACAGATTGCAGGACTGCTTTGGAAGGCAACAAAACAAAACATTTCTTTCAAAAGGATGTAAGTTGAGAGATGCCGTGTACGAGCAAGAGATCAGGAGTGGCCTCTTTATTTCTGTTTTTCTTCTTTTTCTTTTGTAGCTCAGTGACAGAGATTATTTTTGCAGAGCTGATACGCTATATTTTTGTTTTGCCCCTCTAGAGCATATGGCGAGTAGTTTATTTCTGCTCTCCTTTCTGCTGGATTGGGAGGAGCAGCAACCAGGAAGAAAGTTATTTATTTAAATATTTATAAACCACACTTTCATTTTTAAAAATGCATCAAGGTGGTGTACACCATACAAAATGACAATATAAACAGCAGTATGTACTGATTGGTGAAAATTCACATTGTGAAAGCCTGTTTGAATAACACTGTCTTTAGGAGACATTTAAAAGAAAGTAACTGCCAAGCTTCCACTGGCAGGTAGTTCCACAGGGCGCGGCCTGCCACGCTAAAGGCTTGGCCCCTGGTAAAGGCCAACCAAACCTCAGGGACCTGATGAGCCACAATGGCTGCAGCAAGAACATTGTTGGACTTCAGCTCAGTTGTAGTTTCATCTGAAGGGTGCCATGTTGGCAAGAGCATGTTGGGAGAACCACAACTGTATTTCTAGTGGTTGTCAAACTGGAGTCTTAATTGGTAGCATGGCCCTTTTCATTCTTTGCTGAATGACTATTTATTTCCTCAGGACCACCCAGGAGCAGGGAGAATCTTTGGTGATGATTTCTTGTTTTCTTAAGAGGTTTATAGGCCACCCTTCATCAGTACCCATACCTGTGCAGGCTACAGCATAAGATAAATTATATAAACAAGCAATTAAATAAAACAGTAAACAAATTTGTCAAATCATCAACCGAGAGAAGCAGCAAACAGCAGCAGAGTAGACCAAACCCAGCACTAATTGAAAGCATCTAAAATCCTTGGGTGAACAAGAACAGTAGTAAATCGATGAGTCTCTTGGGTGGCAGTAGTCCTGAGCTAGAAACCAAGGCTGATGAGCTATTGTGGACTGTGAGCTCTCAGTTTACAGAACTCTCTTTGTGTGCAGAGAGAGTGTGGGGAAGGGCTGTAGCTCAGTGGCAGAGGCATCTGCTTTGCACACAGAAGACCCCAGGTTTGATCCCCAGCATCTCCAGTTAGGGCTGGGAAAGAATTCCTGCCTTAAACTCTGAGTGACTGTTGCCAGTTAGTGTAGACCAGGGGTAGCCACATCCCTGACCATTGGCCATACCTGGCTGGGGCTGCTGGGAGTTGTAGTCCAACAACAGCCTGAGGGCACCACATTGACTATCCCTGGTGCAGACACTACTGAGCTAGATGGACCAATGGTCTGACTCCATATATGGCAGCTTCCTATATTCTTATGCTTCAGAAGGAAATGAGGTGTGCATTACAACTTAAAGTAGTGGTTATGTGCCAGTGGTTTCTTGTTACGTGGGCTTCCAGCAAATACGGCCAGTGTTTTTCAGCTGCCATGCAGAATTGTAACCTGGGAAGAGTGCCGCAGCTTAAGGGTGTTCTGGAGATAGTGGAATGGAAGAAAGTTGAAACCTAAATGGCAGGAAAATCTCTTATAATGACTTGAGCCCTGCAGATCCTCGTTCCAGCTACAGCCAAGAACCCAAAAGAGCCAAAAAGGAAACAGCCTGTGCTTTCTCCCTGCCAACACCAGTACACCTATCCAAAGATTTGGTCATTGTTTTGAGCCATGGGTATGAACTGTGTGCACTCTGTGGGACCCATGTGCTCCCAAAATGCATTGTTTATTATTTATTATTAACTGTTACATTTATATACTGCCCTATATCCGCAGGTCTCAAGGCAGTTCACAGGATAAAATTACAATATAAAAACACAGAAAACATAATCAAAATAAAAAACAGAAATAACCAAATAACCCCCCCCCAAAAAAAAATACAGAAAAATTGCCCCTCTCCCTTCATTCCAAATCAAACATTCAGAAATAGACCTAAAAGGCAAACACTGCACAGGAGAGGAGTTGTTAGTGAAGCTGTCAATATGATCAGGAAGTTTGGGGATTGTTATTATTGTTATTATTTACTAAATTTCTACACCTCTCTTCATCCGAGGATCATAGGGTGGTTTACAATTAAAGCACAACAGTGCATAGCATAATAACAAACAATAACACCCACACCCACCCACCCAGTTTAAAAGGTCAATGATTGCTTAATTAGCCAAAGGCCTGGGAGAACAGGAATGTTTTGGCCTGGTGCCTAAAGATATGTAACATCTTTAAAACAGCACAATTAACAGAAGAATAAAATATTATCATAAGCACAGAACATATCTGATGCTGTTGCTAGGAATCCTGCCAATGATGGTTCATGGTGGACGACGATTGTGGAAGCACAGGCTCAATGACCTGGGTCTGCCCTAAGAGACAGCCAAGAAGGTCGGTCTCTGGCATCTTCAGTAGTCTCAGCTTTTGTAGCTGGAGTCAGATAAGAGCCCCACTCTTCCAGGCCAGGTGGAAAAAGGCTTGCAAGGCAGGAGCAGGTCTTCCCAGTCTCACAGCCATGATAAGCCAACTGTATCATCACTTGGAACTGCACATTGTCCACAGAGAAGGGAGCCCTAATGTAGATTGTGGCCTAATTTGTTTTGAAGGCTGCTCGTATCAAGTTTTATTGACTCAGAAATATGTCAAAAGTGAGTTGGGGGATGCTGAGACTTAGTCTGGATTTGGAGGTTTAGGGGTGTGTTACTATGGAAACTTACTTTGGGAAGCTTAGTATGTGGGGAAAATCCTCTCAGAATGCATCGCAACTGCAAGAATCCAAAATTCCTTAAGAAATTGGATAGATGGGGGCCTTCCAGAAGCACACTGGCTGATGGGAAAGTGTTGGCAGCTTTGGAGTAGCAAGGAGGGAGTCTGAGCATTTTCTTAGAAAGTGTGGCAATGGGTGACACCATTGAATACCTTTTGGAAACTGGAAGGGGTATGAGCATTGAGCATCCTGTTGATTTCTCAGGTGGGAACTAAGAACACCATATCTTACTGGTCCTGATCCCGGGCCTTGATTTTTGTAGTAGAAATTAAATAAGCATTGGCTTTTAAAACATGGAGCAGCCTCTAGATCAAACTTGATGGATTCACACTGCTTATTAATAACACTGTGGCATAACAGGTGGCTGCAATATGAAAATGCAAGGCTTGTTGAAGGGCAAACTTGGCTGAACCAAAAGGATGTTTCTGCATAAACATCTCAGTGTTATCCTCCTTTATATTAAATTGGGCCTCTTTTTAAGGCGTCATGAAAAGAAGTTACCGTATTTTTCGCACCATAGGACGCACTTTTTCCCTCCTAAAAAGCAAGGGAAAATGTGTGTGCGTCCTATGGAGCGAATGCAGGCTTTCGCTGAAGCCTGGAGAGCGAGAGGGGTCGGTGCGCACCGACCCCTCTCGCTCTCCAGGCTTCAGGAAGCTATCCGCTAGGAGTGGGAGACCCAGCTCTCCCACCGCTAGCGGAGCGCTGCATTAATCCCGAAGCTTGGGGCGTGCGGAGCTCAGCGCGCCCCAAGCTTCTGGGTGCCGGCAAGGTCTCCGCTAGCCCTGGGAGAGCCCCGCGACGTCGCCCGGCTCTCCCAGGGCTAGCGGACCACTGCGCTAATCCAGAAGCTTGGGGCGTGCGGAGCTCAGCGCGCCCCAAGCTTCTGGGTGCCGGCAAGGTCTCCGCTAGCCCTGGGAGAGCCCCGCGACGTCGCGCGGCTCTCCCAGGGCTAGCGGACCACTGCGCTAATCCAGAAGCTTGGGGCGTGCGGAGCTCAGCGCGCCCCAAGCTTCTGGGTGCCGGCAAGGTCTCCGCTAGCCCTGGGAGAGCCCCGCGACGTCGCACGGCTCTCCCAGGGCTAGCGGACCACTGCGGTAATCCAGAAGCTTGGGGCGTGCGGAGCTCAGCGCGCCCCAAGCTTCTGGGTGCCGGCAAGGTCTCCACTAGCCCTGGGAGAGCCCCGCGACGTCGCACGGCTCTCCCAGGGCTAGCGGACCACTGCGCTAATCCAGAAGCTTGGGGCGTGCGGAGCTCAGCGCGCCCCAAGCTTCTGGGTGCCGGCAAGGTCTCCGCTAGCCCTGGGAGAGCCCCGCGACATCGCGCGGCTCTCCCAGGGCTAGCGGACCACTGCGCTAATCCAGAAGCTTGGGGCGTGCGGAGCTCAGCGCGCCCCAAGCTTCTGGGTGCCGGCAAGGTCTCCGCTAGCCCTGGGAGAGCCCCGCGACGTCGCACGGCTCTCCCAGGGCTAGCGGACCACTGCGCTAATCCCGAAGCTTGGGGCGTGCGGAGCTCAGCGCGCCCCAAGCTTCTGGGTGCCGGCAAGGTCTCCGCTAGCCCTGGGAGAGCCCCGCGACGGCTAGCGGAGACCTTGCTGGCGCCCAGAAGCTTGGGGCGCGCTGAGCTCCGCACGCCCCAAGCTTCGGGATTAGCGCTCCGCTAGCCGTGTCTAGGCTGCGGATAGCAGCCTGCTTCCCGGAGCGTCGGGCGCCCTGAAAGCAGAGCTCCCGGCACTTCGGGAACACACCCGCAGCGTGGGGACCCTTGCAGGAGCTCCCCGCAAGGCTCCCCACGCTGCGGATAGCAGCCTGCCGCCCGGCGGGTGGGGCGCCCTGAAGCAGAGCGCCCCTCGCGCCAGGCATACATCCGCAGCTTGGGGAGCCCTGCAGCAGTTCCCCGCAAGGCTCCCCAAGCTGCGGATAGCAGCCTGCTTCCCGGAGCGTCGGGCGCCCTGAAAGCAGAGCGCCCGGCACTTCAGGAACACATCCGCTGCGTGGAGAGCCTTGCAGGAGTTCCCCGCAAGGCTCCCCACGCTGCGGATAGCAGCCTGCCGCCCGGCGCGAGGGGCGCCCTGAAGCAGAGCGCCCCTGGCGCCGGGCAGACATCTGCAGCGTGCAGAGCCCTGCAGCAGTTCCTCACAGGGCTCCCCACGCTGCGGATAGCAGCCTGCTTCCCGGAGCGTCGGGCGCCCTGAAAGCAGAGCGCCTGGCGCTTCGGGAACACATCCGCTGCGTGGAGAGCCTTGCAGGAGTTCCCCGCAAGGCTCCCCAAGCTGCGGATAGCAGCCTGCCGCCCGGCGGGTGGGGCGCCCTAAAGCAGAGCGCCCCTCACGCCAGGCATACATCCGCAGCGTGGGGAGCCCTGCAGCAGTTCCCCGCAAGGCTCCCCAAGCTGCGGATAGCAGCCTGCCGCCCGGCGGGTGGGGCGCCCTGAAGCAGAGCGCCCCCCGCGCTAGGCAGACATCAGCCAGCCCCACAAGCTCGGGGGACAGCAGGGAGGCGCAGCGCCACTATCCCGCTGTTCCTCGACCTGGTTCGGTTTCCCTGACCTGCTTTTGGGGGGGAAATAAAGGGGAAATTTTTTTCCTTTATTTCCCCCCCAAAAAACTAGGCGCGTCCTATGGTCCGGTGCGTCCAATCGTGCGAAAAATACGGTATTTCACTAAAGGGAAAATTGTTCTGTATATCACAGCACTGTGTTCAACATATTAGAAATTACTCTCTGGAGCAAGGTTGCTGCAGCCTTGCAGGGGAGACATCTAGAATCATGAGGTCTAGGTTGTTAATTAACTCTTTTTTTACTGCCATGATGTTCTTCCATTGCCCTCTAGCCCACCGTCCCCTCCCTCTCCCTGTCCCTCAATCCATTAGCTCTGCCATCTACTATCTCTACAAAATCTGCTCCTTTTACTATTCTGCCTCTCTCGCTGTCTCTTTCATTTGTAAGGCATCTCCACCCTCCTGAGAGATTTGTTCCTTCTCTCCAGCAGCCGCTTGCAGTGATAAAGGCCCTCAGACTGCCTCTCTCTGATTAATCAGCCTTTGGGGAGCCTCGATAGGGTGTTAATTTGTAAACTCTGTGGACAGGCAGCCTGTGATAAGCCTCAACAGCTGCTGCACGTCTGCCATGGGGGATGGCACAGATAAGGCTCTAGCCTGGGAGACGGCCAAAAATATTTGGGAGCATTGAAGTAGAAAGGAGCAAATAACTGGTGGGTGGGTGGTGAGCTGACCTCCTCCCGCTGCAAAAAACAAAATCATTTTAGTGGGGCAAGCGGAGAACAAGCAAAAGTTCATTGCTTTGTTTTCTTTAATTCTGCGTCTGGATGAAGGAAATAACATATACTCCTGGACACAGAGTGAGACTCCAGGGCACTTGCACAGCACTTCAAGAATTACTGGAGCCTTCCTTGAGATCCTCTCCGCTAAGACGCTAGAGTGTACGGTCACATGATAGGGACTGCTGAGTTATAGAATGCCCCTTTAGTCAGTTTGGATGTTCCCAGCAGAAGGGCAAGCGATTACAGTTTCTGCTGTCATGTGCATTCCAGAGGTCATCCGGGGCTCTCAGATCTCACAGCGGGGGACATCCTCAAGGATTCTCTTTGCATGTTTGACTGGAAGTGGGAACAGTAGAATCAGCCATCGCTCATGCTCGCTCTCCCAAGCTTCCCATGCTAGACACACTGCCTCTGAGTCATACCGAGCATTCTTGCAGCCAATCTCCAGAGCGGTTTAACAGTCAATTCCTATTCTCTGGGAACTCTGGGAATTGTAACTCTGTGGGGGGAATAGGGTTTGTCTCACACCTCTCACCACTCTTAAACTATAGCTCCCAAGATTCTTTGGCGTAAACCATGGCTGTTTAAAGTGGCATGATACTGCTTTAAACATGGACACAGATGGGGCTCCGAGTGCCAGCTTCTTTAGCTGTTCACACTTCATTTCATTTTGCTCTTTATACAACAAAAATCAATTCCAATCACCATCAACAACAACAAACCCAAGCAAAACACATACATATACAAATAAAATGCAGGTTACCCAAAAGTCTGGGTAAAAAGGAAAGGTTTTGCCTGGTGCCTAAAACTAGACAAAGGGTGCTGAGTGCCAAGCTAACTTGATGGGAGACGGTCAAGGAAAACTCTTGACCCGTGAGACAGAGAGTTAACACAGCAGTGCCTTCAGGAGCAGGGAAGGGAGAAGAAGTTTGTGGGGCTTGATGTCTCAGAGTAGGTTGCTACCAGGCCCAGCATTTGCCACCAGGTGAGAGTGGTGCCTTGTTGCTTGGGCTTGGCTTCTATCAGGTAAATTCCACCAGACTCATCCTGTTTGTGCTGCAGCTGCTGACTCACTCTTCTCCCCACCACCACAAAGAGGGAGAGGAGAGGATAGGGTCTTTTATTAGGGATGTACCTGGCACTCCCCATTCCAACACCACTCCTGCTTTACGTTGAGATGTTGCCCGCTGCCCTCTCCTTTTAAATTGGCTGCAAGGCTCACTGCCTCTTCTCTGTTGGTTGCAAGTGGCTCCTCCTCACTCTGCCTGAGTCACAAGGAAGCCTGGGAGCTGCAAACTGCCCTAACTGTGCTTGCTGCTGTACACTCACCTTGCAGTCCTGTACCCCTTACCTGGGACTCAGCTCCATTGACATAAGTGGGACTTGCTTCTGAGTGTATAGGATTATGCTGTTAGCATGCCTATTTTTCACTATCAGATGTTGGGTAATATCAGGAGAGGAAAACAAAGAATGGTGACTTCCATAGAAAAGAGACGTAGTTAATGCAGGTATAGTACAGGTTTTTACTGCCGTTTTTAAAGTACTTCATTGCAAGCTGGAGAACAGAAAACACTAGTAGAATGGCTTAGAGACATAAAATTCAAAGGGTTAGCCTCTCCTTTTTTCATAATAAAGGTAAAAAGGTAAAGGGATCCCTGACCATTAGGTCCAGTTGTGGACGACTCTGGGGTTGCGGCGCTCATCTCGCTTTACTAGATGAGGGAGCCGGCGTACAGCTTCCAGGTCATGTGGCCAGCATGACTAAGCCACTTCTGGCGAACCAGAGCAGTGCACGGAAACGCCGTTTACCTTCCCGCCGGAGTGGTACCTATTTATTTACTTGCACTTTGATGTGCTTTCGAACTGCTAGGTTGGCAGGAGCAGGGAACGAGCAACGGGAGCTCACCCCGTCACGGGGGTTCAAACTGCTGACCTGCTGATTGGCAAGCCCTAGGCTCTGTGGTTTAGACCACAGCGCCACCCACGTCCCTTTCATAATAAAGAATAACTGCAATTTCCCCCCCAATGCTGGGCATCTAACCTAATGCTACTACTTGCAGATTAAAGGGGGGAATGTTTTCTTTCAAATAAGCTGGCAACCTTTCTCCAGCTTGTACACGCAACCCTGGGAATAATATAGATGACAAAATTGTCATGGGAATGGTACTGCACAGCTCCTGGAAGGCTCCCAGCAGTCATAGGTTGAATTAACTTAGCTGAACTCGCCGATGCTACTCAGGCATTGGCCATATGAAAAGGACACTGAAAATGCATAGAACCTGCAAGTCATTGGGCAAGGGCTGAACATTTGGGTAGATGGCAATTGCACCTGCAGTTGCACCGTACTTAGGCTTAATAACAGGCTGAGTTGCTGTAGGCGTAGGGGATGAGAAGTAAGGAGTTGTGCCAAAGTCTTAATGGAAAAGATGGTTTGTAAGGAAGGATTTGAGGGAAGTAAAAAAACCCAACATTAATACCACCCTTGTTCTGGAAGACTACCCTTACCCAAACATAAGCCCCATTGAACACAGTGGGATTTACTTCTAAGTAAATATGCATAGAATCATGCTGTTAAGCCACTTAATGAGCTGGCTTAGGGGATAATGACGTATTACATGTAAATGCGTGTGACAAAGTGACAAGAACAGCTAGGGGAAAAAACAGAGGAACACTTGCAGCCGAATTTAGAGTACCGGTTTCTCTGCCCACTTTTTCCCCTTTGCCCCCTTCAAGTGGAATTTTCCACCTGCAGGGTGCCTAATGTGTTTGTCTGGGGCATTGTTCAAAACACATTTGGAACCTTGTGGTGAGTGCAATTTGGAGAAAGAAAGAAAAAAAGCAGACAGTGAAAAGGTTAAGTACCCTCTGTCTGTCACTTTTCCACTTAAAATCCCCCTCTCCAAAAGCCGGTTCATATAAATGGTAGCTGGACCCAGCTGCCTAGTACTAACCAGAGCACTGAGAAAAATTTAACACAGGGCTCAAGGAACCAACCCCTCTCGCATGGGCATTGCACCTGCACAGGCTAAGATTATGCGGAGTGTGTTTTCTGTATTTCAGGACATCAAACTATTCAGTATAAAGAACCCACTCTTAATATGTCACTTAATTTTGAACTGATGTAGCATCTATTGCATAACAACACACACAACATTTTTGTACAGCAGACAAATAACACTGAGCATATTAAAACTGTAAATAAATTTTATTTTGTCCCCTTTCTCTCTCCCTCTCCCACACACACACACACACACACACTCCCTCTCTCTCCTTTAAAATACAAAAGAAATAAAATTTACCAGAAATTCAACCTAGATTTGTCTAGCAGGAAATTTATTTCTTTTTCCAGTTGGCAGTACACATGGAAAATGAAAAATAGATCAGGAACAGCAAGGAGTAATGTTGTGTGAATATCTGTAATGTGCACGCATCTGAAAGCGGTATATGTTTATGCAGATCAGTGTCCCACATGTCTCTTTTCATGCAGCAAATACATATGAAACAAAACTATGCTTCAATTATATATATTGGCTAACGTTTCAAAACTGAACAATTTGAGCTATTCAAGCGTGAGTCAGAGTACCTGGTGCTTGGATTATTGGGGATGAAATAGTTAATAAAATCTACAAAGCCACACTCCTCTTGTCCCTCCAATTTTAGCCACATAATCCCACTGTAGTAGTAGTACTTGCTTTTTTAGTAAGGAGGGAGATAAATGGGGGAGAACCCTCTTAATCTGAGCACTGATTTAGAGCCATTTCGATAGGTGGACTCTTTGCTTTATATGCTATTCTTCCATTGTACATCTGTATATGTTGCACTTGAAACCTTCTGGGATTGCAGAAACACTTTCAAGCCAAGGATGAGAGCAAATGAGAAAGCCATTCAGACATTTTTCACAAGTATCTTGTCTTCCTGGTGCCTGGTGCTTGGTGGTGCAGCACTTTCACTAGGGGAAATGATTCTGGACGAGCAGGATTTTGGTGCTCCTATAAATAAGCCGAAAAAGATGAAATGAAATGAAGGTTCCCCTGCAGGTACGGAGATAGCAGGAGGTGCCTAAAATGAATTGCTTGGCAGCATTGCCCTGGCTCTTTTCCTTTCCTCCTCCCCTCCCTCCTCCTCTTCATCTTTTGCCAAGTCCCGTCTGGCAGGCCATTACAATGATAAATGCAGGTACTTGGCAAGGACCACAGTTGGGAGTTTGTTGTAGCATGCCAAGCCCTGTTTGGCATTCTCTGTCAGTGCCAGCGTTTGCACTCTTACTCAGCTTGACAGAAACGAAGATATGAGGTGTGATTTTATGTCCACATCCATCCTGTGCAGAGGGGTTGGGGAGAGAGAGAGAGATAGAATGAATGTCGTGATATGATGATATACAAGGTAGCTGTAGCATTCGAAAGACAACCGTCTGCCACCTTTCCTCCCCTCCAGCCCCTGCTCAGCAGTTACCTGTTCCCTTCCTTCTTTCCCCCTTCCTCAAAGCGTTTAGATTTCCAATACAGTTCATAAAGTTCTGCACTTTCTGTTCCTTCTGCTTTCCCAGCAAATATATAGCCAACTAGATAGTTCAGCTGAAGAGCTTCAGCATGAAAGGATAAATATTCAAAATGCTGCAATAATATTTTGCAGATCTTGTTCATACAAATTGTTGCCTCTGCGCAGAGGTGGGAGCAATGACATAGACTCCTCAGTAAAGAGGCCCTCCTAGTTCTGAATAATTTCTTCATGACAACTTCATTTTACTATATTTATATCCAGTCTTTGCTTCAAGGAGCTCAAGAGGACATCCATAGTTCCCTCCTGTCTCTCATTTTGACCTTGCAACAGTCCTGGGTCTTTGTGTGGCACAAGTCAAGGATGTACCTCTGTGGATCAAGGAGTGCAGCCAGTGTGGGGACAGAAGTAGAGACAGTGTGGGGCAATTGTGAGAAACCTGTGGTGGCCCTCTAAATGCTGGACTGCAACTCCTTCTCCGCTTAGTGATGTTCATATGTGGTGTAGGTGGCCATGGCTTAGGGAAAACAGCCTCACAGACCCAGTTGCAACCTATGCTGGGCCCAGTTAGCCCTGTGGGCTGGAGGTTCCCCACCTCTGCCCTAGGCCCAGTCTGAGGAATTGCTCAGAGAGAGCCAACAGAGAGTGAAGGAAGCTGCGCCATCTTTTCACTCTGGTCAGAGTCACACTGCGTGTTCAGAGAAGGCATCTGAAGAGGTGACAACATGAAGAAGCAGGAACTCCAAAGCCAAGAGGCTCAGGGGCAGGGCTGGATTTAGGTTTGATGAGGCCCTAAGGTACTGAAGGTAATGGGGCCCCTTTATATGCCCAGCTGTCCTTTGTCAACAACAAATTGTCGCTGTTTTTTGTGTTGAATATTCTTCTTTGGCGATCACTCGTAGCCGAGTAAGATTGTCTTCCATAAACACGGTTTTAATGATGAGTCCATAAGTAATTATGGAGGCCAATTCTGGATCCACACGTCCTTCCACAGTGGGGACATTGGTTTCCGAGCGGGAGTTGATCACAGTGTGGATTTGCCAAGCGTGCCTTCCTCTTAGCACGTTTCTCCCTTGCGTCCTGAGTTCAAGTGTCTTCAAATCCCATGACATCTTTGGTAAAGGCTGTTCTCCTGTTGCTGTATGTAGGTTTTATTTTATTTGTCTTTTATCTTATATTTTGGAAATGATGTTGTTGTTTAGTCGTACATCCAGGTTTTTCCCCCCTTTGAATTCCCCCCCAAGAGAGTGGGGCCCTAAGTTATAGCTTGTTTAGCTTATGTGTAAATCCGGCACTGCTCAGGGGGCTCAGCAGAGCTCCCCCAAGGATGTGTGGGCCTCGGCAGGTGCCTAATGATGGTGACACATACATCCACCCCAATGTTGGCTGTGCCCCTGATTGACCCACAGTCAGTTGTACACACATGACTGTTAAGGGACAGTGGCTATAACTTTCAGATAGTCTTGATCCAGCTGTCACAATTTAAACTCTTGACCCTGTTGCTTCTGTTCTTTTCCTCGGTGGCTCTGAAGTTCAGCTGTGTTCTTTCCATCTATCCAGCAGCCTCTCTCTCTCTCAACATATCCAAGAACTGCTGCTGCTGTGTCCTCCCTTGACTTGGATCCAGCCGAGTTGGGTCACAACCTGACACTCTCAGCAGGGTTATGTGGGAAGGATGTGTGCAGACTCTGGCGGTGGGAAAGGCAAAATACCTAAAAGGGAAGGATGGTTGGGGAATAACGTGACCTGGCCCATTTATAGCGAGATGTCAATACAGTGTAGGCTAATATTTTAATGGGATAAAATTAACAGCGAAAATTGTACAGGTCTGCCACAGTTGCCAAAGTAAACCTTTATGGGGCTCCCTCAGTAATTGTAGTCTTTGACATCAGCTTGGCATCCAGCTACAGAGATCTATCTACACAAGAAGAGATCCAAAACCCCGGCTTTCTTTGAAATATTCTCCCTTCAAAAATATTTACACACATGGTAATTGCCTGCTAGAAACAGAGCTGGGTGGGAGAGGGAAAGGAGCAAACCAATCTGTTTCACCGCTAAGGCTGCAGGCTTTTCTTCTGATGATCTGTCATATTCTTTGTCAGGGAAAGAGGCAAAGCACGGCAAATGGCGGCCTGATAAATAAAATTAGTGCCAAGCAGAAGAGGCATGTAACATATTGTGAGCCATTGTGATTCACTTGTACAGAATGTGGAGCATGTACTTGGTTGGTGCTGGTTCAGGGTGGGCTTCTGAAATGGATAGAGTTCTTTGCTTCCCAGAATATTGTAGGGATAACATTCTGGAAATTTGAATGCCTATGAAAAGTGCAGAAACCTCAGTTTGCTCTTCACCCAATGGTAATATTATGGATAGTAGGTCATGTGGCCCTGCTGCTTCTTGCCCCACAGCCATGGTTAACCTAAATACAGCAAAATTGTCTTTGTGGTCCTTTTCTGGTGTGTTTGGCTACCAAAAATCAAATTTGCACCGCCATTTCTGAGGTAATCAAGTCCTCTCTGTAAATGTCCCTAGTCTCACGTGATTGAAGGACCAAAGTGTACTTTTGCCATAGTTATCCTGCCTCAAACAGCATTCCTCTGTGTGTGTGTGTGTGTGTGTGTGTGTGTGTGTGTGTGAATATAATATTTACATTCTATTACTGTGTGCCTTTGCTCTGATACATCTTTGCCAATTTCTACCTCTCTTTCACATCCCGTATTTATTTATTTAGTAACATTAATGTGTTCCCTTCCCTCAGTGAATTTACAATCTAAAAATGGTAACTGCTGGCTGCGGTGGGGATATTTAGCTCCATATATTATTGTTGTTGTTTAATTTATTCACCACTTAGTTTATAAAGCGGCACTTAAAACACACAATTAACAGTTCCATCAAAACATTAAAATGAACATTCACTATTAAAATGTGCAATAAAACAAGCCCATTAAACCCAAACAATACTTAAAATAGTCAAAACAGCAGGGAAATGGTTTAAAACAATGAGAGCAGAGTCCCATGGTAAGAGGTCTTGAATGTTATAGCAGGGAGGAGGAGAAACCACCTCAGGGCAACCTGTCATAAAGGTAGCACACAAGTCGAAGGAAAAAGCCAGGCTCCTCAGACTTTTGTTTTGCTGATAGTAATAACCTGGGCAGTTTTCCTGGGGGACAATTTCATGCAAAGCCCCTCATGTCTGTGAGCACTTGGGAAAGAATGGTGTGATTATTAAGACCCAGCATGGGTTTTTCAAAAACAAGTCATGCCAGATGAATCTCATTCCTTTTTGTTAAAGTTACAAGCTTGGTGGATCAGGGGAATGCTGTGGACATGGTGTATCTTGAGTTCAGTAAGTTGACAAAGTTTTCCATGATATTTTTGCAGAGAAGCTGGTAAAATCTGGGCCGGACAATGTGACTGTTAGGTGGATTTGTAGCTGGTTGACTGGCCCAACCCAAAGTCTGCTCACTAATGGTTCCTTATCATTCTGGAAAAAAAGTGGGGCGCTGCAGGGTTGTGTCCTGGGCCTGTTGTTTATAGCATTTTTATAAACAACTTGCACGAAGGAATTGAGAGGATGCTCATCAAATTTGCAGATGACACCAAACTGGGAGGGGTAGCTAATGTTTTAGGTGACAGAATCGGGATTCAAGGTGATCTTAACAAATTGGAGAACTGGGCGAAAACTTAACAAAATGAATTTCAATAGGGACAACTATCGCGTTTTCCGCTTAGGCAGGAAGAATTAGCAGCACAGATATAAGATGGGAGATACAGTTTTCACCACTCGTGAAATGAGAGTAACAATGGCCTCTTTTAGAACTGTGTAAGTGGACGAGAAACGAATCACAACCAGCTTTGCTTGTTAAAAGGGCCAATAAAGCCGTAAAGGTAGGCAGGAATTGGGGTGTGAAAATATGGTAACCCATGTGTTTATGTAAGTTGTCGCTAATATAGTAGCTGCTGAGAAATTTTGGGCTGGTATTTTGATTTGAAATAAACAAGGATGCACAAAGTTGTGTTGTAAGGTCTTTTTGGCCGTGTTTAATAGACACAGCTGGGACCGTTCCTCCCTGGATGCTGTCAGCAGAACCAAGCTGAAGGGGAGCATTCATAGCTGAAGAGGCCTCCGCTGCCTGTTTAAAAGAAGAAGAAAGAACACATTTTTAATTCACTTGCTGAAGAAGATGGAGGGGAAGGGGAGGAAATGGAAGCAACATCTTCCAAGAGGCCGCAAGCCTCTGAGCAGAAGCTGAATCATGAAAGCAGGGCTAATGGAGGGAAAGGGTAAGCCAAGCCGTGGGCCTTGTAGGCGGCTCTCTAGGGAAGAGAACGGGAATGCAAAGGGCCTCTGTCGTGAGGCTATGATAACAGCCATGCTTGTAGGTCAGACATCCTGTTGTTCCCCAGGGCACCGGGTCAGGCAGACTGTTGCTTGCGGCTTAAGGGGAGGAGGGATATCTGGGCCGCTACCTTAGCTCCAGAATTGCAGGTACTGTTTATCCCAGCAGTGCTCTTGCACTGCATTCTGTAGAGTGGACTCTTTGAGGACAGGTGGGGGGATTTATGTTGTCTATTTGCGGCACTTAAAATATAAATAGGAAACAAGTTGTTTTCATTGTGCTGAAGAGTGCTTTTAAAGTGTTTGTGGAGGGCTGTTTAACTGCTGTATGAAAGCATGGCAAACATACCAGAATTGCTAAAAATTATAATAATAAGTATTCTTCAGTCATCTGTCTTCCTTAATCCCATTTTCTTGTCTTCTTCCCCCCTTTCTTTCCATTTTTATTGTTCCTCTCATATGCTTTTTCTCATTAGTTCTTACAGTCTTTCAAAGGGTTTAGGGTTGGGGGGTATTTGCTATGTAGGATAGTTTAATTTATTTCCTTTACATACTTGATGCAGCTTTTAAATGTGCTGTTTTGGTTGTTCTTACTGTAGTTTTAAACAGGGTTGATAGAAGTTGTCGTCATCATTAGGATGGTTAAATATTGCAGAAAAATGTGAATGTGTTCAAAACCAAGACAGTGTACATAATATACCTTTAAAACACATTTCCTTCCCTTAAATAATTATGTGCAGTGTAGTTTGTTAAGGGTTGCTGGCAATTGGATCTTGATGAGGGGTAGACTGCAATGCCCAGAATTCTTTGAGCATAAGAATATGTTTCAGTATGCTTTAAAGATATAGTGTGTACACCGCTTAAAATTTTATGGTAAGAGGAAATACTGGGTGTGGGGAGCATCCGATGGTTTTTTCCTGTACAACCAGAAGGAGCTTCTGCACAACTGTCATTTTACCAGGGACACTGAATGCTACTATCCATTGAGTCAAGTCTCTTCTTCCATTAACCTACAGACACAATTCAGATTTTATTCATGCTGTTAGCAGAGAGCAATAAACATGGCAAATGATTCCAGATGACTCAAGTGGGTGAGCCAAGCTGTGCTCCACAGGGCAGATAGTATCCTAATTAGCCTGTCTGACCTGTGGGAAAACACTGTATGTTGGCATGTCCAATCTTGAGTTCGATGCAAAATGTACATGACCTATCTTTGACAGCCTTTGTTCATTCAGGAAAGGCCTGTTCAGGAGAGGACCATTTGCAGTGGGTAAAAGATGGGTGCAGCACTTCTAGCTTATTTCTTCCTTATTCCAAACCACTCCCTTCCAGACCATCTTTTCTTCAGGGTGTGAGGGATGGACTAAGATTGTTCAGTTACTATTGTGGCCTTGGGAATTGTTCTGGGGTTTCCTGTCTGCCAGCCTCAACTACAGTAGCCTCCTGACTATTCAGCTGCCAACTCAAAGCCTGGAACTCGATCTGGCTCCTTAGCTGTTACCTCTGCCGCTTCCAACTCTCTTTCTGGATTGCTGCTGGATCCAGGGGTCACAACAGTTGCAAAGCATTTGTATAGCAGTAACTCTGAGCAGGGCTTTTAGTGTGGCTGCCCCCCTTCTGTGGAGCAGCATTTGATAAACAAGCACCCACTATCTGCACTTTCCAGAAACAATTGAATATATTTTTGCACAAACTAGCCTTCCTAGCTGAATGATTAGGTCCCTTCCACTTGTGTCTACTTGGCAATTTTTTTATTTGCTGTTTGTTGGTTTTTAAATCGTTTTATTGCATTTTGCATGTCATCTTGAGATGTATGTAAAGAAACAAACTAAAAAATAGCAGCATATGATTGAAGGTCATTCTTATCTGTAGAATACTTGTTGCTTAAGGAAAGAGGAAAAACATTGTCCTTCATTGCCTCTGGTAGTTGTTTTGGGAGTCTGTAATTGTTAATTTGTCACAAGGCTACACTTTTCATCTGCCTGCTGTTAGATTTAATCAAGAGAAATGAGCTAGAAACTCTGGGCTGATTCACACATGGTTTATTCAACTATGGTTTATTCAACCATGGCTTGTTTCATCATCTGAACCCTGCCCAGCAGTTTGTCATCTGCTAACAAACACTATCTAAAGTATTTATGTTGTAACCTTGGTTTATTTGACTATGGCTTAGCTGTATGCTCTAATTCAGCCCCCTTCTATAAACATGGTTTTTTGGCCACGCCACATACTAATTTACATAGGCACGAGGCAAGAGCTTTGGAGAAACAAACCATGGTTTGTCTTTGGGACAACACATGATTTGTTTAAAAACAAGCAAACATGACTTAGTGTTATGTGCAGACTAGGCTTCTATTATGCCCCAGTGTACTTATCCTTATGAAAAAAAGGAGTGTGTTTTCTAGTTCATGGTTTCCTCTATGCTTTATTAAAGCAAACACTATTTCAGCTGTGATACTATTTCAGCTGTTAGAGGCAGTTGAAAATCACATACTATAGAGGGTTCAGTTTGTTGTATTTACCTTGGGAAGAGCAGGGTCCCATGAGAGCTTTATATTTCCCAAGAAGGAAAAATGGATAGACACATGGATCTAATTCATAGCATTTCCAGTCCGTTTTGGAGCTGAGTCTTCTATGTAGGTGACTGCTTGCTGTGTGGGAAGTAATAACAGTCAGAAGATGAGGCCAGAACATAAAAGCAGTGAATTGAAGTTGTTGGCCCTTCCGGGAAACAAACTTTTAAAAAGATTGGGAATAAGAATATGTGGCAAGCCTCCAAACCTTTTGAAAATAAGCTAGAATGTGGATTTTTGTGTGTGCCTTTTTAAAAGTTCTTCACTATTTGGTGCTGAGCTACCTTGAAGGCTGTCCTTCATCGCCTTCAAGTGTGTCCCATTCCATCTTGTCTGTTCTTTCTACAAAAAAGAAATTTCAACCCTTAAAAAAAAATCCCAGGAAAGAAAAGTTTCCCCTCCTGCCCTTTTAACAAACATGACAGCTTTTGTGAAAAATACCTTCCTTTGGATCTGGTGTATAGAGCATGGGGGTGAAAATAAGGAGCAGTCAGAGGGAAGAAGACAGGCACCAAATGCACCATCAAAAATAGAATTATCTTCCATCCCAAAGCTTTGGGCTGGACTTGTCTGCCTGCATCTACCAGTGGATGGCAGTGACGGTGGGAGCAGGGGGTGGGAATCTCATACAAGCAGCAAAACACGCAAGGGTACATGAAACCATTCCATGCCTTGTGCCCCATTTTATAAGACTTTGCTACTGGTAGCTGGGGAAGGGTGGGAGGAAAGGGGTCTACAGAGTGGAAGTCAATGAATTATTTAACCTTTCAGCCCAAAGCATCTTAGGATCTGTAGTTTGTTAAGGGCACTGAGAGTTGTTAGGAGATCCCTATCCCTGTCCCAGAGCCACAGTTCCCAGAGTGGTTTAATAATTAAGTCCTCTTCCCAGAAGACGAAACCTGAGTAATTGTAGCTCTGTGAGGGGAATAGGGATCTTCTAACAGCTCTCAGCAGCCACAACAAACTATTGCCATTATAAGAGAACAAGTGGTGAGTTCCAGCACCTTTTTTTCTAGAAAAATAACACTGGCCTTAGTCCAGTAGAGTGGCCAACACAGGCCTTTTGGTGCCTAAGGCTGAAGATGCCTCCCTTCCTGTGTTGTAAAAATAGGATAATACATTAAATAGCTGACAGATTGGTTCCCTTTGTGGACACCCAAAGCTACTGCTTGAGGTGTTTCCTTACTCTGTCTACAAAAAGGGCTCAAGTTTTCCAACGTCTTTGGAATATAACTTCCCTCATCTCCCTCCTTTCTACAAACAAATGTAAACAGATTGCTTAGGGTAGCAGTAAAGACAGGAGGAGAATTGCTATGGGCTGCTATTTCTTTAAATGGATTTCTCTATTGGATAATAAACACACATTTGTTTCCTATTTTTCTGCATGGTCCACATGTGTCCCCCCCCCCCCGTCTGTGGAGATACCCCATTTCCAGGGCATTCAAACCTGGGAAAACGCAACTCTTCCCCTAATGTCACATTTGTTGCTATTGTGGCTGTTGTGCAGAATGTGATTATGCTTATTTTGTTTGTGAGGTGCAGTACAAGTCTTCCCTTCCTCATTTGCACTACCATTTATGAAAAGTCTTTTTTCAGATTTAAAACAAAGGTAAAGGCAGTGGCTGTGTTCACCCATCACACTAAGCCGTGGTTTAGTGCAACATGCACAGACTAGAACCAAAATAAGTGGCTTGGTGGAGGAGAGAAAAGCTATTGTGAGTGTGTGTCTTGTGTGTTCCTGCTCCCCATCCCCTCTCCTCCTTCTGCATGGCCATGAGGGAAAATTTAGAAGCTTCTGCTCTTTGTTTTGGTTAACTGTAGTTTGTTATATTATCTGGCAGGATAAACTGTGATTAACTATGGTTAGTTTCAAGGCAGCCAACCGCTAACAGTAGCTTATTGAAACTGACTATACTTAATATTAACAATGATTCCTGGTCCTGACAACATGCAAACAGTGGTTAATGTAAAGCAGAAGCAAATGAGGGGGCATGGGGAGTGCAGGTGCCCACGGTCTACTCCAGCTCATTTCTGCTTATTGCACTACCATGGTTTAGCATGATGTGTGAATTCAGCTTCCTGTTTAGGAGTTTGCATCTGGCTCAGTTTTTTCTTTTAAAAAAGTAAAATAGTAAAGCTATTGCCTGCCCCCTCTGCACATGTATTACATGATGTAGGGTTTCAGTTTTGGTAAGCGAACAATATTTGGATTTATGTGTAATCATAATATGAAGCTTTCATGTAGGCCTGTTGAAGGCACCACAAAATACATTGCCTACATTAGCAATATCAAAGACCTACCATGGACACTGTGTGTTAAATGTGGTGAAATCGGTATTGTTCTAGGGACAGATTTTTCTGCAGGAGCTTAACTTCATTGTTAGCGTATATGTGGGTGAAAATCCTTTGTATTGGACACTGCAGTTATTGACCGAGCCGAGCCTTTAGTTTTTGTATATTCTTCTTCTTTAAATATCCCTCCCCATGTCGCTTTTGGTCCTTTATCCAAGGTTCAGAGGGTAAGGTTTATTGATGTTGTCTCATTCTGCATTGTGCACTGAACAATTGAACAGTTTCAGTAGATGAGTCCATTGATAAATCACACACACACAATCAAGTAACACAATTGGAACTGAAGGCTACCAGTGTTGTGCACAATCATACAAGATCTATCAAACTACAAGAAAGAAGATTCCACCTAAACATTAGGAAGAACTTCCTGACAGTAAGAGCTGTTCAACAGTGGAATTTGCTGCCAAGGAGTGTGGTGGAGTCTCCTTCTTTGGAGGTCTTTAAGCAGAGGCTTGACAACCATATGTCAGGAGTGCTCTGATGGTGTTTCCTGCTTGGCAGGGGGTTGGACTCGATGGCCCTTGTGGTCTCTTCCAACTCTATGATTCTATGATTCTATGAACACTGATGCGCATGCATGCACAGTTGACTCAGATATGAAAATTCAGCGATACTGGTATACTGATTATGCAGTGAACTCCATGTTGTTGTCCTTCCACAGAAGGAAGGCAGGATGCTGTGATGCAGTGTAATAAAATAATTCATGGTTGCTGCAAATTTGCAAGAGTTCCTTGCATGCAATGCAAATGGGGAAGGGAACTGGGACATCTGCAAGAACTAAGCTGTTGTGTGACTTGTGTAATGCAGTTCATTATCAAGTTAAGTGAATCTAGATGGCTGCTAACAGAAGCAGTTGATCTTCTTGGTTTTTTTAACTAGAATCCTGAGATACACTAACTGGAGGCAGGTACAAATATATGCATTTAGGATTAAATGATTCTGATCCCAGGAATTTGTTTTGAACACCAGGGACGAACTGAGTGCATGTCCTTCCACAGAAAAAGGCACTCCTAGTTGCACACATGCAAACACCACTTCCTTCATTTCAGCAATATAATCTGGGGGTTAAGTCATAATTTGGGGGTAGAACCCAGTCTACTTTCTGCCCTACCCTATTCTATCTCTTCTTGCTAGTATTCTGGATGCAGCTGTAAATAATAAGCATGTTCAAGTTTTAAAACAGTCTATACACACACAATGTAAAATTGATGTTAAGCTTTTGACCTGGTACTGAATTAGCAGGAGAAGTGGGACTGTCTGTGGGGCACAGCAAAAAGTGTGTGTGTGTATTGGCCCCCTTTAGCCTGGGATTTAAATTCAGCACCAGTCAGTCTAGTGCCTGGAAGGTGTTTGCCTGTACCCCCAAAATAAAGGGCATCTAGAAGATCTAGTGAAAACTCATTGTTTTAAGGATTTAGATGCTGTAGGTTGCAACCGTTGTTAATCCTACTCAGAGTAGACCCATTTAAATTAATGCACATGACTAACTTGAGTCCATTAATTCCAGTAGGACTCAGCTGGACACGACACCGTATGTTTGCTCCTTAGTTTGTTGATAAAGAAATAGGTTGGTTGGGTAGACGGGGGCATTTGAGGTTTTTTTTTTTTTTTACAGGGAATGGGAAAAGTGAATTGTCAGGAGCCTTTTTAATATGCTTGTCAGCATCACAGGGCTGGTCTGCAGTAAATAAATAACCAAAAGCTTGGCTAGGAATGGCGACTGACCTTTGTTTCACTTCTGCTGCAAAAGATGATTTAAACATAATAACCCCGAAGCAGAATTGCATCCACAAGAGATGCTCCATCTCCCAAAGGATTTCATGGGTTATTTTGTTCAATGACCAGAGGCAACCTTTGGGGGAAATGTATGGCTAAACAGTTCTTTATCTTCTGGGTTCTGCCTCATCATCCACTGGTTGTTTTTCCTTCTCTCTCTCTCTCTCTCTCTCTCTCTCTCTCTCTCTCTCAGGCAGCTGCATTCAGTAAGATCCTGCTGCTTGTAAGCCCTTGTCACTCAGAAGTAACTCTTGATAGAGAGTATTCTTTTTTTACTGCCTGTAAAAGGCCCAGCCCAAAGGCCATTGAAGCAAGGAAAAATAAGCTCCCATTGATTCCGGTGATCCTTTTGGGTCGGGGCCCAGCATTTTAGCAAGTCTGGTTATGTTTCTCTGTTGTTGTTGTTTTTTTTTTTTTGCTTCCGAAATCTCTGGCTATGAAATATGCAGTGTTGCAGTACAATTCACAAGACACTTAATAATGCAAGCTTTCCGAGGAGTGGCAGAATAAAATCAATGATGTTGGAAAGAAGATCAACTTAGCTCAGCCATGAGTTGAATTAAAAAAATATATTAAAAAAATTAACCACAGATCTCAACTCTTTCCTGTTAGACACACAGCACAGGCTGCAGTCTTTAACACATTAGCACTGCAATCTAAACCCTCTCTGTGCCATGCTGGGAAGGAGGGTTTGGATTGCATGGACCTGCCCCTCTCTTCCCAACCTCTGGCCATCGAGTGATGCCATTGTCACTCAGCCAGTTCAGCCTCATTCCACTTAGCGAACAGGTAGACTACGCATAGGCAACCTTCGGCCCTCCAGATGTTTTAGCCTACAACTCCCATGATCCCTAGCTATCAGGACCAGTGGTCAGGGATGATGGGAATTGTAGTCCAAAACATCTGGAGGGCTGAAGGTTGCCTATGCCTGAGGTAGAAGTGCTGTTCCTGACAGCAGCCTATGGAAAGCCTTCTGGAGAAAGGGGTGAGGCAGCCCCACCACTATCATATGACTGCACCAGGTCCAATCTGGCCCTGATTGCTATACCAGCTTGAAGCTGGTTCGGCAATTTGCCTGCCCCCTGACTTAGCAGGGCTGCAGGTATGGACACTCCATTACTTTGCTAATCCTTTCCAGATGGCGACTTAAGTTTGAATTTCACTCTTACTCGGGAATAAGCCTTGCAAATTCTTTCATATCATGGATCTAGCCCACTTGGAATAGTGAAAACTTTTGTCTTGTGAAGGAATTTGACTACATTAACAACTACGTTAGGTAAAAACAGAAGACCCACAGGCTACTCTGTTACCCTCTTTCAGGCTACCCTCAAGTACCCTCTTTCAGCAGCACATTTCGGAATAGTATTGTACAGTGCAATCCTTGAAAATAAGCAGGGCTGTCAAGCAGTTAGGGGATTTTAAGTCAATTAATTGTTCATATTAGTTTTGATCATCTAATCAACCAATAGGTCAAATTTGCTTTTGAGTGAAAAACTAACAGTTCTAAAGAAAATACGCTTTCTTGGCTTTTAGATGGTGGCTTATCATCAAATGGTATTCTCTACTGCCACACGGAACAGGAATGCCTCTTTTAAGATGGCACTTGCCATCTGAAGTTGTTTTAAGGGCAACTATTAAAAATAATTTAAATACACCAGCCAGTTAATCTGGGGTCGCTTTTCAGTTAACTGAGTACAGCAATAGAATAAATATCAGAACCCCAAAATAATGACTATTTACCCTTTATATTTGCCCCATGAGCTTTTCTTGTTTCATGGAGTGGGAAGAACCCTTGAAAGATTTTATTTAAGAAAACCTTTATGTACATGGATTTTCCTTTAAAAAAAAAAACAATGCGCGTTTCTATTATCCTGGCTGAAACCCAGTGCCCCTGATTACCATGAAGCTGTTTACAAGGTTTAGGTTAATTGGATTTCTTAACTACTTCCCAGGGCAGAAGTTACAGCATGGCTGGAGTTCAAAAAGCAGAATACAGCCTGGATATAAATGGGAGAAAGCAGCTTTGTTAATAAATCTGCTAAGCAGAGTGGTGAGGGAAGAAATGAGAGGGCCTGTGTTTTGGTACAATATAGGCCTCTTTTTTCTATATCTCGGCCACTCCCAGTTCTGTCCTTCCTTATTCGACAAGAGATAAGGATCCATCTCGATACCTTGTGCTTTCAGTGGGAAGAATAATTGAATATAGCTTATGTGTTGCATGGTTGCCTCAATGGATAGGAAAGATATGAGATCAGGGCCCAGTTTTCTCATTCTTTCTCTCCTCACCACCTTCTCCATCCTTTGCTCTTTTTTTAATGGCACAACATTGCACCCTCCAGGTGTGACACATAACTGCAGTCTTCGACCTCAGACTGATTTGTTTTGTTATTGCTGTTGGGAAATCATAAACTCTCATTTAGTTAACCCTCTTTCTTTTGTTCTTTTCAGGCTTCTGAAGGCTCAGAGAAGCTGTTCTCCCCTACAGCAACTAAAGGTAGGTAATTTTGAAGAAATACTTCCCTGATGTTTTGTTGAGCTGCTTGTTGTTCATCTGAAGACATATTTCCAGGGCATGAAAACTACAAGATGCATTATCCATCCAGGTATAACCAGCAATACTGGGCTTAAGAGGCAGGCTGAGCTTTGGATCGCTCAGTTTGCCCTGGAGAACTCTGCCCGTTGTAAGATATCTCAAGAGGCAACGCCCCATTGATTCCTTTTGCCCACTCTTTTCTCCAGGTCAGCCATGATTTTGTTGTTGTTGTTGTTGTTGTTGATTACGTCATTGGTGTAAAACTACCTTGTTCCGACCCTCAAGTGGATCATGCTTTTCCAGCCTAGGGCCACACGAGTGGAGGCGGCACCCTTCCTGCCATCTTTCTAGGGTTTTCAAGGGAGAAAGAGAGAAGACAGACACATGCACAAGGGGTAGACAGGCACACCTTTTATTTTACTTTATATATATTTATGCAGACATATCTATAAAAAATTAAATGAGCTTTTGGAGGACTTTTCCGGGATCCTGAGTCATCACGTATCTGTTGTTGTGTCAGCTTGCTGTGGATTTTGTTGTAAGTTTTTTCTTTCCTTACAAAGGTGGTAGTATTTTATTTATTTATTTATTTATTTATTTATTTATTTATTGCTGCCAATGTGAATCCTACTCTGAACAGACCTGCTGAAAATAGTAAACATGATTAACTTAGGTCCATTAATTTCAATGGGTCTGCCCCGACTAGAACTTAATTGGTTACAACCCTAAGACTGCAGCCTTAATGCATGCTTAGCTTCAAGTGAACCTATTCTGAACACAGCAGGCCTGTGCTCCAAATAAACATGAATAGGATTTGAGTGATTTTGTGGGTCCCGATACCTTTTCTGTTGAGTCTGAAAAGGTTGACAAAAGACTTTTTCGTATTTATTATTTTGTACACAAAATGCCTATATTTGAAGGTGGGAAAACAAACTCAAAGCAATAGGTAACCATAGGTTTCCAGTGGGCATATCCTGGCACGTGTTTTGTTTTCCAGTATGGCTTTAACTGTCCACAACCATGAAATGGGCTTGGTTCAAATGGCTTTCTGCCAGATTTGGTCCTCTTCCCTTCCCCAGCCTTGCTCCCTGCCAGGAAACAATCATTAAACATAAAAGTATAGAGAGGTCCTCATCTGAGGGTGGTGAGCAGCGGCTGTTTCTTTGCTGTTTCTTGGCATGAGGCACCGCAGACATTTCTTCCTGGTGCAAAGGGAGTGAACTGTTCACTGCTGAGGCCTTTACAATATATCCTCCCTGTGAATAAATCAATGGACAAATAAGAAAAGGCTGTTTGTTTTGGCACCCAGCTTTCACACACATTGGTCTCTAAGACAGTCTCTCTTTCATATTCTTTTTCTCTCTTCTTTCTCTCTCTCTTTCCCCCCACCCCCTTCCAATTTTCTGTCTGAAAGACAAGCCATTTACTTCAGGCCACATAGGAAACAAGGTTGCTTGAATTATGGACTCCAAAAGGTTAATAATTCAGGGTACTGAGGCTCTACAGCAGGTGTAGCCAACGTAGTGCCTTCTGAATGTTGTGGGCCTGTAACTCCCATCAGCCCAGCCAGTGTAACCAATGGCCAGGAATGATGGGAGCTGCAGTCCAACAACAACTGGAGGGCGCCATGTTGGCTACCCCATTCTCTATGTGGTACAGCTCCCTCCTTTCCATCAGCACCCAGAACCTTAAGGAACCTTGCCTTGGAGCTACCTATCTCTTTATCTGCTGCTTTCTGTACTTGAAGCTCCAGAAGTATTTCTAGGAGAGGGGTGGGGAATACCATGCTGGAGTCCTGTGTGGCCCTGCCACTGCTCCATCAAACCTGGCCCACTTGGTACCACTCCTTGTCTTTAGCCACAGGTGCTGCTTCTGTAAAGGAAAGTGCCTTTGAGCACGTCCAGCAGGGCTTTCCACTTGCCACTGAGCAACTGTCCCAAAATACTTAGGATGAATTCCTTCCGGGCCCTAAGGTGTGATTCCCATGCAGGTCTGAGCCTTGGGGCCTCTTTGTTTAGAAGTTAAATGCTGTCCCCTTGACCGCATTCTGAGGACACCGTCCACAGATTTATTAAGGGACTTCTCACATTCCACTGCTGAATATCATGATAGTATTGTGCTGTGTGGGGTTTCAGGGCTGAAATCCCTTGGGTCTTTCATGTGTTGGTGTTTTGCGGCTGCCACGTGTATTTGTGGCGGGTTCCTCTTAGCCACCCCATCCCAAATGTCCCTTGCCATAATGCTGCATGACCATGAAGCCTTGCTCAGTAGGGTGTTGTGCCATCACTATTCTAGGGCATTCTGAGCAAGGAATATTTCTTACAGAGACATTGAGCTGCCATTTATTTTCTAGACCCAATTCAAAGTACACATGCTTGTAATTAAAACCCTAAGCGCTTTAGGCCCCATATATCTGATAGACCACCTCCTTCCCTACAGACTCTCCTGGGTGTTAAGATCAGCTGAGGGCCCTCTTGGTTGTTCTGGCCTTGGTCAGAAGTTCAGGGTGGTTGCAGCCCAGAAGAGAGCATTCTCTCCGGCAACCCCCAAGTTTTGGAATTTCCTCCTCCACAGAGGTGTGTCTGCTACTTTCTTTATATAGCTTTTCGTGAGTACTGAAGGGGCACCTCTTTCCCCCAACACCTGAGATGTGTGTTCGGGACCCACTCTATTCCTGTGACTATGATTTATTTTAACTGTTTTTGATTCTGATTTTAGGTTATTGTAACCTACTCTGGGACTTACTGGTGAAGGACAGATAATAATAATAAATGGGGGGAGGAGATGAGGGGTGCCGTCCCTTTCCCCTAAAGCCCTGTCCACACCGCTAGCATGAGAAATGTGCTATGCCACTGGTGTTAGATATTTGTTTGCATCATCCACTGGGCATTGCAATTAGAGTAAAAAAAAATCAAAGATATGTATATAAACAACTAAGCAGGTAAAATTACCAGACTAAATTAAAACATAAGTCATTGCAATTTGTGTGCTGATATAAACATAGAAACACCACTGTGCAGATGAAATTGCCAAACTCAATCAGAATTTAAAAATTACATAGTTTAAAACTCAGGGCACTGCAGTTTTTGCTGCCACCAGCTAGTCTTTATCTCCAAGGAGAAAAGCCATGTAATAAGCGCCTAGACTCCCAGGTTGAGACTCTAAAAACAAAGTGATTAACTCTTTATGCAAATCTCCACACAAAGAGACAAACAACAAAATATCAGCTACAGTTTTGACACTGCCATCTCCACATGGACATATCCAGTTTTGTAATGGGATTCTCTTATAATATGTACTGCCGAAGGCAGGCATATTCAGTTGTGCACTCAATAAATTATATTCAGGTATGTTAGATCTTGTTGATAACAATGCTACCGTATCAAGAGGACTAGCTGGGTAACAAATCGTACAAAGGACTCAATTTTCTCATTGCAGACAGATTATTTTCAAGCAAACATTGCCTCAGTATGTCCTTTGCTTTGTTCAAACCTAAATGTAATAACTCATGTGGTGATAGGCCAAAGACATAGCCGCTGCTGGTGGCTCACCTGGAAAATTACAGAAATGCCTTTCTTATTTTTCCACCTGCAAATGGGACAGCAAAATAGGTGGGGGTAGATAACAGCTGGCAGATTTTGGCTTGACACTGTTTTTGTACCTAACTGACCTCACTTTCAGTGCTGAGGTCCAAGTGTTGAAAAATGTTCCTGTCTTGCACTCAAACGAGCCTTGTAGATTTGCATGCTGCAATAATTAATATGTTTGTTGTTGTTTGTTGTTATACTTGCTTAATATTTAAAAATCAATAAATATATATTTAAATGGCCTAATAGATAAGATCCCCAAATTTACTTCATGGAAATCATCATCATCCTCTGGACTGATAGAGGAGTGATGAAAAGCTATATTTCTAGGTAGGGTGAGAAGAGGGGGCTTCACTCATCTACTTGCCTGCCTGGTTTCTTAGATCAAGGATTCCACCTCTCTCATTCCAGCCCAGCCAGCCACTCACTTGTAGGCAGTTCCTGGCCATTAATGGCTAACAGACTTAAATATAAGGTTGCCTCAAAGTCTGGTGCCCTTCAAGTGAAAAAGCCCTACCAAAGGGCTTTGAGTCGAGTAGCCAGCTCATACAGTAACTCTAACATCTTTGGTGTTCTACCGTAAAAAGAGCCAATAAATCTCTGATTTTAAAGTGAGCTGTGGCTACTTCTTGTTAGCATTTTTTTACTCCTCTTTTAGAGAGGATGGACTCTCTGAGCTTTAGACTATCTAAATAGAGTTTCCAAATACTATGACTTTCAGAATTTCATGTTGGGAATCTTAGGTGACGTACCCATGCAGCAGACATGTTGCCCCCAGTTCCAGTCACCACACAGGCAGATTAAGGTCCAAATAGTTTACCGCTGCAAAAGATAAAAGCTTCAGTAATACAGTTCTGGATATGCATACAGCTTGTAGGCTTTGCAGATACATCTAAATACTAATAATTTCTGTTGCTCCAGCAATTTAAGACATAACACAGACTCGCTAATGAGTTGACATCCTATAATCACTTGGCCGTTGCCATAGTAACTAGCTTGGCTGACCAGGCACCTGTTGGTTTTATTTCATATATAGGGTGATTTATGCCCATGAAGGACGTTGACTCTTTCCTCCGTGTCCAGTTCCTCAAACATTTCAAACTGGTTTAACTTTCATAAGTGTCCTCCAAGTAGCCCTGCCTAAGCACCATAGATTTGTGACGGAGCAGGGAATCTCTTGTCCCCTTGCAAAACTACAGCCCTTAGAGTTCACTGGGGCAAACAGCTGAGCCGGGTTTTGAATTGGTATGTTAGCTTGGACATAAATGAAGCTCTGACGGCAAATCACAGTAGTTGGCAGTCCTTGCTGCTAACTGCCAAAATTGCATATGGTAGAAGTAGTAGTAGTATTTGATTTTGACCTATAGACACACACACACACACACACATGCCAAAGGTTTCCACACACCCTTTCCATTCACTGCCTTCACTGGTATTAAAGTCTGATGTGCCGTCACTTCTTGAAGACTGTGGACCACCCAACCCCAAAAGAAAAAAACCTGTAAGGATCTCTTCACCATCATCTCTTTTAGCATTGTCCACTGGATGTATTAAAAGGATCGTCATTGTTCCAGAGCATTTTAATTCCATAGAACTTGATAGACACCCTTTACTAGGGAGAAACCCCAGCTTCTTAGAGCTACTTAAACCCTTCAGAGTAATGGGCTTAAAAAAGAATCTGACCAGTCAGTACAGCCTTTGCTGAGCAGAAACCACTTTTCCTCAGCAGGTAGCCTCTAATTGTCAATGTGGGATGATCTGCAACTGCCTGCCCATGTGGGCTAACAGCTTGCAATCCTTTTGAAGTCTCTGCCTTTTATTTTATTGTCTTTTTTATTTTGTCTTCCTGGCCACAGAATAGTGCCTCAGGCCAGCAAGAGAGATTTCTTGTTAAGAGGACTCTGAGGTTTTGACTAGCATGTCTGATCCAGGAAAGAGACCGTGTTCTTTGGAGATCAGGGCTGCATAATTCTGTTGCCTTAAGGGGACTGAGTGTTTTCCTATGTTCCCCCCACTCCCCTTTCCTTCCCTGCTGTGCTAAACTGTCATAGTAAATCATTTTAAAAACTAGAAATGCAAAACCTCCAGAGATAGGGCATGCTGCTTCAGAATGGATACCTTATTATTTCAAGAAGGACTTGGGGGCGTGGGAGGGTTTGGAAATGGATGGTTACTTCACCTGGCTCCCGGCAGGCTTCCAGTGAAGTGGAAACTAACACAGGCGAAGCTGCTCTCAGCATATACAGTACTCTGCAGCCTTCTGTTTTTGTCTAGGGAAATGAGCTTGGCGGAAAGAGATCCAGGCTATGCCCCCGCTGCTGCCTGTGGTCTGACCCTGGGCAAGTTCTTTTGCTTCTGCATTTCCTCTGTTCCTCCCCACTTGTTTCTCTTGTCTTCCTTAGAGGCATGGAATTCGCCAGCGAGATGAAATATTTTATTGAGGCCAACCAGTAATGGAGATTGCTAATTAGATTTCCTTTTGGCCGGGAGTGGGTGGTTCTTGCTGGATCTCAGTTTACACAAATGAAAAGTAACCTGGAAAAAAAAATCAAATGAAAACAGTCCGTCATAATTAGCAGCTGTTCCAGCACTTCGTCTGAAATCTAAATGTGTGGGAGCCATCCCTTTCAGGCCTGGCTTTTAATGGTCCGAGTACTATATTGCCTGATTAAAGCTTGATAAATCTCTTAGGCAGCTGGTTGACCAAGTGCAAGAAGTGGAGGCACAGAATCAGGGAGTCTCTTTATGTGGAAAGTAAGGAGAGCTGGTGTGGTGTCATGAAACAGGACAGCCCCGGTTCAGAACTTTGTTCAGGTATATGAAGCGCATTGACCTTGGGATGGTTACTATTTCTCAGCCTAGCCAACTTTACAGGGTTGTTTTGGGGATAAAATTTGGACAAGGAAAAAATAATAATAAGCAGCCCTTACTTTATCTGCCTTCTCCTGATTTTTAAAGTCCAGTTCCATTTCACAGAAATTGTAGGTACATTTCTTTGAATGCTGTGTATGTGTGTTTTTGTGTTGTATGGTAGCCATCCCCATCGTTTGTATCTGTACATGGTTTCATATTCCTATGGAAGACATTAAGGCAAGATAGATAGAGAAGTATGTGTTTCTCGTGTTGTAAGAAATGCTGCAGATACATTTGCGGCACAGATATTTGTCTGTTGGTCTCTAGAAGATGTGAAGCATCCTAGGGATGTGGAATTTCCACTCTGGACATCATCTTATCAGAGTGTCTCCTTGCTGTGTCACACTCACTTGGGTTCCAGTTTGCATCCAACTGGGTGAGAGACTCTCAAGAACCGAGGCACGCCATTCTAAGTATGTTTGGGACTGTTATCCAGGGAAGGCTTATTCATACTGAAAGAGTGGACAACCAAAATAGGCCATAAGCATTCATTGCTTTACATCACAATTCTGTGCATGTCAACTCACATACAAGTTCCACTGTGCTCAGTGGGGCTCACTCCCCAGTTGTACAGTTAAATAGCCTGGATTTTTTCATATTGATCATAGGGCCCGGCTCCTAAAGCTGTAGCTCCATCACTGTTCACTGGTCCATTGTGGAAGCATAAGAAAAGTGCTACTAGGGCAGACCATAGGTCCATCTAGACAAGTGCTCTGCTTCCCACAATGGCCAATAAGATGCCTCTGGAAAGCCCACAAGAAGGTTTTCAACCTCTCTTCCTAATAGTTGCTCACCATCAACTGGAATTCAGAGGCATAGAATCCCAAACATGGAAATCTCCATGTTGAGAAACATCTCCTCTCTGGATTAGTGTGATCTCGTGGCAGTGAATTCCATAAATCAATTCCTCACCTTCTTCATATTCTGTGACTGCACAGCTGGTCACATGAGGACCTAAAGCAGAGCGGGGGAACCTGCAGCCCTCCAGATATTGTTGTCCTACAACAACAACAACAACAACAATAACAATAACAATAACAATAATAATAATAATAATAATAATAATAATAATAATTTATTATTTATACCCCGCCCATCTGGCTGGGCCTCCCCAGCCACTCTGGGCGGCTTCCATAAAAACCAAAAATACAGTAAAATATCACACATTAAAAACTTCCCTGAACAGGGCTGCCTTAAGATGTCTTCTGAATGTCAGGTAGTTGTTTATCGCATCTCCCATCTTCCCTGACCAGTGGACTCAGTGGCTGTGGCTGATGGGGGCTAACAACATGTGGATGGCCATAGGTCCCCTGTCTCTCTTCTGACAGTACTTAGATCTGCAGCTCAGTCCTGTACATTAGCACCAAGATTCCCTGCACCATTTATTCACCGACTCTCGCAACTCATACCACTCTTCTGTTAAGGCCCAGTGGAAAATTCACAGCCCCACACTGAGGTTAGTTTTCAATCGGTGCCGTTTGTCTCATGTCAGGAAAGCTCAACTTACATGGGCAAAAAATGTCATCAGGACCAACAGCTGAGGGAGAGAAGCAATTTATGGTTTTAATATCAACACCAATCTAGTATTGTCTAAGACAAGACAGCAATATCGAACCTCTCCGCAACTTAACCCAGCCGTCGCCAGCTGAGTATTTTCCACTGTTAAGCTGGTATACAGTGTTCCTTTGTAGTATCAGGGTGAAAAGTTGAGTTGTAAACATTTCTGCACTCTCTGGTGGGTGGCAGGTCTGTTATTTTAAGGTTATTGGGGTACGCTGCTACATTCCTGTCACTGGGGTGAGAATAAATAGAAGCAATACTGCGGGAGATAGAATGTACTTAATTATTTATTTGAGCATTACAGACTGAAATTGCTTTTTGATTTAAAGCGTCCAAGCCACGGCTGCGTTTTTGGAGTTGAGAGAGAAGCTACGTGCTCATCCCATTACCTAGGGTAGCATAAATGTCTCTGTGCAACTGCCATTCCTTGGTAGAATTGGTTCATTTCCTGAAAATATTTCACATTTTAAATGCAGCACAATTAAATATTCTGGAACGTTAACAGCGTGTGAGGGCTTAAAAGGGGGGGAGGGAGGGAGGGAAAGCCCTTAAACAATAAACAATTTCTTCTCACTAGTATAAATGTTATAGAAAGAATGGTTTGTTTTCTTTAATTATAGAGTATATATTGGGAGGGTTCTGAGGGGGTCTTGTAACGAGGAGAGAAAAATAACCAACATGCACGGTTCTGCCTCAGCAGACAAGTTTTACATGTTCGGTTTGTGTGAAAGTCAATTAAAAGAGGCTATCGGGTTATGAGCAAAGGCGTTTTAATAAATAATTCCAACCTTTGACTAATAACAGTTTATATTACCTTGAGCTAAAAGAATTTTTAAAAAGAAAAACTGAATGGGCTCTTCATCTTTTCCCATGATTGTTTACCTTTCCCTCTCATTCGTTTCAATAAACATTTGCTTCTGGCTAGACTCCCTTTGTGCTCCCGAGTTTAGATTTACAGTTCAGTAAGGGCCGCAGCTCAGTGGCAGAGCATCTGCTTGGCATGCAGAAGGCTCCAGGTTCAATACCTGGCATCTCCAAGTAGGGCTGGAAGAGAACCCTGTCTGAAAACCCTGGAGAGCTGCTGCCAGTCAGTGTGGACATAAATCATGTTATTTATGTAGCTCTAGTACTGACCTGCCCATGAATTACACCAGAGTGTGCAGCCATCATCTGCAAACACGACGCCCAGCAAAACACTCACTGCTGTTATTGAAAGGCAAATGCATTCTGATGCTTTGTGTATTTGTAACTCTCTCTCTTTTTTTTAATGCCACTGGATTCTCTGTTCCCTGCTTACCTTTTACACTCTTAGAGCCACACGCATAACTTTTGAGAAACGGTTTGACAAGTTATCAATATTAATCTGCCTTTAGTTGTATAATAGCCCATTAGGGATTCCTGCAGGCAGGCAGAGTAACCCTGTGCTTGGTGCAGGTCACTGGCGTAATAGAGGCCAGACCAGCAATTGACAAGTAATTTGACAAGTCAGCGGGGGGAGGGAAGCTTTGGGGGTGCCCAGATAAGAAGAGGGGGGTACTGGAGTTTCCCCCCCATCGTCCAGGTCATCTTGTGTTTCCTTCTGCTCAATCAATGAAAGTGATCAATGCCATCACAGCACACACTTTAATTGCAGATGGGTCCAGTTTCCCTTTTGTGTGCAACCCTGATGCTGTCTAAAATTCTTGTGAATCAGTGATTTCCTTCTTGTGGAAGTGAGGTCAGCTGGAGCAGAGAGAATACTATTAACAAGCTGCCGTCTCAGCCCCCCTGCAGACTGATGCACAGTTCTTTCCCCTGAAACCTTCCCCCAATCTTGGAATCATGGGGCGTGCGGTTGATGAGCAGGAAGCGCTCTCTCCCGATCAATCTGTGCGGCGAGCAGTAATAGTTCATTCTCCACAGCAATCCCAGGGTTGACATGTGGTATGTTTCAGTAATTGATTTTTATATTAGCTTCATTTTGAGATGTGTAAATCCCTATATTGCTCACAGCAGCCTGTCCTGTCCTATCCTGAGTGAATGAGGTTGGATCGTGGGGGCATCCTTCATGCCCTGACAACTCCTGCAATTTCATTTTTGCGTATAATTCATCCTAGAAATGCACACTCATGTGTGCACACACACACACACCACAGTATAAGCTTCAGCCTCTGTTTATCTGATTGCTCTTCTGCCTGAGATTTACAACACTGTTGATGCTGTTAATTCCACACCTTTCTACTGTGAAAGGACAAGTTTTTTCAAAATGGGAGACACAGGCAGTTTCGTTGCTGCTGAAAGATGCTCGTTCCTCGCTGCCGCCATGCAAGAGCATTGTTTGTGGGCTGATGCATGTCGTTCCTAACATGGTGTGGTTTCTACTGTACTTCGCTGCAACATCGCCTGAGTAGTATTTGGACAGCATGGATTAAACGGGTGGTTGTTGTAAAACAAATCTATAGACCACTTCACAGCATAAAGCCTTCATAGCGGTGTACGTGGCAAAAACAGAATAAAACACAGTGATACAAGCAACAGAAACAATAAAATCATTACAACAAACTCAATCAACAAAACTGTCCATACAGTCTCTGAAAACAATGAAACAATTTCATCAGATATAAAATTGATCGTGTGGAACATTCCTGCTGTCAGTGATACACCTTCCTAGATACCAAAGGTGCAGAAATGGAGCAAGCAACCTGGATTTGTCCATTGTGTGTAATTATGTTCTTGAATCATGATGGCAGGGCCTGCCCTGTTGTTGTTGTTTTTGTTGTTGCTGCTGCTGCTATGCTTATATTTATTTATATCCCACCTTTTCCCCTGACAAGAACTCAAAAGTGGCCTACAGCTAAAATAGAAACAGCTAAAAACATAGGGGGGAAATCATTAAAATTCAATTAGTCATTAATAGAATGTTTATGTGTGTGTATAAGATCTATTACAACATACAGATCATTACAGTAAAAACAAAAACCCAACAGCACCAGTCCTTTCCTTAAAAATAGTCAGTTCCCCAAAGCCTTTTGGAACAAGGAAGTTTCTACCTGCCAGCGGAGGGACAAGGAGGGAGCCACTCTTAATTTCTCTAGGAAGGGAAATTCTGGGAGCAGCCACTGAGAAGGCCCTCTCAAGAGATGAGGCAAGGTGAGATTTGGGGTGTCATAAAAGGGCTGCAAATTATTATTTACTTTTGTAATTTTACTCAGAGTTGGAGACATTACTGTGAGATTTTATGCCCCAATTGCCAGAACAAGTTGACTGATCTTGACTTTGGTTGGTGTGTGTGTGTGTGTGTGTGTGTGTGTTTGTGATTGCTGCATTGCCTCAAGCAGCAAATAGTCTTGGACAAGCCCTGCCAGCGTGACATTGGATCCAAATCCACATTTGGGTGTCTGAGGTTAGAAAAACTGCCCCATCCCAGTAAAATCAAAAATAGTAAATTAAATTAGTTCAGTATTTAAACACTGTGTTTTTATTGTTTAAAATTACCTTATGTGCACACAATAAAAGTCAAGCAGGTTTTAGACTTTTTAAATAAATTAAAAGGACAAGAGGTTTTGACTCCTCAGTGGAGTTAGTTCCAGTAGCAATTCTACAATAGCCGTGAATAGTTGTGTACATTGTGTCCTTCTCCTACCATATGTGATAGAGAGCAGCTTTGGCTGTGAAAATTCTGTCCTGCCACTTTAGTTCTAACTATGGCTTATAGTTAGTGGTGGTTTGTGGTCACATAACTACTAACGATAGTTGCACTGAATGCAGGTGGCATATCAGCCACGGTCCAAACTCTGTTATGTGTAGTGTAGGAATCTTACTGGGTAGGGTCTCGTAGCTTCATGTGCTCACAGGCAGGACTTCCATAGTCAGCTGGGGCGAGTGGAGCTCTGCAAGGGGGTTGGACTAGAAGACCCTTGGGGTTCCTTCCAACGCTATAATTCTGTGGAGTGCAGGAGACACTCGCCTGGTGTCACCCAACAGTGGAAGAGCCCTGCTTGCTTGCACAGCTCTCGGTCACAGACATTCTGTGCTTTAATAATAAGCAAAGCTGTCTTTCTAGTAGACCCATGGACAGATGTTTTCATCTTTTAAAAAAACCCACAAACAGACCACCTCTTTGGTTCCAAATGTTTGAATTCGAACGCATTCCTGCTTCAAGCATTTACTTAGCCAAGGAAATGTTCTCCTTTCCTCACCCTGTGGGCCTGTACTGTTAAAGATGCCACCCAGGTGTCTAGCATAGATCAGCAGCTTGCTGAGTCTACTTCTGTTGCTGCTGGCAAGGTTGCCTTTGTGCTTTCCTGCCAGGCTTCCTATGTGTAATTTTAAACAAACAGAGCAGGGTGTTGTCATTTTGGAGGGGTTTCCCATCGAGCGGTGTTAGATGGTATGCCGGCAGGCTGGCAGACTAGGTTGGGGGCTTTATTTTATTTATACCCAGATGCATATTCTGTCCGTCCCCCCGCCTCCCTCTCTTTTGTGAACAAGACCAGTCAGATCTGATTTCTCCGAAGCTTTGACTGGCACCATTGCTGATTGCCCATGAAAATGCTTGAGCTGCCAACAAGGTTGCAGATTTCACCGTCCAGCCATGCCAGAGGAACTGCTGCTCAGAAAAATTCCTGACATCGTTTCATATTCTGGGCGCTGGGCAACAGTAAACATATAAGCATGCGCTCCCTTTGCATCTGAAAAGTGGGGCAGAGAGAAACCGACATTTCTCAAGTTTCCGTTTCAGAGAAATCCATGGTTGGGGCACACCCCCAGACCTCATGCAAGTCTCATTTGCTTTGCCTCGTACTGTGAACTCTGCGGCTACCTAATGGGAAACTGCTTCCCTCTGTCCAGTTTTGGAAACACACCTCTTACTATTTCATCCAAGAAGCACAACATGCCTGCTGGGGACAGATACACTGCTAGACCAGTCTGTGTGTGCGAGAGAGAGAAAGAGCCTGCTTCCCTCCTCTCCTCCTCCTAGATCACCGCTGAAAATGCACGAGCCAGCTATTAAATAATTAACGTGCCCAATGGGACGAGGGGAATCAAAAGCTGTTGTGTTCCAAAGTTTTCTCTGGCTCTGAAAAGCACAGTTCACTGTGTATTCTGGCACCTTGGAGCGGGATTTCACCCCCCCCCCCTTCTGCTCCCCTGTTATTATCCCCTATGTGCGCTGGACCGGGAAGTGGCGTTCCCAGCCCAGTGGGGGACGTCTGTTATTTCAGACCAGGAATGGAGGGGCAGCCTGTTGCCTGATTGATGTTTGTTTTTCATGGACAGACACCAAACGTTCATTGGAGCAAGGGAAGGCTTGAGGAACGGAGGGGGAGCGAGCTCTCTTAAGGAGCTATTGTGCTCACATGCCCTCCTCTTTCTTGACTTCTGTGAATGTCTTGGCTGTTCTGCTTGGGCTCTGGTGACTTAAATAAAATATACACACCTTGGAGAGATTTCAGGAAGGGCTTTGTTGGGTAAGGGAGCGAAGGAAGAGGAAAAAGACAATCCAGTTTAATTTTACAGTAATTAATTTCGCATGTGCTCTCTTTCCCACTGGTGCCTTATTGGGTTTCAGAGAGGAACACTGGAGGCAAGCAATGATTTGTGTGGAGGAGCCACACAGTGTAATGTCTAGCCCGTTCTAACTCCTGTGGCTTTTTGAACGCATGGTACACTTCAGCTTTGGTTTAGGAAAAGGGAGTTGCCTGTGACACCAATGTAGAGTGGGAGAGAAGCAGTTTGAGGCAATGCCCCACTCACCAGGCCTGGAATAGGCAATGTGGGAAGAGCATATCAGATTTAACATTCTGCAAGGCCTGCGGATTCCAACTGCATCCTGCCTCTCCTTTGGGTCTGGTGCCTCTTTTGTCCTGTCTGGCAGTAGCCCTCTCAACTCAATTGCGGGTTTCCATAGTCACAGTCCTTGTACCATTGCTTGCGTCAGAAGCCAAGCATGATACCATAAGCAGGCTGTTCCAAAATACTAGAGTGCCTAGGCCTTGCTTATTTGCCTCCACCTTAAAACAGGTTCCCTGAATGCCTGAGCCAAAACATCTCTAAGCATTTAGGCATCACTCGATAATGATGAGTTGTAAGAATTTCCTGTCACAGACCTGTAGATATTTTGCATAGTGTTTTAAAGCTATTTTAAGTGTGTATATTAAGCCCCCATCATAGATATTTGTTACCCATACCCTGGTGCATATTTCAAATTGTGGATTAATTACAATTTAAGTATCCTTTTCTACTGTCAACTGAGGTTAAACAATGGCAAAAGGGGTTTCTCCTTCCATCCCTCCCTCTTTTAGTCTGTTTGTGGCAGTTTTAATGAGCCTTAGTGATTGTGAATGTAGAACCAGATTGTGGTGGGTATATTGATTAAGTAAAGAAGAATTTTTTAAAAATGTATGCTGTCTTTGCATCTAGAGATGCAAGAGGCCAGTAACAAAGGCAACTGTTCACTTTCAAGTGTTCCTGTAGGACATAAATATTTTAACAGTGCTTGCATATTCGGTTCCCAGGGAAAAGGGGGCCTTGGTATTTATGAAGCTTGGGTATAGTGATGAAGGCTGGCTTTTATATCCTCCCAAAGAGATTGGTTGTAGCCCATGGAATTCAGGGACATTTAGAAAGGACACCTTTTAAATAGGAGTTTTGAACATTCTTTCCTATTCCAACGAAGTTCAGGATTGATTGAGGATATTGCAATTTTCTGTTTGCATTTAGTACTGTAATATTCAACCTGAAGCAAAGAGGAAGCGTCACATCAGAAGGGATTGTGCATACCTGGTTGTGGAAGTGACATGGTAGATGCTGATGTTTGATATTTGTCCTCTGCATTGCTGTGCAGATTAACAGAGGCATAGAAGAAACACTGTCGTATCGACATCTCCAGAAATCCATTTCAGAACTAATGTACGGAAGTGCCATAGTGTAACTTGCTTTTCTAGAAGAGTAGTCATGTTCGCCTGTAACCAAAACAGTAAATATTCATGTGCCAACTTAAAGACATGTCAATGTATTGTGATATTCCATATGTACCCAGTGGCCTGGATAGTTGGTTGGTAGGTAGGTAGATATTTGCATCAACCACTAGCCTTTGCATATTTGGGCATCAAATACAAACAGATACAGATAAATTAAAAGACCAGCAATTGCAATTTGTGTACAAAATATAAACAAAAGAACACTACTAAGTAGAAGAAATTGCCAAGGTCAATTAGAATTTTAAAATTAGGCAATTTAATACTCCAGGATTGGTAGAATATATATTATAACTTTCACTGGAACCTAAGATGTCCTTCAGATCTACACACACCCGGCTCAGACAAAATTACTTGGCATGATTTATTCAAAATGCTATGGTTTAGCAGCAGCAGGTGGGCTTCCAAAGGCTCTGTATAGTCACTTTGGCTTCAGAGAGGAGAAATGCAGGGGTTGTGGTTTTGCTCTGAGTCAGTGGCCACTGGCATTTGAGGCACCATTGACATGACTATCTGGCATTTGAGGCTGCGGAGACAGGGGAGGTTGTGAGATGTCTATAGGGGCAAGGGCAGTGTTAGAAACTCAGATATATAAGCTAGGCACAAAATGGCACCTTAAACCTAGGTTGCGGTTGACACAACAGAATGTCTATTCGCCGGGGGGTTGAACTAGATGATCCTTGGGATCACTTCCTACAATTCTATGATTACTATGATCTCAGCAACACTGCTTGACTGTCGCTTGACCTTTATCATGAGAAGGACAAGGGGAAGTGTTAGCCTGTTACTTCAGACGATCTCTCAGAATACCATTTTGACCAAGGTATCCTCCTGGACCAATTTAGCAAGATGGGTATTGGAGGCACTGTATTACAGTGGTGCCGTTTGTATCTTTAAGGTCATGTTCATAGAGTAGCACTGGGTGAATGTTCCTCCTCGTTTGTGCTATGGGGTTCCATATCGTACTGTTCTCTCCCCAGTGCTATTTAATATTTATATGAAGCTGTTGGGTGTGGCCATTAGGAGTTTTGGAGCGAGGCGCCATCAGTATGTTGATGACACAACAGGTCTACTTCGGCGTAACATCTGAATCAGGAGAGGCTGTGAAAGCTTTGGACCAGTGTCTGGATGCAATGGTAGACTGGATGAGGGCCAATAAATGGTGTTTGAATCATGGGAAGACAGAAGCTGTTTGGGCAGGTGGCTGTTCTGAAATTGCCTGTTCTGGATGGGGTTGTGCACCCTCTGAAGGTGCAAGTGCATAGTCACAGGTGTCCTCTGTGACTCAGAGTGCCTTTTACCAGCTTCGTCTAGTCTACCAACTAATACCATTCCTGGACAGGCATAGCCTTACCACTGTAGTTCATGCATTGGTAACCTCAAGGCTAGATTACTATATGGGGCTACCATTGGGTCTTGTTCGGAAGCTCCAGTTGGTGCAGAAAACTGCAACCAGATTGCTGATGGGAGCATCTGGTGGAGAACGTGTGACACCATTGTCAAAACAGACTGCCCTTCTGCTACTGAGCCAGGTTCAAGGTTCTTTTTATTGATTTACACAGCACTGAGCCCTATGGGTTCACCTGAACCCTTATATCCCACCTAAATCTCTTATATCATCTGTGAGAGCATCCTTGGTCATTCCCAGTAGATGAAGCTCTTTTTGACATCAACAATAAATTGGGCTGTTAGTGTCATCAGCCCAGTCCTGTAGAACAAAAGAAAGACCATTGTGCCATGGCAACAATTTTGCGAGGCCAATGAGGTGGTAGCTCTTTCAACGCTTTAATGCTCGCTCTACCTTTCATTTCAAAACAACAGCAACAACGTCCAGTTGTTGAATGCTGACACATCATAGCCGGTTTGCTGCAGCTGTGCCCTACAGGTGCTGCTCCACAATCTTGATTATAATCACTGCAATTCTGAGTATATAGCCTTATCCTTGCTGAGGTTGTTTCCCTCAGCCTGAAAAGTAGGGTGTGGGGTGCAGAAGGGAGATTGGCTTGATTTCTCCCCTCCTTTTTCCTTTTTCTTTCAGCAGTGAAAACAAACCACAATGAAAGAGTATTTGGAAGCCTCAGGGCTTCTGGTACCACAGGAGAAGCTGGGAACCCGAGTCCTACATTTACCCTTCAGGGAGCCAAGCAGTTAATAAAATTTGACTGTAAATGTGCAAGCAGAGACTTGTCTTTTTCCTTGATGATGCAGGAAAGGTACTGTAGCTGTCTTCCTCTTTTCTCAGATCTGCATCATCCAGATGCACTGTGTGGTGATATTCTGAACCCACACACCAAAACAGCAGGTGTGCTCAGCATCTAGAGCTACATCTCTGCGTGCTCAAAAAGGCTGTGCAAACAAATAATTTTATTTTCAACATTTCCTTTAAAAATAAAATTATTCTACCTTTCTTAGCCACTTGATAATTTCTTCCTTTCCTTTTTTCTAATCCTATCTTGGTCCTTTTATTATTATTATTATTATTTAAAGGAAAGTAACAAAGGAGGGTAGAGCAACAAGAATTCTTGTTTTGGAATTCATGAGGGATGAGCAAGGACAAGAAATACCCAAGGGGAGAGGAGTGTTAAAATAAGTTGTTTTGTTTCTTTCCTTGTAGAGCATCAAAATGCCCGAGGCGTGAAGATACTCTTCAAATTACATTTTAACATTTGGATGTCTTGTTTCTAGTATTTTATTAAACATAGGGGAGTCAGTCCCAATAGTCAGAGAGGAAGAACATGATATACAGTGGACTTCAAGCATCCTGATTTGGAAATCAGAGCATGGCTTGTTTCGGAAGGAAAAGAGGAAGGGCTTGCTTCTTATCCTGAAAAGAAATAAGCATACAATATTTTGACCAAAAGGATGAGCACATTCGGTAGAGCCCCCAGGTTCAGTCCTTGGTATCTCCAATTAAAAGGATCAGATAGGAGGTAATGGAAAAGACCTCTGAAGATCTTGGCAAGTTGCTGCTAATCTGTGTGGCTATGTGAATAGCTAGTCCAACCTCATATGAGGCAGCAGTCTCCCTACGTTTTCTATGTGAAAGCTGCAATGAGGCTGAGACGGTAATGCTTTGATTCTGTCCCTGCTTTGTCATCTTTGAAAAATAATCGCTTGCGTTCTGACCGCTTGCCATCTGTGAAATGGAGGAGCCCTTCCCTTCTCAGTTCAGTTTTAAAAGCACAGGCTTTGGAAAAGCCATTCGTGTTACGAGATTTTGCAGTTCTTCAAATGCAAGGGGAGAGCAACTTCATCGTGTTATTCACATGGCCTGCTCACATGCTTGTTGTTGGCACTTCATCATTCTTATTCATTTATTCATGCACAAGAATCCTGTAGCAGCTTAGGTTACGACAGGAGCAGGCAGCCTCTGAGGTGCCCATCCGCCATGTGGAGGGCATTGGGTTTCAGGAACGGTAGAATCACAGAATTGAAGAGTTGGATAGGAACTCTAGTCCAGCCCCCTACAATGCAGGAATCCTGCCCACAGCCATCCTTGGGTGGGCTTGAACCACACAGAGCCATTGTGCCACGTTGTTATTAAGTGTTTGGGTTAAACTTCCTAATTTTCTTCCAGCTAACTGGGTAGCGCTGTGGGTTAAACCACAGAGCCTAGGACTTGCCGATCAGAAGGTCAGTGGTTCGAATCCCCACGGCGGGGTGAGCTCCTGTTGCTCGATCCCTGCTCCTGCCAACCTAGCAGTTCGGAAGGACGTCAAAGTGCAAGTAGATCAGTAGGTACCACTCCAGCGGGAAGGTAAACAGTGTTTCCGTGTGCTGCTCTGGTTCGCCAGAAGCAGCTACCCACCCTAGCTGAGGCTAGTGTTTAAGCCTCTCCTAATAAGGCTCATATTATGATTGCATGCTAAGGAAACATTGGTTTACATGTCAAGAGGACTGCATGTCAAGAAGGTGGTTTGCTTGTCAAGAAATGCTGCAGTTTTCAGCCCTTTAATGCTTGGGGAACCCTTTGCACATGAACTTACCTGCCAAGTATAAGGTACTTACTCAGCAATACTCAGCTGTTCAATCCCACAGCCTTACATCAGAGGGCTTCAGTAGGAGCTGCTTCCAGGGAACTACCAACAAGGGAAGACTGTTTACATTGTGGGCTTTGAAATATTCAGCTGCTACCGTTGCCTTGTATGGCAGCAGGGAAGAACAAGATCAGGGGTCAGCAAACTTTTTCAGCAGGGGGCCGGTCCACTATCCCTCAGACCTTGTGGGGGGGGCTATTTTTTTGGGGGGGTGAACGAATTCCTATGCCCCACAAATAACCCAGAGATGCATTTTAAATAAAAGGACACATTCTACTCCTGTAAAAACACGCTGATTCCTGGTCTGCCTGCAGGCCGGATTTAGAAGGCGATTGGACCGGAACCAGCCCCTGGGCCTTAGTTTGCCTACCCGTGAACAAGATCAAGGGTAGGAAATGCTGCCTGAATAAACCTGGTTCCATATTCCTATTGTTATTTATTAATTTATATACCACTTAATGCCAGGAAAGGCTTCCAAGTGGTTTACAAATTATAGAAGTATATGAACATAAAAATATAAACACACATCATTTAAATAGCCAATGAAACAACCCCATTGAAACAACATAGTATTGTAAATGAAATAAGTGGTTCTTCAAAAGCTGACTGAACGCCAGTGGTCACACCATGAACTTTCTGCTCCTGTACTGGATTTGAGTGTGATTTTATACTGAGGATCTTTTTCAAGCTTCCTTTGCAGCGGTTCTCAACCAGTGGGTCCCCAGATGTTGTTGGACTACAACTCCCATCATCCCTGAGCTCTGGCCTTGCTAGCTAGCTAGGGGTGATGGGAGTTGTAGTTCAACAACATCTGGGGACCCACAGGTTGAGAAAGGCTACTTTAGAGCTTTTGGGGACTTTACAGCAGTATATATGTATTCCAAATAAATACTCAATTCATGGTGCTGGTGATGCATGCTAGGACTTTGAACTGTGAATGTGTTCCAAACCTATCACAGAAGAAGCCCGGACTTGATGAGCAAATTGTCTTGTAGATTATGAATCCTAGGACTAAAATGCTTTTCATACCTTGGAACGCTGCTTGAAGACCAGTGGATGAGAGGAAATGGAAAGAAGGAGAGCCATGCTATCCGACAGCAGATTTATATATTTCTGCCCACTCTGCCCATGTATGGACTTGCAAAGAGGCAAGGAGGGCAAAGCAATCAGAAAATGAGAGAGTTGCTGCATTTTTCTGCCCAAGGAGCATGATACTCAAGGAACTTGGTTCCCAATACTGCATGATGAGACTGAATGTCGTCAAGGCACACACACAGAGCTGCTTAAACTTTTTACCCAACCACTTTACAGGCCTCCCCAGTGTAGTCCAAAGAAAGACTATGAAATCTGATTTGCCCAGCAGAGATCAGCTCCCATTGCTAGAAGCTGCCTCTGATAAGATAAGAGAGACAGATTGCATGGATTGTGTAAACTGGATTACCTATATATTTGTAGCGGTGGCAACACAAGGTTGCTCATTCCTGCTTTAGAGCAAGATAGTGTGGTTTCTCCAAGGCCATACAGGCCAGACCATAATGTGAAGCTTGGCCTCCCACATTCACCCAATACTCTTATCTGCTCTGCCATATCAGCTCCTTGAATGTTCGTCTCAATAAGAAACACAAATTCAGGCAACCGTTTTCCCTATACCTGCAATGAGCATGTGATAACACCTTATACTGAACTAGACCATTGTTTGGGACCCCTTTTAGCCTGAGATGCCAACGACTGAACCTAAGGCCATTCTTCATGCAAAACGTGTGTTCTGTCACTGAACTGCTAAATGGCTTTGATTGTCTCAGGACTCCCTTGGAGGTTGTGGACTATTTTTCACTGGAGGTTTTTTAAGCAGAGGTTGGATGGCCACCTGTCATAGATGCTTTAGTTGGGATTCCTGAACTGCAGGGTGTTGGATGAGATGACCCCCTTGGGGTCCCTTCCCACTCTTCAATTCTATGATTCTTTATTTGGGGCAGGGGGATCCAAGAAAACCAGGAATCCAGTGCAAAAGAGTCTGCAGACATCGTGGTTTGCTCAGATTAGATTTATGTAGCTTATTCAAAGGACTGCATAGTTTAATTCTAGCTGGAATCATTTAGACCAGTGTTCCCCAACCGTGGGCCTCCAGCTGTTTTTGGACTACAATTCCCATCATCCTTGACCACTGGTCTTGCTAGAAAGGGATGATGGGAGTTGTAGTCCAAAAACAGCTGGAGGCCCAAGGTTGGGGAACACTGATTTAGACAACCAAGGTTTCTTGAAAAATCATCTCTCTCGCGTAACTTGCAGGGAACATTTTGAGCTGCAAATGAGAAATGGGCTTTTGGAAAGTATAGGAACATGGGCAGGGGCATAGTGGGGGGGGGCTGCCAGGGCATTGGCCCCAGGTGCATTTTTTTAGGGGGTGCTGCACATTTGGCTCCTCACACCATCCTGCCAGCCCTGCACTGCTTTACAAAGCCGGGATCTGATCTGAAGGATTAGCCAGGTGAATCATTCAGATCAGATCCCAGCCTCACAAGGCAGCTCAGGACTGGCAGGGCAGCGTGTGAAGGACACAACACCTTCTATTCCAGCCTCGCCTTTGCTTTTGAGGCTGGGATCATAGGGCACATGGCTGTTGCATCCTTCTCATGCCGCCCTGCCAGCCGCAAGCCACTTTGCAAGGCTGGAATGATCCAAGGGCCATGTCAGCTGGCTGGGATTCCCACTGCACATGTGGTGCAGCCCAGCCCCACTTGGCTCTGGTGGGGGGAGGAGGTGCTTCAGCAGCAAAGGCTGGGCTGCTGTGGCAGGCTCTGTTCACCCTCCAGGCACTGGCAATCCATACTACGCAGTTGCCAATGGGTGTAGCACAACAGTCACATAGCCTTACATCAGACAACATAGCAAGATGGGTTGAATTTGCTAATGATGAATGGTAGAAGAATTATCTCAGAACCTCAGGATGTAATGAAAACAAACAGTAGCCTGGGTAAGCAGCCTTTGAAGGGCTATATAATGAGTGCATTTACTCACAGCTTCTGAGTTCAGCATACTGTTAATTATCTTACCATCCAAGCTTGTCATCCTGTTTTCTCAGAACTGAATTTTAAAAACTCTGGTATTTTCAAATGTTTCAACCAAAACATAATTTGTTAGCTCATGCGGCAAACAGCTGATCCTACTTACAACTTGTACTTAAGAGTGTACCATTCATATTGCACTGAAATTATCATCCTGAGACCACTCTGGGAGCCCAAAACAACTGGTTTTCCAGCATGTTCCTTTCATCCAAAATAAATAAATAGGCATCAATTTACTTGGAAGTGCATTCTGTGATTATACTTTAGCCAGAAACCTTTTATTTACCTTGCACGCTAATGTACTGTTATTTTTCTTGGTTTACCAGTTGGGAACGCAGTCAGCATGGCCAGAGTGCCCACCTACTTATACTTCAGACCCTGTCATTTGGGATGTGAAAGAGATTGTTTGTTGTTGCTGCTGGAACTGCTACTTGCGGATTTGGGGGAGTAGTTTGTGGGAAGCTGTGATCCAGCCCAGGAGCAATCTAGTGGGCTGTGTCAGAAAATAAGATAAAGATAAGCCAAACATACGACAGGCACTCAGCTGTAGAAGACTGGGCACCCAGAGTTAACAATAAGAAAAGGCCCATTTCTTCCAGCATCCTCCTGCAGACAGTAGCCAGTCTGATGCCTCTGGGAAGCCCTTGAGCAACCCTTGAAAATAGTAGCCCCCCCTCCTGCCGCTGTTTCCGGACATCTAGTGTTCAGGACACCCTACCTCTGAACTTAGAGATTCCATACAGTAGCAGCCATTTATTGCTTTATCCTCCCTGAATGCATCTAACTCTCTTTCTCACCCTCACAAAGAGCTATTTCGAGTTTTCTTGCTTGTAGTTCATGCAGAAGGCATGTGTGGTGAATCTTTAGCCCTCTGTGTGTTCTGGGACCCTAAGTTACAGCAGCCCCAGGATGATAAGAAGTGGGTGCCAATCTGAAGGGCCATAGGTTTTCTAAATTTCCTGTGTACCCTACGGAATAAACATGTCAAGGAGAAGGTTCTAGGCTAGCCTTTTCCTCATTGACATGCTAGTGTGTGTGTGTGTGTGTGTGTGTGTGTGTGTGTGTGTGCGCGCTCGCGCTCGCACACACGCATTCAAACATTCAGCAGCACAATTGATTCTGAAATGTCAGGTGGCGTTTCTGCTCAGGTGTTTGAGAGTTTGCATTACACTAGCACCTCCATCTTCCTGGGAAATACATTTACAGGGAGAATGCGTTTCTCAGTAGTGAGTTGCCAAAGACATCGTGCATCCTCATTATGCCATTTTTAAACAAATGTTTCCCAGTCTCCTCCGTTTGTTGATAGCTGCAAGTATATCCTGAACTTGCTAAGTTGAATTGAGGCATCACAGCAAGGAACATTTGTCATGATCTTTCTGGTTCATCCTTTTGGATCGAATATTTGGTTGCCATGGGAACTGACTGCAAGGGGCACATACAACTTGGTGCCTTGTTATGTGTGTAGTTAAGTTCCAGCTTTCCCTTTGAGTGTTTTAAACACTGCTGTTTTTAAGAGGCTAGTGGATGGCCTTGTCCAGTCCGCAGGATTCTCAAACATATTAGGACTCTCTACAGAGCACAAACAGTTAATAGGGAAGACATGAAGGGTTCTTTGAACCTTTACATCCAGATTTTGAGAAGTCCTGAGTTGCATGTGTGTACAGTAATAGCCTGGTATACATGTGTTTCTGCAGATTGCAGCTGGGGCACCTTTGGTCGGCCAGTTGTTGCCGAACTACATCCCCCATCAAACCCAGCAAGCATAGCTATTTATCAAAGCTGATGGGATTTGTAGTCCCCACCTCTGAGCTAGAGCATCTAAAACAGTGCCTTCCTCTTATTGGTATAGTTTTCGGATATTTCTGTACTCTTGACTAGGCCTCTGAAAGCACAGGGCAACATAATTTTGCTGCCATCCTATTCATGGTGCTGCACATCTGTTGGATCCAAGATCCAGAGGCAGAAATGTAAATGATGATAGCACTGTGCCAGCATTTTATTGGATTACAAAACAAGCAGCATAGTTAGGGCTTGATGCTGGAAAGGAAAACACTTCTGCAAGTTTTTTAATAAAGGCCCAGTCTGGGTGCCTTTTTCTTTTTTTTTTTTAAGTATTAACCATCAAAACTCTGGAGAATTTGAGGGAATAGCATGGTGAAGGGAAGGAGAGTATGATTACACAGAGGTAGCTTTCAGCTCTATATGATGTTACGCAGCTGAGTAAACATGCCTTTCCAATTTTCTCAAAGAAATGTTGAGATCCATAATGAGACCAGAGGTGGTTATTCATTTTCAAAAATTCAAATAAACATCCAACCTACGACGAAACTCAATTTGTCTAAGGTGGCAAGAGATTGTAAAGGGTGCGACCCTGTATTATTTATTTATACAATTCCCACTGCATCAGTGAAAGCTTCAGTAATGACAATATTTTAAATTCAAGGTCCATTAAACTATCTTGCCTTTCTCCAGTAATTTTTTCCCCATCACTGCTTCCTGGCAGAACAGGTTTCTCTCCAACAAAATCCTTGGCATACCTGCCTGGCAGTATCATTGCGCTATCATTAGAGCCTTGTGGTTTCTGACCTTGCCCCAACATAGCTGTTCCCAAGCACTTACTGGTCAGTATATCAGGTTATAGAAACTGGATGCAAATCACTCTAAGCTCTCTTCTTTCTAACATAGTTGGCAGAAGCTTTTTACTTCTCACCTTGCCCCAGGACATTCTTGCTCATCATTTTGCAGAGCTACTAAAACCAGTAAGAAGTCTAAATGCATATGAAGAGCTGCCTGGAAGCAGCTGTCCAGAGTAGCAGCCAGAGGTTTCCCACCACCAACTTACTTGATCCTTTTAATTGGGGGTGCTGGGAATTTCACTTGGCACTCTCCACATACAGAGCATGTGTTCCACCACTGAGCCAAGGCCCATCCCTCTGTAAATCAGAGAATAGCAGTTGAGAAAGCAGAGTCCTATGGCATAAGACCAGCAGTGTAGGTCTAGTCCATTGACTGATAGATAAGTTGTTGTTGTTGTTGTTGTTGTTGTTACGATTATACCTTAGACTTATGTCTGTCAGAAGAGGGCAACTAAGACGATCAAGGGTCTAGAACCCAAACCTTTTGAGGAACAGTTGAAGGAGCTGGGTATGTTTAGCCTGGAAAAGAGGAGACTGAGATGAGTTATGATAGCCATCTTCAAATATCTCAAGGGCTCTCACATGGAAGAGGGAACAAGATTGTTTTATCCTGCTCCGGATGGTAGGACTCGAACCAATGGCTTCAAGTTACAAGAAAGGAGATTCCATCTAAGCACCTGGAAAAACTTTCTGACAGTAAGAGCTGTTCGACAGTGGAACAGTCTCCCTCGGGAGGTTGTGGACCTTCCTTACAGGTTTTTAAGCAGAGGTTGGATGGCCATCTGTCATTGGATGCTTTAGCTGAGTTTCCTGTATTGCAGGGGGTTGGACTAGATGACCCTTGGGGTCCCTTCCAACTCTACAATTCTATGATTCTATGGTATGTGTAAGTTAACCATATATCATAAAGGCACCACAGTCTCTGCTGTATCTCATTTCCAAAGGAAACACGAGCCCTGGGTAAGTGCCTAGGCCCCGCCGCTCTGAAATTGGTGGTGGCAAATAACAATATTATCTGCTGCTTGTTGTTTCATGATGAATCCTACCTGGTCCTGGTGGATTAGGAAAGAGATTACTCTCTGCAATCTGTTTGCAAAGACTGATGTTAATGCCTTAGCTTCAACATTTACAAGACATATTGGCCTGCAGGTGGAGCAGGGGATCTTTATGGGGTTTAAGGAGAATAGATACCTTTGCTTCTATTTGAGAGTGAGTGATGATTCCATTGCCTCTGTATGTATCTCCCAAAGTCTGGGTGCTAGAATCTCAGAATACTGCCTATATCATTCTACTAGAAATCCATCAGGCTTTTGTGATTTGGAACTGGACAAATATATAATTACCATTTGAATTTCTTCCAGCTGTAGGGGGTGGGGAAATCCCTTTGTATTTCTGAAATATGAGTTGGTGTGATGCCATCCAGGAAGTTTGCAGTATCTGTGTCACTTGGGTTAATCTCTTTGGGATATTATTTTGAATAAAACTGTAGGAATTGTGTATTTATGTCTGGCAGAGTGACATGAATTTTGTTCTGTGCATCCTTACTGGCTGGAGTAAAATGTCATCTCTTCAGAGGTTCCAGACAATGTGCCAGGAACTTCCTGGCACACTCACCCCTTTAACAGTAATGTTGTTTTATACATGCCAGCATGAATTCCACAGGGGAACAGCATAGTGTCTGTTTAAATCATATTTGGCTTGTGTAGGTCAGCAGTTTGATGTGAGGCATAGTGTGTCAACAGAATTATTACCTGTTTTTCCCTGTTCTTGCCATTGTTTGTTTTGCTATTTATTTTTATGTGGTTGCATATGCTATAATAGAGCCTCATATATATAATACATATATGCTTTACACCAGGCATGGCTAAACTTGTTTTTGGAACTACAATTCCCATCATCCCTGACCACTGGTCCTGTTAGCTTGGGATGATGGGAGTTGTAGTCCCAAAACATTTGGAGGGCCAAGTTTGGCCATGCCTGCTTTACACAATTCTCATGTTGTGGTCTTGGAGAATAGTGAGCCTTCATTTAAAGAAACCTTCAACCCCCCCCCCCCAACTCTTCTCCATTTTCTTTACAAACACCAGTTCACTGAGGAGGTACAGTACATCTTCGGTTTCCATCTGTCTTCAATTCTGGGAAAGTTATCCAATTGGAGATACGTGATCAGATATGGCGATGGTATCAATAGAACTAGAAATGGTGAGGATTGGGTGTTTGTTAAATCAGCAACTATCTTTTAAAGGAGTTGGATAATGCTTTCATCTGATTCTCCCTTGGAGGTTGAGGGCAGAGAGGCAGGTAACTAGATATTCCTCAGTAGCATTCTTTTTATCAACTTTGGGTGGCATGATAAAGTGATTATTCTCTCGCCAGGGAAACAGAAATAGAGACCAGCAGTTTACCACTTTAAAGGTATGGTAATCCTCTGTCTTTAGAGCTCACAGCAGGGTATATCAGGAGGATGAAGCAAGCCGCATGGAAAGCTGTGGATAGGCAGCCGCTCACGACACCGGAAGTTTCATTTCCCCATATTTCTAATTGGATGTGGATAAGTGGTATGATTCACATCACAACTTGAGACAGCCACCTTCCCACCTGCACACCACTTAGCAAAGATTGGCATTGTTCACCCTCCAGGTTGTGATGGCAATGCTGGTCATGATTGATTGTGAATGCAGAATCTAGATACGGTAGTTATTCCAGACTATTTAGTTTGGGATGAAAATATGTTAATTTGAAGTGTTTTACATGAGTTGCACTGTTCTGGCAACCTTTTGAACTTTGGGGAGATCTCTCACTCCCCTGTACTAGGGAACTGGGTGGAACAGAAAGGAAAGAAAGAGCTTTGAATGCTATGTTAGGAAACAGACTAATAACCATGTAGTCATGTTGCAGTCAATCAATTAAGAGATAAGTGTTGTGCTGTTAAAGGCTTGAGAGAAATGCTGTCACGGGAGGTTATTATTAGATGTTTATCTGACCAACTCTTGTTAGTAACCAGATAAAAATTAAGCATCCTATGCCTTTTAAAACCTCCAATAAGAAAGGTGGGATATATAATCCTCTGGTTCTGGCCATAAATATATCATATTGTCATTCATGTCATTCAAAATTTGGGTAAGTTTTTTTTGTGTGTGGTGGGAACAGGAAATCCAGTTCTGTTATACAATTTGTAACTAAAATCCTTTAAAACTAAACTGTTGGAATATAAGCTTCATGTCCCCAAAAACATAGCAGCATGAACATGGAATTTCATGAATCTTGTCATTTAATCTCCTTCCTCCTAGAGGAAAATAAATAAACCCAGAAGATAAAATTATGGAACAACAACTATAAAACAAACACTACCAGTTTCACACATTGCCAATTTACACACTGTGGGTTGTATCCAACCAATTTTTATTCAGAGTAGTGTCACTAAAATTAATGGACCCAAGTTAGTCATATGTTTATTAATTTAAATGAGTCTACTCTGAGTAGGACTAGTATTGGATACAACCATATGCTCTCATAGGATTTGTAATGCATACTTCATACATTCCTTATTCTTGGGTTTTATTAACTTTTAGTTCACCTGGAATGATACAACACAGAAACTTCAGAATGGTGGGTTAGGATAGTACAGAAACCAGGACTGAGCTTCATACAGATAGCAGAAAGGCACGGCAGAGATAATGCAAAATTAATTAAAATGTCATTCTAATTTTTTTCTGTCTCTAAAACCTCTCCTCACCCTCCTTTATTCCTTCTCTGAAAATTCAGACCTCCTGCGTATTGTGGTAGACAAACCAAGCTCTTTATCCTATTACCTTCCTGTGGTCTGATTTTGTCATCAATGAAATTTGTTAGAATTCAGCAACTCCACTCTAGTTCTTTCCAAATCTGTCTTGACAGACCCAAGGAGAACCCACAAAGGGTAAGAAAAATCAATGTGACACTCCTCATTGCGGTGAGCCAGCCGCCTGCGGCCTGAACTCATCTTGATTAGCTTCATGGCTTACGTCCATCGCTACTTAATTGGCTGCCAATAGCTTTCCTAATGAAGGATGATAGATGGAACACAGAGTTTGCTGAGAAGGATGAACCAATCAGAAGCTGGCAGGAAGGAAAGCCTGCAGCAATGTGACCATCATGAAGATTCCTGGAGGTTAAGCAGCGTGGCAGCAGCTTACATCTTAGGGCAGCTTCACTTGCTATTGAAATTCCTACATGGAAGGCATTTCAATATAGTAAATATCATGCAACCTGTGCATATGTCTTAATGCGTGATAATAATGCATGTGCATTTATAAAGGAACTCCAGTTGGCCCCAACATTTAAGCAGATCATAGAATCATAGAGTTGGAAGAGACCACAAGGGCCATCGAGTCCAACCCCCTGCCAAGCAGGAAACACCATCAGAGCACTCCTGACATATGGTTGTCAAGCCTCTGCTTAAAGACCTCCAAAGGTCTTTAAGATGATAGAGAGCAAAACAAAACCCACAAAAACACCCACATGTGCAAATATCATATGTTACTATCAGCATGTGGGTTGCATGTTACTAAAGCATTATGCAGTCCTTCGGCTGCCTATACATGAGCAAGAGTCAAAGCACATGGGGAGGACTTTACACCTTTTGCCAGTCGCTTTCCAGGCCTCTGTGGTGTAATCACCCCTGATGTAGTCAAAGGAAGTCAAAATCCAATTTGCCTAGCAGAGATTAGGTCTCACTGCCAGATGTTTACTCAGATGCACTGAAGAGTCAGGCTGCATGAATAGGGCTTGCTAGATTACCTGGGGTGGATTTTGGGCACAGCCAAAGGCACATACGTACACTATACTCACCAGAATAGTGGAAGGATCATCCACTATTATGCTGTGCATGCAGGAGGCCCCAAGTTAAATCCCTGGCATCTCCAATTACAAATAGCATGTGATGAGGAACACACTCAACCTGAGCCCCTGGAGAACTGTTGCCCATCAAAGAAAACAATATGTGGCTAAATAGATAGGTGCATTTGTCAAAAACATTAGAAAGTGGGGAGGGCATGAGGAGATGAACTCAACCCAAAGGATGTAGTGTCTTATTTTAAAGGTATGTCCATATGCTTCCAGAGGTAGCTAGTGCTCATTGGGATTGGTGGGGCAGAAGACAGGGAGCCCAAACAGTAATTTAAGCCATAGCCAATGACAGGCAGAGCCTGTCATTCTTTTTGTTATGTCCCCATCCTCCATCCTACAAGAGTGACAGCGAGACCAAAGAGGAGGAAGCTGGTTATCAGTATGAAAGCAGGAAGGTGGGGGCTTGCTGGGGACACATTGAGATTTGTTTAGGCAGTGTATGCTCCTCAAGATGACAAATACAAAAATTCCAATGAGGATGTCTATGGTAATGGGAATGCTGCTGTTCTCTGGAGTGCTGAACCTCCTGTGTTCCTTATGCCATTAAAGGGGGAGGAAGGGTTGAGTAGGCATCATCAGTTGGAACAGAATTGCTGCTTTAGTCCACACTGGGTTTTAAGGCAGCCTGGCAGATCCGTTCAGTGTAGCAATAAGAAAAGGATTTAGCATTTAACCTCTTGAAATTAAACCAGGTGTTAACATCAGTAGCTCAGTCTTATCGGAGCTTTGCCGGAATAACAAATTGTGATAAATGTACAGTTGTGTCTCCTGATTGACCTTGGGAGACGGATGGTGGTTGTGTGGGGGTTTTCCTCCTCCCACATGCAAGAAATTAGCTGAGCTTTGACAGATGCCTGTTTATTTTGAAAAGTGTTTATTTGTTATTCATTCACATTCCAAACAAGGACAAGTTCAGACATTACTTTTTCAAATGTAAGAGTTACTTGTATTTCTCCTTATATTACCTTTGTGGCGGGGTGTGTGTGAATCATAGACTCATGCACATCCTTGAACCAATATGAATTCTGTAATATACTGGTCTGACCTTGAAGAACTACCATCTGCTAAATTTGTGGTGGGGGGGGGCAGTGGAGAGAGAGAGAGAGAGAGAGAGAGAGAGAGAGAGAGAGAGAGAGAGAGAGAACGAACAGCATGCCAATTGAGCAAGCTAACCACTGCCATGCCTCTGACCCTCTCAAAAACTCTTCCTTTACACTGATGTAGTTTTTAAGTGACATTCTGAAACAGCCTTTTCTTTCTCTTCTTTTGGCTCTAGTTACATTATGGGCCACCACTTCTTCCCCATTCAACTGTGTCTCTCATGTCTCACTTGGAACCCTCTTTCTGCAAAATAATTCTGAGAGCACTGCCATTTCCCACAATCCCCTTGAGCAGTGCAGCTACGGCATCATGGGAAAAACAGAATGGCAGATGCTGGGAGACTGCTACTCACAGAATATTTGCCCCTCCTTACTGTTAAAAAGATGGGGATGCAGGTGGCACTGTGGGTTAAACAACAGAGCCTAGGACTTGCCAATCAGAAGGTCGGTGGTTCGAATCCCCACGACGGGGTGAGCTCCCTTTGCTCGGTCCTAGCTCCTGCCAACCTAGCAGTTCGAAAGCACGTCAAAAGTGCAGGTAGATAAATAGGTACCACTCCGGCGGGAAGGTAAACGGCATTTCCGTGCGCTGCTCTGGTTCTCCAGAAGCGGCTTAGTCGTGCTGGCCACATGACCCGGAAGCTGTACGCCGGCATCCTCGGCCAATAAAGCGAGATGAGTGCCACAACTCCAGAGTCAGCCACGACTGGACCTAATGGTCAGGGGTCCCTTACTGTTAAAAAGTGTGTGTGTGTTTGTGTGCATACTCCTCTGTTGTGTTACAAGGTCAGCTCACCCACTGAGGATGCTTTGTCAAAGGGTCCCTCAAAACGGCCCTGTCCTTCCATATCCCAACTCTGCAATGGGTTCTGCCAGGGGAAAGTTCGGGGTTAAGAATTGAGGTCACTCAGTGGCTCATTTCCAAGGGAGCATTGCCCCTGCACGCACACGTCTCAGTTTAGTAAAGGATATATTCCTCCCTCCCTGGGTGGTTGTGTGTGCATGCATCTACATCTGCTTAAGAGAACAGATGGCCTAGTTTGTTTGCGTAAAAAGTGGCTCGAGTTTCAGCTGAAGAATGGCTGCCTTCAGGTTTCCCAAAGAACAGTCTGTTCTATTACGATGAGCAGTAATTGCTCTTGGAGGTTTGTGCTATTGATCAAGTGCTGTGGGTTCAATTTTAGAGCAAAGAGTTGTGTTTGGGATTTAATTGGAGTGATTAATAACTCACAGCAGTGGGGCAGGAATCAATATGGATTTCAAACAGCAGAAAGTAGCATATTTTCCTGCTGTAATGTGGCAACTGACAGTTTGTTATTTGCACTTACTTGACTAATTAAAAGCACGACATCATTTGATATATAGGAGCGCTGTGTCTTTTTAAAAGGTCCAGACATTGGCCTGAATACTTGAATAAGGTTGGATTTTAAAAATGCTTCAGTTACTTTAAGAGGGTCTAAGAACCTCCTCCTCTTCCATGTATTGTTTTGCCTGCGCTGCATAAGGCCCTCCTTAGTAAATACAAAAAAGCTTTTGTATCTTTTTGTGGTCAAGGCTATAGATTGCCTCTTACGTCATTGGTCAGGCTTAAGAGCAGGACTGAAGGGATTTAACTCTGCTGTGTTTGATCCAATGTTAGAGCCCAAGATTAAAAGCCTGCATGAAACTTCCAATCTCATTACAGAACCAGCATCCACAGTAGGTGCCTTGGTTGAAAATCCTGTTTCGGTTTTGCCTTGGACCACTGCCAACAGCCGCCTTGCTATGCAAATGTACCATGACTTACTTTTCTGGGGATTTGAACGGCAATCCTTACCTTTATTTCTTGGCCCCGAACCTTCAGTTCAGGGCCCATTTCCATTCATCTTTTTGTAGCTTTGGCATGTCGCCATGCATGCTTACAGCTAACACTCCTAGATATAGCATGTCAGAATCCAGGAATCAAACCATCTTATTAAAGAACCACAAAAGCAACAAATCACCATCCTGTGGATTCGGTTTTAACACTGTCGGGGTCCTTTTCTGCAAAGAAATTCGCACTCTTTGTGCTGGACATTTTCCCAATCCAATCAAGCTTCTTCTTTTTTTAGGAATAAAGAACTCTGAAATGCTTCAGTTTTCTATAGTGCCTTGCCCCAAAGCTGCTTGGTGATGGAGTTGCTGTCCATTTAGGTTGCAAACATATTTAATTGTTCGTTGATTCAAAGGTAAAGCTTATAAAGAAGTGATACATATTTGATCGTTGTGACACATAATCCCAGTGGGGTTTAAGATACTTTAGTCTGCTCAAGGCAGCTAATGCAGATGGCTTAGGCTGGGACTACCAAGCACCACATGTAAAACCCATTGAATAAAACAAAGTTTCAAGGGGGCAGGCAGTAGGAATTTGAGGAAATGGTTTAATGGTGGGCTATTTGTTTGTATATTTATTGGCAATGATTTGTCTGCCGTTCACCATAAGGTCCCAGGGCAGATGATGACAATATAATATTCAGCTACAGTGGTGCCTCGCAAGACGAAATTAATCCGTTCCACGAGTCTCTTCGTCTTGAGGTTTTTTCGTCTTGCGAAGCACAGCTATTAGCGGCTTAGCAGCTATTAACGGCTTAGCGGCTTTAAGAAAAAGGAAACAAACTCGCAAGAACTCACAAGACGTTTCGCCTTGCAAAGCAAGCCCATAGGGAAAATCGTCTAGCGAAGCAACGCAAAAACCGAAAAACCCTTTCGTCTTGCGCGTTTTTCATTTTGCGAGGCATTCGTTTTGCGGGGCACCACTGTATGAAGCAAATGAATAAATCTATGACCATGATAAAACAAGTAAAACTGTTCCAAATGCATAAGTTCAGTACAAGAGGTGAGTCCTGCAAAACAAAATAAGTTGATTGTCTAAGGCCAGGTGCATCTTCAGCATATGGCGTAAACTGCAGGGCAAAGATGGTAGGTCAGGGGTAGGCAACCTAAGGCCCGGGGGCTGGATACGGCCCAATCGCCTTCTCAATCTGGCCCATGGACAGTCCGGGAATCAGTGTGTTTTTACATGAGTAGAATGTGTGCTTTTATTTCAAATGCATCTCTGGGTTATTTGTGGGGCATAGGAATTTGTTCATCCCCCCAAAAAAAATATAGTCCGGCCCACCACATGGTCTGAGGGACGGTGGACCGGCCCATGGCTGAAAAAGGTTGCTGACCCTTGTGGTAGGTACACCTCTGTGCCAAAGGAGTTTCAGAATTTAGGAGTTGCCACAGAGAAAACCCTCTCCTGGGCCACCGTTCCCCACACATCATAAGGTGGTGGAATTCCCTCTACTGATGTTAACGTCCAATTCCGTTGGCAGCCAAGCTGGTGCCAAATGTATTGCTCTGCTTTCCTTTCAACCACAAGCAGTGTGACCGTCATGTTTGGGTAGCCCAGTCCATACACACTGCCTTTTGCCCCAGATAGGTCATTTCAGTGCTGCTAACGCAGCAAAAGCAACATAGGAGGCAGCAGTTATGAGTTACCGGTCTGTGCAGCCACAGCAGGTGCTGTGATTCTCCAGCAGTTTGACTTTGCCCCCAGGGCTGCACTCCATTGTCTTTCTAGACTGATGGATGCCAACAACTTGGAGCAGGACTGGATATAACTCAATAGCATTAATGTGAACACCTTGAACGTCTTGAATTGGGCCCAGAAATAAATTGTGAAGCATTCTTTTTCTCTTTGAGCAGATTGTCCACAAGGGAAGCTCTCATTTAACATGAGGCTTTCATCCAGTTAATTAAATAAATTCATTTAATCATAATTTTTGTGACTAAGCCAATAGTTTTGAATAAAAAGCACTATTTGTTTCTAGATGGTGCATGTATATGATGCTGTGTTAGAAGATGTTCCTGCCACCTGCAGAGTTCATTTTAAAAAAAGAAAATAATAATTAAGTTTTTGTTTTTTTAAGGAGGAGGAATTGTCTGAATCAGGTATCCTTTTAGTAAACTTAAAAATTGGTTTAGTTTATCTAATACACCTAAACCTTAAAAGGGTTTTAATTGATTTAGAAATTATTAAAGTAAAGATTGTGGCCTTAATTTAAAATCTGGTATGTTTCTCCAAAAACCACATGCTCCTACATAGTGTCATTTAAGTGAGTGGGGTAATTCTAAAATACAGTCTTCTGAAGCATGCAGACTCAGGGTCCTAATTCACTTAGGTGATTTTGAAAGCTGTTTTGAAAACCAGTATGGGGTACTGGCTAGAGTGTTGAAAAACTCAACTTTAAATTGTACTCGGCTATTAAGCTCCCTGGGTGGCCTTGGGCAAATCACACTCGCTCATTCTAACCCACCTCAGAGAGTGGTTTTCAGGCTAAAATACTGCTCTGAGCTACTGGGAGGAAGGGGAAGGTGCAGACGTAATAGAGATAAACGGTAGCCACTTTCGCATCACAAAACACTGTGCAGAAGTCTTGAAATTATGTTTTTTCAAAACCTGGGTGCCTCCGAAGAGAAAGAAAACGGGTGCACTTGGAAGCAGATTCCAAGGACCAAGCTGCCAGCCCTTTGCCACGGTTCCTTTCCTCAAGAAGCTTGAAGGCTTGTTACAGCCCCAGCGTACAGCAATCTAGCAGGTTAAATGACTTGGGCAACACAGTTTATTAAAACTGGCAAGTGCTCGCTCCAGTTCTTTTCCTGATAGTCAAGGCTGTCGGAGAGAATAATTGACAGTGGCAGCTGTTCTGAGGGTGTTTTAGATTGTTGCAAGACGATTTGACTTGACAGACAGCTCCGTACCAACGAACTGAAGTGAGAGAGGCTGGATCCAAGTCCTTGCGGAAGGAGCTTCCTGTTGAAAAAGAGAGCCAGCAAAAAACCAAAAAAATGCTAGGAAAGGCCTACGTTTGGATCTGGTGACGCTAGGCGTTGCAGAGCGCCCTTTGCTCCAAATTGTGATTCAATGTTTGTTTTGTTTTCAAGATGTAAGATGCTGAATGTTGTTTGATACCTAAATAGTTGTGGAGTACATGTAAGCATAGGGCTGTATCCAACTGAGTTCTACTTAGAGTAGACCCATTGAAATGAATGTCCCTAAATTAGTTGTGTGCATCCATTTCAGTGAGTTTACTCTGAGTAGGACTAGCATTGGCTACAGCTCCTATGATCCAACTGTCCATATTTTCTGACCCTTATTTTCCAGAAACAATCCTATTTTCTGGCACCTGTTCCCGGTAAACCACTGTCCATATTTTTGTCTTTGTGGGCTGGCTTGCAAAAATGTTTAGTGTGAGTGCTTAATGTTTTCATTCTTCAGGGTTCATCTCCCCTCTGTCCCAGGCTCTCTAGAAGTTAATTTTACACACTGCAGCTTCCGAGGTATATTTTAAATTGCTGATAACATATTGAATGTCTTTCTCAAGTATAGCCAGAAAAAGCAAGCACTTTCTCTTCAGACTTTGATGAGCGGTCTGTCGTAGAATGAACAAATACAGCAAACACCAACAAATAAGAGGTTTCAGGAATGTCCAACGGTCTGAGGAGGGGCTTGGGTAGTGTATTAGAATTGGGGTATTGCAAGTGTTGGAGAATGAAACCACAATTGCAGGGGCGAGTTTGACCTTCGTTGGGGGAAATAGGTACCATTAGCAGATTATTGTGCATTTACCTGTACTGCTGTTCATGCATGCAAAATTTACTGCTGTTCATGGATGCAAAATTGCCATATACTGAGTCAGATCATAGGTCCATCAGACTCAGTATTGTTTACAGTGACTGGCAGGATTGCAGACAGGTGTCTCTCCCAGCCCTATCTGAAGATGCCAGGGATTGTACATGGGACCATCTGCTTCCAGAGCAGATGTTCTGCCATTGATTTACAGCCCTTCCCCTTGACCACCAGTTCTAATGCCTGCTATGAACCAGCCTCTCACGTTCAAAATCAGTCTTCCAATTGAAGATTTACATGGGTTGTCCAAAAGGGTCTGGTGAGCAGGTTTGCTTGCTTAGTTTGGCTTGGCTCACTTGCTTAATCGTTTTATTAAACAGACCCCTAATTATTGGACTTAGATAAAGGAATTGAAGGGGTGCTTGTCAAATATGTAGATAACACTAAGCTGGGAGGGGTAGCCAATGTAGCAGAAAGATAGAATCGGGTTTCAATATGATTTTAACAGATAGAAGAACTGGGCCCAAACGTAACAAAATGAATTTCAATAGGGACAAATGCCAGGTTCTACGCTTAGACAGGATGAATCAGCAGCACAAATATAAGATGGGGGACATCTGGTTTTGCCAGTAGTACATGTGAAAAGGAGGTGTTAGTAGACCACAAGGTTAACCTGAGACAACAGCAGCAGCAGCAAAAAAAAAAAAAACACCTGATGCTATTCTAGACTGCATCAACAGAAGTATAGCGTCCCAATCAAGCCAAGTAATTGTCCTACTCTATTCTGCCTTGGTGAGAGCTTACACCTGGAGTTCTTTGTCAAGTTCTGTGCACCACAATTTAAGAACGATATTGACAAAGTGGAACATGGGAAGTGGAGGACAACCAAGGGTCTGGAAACCAAGCTTTATGTGTAATGGTTGCAAGAGCCGGGCATATTTAGCCTGAATTAGAGGAGACTGAGAAGAGATATGATAGCAATATTCAAATATCAAAAGGGCTGTCACATGGAAAAGAGAACACGCTTGCTTTCTGCTGCTCTGGGGGGCAAGACTTGAACCAATGGCTTCAAATTACAAGCAAGGTGATTCTGACTAAACATACAAAAAAAACTTTCTGACAGTAAGAGCTGTTCGACATTGGAACAGTCTCCCTCTGGAAGTTGTGGACTCCTCTTCCTTGGAGGTTTTTAAGCAGAGGTGGAATGGCCACCTGTAATGGATGCTTTAGTTGAGATTCCTGCATTGCAGGAGGTTTGCCTAGATAACCCTCTTTGATTCTATGAAATAACAAAACCATTCAAGGGAAATTAGAACCTTAACATTAATAGTGGTTATTGTTCTGTCTACAACTGCAGTGATACCTAAATAGCGAGATAAAGATTGATTTTCAAAAATTAAGATACTTCTGCGTTTCCAGTGTCAGCCTTAGACTTTTTGCACTGGAAGGGAAAAGCCAAAATTACACACACATTTGCCCTTTTCTGCTTTTGAGTGACACTGTTTTTAAAACACAATATAGAGGTGGGGGTTGGAGTTAAGGAAAAAGTGGTACCCCCTCCAAAATCTCCCACAAAAGGCAGCTGCTCTCTTTTGCTTCCCAGAAAGATTAGTGTTGTACTTGTCATTTTGCCTAAATGCAAAAGGGTCGTGGTACTCCAGATGCCGTATTATTTGGACATTTCTCAAACATCTCCAATGATTAAAGGAAAGTTTTTTTAAAAAAATCAAGCAGCACAACTTGGGCAATAAAAAGTGACTGCCATGTTTGGTTAATTCCTCAATAAACATTATGAAAAATATGCTACTTTTGGCATTTTGTTATGGAAGAGTGGTCTTAAAGTAAATACATTCTAAAAAGAAAATAATGCAAAGTTTCAGCAAGTCATTAAATAACTAGCATATCCCTTACTCTGAGAGAATATAGGATGCTGCCTTATACAGTGGTACCTCGAGTTAAGTACTTAATTCATTCCGGAGGTCCGTTCTTAACCTGAAACTGTTCTTAACCTGAAGCACCACTTTAGCTAATGGGGCCTCCTGCTGCCGCCGCGCCGCCGGAGCCCAATTTCTGTTCTTATCCTGAAGCAAAGTTCTTAACCTGAAGCACTATTTCTGGGTTAGCGGAGTCTGTAACCTGAAGCATATGTAACCTGAAGCGTATGTAACCTGAGGTATCACTGTGCTGTATTTTAGCTTCTCAGTTTATTCTTCTTACACTTGATTTTAGTGTTTGTTTTTACACTGTAAGTTGCTCTGAGTCACTTCTGTAGGGTGAAAGCAAATAAATATTGGCAGCTACAACAACACTGAATCAGACCATTGATCCACCTAGTCCAGTATTTGGTATTCTGACTTGCAATAGTTCTCCAAGGTCTCACTCTCTCCCATTTGTCCTACTTGAGATCCCTTTAAATAGGAGATGCTGAGAAGTATGCCTGAAGCATTCTGTATGCGAGGCATAGCTCCAGTATTGAGCTATGAGCCCTTCCCTAAAGTTGATCCAGTCCAGCATGTAGCATGCTGGCCCATCTCTGTGAAAAGAAACACCAAGCCAGGCAGATGTAGCTACAGTCTTCATTAACCATCATGACACTGAGCTTTACTCCTGGCAGACACCATATCAGGGCCAAGACCAAGAAGCGTTGGGAATTAACCACTTAATTCTCTTCATAGTGCCAGGCTGAAGATACACTGTTTCATCACCATCCATCCTACTTGTGCCCACTGCCATTCATCCACATCTGCCCTCTCTATTCTGATAAACTTTGGGAGGCACCAAAGGGCACCTTGCCTATACCTTCTTCAAACCTGGGCCCATTCTTTGACCAACTGCTAGGGTCTTCCTTATGAGCTCCAGGATTTCTTTATAGTAAGGCACAGTGTGTCAGAAGCTATAAATTTCAAAGTCACCCAGGGCAAAGGGCAGGGTGTCTTCATATAACATCTGACAGTGGTCATGCCACAGCCTGCTTTTTTCTTTGGCTATCTAGTAGTAACACCAGTGTAGTCCATTCTTAGCTGTGTGCTGCAGCTACAGTAGTTTTAAGGAAGGGGCGAAGGCCACACACACATTGCAGAGAGTAATAGGTAGTGCAATCCAGGGGGATGCAGAGGCACAGCTTTTCCTTTTATCAAGAAACAAGGAAGAAAATATTTGATTCTTTCCAATCATGATTTTGTATGCATTTATAAACAGATTGCAAAGAACATGCACCTCCCAAGTGAGTGAGAGGGAGAAAGGGCTGCAGGTCTGGAAGTGATTTTGCCCCAAGTGTTGTTAACTCAGCAACTGCTTATAGGAGTCCTCAAAGAGCAGCTTTTGTGGATTTTAATCTCTTGCACTTGAGCAACACTTAATCAGCTTTGAAGCAAATTCCTCTAACAGAACAGGTTTAATTTGTGTCAGGCCCTTTTCTGGGAGGGGCACTGTGCTCAGTCTACTGGTGTGTATGACATGTTGGCGCATGTCATTTAAGAGTGGCAGGAGGGGGTACCAGTGGCAGGGAAAGACTTGTGCTTCTCTCTCTCTCTCTCTCTCTCTCTCTCTCTCTCTCTCTCTCTCTCTCAAGTTTAGAGCCAGTTTTAAATACCCCAAGTTGGTTTCCCATCAGCTGCACTCAGCAGTTTTCCTTTAGACTTAGCTAAGCCCTTGAAGAATTTGCTTTCTGCTGAGAAGTCAGCATAACAGGCTAGCTAGCGTCCATCCTCCGCTCACAAATCTGTGGAATCTTAAATCAGAGTTACTGAATGTCCTTGAAAGTAATAGCATAATCCGCTTTGTGCACTTCTAAGTTAGGATAATAGTTTTTGTTCATTATTTCTGTTCAGACAAGTCAAGTCAAGGATCTTGACTTCGGGGCATTTTGCAAAAGTGTAAGGCCTACAGTGAGCCAAATGAACCAATAATTTGACTTGATAGAAGGCAGCTTCCAATGTTCAGAGGCATTGCAAAAGGAGGCAGCATATTCCTCATTGCAGCACATATTTATGCACACCCTCTTGGGTTAAGCCATAGATTTGCTGCAGACATCAGTAGGGATAGTAGATATTTTAGGAGCTGGCACACATGATTCCCATGCACTCTGCTACATAGGCAATTTACAGGACTGAAGCTCCTTAGCTTTGACCACAAAGCTGCATCCCATATGAGCCTCCCCAGCAGCTGAAATCTCTAGGTGCCATCACCTGTGAAAATTAGGAGACAACCAGAGATACAGTGGTACCTCCAGTTATGAACAGGATCTGTTCCAGAGGCCCGGCCGTATCCCGAAAATTCCATAACTGGAGGACTGCTTTTGCGCATGCATGCGCCGCCGCAGAGCGCTTCTGCGCATGCGCAGCAAACCCACTTCCAGGTTTGACGCAACCAGAAAGTTACATTACCCAAAGGTAACATAACCCGAGGGTCCACTATATTACATTTACTGTGGTGGCACTCTTTTAATGAAACTCCCTCTAGATTCCCTGGTAGGGATGGAAAAGGAATCTGTTTTAAATGACTATATATGGAATTCAGCAGTTACAACCCAGCTGAGCATTGCATATGTGTTATACATAAACATTATTGTATATTATTTACATGTATATACAAAAATTATATCCAAATAATGTTCCTATTTTTAGTGGAGCTGGTTAGAAAACAACCCTCTTCTCATCCAGATCAGGGAGTGAGACATGAATTGGAAAAAGAATTTGTGTGCATAAGCCCAACACTGAGATTTCTAGAAAATCCCATCCCTACCCTCTGGTGCCTTCTCTGTCTTACCTTTTTTTGGACTAGGGGAAAATCTGCCCTGTTTATCTGGGCTTTTAGTGGCATAATTTAAGTATTGGTTGCCTTTCCCCACCATCTTGTCTGCTCAGTTGCACTTAACGACATCTTGCAACTGGTTTAAATGCTGCCTTTTTATGCATTACTGTGTTTATGCATTGGCATGCTTTTATCTTAACTGCTGCATTATTTTATTATTGTTCTGGTGGGGGCGTTGTGAACAGGTGTAAAGCCACTGAGAAACTTACAGGTGTTTTTTTCTCCCTCTGTTGTTTCCTATTGGAACTGGATGCAGGCTCAACTCCCACAATTTTGGCTTTGGCTTTCATGCGATGCATGGCTGTTACTCAGTGGGACCTGGTCTACAGGGCTATCTTCTTCACGATGGTTCTTCCACTCTTGGCTGTGTACGGCTTGGCTCCTGGTCTTCATATTGTCTCCAACTTTCATGCCCTTATCAAAGGAGTAAAGTACTTAGGAGGAGGAGTGCTGCTGCGGTTTCAGCCTTATTCAGAAAATACAGCAAAGCACGTCCAATAAATTATGATAGCTGGGCATCCGTCTCAAGGCTAGCACCCAGGACATAGGCCCCATTCATGCAGCGGATGAGATGGCCTTGTATGCCATTGTTCTCCCATGTGTACAATAAGAATTATAGCCTTTTTATGCCTTACAGGAGTGTCACAAGGACAAATGCATTAATGGTTTGGAAGTGTTCAGATATTGCAATAAAAAGAGGCAGGATCACATAAGACTGTGTGATGAATACCTCGTGGGCTGTTGTACACAAATGTTTCTATAATGAGAGACTGTTATGCCCTTTGTTAAGGAACGTTTTGCATCCTGGGATTCTAGTTAGAAAACAAGCAAAGTCAGCATGCTAAAAATAGTGGGAGGGGGACAGTGTTGTGTCTGGTTGTGGGGGGAGTGGGAAAGGGCTAATGCGATCTAGCCTTCAGTGTGGCTCGGCAGATACACAAATCATTGTAAATGTCAGATACTCTGTGAAGGAAAGAGCTAAGCTGACGTGAGTTCAGCTTTAATTAAGGTTGAAATATTGGAGCTGACTCTTGAGTCTTAGGCAAATTGGCTCAGCCTGTTATCATGAGGCATGAAAATTAACTACTCTAGAACTTGGTAAAAATAAACACATTTCTATCATTGGAATGTTCCAGTATAGGGTGGTGAATATCATGGTTGTTTATATCAGGGGCCAAAGGTCAACATCTGACGCAGAGTTTGCTAAGTGGTCTGCTGAGGCCCTCAGCCATTTTCAAGGAAAATAGGAAGCTTGAGAACCGCTGGTGCAGCTGATACTAAGTTAGATGGACCAATTCTTTTACTCAGTATAAGTCGGCTTCCTGTGCATTAGCATTGCCTTTGCTTATCAAATCATGAAGGAACATGCCCAGAGGGCCTCTCTTCTTTATGGTAATTTTACTTGTTCTGGGACTCTTGTCACATCAGTGAAAAATTGCTCATCAGGTTTTCCATGTGGAATGCTTATGCCGATTCATTTGTAGCAAATCTTTACTGATAGCTGCAGTGGTTGTGTGCAATGGCGTTAGCCACGTTGAATCATGCTCAACCTCCACCTTCAGTTCTCAAGTTGGAGCTGTTTGGTTATGAATAGAGAGTGCCAATGACAGGTGGTAACAGTAAGACACCAGATAGGTGCCCACCAAGATACTGCAGCCTGATATCTGTGGGTTGCATGATTGGCAAAGTTAAAATAAGGGGGTGGGAATAAACACTTCCCAAGAGATTGTGTTACTGGTACTTTCATGGGACCTTCTATTATAGCTGTTGGCATGTTTCTGGGTCCCCCAAAGTATTCGAGATTATTAAAGCTACATTACTGTACATGGCTACTCTTCTCGTACAGCATCATTCTCAAACCACCCAAATAGGCATCACTGAATTTTTAATGAATCATTTAAATCTGTTTTTTTCCGTCATAGTCTTTGGTCTATTCGTTGCTGAGGTGGGAAAATGGTGTTTGAGCTTTCCCAGTTCAGACAGCAGGTAGGAGCTCACATAACTATCTGAATGGTGATCCATATCAGATAAACAATTGCTGTAGGAAAACTGGTTCTCCACAACTTGCTCATTTTCTAAGCGTTTTTTTGTATGGAGGAAGAATGCTGTGATTGAAGAAAAATCTCACCTTTTAGGGAAGAACATTCTGTCATATTGGACAGATGGATGGACGAATCTTTCAGATGTGGCTTCTCATTTTTCCAGTCTAAAATTCAGTTCTCTAATTTTCTTATCTGCACCCCCATACGCAAAAAAATGTTTTAGGTCCATAAATTTTTATATTGTTGTAAACTGCTGATATATTTTTATGATACAGCAGTATATAAACATTTTTATAAGCATAAATAAATAAATCATACACATTTCTTAGTGCATTTCCCCCTAATATATACAGTGGTGCCTCGCAAGACGAAATTAATTCGTTCCGCAAGTTTTTTCGTCTTGCGAGTTTTTCGTCTTGCGAAGCACGGTTTCCCATAGGAATGCATTGAAAATCAATCAATGTGTTCCTATGGAGACCGTCCGGGGACAGAGGGGAAGCGCCCCTGGACCTGTTTAAAGCAAGGGGCGGTGGGGAGAAGATTGCTTCTCCCCGTTGCCTGCCCCGCAATCTCCGGGGACAGAGGGGAAGGCGCGCGCCTTCCCCTCTGTCCCCTCTTTTGAAGCAAGGTCCCTTTGAAGCAAGAAGATCGCTTCTCCCCGTTACCGCCCCTTGCTTTAAACAGGTCCGGGGACAGAAGGGAAGGCGCGTGCCTTCCCCTCTGTCCCCGGAGATTGCGGGGCTGGCAACGGGGAGAAGCAATCTTCTCCCCGCCGCCCCTTGCTTCAAAAGAGGTCTAGGGACAGCGGGGAAGACGCGCTGTGCTTCCCCGCTATCCCCAGAGCTTGCGGGGCAAGCTTCGTTTTGCGAAGCAAGCTCATAGGGAAATGCGTCTTGCGAAGCAGCTAAGAAAACGAAAAATTCCTTCGTCTAGCGAGTTTTTCGTCTTCCGAGGCGTTCGTCTTGCGGGGTACCACTGTACTTTTTAAGTTGAAGAAGAACAACACAGAATTTGAGGTGTGGAAATTTCAAATGAGATTCCTGCATTGCAAGGGGTTGGCCTAAATGATCCTCAAGGTCCCTTCCAATTTTACAATTCTATTATTTCAGTATGTGAATTGATTCATGTGGTTAAATTAGGGGATCCCCCATACCCAGCAAGAATTAGGCATAATCTCATTTATCAACACCACAAATTTAAGGAGTGGGTCTTTAAATTCCCATTTTACAGGTTGGGAACCAAGACTGAGTATTCCAAAGCTCCCAACATGTCCTTGGCTAATGTGGGAGTTCAGGCAAGGTCCAATCTTTGGTTCACTGAATAAGTCTGGCTCATTGTGGCCATGGCTGAATGAGTATTTACATCAAGAAAATGTTTGCTGGGGAAATATATTTATGTAGCTGCTAGTTACCATGCCACTGAAGTTTGATATATTACATACAGATTCTTTTTAAAAATTACAGCTTTTGAAGGGCCAGCCAAACAAAAAGTGTCCTTGGTGCCATTTATATTTATTATCAAGACCAGAACTGTACGTTTTAATAAAATGCACTTTATTGGGGGGTGCAAAAATCCAAGGTAAATGTGAGCATTACTGAAACTGACACAGTACAATGTTAGCTGTCTAGAAGAGCAGTGGGCATTCCTGATGGAAAGGAAATGTGTGTGTCTTAAATTTTGTAACATATACCTGCAAAGTTACCCACTTCCAAGCAGCTCTTGTCTAGTGTTGCTACTTATTTCTACCTAAAATGGAATTTGGTGGTAGACCTGGCGAGGGAGCGGTGTCGCAAGTGAAGTCTAAAATAGGATGTTAGTCTCACTGAAGAGATACTAAAAACCAGTTTTGGAAAATTCAAGCGTGGTGGTATGGGAAAGGGGAACTCTGCAGTTTTATAATGTCTATTTAAAAAACAAACAAACAAAACAAATGACAAAACACATGAAGGGTAACAGGGCTGTTCTATTATTATTATTATTATTATTATTATTATTATTATTATTATTTATTTATTTTTAAAAAGAATAGCCGTCAAATGGGATTCAAAGAACTAGCAATCATCAGAATTCTCTCCTATAATCTGTTTAAGAGCCAGTGTGGTGTAGTGGTTAAGAGCGGTAGACTCCTAATCTGGGGAACTGGGTTCGCGTCTCCGCTCCTCCACATGCAGCTGCTGGGTGACCTTGGGCCAGTTACACTTCTTTGAAGTCTCTCAGCCCCACTCACCCCACAGAGTGTTTGTTGTGGGGGAGGAAGGGAAAGGAGAATGTTAGCCGCTTTGAGACTCCTTAAAGGGAGTGAAAGGCGGGATATCAAATCCAAACTCTTAACATAATCAGCATTATATACCACACTGGGCAAATCTTGACTTACATTTTCAAATAGATTGGTTGTATTCCATTATCTAAGGAATGGTACCAGTTCCCCAGTGAATTTCTTACTATAAAAGAATCTGGGACAGTTAATATAATGTCAGTTTACTTCAGTTCTCTGCCACCATTTTTTCTGCCGTCCTCCTGTTGAAGGCAGAACTTGCTTCTTTCCAGTTGCTTAGAACCACGTGAGCCAGCCATAAGAGATGCAGCACGGAGAAGAATCCCTGGGCCCAACCGAGGGAAACTTGACCCAGCCTCTTGTTCTATACCTCAGTTTGAGGGGACAACAAGGGATGCTGCAATTGGATAAAAAATCTCTGTGTCAATGGAAAAAACAGCCATGTAAATCCAGAATTCATGCCTGAGCCCTTGAGATGGTCTTGGCGGTAAATAACAACATGCTACTGCTAGACCAGTGTTTTTCAACCACTGTTCTGCGGCACACTAGTGTGCCACGAGATGTTGCCTGGTGTGCCGTGGGAAAAATTGAAAAATTAGAAAGATTTAAAAATAAAGTATTTTATAATTTTTCATATTTCTGTTTACTTACTATTTCATAATAAAGTAATTATAAAATACTTTCTTTGTGTTTCTTTGATTCCTATTCAAGAGAATTACTTTATATATAGTCAATATAGGCACAGAGTTAAATTTTTAAACATTTTCTAATGGTGGTGTGCCTCGTGATTTTTTTCATGAAACAAGTGTGCCTTTGCCCAAAAAAGGTTGAAAAACACTGTGCTAGACAATACGCTTAAAATCCTTTCCACCTTAGCATGCTGAGATCCAAATGCATCAACCAGAATGTTTTACCACATAACTTTTGCCTTGTTCCTTGTTCTTGAAGGTCCAGCCTTGAATGACAAGGCCGAAGCGAAAGCAGGGAGCATCCCCAAGGTGTCCGGGCTGGAGCGCAGCCAGGAACTGAGCACTGACGTGCCCTTTGTGCTGCCAATCCACAGCCCCCCGCCGAACACTGTCGTAGTGACTTCCACCTCCTCTGCACCCACGTCAAGTGCTCGGGCAAGCCCGCTGTTGAAGAAAGAGCCATTGATCTCAGCACCAGCACCACCAAGACTCACCCCTCAGCCGCAGCCTCGGCCTCAGTCGCAACCTCAACCTCGACCTCAGTCACAGCCTCAGCTGCTGCCTGAGCTCCGGACCCAACCTCCAAGCCACATCCCCCCTCCTCTCAGTTACCCAGGGCTTCACCAGGTGGCCCACAACGGACTCAATAATATCAGGTGGGTAGACCGTGCTCACTTAGTGCTCTGATCTCTATAATCTTCGAGTGCAGTGATGGGGAATCTCTTGACTCCAAGTCCCATCAACCCCAGCCAGTGTGTTCAGTCCAGCAATAACTGCAGGGCCACATATTGTTGTGATATGGGTCAATTCCCATTTTGTTCATGCTTGCAATTACTTATTTCAGAAGGAGACAATGAGGAGTGGTTTGTAGTAGTCTTCAACAACAGGAGATTTAGGACATTGTGCCTGAAAAGTGTATTAGAAGACGCTGGGGTGGGCAGGGAATATCTCAAGACATGTTGAAGAGGGAGGAGAAGCCCAGTGATAGCTTATGTGAAAATGAAACTGAATGTCATTCAGGGGTTGCTACCCTAGCTCAGATTGGGAACATCCCTTGGGATCTCTGCTGGATAGTAGATGGGTCAAAATATCTTTGACGGTGTTTTACACTTTTACAAATGCTTTGGTTATTTTGCAGTTCTGCAACCTTTCTAATGACACTTTCTCTCCCCACTCCCTGCATTTTTTTTTTATTTCCACAGCAGAAGCAGCAGCGCCAGCAGTGCAACAAGTATTAGCCTTCCAAAACACCTCCCCATCTCCCCCCAGATCCCTCCCCATCATTCCTCCGGCCCAGCGCTACCCCTCTCCATCTCTAACCTTGCTGCCTCGCATTTCCCTCTCAGATCGCAGTCCCAACACCAGCACCATCCGGCCATGTTTGCCACCCCTCCTACGCTGCCACCTCCTCCAGCGTTACCCACCAACAGCCTTGTGATCCCTGGTCACCCCGCAGGTAGGTCCTATCATCCCTCATCTGGGTTTTGCACTGAGATTGATTCCCCTTGTCACGCTCCGTAAAACCCATTGCTTGCAGGGTGTGGTTAAGGTGAGGCAAAACCAAAAGGAAACCACCTGCTCTGGTGGTCTTTTAAAAGCAGCAGGTACATGATTGTAACTGGTAACAGATACTAAACTAGACCCCCAAGACAAGTATTCACTCTGTACGTTGCCCATGAACCGGAGAACATCTCCTTCCGGAGAATGATAGGAATTCAAGCGGAAGCCATCCCCCTAAATCAGGGGGTGCCCTTCTGTTGTTGTGGACTATGACTTCCACAACTCCTGACAGATGGCCATGTCGCCTGGGGCTGATAGGAGTTGCATTCTGCAACATGTGGAGGGCACCATGTTGGCTATCCCTGCTCTAAATGTTACAGAGGGGCAAAAAGAACGAATGAAAGTAAGCCTTTTAAAATAGAAGTGTTTATCTTTCTGTTGAAATTGTGTGTGTGTGTGTGTGTGTGTGTGTGTGTGTGAGAGAGAGAGAGAGAGAGAGAGAGAGAGAGAGAGAGAGATGGTTATATTAGAAGTGGCTCAAAAATATGGGAGGAAAAAATGAAAAGAGAAGACAGAAATGCAGAGCATGCTGTCTTGCACCAGGTCAGCCTAGTTGTCATCTAGCCTGGGATTGTCTCCTCCGAGTACCAGTGCTTCTCCAGGGTCTCAGGCAAAGAGATGCCTTTTCTGTCATCCACTCCCTGATTGTTTTAACTGGAGATGCCAGGTATTGAACCTGAGACCTTCTGCAGGCAAACATGGTCTCTAGCAGCAAGCTATGTCCTTTCCTGAACTGCACATGAATCAAATACAGAGGCCTCCTACACCACCAGGCAGGGCATTTCACAACTGGGAGGCCACCACTGAAAAGCCCTGTCATGGGTCAGTGCACTGGGCAGCCACCAGCACCATCAACAACAAGAAGACCTTATCTTGTGGTTCCACTCTTGGTGTTGGGTGCACAACATTTCTTTGGAAACATCCCCACATTTCCCAAACATACTTCTTATTTCTTTTTTCAAGAGTTTTCCTCAGTAATTTTGCTCTTTGCATTCACTTGTTGCTTCACCATCACACAAAAGAGAACTGCAGTGCTCTTTGCAATATGTTTTCAGTTGCAGAGCAGATTCTGGAAGAAGATCCAGTTAGGGAAAGGAGCAGAGGGTGCATTGTCCTGTGAGACATTCCTTCCACTAAGGAGGGAAGAAGGAATTTGCATCTGGGAGAACCCTGAAGTATAGGCACAGCTGAGCAAGCAAAACTCTCCTATTAAAACCCAGGATAGCAGGCAATAATCCTACCAGAAAAAGACAAATGGATCCCATCTTCTATATGTGTGTAGTAATGTCCTGTGCAATTTTTTTCAGATAATCCCGCCCCCTCTACATATCAGGACACTTTCTGGAGGGGACGGGGAGCCTAGCAATCACAGATGGTTAATAACTTTTATTTTTTTCCTAGCTACATTTCAGAAGTTCCCTGTATATCCTTAAATATACATACATTTCTGCTTCAGCCTCTGAAACACACCGTTTAGTTTTCTCATTTGCCCACAGCTGTTCCTGTGGCAGCTGGAGATTTCTGTGGTGTTTTCACCCCTTTTGATCTGGCATTTGACTCTGTAACTAACCCAACAGGGATTAAAGTGGACACACATTTACACCAACACCCCCTTTCTGTTTCCTACAAAATCCAATTAACAAACAAGAAAGAGGGTAGGGGATTTCTAGCTGTTGAAAGCAGTGGTGCCTTCCATTTTGGAAAGTTCCAAACGTAAAACATGTGAAAAGGGAAAAGGAACTGGCCAAATATTGCTTTAGGCTAAACCATCTGATCAAGGAACTGGCTTCAAGCTGTTGTCCGAGATTCCAGAGACTGAGAAGCTGGAGTAACTTGATTGTATGTTAAAGGCAAAAAAGGCTTAGAAACTTAGTAGAAAAAAACTCCTAGAGAATGTTATAACTAGGATCACATCCATACCATATATTTAAGGAACAAGGCTTCCCCCAAAAGAAACCTGAAAACTAGTTTACCACTCACAGCTACTCTTTCAAGCACCCATAACAAACTACAGCCCCCAATGATTATTTGGGGGAACCATCTGCTTTAAATGTGATTTAAATGTATGGTGTGGGGCAAAAATGGTAGAAATATCTGCCACAGTTCGAAGCTGGTTTGCAAGCCAATGTTTTCATTCTAACTGAGGTTTGCTGTTATGTCTGAATTCACAAACCTTTGACCCACCACAGTCAGGGCCGGGGCTCCACCTCAGGGGGCTGCTGCATATCATAGAGACAAAAATGAACTTGAGAAACTGAGCACTGAGCAGGTGGCATATAAAAGCAGACAGGCAGCTGTGAACCACGGCTTAGCTGCTCAACACATAGTGTGGTTATAATTCATACCTTGGTTTGGCATGATTTCTGAACCAAGACTTTACAGTGGTGCCCCGCTAGACGAATGCCTCGCAAGACGAAAAACCCGCAAGACGAAAGGGTTTTTCGGTTTTTGCGACGCTTCGCTAGACGATTTTCCCTATGGGCTTGCATCGCAAGACGAAAGCCCATAGGGAAATCTCGGGGACCTTTTTTTAAATGCTGGCGGTGGGGAGCAAAGCCTTCCCCCCCCTCCGGACTTCAGAAGAGGTCCAGGAAGGCCGGCGGGGGCGAAAGGCTTTGCTCCCCACCGCCAGCATTTTAAAAGCGGTCCGGGATAGCAGGGAAGCGCTTCCCGCTATCCCGGACGGCTTTTGAAGCCTCCCCCCCCCCGCCCGGCTTCGGGGCATCATCCCGATGCCGGGCGGTGGGGCAGGAAAGCCTCCCCCAGCCGCCCGGCTTCGGGGCATCGTCCCGATGCCGGGCGGTGGGGCAGGAACGCCTCCCCCAGCCGCCCGGCTTCGGGGCATCGTCCCGATGCCGGGCGGTGGGGCAGGAATGCCTCCCCCAGCCGCCCGGCATCGGAACGATGTCCCGAAGCCGGGCGGCCGGGCGGGAAAGCCTCCCCCCCCCGCCCGGCTTCGGGGCATCATCCCGATGCCGGGCGGTGGGGCAGGAACGCCTCCCCCAGCCGCCCGGCTTCGGGGCATCGTCCCGATGCCGGGCGGTGGGGCAGGAACGCCTCCCCCAGCCGCCCAGCATCGGAACGATGTCCCGAAGCCGGGCGGCCGGGCGGGAAAGCCTCCCCCCCCCGCCCGGCTTCGGGGCATCATCCCGATGCCGGGCGGTGGGGCAGGAACGCCTCCCCCAGCCGCCCGGATTCGGGGCATCGTCCCGATGCCGGGCGGTGGGGCAGGAACGCCTCCCCCAGCCGCCCGGCATCGGAACGATGTCCCGAAGCCGGGCGGGAAAGCCTCCCCCCCCCCCGCCCGGCTTCGGGGCATCATCCCGATGCCGGGCGGTGGGGCAGGAACGCCTCCCCCAGCCGCCCGGCTTCGGGGCATCGTCCCGATGCCGGGCGGTGGGGCAGGAACGCCTCCCCCAGCCGCCCGGCATCGGAACGATGTCCCGAAGCCGGGCGGCCGGGCGGGAAAGCCTCCCCCCCCCGCCCGGCTTCGGGGCATCATCCCGATGCCGGGCGGTGGGGCAGGAACGCCTCCCCCAGCCGCCCGGCTTCGGGGCATCGTCCCGATGCCGGGCGGTGGGGCAGGAACGCCTCCCCCAGCCGCCCGGCATCGGAACGATGTCCCGAAGCCGGGCGGCCGGGCGGGAAAGCCTCCCCCCCCGCCCGGCTTCGGGGCATCATCCCGATGCCGGGCGGTGGGGCAGGAACGCCTCCCCCAGCCGCCCGGCTTCGGGGCATCGTCCCGATGCCGGGCGGTGGGGCAGGAACGCCTCCCCCAGCCGCCCGGCATCGGAACGATGTCCCGAAGCCGGGCGGCCGGGCGGGAAAGCCTCCCCCCCCGCCCGGCTTCGGGGCATCATCCCGATGCCGGGCGGTGGGGCAGGAACGCCTCCCCCAGCCGCCCGGCTTCGGGGCATCGTCCCGATGCCGGGCGGTGGGGCAGGAAAGCCTCCCCCAGCCGCCCGGCATCGGAACGATGTCCCGAAGCCGGGCGGCCGGACGGGAAAGCCTCCCCCCCCCGCCCGGCTTCGGGGCATCGTCCCGATGCCGGGCGGTGGGGCAGGAACGCCTCCCCCAGCCGCCCGGCATCGGGGCATCGTCCCGATGCCGGGTGGTGGGGCAGGAACGCCTCCCCCAGCCGCCCGGCTTCGGGGCATCGTCCCGATGCCGGGCGGTGGGGCAGGAAAGCCTCCCCCAGCCGCCCGGCATCGGAACGATGTCCCGAAGCCGGGCGGCCGGGCGGGAAAGCCTCCCCCCCCCCGCCTGGCTTCGGGGCATCGTCCCGATGCCGGGCGGTGGGGCAGGAACGCCTCCCCCAGCCGCCCGGCATCGGGGCATCGTCCCGATGCCGGGCGGTGGGGCAGGAAAGCCTCCCCCAGCCGCCCGGCATCGGGGCATCGTCCCGATGCCGGGCGGTGGGGCAGGAACGCCTCCCCCAGCCGCCCGGCATCGGGGCATCGTCCCGATGCCGGGCGGTGGGGCAGGAAAGCCTCCCCCAGCCGCCCGGCATCGGAACGATGTCCCGAAGCCGGGCGGCCGGGCGGGAAAGCCTTTGTCCCCCCTGCCTGCCTTCCCAGGGGCTTTTAAATCGCCCCGGACAGCGGAGAAGTCCTCCGCTGTCCCGGGCGATTTTAAAATGCCGCCCGCCAGAAGAGGTCGGGGGAAGGCTTTTTCCATAGGAACGCATTAATTGATTTTCAATGCATTCCTATGGAAAACCGTGCATCGCAAGACGAAAAACTCGCAAGACGAAGAGACTTGCGGAACGAATTAATTTCGTCTTGCGAGGCACCACTGTATCATGCAGCTGGGCTGGGCCAAAGCCACAAGAGTCATGCTGATATCTATATGCAGGGGGTGAACCAATGTTTGGAGGCAGCAATGGGCTGGATGTGGGCCACTCAATTGAAACTGAATCCAGATAAGACAGAGATGCTGTGGGCTGGCAGTTTTTGGGTCTAGGAATTGGTGAGGCACCCTGTTCAAAATGGGGCTCATTCCTCCTGAAGGAACAGGAACCTTGAGGGTACTTGAATCATCCAGTTCACTTGAAGTCCAGGTAGCTTTTGTGGCTAGAAGTTCCTTTCCTCAGCTACAGCTGGTCTGCCAGCTATCTCCATTCCTGGACAGAGATAGTCTAGCCACAGTTACCCATACTCTGCTAACTTCAGTGCTGGGCTACTGTAATGAGCTATTGTGAGAAGCATGGGCACAGGCAGGGAGGACAGCTACCCCACCCCCAAATCAAGTAAATCTATTAAAAAATACTTAACTAACTGAGATTAAGACTCACCTACCCCAACATAAAACCTGCCCTCCCAGCATAAATCTTTGATAACTGTCCTGAAGTTGCAACTTGTTCAGCATATGGTGCCAGGGAGTGAGTGGGCATAACATCAATTCTTGGTTGCCTATTATTTTCCAGGCTTAGTTGAAGGTGCTTATGCTGGCATTTTCAATGCTAGGCCCAAATATCTCTTTCCATTCTGACCAGTCCAAGTTTTAAGATCTGCAAGGGAGATCCAGGCCTCCCAAGGGGACGGGGGGGGGGGAGGTTTACTGGGAATTTGTATGTTTGGGATCAGTGCCACAGTCCTTTAATTTTGGTTTTTTCATGCTATTTTTAGGATTATTTTTTTTGTTAAGTTTGATTTTAATGTTTCTGTGTCCTGGAACCTTCAGGTGAAGGACAGTTTATAAGTACTTTTAATTCAATTTAAATAATACTTTAAAGTGACTTTGAGGTACAAGCTGGATATGTTGTTGCCTGGATGAGTTCAGCAAGCAGAAGAAACTGTTTCTCTCACCAAAATGTCAACAACACAAGTTTCTTCTAATATTTATAACCAGGCCTGACCAATCAAGAGGCTTCATACTGCTGGCCAATCACAGGGGTCAGTCTTGCACACCCCCATTCCTTTTCTGTTGATGAAGGAGCCCCTGAAGCTCATATATTTTACAGGAGCTCACTAGGCTTTGTTCCAACCCCAGACCTTGATGTCCCCAGTTCAAGCCCAGAGTCCTGACACCTGTTGTATGAACCAGGAAATCTCTAGTCTGTGGTTGTGACCAAAAAGTTGTGAATGCACTAGGTTTGCTTAGGTATGCCTCTCTCTCTAAACCTCAGACCATATGTGCAATATGAAGATAGAGATACTAATGCGTTTTAGAAAGCTATTGCAAGGATACAGAAAGATAATAGGTTTAATTAGTGGAGGCTGGCCCACTAGGGTGAATGGGGCTTCCCCACCAACTTCCGTTTGCTCTCAGGCAGCTTCCTCCTTCTCCTCAATCTTGGTGTTGCCTGTGTAGCACCTCCCTCATGGGGGAAGAGGTTGGGGATAAAGCTTGAATTGGATCTGATTGTCATTGGCTCCACCTGCCCTCAGCCTCCCTGCTTTCCGCCCTACCAGTCCCAATACTCAACAACCATTGCTGTATTTAGGGAGAAGTAGAAGGCATGCTTTCATTGCATATGGTTCAAGCACTGGCACCATTAAGTTAAAAGGATACAGAGCATGTGCTCCAGCACAGACGCTGGAAATCAGTTCAGCAGGTGAGGGTAACAGTCTCTGAAGAAACCACTGTCAGCTGCTTTAGATAACAGATGGACAGTGTGTGTTCCGCCTGCCATGTTGCATTCCTGTTACAATCCCTTGGTTTAACTGCTTTGCCACTGCAGTTGCTGCTATTTGTGGCCCCCCCCGACACTCACTTTTTGTTCTCTTTGCTGATAAAGACGAAGCTGCTGTGTCACACTGAAGTCTGGAGTCAGCTGCAGATCCACCAGGCCAGCTCCAAGTCTTTTAAGGAAACTCAATACCCAGCTGCCCACTTTTAAATCCATTCCTCTCTGGCAATGCCCCACGGGGGAAAAACAAATTGGATTATCTTTAAGCTAAACAGAAGTATCCGGTGTCTTAAAACAGGGCAGATTCCCCCCCCCCAAACACACACACACACATTTTTATTCTAAGTTAATAATCAATACATTGAGAGAAAAATAGAAAAAAAAGTTTGCCCTAGTAACACATAAAGCAGGTGGGGAGAGGACCTTAAAAATAAAAGGTTAGGTTATAAATAATATTGTAAGTAAACAGAGCAAAAGCAGAGTATGGGGGGAACTGAACACACTCACCAACCATAACTTACCTTCCCAGAGTGTAGAGAGCGTTCATTTGCCCTCAGCCACTTACCCCTGCTGTATACTGATTTGTGTTAACCCGAGTTAAAGTTAAGCAGTCTCTTTGTTGTGACATTTCATTTGGCTCTTGCTTTTCCCTTGTAAACTAGGTTTTAGCTATTTATAATGGGGGGGGGGGTTTACCCTGGATCTTGAGAATGAATAGTCTTTACCCTCACTATCATAATTTACTGTGATCACTGTTTATTATTACTGCTAAATACTTCCTTTAGGGGAACACCACTTGCTTTGCGGGGCTCCTGTTCTTGAATTTTACACCTCAGACACCTACTGAGTACTGCAAGCATTAAAGCATCCTGAGGCCTTCCAGATACTGTTGGACTCCCAACTCCCATCAGCCTCAGTCAGCATGACCAAAAATCAGGGACAGTGGAAGTTGTAGTCCAGCAACAACATCTGGAGGGCCACAGGTTCACCAGCCCTGCTTTAAAGGAATAAATGGTGGCATTCATTTATTTATGATATTTATATCCCACCCTTCCTCCCAAGGGAAGCTTAAATCATAGCTGTAAATTGGTCTCGCTTACTAATTGAATGGCGGGACGCAGGTGGCGCTGTGGGTTAAAGCCTCAGTGCCTAGGACTTGCCGATCGAAAGGTCGGCGGTTCGAATCCCTGCGGTGGGGTGCGCTCCCGCTGCTCGGTCCCAGCGCCTGCCAACCTAGCAGTTCGAAAGCACCTCCGGGTGCAAGTAGATAAATAGGGACCGCTTACCAGCGGGAAGGTAAACGGCGTTTCCGTGTGCGGCTCTGGCTCGCCAGAGCAGCGATGTCACGCTGGCCACGTGACCCGGAAGTGTCTCCGGACAGCGCTGGCCCCTGGCCTCTTAAGTGAGATGGGCGCACAACCCCAGAGTCTGTCAAGACTGGCCCGTACGGGCAGGGGTACCTTTACCTTTACCTTACTAATTGAATGGCTTGGCAGCAAAAGACTTGATATAACATTGAAAAATTTAACCTGGAAGACAGGTTAAACATTTTTATGGGCTGCATCCAACTAAGTTCTACTCGTGAGTAGACCCATTGAAATTAGTGAACCTATTTGAGTCGTGCCAATTAATTTCAGTGGATCTGTTCTAACATTGGATACATCCCTATCAATGTTAGAAACTGGGATAGAAAAGCTGGGAGCCAAATCATTTCTGGGACCTGGGTTGTGGGCGCCAAAACAGAATGTCTACTCACCATTTTGGGGGGGGGGGTCGGTAATATTTTCTGCTTATTATTCTGATAAGCATTAACTAATACGCAATTCACATAAGAGACACATTGTTAATATCACATTTTTAGCATAAATTGTTAATACGTGTTTAATTTGGTGTTTACAATAAAAATATTGGCACCATACTTCAGTTTTCAAAACTCTGTACTCTTTATTGTTAAACTCCTTAACATATTGTCTATCCTTAATGTATACAGTGGTACCTCGGTTTACGAATTTAATCCGTTTCTGAAGTCCATTCTTAAACCAAATCTGTTCTTAAACTGAGGTGCGCTTTCCCTAATGAGGTTACTCACCACAGGTGCCCTTCCACCATTCGGCTTCCGTTCGTAGACCAAGGTAAAATTCGCAAACCAGAACGCTACTTCTGGTTTTGCGGAGTTCGTAAACCAAATAGTTTGTAAAAAAGGACTGTTTGTAAGCCAAAGTACCACTGTACTTTGAGGCTTCAAAGCGCATACATTTAAGTACCGTAATCCTTGAGTGTCAGCCAGGTGCAAAGAAAATGGCACCTAAAATCTTTAGGCACATAATTCACCTGGCGCCCTGCTAATTTTGAATCCTGATCCTATGTGTTTTATTATATTAATTATAATTTTTGAATTTTTATAAGCTTCCCTGGGAACCTGTTCAATTGTGGGGGACAGGTTTGTGGGTGTTTTGGGGTTTTTGTTGTTGTTGTTTTTTTAAAAAAAGGAAGGTCTACCTTTGTATTCATGTTTTCTTTTCTTTTCTTTTTTACAAAAAAATATTATCGTTCAGCAGTTCCTCCAGCCCTTAAATCCACAGTACACAAACTACAGGTCCTTTGCTTCATAAGTGGCAGTGTGCTTGAGATTTTGCTACGTGGAGATTATATATGTGTATGGAAAATGTCAGTGTGAAATGCTTCTGAATGTAGAGATAGACATGTTGGTGGGGTGGAAAGGAAGATGGGGAAAGTTGATGACACCCTCCACCCCTCACTTAGGGTCTAATAAATCCTATCATGAATGTTTTTTGGGGCTGGGAGGAGGGATGGGGAAGGGACGCTTTGTTGATAACGCCCCAGTATGTTTTCTGCTGTGATGACTCATGGTGTTCTCTCTTGTCTTTAGATACCAGCCTGTTGATATCATTCAACCAACCAATCATGTATTGCCAGCCTCATTCGGGGATTCTGATTGGTACTTTGTCACAGGCATCTCTCTTACCTCCACCAATGAGTCCTCACGTAGAAAACCACCACAGCATGACCTGCAGAAACAGGGAATGCCAGGTGAATATCTTGACTCTTTTTCTTCTACGTCTTTTGTGAAACTCACAGGCCCTTGTGCCCTTGTGTCTTTTCCCCGTCCCCTCTCCCTCTCTCTCTCTCCCTCTTCTAGATCACGAGCTGCTCAGGCAAGAGCTGAATAATCGTTTTTTGGTTCAGAGTTCGGACAGGACCGGTGCCTCTCTTGGCCCGGTGCCGCTGCTGAGGGCGGAGTTCCACCAGCACCAACACACCCACCAGCACCAACACACCCACCAGCACACATTCAGCCATTTTCCATCCAGCCTGCCCCAGATGCCGCCCACTGCACCTCCCCTGGTGCGTACCCCCTCCCAAAATGTGAGGATAAGTAGAGACACCTCGGGCCAAAACAACCATGCCAGCACCAGCTCTTTGAGACGGACACTTTTCTGTGAAAAGTGCACCCTCGTCAGGATGTGTTTGTTTAAAGTTGCGACTTTCAGTTGCATTGTTTTCAAACTAGTATTTAATAGAGTGAGTTTCCGTAGGTTGCAACCTGCTGCTTCTTCTCAGTGGGCCCCACCACACTGCTACTTTTCTGCAAACCCTTCGCCAAGTTCAGTTTCTAGAGAAGGGGGTGCGACATGTAACGTGGGATGGTCATGCAAGTTTTCTCCTCTTAGGCATTTCAGGCAGCTGACATAATAGCATCTGGGCATATGGGAGGCAACATACAGGCATGATTTCATATATCTCACACACTTATTGCAACATGGGCAATTATATGCGTACTCCTGCGTCGTCCCCCCCAGAAAAAAAGCACTGGATATTCTTATATCCAGTGCTTTTTTTCTGGGGGGGACGCAGGAGTACGCATACCCCTAAACATTTTGTGAATCTACGTTTAGCCTCATTGAGGGGCAGTATTTCAATATGAGTAGGAGAATGAGAATACCCCTAAACATTTTTTTTTAAGAAAAAAAGCACTGCTTGTATCATAAAAGTAAGATGGGAAGGGCACACCACAGATAAGCATGTGCGACTGTGACAGAAAGGGCAGGGTGTAAAAATTTCATCACCACTGTTTTGTATGCCACTTTTCCTAGTTAAACCATGCTCAAAATGGCTTATGGCATGAAAAGATTTACATAATTAGAAGAATACAACATTTTTGTAGTCACAAACAGTAAATAGAAACAACTCAGTAGGTATACAATAAAATCAAACAATCCCCACACACTTCATAACAGCAGAAATATATCCAAAATTAAATATTGACTCCAACTAAAACTCCCAACAATAGCATCCTGAGCAGCAGGTCCTGCAGGACTCACAGGTAGGATGGTCTTTGGGCCCTTAAGCAGAAGCAGCAGTTGCTGTAGCTGGTCTCGCCGGCACCCTTCCCAGGCCAAGTGGAAACAGGCCAGCAAAGCATGGAGCTAATCTTGCAGGACTCGCAGCATAGCGAGAATCTTCTATGAAAGTAAGAGTTGAGAGGGCAGGAGTTAGCTTTTATTGCAGTAAGTTGATTGTTTTGTTAACACACAAGAGAGGTCAACATCATTGTGCAATAGACCTATGGCCACACCGGTTGATCATTCTGACTCCTGCCTTGCCATAATAATTTGCCTGTGCTGCTTGGTTTCAATATTTTTGCATCGTTGCCATCTATTGCTTATACCACCCACTCACTAACTCAACATTTGACTGGGCAACTCAAGACACAATAAATACATGCCAATTTTTCAACATGGGCTGTGCTTGCTTATGGCAAGGGTGAGGTGCTTCTTCAGGCTTTAAGGTTGTTTTACAGTTTCTTCCCAGAGAGGATATCTGGAACATTCAGGTTGTTTTTAAATAATACCATTCACCCATGGCTGAAAGCTCCACCCCTTTACCAACTTCTCAGAGCCTGTCATTGGCCGTTCCATCAAGGGTTTGTTTGATGGGACAACAAAACTTTAGCAGGGTCCCAATCCTGCAGAAAAGCTAGAGCTTTTCCTGGTTCCTTGGCTCTCAGGTTTTACAGCAGTGCCACTTGGTTTTGCTCCTTTTGTAAATTCTCCAAACAGCCTTTTTTCACACAAGGCAATATTTTGGGGGTTTTTTTGGTACATTGCATAAAGCAAGATTCAATATTTTCTCTCTTTTTGAAGGAATGCACTGCTTTCTTATATAGCGAAGCAGCAAATGTTCCAAAACAGGCATTGTGGGGCAAGCTCATAGGAAATGACATTTCTTGCCTTTCTTTACCACACTGGCTTGATGGTATGACGACATTGTTTGCTTCTAATCCCCTTAACTGCAGGACAATGAGAGTGATTTCTGCCTCCCCCAATGTCCATCCGCAGGTGTTTAAGCAACGTGCAAATACCTCCCTACTCCCCTTCTTTCATAAAACAATCTCAGAACTTTTCCTTGAAGGCCTGGCATGTTGTTTAAGAATCCTGATATCTGATCTTGCTGGAAAAAGAGTTCCCTTCCTGCCCACCCACGCCCTGTTGATGTCAAGCTGAAGAGTGAAAACAGCTTTGCCGCACCCTCTTTTGTTGTGCTTGAGCTCCCATCTTCTTATATTCCACTAAATGGGTTTATTAATCCTAATGCCAGAGCGGGTGGCGTTGAAACCGCCAGCTGCATGTGTTTTAGTAATTTATAGTATTTACACTGGAGGGTACATGACTCCGGTAATAACTGTAATTAACACAATTGCAAATCTGCTCTCCTGTATGGAGGAGAGCACACAACAGCTGGCTTGCTGAACGAGTGGCATTTCAAAGGGGTCATTGCTCACCATTCTGCGCCTTCCCCCAGCACATCTCCCTTTTGCTTAAGATTGGAATGTGCACATTCTTCACGAGGCATGGAAAGAATACTGATGGGGGCATAGGTCAGGTGCACAGTGCAAGGGGACAAAACGCCAGGACAGAAATCATGAGGGTAGATCCACAGTGGGTGGATCTATCTTGCAATCCCGTCTGATCTTTCTTACGCCTTTTTTCAAGGAGCTGGTTGAGCTAAGTAAGGGCTGTGTGATTTAAAGAAATGAGATGACTGCTTGAGTTCTGCTCCAGCACATACAGCTGTATCATAAAATCTAACTTTTAGAAATGATTTAGGGTGTTGACTGGCTTCTTGAGGAAGTTTGTAGGTGATGGTAAAGATTTATGTGCTAGATGCCTGAACTTGCTGCTTCCCCATTGCAAAGGTGTAGGTTTAAGAGGCTGTGAAGTTTGGAAAATATACACGTGCCCTTAAAATAAACTCCCCACTGCCACCTCCCCCCAAAAACCACACTAGCTAAACTGGATCTTATACACCTGGGAGCATGCTTCATTGTGCTTAGATTGCAACCCAGTGCTGAAGAAATATATTCTCATTTGTTTTTGTCTTCTCTTTTTCTTCTAGTTCGACAAGTACGCTCCCAAACTTGATAACCCATATTTTCGACATTCCAACGTGAGTGCATTTCTGGGTTTGGGTTTTTATTTTTATTTATTTTTATTTGGTTTTGATTTCTATGTTTGAACTTGCTGGTTGCTTTCCTTGCATGTATTTGATGTAGCAAGCTTAACAACAACAACAACAACAATTTATTATTTACACCCTGCCCATCTGGCTGGGTCCCCCCCCAGCCACTCTGGGTGGCTTCCAACAAACACTAAAATACAATAACCTTTAGCTCTTGTCTCATGTTGTTGTTTTTAAGTGAATTCCCTTCCCTTAAGTTTATTTTTACCTACTACAATAATACCATAAAATTCCTTTAATTCAAGTCATTCATCAAATGTTCTTCCTCTGATTCATTGTTGGTTGCTGCTTTCTGACACCTGTTTCTCAGGCTACAGTCCTATACCTATTTGCTTGGGAGTATTGCCCATTGAAACTTGCTTCTGAGTAGGATTGCAAAAGAATTGCTAAGTCTGTGTCTGTACAATACCACTGCTGATTCTGAGCTGGAACTCACATGAATACCTCTTCATCCAAAATCATTCCCCACACATATAAAAACGAACATATCCAGAAGAAGACTATGCTAGAACCCTTCTCATTGACAACTAGTCTTTGACGTGAAGGAGTTCTGAATCATGTGAGCTATAGGCTGAAGTGTTACAGCCCAGCACCTGTTATACCACCACAATGAGAACTAAGCTAGCGTCTTCCAGTCTTCATACATCTTTCTTCAAATTTAGTGACTCAGGCATAATGCAGTAGTTCAGCTGTAGACTAGCCAGGGCTAAGTAAAGGGGCTCACTTTTGTCCTGTAGTTAGAAAGTGTTAGAAGACCAAACAGGCATGCACCAAGTCACTGAACAAGCTCGGTACCAGACAAGGCCAGCAGAGTTAAAATTGGATATATTTTAACTCTGCTGGCCTTGTTCAGTACTGCTATTCCCTAGGAATAGATCTGTCACCATTATTCTCCATTTTATGCATTTTTCGTTACTTATTTACTGGACATAGCTCGCCTAATTCCAATAACTTGTCTATAAGATTTTTTTGTCACTTTCGGCTCTTTTTTCTCTCCAAATTTAGTGTAGGTGTTCTGAATTATTGATTCTGTCATCCATAGTGTATGCACCACCTCCTGGCTTTATATCCTCGGCACATTTGATAAAACTATATATGTAAATCTCTAATTATAAGATTGAACAAAAGTGGTCCATGGGCATAATAGACACTTGTGAAATTCCAGTTGATAGCTCTTTCTGAGATGACAGCCATGCATTGTAATTATTTCTTAAGCTGATTCTTTCAGACATTTGTGAATCCATTCCACATAGCCACTGCTGTCTAGTCCAGTTCTGTTCAGTTACCCTAACAGAATGCCACATGGAAATGCGTTATCAGCTTTCCCGACATTGTGACAACTCATTATCAAAATCTTCTCTCAAGATGGGAACTAGCTTGTACACCAAAATATCCTGCCAGTCCTAAAAAAGAAGATTTCTCACCTGTCACTTCAAAAGCACTCATTGATAAGAAGCCAAAAAATGATGCAAACAGCCACTGCCATGCTAGTGTCAGAGACTACTCTATGCAAAAGCAATAATGGCATGTCTGGTTGTTGTTTCTTTAATTGGGCCAGTTTTGTCACAGTAAAAATAAATGAGCTTTCACGCTAAACATGATTCTTCAGCCAGTCATCCTGATATAAAGGATAGTGTCTGAATTCAAGCCTTTCAGCCGCACTCTAAAATTGCTTGCCTGTTGGTACACTTACTGCCTGCCCTTGCTCTGCTTTTCCTTTTTATCAGTTGCTGCATCAGAAGCAGCGTTCTGGGACCGCATACTGTGGAAAATTAAAAGTGTGTGCTGATAATAGTGGACTTCATGGTTGGCAACTGTGGTAATTACCTTGTAACTGGGAGGCAGATAAAGATTAAAGATCCCAAGCAGGCTGCTTTCACACTTGCTAAAGTGGCATGTTTTGCAGGAGAGCTATAATAGCAGAATTAAGAATGGTAGCAGAGGCTAATTTCCCCCCCTGGTAAAAATGAAAGCTTTCCATTCTTCTCAAAAGAGCATCCGTTGTCCCATGGACCTTTTGCTTCTTATAGACATCTATTGGAAATATATCTCCCCCCTCCACCCCAGGAAAGCATTTAATGCTTTCTTGAGGACTGGCAACCCCACCTTAAATATGTATGTAGAAAAGAGGCTTGACAGCTGTTTCTACAGTGACATCCTGCTCTGGCAAAAGCAAGACCATTACAAAAAGTTTCAGGCTGTATAATCAGGTGCATAAGCAGAGCTGTGCAGTTCTGTGCAGTTGGACAGCAATCCCAAACACAGAATTCATTCTGAGAATCTCTGCTTTCGTTTGTTAAAAACAACAACCAATTTTCTAACACTTAATGCTCCGAAGATAAAACTAAAAAATATATGGATAAACTACAGTAGTGGCAGGGACGCGGGTGGCGCTGTGGGTAAAACCTCAGCGCCTAGGACTTGCCAATCGCATAGTCGGCGGTTCGAATCCCCGCAGCGGGGTGAGCTCCCGTTGTTAGTTCCCAGCGCCTGCCAACCTAGCAGTTCGGAAGCATCCTTAAGTGCAAGTAGATAAATAGGGACCGCTTTATAGCGGGAAGGTAAACGGCGTTTCCGTGTGCTACTCTGGTGCCGGTTCGCCAGAGCAGCTTCGTCACGCTGGCCACGTGACCCGGAAGTGTCTGCGGACAGCGCTGGCCCCCGGCCTCTAGAGTGAGATGAGTGCACAACCCTAGAGTCTGTCCAGACTGGCCCATACGGGCAGGGGTACCTTTACCTTTTACAGTAGCGGCACACAGCAGGCCTGCTCCCATTGTCTAAGGATGGGAATGTAGTCTTTAGAACACCGCATCCTTCTCTTTAGGTCTCTCGAGCTGAATAAGGAAATACTCTAGTTCAACAACTAGCTTGCCTTGATGGTGTGATGTCCAGGGCATTGTATAATGCTAATGCAATATGTCCTTCATATCACAAACTGATTGTGGTAGCCCTTCCTGAACACCTCTTGCTGGTGCCATGATTCCAATGAAGGATTTTGTAGGTGAACTGTAGGAAACTCTTTTGAGCCCAAGAGCCACATTTTGTCAAAGGGAACCTTCCAGGAGCAATATCACATTGATGGGTTGATGGGTGGAGAAAGAGGCAAAGTGGGCAGGTCAATACATGTGACATAATAGGCTGCATTAAAACTATGCAAAAGTGAGTAGTTTTCTACACACACACACACACACACACACACACACCTCTCCATCCAGGAAATGAAAGGTGTTATTATAGTTCAAGGACACATTCCAGCAAGGCAGAAGCACTCAAGGAGGGTGCTTCTATCCATTGATAGACCATGAGACTCTTAATCTCAGGGTCGCGAGTTTGAGCCCCACGTTGAGCAAAAGATTCCTTCACTGCGGGAGGCTGGACTAGATGACCCTCGTGATCCCTTCCACCTCTTCAATTCTGTTATTCTAGGGTGCAGAGGGGTGTGACCTCGGGATGGGGCAAGGCTTATAGAGATTCCCAACATCCAGCTAGAAAGGCAGATTTAGGCTCCTGGCTTAAGGTTTCCCACCCCTGATCCACAGTAAGGGTAACATTTGTGTTTCACTAGAAAGGCCGCATTCATTTTAGTGCTGGGAGCTGCTTAACACACTGGGTAAATTCACCCTCGATACAAACCAAGTCTCTCAGAAGCAGCCAAATGCAGAAGACTTGCGAGTTACTCAGAAGTACAAATCTCTTTAGAGATTGGATAGCAGGTCACCAAGCTCGCAGTCAAAATATTTGCAAATGTGATTTGAGTGAGTGCATGAAAATGGAATATTTCTTTAACGATACAGCAAATTTAAAGTGGGTGTGTTGTTCGTTTGTTAAAAATGAGCTCTTGAAGGAATCATGAGTTAGGCAAGCTCCCCCAGCGTCTAACCAATAAAGGGGTTGAAATTGATTTGATAATTTTTGTTTTGGAACAGGTTCTTACGATTTGCACCAAACTTGTCTCTCACATCTGTTAGTTATCTGTAATGTAATCACCTCTCTCCTTTTCTCTCTCTTCCCACGCCCCTTTCCCCCTTCCTAGTTCTTTCCAAGCTATCCTCCAGCAATGCCTGGGATGCCACCTCTGCTTCCACATTCAGGTCCTTTTGGGTCACTTCAGGGAGCATTTCAGCCGAAGGTACAAATTTATTATGGTTTCATTTTTTCCACAGGCTCATTTTTGTTGTTGTTGCCCATACGAAAGAAAGCATGATTAAAATGTAGCTGCAATATAAACACACATGTATTTCTTGATCAAATTATTATTTTCACTAGGCACATCTGTTTCCCTTGTGCAATTTGCTTGATAGTTAAAGAAAGTAGCTCCCTAAAGGCCTACCCATTTTTTTTTCAGGGAGGGAGGTAAAACCTCTTGCTGCTGCTGACGTAGGTCTCCCTAGTACCCAGGTAGCCTTTGTGGTTCTCTCCAGATATTTTGGACTCCGTCTCTCATCAGCCCCAGTGTTTGAGGACTGTGGAAATTGTAGTGCAGCAACATCTCAAGGGTACTACACTGCCTACTTCTGCCCAAGTCATATTCTTTAAAACAGGAGCAGGGATCCTTTGGCCCTCCAGATGTTGTTGAACTGCATCTCCCATCATCACCAACAAGCATGGCCAATGCTAGGGGCGATGGGAGTTGTAGTTCAGCAAAATCTGGGGGGCCAAAGGTTCCCTACACCTGCCTTTAAAAAATAAAGGAATGTGTCATTGCACTCAGCCCCTCTCTTGCAAGTGGCAAGAGAATTGGGGGTCATTTGGGGGAAGCATTGACTGTGCTGACCTAACACAATTATTTTACTAGAAGCTGCATGGGTGATGTTAGTGGGCAGCAAGCAGGTCTCCCCAATCGCTTCTGGATTGGGCTCCACAGCTGCTTTGCAGTACCTTTTTTCTATAGGCAGGTATTTGGGGAATGGAGCTCTTTTTCTTCTTGTGAGTATTTTATTGTGTGTATACACTGTAAGAATTCTGGATGTGTGCACATGGGGCAAAAATAGCCAAGTGCACAGTCTGTTTGCATGGTGCATTTGGTGCTTTTTGCATTGCATATGGGTACACAATAGGGTGTGCATCAGTTCTGTGTGAGGGTCTGGGTTTGTTTGTTTATTTTGCTAAAGCACATCCATGGAGAATTAAAAGATTCCTTTCAGAGGTTTTTGTTTTGTTTTAAATCCTATGTTGCTTTGCTCTATCCAAAAAACAAAGCAGAACCCTTCAGAACTCTGCAAACATTTCACCCACTTTTGTCAAACAGGAAAGTGTCATAGCCATTTTTACATTCCCCATTATAGTGAATGGGGAATGCAAAGCTTCATTTTATACAAAGTGCCTTTGAGCCTGAATTACAGACTGAAATGCAGCCTGTACAGTTGACAGTTTTAAAACACACAGATATAAGGCGAATCTTTGGGCCCATGCACACACCTACCATCCAACTTTCCCCCCTTTACACCTCTGCAGCAAAAGATACTGTGCGTTCCAAATGGTTCTGAAACTGCAGCCACTCTCAAATCGGTCATCAGACAGCTGCAATGAAACTCACCAGCAGAAACTACACCATCTGTGAAACTGATCAGCTAAGCTGCAGCCTCTGTTTGCAATTAGCCTTTCCCTTACCACTGGGTAACTAGCATCATATAGGGAAGCCAAGTGAAAATAATGTAGGCAGCCCCAACTGTTTTGTAGAAATGTGGCTTGGAGGGGCTGGAATAGATGCTGGCTGTTTATCAGAAGAGAGTGCTACGCTTCAAATAAGATTTTTTAGAACTTAAGCAAACGCAATATGTGCTTAGTCAGATTAGCCTGTGTGGCTTATCTGTTCCCATCCCTGTTGTCTCTTGCAGACACTCAAATCCTGAAGCAGTTTTGCAGACATGTCAACTGATACTTAAAATTCTGGATATCATGTTTCTATTAACACAAGAATACAGCTCATAATGGACAACTTCTGAAATTGCTGTGCAGAAGAAAAAGGCCACATTATTCTGCAGTAGGGCTTCTAGTATTGGTGTAAAGAGATGACTCCATGCTCTGGAGTTGGAAACTGGTCCAGGCCAAAGCAGTGGTATTGCTCCACTGCTATTGCAGAAAACCCTTAACAACCCAACAAACAAAACAGAGATTTTTTATATTTTTTTTAGGGAGCTGAGATCACCAATAGCATAGTAGCTTTAGGCTTCTGAGAGTGACCCTGTACCCCTTAAACACTGGCAACCCCCCACCCAATGTTAGCAAACAAAGAAACTTACCGGTACATATAGCATGGAGGGTGGCCCTAATGGTGTTGTAGTAGTAGGCTCAGCTAGTTTTTACTGTTTCTCTTACAACGTTTGTTGCTTAAAAGCTCTCATGGTGCCAGGCTTGAGATTCCTTTCTTTCCATTTGTAAAGTTCTTTATAGAAACATGAGCAATGTCATCCGAGCTGTAAAAAGTAAACCCCACTGAATTCGGTGGGACTTAATCCTGGGTTAGTGGGTATAGAATTGTAGTGTAGGATTGTAGATTTTTAGAAGGGCGAGGAAATGCAACCCCCCCAAAGCTCCAGCGGCTTCTGCAGACATATCTCCATGCAGAGATAAAAGGAAGAGCATTTGCCGAAGAGGCAGCTTCGCTATCTGCGTTGCAAATATACATAAAATGTAGTCTGCAGTTCGAACGATAAGCTTAGGGTTCAGGTGGAGCCTTTCTTTTGTGAACTTGCATACATGAGTGGGAATTCAAAGGCATTCCTGATCTTAACCTAACTTTCTGTGCATTTATTGCCCAAGGAGCTTGTGGGGCAGTTCCCCCCATAGCAAGCCTGTGAGGATTGGTTAGACTGAAAGATAGTGAGTGGCTTAAGGTCACCTAATGAGCCTTTTGATTAAACAAAGGTTTGTTCATAGGCTTTCCTGGTCCAAATCCAACGCTCTGTTTGCTGTGACACAGTGGGTCTGATTTTGAGCTGTCCCTCACTGGTTGTAACCCTGTTTACCCTCTGCTGGCATGTGGAGGATGCGTGCCCAAAGGGATGATCTTTGTACAGCCATTTCCCCACTCAGTTTTGTGGGTTTGGAGGAAGAGGATGCCTCCAAACAACTGTGGTTGCCACTTCCTTGCAGAACCAACTGGATTGACTCAATCAGGGGTCTTCATTTCTTGATGGAGTAATGCCAGTTAATACAGCAGCTTCAAAACCTTTAGGACAACAGCTAATCACTAGACCAGGGGTAGTCAACCTTTTTATACCTACCGCCCACTAATGCATCTTTCTGGATGGTAAAATTTCCTTACCACCCACCAGGGCTCGATGGAAGGAGGATTCAGCTTGTGCCATGGAACCCCCTACCGCCCACCTAGAATCCTGAAACACCCACTAGTGGGCGGTAGGGAGCAGGTTGACAACCCCTGCACTAGACAATAGTCATCCTTTGGTTTTTGTCTTTATTACCAAGCTGTTTCATGAAAGGAGCTATCTTATGCTAAGTCAGACCAGTTGTTCAGCAAACCTAGTGCAGTCGTTGGGACTTTGAATCTAGTTTTTTGCTATTTTTAATTTTCTTGTTTATATATTAATTTTGCAAATTTGTGAGCTGCTTCACAGCCTGAATGCACGGTTCTTTGCTCCAGATTGCTGTTTTCTGCTTGATTTCATCATTAGATGCACACCAGCAATATAGAGTGGGCCTAGGGATTTCTTGCAATTTCATGTAAGCCACTATTTAGAAGGTAGGAATTTGACCAGAAAAACCACCCTCTTCACACCTCATAAAATTGGTCCAAGACAACCACTGTTTTCTATATTCTTCTGCAACGTGCTCCAGCCATTGTGAGACTCCATTTTATGAGCACAGTCCAGATAAGATGAGTGGGTCCCCAATCCCCACCCCAGTATTATTGCCAGGTTTGAAGGGCCCTGGTCAAGGTGCCGCCCGTGAGGCTACCTTCCCCCCTTGCCACCCTGTCCATTTTCTCTTTCCACCCCCCATGCACCCTTGCATGGACATAGCCAGGATTTCTGTTGGGGGGCGAAGCTTTGTTTTTTTGGGGGGGCAGAATCTCAATTAGTTAAGTATTTCTATTTATGTACTTGATTTAGGGTTATGTCCATGCGCCCTGGTCTTTCTGCTCCCCTGTCCCATGCCACCTTGGTCACTCCACTCCCCCCACTACCTGTGCTGCCTTATTGCTCTGCTCTTCTCTCATTTCTCTCCCGTGTGGCCACTCCACCAGAGTGGCTTGTGTTTTCTTGTTTGCCTAAATGGGCATTAAGATGCCTTGGTTGGTTCAGTTTTGAACTGAAATGGTGGGATACTGGTGTTCTTAAATAGATGGAACTCTGACAGCCTTTTAGGGCTTTTATCTAGTCAGTTTGAGTTCCCCCACCCCACCCCAGTTCCCAACAACCAGAGGCAGCTGGTTGTATGAATGTAGTCAGTGGATAAATTATTTCTGAACGATTCTGTACCATAGGGATGGGGGATGTTTTATTGGCCTGAGGGCCACATTCCCTCATGGGTACCCTTCAGAGTGGGGAGCATGTATCAACTGTGAGTGGGGCCAGAGGCAAAAGTCACACAAATAAGAAATGTAACACCGGCCTTTGGGTGGAAGGCTGCATTCTCGGTTCAAAGACATATCCCTTTTTTATAATATTTATTAAGAATTTTTCAATACATTATAAAAAACAAACAAAATAACATTTACTTTTACAATAACCATATTTTCTTCACTTCTTTGGACTTCCTCACATCTCTCGTTCCTGCGTTCCAAATTTTTCGAGCTTTACCCAGCAATTTATTACCTTGTATCAATTCTTAAATTAAAGTTTCCCAATTTTATACCCCTGATTTCAGATAATTTTACCCAAACCTTAAAAGCTTAAACTTTGACTTCATGTTTATCCAAAATTTATCTTATCCAATTTTTCCATTTATCTTCATATTCCCTTTAACTAGTTTAATGGAACCATATTGTTATTAATCTTACATCTTTCTTAACATTCATACAATTTACAATACTTTTGTAAATAGTCCTTAAATTTTTTCCAGTCCTCCTCCACGGCCTATTCTCCCAGGTCTCGGATTCTGCCGGTCATTTCTGCCAGTTCCATATAGTCTATCAGTTGCATCTGCCATTCTTCCAGTGTGGGCAAATCTTGAGTTTTCCAGTGCTTGGCGACAAGTATCCTTGCTGCTGTTGTTGCATACATGAAAAATATTCGGTCCTTCTTTAACACCCTCTGGCCGACAATACCCAGAAGAAAGGCCTCTGGTTTCTTAAGGGAGGTATACTTAAATACCTTTTTAAACTCATTATATATCATTTCCCAGAAAGCCTTAACCCTAGGGCAAGTCCACCAGAGGTGAAAGAACGTTCCTTCAGCTTCTTTACACTTCCAACATTTATTGTAAGACAAATGGTATATTTTTGCAAGCTTGACTGGGGTCATGTACCACCTATATATCTTTTTCATAACATTTTCTTTCAAGGCATTACATGCCGTGAATTTCAACCCAGTGGTCCATAACCTTTCCCAGTCAGCAAACATGATATTGTACCCAATGTCTTGTGCCCATTTTATCATAGCTGATTTGACCGTTTCATCTTGTGTATTCCATTTTAGCAGCAAATTATACATTCTCAAAGACATATCCCAACTAGGCAAAAGCACCCAAGGAGGACACAGAGCAGGGCAGTCAGTGACATGGCCTGGGGAAAGTCCCAAAGGCCAGCAAGAGCTGTGTTTGGCCCCAAGGTTGTAGGATCCTCACCCCCTGCTGTACTGTGTGTACAGGAGATGCATAGCAACAAAATTGGCTAGTCTTCTCTAACAGCACATGAACCTTCCCCAAGGGGGAAAGCAGTCCCCCAGATTTACAACATTGTGTTGCTATATTTGACTGAATGGGGAGCATGTGGACGCACCTAAATTATCCACAACTTGCAGCGATAATGATTCATCTCCTTGGAGAAAAGATAAAGCTGAAATCCACACAAATCATCCTAACCTTTTTCTTCTCAAACTTTCCTCTTCCTCCCATGTGGCTGCCTTAAGCCCTAGATCATCATGACAGACGCATTCGGTGGCTGACCGTGGCATAATGAATTCTGTCCTCCTTGCCCTGTGAAGCAAGGAGTTTGTTTTTGTTTCCCTCCCCACTTCTCATGTCACTTCCCCGAGGCCTCATATGTAAATCCCCACCACATGAATCCAACCTGACTGCAAACTTCTTAGCTACTTTCCCAAAGGCCATTTCTCATGAGCTAAGAACTTGAAAAGGTCAAAAGTATTCAATTTACTTTGCCGAAGGAAGCATTTCCATCTGTCTTCAGGGGGACAGAAGGACCAAAGGGCACTCTATCACTCACACTATTAATGTGATGTGACCTTAAAATGCATCATAGCTGTTATTTTTGCCTCCCTACCCATCAGTTCACAAAAGGGGCCTGACAGCCCTTCCGCTCATGGGAGAATCTCCCCCACCCTCTCCTTTGCACACACAACTCAGGATTCTTTCGTTGCGTCCTTTTGTTCTTTTTCTTTCAACTTTTAAAACCATCCTTGACCTCTCATACTTAAGTTACAGAAGTATGTTTGCAGGTTGCTCCTTAAGCCTCCTTGTTTGAAATCTGACAGCAATTTGGCCCGTTTAATCGGTTAACTGCCTAGCTAGGGAATTAGCCAAACTTTCTGCACTCATCTTGAAGAACAACAGGTGCAGTGCCATGGGAAGGAAAAGACTGATTGCTGGCTCAGAGCCCCATTCCATCCAACAAGCCAAGACAGGTCTCTCCTGGGACCGATCACGCCAAGTTGGAGGTATAACCTCAGGGCTTGGTTAACTACTGTGCAGAATTGCACCCCAGGCAAAAAATTAAAAAAACACCTTTTGGTGTTCTATCCAATCATACGCTATAGTATGATTTCTGGTTTTCCTATTTCCTCATAGATTTACAGGCCGTTTTTTTTTTTTTTTAAAAAAAACCTAGTTGCAAAACAACAGCCTTTAAACATGCACAGTTGCATCCATAAACAGCTATTGCTCCTGCTAAAATAATAGAGGAAATTAGCAAGGTTCCAAGGCAAATGGACGTACAAGCTCAGTGGTGCAATTTCACATGTATAAAAGGCAAATGTGTCTTCAGTGAAGGAGGGGCAGCATTGTTGCTAGGAAGAGAAGAATGCACAAGAATATGTGCGCTCATCTCCCTTTAATGAGGCAAAATCTTTTTTGCACAAAGAAGCCAGAAAGTGTAGCACACACCATGACTTAGATGTAGAATGGGCTCCACCACCCAAAGCTGACAGCTAAAATAAATCATTTTAAAAAATTATATTTATGTCCAAAAGAGAAAAAAAAAAAAAGCAAAACGAATGTGGCTGCTTCTAAGGGTCTAGTCTGGGGCCAGATGCAACCTTCCTAGGACTGTACCTCTGTGCACCCCTAGGCCACAAACCCCTCACCCAAACTCTCAGGCCTCCTGCTTACCTGGATGAGAGGTGGGGTGGGATGTAGAAACCCCTAACTTTTGTACAGGGCTGCCGCTAAGTCCCAGCTCACAGAGGACCAACGCCCAGTGGATGCTATATACAAAAGTCTTTATTGAAGTTTAGTCTCCATTTCCAAGTTCTGGGCGCGCAGACCCACGTCTTGACGCTAGACCGGCTAAGTCCCCTCTGACTCACTGCTGACCCCACACCAGTTTAAGATTATAGCCCGGCTCCACCTCCTGCGCTGTTCCTTTCTTCGCTGGGTCCTTCTGCCCCCTGGGGTTTCCTCCTTCCTGGACTCTTCTGACGCTGACCCCCCTGAGTCTTGCCCTTCCTTCCGGCGGGCTTTAGGATCTGGCTCCCTGTCAGGACTCCCTGCTGTGCCGCTCGCCTGTACATTTGAACTTGGCGCGCGCGCCCAGCCGGTAACCTTCCTTCTGACCGTTTCCCCGCTTCCTGATGTGGGCGTTGCCAAACCTGACTCCTCTCCTCCCGCTGGTGGTGAGAGCACTGGTCCCGACTCCTGGGACTCCCCCTCCCCACTGCGCTCTGGTGGGGAAGTTGGTCCTGATTTCCAACTGCTGCTCAGGGACTCCCCGCTGGCCCCTCCCTCCTGGGGCTTCCCCCCTGGAACCCCCCTCGCTCTGGCCATTGGCGCTCCCTTCTGTGAGTCCTCCGATTCGCTAGAGAGGCTTGTGGAGTGACTCTGGCCACTGTCACTGCCTGCTCCCCCTTCGTACTCCTCCTCCTCACTCTCCATTTGCTCCCCCTCCTGTGTCTCTCCTTCTGAACCCCTGACAATCTGGAACTGTACAAAGCAAAGATTTGCATTGGTTGCTCAACCAGCTTTTTGCCTCTGCCCCCCCTTTAGCATCTGACCCCCAGAAGGTGGCACACGAGGGGAATGCGGCCTGCAGACTAATAAAGGTTTCACATCCCTGGTTTCTAGCCAGTGGCTATATGGTAACTGAGGGAAGAGCACTGAATGTGGCACAAATTACCGTGAGGCAGCTGCTTGGGGGGTTATGAAAGGGCAGCAAATTGCTATTCACTTTTATTATTGTTCTTGTATTGATACCACCAGGGAGGGGGAAAGGAGCTTGAGAGATGTTCAGCCTCGGCTGCCTAAATATCTTAACTGACCCTGGTTACTGCACTCCTTGACTGTTCTGAGGGTGCTTTTTGCTGTTCCGCCTGAGGCAGCAAATTGCTTCCGTTCAATCCTGCAGAGTATGATGGGTCCCTATCCCGTGATGAACCTATTCAGAAGTCAACATTCAGAACATTTGGGACATAAACGTACAAAGCATTTACCATCATACACTCTGTTTCCACTTTTGTACCACATTTCCAAGATCTCTACAGTCGTGAGCACTGAAAGCTTTTACAACTGGGATTCTCAGGATAAAGCCTATGCACCCAATTAAACATGCCAGGGGGTGAGAACGCCTCTCTCATCCCCACCTTGGTCAGAAAAGGATCTGTCCCTAGCTCTGCCACTTACTGAGCAAGTCATATCATTTTTTGTGAGCATCTCATTCTGCAACAAGGGACGCAGTTGGTGCTGTGGTCTAAACCACTGAGCCTCTTGGGCTTGACCATCAGAAGGTTGGCGGTTCGAATCCCTGAGAGGGGGTGAGCTCCCGTTGCTCGGTCCCAGCTCCTGCCAACCTAGCAGCTCAAAAGCACGCCAAAAAGTGCAAGCAGATAAATAGGTACTGCTCTGGCGGGAAGGTAAACGGCGTTTCCATGTGCTGCTCTGGATCTGGTGTTCTGTTGCACCAGAAGCGGCTTAGTCATGCTGGCCACATGACCCAGAAAAACTGTCTGAGGACAAATGCCGGCTCCCTTGGCCTGTAAAGCAAGATCAGCACTGCAACCCCAGTCATCTTTGACTGGACTTAACTGTCATGGGTCCTTTACATTTTACATTCTGCAACAACACAGAGTGAATTAAAAGCAGCCCTACTTTCATCCAGTTCAGGAGCCACTCGCTTATTTATGTAGTGACAGCAAGTAGGCAGCCAAAGGAGTTAGTACAACACATGTCCTATATCCCAAGCCCATAAGAAGTCTGGCTGCAGAATTCAGAACCAGCTAAAGTTTCCACGTCTCTTCAGAGGCAGTCCCACAGGCTGTTAGCAATAATCCGAACAACAGTCAACTAAAGCATGAATCACTGTGGCCAGGCTGGGAGGTTCCAGAAAAGGACAGAGCCCGCGAACCCATTTTGGTTGTGTGAAGGTGCTCCTGGCTACAACAGAGGCCTAAAAATCCAGGCCTAAGGCTTAGGTCCACGAGCACCAAAGAGCAAGTATGATTTCTCATAGGGTGTTTAACTGAAACCCTTCCTACAAAAACATACTAAGCTACCATACTAAACTTAACTAACTTTGCATATTTACAAGCTTTATGTTTTAACAGGGTCGCATTAAACCATGGCTGGAGCAGTGGAACCTTTATTTATTGTCTTCTCCTTTCATTGCAGACTTCAAATCCTATTGACGTAGCGAGTAGGCCTGGAGCAGTACACCATACTCTTCTGCAAAAGACGCCAGGGGTATGTAAAGCACGTGAAACCTCTGTATCTTGTCTGATTCCAACTAAAGGTTCAGCCCTCTAAAAATCAAACATAATGTATATTTTTCCTGCAGAAAAAGAGAGGAAAAATGGCACAACCTTTGGCTGTGCTATTGCTTCCCAGACTCGGGTTTTCCTGAGTAGAAGACTTAAAAATGGGAAATGTTATCATTATGTAAACAAAAAACCCTTTGTTATATTATTGCTGTGGTTGTTTTTTTTAAATAAAGCAAGATGGAGAAAGAACTGGATCCTCAGATCTGGTTAGCAGACCCGAATTTTAAGTTAATGGGTAAATAGCTGAACCGACTGGACCACATAAATTTATGTTTTGAGTCTTGCTTGTTCTCAAACTGGATAGGGGGTTCACCAAATGTGTTGCACCTGCACTATTCCAGTGCAAGCAGTCATGCAAACTATTGTGCCAATTTGGATGGCTTCTAGTAGTTGACTTTGAACTTGAAAGAATCCATGTTCTTACTTGCTAGCTGCTTTTATAAAGGCATGTTTCCATCAGTGCTAAGACTGCAGGGCACCCTTTGGCACTTTCTAACTTGGTGCAAATTAGTGGAAGGCGGTTTTCCTCCGTGACAATTCTCCTCTGATTTATTTTCTCTGTTTATTGTCATCTATTCTCTCAAATTAAATTCCTTTTCCTCTGTATGACTGAATTTCCAAGACTGATCTGTTTTTCCACATTTTCCTTAGGTGTCTGACCCCTATCGGGCTCCAGTACGAGTAAGTAAGGTTTGTCAGGGATTTTTTTTAATCTACCTTTTCTTAAAATATAATTTGTGTAAATGTAAAAATGTACATGCATGTGACATAAATCTGTCTTGGCACTTCCTTTGAAGTTGATTAAATAATACTCTTGATTCTTACCTTGCATTCACTTTCTGCTTCAACTTTCCAAGTTAGCCCAAATTCTACAGTAGGAAAAGCTAGATTCTGCTACCTGCATACATTATGTAAATGAAGCATTTGCAGTGCTAAACAAATTTTCATGATTTCAATCACACAGTTTCTTAGAGCCTGCAATCCAAAGGAGGCTTCTCCTTCATGAATTAAGGATGAAAAAATCAATACATGTGCAATCCTCTGGATTGTGGGAAGAATAAAATATGGTTCTCCCGACTCGAGCTTCTTTATATGTTTATTTTATATATTTATCAGGCCTATCCATGCTCTTTCCTCTCACTTAATAAAGGGATTTTCCATTGAGAGTGAAGAAGAGATAGTGTTAGTCACCATGGCTGTACCTCTGAACACAAGTTCCAGGGGGGACAACAGTGACAGACAGTTACTGCCTTCATGTCCTGCTCCTGAAAATAAGATGGTGAACTAAATTAACTTTGGCCTGATCCAGGAGGGCTCTTCTTATTCATGCACCATGGTTTTAATACTCTCCCCCTGCCCCTTAAATTCAACAGATCAGCAATGGTGTGATTGTCCTTCATAAGCAGGAGCCTGTTTTTCAAAAGCCTCAGAATAACAAAATGCTTTACCTGTCTCATAAGGGAGTAAGGGAGGCAAATACTGGGGGGGGGGGGGGGAGGTTGTAAATGAAGCCCATAGGGGCACCTAACCTAAAAGGTCCCTGTACCTTGAGGATGCTAATCTTGCATCCAAAACACACATGATATCCTGAGCAGGCTTCACTAACAGATCTTTGAACAGGGTGGGATTGCATCATATGATCTGATGCTCTCCAAGCTCCACAAAGGAGGAATTTGTTACAAGTAATCTTCCCTCACATGAAAACAATACTGCATATTTTTAAATTATACAAACCAAATCAATATCCAGCACTGTGAATGACTAGTCATTTTAATTATTATATTCTATTAAATTTCAAAAAAATTCACATATACACTCCAAAACATTTTTTCTTTGGGTTTTTTTTACTTTTCCACCCATTTTCCGTGGTGTTTCTCCCCCCTTGATGCACTCAATCTTCTCTCTCTTATATCACGACCACCGTACAATCTCATTCCTTCTGTTGTTCATAGTTCAAATCCTGCTCACAAATTTATCATACTACAATATTTCTTTAAATACTCCCAAAAAAGGCTTCTATTCTTCCACAAAACAATCATGAATGACTAGTCTCTTTTTGTGAGCTGAGTATTGTCAAGGGGAAAAAATGGCTCCAGATTGCTGGTATTTTAAGTTAAACCTCCATTTTTAAAATCCATTTGCTTGCAGAAGCCTGGCAAGTGGTGTGCTGTTCACGTACAGATTGCCTGGCAGATCTACCATCACCAGCAGAAGATAAAGGTAAATGAGCATATTTATTCAGAGATGATGAGTCTTTCGGCTGACATGATGTGTTCCCACTGCTACTCCCACCTGATAAATAAGTAGCTTCTCACGGTGTAGCTTTTGTTTGTAAGGTGTGGAATTAATTAAGCCTTTCTGTCTTTTAACATCTATCGTAGAGCTGTAATTGGTTGTGCTTGTCTGGTGGGGCAGGGCAGACTGGTAGCAAAACGAGTCAAAGGTATAAAATATGCAACCGAAAGGAGATCAGCTGGGAGGCTTGTGGGGACGGTGGGGGCGTACGAAGCACGCGTGTTTAATATCATTTCCCTTCTGCACTAGTACCTCCTGTGGAATATGGAGTGTTATCCTGTTCAGAGTGAAATGAGCGGTACGGTGAAGGACATTTTACAAAACATAGAGCAGGCGAGTAGAATGACAGTCATTGTGTCAGAGGTGCTTGGGGTTTTTTATTTTGCGGTATTGTGTGGAGGGGAGGGATGGGGGGAGACTGGAACTGGAGAGGTGAGAATGTTAGGGATAGATGGTTCACCTTTGCCCAAGCAATTCGTCTAAAGCCCTTAGAATCCGGCACTTGGAAGATTCCAGGTGTCAGTTTTCAAGGCACTTAAATCTTGAGTGATCTCAGTGATGCTAAAGCCACTTCTCACGGGGGTTTTTATTGAGTCAGAGGGGAGTTAAATTCCACACAGAGACCCAAAGTATGCTAGCTAGAACATCTTTTATAATATGCATCAATAAGCGCAATCAAAGCCATAGACATTTCATTACCATGTTGCAGAATTTTGGTGAAGCTCTTGGAAGGCAGTTACGAATATTTCGGGTGATATAGGGGAGGCAGAAGTAGTGTCCATGCAAATGGGGAAGTCCATTAGCAGGTATTGTTAAGAGGATGTTCTTAGCTTCTAACAGAAGAAACTAAACAATAGATCGGCCACAACACTACCTGTGCTTCAAAATCTTGGTTTAGCAACAACCACGGATACAAATGCTTAACACTCTGTGGTCAATTAATTTCTGCCGAAGTTTTACAAGGCACGTGTATTTGGGAGTTGCAGAACCACAGGATCCTAGATGCCTTGAATAGATGCTTTGATTTAAGAGCCAAATTATTTGTTTTTATGCCCCTCTCTTCATTATCATCACCACAACCACCTTGTGCTTTGCTCATTAATCCATCACAGGTATTTACTGCCATAGCTAAGTAACTAGTGTCAGGGAAAAAGGCAGAAATGTGGCCATTCCACAACGTGTTACAGAAGTGGCAAGTATCCCTTCATTTTAATAGAGCTGGACTGCACACGTTAATCAGGTTCAATGAGTATACCGTTATTTTAAGCAGAAACCATTTAAGAGCCACACACTTTGGTAGCAACTAATAAGCCTGGAAATGGCTCAATCTGCTTTTCTAACAACCTTCCATACTTCAATATTACCTGCTTTACAGTCTTGCTGGAGTGGTTAAGGTACACTAGCTTTTATATATTAAGGGAGTGTCGGAACCAATATGTTCAGCAGCCAGAGTCATAACTCAGTGCCCAACCATTTCCTTTGCATGGTTGAGGTGCCACAGCTTGACTTCCTGATGCTCTAGCTACATGCTGTCAGGTGGCTGGGCTGAGCAAGACCCCCACCTGAGGCTCTTTAATAGTAGATACCTTACTATGCTGATTTTGTGTAAGATAGTTCTTAGTATCAAACATAGTTTTGCTTGACAGTCTGGGTGGAACTAGACATTACAGGCAATGTGCAGCAGATGTCAAAAACAGTGGCTCTGTGGCTCCTTCTCCCTGCCGCCTCTCCAATTAACGTATAATAAAAATTGTATGACAGGATAATCATCGTGCTGAGAGTTTCCCCACCCTTGTAAAGAACAGTCAGTGGAGTGAGGGGGAATCGAAGTGAAATGTCATCAGTTCATGTTTTTCGTTTTCCTACCCCAGGGGTAGCCAGTGTGGTGCCCTCCAGAAGCTGTGAACTGGAGCTCCCATTGTCTCTTTCCATTGGCTATGCTGTCTGAGGCCGATGGGAGTTGGAGAACAGCAACATCAGGAGGGAACCATATTGATTACCCCTGCCTTTCACATAACCAGGAGAGGAAGAAGAGAGGTTGCACTGCTCCTTTTCGTAGCAGCCTTTCAGCTCCCGCAAAGTTTTGTTTATTATTCCATTACTTATGCTCTCTGCGGTCATGGAATATATGCCATCCTTTCATAGGTCATTTATAGCTGTTCTCTCTTATGAGGAAAGTATGAAGCTTCTGCTTAACCTCCAAGGATACACTTGAGTGTCCTCCTAACAAATGGGCACTGTTTTCGCACACTTGTTTTTATCAGCATGCGAAAGAAAGCTCTGTCCTCAAAGCATATTGAAATAAACGGGGCTGTGTAGCACTCTGAATGCAGGGAGCAGATTCTTTCCTCATCCTCTTCCTTTTCCATGAGTCTTTCATGCTGCGCTTTCTTTGCCCCAGGAAAGGGATAGCCTCCACAAACCTCTGTCTTTTTCCGTCTCTCTCTGTGAACTGAACTGAAGCAACCAAGCATGCGACTCTTGTCATCCAACTCTTTGAGGGTTAGTTCTGTCTGCAGCTTTCAGCCTGTGGAATATGTTTGTGCCGGGCTGAGGCTGCAGACTGATCCGAGGGGCGCACGACTCACTCAGCATATCACATTGCATTCTCCTGCTGAGTTAATGCCATGGGGCTAAGAGCTCATTTCAGAACTTATTCATGGAGATGGAGGAGGAGGAGGCAAGCAGGCAGGCAGGCAGGCAGCTGAGAAGCTGTGGAGTGAAATGGCCTCATAGAGGCTACTGTCAGAGCATGACTCTCAGTATGAGACCACAGATGCTGCCATCACTCTGGCTAACTCTCCCTGGCGGTGCTAACGCAGGCGTGAAGTATGAGCCCTTTTACTGCTTTCCTCCCCCCTCCCCTTTTCTCTGTAGTAAAGGAAAGAAAAATGTATAATGAGATGTTTTTTTGTATCCTTTGACAGCAAATGCAACTGGATCCCCACAAGCTAGAGATAGGTGGGAAACTTGACCTGTTCAGCAGACCTCCTGCCCCTGGTGTGTTCCCAGGGTTCCATTATCCTCAAGATCTCGCCCGGCCACTCTTTTCCACCACAGGTGAGGAGGAATGAGTGTTGAATAAGTATGGACACATGCGTTTAATTGTTCCCTTCCCCTCCCTTTTATTCTGTGCAAAATTTAGTAATCATTAATACGTGTGCAGACATGGTCAGAAAGCTTTCTTCCTCTTAAGACCACTAGTTTTATAAACATTGAAGCCTTGGGGCCGAAACACCCAATCACCCAAATGGCCTGTGCAGACTCAGGTTTGGCTGGATCCTTTCCTACTTCACAAATCAAAGTAATTCTCTCTCACACATTGTACCTAAAATAAGAATAAATGGCATACAAACTTAAAACAGACGAAAGGGAGGTATGGGGAAGTCGGTATATGTTTAGTGTTGTGTATGTTTCTGTTTTGTGTTGTGTTTGTTTTTTATTATGTGTTTGAAAAATGAATAAAAATTTTTTTTTATAAAATACAAACTTAAAACAGACACTGTCTCAATGAATTCTGAATATTGTCTGGCATAGATTGCTAATTTCTTCCAGAAGCCTAAATTAGTAAACATATTTTCAGATGGCTATGAGAAGACAATATGGAGGATGCCCATTCGTATCTCCAGTGAGAAGGGATTTCCACAATTGGGGTGCTTTGACAGAGAAATAGATCTATTAAGGCTTCAGCTCTATGCATACTTCTTGGGAAATAAGCTCCACTGAATACAGTCGGGATGTATAGGGTTGCAGAGCATAGGCAACAGATTAAAGGACGCCTTTATTTCAGTCCCAGATAAATGACCCAACCCACCTGTGAGTATATTAATCACAAGAGAGATTGGACTGTAAATCTCAATAAAGTTGGTTATCGGAGGAGAGCAGGATGAACAAACATTGTGGCTCTTATAGAGAAATGAATAAATCTTTTACTTTACAGTATCTAAGGCTTTCTAGTCACTTTATGGAACAAGAGTATAGTTGGGGTGAATCATGGTTTCTGCCGTATTGCCTTGTTACTGCAAAAAGACTTAAGTTATCTTAGGCCCACCTGGCTTTGGGATGAATGTTCAGCTGCCTGGCAGACATTATATTTAATAACTCCCCGACAGCCCACAATATTGTCCCTGGCTTTCTCCAAAGGATTTCTTTCCTTTTCTTTTTTTTAATTCTTATTATTATCAGCCCCATGTAGTCAAGTTTGTAAGCTGTCTCATTTGAAGAAATCTCCCATCCGTTATACACCTTCTGAAATCCTACAGGATTAGAGAGATGACAGCCTCCATCCGTCTCAAAGCAGTCGAGCAACTTGCTATGTTTATAGATAACACCGCGTCCCGCTAGCCATGGCAGCTTTTCTCTCTGGAGTTTCCTTAACTCGTTTTCTGGTTGCTTAGAGCCAATTCACTCGATCACTTTTCAGTCATTTCATGGTGAGCCAGTGGTTTCCACATCATGTTCCTAGGAACCCAGAGGTTCATCAGAATGCTTATCAAGAGCACATTCCTAACTGTCTTCCCCTGCAACACACAGCCACTGGAAAAGCTTGGGTATATTCTAGGGCAGACAGCTTAAATCTGTTTGTACCCAAAACTGGCTCCAATTTGAGGGAACTCTTGGCAACATCCAAACCTAGGCCAACCTTCTCCTTTTCACTAATGAAACCCACTTGCTCCTGAGCAAACAGTAGAGTCTAGATATCCCAGAATGTCTCACGCCACTAGAGACTGCCTCTCTAGAATATGAGCTTGCATGCTTGGCCAATAACGGACACCAACCTTGGTGTGTATCCATTTCAGGCATTGTACTGAATGCACAAAAAATGATATTCACGCCTCTGGTGTGCAGACACAGCTGTGCAAAATCTCCTGCAAGAATAACAAAAATGCAAGTTATCAAGTCTGGAGACTTTCTTGAGACAGAGACAGATAGAACAGAACATGTAATCCAATTTCTAAGCGGGAACCTGTAGTCCTGCTTCTACCTGAAAACAAACGTGAAACAATCCAAGGTGATTAATCATGGAGTTCAACTTTATGTGTTCTATCTCTTTTTTTTTTTTAATTTTTATTAAAATTTTTCCATAAAAAACAATAAACAAATCCATTTATATATCCCATATTTTGTCTTGTTTGGACCTCCCCCAACTTTTCTGACAATCGTTCGTATTTCAAATCTTCTCTTCACATTCCTTGGTTTTATATTGCCATTAAATATTATATTTCTATCCTTACTTGCCTTTTGACAATACTCCTTCTATTTTCACAAAGCTTCTTTAAAACACGCTAGCGTTGTACTGTCCTCACATATACTTTCCAAATACTCTGTAAATTTCCCCCAGTCCTCAATAAAATTCTGGTCCTTTTGGTATCTAATTTTCCCTGTTAATTTGTCTAACTCTGCGTAATCTATTAATTTTAACCTCCATTCCTCCAAGGTCGGAACCTCTTCTTGTTTCCACCTTTGGGCTAGCAGTGTCCTTGCTGCAACAATAGCATATTGAAACAGTTTGCAATCTCTCCTACTGATCTCCGTTCTTGTTATTCCCAAAAGGAAGGTTTCTGGTTTTTTAGCAAAGCTATATTTTAGCATTTTCTTTAATTCATTGTATATCGTCTCCCAGAACCCCCTTACTTTTTTACAGTCCCACCACATGTGCATAAATGTACCCTCCTTCTCCTTGCACCTCCAACATTTATTACCGGTTTTGTACATTTTTGCCAATTTTGCTGGTGTCATATACCACCTGTAAACCATCTTCATTACATTTTCTTTTAGTGTGGTGCATGCCGTAAATTTCAAGTTCTCATTCCATATTTTCTGCCAATCGTCGAAGTCTATATTATATCCTAGATCTTTGGCCCACTGAATCATTACTACTTTCACTTCCTCATCTATTGTGTGCCATTCCAGCAAAATTTTGTACATTTTGGAAATTGTTTTGGAGTCGTTGTTCACTATCTCTGTTTGGTATCTCGAATCTTTTTCTTTATACCCCTTTTCTTTCACATCCTTTTTAAACATTTCATTTATTTGGTGGTAGTGCAGCCAATCAAAGACATGCTCTTTGACTTGTTCATATGGTTTTAATCTCCACTTTCCTCCTTCTTTCTCTACTAGGTCTCCATAGGTAATCCAGTCACTTCTCATATTAACTTTTTTGACTCCCATGACCTCTAGTGGGGATAGCCAATGTGGCACCCCCCCTTCCAATATGTTTTTATATCTGTCCCAAACTTCCCATAGCGATTTCCGGAAGATGTGATTTTCAAAAGTTTTGTATCCCTTCTTCTTTTCTTTCCAAAGGTACGCGTGCCATCCGAATCTGTTGTCGAATCCTTCCAAATCAAGGAGTTTTGTATTTTTAAGTTTAATCCATTCTTTTAACCAGCAAAGACACGATGCTTCGTAATATAACTTCAGATCTGGCAGGGCAAAGCCTCCCCTTTCCTTTACGTCTGTTAGTAATTTATACTTGATTCTCGGCTTTTTGCCCTGCCATATGTATCTGGAAATCGTCCTTTGCCATTCCTTAAAAATCGCCACTCCTTTTAGTATTGGTAGCATCTGAAATAAAAACAACATCTTTGGCAGCACTAGCATCTTGATCATTGAGATTCTACCCCAGAGGGATAGTTTTAGCCTATTCCACACTTCCAGGTCCTTCTTAATTCCGTTCCACACCGGGGTGTAGTTATTTTGGAACAAATCAATATTTTTTGGAGTTAGCCATATTCCCAAATATTTAACCTTTTTAACAATTTCAATACCTGTTTGTTGCTGCAATACCTCCATTGTTGTTTTTTCCATATTTTTAGCTATAATTTTGGTTTTTTCCCTGTTTATTATAAAACCTGCCACCTCCCCAAATTTTTCAATTTCCTCCAAAATCTCCCCTGCAGTCTCCAACGGATCTTCCGCCATCAGAACTAAGTCATCAGCAAAGGCTTTGACTTTGTATTGGTTTTGGCCTATTGTCACCCCCTTTATACTTTCCTTTTTCCTTATTGAATCCAGTAGCACCTCCAGGACCAGCACAAACAATAGTGGTGACAACGGGCATCCCTGTCTAGTACCCTTGGAAATCTTTATTTCCTCTGTTATCATATTGTTCACTATCAACTTCGCTTTTTGCTCCGTGTATATTGCTTTTATTCCATTAAAGAAGTCATTTCCCATTTCTCTCTGCTCGATGTTTTTCAGCATAAAATCCCATGCAACATTATCGAATGCTTTTTCAGCGTCTACAAACATCAGCATTGCTTGTTTCTCATTCCTTGCAGACAGATATTCTAGAATATTTATTACATTTCTAACATTGTCTCTCATCTGTCTGTCTGGAAGGAAACCCGCTTGGTCATCGTGAATAATTTCTTGTAGAACCTTTTTTAATCTTTCTGCTATTATTCCCGTAAAAATTTTGTAATCCGTGTTGAGTAATGAAATTGGTCTGTAATTCTTTACTTGAGTTAAGTCCGCGTCTTCTTTTGGGATAAAAGTTATAAGTGCTTCCTTCCATGTCTCTGGGATTTCTCTCTCCTTTAATATGTTGTTCATTACTTCTTTCAGTGGTATCAACAGGGATATTCCCAATTCTTTGTAATATCTTGCACTAAAGCCGTCTGGTCCTGGGGCCTTTCCGTTTTTCAGTTTTTTTATCATCGCTCTTATTTCCCCTATGTCTATCGGGGTGTTCAGCCTTTCTTGTGCTTCTGTCGGGATCTTTTGCACCTCTTTCTCTTTTAAATATCTTTCTATTTTCCTCTTATTATTCTTATCTTTCTTTTTATATAGTTGTCTATAATATTCCAAGAATCCTTTCCTGATATCTTTGGGGTTAGTTATCTCTGTTCCTCCCACTTCAATTTTATTTATTGTGTTTTGTTGCTTCCTTTTCTTGGTCAGCCAGGCGAGCCATTTTCCTGATTTGTTTGCGAATTCGAAGTTCTTTTGTCTCAGTTTTTTAATGTTCCATTCCACCTCCTTATTTATCATCATTGCAAACTGGGTTTGTAGAACCTTGATGCTTTGCTTAATTCTTTCGCTGTTTGGGTTCTTGATTAATTTTTGTTCATTTTCCATAATTTGTTTTAAAATTTCTTTCTTTTCCTTCTCTCGGTTTTTCTTCTTAATCGAATTCTGCTGTATAAAGAAGCCTCTCATCACTGCCTTGCTTGCGTCCCACACTATATTCATCCTCGTTCCTTTATTGCAATTGTCTTCAAAATATTCTTTCAATTTCTTCTGTGCATCTTGCACAACCTTTCGATCATCCAATAAGTAGTCATTCAGTCTCCATCTGAAAGTTTTTTCTTCAAATCCTTTAATTTCTAATTTGATGGGACTGTGGTCTGAGATAACTCTCGGTTGAATTTCTACTTCTAGAATTCTTGGCGTTAATTCATTTGATATCCAAATTTGGTCGATTCTAGACATTGACTGATTTGGTTCCGAATAAAAAGTGAACTGTTTCTCCAGTGGATGTCGCAACCTCCAAATGTCTATTAAATTACAGTTTTTAACCATTTCAAAAAAAGTTTTGGGTAGTTTTCCTTCTTTTGATCCATTGTTTCTCAATCTATCCATCTCTACTGACACCACTCCGTTCATATCTCCCATTACAATTATCTTCTGATCTGCATATTCCAACAGTTTTTCTTCCAGATTCTTATAAAAATCAGTTTTATTTCCGTTAGGTGCGTAGATCCCGACAATCAATATTTTCTCGCCTTGCCAATTAATTTGGACTGCAATAAGTCTTCCTTCCTCGTCTTTAAAAATTTGTTGTGCTTCGATTTTACTCCTTACATATAATATCACTCCCCTCTTCTTCTCCCTATCTGATGATATAAATTCGTTTCCGAGTCTCTTATTGATCAAAATCTTTCTGTGTCTCTTTGCTACGTGTGTCTCCTGTAAACAAATTATGTCTAAATTCTTCTTCTTTAAGAGATGTTCCACCTTATTCCGTTTCTTTTTTCGTTCAGTCCATTCACATTCCAATTCCATATGTTTAAAGCCATATTTTTTCCAAATTAGTTAATTTAAATAATAAGTTTTCCTAGGTTTTATAATCTTTCCTCCTCTTCTTCCTCTTCTTCCTCCTCCTCCTCCTCCTCCCCCTCCTCGTCCCGTTGCTCTCCGTTCTTCATCTTTGCGGTAGTACCTCCGGTTGCTCCTTTCCCTTCATCTTCTTCTTCTGCCGTTAATTCTTTATACTTTCTTTGGAACTTGCCTATCTCCGCTGGGCTGCATAGTCGGTGTCTTTTGTTCTTATAGGTAAAGGAGATCCCCTCCGGGAACTCCCATCTGAATTCTATGTTATTCTTTTTGAGAATTTGTACCAGTGGTTTATAGGGGTCTCTCCGCTTCAACAGTTTAATTGGGATGTCTTTAAAAATAATTATGTAGAAACCATCTATGGACAGTCTTTTTTCCCTATTTTTTTGTAGAACCAAATTTCTCATATCTCTATCCTTAAATGTTATCAAGCAGTCCCCGGGGTATTTCTTCGCTTTGGTCGTTCTTACCTTCATCCTAAAGGCGTTCTGAATAGAGTTTGCCACTTCCACCTCTTGGAATTCCAACCATTGTGCCAGTTCTCTTGTTAATCTTTGTTTAATATTCTCATTATGAATTTCAGGTATCCCTCTCATCCTTAAATTAACTTCCCATTGTCGAAGTTCATTCATGGAGATGGCATCCCACATTTCTTCTTGTGATTTGTTGGATTCCATGAGACCCGCCCTGATTTTGTCCTCTTCCCGTTTCAATTCCCTCATTTCCAGTTTGGTCTTTTTCATTCCCTCCTCTAGCACATGGGTTCTCTTAGATACTTCTTTAATTTGTCCTTTCAATTCATTTACCGTCTCATCTATTTTCTTATCCATTTTCCCAATCTTTGCATCTAATTGTTCTATTTTTGTTTCTAAATTCTTTTCACTCTGCCTAATTTCACCAAACATTTTCAATATTTCAGATCTAAAATCTGTTTCTTGTTTGGATCCCTTTCTTTCTCCCGGTGTCCCCCCTTCGCCACTTTTTTTCTGTGTATGCGACATTTCACCCAATTTAATCAATGACCCTCTTCTAAATAAATCAGTTATTTGTCCCCCTTTCCACCAAAGAGTCCAATTAGTCCCCCCTGATACAATCCTCAATGCCCCTTAAATTCTATAGTCTGTTATATTTTTGAGTCTGTTTTTGGTCCTATTGTAGTTGTGTCCAGTAACCAATCTCCCTAATCAAAGTTCCTTCTTCTTGCCCCCACTTGGGCTAATCCACCGATTAGAATTATTGGTTATCAGCTTCCAAGTCCAAAATCCAGAGTATCAGTCCAATCAGTACTTAGTCTTGAATCTTCCTGCCACCAATCAGGCTAATCCATATCATGTATTATGGGGCCACCCTCTTAAAATTTTTGTTCCTTCTTGGTCTTCCTGCCCTCAATCGGGCTAATTCCCATAAAAGTTCGGGCTAATGGGGTGTTCCGGGGGTTAAGCAACAGTAGGTTGAGTCCCAATTAAATTTCTTCCCGACAAACAGGGATCCCACCTCAGTAGCAAGTTTTCCCAAAGAAACCAGAGAGACCAGCCGAAATCGGACGGCAAGAATAATAAAAAAAAAGAAAGAAAGAAAAAATTATGTGTTCTATCTCCATTGATTACTAGGGCTAAGCTGTGTTGGCTATCTCTGCTTTTTTAGCTATTGCTTTTCTTCTGCCTTTTAGCTCCAAACCTGGGGGCTGATTCACAGATGCACATACATCACTTGACTATTCTGTAGTGGATTACCCTAAATTAAAAATGCGGTCACAGGAAATTACCCTATACCAAGTTAGACTGTCTAGTTCTCCAGGATTTCAGGCTGGGTTTCCCAGCCATACCTGGAGATGTCAGGGATTGAATCTCTGGCATTCTGCATGCAAAGCAAGTGATGTACTGCTGAACTACAGCTTTCACACATACATGTAATCACTTGGTGGAGAATCACAAGAGGGGAAGAGTGCTGTTGCACTCAGATCCTGCTTTCGGACTTTCCGTGGGCATATGGTTGGCAACTCCGAGAACAGGATGCTTGGAGTACATTTGCAAGTGGCCCAATCCAGCAGGCTCTAGGCCTATTGTAATTAAAAGAAGCAAACAAAAACTGAAGTAGTCACCTGACCTTTCTTCCCTTTTCCACTCCAAAAGTTAGAATGACAAGTTTCAGAGCAGTCCATTTTAATCTCACACCTACAAATTTGAATTGCCCAAGACTACACCACTTCCATCTTACTGAAATGGCTAGATACGTGTTTATAACTAGGTCTGCTCTGCATTGTTTGTAAGAGTCAAAAGGCTTTCATCCAACAAAGTTGTCCCATTCACACAACAATTTATGCTTTGCACAGTGGAGTTTCCCCTCCTTCTCCTGCCTCCCCCTCAATTCCGTCCTGACCCACCTGAGATGGGGGGGAGGTCCACTGCAGAAGATGAAGTGTCTGTGCAAAGAGACAACTTTGTTGAATGCTACTCCATTTCTTGCTACTTGTTCACACTTACCTGAACTGCTGCCAACGTTTGTTTTAGGAATCTCCACGAAGAGAAAGAGAAATGGAAATGACCAGAATAAATGCAAAGTACAAGATGTAGATAAACTTCAAAAAGTTGCAAGAAGGGAGGGAGGGAGGGGGAGAGAGAGAGCCAAAAGTTTACTGAGCATGATGTACCATTTATCATCTATGCATCCATGCTTTTTAACTTGCATATCAGATTCTGCCTAATGCTGATAAAAGGGTGCTGGTTTGACACTCCTCCTGCTGAGTTGAAATCCTGCTTCACCTCACATAGCAAAGTGCAGTGTTAGAGGAGCCACAGAAAGGCATGCCAAATATATATATATATTCCACCTCCATTTTCCAACAGGAATAAGAGAAAAATGCTTCCCTCTCCATTTTGAATGGCCTTCCCTTTTCCACTAATGCCTGTGCCATGATCCTGTTCATTTGAAGTCTCACCATATGATAAATTAAGAATAATAAAACAAAACCCACATATGACCATTCCCAGTGTGAGAGCTGCCCAACTTCTCTTTTGGCCTCCTGTAAACTGCATTTTGCATGACTTCACAGTATGTACTGTAGGAATATTGTGTTTGATCTTGGAAGGCATTTCCCCACATCTGCTAGATTTACACGATGGTCTTCTAGCAGCCAGGAGGGGTGTGGAAAGAGCTCCAGCACGCAGCTGACTGTGAATGGAGACAACACACTGCGTGTCGGAAAGCAGATTAATGAGAAAATGATAAGGCTAAATATAAATATACATACATATACATGGGGTGTGGGGGTGTGTACCACACACCCCATCTCCTTGATGGGGATAGATTGGAGAGAACCCAAATTTTTTTCAGATTTGTTGGATGTTAGGTGTTGTGGGATTTTTCAAGCCCAGTAAAATTCTGCCTGGCAAACAGGAATTCTCAGCTAGTTGAGCAGGAGGAGGAAATATCACTCAACTGAGGGATGCTTAGTTGCTGGGCCCTCCAAGTCCATATTTACCCATCCCACGCCAACAGAACCTGTGCTCAGAAATGCCTTACTCTCATGATTTTTGTAACTTTCACAAAATGCTTCTTCCCTGCCCCATACTACATGAAGCATTACCAGAAATATCATTTCTCCCAACTATTTCTCTGCAACCAAAATACCAAAAACGACACCTGGAACCCCACATCAGCCAGTAACCGGAGCTGATGATACTAGTACTGTAGAGTGCTGGGAGGGAAGGGAGTTTCTGCTTCAGATCACACATCAGCTACAAATTCAAAGTGGCCATAGGCAACCCCTAGGGTTGTATTCAACATAGCATTAAGGAGATTGCATTTCTGCTTGCCTGCTGGAATGATCTCCCTTCTCCTCTCAGCACACTGTTTTGGAGGTTCTCCTGATGCACTGGAACAGATTTGGGGAGCTGCACTGGCTTCCACTCACACAATGGGTTAGTTCAACATGGCCCCAAATCACCTTACCCCAATTTGTCACATGCGGATACTGGTCTACCATTGAATGCTACCGCAATGGCTGCTGTGAAAGCACTTTGAACACACGAAATCATGACATAAATGTGGTGTTGTCATGAAAGCTTCACTTCATGACATCGGCCTGGCCCCGTGTTTGTCTGTGTATGTTGCAATGGGTCTTGCGCACGCACACTTACAGACACAGAAAGTGATCCAGCCTACCCAGCTAATATGCCAGTTCTTAACTTGCTGCAGCCACATTGGTGCCACTCTGCTTTCCTTTGGACCGCATCAGCGAGGCCAAGGAGGAGGTCTTCTTGTCTGGGCAGCACAAGACCTCCATACCTACTGCCCAGGCTTGTGCCCTGAGGAGGTCGCTTTAGTGCCAACTTCAGTCCCCAAGGCACACTCCATTGTCTCTCAAGACAGACACATGGCAACAGCTAGTAGTAACACTCAAGAGTTGACCCATTAGGTACTTTTTTCTTCCTGTGAGTATTCTGCTGACATTTTTAAAATACAAAGGTCTCTTCTTTCTTGCATCCACAGGCTCTGCCCACCCAACCGCCACTCCTTTCGGCCCTTCGCCTCATCACAGCAGCTTCCTGCCTACTAACCACTTGGCAGGTAGGTGTAAGTAAACTCTTTCACCTTTTATCAATAATGCTTTATGTGTGTCTTGGCTTCCTGTGCATTAGCAATGTTTTATAAAAAAAAATTGTATAGAAGCAGAGCAGGAGTTTCAGCCTCTACAATAAGGGCAATGCCTAAGCAACATTCCCCACAAGAAATCGGATGGGAGGGGGTGCTGTTTATATAAGAGAATCGGAAGAGACAGAAGTATCCTCTTAAGCTGCAATGATTTTCAGGCTGCCTTCAATATACATCTGAGAAAAGTTTCAGAGATAGCAGTTTTATGTCAAATCAGATTTAATTACCACTGGAAGATCCACCAGTGTTTCCAAGAAACCCAGAGTGGCAATTTCTGTCCTTCCAAAGCTGAAATACTTGGGTTGTGTGTCCTTTTCAACTGCAGAATCCTCCATAATAGTGTTACCAGTTATTATTTGCCAGGCAGTACAAGAGAGCCATGAGTTTTTTTCTTGGAAAAACTCGAATGTTTAAAGGACAGAAGAGAGAACAAGACGGGCATTGTATCTCCCAACAGGACATGCAGGACTGATAACAGGGATGAATCAGCTCAATTGTGCCATCTTCCAGTTTTTACAGGGCTGGCAAGGAAAAAACGAAAACATTTGAAATCACCAAAGACAAATATTAGCTGGTGCACAAATGGCTTTTTTTTGTGCTCCCTAGATTGTCCCCTGGAGGTTTGCTGAAGATCAGGGTGGGCAATGCAGGGACTGTACACAAGCTCCCAGAGCGTGTTCTTCACTACACACCATGAACTAAAAACCAAAGAATTGCCTTGTCAGATTTGACCAAAAGGTCCTTTTAGCCTCTGGCCACTCAGGTATCTCTGAGAAGCTCACAAGCAGGACATGACAGGGATAGCCATATCTTATTGCTTTGTCTCCAGCATCAGGTTATCAGAGATATATTGCCTCTCAGTTTGGAGCTCCCTGTTTTTAACTCTCCTGGGCAGTGGCCATTGTTGCACCCAGTGCTATTTTTCTAGAAAAAAGATGTGCCGGAACTCACCCTGAACACCTCCCTTGTTCTCTTATAATGGCAGTGGTGCCCACCTGAGAGGTGCCTCTGAAAAAAAGCCATGGCTGCACCCATCCTTGTATTAATTTGTCAAGTTAGAATTCTGATAATCTTCATCTTGATTTCTTTAAGACACTTTCTTGCCCTCATACTGGAAGAAGCAGATCTGAGCAAGTGATTTGAAGTTTGCTATAACGTTTTCACTGCTGAGCAAGTCACCCATCTCTGTTATAGATAGAAACTCACACTTGTAGCTGTGTTGACTCATTCTGATTTCACATTGGTAAAAACTGCTAGCCAACACATGAGCCTTTTCCAGTTGTTACCAGTATGGGGCAGGCAATGGAGTACAGTAATTCACCCACACTGCTAGACCAATTAAACTAATCTGAGTCATCCACAAATCTTCCCGGTCAGTCAGTCAGTGACCAGTCAGTCGGTTGCAGTCTCTCATGGAGTTTGCTGAGATGGTGTGAACTCAACTCCTAGATAATCCTTTACACATTATTAGAGCTATCCATTTAGGGTTCTGGGGTTGACCAAGAGGTGCTACTATATTCATGCCCATAGTATGCCGTTGTGGGGAGTGGGGCTGGTATTGGGTGTCTGTGACTCTCACTCTTGTCCATGAGTAGTGTTTTATAACTTAAAAGAGTATTTAATCAGGAGTCCAGGTCATGGTGCCATTTTCACTGGTAACTCATTAAAAGAAGAGTATACAACTCACATATTCTGCCTATTTGTTCTGCTAGAGCAAATAGTATGTTTTTGCCCATGGTTTCCTCTGAGGTCAAGCAGCCCTTTGCAGAGTTTTAGCAGCTCTCAGAACATGTGGGTTCCATAGGCAAAGGACAAGGAAAGCAAATAAAATATACAGTTAGATGAAAATAGCTAACACATATTTCCAGGGAATGAGGTGTCAAATTAATGCAGTAACTCTTTGATGTGGGAGTTCCTAGGTTATGTCAAATTTTAGCTTCATAGTTGGGCCTATATAGTGTAATGAAGGCTGTACTCCTAGACATGCTCACCTGGGAGCAAGTCCCTGGGGCTTGCTTTTGAGTAGACATGCATAAGATTTGTTAGCCTACATAATCCAAAGCAAAGGGGTAAAAAAAGCCACTTTATGCGTGCCTGAGTTTCCTGCATTGGCATCTCCTCCTATCTGTTTGCCACCTCCCCGCTAAAAAAATAATCGCAATCACGTCAGAAATCAGCTTTCAGCTTTTCATTTTGTTGTTGCTATTCCAGGTGGATCGGGTATCAGCTTGGTAGCTGTGCCCATCAATTTTGGCTCCTGGGCTGTTAACTTTCAGCTTCCCTCTCGCTTGGCACGCACAGAGCTTAACTCCAGCACCTGTTTTGCAGAGCAAGTTCTCAAATCCCTTCTCCATTTTTAACACGCTGGGAATTTTCTGTGCAAAGAACCTTGCAGTGAGAAGGATCAGCTTAAAGTCTGGCCTAATCCTACTTGGATTCAGACCATTAAAATATATATATAAAGAGGGGGAGGGGAGAGAGGGGTGCATTTCATTCTCCAACATTCTTGGCTAAATGCCGGCTAAAACCCTGTTTGCCTTTCCAGATCCATTTAGCAGGTCAAGCACCTTCAGCGGCCTTGGGAACTTAGGCAGCAATGCCTTTGGAGGATTAGGCAGTCATACTCTGAGTAAGTACTGGCTGGGTTCTGTAGACAAACCTCCTCTCCAGAGAAACCACATGCTCACATTGAAAGCAGCTGGTGGTAGTTTGTTTAAAATAGAGCAAAACCTTCATTTCCTAACCTCCATTCTCCTTTTGAGAACAAAACAAAACACTGCACCTAAGTGTTCCAGGTCTCTGTGGCAGGAGCTTTCCCATAATTTGTTCCCCCACCCAGTGGCAACCATACTTGGTTGCTTGCCCTCTATTTCCAGAGAAAACAGGGGCCAGTAAAACCTTAATCTCCTTAATCTTCTTCGCGTGTCTCAGAGCCACTTCTCTCACTGTTTGTGAAAGGCATGGAGTCACCACAAAGAGCCCTGAAAATGCCATTTTGGAGAGAGGACATGCTAACTCTTACCATACATGCGTCATCTTCTCTCTTTTTAAGGGTTTATTCAAACACATCAAGCTCAGATCCAACAGGGGAAAAGAGCACTAAATGGGTGCTGTGACACATTTCTCGGAGCTGAACACCTACGATCCAGGAGCACTAGTCATTTTATTTGGAGGCAGGAAAGATTATAGACAGCTAAATTCTCCTCCTCCTCCCAGTACTCAAGGTAGCCAGATGGCTTCTGCACTGGACTTTTCAGTTCTTTGAAGCACCCATGTGAAGCACTGATTTTGCATCTGTTTCCCTGTTTCAGATCACAGCTAATGATTGGTGCTCATGCAGTGACTTTTTGTACTATTTATTTATTTCACAACATTTATATACCATTTGATTGTAATAAAACCTCAAAGTGGTTTTATTCACATGAATAAAAGCACAGGGGGAAAGTACATCAAGATGGGCTATTTATGTAGCTTTTTCAAGATACTTCTATGGGAAGCAATCATAGGAACATGGGAATCTGCTTATTGAAGCCCATCTATCTTAGTATTGTCTTAGTATTGACTGACAGCAGCTCTCCAGAATCTCAAGACAGGGTTGTTTTTCCAGCCTGACACAGAGATGCCAAAGATTGAACCTGGGACCTTTCATATGGGAAGCATGTGTCCTGCAACTGAGCTTAGGGCATTTCCATTGGCTAATCCAGTGCAATTTACTGCTTGATGCAATTATGTCCTGCACCAACAATTTGAGTCCTCCACCAACCCTTCAGGTGGATGTTTAGCAAAGCAGCAGGGAGAAAGCGAAATCTGCCTTCTTGTTGGCACTATGGGGTCTGCATTTAGTCACAGTCTTAAAATGGATTGTGGGAAATGACTTGTTTACGTGCTATTAGGCACTGTTTCGAGGTGTACTTAGGACTGCTGAGAAAGAAACAAGCAATGGTTGAGCCCCCATTTTTTCACACACTAAAACCTAGTGCTACTCAGATTCATCTCCATCCTTAGGCAACATTTCTATGTTCCTTGGGAAATGGAACCTAAACTGCTAATTGCATTGAGAGCATCATACAAAGATGGGCAAGGATATTTTAATTTCAGTCTTACGTATTTATGGCCTTCAAACTGTCTCTGTGCTCCATAGAGCAAATCTGCATATTCCAAATTTAGATTGTAGTAGCACCTTGAGACACAAAGGTGATGCAAGACGATTCACTAAGCTGAACCAACCTTTCTGGACAGAGAGCCTGCTAGATTGGTACGCATTACACTGGAAGAAGGGAAGCTGGTGGGGGTGGGAAGAGTATTGTAACATGCATTGTCTCTTGCATAATGTATAAAATTGCTAGAAATTGTTGCTTTGTATTTAGTCAAAGATTCACAATGAAAAAAATGTGAATTTTAAACAATGTTGCATTATCTTGTACGCCTTGAAAGTGGCACTCCATTACTTTTACACACCACAGAACTCAGTGCATTCTAGAGGTTGGTTTCAGAATTAAAAAGAGTACCCCCATTTTCTTTTTCTTAAAAAAGTTAGCTACACGCAGAACACAGTTGCTGATGGGAGTTTTTGTAGAGGAGCATTGTTGGTGAACTAATCAGATTGACTGATTTATGCCCAAGGAGATTTGCTACATTCAAGCTCAGCCTGTTCATTCCCTAATCAAAGATCTCAACTCACTGCTTCCCACTGCAGGTGGCTGATCGGTTTTAACTAGCTGCATCCTCTTAGTTAATCTCAGTGGCTGTGGCAACAGTGCCAGTTGAGCCATGGATATCACAGCGGGGGAAGCAGGGTGATTTGGGAGTCACCTCTTATCTTCAAAGCAAACGGCCTCATTACTTCCACAAAGTTACTCAGATCTGCAGTTAGCCTTTTTTCTGCAGAGACTTTAAACAGCTACTATTTCATTCCACAGTTAATTACTGTTTTTTCAGTGTCTCTCTCTCTCTCACTCTTTTTATATTATCCAGCCTTGAAAGGATAACTGAGCTCATAATTGGCACTTGTGCAGAACTTATTTGGGACAAAAAGTCTTTTGTTCGAAGAGGGGCACACAAAGAGAACTAACCTAGTCTTTTCCCCTTTCCTCCGGATTCTAGGTCACAATAGCATTTTTGCTCACAAAGAAGGACCCAACGTCCAGAGCTTCAACAACCCCCATGAGCCATGGAACAGGCTCCACCGGACGCCACCATCCTTCCCAACACCTCCTCAGTGGCCAAAGCCCGGCGACTCCGAGCGAAGCTCCTCTGTGACAAATCACGACAGAGACCGGGAGTCAGAGAAGAGAGAGATATCTTCAAGTAAAGAAGACAGAGATAAGGACAGGTGAGGAGGGGAGGCCACCTACTGCAGATCGGACAGAGTGAAACATACCTCTCTGTAAACGGATATGTTCCACTTAGAGTGTTATTAAGCAGAACCACGTTAGAAATCTCATATGGTGTAATTATTAGTCAGGAGCCTGAATCCAACCTTTAAAGTGGTGTGGAAGCATCATGGGGTGTATAGTTCGCATTTGCCAGGGGTGCGAGGCCTGTGAGTATTCCACTTGCTGCTGGACTTCAACTCCCATCATTCCCCAGGCAGCATGGGAGCTGAGAGTCCAGTAATAACTGGAGGGTGGCAGGTTCCCTGTTAGTGATATACAGCAAGCTTTCCGATTGGCCAGTTCCCCTTGCTATCATATCGATCCAAAAGGAAACGTTTGGAGAACATAATGAAAAATTGCCCGATCTACACAGTGAGCTGCTGCGGGTAAAAATCAGGCAGTCACATGGTGAGTTATTACAATAGTTTTGCCGCCATATGCCGTAGCATGCTAACTGGCCCATAAATGGGGTGTAAAGGGAGGGGGAAAGGCATGAGGATAGGAACCGGTGGAAGAAGAGACAGGTGAGCACAACTCAGCTCCTCCTGAAAGGTTTCTGGTCAGGAGAGTGAAGGTGGCAGTCTCCTGGGTGCTGCTGCAATGTTCTCCTGCCAGGCCCTCCAGTAACTAAGGAGAGAGAGAGAGAGCGCTAGGATATCCTTTTATGCTCCACCTATGAAGGGAGCACCATTGGCCCAAATTGGCCCAAGGTTTATATGCCAGCCAACTTGCTTTTCATCCTTCTGCTCAGGTCCCCTCCTGAAAGTCATCTGATCCCTGTGGAGCTGGGATCCCCATGCTTGTGGTGCCCGGGCTCAGCCTCCCCACTGTTCTTGCCTCCCATCAACATCTGGTTGCTTCAGCAACTGGTGCCACCTTGGATACCGATTTGGCATTGCTGATGCTATAGCCAACATTCGTCCCATGAGATCCATTAGGAAGTGTATGGTCAGCAGAGCCCAGACTTCCTATATGGCTTCTGAGGACTGCCCTTTGAGTCAACCTGTAGCAAAATCCTGGTGCAGGAACCCACTTGGCCCTGATTCACAGCATCACGTAATTTGTATAGCTACCCAGTATGTGTTTTTAATGGAAATTTTGTGGGTTTCTGGGGCCCTTTTTCCCCTGCAAAATGTTGGGAACTTCTCTGATTTCATAGAATTGTTAAGAGATGGAAGGGACCCCAAGGGTCATGCAGTCCAACCCACTACAATGTAAGAATCTCTTTGCCAAATGTGGGGCTCGAACCCGCAACCCATGCTTTTAATATCGTCTTAAAAGCATGAGTGTCAGTGATGTGACTGTGCCTTGATCTTTCTCAAAAGGAACCCAGCAAAACACAAAAATATTACTGGCAGAGTAAAGTTAAACAGATTTCATAATAACTCACCTGGCATATAGTTTTCATCATTCACTCTGATCACAGCAGTTGAGTTTCCTAAGGAAATTCAACTGCTGTGATCAGAGTGAATGATGAAAGTTAAATGCCAAATAAGAAAGGGTATTTGAGGATACGTAGGTAAAGTTTCTGTGGTTCACCATCTGCTTGTTTGATACAGGATGTTCAAGGATGCTGGCATCACTTGATTAGTTAGAAGACTTTAAAAAGCTCAAGGGTCTGTAAGAATTGGATAGAAGCAGTAGCCTTGGGGTGATTGGAAAAACTTCCAGGCCCAAATAGACAAACAAATAACTATTAAATCTATCCAGAGTTGCATAGTAGAGGACATTTTTTCCATGTTAATCTTTCTGAAAGCACCCAGCATTCAGCATTTCCAGACAATGTGACATATTGATTATTACATTTATATCCCACCTGTCCTCCAAGGTGCTCCAGGTGGCATCAGCGGTTCTCCCCCCCCCCTCCTTTTATCCTCAAAACAACCCTGTGAAGTAGGTTCAGTTGAGAGGTTGTGACTGGTCCGAGGTTACTTTGTGAGTTTCATGGCTGAGTGGAAATTTGAACCACGGTCTGATGATGAAATGACAGATACCTTTGTTAAATAATGACGGTATTACCAAAGATGCATAAAAATAAGACAAAATTGTTAGAAGACAGCAACATATTCACAATATGATATATTTTCCTGCAGGGACCTTTTGGATAAAAATAGGCATTCAAATAGATCCTCGCCAGCTTCAGCCCCAGTGACTCACCAGATTAGCAACCTCATTCGCAGCAACAGTCAGACCTCCAGTGATCTCACTAGGCAAGTTGGACTCAGTGAAAGGGAAAGGCCTAAAGAACCGGAGAGAGATATTTCTGACCGGCTGAGGGAACCTCCTCCAATTGTGGAGCACAAGATCAAAGAGAGCCGCTCCCCAGTGAAAGAACCACCAAGCCATGAAAAAAGATCCTCAGAGGACAACACAAAGCCAGTAATCCAGTCCGTATCTCCCTATAGCAAACCTGCACTGAGCGAGAGTTTAAAACTTAGCAATCTAATGAACAAGGATATTGAAAGAAAGCCAGAGCTTCCAGCAGACCTTCAGAAGATCAAGAACGATATCAAGGTCAAAGAGGAGCGCAAGGAGGACAGTGACGTGCTGGTTGTGAGCTCAGAACCGTCACAGCATTCCAGAACTGTGGAGCACCCACCACCACCTTCTTTGCATGGGTTACCATTGCCCCATACGATGGCAGCCACCATGCCCATCTCCATGGGCGCTGTCCATCAGATGAGCAATATGAATGTCCTGGATCGTAGCAGAATGATGACCCCTCTAATGGGCATGAATCCATTGCCGGGAAGGGAGCGACTGCCCCATCCTGGGTTCTCCTGGGACCCCGTGAGGGACCCATTGCGAGATGCCTACCGGAGCTTGGACCTGCACCGTCGGATGGACTTTCAGCTCCGCGCTGATCCCATCCATAGGTTCCCCACCGCCGCCGGGTTCTATGACCACGAGCGCTCTTACCGAGACAGAGAACCCCACGACTACAACCACGAGAATCTTCTTGAAGCACGGCGTGAGCAGGAGCGACTCAGGCAAGCGGAGGAGAGAGAGAGGTTGCACTTACGGGAAGAACTAGAGCGTGCCAGGATGCATCACTTGCACTCGTCCCCCATTGAAAGCCACCTGGCCCATGTGCCATCTTTCATGCCTCATCTCAGTGGGATGCATTATCCCAGACTCAGCCCCTCGGCTGCCATGCACAATGGAATCTTGAATAGGAACCCACCAACAGCCGCTTTGAGTGCCCCGCCCCCTTTGGTACCAGCTAGTAGTACAAGACCATCCTCCCCCCGCCGGACTACGCCACTCACAAACTCTGAATCGAGAGACTATTCTCCTTCTAGGAACCCCAAAGAAGTAGAGGCACGATAGTCCCTAACAAACAAACAAACAGGATGAATTTTAAAACTCACCTGTAAATATAAAAGAGGGAGGGGGGAAGAGACCTTTTAAAAATGCACTGCTGTAAACTTTTTTCTTAACTGTAAAATTTGTAGAAATTAAGCACAGTTCCATAAATAATTGGGGAGCGGGAGGGTTATAGGTTACGAACCTTCCAAGCAAATGGTTGCTGAAAATTGAAATTTAATATATAGGTCTTTATTTCTTCGTTTTGTTTTTGCTTCTGTGCTGAGTTAAAATATTACCAGGTTTGTACATTTTTTCCCAAATGTGAGAAGCATTTTTAATGAATTTGTATTTTTTGTTAAATTTTGTGTGCTCTTTATTTACATAAAGAGCTTTTTTTTTTTTAGTTTAAATTTTAATGGCCTCAGATCCTTAAGTAAATACAAAATACACACCCAGGGTTTCTGAAAGTATTATTTATGGAAATACTGTAGTTTTGTACAGTCCACTGTGAGGTTCCCGAATTGAGGCCACTCACTTTCTCTTGGTACTTTGGAACTGAAGTTACAGATATATATTAAAATAATAATAATAATAATAATGTACAAAATTGTTTGGTTTTGCCTTATATTATGGAGAAATGAATTTTTTTTGACTTCTTGTTTTAAACAACAAAAAAGAAAACAATATGTAAATATTCTGTTAATATAAATGTACACCAATATTGAATTCTTAACATAGGTAGACTTTATAAAAAATGGTTTTTAGAACCACTCTCTGGTTATTTGTTAACATTATTCCAACGCATCATTGTCACTGTCTTTTAAAAACAAAGAACCCCAACTATGGCACAAAACCTTCAACTATGCAAAATAACTTGGAGGCAGGTCCTGGTTGATGTGAGGGTAGGCAAAAAAACATTTACAAAACTACACACATATACCCAGAAAAACCACCCCAGATGCATTCAATGTAAGCATGCAGCTTCGTAGGAAAAGGGCGATCGTTACGGGAAGAGGAAACTTGTTCTACCGCAAAACAAACCCTACAGTGTTTATCTAAATCATAATTTCAATTTTTGTTTTGTGTGCATAACACACGGATGTTCAATAAACGTAAGGAAAAGATCCAGGTTATCTTATTACTGAAGTTTCTGCTACACAGACACAACTGATACAGCAGTATGCGACAAATCTATTTCTCTTGGCCCCACTTCTCTCCCCTGCCAGAGAGTGGGGGGAGTGGGCTGCAGTCCTTTGTTGATGTCAGGCACCTGAGAAAGGAAGCACTCTCTCCTGTGGATCCCTATGGGTTTATAAAAATATGAGGCATTGGGGGAAAGAAGTCCAAAGGGTTAATTTAAGATACTTGACACGTTCACCTGTAGTTTGCAATGACCACAGTCAAATGCTTGTTTCCATGTGAGTTGGGCCTTGGACGTTTGGAGTTGTGTTGCTGCTGCTTTATTTGGCCACCATTTGATTTATACTATTACTTTTCGTATGTGAATTTTGCTATAGCTCAGTTCAACGGGGCATATACAGAGTCCCTTTTATTAAAAAAAAAAAGCTGCAGTCCCTCAAATTTTTCATTTGCAGGAAAAGCAGAGTAGGGAGATGGAACCCCCAAGTGGAAAACTTTAGACTTCGCTTAGAAGGGGCTCTGCACAGATTTGGATCAGAGAAGGAAAGTACCGTACATATACAGCCCCTAGTTGTATTTACACCAGACCAGACCAGACCCCTCATCCTGCTAAGGATATATATGGGCATTGTGCCCCTTCCTTCCTTCCTTCCTTCCTTCCTTCCTTCCTTCCTTCCTTCCTTCCTTCCAAATATATATATATCCAGTATTCACATTTTTATATTCTGGGTTTCTGCTTTCTAGTTAATTCAAACATCTGCTGATGTTTTCTTCTCTTGACTCTGTATTTCCTTTCCTTTCCTTCCTCCCTACCCCCACCCGGCAAATATCCTTTTCCCTGCCTTGTAATTTTAAACATTTGGTTTCTTTGTAGATCATTGAAGATAAATACAACATTGATTTTGGATGAAAAAGGTAGTTAAGTGTTTGTGTGTCAGATCTAGTCAGAGCAACTGCCGGGAGGGAGAGGGAGAGTAAATGGTTTATTGATGAACGTGCTCAGCCTATTAACGCCACTAAACCTTTGGCGAATTTGGACCATTAAAGAGTCATGTGGCTCAGCTGAGCATCTGCTGGTTCTTCGCTTGCAGTCTCCCTGGTTCAAAGATGCTCATGGCCCATGTTGCATGTGGGAGAGTCGTGGAATCTGGGCAGAGTTTTGTGTGCTACATGATGTACCACGCCACACACGGGTGAACGGGTGGGGAGGCACAAAAACCATGTATCTGTCCCCGTTCACCTAAGCACAAGTTTCCAATGAACGGGGTTTGGGGGGAAGGGGGCAATTAATCTTAAGTTACCTCCACCCAAAAGAATTAGACACAACCAGACTGGATGGACTTCCAGCTGCTGACCCCCTCCTAAAGGACATCTAAGAGTAGCCTCACCTGTTATGCAGTTGTATTCAGACTGGAGTGTGGGATGAGAGTTAACTTGTCCTACAATTCCATTTGGTCTAATTTGTGAAGTAGATAAAATTGGGAGGAGGTGTAGCAAGAGATAGACACTAACGGCGGCGAACTATAATATACACCATGTCCAGCCACCTTTTCTACAGTTCTTATCGTAGGCATTTGCTCTGTGTTTGCATTATTATTACCCTCTGCAAAGAGAGACAGACGTGAATTCACAGTGCAGGGTTCTCACAAAAAGAGGGTGGCGGTTTTTTTAAGGGGTGGGGTAGGGGTTTTTTTTTTTGCAGGCTGAGCAATTCTGCATCTGGAATCCGCTTAGTTTTTTTGCCCAAGAAAATCCTGAAGGAAATCAGAGAAACTTCAAAGGACATTGCCCCTGCTGAGTTCACAACCCCGTAAAGCTGCCACGATCAATATTTTATCAGCAATACGCCGTTTTCTAGCAACACACTGTGTTACAAGGAAGAGAGGGGCTGCGTGTGTCTGTGTGGAAATGACAAGGTGAAATTACAGACTACCATTTCAGAACATAATGGAAAATCCAAACTGTGGTTTGAGGCCTTAACTGATGCAAGGAGGGGGGGTGAGAGAAAGAGAGCAGGAGGGGCCTGTAAAAAAATAAACCATCAAAGCCACATGCAAGCTTAAGAAAAGGAGTTACCTTCTGTTACTTCTGGCACCTGCTGTTGAAAGAGCACTTAAAAGTAATCTGTGCAGACTGATCCTTTAACATGTGCTGGCAAAGCTTGCAAGTGAGGTCACTTTACAAGAGTCTCTCCTCCCTCGGGCTTACACAGTTATCCCCTCCTTTGCTGTACTTTAACTAAAACATGTATCACGGGATTCAAGATACGTGCAATTTGAGGCCCACTGGTAGACGGTTTGTTTATGTATCTGGGTGCAATCTTGTTTTCATTTTGTGTTCATTTACCGGCACTTCCGCGAGGTCCATTTTGACTTTCAAGAGCTGCGGCAAAACTCTCACCAAACAGCCCCTGACCGGAGCCAGCCCCTGAGTAATGAGCACTGGAAGAACTTGTGAAATAGGACACGAATGCCACCTTGCTAATTATTTATCAGTTCGTCTCTGTTAGCAGTGAGGTTGCCAACTGGCTGGGCACAGATTGCCCTGCCTGGCTTTTCAGTCCGCCTGGGTTAACTACTGGCTCCACCTGCCAAAGCCAATTAGCTGAGTCAGCCTGTTTGCTTGTGCTCAGGCAGCGCAGATCTCTTTGCCACAAAGGCACCTCCAAATACTCCTTTCCTCTACCAAACAGATAACCAACTCTGTGGTGATGGAGCTGCCCTACCCCAGACCCTGTTGCCTGCTGGAAAACTTGCTGCTAAATCAGAGTTCCTAGCAGGGTCTGCGAATGACCATTTTCCAGCAAAAAGGTGGAATCGGTGGCTGGCCCCTTTTCCTGGCTAATGGAACGCTGTCACCCAGTGGGATGTGAGTGCCATCCTTTCTTGCAGAAGGGCCGTGTGGTCCCTTTCAGTTTTTTCTGTTGTTCTCGCGTTGCTGGCTGAAACATTTGATCCTTTGGAGCACTTTGCAGGAGATGACAGGGAAAGGTTGGCTTTTCACCAGCTGCGCCCAGGAGCTCTATTACTGTGGTGGCGAGCAGCCGACATCCTGACAAGTGACACAAGGATTACCGGTACTCCTCCAACAAGAAGCAGCTGGAGCAGCAGCTCCTGGAGAAATCCCGATGCCCAGCTGTCAACACCCTGGCTACACACACACACACACACAATATCTCTCCTCCCAAGGGAAGACAAGGAGCAGTCATAGGAGACAACAGCCTATACACACACACACACACACACACACACACACACATCCCACAGTGTGCATTTTATTCAGGGAGGGCAGGATGAGGGGACATGATGGAGCAGTGCATGCTTTGGGGTAGGCAGTTACACTTCACATTTCATTTCAGTCAGGCACATTTTACTACAGGCACATGCTAACTAGATCTTCGGAGTGCCAGACTGTGTTTTACAACAGGAGGAGGGAGATTTGCATGGCACCTAGGCGGCAGCAGCGGCGAGAGGATGACGAAAGAAGCTCCCTCCTACCACCAGCAGCCCAACCCCACAGGGGAGCCTCAAGACAGGGGAACTATGGGGTACTAATTGTAAGGTTGCCATACGTCCAGAATTGCCCAGACATAGCCAGGATTAGGCCATCAGAACCGGTGTGTGGGGACAAAAATGCTGAAATGTCCGGGGGGGGGGGGAGAGAGAGAGCTCAACAACTTATTTTGTGTCCTGATTTTTCATTTTCACTTTTTGAAATACGGCAACCCTAACTGAGATTAAATTAGAACAGAATAGGTGTTGGAAGTGACCCTGAGAATCATCTAGTCCAACCCCCTGCAATGTAAGAATTTGCAGCTGTCCCTTATAGGGATCAACCCTGCAACACTTGTGTTAGCACCACGCTCTACCCAATTGAGCTATCTAGATGATACAGAATTGCAGAGTTGGAAGGGACCCTGAGGATCATCCAGTCTGACTCCCTGCAATGCCGGGATATGCAGTTGTCCCATACTGGAATTGAACCTGCAACCTTGGTGTTATCAGCACCATGCTCTACTGGCTGAGCTATCCAGGCTCGTCCTTTACATGCTTGCCTTCTACAAGAAGGGTGCGGTAAAAAATCAAAGGATATAGGAAGCTGGCTTATAGAGTCAGACCACTGGTTTCTCCCTCCTCTCCTCCTCCTCCTCCCCCCCCCCCCCCGAAGCTCATTACACTGTCTGGGAGCATCTTTCCAAGGTTTCAGACGAGGGACCATCATGCAGCCCTACCTGGATATGTCAGGGATTGAACTTGGGACCTTCTGCCTGCAAAGCAGATGCTCTGCCACTGAGCTATATGATCCCTTTTCCCCTACAGCCCCTTCACGGGCAGCTTCAAATGGTACAGTCTTTGTCACTCTACAACATGCTCCACCTGCTCATGGGGCTGCTCAACAGCCAGAGAGGACACATGCACCTAAGCATCTGAAATCCATATCCAAGCTTTGTTTGTGGCCCACACTGTCAAAGACACATGCACAAAAAGCCATTCAGATTATAGCCACCTCACTTGGCAGGCCGACAAAAGCTTCCGCACTAGCTCACGCAGCCTCTCCCCCCCCCAAAAAAAGGACCTGCACCTCTGCACTCGCACTAATAATGGATTGGTTTAATGGGCTGCCAAACCAGAGAGCAGCCAAAACTAACAAAAGTTTATGATCCTGTGGTCTCATTTACAACAGGATAACGCAGCAATAATTTACTCGATACTTGAGTGGAGAGAGAAAAGTTATGGTCATCACATTATTTATATGTATTTTTAAAAATACTTTTAATGGGAAAAACACTGATGAGCCTTTTGGCCCATTAACTCCCACCATTGTTTCAAGCGACACAGCTGTCAGCTCAGCAGGGTGCCCCCCCCTCCCAGTGCCGGAGCTGTAGAAACAATGGCTTAGAATATAACACCAGAAAAGCTTTATGGGGTAGGGGAGGAGAGGAGGGCTGTGTTAAGATTCCACAACCATAGAGAAAAATGGCTGAATATATATGGGAAGCAACATACTTGAAGAGAGACCACCACCACGCATGTGTATTGCACCCAGCAAGACCCACTAAAATAATAATAATAATAATAATAATAATAATAATAATAATAATAATAATAATAATATTTATTTATATCCCGCCCTCCCCAGCCGAAGCCGGGCTCAGGGCGGCTAACAACACTAAAACAGTGCAACATTATAAAAACATTATAAAAATTAATTAAAATCAAAATTGATGGCAACCATAAACCATAAGCATCCTAATGAACCAGGTGCTGTGAATATGGTGAATATGGTGGAAACAAGGGCAGAGCCAGTCCCCTAAAGAGCTACATGGTGGTATTGCATGCAACAACAAAACCGACAGGTAAGTTTGAGGGGATTGCAAATTGCTAACAAAAGCAACAATAAAAATGCTTCCATCGAGGGTAGGGTAAAAATTCACTTTTTAATCCAAACCTCCCTAATCCTCAATTTCCGTAACAATTTTGGAACTGTAACACAGCCTTCGTTTGAAATTTGCACTTCTCTACATTTTGTGATGTAGTTCTCTAGTACCAAATGCATATACCTCCGGTTACAAATGGGATCTGTTCCGGAGGCCCGGCCGCATCCCAAAAAATTGGTAACCGGAGGACCGCTTCTGTGCATGTGCAAGCAGAAAGCCCACTTCCGGGTTTGCCGCGACCGTAACGCAAAGATTCCGTAACCTGGAGGTTGCGCAACACGAGGTACCACGGTATAGGAATGGTGAAGCACACACTCAAATGCATGTATTTGTGAAAATAACATACAAAAACACACTGAGAAATTGCTTTGTATAAGTGTGTACAGTGGTACCTCGGGTTAAGTACTTCATTTGTTCTGGCGGTCTGTTCTTAACCTGAAACTGTTCTTAACCTGAAGCACCACTTTAGCTAATGGGGTCTGCTGCTGCCGGAGCACGATTTCTGTTCTCATCCTGAAGCGAAGTTCTTAACCTGAAGCACTATTTCTGGGTTAGCGGAGTCTGTAACCTGAAGCGTATGTAACCCGAGGTACCATTGTATGTTGGTCAAATTTGCACACACAAAAATGTGTATGTTAGGAGAAAGTCATGCTAAAAAGCTGGTGAGTTTTTGTAAGGTGTTTTCGAAGAAAAAAAATGTACAAGATGATGTGGAATTGTAGAGAGATTAATTTAAGATTGGGGAAAATGAGGGTCGGAGAATGACAGATTCACCCATCCCTAATAGTGATTGAGATGCACTCCCACACATTCCTTCTTGAATCCTGGGAAGCATGATGAGAGGAAAGAACGCAAAGCTTCATCGTGACATTATTTCACAAAATCACAGAATCACAGAAAGAGAAATGTGTGTTGCTTTTCTCCCCCTTTTGGAAAGCTGTGCTGGTGTGTCTGCAGACTGTTTAGAGCCTACTGGAACAGACTGCCTGAAGCCTCCCTCATCAGATGTTTCCCTTCATTCTGCTGTGGTTTTTTAAAAAAAATAAAAATACAAGGCTGTTGTACTTTTTAAACAAAGGAAAACACTTCTGCACAAGCGCTTTGGAGAACGCTGCTCAGAGGTCATCTCCCAGAGCTGTAAATTCATTAGTCTTGTCTCCTTGCAAGAGAAAATACTCCACCATTCCCCTTCCCTTTTGGCCCTTCTTCTTCCCTAATTAAAATCAAAATTATTTCCTCACCAAAAAGGCCATTCCACATTCATTCATCTCCATTCTTTTTTCTGTTTGGATAAACCATGCTACAGTATGCCAAGGGTGCCACATAAACTCTTTAAATGGCCACACTGTGTGTTCTCACTAGCTAGGCAAGTCATGCCTGGCTATTGATGCAGAGGAGTGGTTTGAGGCACCAGCTGGGGAAACCCCCCCCAAGGGAAGATGGCTCAGAGCCTGGGGGTTGGTGGCGGGACAATGATGAGTGGTTCAGAGAATGAAGGAGGAGCAAACTGGGAGGAGGAGGTGTCAGAAGGAGAAGAGGCAACAGGGTTTAGTGAGCAGGAAGAGGCAGTGGCAGAAGGCAGTCCAGAATTAGAGGAAGAAGTGGAGGCTGGAGAGGAGGGGGGCCAAGAGGCAAAGATCAGGCAGGCTGCTGAAGCAGCCAGGGGGATTAAAATGTTTAAATTTAAAAAAAAATCTTGTGTTTTCTTAAATAGGGGCGGGTTGTAGTTTTAAATAAATGGACTTAGGATGTGCTTGGAAAAGAGAGGAGCTCGGTAGAGCAGGATGACCCAAATCACAGTGGTTCTGGGCAAAGGGAGGGATGGTGTGGAGGGTGCAGCAGGCCAGATAAGGGGCACACGGGACAGGCATTGACTGTGCCATGTGCCAGTCCCTTTTCCAACCTGGGAAACTGTGGCTGTCCCATCAGCCAGCCCTCAGGTCTGCAGCTGCTGTTGCTGAATGCCAGGTTAGCTCTGAGTAAGACCTCTCATATCCATTATCTGATTATGGATGCGGAGAGGCTGATCTGGTCTGTATCACTGAGACTTGGGCAGGTGAGCAGGGTGGAGCTGGTCTCATCCAGCTGTGCCCACCTGGGTACTCGGTGCAGCATCAGGACCGACTTGAGGGTCAGGGAAGGGGAGTTGTGGAATCTAGAGTGTGTGTTCCTGGTGTTGGGCAATTGGGACATCTTAGGTATTCTGCTGGTTTAGCGCCTACCTCACTGCTCAGCAGTCTCCCTGCCTGAGCTGACAGAACTGGTCTCAGAAGCAATGTTAAGGACTCCAAGAATGCTGGTTTGGGGGGACTTCAGTTTGTTGGCTCTGAGCCTGATTGGAGGTTGCCCAGCACACACAGCGCAAAAACTCTGAGGCTTGTTTTGATTTTTAAAAAGGGGGCTTATCTTATTCAGAATAGCCAGGACAGGATAAGCAGGTCTTATCTTATCACTGCCTGTATTGATGTCAAGGTTTAAAAAGAGCTTGGGGTTCTGCTACATGGAGCAGAACGCCTACACCGATAAATACTGATAAGGCAGCCCTAAACAGCATATTCCTTCTCTGCAAGATAGACACGACTCAGAACAGTATCCATCGTGAAATTCTACCAGATTCTCATTCTCTCTCTCTCTCTCTCTCTCTCTCTCTCTCTCTCTCTCTCACACACACACACACACACACCTCTACCTCTCCCCCTTTGCTTCAGCTAATTTGCTTCATCTATTCAGGCTGCTGCAGCTTTGGCCAAGTATCGAGATGGACACTGAACACTCGGCAAACAGTCACATATACCAGTCAAGCAACTGAATTTTGCATCAAGTCCGCAAACTACTGTATTTTTCGCCTCATAGGATGCACTTTTTCTCCTCCAAAAATGAAGGGGAAATGTGTGTGCATCCTATGGGGCGAATGCAGGCTTTCGCTGAAGCCTGGAGAGCAAGAGGCATCGGTGCGCACCAACCCCTCTCACTCTCCAGGCTTCAGGAAGCTATCCACAAGCCTTGCAAGCCCGGCGGGAGTTCCCGTGGGCTCACAAGGCTTGCGGGCAGCAGCCTGCAATCCCGGCGAGTGTCCGCAAGCCTTGCGCGCCCGACGGGAGGTCCCGCCGGGCGCGCGAGGCTTGGAGTGGCAGCCTGCCGCCCGAAGCACGCGGAGCCCTCCGGAGGGTGCCCCGTGCTTTGGGCAGGTGTGTGCAAGGCTTCGGGCGGCAGCCGCGGCGGGGGGGGTTTTAATTCACCCCCCCAAAAAAAACCCGATGTGCGTCCTATGGGCCAGTGCGCCCTATAGGACGAAAAATACGGTAAGTTACATAAGTGAACTTGCTGCTTTGCCACGTTGACGAAGGTGAGAAAGGAAAGGAAAATCTCAAAATCTCGGATACAAATATTAGAACAATCTGGGATGCCAGCAAAGCGTAGGTTGAAATTACATACAGCAAAGTGCAAGAAAGAAAAGTATATGAGAGAGGAAGCTAGAAGAAATAAGAAAAGAAATAGAAAAGAAATAGCAATTAAAACAGAGAAAGGAAGAAATGCAAATTGATAAAATAAAGGAAGGCGGAAAAAATATAGATAATACAGAAGAAATAAACACATGTTTTATATAGCACTTCAATAAATTATATACAGTGGGAAAGGAAACAGAGGAAGATGTTATAAATTATTTACAGGACAAATAGCTACCCAAGATTGGGAAAGAAAAAATAGAGTATTTAAATGCGCCAATATCTTCGCATGAACTGCACGAAGCAATCTCAAAAGCAAAATAAGGCAAAGCACCAGGCCCAGATGCGCTCACGGCAATGCATTACAAAAAAATGGAGGAGGCGATAGCAACCCCCATGAAATCACTTATAAATAGCATTATAGCAGAAGGGAAAACCCCTGAGTCGTGGAATTTGGCACATATTATCATAATACCAAAGCAAGACAAAAATAAAGAAAATATTAATAACTATAGACCTATATCCCTACTCAACAATGACTACAAAATATATGCCGATATTCTGGCCCAAAGATTGAGAATAGTTTTGAACAAATATATTAATCAAGTTCAAGTAGGTTTCCTACCAGGGAGGAAGATGTGTGACAATGTAAGACTAGTGGTTGATTCGATCGAATACCTAGACATGAATCCAGGGAAAACAGCAGCTTTTGTATTTATTGATGCTGAGAAAGCTTTTGATAACATATCCTGGAGATTTCTTGAGAAAATATTGGAAAGATTAGAGCTGTGAGTATTGATATTAAATGGAATAAAAGCAATATACCAAGACCAAAAGGCCAATCTGGTAATTAACGGTGAGATGACAGAATATTTCCCCATACAGAAGGGAACAAGACAGGGGTGCCCACTTTCTCCTCTTTTATTTATATTAACATTGGAAGTATTAAATGAGGTTATAAGAAATGAAGAGGAAATAAAAGGTATAACATTGGGCAGGAATGTGTACAAAAGCAGAGCATTTGCAGACGATATGATAGTAATGGTGGAAAATCCGATAAATAGTATAAATAAATTGTTAGAGAAGATGGAAGAGTTTGGAAAGGTAGCAGGATTCAAATTAAATAAAGATAAAACAAAGATAATGGTCAAAAATATGAATGAATTAGAGAAAAAGAATTTAGAATAAACAAGTGGCTTGCAAATTGTAAAAAAGATAAAATATCTGGGGATTTATATAACAATGAAGAATATTAATTTGTTCGAGGATAATTACATAAAAGCTTGGAAGGAAATAAGAAATCAATTAGAAACTTGGCAGAGATTAAAATTATCAATGTGGGGGAGAATTTCTACAATCAAAATGAGTATATTACCAAAAATCCTTTTTTTATTCCAAATGATTCCGGTAATCAGTAAATATGATATATTTGAAAAATGGAAAATGGACATATCCCAATTTGTATGGTAAGGGAAAAAACCACGTATAAATATAAACTGTTAACAGACATCAAAGACAGGGGTGGATTTGGACTTCCGGATTGGATAATTTACTATCTGGCGGCATGCTTAGGATGGATAAAAGACTGGGTCATGCTAGACAAAACAGTGATTCTAGATTTGGAAGGATGGAACAACCGCTTTGGATGGCATGCCTATTTAATTTATGATAAAGTGGCAGTAAACAGGGACTTCCTGAATCACATAATCAGGAAGTCTCTATATAAAGTATGGGCAAATTACCGATGGTTGTTAGAACCTAAGATACCATGATGGATATCCCCATTAGAAGTATTGGCAGTGAAAAGAGTAAATATGGAGAGGGACTGGCCAACATGTCAACAGTTATTAATAAAAGAGCACGGTGAGGTAAAAATAAGACCTTATGAAGAGGTTAAGAACTATTGTAACAGCTGGCTACAATATCACCAGGTATTGCATATCTTCAACCAAGATTTAAAAAAAAGGATTTGAACAAAAAATATCAAAATTACAAAGTGAACTTTTTGCAACCAAATAGGGAAATAATATCAAAAATATACGGCTTGCTCCTTGAATGGGAACTGAAAGATGAGGTAATAAAAGAACCAATGATAAAATGGTCACAAGAGCTGGGCCAGATAATTCACCTAGATAGATGGGAAATGCTATGGAAAACTGATATAAATTTCAAAGCATGCTATTTGATTAAGGAAAACATAATGAAGATGTTCTACTGCTGGTACCTCACTCCAGTAAAACTATCAAAGATGTACAAAAAACAGTCAAAGCTCTATTGGAGATGCAAAACAGAGCTGGGGAAGATGTACCATATGTGGTGGGGGTGCAAAGTGGTGAAACAATTCTGGATTATGATACATGAAGAGCTTAAAAAGATATTTAGGAGTTCAATCTCTAAAAAACCAGAGGCATTTTTGTTGGGTTTAGTATCGAGTGACATCCCCAAGGATAAAAGGAACGTATTCCTTTACGCAACCGCAGCAGCCAGAATTATAGCGGTGAAAAATTGGAAAACTGATAAAATACCAGAATTATTAGACTGGAGAACCAAACTTCTCGAAGTTGTGGAGATGACAAAATTAACAGCAACAATCAGAGGCGGCTCTAATAAAAAAATTAACAAAGAGTGGGGATGCATTAAGGGATACATGAAAAAAGTTAGTGCTGGAGCTTAAAAATTAATATGTAAAAGTTTAAAAGGTGCAACCTATCTCCTTGCACCTTTTAAACTTTTACATATTAATTTTTGGAATAACGAATAATGTGAGTAACACAACAATAACAAAAATAATAGTAGGTAAAGAAGATTGCACACAGCTGGAGAGAAGCCCTGGGTTGTGGCGGAGGGAGGTGAAGGTATTAATTGAAATTGTTAAAGATTGGCATAGGATTTAAGAGACTTAAAATAAGGAATTAAAATAAGGAAGAAGTAGCAAGAAGTATCAAGTAAAGGTATCGGAGAGGAGATCAGTGTAAATGAAAACATGAGACTTATGGTTTTGCTATATATGATTTTATTTTGGATTTGTCTATTGTAAAGAATGTACATTATGTGAATAAAAAAAAGAAAGGGGAAAAAAGAAAATCTCAAAATCTTATAGATTATCACTATGTTATAATTTATCTGTCTTGGTGGGACAGCTGCAAGTATTCTTGGGTGACACAAACTATTCATTTTTTTTAACAAGAATTATATACTGCTTAGTCAAGAAAAGCCTCTGGTTCATATAAGGTATAGACATAAAGTATTCATAAGAAAACACTAATAAAATCAAGCTTTTAAAAACAAGTTTCCAATCTGGATTCACACCTGGCTTTGGTCCTGATGGATGGCTTCCATTAAGGGAGAGCGACCTCGCTCCTTGATTTTGGGGTTCACTATGGCTTTTCGTACCATTTCATACTATTGCAAAATGCTTAGAGGTTTTGGTTGATGAAGTGTAATAAAAATATTGTTAAATCAAATAAATACATAAAAGCAAAAAGCAACACCACTTTTATTGCCTTGCCCATTAAGGAAGCTCCTCTACTTAGCTAAGTTCAAAGTCAATTTCACCTTGCACTTGCTATTTGCCATGGCACCAAGTATGACACAGAGGCCCAGACAGTGAAAGACCGATTCAGCCAGGATTTATGCATGCAGCAAAATGAGGAAGAGAATGAGGTGCTTGTCCCGAGAGAGTGGAGTAGAGTGTTCATATCATCCGATATAGCAAGGACCCAGAAGCGCTCTGGTTTGGGGTCGGTATATCACTCCTGATTGAGAGCTTAAAGTACAGTTATGGTTAAAAATGGCGGCTCCTTCCATCTGTCCAGGGCCAGTTCCATCTGGTGCACCAGCTGAGACCCTACCTGCCCACAGACTGTCTCTCCAGAGTGGAGCATGCTCTGGTTATCTCCCACTTGGACCACTGTAATGCACTCTTTGCGGGGCTACCTTTGAAGCTGACATATAAACTACAACTAATCCAGAATGCGGCAGCTAGACTGGTGTCTGGGAGTGGCCACCAGGACCGTATAACAATTCAACGTGTTGGTACTGACCTTTAAAGCCCTAAATGGCCTCGGCCCAGTATACCTGAAGGAGGAACCACCCTCATTGTTCAGCCCAGAAACTGAGGTCCAGCACCAAGGGCATTCTGGTAGTTCCCTCACTGTGAGAAGTGAAGTTACAGGGAACCAGGCAGAGGGCCTTCTTGTCAGTGGAACCCTCTCCATGGAACGCCCTCCCATCAGATGCCAAGGAGATAAAGAACTACACAACTTTTAGAAGACATCTGAAGGCAGCCCTGTGTCGGGAAGTTCTTAATGTTTGACATTTTGCTATTTTTGGTTTTTTTTTATTAAAGATTTTCTTGGTTTACAAAAGTTCAAACCTTGTCTCTTTTTTTCAGGTTGTACAGTCTTTCTTACAAATCAGTTCCATCTGTTATGAGACATTAGTGTTGAGTACTACTATGTTTTTATATGTGCTGTAAGCCGCCCAGAGTGGCTGGGCGGGAAACCCAGACAGATGGGTGGGAGCTAAATAATAAAATTATTATTATTATTATTATTATTATTATTATTATTATTATTATTATTGCTGGCACAAATAACATATAGCATTTGGCTACTCTGGGAGACCAAGACCACCTGATGCACATCCATCCGCAGGGCTGCCTTAGGTGCTGGGGTGTGGGGCACCCGGGCACTGAACTCTCAGGAGCGCCAGGCCGAGAGTCCAGGGTCTGAGAGTTGAGTCTGGGGAAGAGCCCGCCCGTCGGTCGGAGCGCCGCAGCAGGTTCTTCTGCTGCGGGCAGCTCTGTGCCACGTGCTCAGGGGTGACTGAGCCAGTGAGATGCTGAGAAGGTCGGCTGGATCTGCCCTCCTGTGCACCTAGGACTGGGCAACCTGGGGGGAGCGCTGGGCAGATCTTTGCACCCCGCCGCTGCATATGCTTAAGACAGCCCTGCTCATCCGTAACAGCTGTGCCACAGACTGGTTGTGCAATGTGCTATGCTGAAGAACTGTGGGGGGAGACGCCCCTAGCCAAATGCTTCCACTACCCACAGAGCACAACAAGCTGCTCCGAAGAAGGATGGATCCTTTTCAACCAGGAATGTTGGGTGGTGCCTTTGACCACACCAGGCAACACAGCACTGTGTTGTCTATAAGGCCCTCTGTGAAGATGCCACGGCCATCAGCCGCCACTTGATTATTTTTACTAGAGATAGAGATTAAAACGGGTTCCCTTGTGCATGGAAAGCACCTGAGCAGCAGCTTGACACCAAACAACACAGGAAACTGACTCAGACCATTGGGCTCAGTGATGTGCACGCTGACAGTGCCTCTCTAGGGTTTAATGCAGGGAGTCTTTCCCAGGATCACCTAGAGGTAGAATCGCAGAGTTGGAAGGGACCCCGAGGGTCATCTAGTCCAACCCCCTGCAATGCAGGAATCTTTTGCCCAATGTGGGGCTCAAACTCATGACCCTAAGGTTAAGAGTCACATGCTCTACTGACTGAGCTATCGCAGATGTCAGGGACTGAACCTAAAACTTTATGCATGAGAAGCAGAGGCTCCACCGCTGAGCCATGCTCCTTCCTACAAGGGTCAAGGAAGCCGATTTGCTAATTTGCCCCATGCCAAGCTGGACAGGGGAGTTTATAGATGCTGTAGATGATGCAGTAAATACGAGGCATTTTCCCGTTTTGCTGAAGTCTTTAGAAAAAATGGTAACCTTTTACTGGCATAAATAATAAATGTGGCGCATCCCCACCCCGCTTACTTTTCGCCTCCTTGTTATTAAAGCAATAAAGCAATTTCAAAGGTGTGGTTAGCACGAGTTAATAGCATCTCCAGGGGATTCCTGCTACCCTAGGAGATTTCTTAATCTTGTTTTTTTTTAAAAAAAGGGGGGAGGGGGCAGAAGACACCCTTGTCATGTCATATGCCATTAGTTAATTTCAGAAAGCATCTACAGGGCTCCCCCCATTCATGTGTTACACAGAGAGCAGGGCAAGTTAAAGAGAGATAAAAAGCCATCGTAATCAGGTCAGGAGATGCTTCCAGGAAGAATTTTTCTTTTTCATTTCCTGCAAAAAACACAAATCTGTTTCACTAAAACAGTATTGGAAGCAAAGGCTCTTTCAAGGCCACCTCTGAAACGGAGTTTCCTAACACAGTACTGCTTCCCCAAAAAAGGCTCTGATGCAACACACAGATAGCCCAAATGTCTGAACTTGGCATCCTCAGAATCACAGCAAAAAACAAAAAACAAGGACTAATCCTTAGGGCTACAAGTCTTAGGGCTACATTTTAAAAGGAAACCAGCAGGTCTTAGCTGATCTTATGGAAATGCAATCTTTTAATGATCCTGTGACCAAATAAATCCAATTCAAAACCTGACCTCGTGTAGACAATTGCTGCACATGGAAGTTCTACTTTTGACAAACAATTTGCTCTCACTGGAAGGGATGCTCATTTTTTCCCTTTGGTCATACAGTCATAATGTTTCTAAGGATTCCTTTGTATTCAAATGATATACTGCCTACTTTTTATGCCCTTTATGAATAAATGTGTTGAGGGCTGGGTGTGTGTGTGTGTGTGTGTGTGTGTGTATGCATTTGTATGCATGTATGCAAACACGCTTCAGGGGGGAGGTGCCAAACTGGGTCTTTGACCCGGGTGACAGAAAGCCTAATTTCGGCCCTGACAACCCAGCTCACGACCACCAACAACACCTTTCCCTTTTTACTCCCCTCTTCCTCCAAGCAGCAATAACCTGCGTGGAAAGAAGCCAACAAGGGCTGTATGTCTCTGTGGCCCCTGGGTTTGAGATCCCCCAGCTCTGCTTTACAGCAACAAGGCAGCAACAAAGGGTTTCTTGTGCTGCTGCAGCTTAATCCTGCAGGATTGGGGTGGCAGGCAACAAGCGCCTCTCCTCCGCCTGATGGAGCGGCAAAGAGACACGGCACATCATTTACAGGGAAAAGAAGGTGACTTTGAGGCAGTCATCAGCTTGCCTGGGAGTGTCATTGAAGGAGATTCTTAAATTTGTCTTGACAGAGGATCCGGCTGTATGGACAAGTTCGCTGCCTGCCACAAAGAATAACAGGGGAACTTGTCCATTCCAAACCACCCCCAATCGTACTCTCACAGTTTCCCCATTGCCCCTTCCTGACAATGTCTGTCATTCCAGCATGCCATCACTGGGAATTAATGTTGGCCTGGGGTGGCGAAGCACACACTGACATTAGACTCCAACAGGCCTTCATTTAAGGTAATTATGTACCAAAGAGGCTCTACCTTATCGCTGATCTCTTGTTTGTTTTCTTATTGCAACAGGCCTCCCAGATTCCTCAACTAATACCTTCCTCCCCTTAAGACTGATGGATAGGGAAGAAACACCCCCCACCCCCAGTAATCCACAAACATGTGGGGGATGGGACTATATGAGAGACCCCTGCATATTTTGGGTTGATGCCTAATCCTCACTGGTATACCTTTGATGCACTACAGAATGCCAGTATGAGGCTAAAGTGATAAAACAGGAGGAAAGCAGGATTCTGCCTTCTACAGAACAAAACAATTGGTCAGTTTGGCTCAGCATTGTCAACACTGATCGGCAGCAGCTCTCCAGCATTTCAGAAATGGGCCGTCGTGTCCCTCCCCCCTGCAGCTTACCTGGAAATTTATTTATTTAATTAATTAAGTTTCTACACCACCCTTCACCCGAGGATTGCAGGGCGGCATACAATATAAAACACACAAAAATACACAGCATAGGAACAAAACGGCCAACACCCACCCACCCACCGTATTACTTCTTCATTAAATTGGATGGAGGGTGGTATAGCAATTCTATTATTATTATTATTATTATTATTATTATTATTATTATTATTATTATTATTATTCAACAACAACAACTGGGATATTCTGCATGCAAAGCAGATGCTCTACCACTGAAGCTACTACAGCTCTTCTCCTAACAAGAAGCTCCTTTCTACCAAGTCAAACCATAAAGCCTCGTATTGTCTACGCTGAGCTACAGCCCTCACTCAAATCTTCCTCTCTTTTAAAAATGCAGTATGCTCTCACATGCTGAAGCGCTTCCTATGCAGAAAATTTGTGTACACCTTAGAATTTAATTGGGGGGGGGGGCACGCAGGGCAAATGACTATGCTTAAATGACTTGCAGCATACACTGCAAGTACAAAACGCCTTTCCCTATTGTTATTTTAAAAGCAGCATTTCGGCACCAAGGGGTAGAGTCAGGAGGCTGATGAAATGTGCACATTATACTAAAAGGGGAGAAGATTAACACCTTGGCAACTAAGGAAGCTATACATTAGGACAGAAATGAAATTCAAGTTGCAATAGAATGGCAAAAACTGCATCTCTGAGGGGGGAGAGGAAGAATAATCTACAATCCAGATGTTCGCTAAGCAGATGAAACCTGGAAACGCTAAAAAGGAGTCCGGAGGTGAAAACAAAAACAAGCTGCACTTGTGAGCAGAGAGATAAAGCTAGTTTACTGTGGGGGGGGGGCGGGGGGACCCAACCATGCAGTCAGCTTGGTAAGAATCTTGTTTTCAGTCAAAAGAAAGGTTTTCAACAGCAACAAGAAAGTTGTAATACCTCATTTCAGAAAAAAGGATATCAGTAAGAACCTGAAACCATTTATACTGATTTTAATGTGTTTTTGGATTGCTGTGACCCATCCTGGGACCTTGTGGAGAAGGGCAAAATAGATAGATGATAGATGACTGATAGACAGACAGACAGACAGACAGACAGACAGATGATAGATAGATAGATGATAGATAGATAGATGATGATAGATAGATGATAGATAGATAGATAGATAGATAGATAGATAGATAGATAGATGATAGATAGATGATAGATAGATGATGATAGATAGATGATGATAGATAGATGATGATAGATAGATAGATAGATAGATAGATAGATAGATAGATAGATAGATGATAGATAGATGATAGATAGATAGATAGATTAGATAGATGATAGATGATATAGATAGATAGATAGATAGATAGATAGATAGATAGATAGATGATAGATAGATAGATAGATTAGATAGATGATAGATGATAGATGATAGATGATAGATAGATGATAGATAGATAGATAGATAGATAGATAGATAGATAGATGATAGATAGATGATAGATAGATGATAGATGATATAGATAGATAGATAGATAGATGTCCTAGGAATTTCAGGTTTCACTTTAATAAAAACCAGTTTCTCTCCTCTACAGTGAAGGGAGACTCAAAGTGTGTGGACAACATAAACCCCTTAAATTAAGAACAGGCTTTTTTAATTTTTAAAACCAGAATACTTCCCCAACACTTAACTCTGACCCTGTACACCCTCCTGTGCCAAAAACCTCCAAAAGAAAGAAGCCTCATAAGCATTTAGAGCAAAAGATTCTGCTGGATCAGGCCCTAGGCCCAACTAAGTCCATCACCCTGTTCTCAAAATAGTCAACCAGATGCCTACGAGGAGCCCACACGTAGGCAGTGACGCAGCCACTGAGAGCAAAAGCATTCCCCCCCCCCCTTGCAAGTCCCTGCAACTGGCATTTAGAGGCACGGCTGCCTCAAACGCAGAGAAAGAACATAGCCTTATCCTCCTCCTTTGGAGTGCAAAGGCTGTTCTAGCCATCCCAGGTGGTCCTGCCAAATTGGGAAAGCCCTTTACATCACCTGCTGTACCGCAAGCACCAACCCTGACAAAATGCTGTGCTAGACAGCCACCAACAGCCCTATTGAGGGTCTTCCTTGAATCGCTACACGACTTGATAACAGCTCCACAGCAGCCCAAGCAGACATCGCTGGCCCCTTTGTGTGCATCTCCAATGCACCAGGCTCCATTTTATTTTTGCAGCTTGCCATTAATGCATGTCAGTCCAGTTGTCAGTCTGGAGGCTCAAGCTTTATTTTGCAGACAATCGGGGTAAAATCCAATTTGAAAAGAAAGGCAAAAGCTGTAGTTGTTAGAGAGGTGTGATAATGAAAGCCGTTGTGGCTTCCTCCCCCCCTTTTCCACAGTTTATCTGTAAAACAGCCTGAGGGCTTACAAAGAGTTTACAAGAGCCCGGGAGGGGGACGGCTGGAGATAACAGTGGCAGGCACAAAGCAGCTAAACTGAAATCTCTAAGTTATCTGCCTGTGCCAAATTTTCAGACAGAGAAAATGGGGGGGGGGGGAGAGAGAGAAATAGAAATGCTGTTCCTAAAGACCAACATTGCCATCTAGTGTCAAAGCACTACAGTCAGACTTCGCTCAGCTTTGTAATCTGAGGTTATCACTAGACTGTCACCTTGTGACAGTTAAATTCCATCAGCCCCAGTCAGCACCCATGGCACAATAGATACAGTGGTACCTTGGGTTAGGTAAAGGTAAAGGGACCCCTGACCATTAGGTCCAGTCGTGACCAACTCTGGGGTTGCGGCGCTCATCTCGCTTTATAGGCCAAGAAAGCCGGCGTACAGCTTCAGGGTCATGTGGCCAGCATGACTAAGCTGCTTCTGGCGAACCAGAGCAGTGCACCTTCCCGCCAGAATGCTACCTATTTATCTACTTGCACTTTGTCGTGCTTTTGAACTGCTAGGTTGGCAGGAGCAGGGACCGAGCAACGGGAGCTCACCCCGTCGCAGGGATTCGAACTGCCGACCTTCTGATTGGCAAGTCCTAGGCTCTGTATAAACTTCATCATACCCTCCAGCATTTCTCCAATGAAAATAGTGATGCCATATTCAATAAAAACAACAACAATTTTGACTGGGTAGCTTCCAACATATATAAAACCATCATTAAACACTGAAAAACTTCCCTATACAGGTGTCTTCTAAAAGTTGTATAGTTACTTATCTACTTGACTCAGGGGTAACCCCATAACGGTAAAGGTAAAGGACCCCTGACAATTAAGTCCAGCCGCGAACGACTCTGGGCTTATGGCGCTCATCTCTCCATATCTCCATATCTCCATACCCTCCAACAATTCTCCAATGAAAATAGTGACACCCCAAGGACAGAAACCAGGAAGGCTTCTTTAAATCTGGGATGGTCCCTGGAAAATAAGGAGACTTGGAGGGTCTGCTGGTGCTTGGGGGTGGAGGTGTGGTCCCAGACCCATCCACTCTGAATGGAGTCTTACACCTGAGTAAATAATTGATGTTATGTCAACTGGAGGGAGAAAGACTGTTTCCCCAAAGGTATGGCCCCACTAACGGCCACAAGAACACCATACATCTAAAACGCCTGGTTTCCCCAAAGGATTCTGGGAACTATAATTTATAGAGCTACAATTCCCCCCACACTTGACACACTGCAGTTCTTGGGATTCTTTGGGGCGGGGGAAAGCAATGTGCTTTAAATGTGGATGTGAATCCGGATATTCTTCAGAAGTTCTCCTCTGAACCCCCTCACCTTTCATAGCAAAGTACCTGGCTTCCAAGGGCCTTTTTCTGCAGCGGCATCTGAATTATAGATGTAATTGACAATACCAGTTGTTGTTGACTCACTGACTGATGTGATGGACATGTTTGCCCTATTTCAGTAGCAGTTGGTGACCAACAGGCAGAGCAAGGCAGAAAGTTGGTGGCGCAAAGGAGATTATGGAGTGGGGGGGGGGGGGGGTTACAGCGCAAATTAGCTAACTTTATCTTCGTTCAGGCCCAATCAGGGTATCCACAAAAATACTTGAAGGATGTCTCAGAAGGACTGGCAACTTTTTGTAAACATTCTCAAGTCCATATAAGAGCTATGACATTAGATGATGCCATTGATGGTATTTCCACCACTTGGGAATAAGCTGTTTGCTATGTCAAATAGCCCTTCTTAAACTTTCTCTGCGCAATAGCTACTAATTATTCTATCCTTTTCCTTCCCAACACTACTGGTACCTTTTTTAAAAAACAAAACAGGAATACTAAAAAAACCCCTAAAACACCAGGCAATAAAAAGTCGCTTATAAAAGTTGTATGTTGCTTGAAGTAACAGAGTTAACGGATAAGCAGAAAATCCGAACAACATTAGTTCACTGGACAAGTTCAATAAAATCCAGCACTAACGACGTCTAGCCCATTCCAGACTGCTTTAGCATAGAAAAATCTATATGAAGGGCCAGAAAACAACCTAACAGCTGCCCCCAAGGCATCTACAATATAATAAAATACTAAGGCTGCAATCCTAACTCCACTTAACCAGGGAGTAAGCCTTACTGAAGTCAATAGGGTTTACTTCTAATAGACATAGTTAGCATTGTGCTGTGGTGCTACAATCCTACAGGCACTTACTTTGGAGTAAGTCCCACTGAATCCAGCAGGACACAAATGCAGGTATAGAATTCTTGCTCTTGTTTTGCAATTCCTTAATTTGCCCTGGGTGCTGCTCAGCTTTCCTAAACCCTGTTCTATGTATGAGTCAAAATTCATTCCTGAATTTATTATGCTGCTATGAAAAGCGCAGTTGCCCTTTCCCAAAGTTAGTTTTTAAAACCTTACACCACAAAAGAGAAAAAGAGCTCAATTAAGCAAGTACAGTCAAATATTAACAGCGCAGCCTCCACACAAGCTAAATTAGTAGAAACAACATTACACCTGCTCTTCCCACCCCCCAAAAAACAGCTTTAAAAAATTTTCCCCACGTCCCTCTAGCCATACCATAGTATACCACCATTCCTATAGAGCTCTATTTACATATTACACACAAACACACATATATATTAGAAGTAATAAACACCAGAAACTCACAGAGCTGAAGTTAGTATCATGCTTCTTTCGCCTGCTGTTTGCAAAAGGAGGTAAAAACCAGCACAGCCTCAAAGAACAGGTGGCAAATTCATGCACCTGATTGGTTGGGAAGGACGGTCATTATCTCAACCAAACCTTCTAGCACCTTCAATGAGTTGCTGAGGTACTCCTGACTGACTAACCAAGGGAGAAAAGCTAAAGGGGGAATTAAAATGGAGGCACAATCCTGCTAGAAGGATTTTTAATTTGCTATTTAACATAGCAGGTTTGGTGACTTTTTTTTTAACCCTGGAAACAGGGGTGGGAACTTAGTGATGATTGCAATTGGCTGTGCTGTCCTGAGATCATTGGCCAGCATAGGAGATGGACAGAAATAACTCCCAGCTAGACTGGTAAAGAAAAAGTTGTTATGTGTGATATAACATTGTGCCACCAGATGGCAACGTGGAGTCCCATTTTTCTCTACCTGTTTTCCCTGTTTAAATGTACTGTACAACGCTTCTTTGAGGTGTCTAGATGCAGCCTAAATGGGATATAAAACGCATTGTATATGACCAGAGACTGGGCTATAGCTTTGTGGGATTCAAGGTTTAGAAAGATTACTGAGTTTTGGTGTTCTTCCGTGTTGTGTTGTACTCTTATTTTATTCTTATTTATTATTGCATATATACCCCACCCTTTCTCCAAGGAGTTGAAAGAGGCATATACGGCTCTCCCGCCTCCATTTTATCCTAACGACGACACTGAGGTAGGCTGAGAGACCGTGACTGGCGCAAGTTCACCCAATAGCTTTATAGGCAAGTGAGGAGTTGAACCCTGCTCTCCCAGGTCCTAGGGTGACACTCTAACCACTGCAGCACACTGGAAGTTGAATACAGTATGGGGGACAGGAAACCAAAGACCTGACCTTGGAGGGGGGTAACCCTCCAAGCTTCTCTGTTTTTCTCTGTGGCCCCTAAAAGGCTGTCTAGGAGAAAATGTGGCCCTCGGGCTGCAAAAAGTCCCCCACTCCTGCAGCTCAACTACATGATGAGGTGTAAATGAGATGAATAAAGAAAACCTGCCAATAGCTTCAACCTCAGATCTGAGAGCTCTATCGTGTTAAATGTTATAGCAATATCAATTCTGCTTAGAGAGATATATTAGAAGTCTCTTTATTAAAGGCACAGGATCACTGGCCTGCGCCAAACTAGTCAAAACTATCTAAAATAACGCAGGCACATGTGTAGATGCCTTAACCCTGGTTTGCTTGCTTTGACTGACTGTTACCGTAAATACAGTGGTACCTCGGGTTACATACGCTTCAGGTTACAGACTCCGCTAACCCAGAAATAGTACCTCGGGTTAAGAACTTTGCTTCAGGATGAGAACAGAAATCATGCAGCAGCGGCACAGCAGCAGCAGGAGGCCCCGTTAGCTAAAGTGGTGCTTCAGGTTAAGAACAGTTTCAGGTTAAGAACGGACCTCCGGAATGAATTAAGTACGTAACCAGAGGTACCACTGTACTCCATTTGCTCACCTCTAAAGCAACAGTAGCTTATTTGTATTTCTTTGTATGGGTCCTCTGGTGGCTTAGCATGACATGCTATGCTAAACCATAGTTTTACTGTATCTTTACCCAGGTTAAAGGCAACAAACATGTTTGGTGCTAACCATGGTTTAGTGCTATGTCTGCATAACATGGGGAAAGGTTCGCTGTTGGTTTATGCCTGCTTTGAAGTTGTCAAAATACATATAGAAGTGCTGTGTATAAAATCCTAAATGGAAGTAAGTGAAAAACTGGAAGCCATTCTGTGGGAAATAAACTACAAGAGCCAGTTTTAGGTGGGCAGGCCGCACTGGAAGCAAAGGCTGGAACATCGAGCCTGCACCAGAGTAGACCAGCTGGTGTGAGAGGAAGTTTGCGCCAACAAGCCAGTTGGCAGGAACTGCCTATCCTGCAAAATCCAAAGGTGAGAAGCAGAGCCACTGTTGCCAATCAGCAAATTGCTTGTCAGGCCTTTAAAATTACATGCCTTGCAATTGCTTGGGGAGCCTGAATCAAAAAGGCATAATCTGCTGTTGGTGTTCTCTAATTAGTTGTTTTTAGAGCACCTACTATTGACACAGTGCCTTTAGAGCTTTGTGAATTGCTGTAATGACACCCATTCCCTATCTCTACAGCTTGCAGCCTTATCTTTTATGCCAAACAGGGTGGGTGTTCAGCAAATACTTGGCTCAGAAGGCCATTATAGGTGCTTGCGCTGTGTTAAATCATCCCATGAAAGTGCCAAGTAAGAATCAGGGTGTTAATCTTTGTATCTGGATGATTTCCAGATCTACAAACGAAGCTGTGCCAAAAATTTCCAACCACTTGCACAGCATTTATGAGATAGAATGGGTGTGGGGGTGTGAATGGTAGCTTTGGGGGCCTTTTACAGCGAAATATCTGGAATTATTACTATGGGAACTCTCTCTCTCTCTCTCTCTCTCTCTCTCTCTCTCACACACACACACACACACACACACACACAAAAGCTCTTTAACAAAAAAAAACCCCAATCAGATTTTTTCCTACAACAATCCATGCACACAGCTCAGTAGAACCCAGACACCCAGCTACTAAATTCTTTCTAATTTACAGAGGTTGTGAAGTTCTGACACAAAATCTAGTGTCTTAGTGGTAGAGCATATCCTTTATATGGAAAAGATGCCATGTTAAGTCACCAGTATCTCCAGTTAAAGGTTCGGAAGTCTCCTGCCTGAAACCCAAAACACTGCTGCCAGTCAGTGTTAGATAAATGAGGGAAAGCGGAAGACACAAGATCTACCCACCCGGGAAGAATGGCAGATGAAGGTGATGGATTACATGGAACTGGCAGAAATGACTGGCAGAATCCGAGACCAGGGAGAAGAGTCAGTGGAAGAAGATTGGAAGAAATTTAAAGTTTATTTACAGAAACATTGTAAAATTAAGGAATGTTAGAAGGATGCTGGAATGAAGTTATGTGGTTTTAGCAGTGATGTTATAAAGGATTAAGTAAAAATTGATTGTTAATTGGTGAGAATGTAAAGTTATATTATATTAAGATAAATTACTAAGACAAAAACAAAGATGGAAAGGATTTGCTGAAATAGTTAATTGAACTAGAATACAAAAAAGGGAGGTGTGAGGAGGTCAAGGAAACAAGCAAATGAAAGATAGGTTATGGAAAGATGGATTTGTTTTTTAATTGTTTCTATTTTTCTGTGTTTTCTTGTTTTCTTTTTTCTTTCCCTTTACTTTTGTAATTTTTTGAAACTTTAATAAATATTATTTAAAAAAAAAAAGATAAATGAGGGAAAGCTCCCCAATTCTTCCTTGGATGGACACTTTATCCCCAAGAAAGGGATGCTGGATAAACACTGCATCAGGGTATGACTCCATTTATTAAAGCCTCATCAACGATGTGCTTTGAAGGGCAAACTTCTGGGCTCATACTTTCAAAAGGTTGCCCCGAACAATATAAATTCTACAGCTTTTATCTTCTTTTGCTACATCAGTATAGATGTGAGTTTGTCGAACATTCTACCTCCAGGGCCCATTTGAGATGACTGAGAATTATGGAGGCCAATCAGTCACAAAATGGTGGCGCAAGGGCAAGAGCCAATCACAAAATGGTGGCAACTGGAGGCTTAGTTTGGCATAATGAGCTGACATCGTTTTGCGCTGGTATCTAATCCCATCTTTGGGAAACGCTAAATTCTTTTTTAAATTGAATTCTCTTTGTCCATAGCTCAGCTTTCCTCAAGCGAATTTCAGACACGTGTTCTGCTTTAGGCAGTATTTGCTGATCTGGAAAGGGCTTTTTCTTTTATATTTTCCCTTCCTGCCGCTGCATACCACTCAAAGCATTTTTACCCATCTCCTGTAATTTCTCCTCCCATTTTCCTTTCACTCTCACCTTGTACCTCCTGCCTCCCCACCAAACAAACAAAAACTGCCAGTTTATTTCATCCCTCCTCCTTGGTCCTTTTAAATTCACTTCCGTAACAGCTTTCCTCCCTTTCCCCCTTCTTCTGTCCCTATATTGTTTATTATTATTTATTATATACCGACCTTCATCCGTAGATCTCAGGGTGGTTCACAGCACAAAAATACAGGGTAAAAACAATAACAAAACAAAACAATAACCCCACCACCACCCATTTTAAATGTCTTTGTTCTTTTATTTTTACTATGTCTGTTGCCTTGAGCCTCTTGAGTGCAAATATGTGGCTTATTATCAGGGCCAGCCTGGTAAATTTTCTCGTAAGATGTCCCTATTTTCATCGGATAAATGTTGGAGATTATGGAGATAAGTAACTACGTAACTTTAGACCTCTGAAGGCAGCCCTGTATAGGGAAGTTTTTTCATGTTTAATATTTTATTATGGTTTTTTTTAATATGTTGGAAGCTGCCCAGAGTGGCTGGAGTGACCTAGTCCGACGGGCAGGGTATAAATAGTAAAATTATTATTAGGGAATACGGCATCCCTATTTTCACTAGAGAAATGTTGGAGGGTATGGCAGCAGCAAGGGCAACAGTGCAGTGTTGGCAGCGTGGGGAGGGCAGTGGTGCAATGGCAGGGACAGGAAGAGGGCAGGGAGTGGTTTGAATCTGCCCCCTGAGGCAAATGGCTTTAACTTGCCTCATGCACAGGCTGCACCTAATAATAACAATATCTCCACACTCATCGTTCAGCCCGGACACGGAGGTCCAGCTCCGAGGGCCTTCTGGCAGTTCCCTCACAGCAAGAAGTGAGGTTACAGGGAACCAGACAGAGGGCCTTCTTGGTAGTGGCACCTGCCCTGTAGATGTCAAGGAAATAAACAACTATGTGACTTTTAGAAGACATCTGAAGGCAACCCTGTTTAGGGAAGTTTTTAATGTCTGATGTTTTATTGCATTTTTAATATTCTGTTGGGAACCGCTCAGAGTGGCTGGGGAAGAAATAAATAAATTATTATTATTATTCACTGTCTAGTTTCCTTCAGCACCTCCACCCATTTCTTCTCAAAGATGTTCCTTCCCTCCTCCTATGCTAAACTCCTCAGCATGCCAGGTGTTACTCTGTGCTGGCACCTTTCCAAACTAGCCATGCCATAGTGTTTTTGGTTGGGCAGATTGAGCATGCTGAGTGAAAGGAGAGCGTTTTTTTGTTTTGCCTAAGTTGTTGAGCTTTTGGAGGGAAATCACACAAAAAATGCCATTTTTGAGCTATTTTTATGGAAAATCGGCAAAGAGATTTACCCAGACATTTACCTGATTTCTGCCCGGACGCTGCTGCTGCCGACTGTTGTATTCTGGATATGTCTGGGGAAATGCAAACGTATGGCAAGCTTACTCTTGGTAGCTCTGTTATGTACTGAGTTGAATAGGATCCAAACTACAGCAGTCTGATTGGTCCTAGAACAATAGGATCCAAAATGCAGCAGTCTGATTGGTCCTAGAACAATGCAGCAGTATGATTGGTCGGCAGGAGCCACCCAATCCAGCTCCAGATAGAAGTGAATCCACAACCTGATTGGCCTACAGGAGAATTCCGGAATTAGCCAATCACGTGCAGCCCATTGTGTAAATAATGTATATAAAGCAAATACTTTGAGGGGACATTCATTCCCTCCTCACCACTATGAGCTGAATGTTGTTGTTGTTGTTTAGTCGTTCAGTCGTGTCCGACTCTTCGTGACCCCATGGACCAGAGAACGCCAGGCACCTCTGTCCTCCACTGCCTCCCGCAGTTTGGTCAGACTCATGCTGGTAACCTCGAAAACACTATCCAACCATCTCGTCCTCTGTCGCCCCCTTCTCCTTGTGCCCTCCATCTTTCCCAACATCAGGGTCTTCTCCAGGGAGTCTTCTCTTCTCATGAGGTGGCCAAAGTACTGGAGCCTCAGCTTCACAATCTGTCCTTCCAGTGAGCACTCAGGGTTGATTTCCTTCAGTATGGAGAGGTTTGATCTTCTTGCAGTCCATGGGACTCTCAAGAGTCTCCTCCAGCACCATAATTCAAAAGCATCAATTCTTCGGCGATCAGCCTTCTTTATGGTCCAGCTCTCACTTCCATACATTACTACTGGGAAAACCATAGCTTTAACTATACGAACCTTTGTTGTCAAGGTGATGTCTCTACTTCTCAAGATGCTGTCTAGGCCTGTCATTGCCCTTCTCCCAAGAAGAAGGCGTCTTTTAATTTCGTGGCTGCTGTCACCATCTGCAGTGATCATGGAGCCCAAGAAAGTAAAATCTCTCACTACCTCCATTTCTTCCCCTTCTATTTGCCAGGAGGTGATGGGACCAGTGGCCATGATCTTCGTTTTTTTGATGTTGAGTTTCAGACCATATTTTGCGCTCTCCTCTTTCACCCTCATTAAAAGGTTCTTTAATTCCTCCTCATTTTCTGCCATCAAGGTTGTGTCATCTGCATATCTGAGGTTGTTGATATTTCTTCCGGCGATCTTAATTCCGGCTGGGGATTCATCCAGCCCAGCCTTTCGCATGATGAATTCTGCATATAAGTTAAATAAGCAGGGAGACAAAATACAGCCTTGTCGTACTCCTTTCCCAATTTTGAACCAATCAGTTGTTCCATATCCAGTTCTAACTGTAGCTTCTTGTCCCACATAGAGATTTCTCAGGAGACAGATGAGGTGATCAGGCACTCCCATTTCTTTAAGAACTTGCCATAGTTTGCCGTGGTCGACACAGTCAAAGGCTTTTGCATAGTCAATGAAGCAGAAGTAGATGTCTTTCTGGAACTCTCTAGCTTTCTCCATAATCCAGCGCATGTTTGCAATTTGGTCTCTGGTTCCTCTGCCTCTTCTAAATCCAGCTTGCACTTCTGGGAGTTCTCGGTCCACATACTGCTTGAGCCTTCCTTGTAGAATTTTAAGCATAACCTTGCTAGCGTGTGAAATGAGTGCAATTGTGCGGTAGTTGGAGCATTCTTTGGCACTGCCCTTCTTTGGGATTGGGATGTAGACTGATCTTCTCCAATCTTCTGGCCACTGCTGAGTTTTCCAAACTTGCTGGCATATTGAGTGTAGCACCTTAACAGCATCATCTTTTAAAATTTTAAATAGTTCAGTTGGAATACCATCACTTCCACTGGCCTTGTTATTTGCAGTGCTTTCTAATGCCCATTTGACTTCACTTTCCAGGATGTCTGGCTCAAGGTCAGCAACCACACTACCTGGGGTATATGAGACATCCATTTCTTTCTGGTATAATTCTTCTGTGTATTCTTGCCACCTCTTCTTGATGTCTTCTGCTTCTGTTAGGTCCTTTCCACTTTTGTCCTTTATTATGGAAATCTTTGCACGAAATGTTCCTTTCATATCTCCAATTTTCTTGAACAGATCTCTGGTTCTTCCCATTCTATTGCTTTCCTCTATTTCTTTGCATTGCTCGTTTAAGAAGGCCTTCTTGTCTCTCCTTGCTATTCTTTGGAAATCTGCATTCAATTTCCTGTATCTTTCACCATCTCCCTCGCATTTTGCTTGCCTTCTCTCCCCCGCTATTTGTAAGGCCTCATCGGACAGCCACTTTGCTTTCTTGCATTTCCTTTTCATTGGGATGGTTTTCGTTGCTGCCTCCTGTATAATGTTACGAGCCTCCATCCATAGTTCTTCAGGCACTCTGTCCACCAAATCTAAATCCTTAAACCTGTTCCTCACTTCCACTGTGTATTCATAAGGGATTTGACTTAGATTGTATCTTACCGGCCCAGTGGTTTTTCCTACTTTCTTCAGTTTAAGCTTGAATTTTGCTATAAGAAGCTGATGATCTGAGCCACAGTCAGCTCCAGGTCTTGTTTTTGCTGACTGTATAGAGCTTCTCCATCTTTGGCTGCAGAGAATATAATCAATCTGATTTCGATGCTGCCCATCTGGTGATGTCCATGTGTAGAGTCGTCTCTTGTGTTGTTGGAAAAGCGTGTTTGTGATGACCAGCTTGTTCTCTTGACAGAACTCTATTAGCCTTTGCCCTGCTTCGTTTTGATCTCCAAGGCCAAACTTGCCAGTTGTTCCTTTTATCTCTTGACTCCCTACTTTAGCATTCCAATCCCCTATGATGAGAAGAACATCCTTCTTTGGTGTCACTTCTATAAGGTGTTGTAAGTCTTCATAGAATTGGTCAATTTCAGTTTCTTCAGCACCAGTAGTTGGTGCATAAACTTGGATTACTGTGATGTTAAAAGGTCTGCCTTGGATTCGTATCGAGAGCATTCTATCATTTTTGAGATTGCATCCCAGTACAGCCTTCGCCACTCTTTTGTTGACTATGAGGGCCACTCCATTTCTTTTACGGGTTTCTTGCCCACAGTAGTAGATATGATGGTCATCCGAACTGAATTCACCCATTCCCGTCCATTTTAGTTCACTGATGCCCAGGATGTCAATATTTATTCTTGCCATCTCATTTTTGACCACCTCCAACTTACCCAGGTTCATGGTTCTTACATTCCAGGTTCCTATGCAATATTTTTCTTTACAGCATTGGACTTTCCTTTCGCTTCCAGGCATATCCGCAACTGAGCGTCCTTTCGGCTTTGGCCCAGCCGCTTCATCAGCTCTGGACCTACTTGTACTTGCCCTCCGCTCTTCCCCAGTAGCATGTTGGACGCCTTCTGACCTGAGGGGCTCATCTTCCAGCGTCATAACTTTTATATGCCTGTTGTCTTTGTCCATGGAGTTTTCTTGGCAGGGATACTGGAGTGGCTTGCCGGTTCCTCCTCCAGGTGGATCACGTTTGGTCAAAACTCTCCACTATGACCTGTTCATCTTGGGTGCCCTGCTCGGCATAGTTCATAGCTTCTCTGAGTTCTTCAAGCCCCTTCGCCACGGCAAGGCAGTGATCCATGAAGGGGTGAATAAAGAGCTGAATAAAGAGCATGAAAGCTGAATAAAGAGCATGAAATCCACTCTCGATATATTTCAAGCTCCATGACCCTCAAAGGTTGTGGGGAGATCATGGTCTGGGAGAGGGCTTTCTCTGTGGCAGCTACTAGGTTGTGGAATTCCCTCCCCACAGAAGTGTGTCTGGTACCTTCATTATATTCTTTCCTCCTATTTGGAAGACGTGCCTCTTTATGTTGGCCTTCTGATGCCTGAGATATATATTTTCAGGGCCCACCCTATTCCTGTGACTGAAATTTTTTTATACTGTTTTAAACATTGAATTTTAAATTTTTTTCATCTGCCCTGGGACCTTATGGTGAAGGGAGGGTAAGAAATCAAATTACCAGCAACAGTAGTCATAATATTAATCGATAATTTAAAAAACACTGAAGCACATAGCCTGGTTCTCTGAACATAAGTATATAGGGAGCTCTCCTTCCAGATGCATCTTTGCCTTGCCTCACCATAAGCAAAGACTGCCCTTAGTAGGGCCTTATCTCTGTTGAACCTATTTACTCTGGTTGTTAGCAGACAAATGCAAGAGATTGAGAGGCCAAGAAAATCCAGGTTAGACTGCTGGAAGAGGGAGGGGTGAAGGATAAATCTGCTCTTAAGTGAAACTGACTTTTTATCTCTCTGTGTCTTCCTGCTGACACTACATTAGGGAGGTTGACATCAAAAATCCCCGGAGGTCCAAATCCAATTTGAAATCAAATGGAAAAGACCAGCCTGGGAAGGACAAGGATGAATTGGTTCTGCCACAAGAAAAATTAGGACAGAAACAGGTTTATCTCCAACCAATCTCTTAAATAAACTGCCTTGAGGTTTTAATAAGGGGGTCATCCTGATCCGATTTTTGAAGCGGAACGGGGACACAGAGCCTGAATTGACCCATCTGTATAAGCGAGTTGCTGGCAACATGGTGCTTTGAGAGTACTGTGCCATATTTAGAATGGAGGCAGGCGATTCCTTGATGCCTGCAATTTGTATTCACGGAGACAGCTGCGGCTCTGATTAACATACCATCACTTACAAGAAGGTGCCTTTCCCTCTATCCATCTGTCAAAAACCGCAGCGATCAAGTACTCTTGTGTTCACCAAAATTCAAAACGATGAACGTCTGGCTGCACATCGCCACCAGATGAAACAAAAATAGAAACTGGAGTCTCCAGGCCTTAATAGACCTGCCTTAATCATAGAACTGGCTGCCATTTATTTTAAATAGGAGCCTCTCTCGTGGCAGAACTAAGTAGAGCCTCACTTATTGGCAAGTGAAGTAGCTGCAGAATGCCTGCCAGTTCAGTTAGCTCTGACAGACTTGATTCAAAGGAAGAAGAGGAACAGTGCAGTCCAAACCCTGTATATTCAGAAGTAAGTCCTATTGTAAGTGGGGTTAGGATTGTGGCCTTAGTCATAAGGTGGCATGTAGAAGGTCCCAGGTTCAAATCCCCAGCATTTCCAAGTAGGGCTAGGAAAGACTGTATGAAACACAAGAGCCCCTGCTGGCACAATACAGAGCTTCCCTCGGTCAGGCCTCGGTCCAGTATACCTGAAGGAGCGTCTCCTCCCCCATCGTTCAGCCCGGACACTGAGGTCCAGCTCCGAAGGCCTTCGGGCGGTTCTCTCACTGCGAGAGGCCAAGTTACAGGGAACCAGGCAGAGGGCCTTCTCGGTAGTGGCGCCCGCCCTGTGGAACGCTCTCCCATCAGATGTCAAAGCGATAAACAACTACCTGACATTCAGAAGACATCTGAAGGCAGCTCTGTTCAGGGAAGTTTTTAACATGTGACATTTTAGTGTATTTTTCATCTTTGTTGGAAGCCGCCCAGAGTGGCTGGGGAAACCCAGCCAGATGGGTGGGGTACAAATAAATTATTATTATTATTATTATTATTATTATTATTATTATTATTATCCCTGTTCCCCGCAAATAAGACAGTGTCTTATATTAATTTTTGCTCCCAAAGATGCGCTGGGTCTTATTTTCAGGGGATGTCTTACTTTTCCATGAAGAAGAAAATTATTGTCTAATTGTGAGTCAGTCAGACTCCGTCAGGGCAGAACAAGGCTTGTCCTGGCGGCAGCACGGGCTCTCTGATTTAAAGAGACCTTGCACTGCCTGAACAGCTCCAGCTGCACTGCAGCCAATCAGTGAGCTGTGCGGCGGCACCCGCCACTACGGTCCAGAAGAGTCAGACGCCTTACGGTAGCTTCGGGGGCCTTATATTCCAGGGAGGCCTTATTGTTATGTACTGAAGTTCTCACCCTGGGCCAGCAGGGGGATACTGTAGATAGCTATGCAAATAAGGGATCGAAAGTGATGTTCAGTGATTGGATAGTTTTAGAAAATTGTTACAGTTACGTTGTACTGGAGCTCTATATAAGCAGGCTTACTGAACCCTTCAGTTCAGTTCTGTCCTGGCCTGTGAATAAACAAGAGCTGTTGAAGAATTGCTGTGTCGCCTGATATGTTCACCCACAACTTAACAGGCCTTATTATAGGGGATGCCTTACTTTTGGGGGAAAACGGTAGATGGCACAAAGGTATGACTGTGTAAGGCAGTTTCCTATGTAAGCCACAGACTGCAGCCATAGTGTGCACCCAACACATGCCCAATCTGCTTATTCGTAAGAACAATGTGGCTTGTCTTCTAACCTGCTTGCTATGTACAGTTCGAACTGTTTGTTGTCTTCCCCAAGAGATCCTTAATCCCTTAACATGTAAGCAATTAAATCATTTCCTCCACATTTAGGATATGGTTAGCCACAAACCTAATATTCGTTTGCATAAAGCTGTTTTCAAACTCAGTGTTCTAATGTCCTTCTCTCTCCCCCCCCCCCAAATCCCCAGAGCTCTACAAAGCTCAAGATTCTTTGTGATTAAATGTGAAAAAAGCCCCCCGTCAACCAACATTTTCAGATTTTCAATTTTCTTTTTGGCCTCCTGGGGTTTTAATATGAAATCTTCCAGCACGTGGAAGCCATATAGCATCCTGAATTACGGCCAGTTTTCTTTTTAATGGCCACAGCGGTGTATTTACTAGTTGTGACCACACACACAAAAACCACACACACACACAAAACCCAGTGCTCAGAACATCACTAAAGGATGATGGGCCCAGCCTCCCAAAAGAGAAAAAATAAAAGGACAAGGTGACAGGAAGGGAGCCCTTGGCTCCAAACTAAATGAGCTGATTCTTCCTTGCTCATGGAAGCAATGACACCCAAATAAGAAGGAACTAGAGACTTAAAAAGATTTGAGTTTGTATCAAAATAGAAAGGGGCTGAAATAGTCTGTTAGCAGAGGAAACAACAAGCTTTTATTTTTATGCCATTATTAATCCATATTGTTTTCTAAAGGTACTATATTGCTCTTTATTTTCACATTTAATAATATCGTTATATTCTATCTAAGGCTTTTTAAAGGGTTTACAGTTAAAATCTTGAGTGTGTGGTCTTTTATCACTGGTTATTATACACTTTACCTCCTTTCTCACTGGGCTGCTAATGAGCAAATAAAAACCCTGATTAAATGACAAAAATAACATCTGCCACCAACGAAGTAACTGTTTTCTAGCAAATCTAAAAGGTTATTTGGTTTCTTGATCTCCCTTGCTATGTTATGTCTGTTTTCATTTGCTAGCTGAGTATATAAACTTCCGCTCTCTGCTTTTGTTCTTCTGTTGCATTTTGAATTTTATTGGAGCTTTAGTTTGTTTTCATTTTATTTCTAACATTTAAATAGACACATCAGAACAAGAGTTCTATGGGCAGTTCACCAAGTGACAAAAAATTGAAATACATTGTAAAGCAGTAATAAAAACAACCTTGAAATATAATTAAAAACGCTATTTAAAATTGCCTTGGGGGACCATTTGGTGGGCCAAAAGGCAGGATTTTTTAAAGTACTTATAATAAAACAAAAATAAAAATTCTGTCAATTGAATAACAATTGACTTGGACCAAGAAAAGACAGGAGCAGTGGGTAAAAAGAAAGAAAGAAAAAATATTGTCTTTGTACCTCTAGTTCATAAAAGAAAACCACTCTCAATAGCCTGAATTCAATTACTCGGCAGCCAATGAGAGGGTCGCAAAGCAACAGCAGAAACTCCCCTTGGGATTTGGCTTCTTTAACTCCTGTCATATTATTCCCTTTCCCCGCCAATGGAGGAGACTCACAGCAGCTGCATTCGAGAACCGGAAGAGATGTATTTGATTTCTAATACATGCCTCTTTGCGCATGGAGCAGACGTAGAGATAAAAATGAAGAGGGACATACTAAACCGGCTAGTCTAACCCATCAAATTCATTGATACTTATTTCTGATTAAACATGGTTCAGATTGTGCTATAAATGTTTTTGTTAAGCTGCTTTGAGACTTTTTGTTGTATGTAGGGTCTGATAAACTGGATTTCTGTAATGCACTTTACATGGGGCTGCCGCTGAAAGTACTCAGGAACTTCAACTGGCTTAATAATAATAATAATAATAATAATAATAATAATAATAATAAATACCCCGCCCATCTGGCTGAGTTTCCCCAGCCACTCTGGGCAGCTCCCAATCAAGTCTTAAAAACAGTACAGCGTTAAATATTAAAAACTTCGCTGAACAGGGCTGCCTTCAGATGTCTTTTAAAGATAGGATAGCTGCTTATTTCCTTTACATCTGAAGGGAGGGTGTTCCACAGGGTGGGCGCCACTACCGAGAAGGCCCTCTGTCTGGTTTCCTGTAACCTCACTTCTCGCAATGAGGGAGCCGCCAGAAGGCCCTCGGCGCTGGATCTCAGTGTCCGCACTGAACAATGGGGGTGGAGACGCTCCTTCAGATATACAGGACCAACGCCGTTTAGGGCTTTAAAGATCAGCACCAACACTTTGAATTGTGCTCGGAAACGTACTGGGAGCCAATGCAGATCTCTCAGAACCAGTGTTATGTGGTCCCAGCGACCACTCCCAGTCACCAGTCTAGCTGCCACATTCTGGATTAATTGCAGATTCCAGGTCACCTTCAAAGGTAGCCCCACGTAGAGCGCGTTGCAGTAGTCCAAGCGGGAGATAACTAGAGCATGCACCACTCTGGCGAGACAGTCCGTGGGTAGGTAGGGTCTTAGCCTGCCTACCAGGTGGAGCTGGTAGACAGCTGCCCTGGACACAGAATTAACCTGCACCTCCATGGACAGCTGTGAGTCCAAAATGACTCCCAAAGAGCTGTAGCTATTTTTATTGTACATGTACTTATTTGTATTTTTAAAACAGACTTTCTATATGTATATAGTTTTAATTATTTTAATGTTTGTTTTCTAATGATCCCCCCCACCCCCACCCATTTTAAACAATTATTGGTTTTATCTCTAAGCCCCTTCCCCTTCCTGGCTGAAGCCCTATGGTTTTTATCTGTTCCAGGTATGAGGCTAAATAACTCAGCTACTTCCACCTGGCTTGATTGGTATTACCGTCACTTGGCTGTAAAGCAATCAACCCACAACTGGGCCATCTCCAAGAATAGGAGTGCACCTGCAAGCACTTAAGTCTGTATTAAATGAAGGGTTAATTGCACAATGCTACCTAAAAGGTAAAGGACCCCTGACAGTTAAGTCCAGTTGTGAACGACTCTGGGGTTGCGGTGCTCATCTCGCTTTACTGGCCGAGGGAACTGACGCAGACAGTTTTTCCGCAGACAGTTTTTCCGGGTCATGTGGCCAGCATGACTAAGCTGCTTCTGGCGAAACCAGAGCAGCGCACGGAAACACGTTTACCTTCCTGTCGCAGTGGTACCTATTTATCTACTTGCACTTTGACATGCTTTCGAACTCCTAGGTCGGCAGGAGCTGGGACCAAACAACAGGAGCTCACCCCGTTGTGGGGATTCGAACCGCCAACCTTCCGATTGGCAAGCCCTAGGCTCTGTGGTTTAGACCCCAGCACCACCCTCGTCCCTTTTTCAATGCTACCTACACCTCCTCAATTACAATTCTTCAACATTTCCACTACAGGCTGAGAAATGCTGACAGGCCCATGGTCACCCAGTCAGCTTCATGGCTGAGTGGGGATTTGAACCCAGTCTCCAAGATCCTAGCCCAACACTCTAACCACTGCACCACATTGGCCCTCATACATAAAATATATCAGTTATAACATACCATACATTTTAAAATCTATGCGACTAATAATCATGCACTCTAGTCAGACTGTCCCCTCCCTCTCACATGGCCAAACTTTACATTTTTTACTCATTTGTTTTAGTATTTTAAAATTGCCTTAGGTGCTATGACAGAAAGGTGGTACGTAACTGTGATAAATAATGAGGCTTTTTTCATTCTGTATGAGACATTCAGGTGTATATAGCACATAACACAGTTACAGAGATTTACAGAGTTTCCAGAAGGATAGCTGTGTTACATCACAATCATAACCATAGCTACTCAGAAGCAAATCCTATTGAATTCAGTGGGGTTTACTCCCAGGTAGTAGGGCTAAGATTGCTGTATTATGGCACCTAAAATGAAGGGTGGGAAACCTCTGGCCCTCCAGATGTGGTTGGACTAGGGCTGTGTGTATACTATACATTTAAAGCACATTCATAATACATTCTTTCCTTCAGAGAATTTAGTTTAACGTGCAGAGTTACAATTGCCTTCAACCATTAATAAGGCAGCAACCAGAATTCTTTAAGGGAAGCAAGTGCTTTAAGATTATAGCATCCACACAGCCAGCATTGGCTATGCTGGCTGGGACTGGCTGGAGTAGAAGCTGGACCACTTCTGGACCGCCCAAAGCACTGGAGTCTACTTCTCCAGATACCCAATAATCAGCTTTAGCAGTTATGATTAAATTGACAATTGCAGTGGGACAGGAATTGACCTAAATTACCTGCATTGAACATTTTAATGAATTGTAATGCAGCGGTACAAAATTAGAAATTCCTTTGAAATTCCTTGACTCGAGGTCTTGACGAGCCCCCAACCGCTTTGTTGGTACAGAAACTAACCTACTATGGGAGGGTGAAATCTGCATTGATTGCTCTGCCCACCTTTGCCTCTGGCAGTTTTATGTGAATATATACTAAGCATAAATGTCACTAGTAGACATTAACTTAGTAGCTTGACAAATACAGAAATTGGCCCTAGTGCTTCTGCATATTGCAGTTTCCAACTTAAAAAAAAAAGTTTAAAGATACAAGATGCATTTTAATCATGACACTTGGAAGAAGATTCCCCAGACCTGTATTAGCAACCATGTACTCTTTTTAGCCCCCCAGTTGTGTTTAATTACTATGTCATATGTATATTGCATTGTTTTAGCAGATTTTAATTCACTTCTCAGATTCAACTGTTGCTGTTGTTTTTAATTGTTTGTATTAATAGTGTGTTTGTGTATTTCACAGCGACCATCAATCCCACCCAATTATCTGTGGTGGGTGTATAGCTGCAGCTTCTATTGGCAAAACCTCTATTTAAACCCCAAACTGGCCTTGTGTATCAATCCTTCACAGAGGGATGCATGTATGATATATATAGAAATATATATAGATACAGATAGATAGATAGATAGATAGATAGATAGATAATGATTTTCAAAACAGACTTTATGGGCCTTGATTGTTTTTTAATGATTCTTTCCAGTTTCTAGTAAGCTGCATTGAGCGCCTGTCAGTGAAAAGGGCAAATAAATAATAATAATAATAATAATAATAATAATAATAATAATAATAATAATAATAATAATAATAATAGGCAAGGACTCTATGGTAAGCACAGCGAGCGACTCTCTAGCTGCCGCCCGTGCCATAGATAGCGCCGCCGCCATCTTCCTTCCGGTCCCCTTTCTCCTTTCCTCTCTGCCGGCCTCACCCGCAACCCTCTCTATGGTGACGCTCGAACCTAGACCGGCCAATGGCTGGCCAGAAGAGGCCTGGCGAGCTCCGCCCAGGGCCTGATCAGCTGAGGGCTGGCAATGTCTGTTGACAGCAGCAGCCTCAGCGGCAGGACTCGGGCGTAAGAGGCTGGTGGGGCTGGTGCTGCCGGGGGGGGGGGGGAGGGAGCTCAGCCTGTGGGGCAGGGGGTGGAAGGGGACAGGAAGGAGAGGGGGCTGAGTGGGGCTCTCTTCTCCCCATTGCTCTCCCTCCCGGGCTGGGCGGTGGGGGAGCGAAGGGAGGTGGGATCCTGGCGCTGTGAATATGGGGCGCTGTGCAAGAGTTCCTCCAGTCTTGGCCCCACCCGCCTTGTAAAGGCCCCCCCTTGCTCTCACGGGCTCAGCTCTCCCCCCAGACCTCGCAGAGGCCTTCTGGAGGAGCCTGGATGCCACCAAGGGGGAGGTATTTGGCACAGGCCCCTATTATTTCTTCTTCCTCTTCCCCGTTTTCCTCCCCACCCTTTTTTAAAAGAAAGCTTTTCTCCCACACATACACACAACCCCCTCCCCCAGTTTCTAAGCCTAAAGGGAGGTGGTTTAAAAAAGATACTTAGAAACGCAACAGAAGGCGGAGGAGTTGAGCAACTGAGGAAACTGCAAAGGAGGAAGAACCACCCACCGCCCAAAGGAGACGCTAAGCAGGAATTTACAGGGTTAAAGCCGAGATTCTGAACAGTTTTTTTTGGGGGGGGGATTTAAGCCCCCATTGACTTACTGCTCAGAAGGTGGGGAGGCAGGTGGGAGTGAAAATGCACTCTACAGAGCTGCTGCTCCCTCCCCTCCCCTGAAAAAAATATTTTATCAGACGGTAAGATTTTACTGCAAACCTACAACACGTGCTTCCTCAGGAGTTCGTTTCTTGTTTTGTCTCATTGCAACTCGCATGCTGCTTTTCTCCCCAACCCCGCACCCCCCAGAAAAACAACTTAAATTGCAATAAGCTGCCAGTTGGAGCTAAAATGAAACTTCCCCCACCTGGCTGCTTAATTTTTCTTTTCGTCCCAAACTCTACAGATGTGAATCCAGATGGAGCACTCGGAAGTCAGAGGACAAATACAGCAGCAAAGGCAGCGGAAGCCTTGGGGAAAGCTGATCCGCTTGGGGGCTGAGGAAGCCGAGCCTCACCTCTTGTTGCTCAAGAAAGAGTTGACAATTGGGAGGAAAAAAGGTATGGTTCCAGAAATAGTCGTGCAGTGGATGTGTGGGCTATAAGATGGCAGAGAGGTATGCAGAAGCTGTCTGTTCAATCCCTTGTTTATAGTTTTCTACCCAGCCATAGGGAACCCACAGTTGAGGATTTTTGTGTCTCTGTGTTGGTATTCTCTTAGGGTGAGCTGAGAAGGCTTTCTTAGTTTCTTGTTAATAATCAACAATCAACAGACTTACAGCTTTATGTGGAAGGGCCTGTTTTTATCTTGCTTCCTGTTTCGTACACTAAGCTGTTTTGCTTTTTATGTTTTTGAAAATAAGCTAGGACTTGTTTTACTTTCTCAAGAAAACTCCTTTATGAGTCAAGGAACATGGGTAATACATTTTTTCTAAGTTGACATAATACTCAATTTTTCTGTGATTCACAGCTGCAATATTTGATTGCTTTTGCAAGACATCTGCATTTCAGAACATTGTTTTCATTTCAATTTTTTTATATAAAAAGGTGAAAGATGCTTACCATGCAATCTGATACATGTTGCTTTAGAAGTAGGCCCCATTAGACATAATCCCAGGTAATTGCATAAAGAATTGCAGCCTAAGTAGTTGTTAGGCACATGTTGTACTAAACCCTCCAGCTTGTATGAAAGAATAGTAAATCATTATAAGAACTGTCAAAATTGTTGATGTGGATACAAGTTCTGACTTAATCTCTCCACCTGTGCTCTTTCACTGATATAATTAATGAAGCCTTTCTCTGTAAGATGCTGTTAGGAAATGTTTCCTTATTTTATAAGCTGCTTTCAATATATATCATAGAAGAAACAGACATGATATACAAATGCAAACACATGAAAGCATGAATACAAATATAGAAACTATGATCATGTATTAAACATAAAATCTAGAGTGTTAACTTGTGAACACATCCAAATAACGTGTATGTTAAAGCACATGGCTCCCCCGCAAAAAAAAAAAAAAGGTAGTGTGGAAATTACAGTTCTTGGGATTTTTGGGGGAAAGCCATGTGCTTTAAATGTGTGGTGTGCATGTGACCGTTGCATGATGTATGTTCTCTGATGGGAAGATGGCCTTTCAGAGCCTGATTGATCACATATTTGCTTGGCATAAGTCCTCAGACATGTAGTGGGACTTACTTCATGGTCAAAAGAGTGTTGTGGTACCTTAGAGCCTGAAACATTTATTATAGAATGAGCTCAGTAGTGACCAGTGAGGTGGCATGGGTGGAACTCCATTGCTCTCCTGGCTTCTCAATAAAATGGTAAGCTGGCACTTACTGAGACGGAAAAGCATGGCACTGTGCATCGCAGCAGAAGCACTGGATTGGCTTTGCCACACAGCACTGAGCACTCCATGCCTTGACTCTCCCTTCTCAATAATCGCCAGTGGCCTGCTATGTTCAGGAAGTGGGAACCTCACCTGTGCTGCTTCACTTTCATGGACTAGCTCATGCTATAATAAATTTGCTAGCCTTTAATGTGCCAGAAGACTTTTCATTGTTTTTGCTGCAACAGACTTACACACTGCTATCCTTATGGAAATTATTTCATGGTAAGTACTCTTATGATGACAGACTTAGATATGTAGTGCTGAAGGGTTTTTTTGGGGGGGGATGGGGGATGGGATGTAGTTAGACTACAGTTCCCATCAGCCCCATCCAATAAGCCATAGTATGGAGGGTATGTGGCTGGAGAAAGCTGTGATTGGCTATGCTGGAATTCTGGTGATATATGAAAAACTTGTCCTGGTTTTGAAAACAGATGTCACAGATTTGTGGAGGGTGGGCTATCAAATTATTATTGTCCGTGATAGCAAAATACAAACTTCATATGCAGAAACAGTATATTCCTGAGGAGCACAAAGTTGTCCCAATAAAAGGGGATGGTCAGCCTTCTCATACCCTGTGTGTGAACATCGCAGTGAGGCCAAATTCTTCCAGAAATATCTGCAAATCTAATGACACTATCATTTTTGTCACAAAGGTTGCGACCTGTCCTTTCCTGGCAACAAACTGGTGTCTGGAGATCACTGTAAAATAAGGGTGGATGAAGAATCTGGTCAAGTATCACTGGAGGATACCAGGTCAGTTTCGCCTGAACCCTTTCTGCTTTCCCTGCCTGGTTCTGTTGAGTAAAATGTTCTGGTTAAGTGTCCTGGCTGTCCTTATTTTACTACAAGGCAATATGTTGATATTTTCTGCATCCCGCTTCTCTCTTGGGACCTGTCCAGCTTGCACACTTAAAACCAGATTTTATTTTTTTTATCTGCTTTCCCCATGGAAACTCTAATTTGGTGAGGGTAGTGATTATTCCATCAACAAATCCTTAAAATTGTTAACTGAGGTTGCAGTTCCCAAGATTCCTTGGATGGTAATGACTCGATTGCGCCTTAGGTTGCCTCAAGCTTGAGACCCTGTGGTATTAATTCCCGCCCCTTTTGTGATGTCAGAGCTTTTAACTATTTCTAGTGTTCTGTTCCAATAGAAGGGATTTCCATAACTGCCCTGATGTTGATTTTGTGTGTGTGTGTGTGGGTCTCTCTCTGATTGCATACACTTTCCTGTGTGCCCGACTTGTGACATCGCCTCTCTTTGAAGTAATCTGTTCAACTATTTCGACATCATCTTGCAAAAATGAAAACAGGCCATAAGAGAGTAAGAGGTCTCACAGGCTTTTGTAGCTAGCAAGCTGCCAACATTATTACAGCCAAAGTACAATCTGTTTTGCTGGCAGGGCAATAAAAGATTTGATGGAGAGCATTAGTAATTGGAACACTTACAGGTAGGGTGGCCCAGAAGAATTGGGTATGGAATAGTCACAGACACATGTGTAATCAATCGGATCTCGATCCAGCTGAAGCCCAGATTTACATGAATGGGCATGGCATCCAGGCTTTGCCCGGATCTGGTACACAGCCCCTACACTTGTCTTTCCATCTTAAAGATCCATCAGTACCCTTTAGAACAAGGGTGGGAAACCTGTGACCCTCCCAATGTTGTTTCACCACAGCTCCTGTCACCCCTGACCATTGGCAGTGCCTTTCTGTTTGTTGCTAAATGATTAGCTTTCCAGCACTACCAAAACAGGGTTGGGCAGCCTAATTAAAGCTACTATCCCATACACGTTTGCTTGGGAGGAAGTTTCATTAAAAGAGCTGGTGTTTACCTCTGAACAAACATGCATAGGATCAAGCTGTAATGTTAAAAAAAATAAGCAAGAGAAATGTTTCCAAATTTAGCTGAGATACCTGTTCTATATTTCTCTTGCATCTTCCCTCACCCCCAATTCTCTGTTTAGGAAGCAGCTTTAATTTGCATTTTTACTGCAGAAAGTCAGCAGTTTGCTAAATGCTTTCTGTTAAAAAAAAAAAGTACTAGGATTATTTTGCACATGAATTGGGAGTCTTATGTTTGGGGGAAGGGGATACAATTTCTTTTAGAAGGCCCATAAAATTAGCATTGGGAGCCTTATGCAAAAGCAGTGAACCTTTTTGCAGTTTCCCAGTTTGCAGAAAAGGTTTCCTGCTTTCTGGATCAAAAAGGCTAGCAAATGGTTTTCCTCACTTGGCAACTCCCTCCCCCCACTTTTCCCTTAATCAGCAACTGTAAATGAACAGGGTCTCTCTTGTCTTGCAAAGTTGCTTGCCCTTCTTCACACCCCAGTGAAAAATCCAGTTTGCATCTTGTTAAATTGTGCATTGAGTAAAAAGTGTGTTAACTCTGGTGTTTCCGAATTCTTGCTATCAGACTCTCTGGGACCCCAGGGGGATGAGGCAAGCGGGCTTTTTTTGAGATCAAAGCTCTGGAAGAGGAGGGAGCAGAGCAAGAGTGGGGGGTTTTGTTCGGTAATTATATTATCCTCTTTAAAATGCCGTCCTATATTTCCCCCAGACTTTAATTTGGATTTACACTTTCTATTTGTCAGGTTTCTTGCATAAATCTATATTAAATGGGGATGGATATAATACAGGATGGCATTTTGATGAGGAAGATAACATGTGGATGCTCTTGGGGGGCGAAATTTCCCTCTGTCTCCCCCTTGCTGTTTAGGGTCAGCTCTTCTTACCCAATTCTAGCACTTTCCCTTCAGTGTCTTGTAAATACAGGCTTTGTCCACCTGATGGCAGCAACGGCCGTTTGTGTTTCTTAAATAGGCTTTATCATCCAGACTTTGATATCAATCACTGTGTGCAAGAGCTGCTGCTGTTCTGAGGACGACCTCCTGCCCTTCTTCCCCAAAGAGCCTGGGCGATAGAACATTACAATTTAAACTAAGATTAAAACATTTAAAATCAATTTAAACATTAAAAACATCTAAATCGTATAAAACCGTCGCTCTTGCAGTTTAATAATTGTCCAGGCTGCCAGGAACAGTTATCTTTCAACCATCAAAATACCTGGGTGAATAGGAATGTTATAAAATTCCCGCCAAAAGCTAATTGTGACCTGTTAAGTAAAAAAATAAAATAGTAATCATATTAGTTGACTACAGCTAGGGTGACCAGTTTAGGCATAGCTAAATAAGAGGAGACACATTGTTTTAAAAAAAAAGGGACTAAAGAGGACACAGATTTACATATGCTGACTTATACTGTGTAGGTGCCAAATTAGAAACAATCGCAGTAGTTTATTTTTTTAATTTTATTTATGCTTTTCAGGTTTATACATTTCAATAATTTTACAATCATTTTCAAAACTTGACTTCCTTCCCCCTCTTTCTGCAGTTCCTTAAATTTATTTTTAATATCTTCTACATATCCAAATTAACTTAATTTGTTCATTTATTCATTTTCTTTAAATATATATTCTTATGAAAGTGCAGGTTATTACAATAATCCTGCCAATGTTCTTATCTATTTACAATTTATTTGTAAATATTCAACAAACCATTTCCATTCTTTTATAAAAAGTTTATCTTGATTTCTTATTTTTCCGGTAAGTTTTGCCATTTCTGCATATTCCATAAGTTTTTGTATCCATTCTTCCTTGCTTCTTTTCATTTTTGGGCGAGTAACATTCTTGCCGCTGTAGTAGCATACATGAATAAGTTTCTGTACAGTTTAGATAGTTCTGTCCCTATAATATTTTTTTACAAACGCTACTTTAAGCATCCTTTTCAATTTGTTATATATCATTTCCCAGAATATGATATAACAATCGCAGTAGTTAAAATAAAGTACATCTTGCCATAGTGGGGAGGATTGTGACCAGGTGAGCCCTGTGTGTGCTCCGTCCTCTGTCTGAATGCTAGCTCTGACTAAGCTGGTTTAAATGAGATTCCTCAGGAGGTGGTGGGCTCTTCCCCACTGGAGGTATTTAAGCAGAGGCTTGGATAACCATCTGGGAAGTTGTCATTGCAAGATTCCTGCAATGAGTAGCAGAGTTGGACCACATGACCCTCAGAGTTCCTTTCAGGTTTCTGGTTAGCCACTTATGTAGACCTCCTCTCTCTTGCCCACCCCACTCCTAATCCCTTGTTACTCACCAGAAGGCCTTGTTTGTATTTTATAGTACTAATGGAACGGTTATTAACAAACAGAAGGTGGTGAAGAAGCAGACTTACCCGCTACAGACTGGAGATGTCATCTATGTTATTTACAGGAAAAATGAGCCAGAAAACAGTAAGGGGATTTTGCTGCTGCTTCTTTTTTTAATGGGCTTCTTTGGCGCAGGGGCTGATGGGTGGGAGATCTCTGGGTTAGAGCAAGAAGAGGGAACCTGTGCCGACACCACCCTCTGACGTTGCCAGCTTACAATTCCTGGCACCCCTGACCATTGCTCCTGCTGGCTGGGGCGGATGGGAGTTGGAGTCCAACATAATCTGGAGGGCCACGAGTTCCTCACCCCTGGGTTAGTGTGTGTGTGCACATGTGTGCAGAAACGAAGGAAAAAAATATTTGGCATTTCTCCAAGTGAAGCTTATATGGGATACACTCTTGTCCCGGGCCAAAAGCCTAGCCATTAAAGAAAGCTGTGGGCCACATGGCCAAAAACGTGAGGGGTTGTCTTGCCATCCTCACCACAACCATGTGAGGTAGATGAGGGAGTGTGTGTGTAAAAATGGCCTAAGGTCATGGAGTGAGCTTCATGGCTGAGCAGGGATTTGCACCTGGGCCTACCCACTCTTATGCCAGTGCTCTCACCACTAGAACACACTGGCTTTTGTTAGATTCCAGCACTAACAAAAAGTGAAGCACACAGCTGCTGCAATGGGGCTGGTTGGGAGGAAGCAGGGAAACTGGGGTAGCAGACTGCCTCCTGCCTCAGAAATGGTGCACTTTGGAAATGGAAGAGGGGGTGTCAGGGAGGCGTCTGAACCTCCCCAGGCAGTTGTCTTTAGGGAGACCCATCTTTGTTTGAAAAATTCAGGACAGGAAAAAAGGAAGCACTTCTTCATACAACCTGTAATTAAACTAGGGAACTCTCACAGGAAGTAGTGATGGCCACCCACTTTGATGGCTTTAAATGGTGCAAAGCACAAATTTGTGGAGGATAAAGTTCTCAGTGGCTACTACCCATGATGATTATGTTCTACCTTAGCTGCCGGACACAGTTTGCCTTTGAATGCCAGTTGCTGGCAATCGCAAGCGGCAAGAGTGCTATTACACTCAAATCCTTTTTGTGGGCTTCCCATAGGCATCTGGTTTAAGAATAGGATGCTGGACCAGATGGGCCATTGGCCAACTTATCTTCTTACCTGTTGGGAACCATTGGCCTTACCGATTTTCTCTCTCTTCAGATGTTGCATATCTTTATGAATCCTTGAATCCAAAACAGGACCCAGCTAATGAGCCAGTAGGTAAGTAAAAGCGATTAGCTCAATGCCAGTGGAGGCAGGGGAGAATGAGCAGTGAAGATTAGCTGCATCCCTTTTAAAGCTGCCGGGCTCTGCAGAATCCCGTTAACAGAGATTTCTCTAAGCCTCTCGAGCTGTTGAGGCAGCACCAGAGAACGTTCCCCCTTGCTCCCTTCCCCTCTGCAGAAGCCACTGTCAAAAGCATGTGCCATATGACCAAAGATACCTCAAGTACCAGACAAAGCGAAGATGGGACCTCAGCGGCATTGCCACCGTCGGCTAACCAGGCTAGCTATGACGAACCACAGCCATCCACTTCCACGTCGAACCTCTTTAATGCTGCTTCTACCTCTCTCGCTGAGGCCATATCCACGGAGCAGGATAATCCTTCAACATCTGGTAAAGTCTCAATTCGCTTCGCCCCATGTGTCTAATGATCATTTCACGTTGGCCTTCCTGCTGAAGCCTAAGCTGTTCAAAAATTGGGGGTGGAAATCCAGAATAGTCTTTGGAGAAGGAGGAGTGCCATTTTTCAGGTTTTCTGTATACCCCAAGACCAGGGGTCGGCAACCTGCAGCCCATGGGACAGTTTAACTGGCCCACGAGCCGCCCCCGAACCAAGCCGCCCACTTGGCGAGTCCCCGCCTGCTGCGCTAAACTGGCGCAGTGCGGCGGCAGAAATTGCGTCGGCGCACGTGCAGGTGGTCCAGCGATCTCCATGGGACTTGACTGGCCCAGGCAGGTAAAACCTTGCCAACCCTTGCCCAAGACCAAGCAAGTCCATCTATTATAATAGGGGGCGGTTCTACCCCTCTATATTGGCCAAACGAGAAATACCGTAGCTGCCATTGCTTGCCTTGTGTACAGGAACGCTTTCTGCTGATGTGCTGCACTTCCCTTTCTTTCTTTTTCTTCTTTTGGGGGCAGGGTCGCAACCGTACACCTTTATTCCTGCACCTTCCCTGCCTGGCTTAGAACCATGTGGTCCAGAAGCATCACTTAAACACAAGCAGCCAAATGTAAATACTGAAACTTCTGACACTTCTTCAGGGGATAAAGAGAAAACCGTGTCGGCTATGCCCAAGTTGAAAAGCAGGGATGAAGAGGAAGCCCTGGAGCCTGCCAGGAAGAAAATAAAAGCAGGTTAATAAATAACTGTTACTACTTTTTTAAAGAGGTCTGTGGTCCAAGATCTGGCTGGCTTCCCATCCTAGTAACTTTGGGACTGTCCCTTACCTCCCCACAACTTGCCATGCAATTTATCTTCCCTTCCCTGAAACCCCTTCCTGGTGTAACTTCTGCAACCCAGCTGAAAGGTGCCACTGTTTCCCCAGCCTTGCCTGGGAAGATCCCCTGCAGGGCATGGAGAAGCTCCGCGCCTTCAAAATGGGCAGGGAAGGCTTGGGCAGCATCTTGTTTGTTGAGCAACAATGTCTTGGGTTCCACTGTGTGTGCCAGCGCTGTGATGTGTGTTTCCCTCCCGCCCCTTGCAGGTGGCGATGCCAGCACGTTTCTCCAGGTGATTCCTCCAAATGTATGTGCAATTAAAACGGGGACCGAAGACACGAAGTCACCAAATGTGAAGCCAGACAAAATGGAAGAAACACTCACCTGTATCATCTGCCAAGAGCTGCTGCATGACTGTGTCAGGTAAGGGGGGGCGGGTGTCTGTGGGCCAGACCAGAAGTAATGGCAGTAGGCCAATGTCTTTGAATCAGTTCACCGCTGAGTTCCTGTATAGAGTATGCATGTGGCGGGGGATTGAAAATGCATTAGGGGCAGGTGAGAAGGGGAAATGGTGGGGAACTGTTCCCCCCTGCGCACACTTGCTCCCCCCTGAGCTATTTTTCTCCCAGTGAGAAAATGTTTGCTGGTGGGAGAGCGAGCACTGAGAAGCAGACACACACAGGCAATCACAATGGAACTTTGTATACTCCAGGATGGATTGAGTTCTCTTGCTTCCAATCACCATGTTCCGCAGCTACATTACCTACCCTTTAAGAGCATGGAGCCCAATATTTGGTGGGTTAGTTCAATTTGCTGTGTGAGATTCATCCCCCGCCCCTTGGCTCTTGTTACCCCTCTAGGGTTGCCAGGTCATGTTGCTGTGGCGACTGTAGAATTCACAGTGGACAGAACTCACTTTGCTGTGGGGTCTAGATCTAGCAGTTGTTTGTCCCCTTGGGCTTCCCTCCTACCAATAACACACCCCTTTGTTCCTGATTCTGGGCCCTGTCTCTTGTTTTGCCCCAGCCCCTACTTTGTGCTTGGCTCCTCCCTTCTTTTAACTCCGTGATTCCAACATCCGGTTGTTGCATTAAGTTCTTCCTCTCCCCACATCCCATTTCCTTTCACTGCCCAGTCTTCTGAGCGGCCTCCCTAGCTCTCCTCCCTTCTCTTCCTGCTCTCCTGCCCCTGAAAGTGCAGCCCCTCTTGGCTCCTTCAGAACACCTTCTCCACATCCATCCCTTGTTGCATCAGTTCCGCAAGCCAATGAGCATTCCAAGCTACTGTGCTCGCTCAGCCAACCATATTCCATGGTTCTGCTGCCCTGGGAGCAATTCAGCAGAGCTGTCTGTTTCAGCACCAAACAGAAGGTTGAGGATGGGGAAAATGACGCCTCCAGCAGCAGAGCGCAGAGAGGCAAGACTGAGTAGGATCCAGCTCCTCTAACCCATGCACATCATAGTTTTAAAGCAGTCTTATTGGTCACGGGGAATTCTTGGAACTGAGGTTTGTTACAGGTGCTCTGTGAAGGCAGCAGCTTTGACAAACTACAATTCCCAGGATTCTTTGAGGGAAGCCGTGGCTATTGAAGTGGCACAGGGGTCTCTAAATGTGTGGTGTGGATGCGGCCAAAGCTGTCGCTGATTTCAAGATAGTTGAACTGATTCCTTTTTCCATATGTGTTGAAATGCATTTGGAGCCGACATAAAAGCCCAGAACCTTTGCTGCCATTTGATTATGTGGATGAAAGCCATGGGATATTGTTATACATTTTGCGAACACAGATTAAAATTGCAGCACTGCGAAATCAGTGAACACGCAGCCAGCAGGAGTATAAACACAGCCTGAGATGTAGCGTTTCTGATCCTGCAGACAATGGTTTGGTGTGCCGGGAGGAAGTCTTGCATTTGCACACTTACTCTTCCCCTTTCCTCCTGCCTGCACATTATCAGTTTGGTCAAACCACAGTTTGATGACTTGAGGGAACACTCCGGAGCAGGGTTACAAAGCAAGAAGATAATAATAATAATTAATTTATTATTTGTACCCCGTCCATCTGGCTGGGTTTCCCCAGCCACTCTGGGCAGCTTCTAACAAAGATTAAAAATACATTAAAATGTCACACATTAAAAACTTCCCTGAACAGAGCTGCCTTCAGATGTCTTGTAAATGTCAGGTAGTTGTTTATCTCTTTGACATCTGATGGGAGGGCGTTCCACAGGGCGGGCGCCACCACCGAGAAGGCCCTCTACCTGGTTCCCTGTAGCTTTGCTTCTCGCAGTGAGGGAACCGCTCACTGTGAGTAGGCTTGTTCCTAAGCCCTACAAACCATGGTTTGCATAGAATGAGAAACATCACATTTGATTGTAGGCACATCCTCCTGCTCCTCCTCTCCATATCAAGGTTTCCCCTTTTCTCTCCAGCTTGCAGCCCTGCATGCACACTTTCTGTGCCGCTTGTTACTCAGGATGGATGGAACGCTCCTCTCTCTGTCCAACTTGCCGCTGTCCGGTGGAACGTATCTGTAAAAACCACATTTTGAACAATTTGGTGGAAGCTTACCTCATCCAGCACCCAGGCAAGTTGAAAACCGTCCGCAGATATTTGTTGTTGATGCTGATGATAGATTTACATGGCTCTTTAGAGAGAGGGGCGGGGGGACAAGTCCCTGCCCAAAGGAGCTCGCAATCTAAAAATTGGTCACACCAGAGACCACAGTTGGAGGTGGGGGCAAACACTATAGCGCTGTAATCAAGTGCAGGCTAACAAGATGAGCTGCATTCATTCGGAAATAGTGAGTCGACTCCACTTGCACACAGTGAATTTATTCAGTCATTTGGTAGCTGGGGATACCAAACACATCAAGGGGCTTCCGAGAACACATTTGGCTAGCCCCACCCCCAGACACTGACGTGCATGCAAACCATTCCCCTCGGCTGACACGATTGGCATCAATCTGTGTGCATGTGGATGTATTCAAATAGGGCTCCCTTCACTAGAAATTGCATCTCCATGAATCGAGCCCTTCCCAAGTGCACAGGCACACATGGGTGAGCCTGTTGCAATTTGTGCGTTGGCTAGGTGGGTGTGTGGATTGGTGGTGGAATGTGAGTCAAAATCTGGAATGCAGGGCCAGCCAGGCGCGTTCTCTGAAACCCCTTCCATGCATTCAGTACCCACACATACCAAATGACTGAACAGGGCTTGCTCATGCCTGTGCCTCTGTTCCTATGTAAGGGGCAGGTGGTGCTTGTACTAGTCTTGTAGCCTGATCCAGTATGCCTAGTGCTAGGCTTTGCATGCACCAGCTCAAGTGCTGCAGCAGTGGGAGGTGTGGGGCACAGGGCTAATCATATAATGTATGCAACGAAGACTCTCCAGATCATTGGTTGGGCCATTTCTTCAGGTTGTCGTCTTGTGGAGTGGTTGGGTTCAGGGAAACCAAAGAAGGATGTCAAAAACGGCAGAGGGATGAGTTCTAGTGCTTTCTTAAAGGTGTAGACTCACAGCAAATCAGCCTTCCAGGTCTCCCAGCCTTTACAGATGTGGGACTGCAGAAAGGAGATGGCTTGTCCACTCTCAAGCAAGCATTTATACATCCTTTATACACAAAGCAGCACACGTCAGTTTGGCCAGAACCTCCCATCAATCCACCTGACCTTAAGAGCAGGGGTCAGCAAACTTCTTCAGCCGTGGGCCGGTCCACTGTCCCTCAGACCTTGTGGGGGGCCAGATTATATTTGGGGGGGGGGAATGAATGCATTCCGATGTCCCACAAATAACCCAGAGATGCATTTTAAATAAAATGACACTTTCTACTCAAATAAAAACACGCTGATTCCCGGACCGTGCGTGGGCCGGATTTAGAAGGCGATTGGGCTAGATCCGGCCCCCGGGCCTTAGTTTGTCTACCCATGCCTTAGAGGCTGTAGGTCAGGGGTCACCAACCTACGGCCTGGGGGCCAGATAAGGCCCGAGGGACTCGTTTATCCAGCCTGCGGCAACCCCCGCTGCTGCCCACTCTTACCGGTGCAGTGCGGTGACCCACTTCCTTGTCAGAGGACACGCTCTTTCCGGTGCACATCCGTGTCAGAGGAGGCCCATGTGCATGCACACAAGCTATTTCCAGTGCTCATCCGACCCAGAAGTGCGCCAGAAATAGCGTGTGCACGTGCATACAGGCACACACTCCCCCGCCCTCCGGCCCGCTGCACACAGGCACACACTCCCCCGCCCTCCGGCCCGCTGCACAATCATCGCTGGAGACACCAGCCCGAGGCAAGGAAAGCTTGGAGACCCCTGCTGTAAGTGGCAACTATCCAAGGCTTACTGATAGTTCTGCTTTCTGGTCTCAGAGCCCAGCACCCCAAGCCCACAAATAAGGATAACATCAAAATAAGTTAATTAGCTTCATACACGAGTTCATTGTTACAACTGCCAATTAATTGTGGGGTTATCTTGACTACCAAGAAGGCATTTGCAGAGCTTCTGGAACAGTTTGCCTTTGGTTCAACACACGTCTCCACCCTCATCCGGTTCCTGATTCTAAATGCATCTGTTTTTGCTACCCCTGGAGAGAAAAGGCTGCAATCTGGGCTAGGTTATCCATTTCCAGCCAGGCACCAGAAAACTGCAGATTGAAGAGCTGCTGGTATCTTTATCATCAGCCAACCCCATTATCCTGTGAACCACCCTGAGATCATGTGAGGACAGACGGGGTATAATAATAATAATAATAATAAATAATTTGTTATTTATACCCTGCCCATCCGGCTGAGTTTCCCCAGCCACTCTGGGCGGCTCCCAATTGAGTGTTAAAAACAATACAGCATTAAATATTAAAAACTTCCCTAAACAGGGAAATCTAATAAATCATAATATTAATAATCCATTCATAGCTCCTTCTGCCCTTTAGAGTGGAGACAGGATACCTGATAGACTCCAATTCCCATCAGCTTCACCTAGCGGGATGATGGGAGCTGGAGTCCAGGTTCCACATCTCTGGTTCTAAGGGAGAAGCTGGAAACCTGGGCTGTGATACTAACTGCCGGTGACCATAAAACAATGCCATAGTTGTCTCTCACTTTCATAACTATTTACGAGCCAGTGTGGTGCAGTGGTTAAGAGCGGTGGACTCGTAATCTGGTGAACTGGGTTCGCTTCCCCACTCCTCCAAATGCAGCTGCTGGGTGACCTTGGGCTGGTCACACTTCTCTGAAGTCTCTCAGCCTCACTCACCTCACAGAGTGTTTGTTGTGGGGGAGGAAGGGAAAGGAGATTGTTAGCCGCTTTGAGACTCAGGTAGTTATAAAGCGTGATATCAAATCCAAACTCCTCCTCCTTTTCTTCCGTGCATTTGAACTGAAAGCCACTTTAAGAGCCAGCATAGAGGACTTCCTGGATTCCTTGAAAGTTCTGTGACTCTGAAATGATCATGGATGCATTTTTGAATGTAGCTTAGGACCAACTCCTGGTCAAAAGGCTAGTTGAGTTTCCTCTGTTTGTAGATAAGTGTCGCAATGAAGAAGATGTGCGAAGCATGGATGCCCGGAACAAAATCACTCAAGACATGCTTCAGCCAAAAGTGCGGAGGTCCTTTTCGGATGAAGAAGGAAGTTCTGAAGACCTGCTGGAGCTGTCTGACGTAGATAGCGAATCCTCTGATATTAGGTGAGCGTGGTTGTGGCAATAGGATTTTGTGGGACTTGCAGCCTTGCTACCAGGGCGACATTTTGAATCTGGCCTTTGAGACGCTTCTCAGGCCATGGTGATTCCTTCAGTGCCTTTGCTTGCCTAGAATTTGCCCTTGAATTGTGGTAATATCTATTGTTTGCCTTGACAGAGGAAACTGTGTGTGTGCGCAAGTTTTTTATTGTAGCATGGTTGGACTGTACTAAGCTAAGAATTGCAGCCATTGGCCTGCTGTTTTTTTTTCCTTAGGCTCCCACTCACCACCAATTAGCATGCGTCCCCCAGAGGGCTTCCCATGAAGGAATGCAGCCCTCGGGCTGAACTAAGTTCCCCACCTCCTTTGAAAGATTACTATTCCACTTTTTTGCCTGCCTACATACATCTTAGGTGGCTAACAATAAGAGGAAAAATTAACAGATAAGGGCCCTGCTGAATCATGCTAAAGGTCAGTTTAGTCCAGTAGCCTGTTTTTCCCAGTGACCAACTTGAGGTGTGTGGGAAGCTCACAAAGAGGACATTAATAATAATTAATAATATTTATTATTATTAATACCCCGCCCATCTGGGCAGCTTCCAACAGAACACTAAAATACAATAACCTATTAAACATTAAAAGCTTCCCTAAACAGGGCTGCCTTCAGATGTCTTCTAAAAGTTTGGTAGTTATTTTTCTCTTTGACATCTGGTGGGAGGGTGTTCCACAGGGCAGGTGCCACTACCGAGAAGGCCCTCTGCCTGGTTCCCTGTAACTTGGCTTCTCGTGGCGAGGGAACCGCCAGAAGGTAGTATTCTTCTCTCACTACTGTTGCCCATAATGAATGTTCAGGGACATGTTCGCTTCTCATCCTGGGCATTATATCATAGAATTGTAGAGTTGGAAGGGACTACAAGGGTCATCTAGTACAACTCTTCAACGCAGGAATCTTCTGCCCAACATGGCACTTGAAGGAGGCCACTGATGTAAAAAATTCCTCTCTTTGGGCTTGTTGCTGCTGCAGGAGCTACTCGGCCTTCTGCTCTTGAAAGGGTCCACAAAAGCCATGAAAGAAATCTCTCCCTCTCTCTCACGCTCACATCTCACCTGTGTGCTGCCTATTAAAGAGTGCCAGGATTACCTGATGTTTTCATCCCAGTCAGACAGTCAGGGCCATGCCCCTCTTGAACTTGAGCCTCTTATGATCGTTTGCTGTCCTGTACTTCAGCTTTGCTGTCCTCATGCCCTGCTTGAGTTTCTCGGAAGCCACGGTTGAAAACAAGATGTGGGAATTCCTGGCCCAGTCCGGTGGGGGCTCTTGAATCTGATTGAATTCACTTTGGCTTTCACACGAGTTCCAATAACCTACCTGCACCCGTCTTTTCAGTCAGCCATACATTGTGTGCCGACAGTGTCCGGGGTATCGTCGGCAACCCATTACGGCCATTGCCTCCCCGGGCCAGGAAGGAGAAACGGAAGCCCGGCAGCCCTTGGGGGATGCCCCATCTACCTCTGCCAACTTTCCAACAGGTCAGTGTGGTGAAAGAATGCAGTCAGTGGGTGGCAACGCGAGGCCTTTCCCCATGGAAAAGTGTATATAGCCAGAGTGTCATGTTTGAGCATCTTGGCATTCTTTGCTGAGGGTGTTATATTGATTTTTCATAGGTCTGCCTTTCAAGCACACAGCTGGATCAGTCTTTAGGGAAGGGCCATGACTCGGTCCCAGGTTCAGTCCCCAGCATCTCTAGAACCAACTTGGAGGGATTCCCTATCTGAAATCCTGGGTTGCTGCTGGGACTCAGCATAGACAGTACTAGCTAGATGGACTAATGAATTTATATTAATTGATAATTATATATGAGTAACTTTATATTACCCAAACTTTGTGTTTTTGTAATATTTTGTTTAAACTGACTGTTTTTGCTTCAGCTTTTTGTACACGGCTTAGAGATATTTTTAAAATATTAAGCGAGATAGAAATTAAACAATCAAAATCAAATAATCTGCAACAAGCAGGGCTTTTGTGCCAGTTGCACAGAGCTGTCGGTTGATGCAGAAAGGGTTCGCTAAAAGTCTGAGTTACCTTGGATTGGGTGGCCCCTGGTCCTGATCCTGACCATTGAGATTCTATGAAGCTCACTGTCCATGCCCTGTTTTTATTCCAACTCTTTCCGTGTCTCCCTGTCGTTTTCTCCCAACCTAGCTGTCCAGGAGTATGTGTGTCCTTCTCAAGGAAGCCACGTGATATGCACTTGCTGTTTCCAGCCCATGCCGGACCGCAGAGCAGAGCGTGAACAGAATCCGCATATCGCCCCCCAGCAATGTGAGCTAGTAGTCGGTTGCCTACTCTGTTAGGCATTTTTGCTGTTTGTTCCAAACTGCTGTCTTTTGGATGATTTTGCCATGGAGGCGTGAGGGCAGAGTTAAGCCAGCAAAGGGTTGGGAAGTATTCTGTTTTTTAAAAAAAATATTAATGACGATGTGTACGTTTGCAACAGGACAGTCTATATCAGGCACCCCCAACCTGCAGCCCTCCAGATGTTTTGGCCTACAACTCCCATGATCCTTAACAGGACCAGTGGTCAGGGATGATGGGAATTGTAGTCCAAAACATCTGGAGGGCTTAAGGTTGGGGTGCCTGGTCTCTATGTTTAAATAGATATCACCACCCAATTCCTTCTCCTCGCATGGCAGTGCGTGAATTCCTTTGGGATTCAAATAGTGGGTGGCTGCTACTTGTGGATAAATTTATGTAAAGGGAGCTGGGGGAGTGTGCAGTATGAAGAACTGAAGAGGGAGTGTAAGCCCTTCCTTTTTCACCAGTGGGGTGAGTGCAGTTTCGCCTTTTCTTCCCGCTGTAGGAAGAGCACTGCAGAGCACCACTTCCCCATCCTTAAGGGAGTTACTCCTCCCTTTGTTTCTGGTCCTCTGCCTCCCCTCTTTCCGCTTCCAGTTATTCTACTTGGCTGATCAGGAAGTGATGTCACTTTGGGGAGATGCTACCTGTATGCTCACCCCCAACGTCCTATAAGTCGTGGTTGGTTGGCTGGCTGAGTGAGGGTGAAGATGCTCACTGTATGCAACAGATATAATGGGAGTGTGTTCATTGATAGCTAATAGGGAATTTGGGGTCCTTTACTACTTGATATTCTGGATGCCTGATGCCACAACATTTTCTCTGCTCTCTGTGTTCACAGGCACCATCTGTCTCCAACCCTTCTGTCACTTGTACTGGGGTTGCACTCGCGTGGCATGTTTTGGTTGCTTGGCACCATTCTGTGGTAGGTTGGCCCACTGTCTCGCTCCAGGAGTCCTTTTTTTTTTTTTTTTTTTGGCGGAATTGCTATTGACGGAATTTTCTCAAAAACTCTTGAGGAATTTGGGAGCACTGACCATTAGAAGCTGAGACAATTTGGCTCCCAGCAATATTAGCAAACCCATGAAATTTCTCTTAAGCTGTTTGATACATACCTTGGTAAATGTAATCAACCTTAAAGTGTTTTTTCACAACCCAAGTTGGCCTTGGCGTATTTTAAAACACAGTCCTGGTTGAGGCTGTAATATTTTACTAAACTCACCCTACGGAGAGAAGCCTCTGTCTCCTTGTGGAGGTTACTGGTTCAGACAAACTGTGCAGGAAGAGGTGGCTTACCATAGACAGTGATGCCTTTCTCCAGGTGGGAAAGAGCACTGCATGTGAGAGGGTTGGAAGGAAGCATTCCCAGAGCGTGCACTAAAAAATATTCTTGGAGTTGGCAACTTCTGCAGGCAGGTGGAGGCTTCTGGTCTCTGGGAAATCGAGGCCCCTGAACAAAGCTAAATTGTGCTCCCCAGAAGACCCTGAGAAGGGTAGATTCAAGACTTGGGGTGTAGAGAACCATGAATGAGATCCACGATGGCTTCCATTTGTAATGTTCCAATTTCTGTTCATGCATTCTAAGCTCTGTCTGACTATGCTGCAATGCACAATCCCTAATGTGGACTCCAGTGGCATCCTTTTTGAGAACTTAAGAACAGTCCTGCTGCATCAGGCCAATGGTCTGTCTGGTCCATCTTGTTCTCAATGTGGCCATCCCAATGCCTCTTGGAAGCCTGAAAGCAGGACGTGAGCACAACAGCACTCTCCCACTTGTGACTCCCAGCAACTGGCATTCAGAGGCTTCCTGCTTCCAGTTTTGGAGGGAGAACATAGCCATTGTGGCTAGTAGCAGTTGATAGGCACTTTTTAGCCCTTGGTTGAGCATGTTACCTTCTGCAGGAGGGGATTCCCATGCATCCAGTTTCCAGCCCTTGACATGGAAACTAATACTTCTGATTTCAATGAAGCCAATATTCCAGTTCTGTGAGCTTGAAATCATGACCTCTAGGCATTGAAGGTCATCCTTGTGGTGAGAAAAGAGAAGACGCCTCTTGGGTATTTCAGAGCAAAGATAATTTCCCCTCTCTTTTTAATTTCCTTACAGAAATAAATCTTGGTGACAAGTGTTTAGATGGCGTCCTTAATGGCAATAACTATGAATCGGATATTCTAAAGGTATATTCAGTTTTAAAGTATATCAGTTGAGAGAATATAGCTGCTTTAACCTAGTTTGCAGAATACATTTTTACTACTTTCCATGGGGTGGGTGGGTTGGTCAAGTTGTTTAGTGCATCTCTTTTACATGCTGCTGACTACCCTTTTCTCTCATCTGAGGATTACCTGGCATCCAGGGGTTTAACATGGAAAAATATGTTAAACGAAAGTCTCCTAGCTCTTCAAAGAGGAGTTTTTATTTTACCAGGTAAGCCCCATCTTTTCTCTCTGACTTGAGCTTTCCAGAGGCATATCTTCTGCATTGTGCACTTTCAGGGAAGCAAATTACACATCCCCATTTGTACCAACCCAAGCTTGATCCTATCCTCTTCAGAAACCAGGTTTCTATCTCCACCAGGTGAAGTAGCTGTGGTTAACCTGACAGAATAGGCCTTTTCAGTGGTGGCACTCTGGTTATGGGATAGCCTTCCCAGAGATGTTGGCCTGACACCATCTTTGTGGTCCTTTCACCAAGACCTTTCAAATAACTTACAGCAAGCATATGTACTCTTGACGAGTTATTGCCTGTTTAGAATATTTCATGAAATGGCTTTTTTGGCCCCTGACTATCTGCAACTCTGATTCCCCTCTGCCCTCCAGATTATCGCATTACTGGAGAAACTGTTCTCTGTTACTGTTGTGGCCTCCGCAGCTTCCGAGAGCTCGCTTATCAGTACAGGCAGAATATTCCTGTTGCTGAATTGCCAGGTACGGAAAAACTGTATTTGTTATTAATTCATTCATTCATTCCCTACCTTTCCCCCCCACCCCCCGGTTTATAACAAAAGCCAACAAACAACATTAGAAATAAATCAGTTTTAAATAAAATTGGAAGCATTGGTTAAATAATTCTATCTATACTTCCTGAGTGATTCAGTAGCCAGTCAGTCTGTGTTTTGAGATGGCAATTAGCTGTGTCACACCTACAAAAAGTTGCTACTGTTCTGAAGTTGGGAAGGGCAGGTAGAGGCAGCAGTACTCTGAGCAGTTTTAGATGGCTGAGGGCTGCCAGACCCCAACCCATGTTCACAACTTTACCCCTAGCATATGTGAGCTGGAAAGTATGTCATTTGTCCTCGTTGTAGAGAGAATCTTTAAATCTTATACCAAAGGGCAAAAGAGACCTACAGTAATTCTCTCCCATTATTTCTCTTCCACAATACAAATGTTTTGGAGGACTATTCATTTTGTTCTGCATTGCGGCTATATTTATGGTGTGTGTTAAAATTCCAGGACAAGACTATCCCATGTGCATATGCATCAGTAACAGCTTAGCGTGCACTATGCTAGCATTAAGTTTCAGTATTTTAAAATGCATGTTGCTGTTGCTGTTTCTATTATATCTTCTTAAATTTCAAAAATTTCCACCTATACATGTTGTTGTTTGGTTTGGTCCCCCAACTGATAATCTACTTACATGGCTTTGCACTTGCTACCAAATAATTGTCCGCACCTTATTTTAGAACAACAACAATGATTGACTGATTCGCCCACCCACCCGCCCTCAAATCTCTCTGCTTTTAATTAACGTCAATTGTGCATCAAATGTGTTGGTGTTTTTTCTTACAGTGGCTGTCACGTCACGCCCTGATTGCTATTGGGGGCGCAATTGCCGGACTCAGGTCAAAGCTCACCATGCAATGTGAGTTGCCCCCGCCCCTACCCTCACCCCCTCGATACTTTTCTATAGGAACTTAAATCTGTGTGCATTTCAGGGTCAGGGTAATAGTTCCGCCAGAAAAAAACGCATGCATAACTTTTTCTATACTTCTGACGAGAGATCATTTCCCTCCATGATGCTAACTGTTCCGCCAGCACTGGAATTATATGCTCTGTGCACCTAAGCCCAGTCAGCATTCTGGTAGCTGCATTCTGGACCAACAGAAGTTTTAGAGTACTCTTCAAAGGCAGCCCTGTGTAGGTATTAGATATTGGTTGCATTCAAGAATAGCACTAAACCCTGTTGCAAGAATGAAACTAGCATCTCCTTGGGCTTGCGTGCCTGCTCTCCTGTCCTCCAGTGCAGAGATACAAAAAGGTGATAGAAAGTTCCTGCCTTAGATTAACCACAGCTTATCATGTCACTGAAACCCTAAACTGTGGTTAGTTTTAAATGTGATTAGTGGAAACAAGCCAACTTTGAATTAAAGGTAAAGGTAAAGGACCCCTGACAGTTAAGTCCAGTCGTGAACGACTCTGGGGTGGCGGTGCTCATCTCGCTTTACTGGCTGAGGGAGCCGGCGTATGTCTGCGGACAGTTTTTCTGGGTCATGTGGCCAGCATGACTAAGCTGCTTCTAGCGAAACCAGAGCAGCACACGGAAACGTCGTTTACCTTCCCACCAGAGCGGTACCTATTTATCTACTTGCACTTTTTTGTGTGCTTCCGAACTGCTAGGTTGGCAGGAGCTGGGACTGAGCAACGGGAGCTCACCCCGTCGCAGGGATTTGAACCGCCAATCTGATCGGCAAGCCAAAGAGGCTCAGTGGTTTAACTAATCATAGTTAATATTAACTTTTGGACTACAGAGCAAACTACAAGTAAATTCATTCACATAGCACAATGCTATGGTTTAGTGTTGCATTCAAACCAGTGCATTATTTCAAAACAGCTAATAATTTGAATCTAGTATGTTTTAATATTAATTTATCAACAACAAAAACTCCTATCTAATGTGGGAAGGAAACTTGACAGTGCTAGCTCACTTTGAACATTATAAAAACATGAGCTGCCCAGAAATTTGCCCAGGGGCTATAAACAGTTTCAACAGTTCACATGTGGGGTGGGGATGATAGTGTTTTTCTTTAGATTTGACATTAACCACCCTAAAAATGCTAGCCTTCACTTAAAACCAAAAGGTGGGGGATAGCACTCAAGATTATAAAATGGTGAGATAGCTGGGATTTGTTCGCTGGAAACTGTGTCCAGGAAAATCCAGAAATTGAAAGGCGAATTTTGTTAAAAGTAGCTCAACCCCCCCCCCCCAAGAAGAAGAAGCTCAACAACTTTGCCAAAAAAAATCGTATCAACTGTTGTTTGCTTGTTTTCTATCGTGTTTTTTTAAATTTTAACTCAAGTCTTTTGTTGTTCCAGGAAATTCAATCACATCTGTGAACAAACACGATTCAAAAACTGAAGGTGTTTTTTGAGGCATATAACTGGCCTGAATACTCGCAGCCTGTAAGAAAGGAGGGGGAAATTAAATCTGCAATACTGACCGTACAGTTATTGTTTCATTGTTCCCTCATAGCAGGGAGTTGGTTACCCTTTTTACATCAGATGCTCTGGTGTATTTTTTTGATTTGTAAAACATTTTCACAGTTTATGAGCAGGTCAGTGTCTTTTTTTCCTTTTCTTTTCCTTCAATAGACAGTGTGGAACAAGCAATTCATTCATGATTAGTCTGCCCCTGCTTCATCATGTTTTTGACTTAATGACATCATCATTGGACTGAAGGATTCTAATGGCATTGAATAAAGTAGGGGGAGTCTACACTGTGTGGCAGTAATTGCGCTGTTCAAATATATTGAGAGCTATTGTTTGTGGGGTGAAGTAGGACTACAGGGTGGGTGCAAAAAGTTGCTAGGCAAGCGATAAGCTCCTTCTTGAAAAATAGATGGGCAGCAGTAGTTATCCACTCCACCCAAGTGGTACAGTGGAGGACAGTTGGTGCTGTGTCTACACGGTCTTGCTAAGGGGATTGGTTGCATGGCCCTTCAATCAACATGGCTGTCAAAAAAGATCACAGCTGGATTTGGCCTGGCCCATTCAGTTGTCACGGGCGACTTGTGATACCCTGCCCTTTCTTGCAACATTTGCTCCTGAGTGCTGCAATGCCCAATCAGCGCAGCTGAAATGCACCCTTTTTATTTGTGGCGGTGGTGAGATAAATGGGAGCAATCTCTCTTTGTTTTTGGTCAGGTCTTTTGCTTTCCTGGAATCCCTGGGGCTCTGCTCCCTTCTCCTCCCCTTAGATATGTTTGCTTTTCAGTCTTGGGACCAGAGCAAGACAGTCCACCTTCTTGTTTTGATATCCATTGGACTTTTGAGATCAAAATAACAGTAATCCTGGACCTCGTTTTACGAAGCGAATGTGTTCATGCAAGTCTTTCTTTTCTTTTCTTTTTTAACAGCCATTGGGTGAGAAGTGGAGGTAATATTTTAGAGCAACCCCACCAATTGTTGACATTTGCTGTCCCCTACTTACAGCTGTTACACTGGAGACTTGTTATTCCTTACCCTAGACCATAAAGGTGGTCTCTAGGTTGTTGTATGGAATGGGCACAATCCAAGCAAAGTCAATAACTTTTAAAACAAAACAAAATTCCTTCCAGTAGCACCTTAAAGACCAACTAAGTTAGTTCTTGGTATGAGCTTTCGTGTGCATGCACACTTCTTCAGATACGAAGAAGTGTTATCTTCTTATCTGAAGAAGTGTGCATGCACACGAAAGCTCATACCAAGAACTAACTTAGTTGGTCTTTAAGGTGCTACTGGAAGGAATTTTGTTTTGTTTTGACTATGGCAGACCAACACGGCTACCTATCTGTATCAATAACTTTTAGTTGCTGGTGCTGTCAGTAGAACTTAAAAGGTTTTTTTTATTTTGATTGGACCTCCCCTTATTCTTATATTTCCTGCGTTCTTTTCATTACACATAGAGGAAAGTTGTTTATGTCTCCGCTTATATGATAGGCATGGTGGTAGAATTGCGCATCTTATTCTAAGCATTTTTAAGCTCTCCTTTTGACTTTAGAATTACACACAAAGCAGTACAAATAATAGGAATTGCCTTTGAAATCAGGAATTGCCTTTGAAATTATCTGTGCATGAATACATTTCTACTTTGCAAATTACCCTGCAGATTGTAACAGTTGGATCAAGGCAGCCTTGAGCAGGGTAAGATGTAGAAATAAGTTGCTTCCTCAGCCCCGCCCCCCTTTTCTGGAATTATGTTGCTAAATTAGCAATGCCGCTGTTCAGCAATACACTAGGTGATGCTTTGCATTGTACATTTTTACAACGCAAGTTTGCTTTTTAAAAACATCAATGTGCTGGTAGATTTAATAATGCCAAGAGCACAGTCTTCCTTTTTGTAATAATGGGGCATGGTGCAACACATTAACTTCCCATACCCTAAAACAGTAATGTGGGAACTCACCCAAAGAGAAAGCCAACAGGCTAATCCAGGATGTTTGCCTACCTGAGTGTCCTTTAAGGGTGGGTCAAAGGTTTTGCAAAAGGATTTGTCACTTTTAAGTGTGTAAAAACGTCGTTCTTTCACTCCTGGCTTTAAAAACGTAGAGCTTCCAAAGTGTTATGGTTTACTAACCACATCCAAACCATTTGTAAGGGAAACTTATTCCCCACCCCACCCCAAAACGCCAACCTAACAATGAGCGCCTGCTCACTTGTAGCCATAGGAAAAATTTAAGTGGCGTGCCCTTAAACCTTGATGCAGTCAATTGACTGGATTCTCTAGACTGTATCCTAAACATGGCTTAGTAAGTTTAAATCTGGGTTCATGATCTGGGGACCCTGTCCACACATCCTGTTAGTGGCGCAGGAGCCATTTCCCTGTGCAGTCAAACCTTGGTTCTTGAACGCCTTGGAACTCAGACGTTTTGGCTCCCGAATGCCAAAAACCCGGAAGTGAGTGTTCCAGTTTTCGAAAGCTATACGTCCGACATGGCTTCCGATTGAGTGCAGGACGTTTCGAACAGTTTCGGGACTCGAATGGATTCCTGGAACGGATTAAGTACGAGAACCAAGGTGCAACTGTATCCACTTCCCTGACTTGAAGATGCAGGAGAGTAGGGTGGGAAGAACACATCCTGTGTCTATCCACTGCAGTTTGGCCTGCGACACTATTTTAGGTGCTTTCCACCTCTCCTACATATCTCCAGTCCAACATGGGAAACTGCTATGGGGAAGTGGTTTCTATGTTATCAGTAAGTTTGAAACAGATTCCCAAGCCCAGCCTGATGTCAAGTTGTATTCTTAGAATATATGGTGCTTTCATTTGCTGAAATAATGTTAACCATGCGCTGGCATTGGAAAGACCAAAAGGCGATACTGCACAATGTAAAATATGTTACCTTTTGGGAAATCAGAATTACTGCTGGATTTCATTTCGAAAGAAAAGGGTGAAGACATAGACAGGACAGAAGAATGTTTTTAGTTGATTACTGCTGTTGTCTTAACTCAAACTCTCCAGATGTTATACTTAAAGAACTGTTGCTGGTGTGCTGGACCACAAATCTGGCAGCTGTCGTCAACAGAGGGCTAGAAGCAGCTTACTGCCATGGAAATAGCATGGTGTTTGAGAAGCGAAAACAGCTTTTTCTTCATGCATACATTTAAATTTAAACAGGCTTCCCAACCCATCTGACCTAAAACTTACCCAGGAAAACGATAGACAAATATGCAATATTATAAATTATGTAATGGTACCCAATTACATGTCTGCATATCTGTATTGTTGTACTTTGTAGAGTAGAAGTCAGTCCAGAGCATAAGGACAAGTTTGTTACAATCGGGATAATCCATTTGGGTAATGCTGTTCCAAGCATGTATCATTTCAGGTTGCAATCACGACTTCCATTTCTGAATGCTTCTCCCACAATTACAGATATCAGCATGTCAGAAGTAGGGGTTAACCTTTTCTTCTTTATAAAGAGATTTTTTTAAATTTATTTTTTTTGTGGGAGAATACTCAAACATGCAGTCAGGAGACTAAAAGTGGAATTATCTTCTGGTTTTAGGTCACCTAGCAGCTTGCACTTAAACTCTTCTGTGGTAACAGGATTCACTGCAGCCTATAACTTGCCAAGTTGCCAGCTCACAATCAGTGGGGTAGTTACTAACATTTAGCGATGTGAGTATATTAGGGATGAAGAGGGCGAGTGAAGTGTATATCTTGAACTTTCATCTGTAAAGCTTTTGCAGGAAGAATGGGTGGATCTGGCTTTAAGATGCCTGTTTTAGTACCTACAAAATGCAAAATAGTATGGAATGGCCTATTTTAAAGGGGAAAGCTGGTCTGGAATAATCCTGAACTTGACAAATGGAAAATGTGCATTTAGTTTAAGTTCTGACACTTGAGTTCTGTTGTGTGCGTGTGTTTAAAGCTTTGGGAAAAAATAGCGTAGAAGTCTGCAGTTACGGAATCCTCTAAGGCTGAGCATTTCCAGCTGCTTGGTCTCTGTTTCAGCTCAGCATGTGCATGTGAGCACATTTTTTGCATATGTGAAAAAAGGGAGCCCCTTGCACATCTGTCTCCAGGACATGCTTTGCATTCCCTGTTGCTTCTTCCTGTATTCAGAATTGGCTTCCAGCAAAGAGTTTCTTTCGATTGCTGGATGGGTTGAAAATTATGGGCTCCCCACTCCCCTGAAAAAATGGTGCTTTATACTTGACTTGTAATGGTTCACATTAGGAACGTATATTCCTGCTCTGGGCACATCAATACCATGTTATGAGTAAAAAGAAATTGAAGCAATCGGCTGTGCTGCACATCAGAGGGCTGTGAATTTGATGCCACCACACTCCACACACACACACACACACACACACACACACACACACACACACAATCTACTTTTTCTATGCATTAGGCGATTGAAGTATTGCAATGGAATGAAAAGGGTTTTTTGTGCATACGCTGTATCTTTTTTAAAAGAATGAAAATAATTAATATTGCCAATGTTGGTGGGGCTGAATTGACCTTTAATCTTTAATATGCTCTTTTAAGTGTTGAAGAGCACCATTGTTCATGGGTATTACATACTCTTACATGTTTTAGTCCTTTTTAAAAAAAACAAAAGCAAAAAAACAAACGCAAATTGTATGGTTTGGCCAGGTGATATTTTTTAGTTAATGTGTTAACTTCTAAAAGTTTACTTGATGTTTAAAAACTGTAAATGGTTTGGCATATTTTAACCTCTCTGAAGTACAGGCTTCACCTCCCTTCTGTAAGAGAGAGACAAAACACTGGGAGTTGGGGAATAGTCTGTTCTTAGGATAGATGTGGAAAACAGGGAGGATTGTGTATTGCTAAATAAGGCCTAGTCTCCTTCTCTGGGATATTCTTCTGTAAAGAAGGTGGGCAAATAGTTCTTCCAACTTTTTTGTGGCAATGTCAAGGATTAAAAAGTTTACTCATGAAAACTGCTTCTATTTTCTTTTCCTTTGTTGAGTTTCTATTTTGGCTTGGTTCCCTCCTTTCTTTTGCCATTAAAGCTCAAATTTTGGACTACTTCATGTGATATTGAACTGTGTGTGATGACATCTAATTTCCTTTCATACACACACACAGTTATGGCAGGGAGAGGAGTGGGGACAAGGGCTTCTGTGGTGGTGTACATTTTTTAATGCAGTTATATTCCAATTTTTTTCCTCCAGGGAGGTGTAGATGGTTCTCCCCCTCATTTAATCCCTGCAACACCAACACCCATGTGAGGTAGATTAGGCTGAGAAGCAATGACTGGCTCAAGGACACCCAGTGAGCATCTAGGCTGTGTGTCAGTTCGCCTCCCAGGTCCTAGTCCAACATTCTAACCATGATTCCACACAGGCATGTGTGACCACCTGGCCTCAGATGTAAAATGTTTTTAATAATAATAATGGAATGATACTGTGACTGTTGCTGGTACCCAGGGCAGCCCAGGTGCAGATACTGGCCCTGTTTGCTTTCCCCATCTGTGGGTGATCATTTTTTGAGGCCCTCTGTTGTGTGGCTCTGGACTTCAGCTCCAAGATCTAACCCAAACTGAGCTACTGGCTGCTGCAGGAGTTCTCAGGAAAGGTCCAATATCATAGTATCTAAAGGGATCCAAGGGTCATCTAGTCCAACCCCCTGCAATGGAGGAAATTCAGCTAAAGCTGAAATTCTTAAAAACCTCCAAGGAAGGGAAGTCCACAACTTCCCAAGGGAGACTGTTCCAGTGTCAAACAGCTCTTACTGTCGGAAAATTCTTCTGTGTGTTTAATCAGAATCGTCTTTCTTCCAACATGAAGCCATGGGTTCGAGTCCTACCCTCCAGAGCAAGAGAAAGCAAGCTTGTTCCCCCTTCCATGTGACAGCCCTTAAGATATTTGAAGATGGCTATCATATCTTCTCTCAGTCTATTTTCCAGGCTAAACTTACCCAGCTCCTTCAAGCGCTCCTTGTAAGGCTTGATATCCAGACCCTTGATCATCTTAGTTCCCCCTCCTCTGCACATGTTCCAGCTTGTCACCATCCTTCCTAAATTGCGGTGCTCAGAACAGGACACAATATTCCAGGTGTGGTCTGACCAAGGCAGAATAGAGTGGTACTATTACTTCCCTTGATCTGAATAGTGTTAGCTTTTTTTGCTGCTGCATCACACTGTTGACTCTTCAAACCACATCTTTTGGTAAAAAGCTAAAAAAGATGGATCTAGAAGCTACTTTTCTTTTCTGCGGTCCAGAATGCGTGTCGGAAGGGAGCAGGGAAAGACCTTTATTGACCAACTTAGTTCACTCATTCAAGTACCCGAGGCAAGCTGATGGGTGGCAACCCCACACTTTTTGCCTCCATTGTCTGAACCCCACTTCCCACCCCACTGTGGTCCTAATCTCGAGCCCCACTCTTTCCCATTCATATTTCCAAGTGACGCTGTCCCCCATGCTTCACATAGCTGCTAACCTTAATGTACAGTGCAGAAGCAAGACTAAACTGTTTGGAAAGGTCAAGAAGACAGTTTGCATATAGTTTAGTTACAGCACAGCCATGGAGTAAATGCCACTGAGTTCAGTTGGGCTAAGAACGTATAGGATTGCAACCTCAATCCTAATGAGTCAACGCCACTGAACTCAGTGGAAGGTAGACTGCATATGATTGGCACCAGTTAAGTTTTAGACCTACCTCTCCTACATTGGGACGCGGGTGGCGCTGTGGGTTAAACCACAGAGCCTAGGATTTGCCAATCAGAAGGTTGGCGGTTCGAATCACCGCGACAGGGTGAGCTCCTGTTTCTCAGTCCCTGCTCCTGCCAACCTAGCAGTTCAAAAGCACGTCAAAGTGCAAGTAGATAAATAGGTACCGCTCCGGCGGGAAGGTAAATGGCGTTTCCATGCGCTGCTCTGGTGTGCCAGAAGCGGCTTAGTCATGCTGGCCACAGGACCCGGAAACTGTAAGCTGGCTCCCTCGGCCAATAAAGCAAGATGAGCGCCACAACCCCAGAGTTGGTCACGACTGGACTTAATGGTCAGGGGTCCTTTACCTTACTCCTCCATTGCCTAATTTCAAATCCATTTGTTGAGCCATTTTCTAAGACACAATACCATTCCCTCTGTCCTCACTGCAACAGTGGAATGTCTTGTCCTTAACATAGGACTGCAACTGTAATAGACCCCTTGGTATCTCAAACAGTTGTGGGTTTTGTTTTGTTTTTGCAGAGCCATACAATATTCGTTTGTTAAAAAAGAAAAAGCCAAAGACTGCTTGTTGACTTCTGGATGTTACCCATTAATCATGAAGAAGAGAAATGTATGAAAATTCCAAGTTCAAAGGCACTGTAAATGTGGTTCATACTTGGTCCATAGCCATGGCTAAACGCCACTGCTCATATTTCTATAGAGACCACATGCATGATTAAAACGCACGCACACCAAAAATGCTCCACAACTGCTATCAATACTGATAAGATAGAGCAGATGGAAATGTAAACAGCAGGTGAAACCATAAATTAGTCTGGGCAAAATCAAGGCTAAGTATATTAGGAGGAGCCAGACTTAAGACTCCTTAAGCATAGCAAAAATGAAAAATTGCTCCATTTGATAGGGTGGGTTAGATTTTTCCCATTCCTCCCTGGGTATCTGCTTTGCAATAAATATTTGGAAGCCTTCCTCAGCTGTCTAAACCAGGTGCAACCAGAGAACTCCCCAAGATGTGATCCCTTCCATTCATGTATAGCAAAAGCCCTTTGAAGAAATGCAAGCAATTATACATTTCTTACCAGGTTACCATTGGGAAGCAATTAAAATCCTTAAGGGGCTATTAGGTATAATCAAACTAGCAGGCTTTTCTTTCATTCAGCCTTAAAATACACACTTCATTAGAATCAAAATTGCACAGCTGCTTGAAGCTGAAAAGTCTCTAGACTGCCCTGGTGGTGACAGAAATGCATTATTTAGTAATGGAAACAAAATGGTTGAAGAAGCAAATAGGTGTTTATCAGCAATAACTAGCTAGATTGGATGTTTAAAAAACAACACAGTACAAACAGAATATTCATCACATGCTAAAAACAGCTCCAGGGTGCAACTTATTAAAGCACTTGACAAACATGACCTGCTTTCTCAAGGAATACTGGGGACCTCAAAGCAACTTTTTGAGACAGCTGTTGCTGTGAGCAAAGCATACCTCAAATATCCTCAAAGACACACTTACTTCCTAGGTGCCCAAGAACCCTTGACAAATGTCTAAGGATGATTTGAAAAAACTAGACCACCAGACCAAGGACTGCAAAATCTGTATGGATGTTTAACTCAACAGGAAGTTGCACTTGCAATGTCCCTGGTGATTTATTTTTGGGATTGTGAGAATGTGTGCGCGGCAATGCGTTTTTGACAACACTAGTGCATAGCTTGGTTGTAGTTTACCCAGTAATAGCAGATTTATTCATGATTTACCACCCAGCATTTTGCCATCTATATATTTGCAAGGGGTAAAATACTCTGAAATGGAGATGGACGGATGTGCGTGCCAGGGAACTGCAGCCAGTTGGGATTTCCCCCACCCCCATTCTTAAGTTGCATCTCCACTTTTTATGATCTTTGCAACAATGAACACCAGTGTGTATGGGGGGAAATGGGTGTCGGAAGAAAGCAGGGGACAACCTTTGGAACTGTGTTTATTGCTGCAGTGAGAACAGGCATATATGAGGCAAGCATACTGGCCCTGGCCACTGTGAATTGCCCTAACAGTAGTTAGCTAGGTTTGATGAGCTTCTAGTTCCTTGCAGCTGGTATTCTTTGAATAATGTGCAATGAGAGGGTGTGTTTTACCAAAGTGTGCACTTATCTCTCCAAAGCTGCCAGGACTTTCCCCAGATGATACTATTAGTGTACTTACTGTATGTTGCATCACATGCAAAGAAAATCCTCCTACCCCAAGTGGCAGAGCCTTCTGCAGGATTTAGGAAAGAAGCATTTCTTTTATAATGCAGTCCTTAAGAATCGCCAGAACTACCATCGCTAATGAGACTCTTGACAATCCTGTCTCACATCTAATGTAGTTTTACACACAAATGCAGTAAAATAAAAAACCTAGCAAAGGTGCTGTGCATTTTGTTTTGTGCTCATGTAGCTAACCATTTACTTCTTGGTGGGTGTGTTTCTTCTGTTAACACAGTTCTAACTGGTACCCACTGCCACTTCCCTGTCGAAGCCACAATCAAACTTCAGTAAGGAATTGTGCGATTTCCTCCAGCTGTGACTAGAATTTGGTTGATCTGTTTCAAAGTATTATGTCCAAAACAGCATGCCTCTTTTCAATGCAAGCCTGACCATTTGCTTCCTGGTATAGTGTGGGAATAGACAGTGCTTCCATATTCATCACAGCAACTTTAAGAAAGCCTGTCTTCTTTATAAGAAGTACCAGTCAGGTAGTCTTGCTAAGCTCTCAATAAGCCAACAAAAAACTAACAGTCATTAGATGCAGCTCAGTGAGAGGTGGCAATGCAATAGGGTATAACTTAACACACAATCTATTCCAACATTTAGAGTCAAGGCTGCCCAAGCACATTCTCCACGTTGTACGTGCAATGCAGCTTCCGTTCCGTCTCAAAAGGAACATGGGTCTTTATTGCTTCCAATTGCACAAACCTACAACCTTCAGTCTCAGTTTTGATACCCATATTTGGAGGAGTTACTGAACTGAAGTTTGACACATCCGGTGAGAGGCCAAGGAATCAAAATTCGGGTGAGAATTAGTGGTGCCGGTGTCTGAAACAGGCCCATAGTTTTTATCCTTGTAACCACTGCAGCTCTTCAGGGAATCACTCTGTGAATTTGGGTACTCTCCCCAAAGATCAAGGTCTGCTCTGATACTGGTGGACTCAACTGAGCTTTCTTGAAGAGTTAGGTCCACTGGCTGCTCATCTGCAATGGTCAACCCCATATTATTATGGATAACATTTGGCTCAGATAAAGCATCTGCACATTGATTCACATGCTCTGCTAAAACCAGAGGCTGCTGATCATCCCCTTCCTCAGAAATAACAAAAACAGGTTTGGGTTTATCCATTTCCAATGAGAGCTCCTTGGATTTTGAGCCATTGACTATGTTGCTTGTGAACTGGATGGGCCCTTGAAGGAGGTCTTCGGTTCCCTTGCCTGGACTGCTGACAGGAGATCTTGCGCCAACGTGCTTTGCATGATCAGACAGCCTTGGTTGGTTACAGTCGGGAGAACTTGTTAAAAACCCAAAGTAAGGGTTTCTGAAACGGGATCTTTTCAAGTTGCAGCTGTTGCTTAGCTTGCGTTGTTTCTGTGCCGAATACGTCAGTGGGTAAGATGCAGCGCTGGCCGATGAGTCCAAGTAAGCCGGTTCGGAGATGCCGTCTATTTCTGCAGCTGAAGTTACTTTCCGAGTAGCTGCAGTCTGGTCTTTCGTGGATGCAGAAAAGCCCTGGCAGGAGCAATCATAACGTCAACTCTGATAATCAGATCTGAGGGAACTACAAGTGAATATTTCTTAAGAAGTCGTTAAAAAAAAGGAGCAAGAGGTCATTTTGCTCTATTTCTTCACTGTCATTTCCTTCTCTGCCTTGTGCATGATTGCCTTTCCCACGACTTAAAGGTCAAAGCAAAAAAGGGGGGAGACACGCATGCACATGTGGGGCAGGAGAGTTCTGAAGGTAAGAAAACTCCTGTTAATATTTCACAAGGTCTCCACCATTCTTTTCTTTTCTTTCTATTACAGAATCAAAGTCAGGAATGGGGAACCTCTGGCCCACAAGTTGTTACTGGACTATAACTCCCATCAATCCTGACCATTGGCTATGCAGGGGTTGCTATAAGTGTCACTATAAGTGTCATAAGTACTGGTTAGCTGGGCAGGGATTGGTTGCCCTACAGAGTTCTCAAGTGAGGCTTTGCTGTTGGTGCCTATCAGCTCTTGGGTGTTGACAGCAAGCCACGTTTGCCAAGGAACAATTGGGAGCGAACTTTTAAGGCTCCTGTGAAGGCTTCCTTTAGGGACGCGGGTGGCACTGTGGGTTAAACCACAGAGCCTAGGACTTGCCAATCAGAAGGTCAATGGTTCGAATCCCCGCGACGGGGTGAGCTCCCGTTGCTCGGCCCCTGCTCCTGCCAACCTAGCAGTGCGAAAGCACATCAAAGTGCAAGTAGATAAATAGGTACCGCTCCGGCGGGAAGGTAAACGGCGTTTCCGTGCACTGCTCTGGTTCATCAGAAGCGGCTTAGTCATGCTAGCCACATGACCCGGAAGCTGTACGCCGGCTCCCTCAGCCAATAAAGCGAGATGAGCGCTGCAACCCCAGAGTCGGCCACAACTGGACCTAATGGTCAGGGGTCCCTTTACCTTTAAAGGCTTCCTTTGCAGCTCTGCCTTTACCTGATGCCATAGATGGTATTACATGTGTGACAGATGGGCATGGCTTTGTGAAAATGACCCCATGGGCCACCCACACTGTGTCTTACTTGACTTGCAGGTGCTAGATTCTTATTAGCATGCAAGCATGACACTACTAGTAGGGGAAACAGGCTAGACCTGAAGCCACTGGATCAAACTTTGACAGCAGATCTGCAGGACACATTCATCTTGCATCTCCAGGGCTTTCTCCAAATACTTACACTGCTGTTAACCAATTTGGTGAAAGGGCTGTTCGTAGCCCAGCTGCACCACTTTTTCTGTAGCTGAGGCAATGGAGCTAGTAAGTCATGAAAAGTACGAGCACGCCATGTTCGCTGACTTGGGCAATGGCTCTCTGTCTGTGCCACCCCTATATTTGTAGCACTGGTGCCAGATTCCGCTGGACCTGCTGTCAGCCAGTCAGAAACTGAGCCTGGACTTGTGATGCTTCTCTTCAGTTTTCTGTCCTAAATGAAAAAAAACAGATAAATCAAAACGAAAATACTGCATGAGATACCTTTATCCAGTTGGCCCGTGAATTTTCTTCTAAAATCCATACTTGAAGCTCTGACCCAATTAAAATCCCATAGCTCAGTCGGGTAGAGCACGAGACTCTTAAACTCAGGGTTTGGGGTTCAAGCCCCACGTTGGGCCAAAGATTCCTGCATTGCAGGGGGTTGGACTTGATGACCTTCATAGTCCTTCCAACTCTACAATTCTGTGACTTTTACTTGATTAATCAATAGATTAAATTCACAGTATTTTGCAAATGAATGAAGGCAATTGTTCTGACTCAAAAACATATACTTCTTTTCTGGATCAGTTTTCCCCAGTGTAGTGCCTTCCAGATGTTGGGAAACGGTCCCCATACTCCCTGAACACTGACCATACTGCCTGTGCCCTAGCTGTACCACTGACTCCTCAGACTGGTAACTCCACTCCCAAGTTCACAGGCACGGTCTCTCTAGTTACCTGCTCCTGTAAATACCATAGAACCAGGGTCCTTCTACATGCCAAGCACATGTACCTTCAGTCCTAAAATAGTGCTTGCAGGTTAAAAATTGCAGTATACACATACACAAGCCCCATCTACACTATGCATTTTAATAAGTATTATACCATTTCAAACAGTCATGGCTTTCTCTGAAGTATCCTGGGGAACTGTACATTGCTAAGGGTGTTGAGAGTTGTTAGGAGACCACTATTCCCTTCAGGGACCTACATCTCAAAAATGGTTCCAGTACTGATTCTTGCAGTAACGATGGTCTTAATCACTAATACTTGTGAATTGCTTAAAAAAGGAAAGAAAGCTGAAAATACATCAAATGGCTTGGACATATCCCTGAATAGTATTAACACCTTATAATGCCATGAGAATTAATCTGGAATCGCCAGCTTGGCTCCCCCTATGTCCCAGAAGTGAAACACCACTGGAATAATCTCTAGAAGACAGAATCAGTTTTAACATGGATTTCAAAACTCATTTCCTGGACAGACACACTCTTGACTCTCAACAGTGGTGGATTAGCTTTCTTGCTGGAAGCATAAACTCCCAACTGCTCCTGTTTAGGGTCTCAAGCTTTATAGAGGACATTCCTCTGTGTGTAGAGATGTCAGAGGACAGGCTTCTGTGCGAAAGTCCTCTGTTTGAAGGGCTGTCTAGTCTAAGTCCAGTTTGAAGATCAATAACCATAACAAATGAGAGCAGGAGGGGATCTGAAGTTCCCACCAACAATTAGCTCCTAGATATGAGGCTGACCAAAGGTTATGCAAATATTTTGTCCCCCTTTTTTTGGCAACCCATTAAGCGGCCAAGAATGGGTTGTATCCAATGCTAGTCCTACTCAGAACAGACACATTAAAATTGATGGACATTGCTAACTTGGGTTCAATAATCTCAACGGGATTATTGAGCTAGAGACAGCTCTTATTTCCTGTTCTTTAGAAATGGTAAATCATGGACAGCTGTAAAAATAGATGACTGACCTCTATAAAGAAAGACATCCTATGCTCCATTGGTGAGCCCCTTCCTCTGTTAGTGGATACTGCTGGGGGGGGGTTACCTGGTATAGACAACAGCATCAGAGAGCAGCAGTGCCCAAGCAATACCATGGGGCTGCCCTAACCACCATTTTTCACTGGAGGCATTGTGGGAAATTAAAATGGCGGCTTGATCCAGCTGCCACTGAATGTTACGCAGAATGGTGGTATGAAAACACAACCCCAAAAAATGTAACAGAAGGCAGCTGGGTGCTGACTCTGGCTATGAGTACAGTGGAATTACAAGCATGTCCCTATTTTCATCCATGAAGCGTTGGGCTCCTACCATGATCACAGCTCAGACTCACACTCCCTAGGAATCCTGGAGCCACTGTTGACCAACAGTTGCTTCTCAGTAAAAGGATTTAGATAATCTCCCCCCCCCCCAAATCCGCTTACGGGTTCACATTGTCTAGACAGGCATTTCAAGCGAGGGTGATCCTGGGATCTTTTTTTACTGTCAAGGTTCAAAATTTCACACCCCCATAAACACAGGCGTAACACCCAGAAAAGAAAAGAACGACGGCAACCAAGTGGAAAACAAGTACTTATTTGCTAAGTTCTGACTTGATTTAGGATAAGAAGCATGTTCCTATCCTAGGCAGTAGACTATAGTCACAATTCTACCACCAGGGAATTTGGAGAATTTATTTCAGTATTTTCCTGTATGATGAAAAGCTCACAGAATTTCATTGAAATCTGTGTCTTTTCTCTTGGTCAATGTATTTGTGCAGACATTGCCCGCCAGATGTTTTGTACTACAACCCACATCAATCCTAGCCAGCAAGGCTAATGATCAGGAATAATGGGAATTGTAGTCTACAACATCTGGAGGGCACCAAGATGGCTACACCTATAGTGTGTGTGTGTTGTGTGTGTAGGTAGCTAGCACAGGTTTAAAATACGTGCTGCCTTTTGTTAGAACAAAATAATTTAATGGTGGCTAACCCTGTGGCCCCAAAAATGTTGCTGGAGTCCCATATCCCATCAGTATGGCAAATAAGTAGGAATGATGGTAGTTGTAGTCTAACAAAATTTGAAGGTTGCAAGTTGTAGCTAACCATTGTTAAGTGGGTCCCAGCTTGCATTTTGAGGTTATAGGTGTGTCCTGGCTTTTGAAACATCTGAGAACTACTAGCTGAACATGCACATGTGAATCAAACCTTGAGACAACTGGAAGGGGAAAACATGCTTAAAAACACAGCCCAAGATCTCATTCACTGAAAATGTCTCACTGAAAACACACCAAGGGTTTCTCTACCTGTATTCTGTAGGAGGTGAAACTTAAGCCACCAGCTCCAGGGCTGGCTGAAATAATAAACACCTCGTCGCTTCCAGACTCGGTGGTCACTGCTGACACTGAAGAAGGTATATCCTGGTCTGTTTGCCGAGGAGAGCACTCCATGCTGCCATCGTAGGAAGTGACTAAAGAAAACACAAATATGTGTTGTTTTTTATAGTTTAATACCATCAGGGTGTTGCTGGTTTTGCAGCAGTACTGCTCTGTACAGAGTACCGTGGCAAACCTTATACATTTGCCTGCTTACCTGCTCCATTTCCGTCAACAGAGTGGTTGTTGTTTTCATTCTCTTGACTCGGCATCACTAGCTGCAGCTCATTGATATCAACAGCGGCATTCTGGATCCCATTCTACAACTCAAAACATTCCCAAGTCAACATCTGAGACATCTGCATTGGCTCCTAGTACGTTTCCGAGCAGAATTCAAAGTGTTGGTGCTGACCTTTAAAGCCCTAAACGCCTTGGTCCTGTATACCTGAAGGAGCGTCTCCACCCCCATCATTCAGCCGGACACTGAGATCCAGCGCCGAGGGCCTTCTAGCGGTTCCCTCATTGTGAGAAGTAAGGTTACAGGGAACCAAGCAGATGGCCTTCTTGGTAGTGGAACCCACCCTGTGGAACACCCTCCCTTCAGATGTGAAGGAAATAAGTACCGTATTTTTTGCTCTATAAGACTCACTTTTTCCCTCCTAAAAAGGAAGGGGAAATGTGTGTGCATCTTATGGAGCGAATGCAGGCTGCGCTGCTATTCCAGAAGCCAGAACAGCAAGAGGGATCGCTGCTTTCACTGCGCAGTGATCCCTCTTGCTGTTCTGGCTTCTGAGATTCAGAATATTTTTTTTCTTGTTTTCCTCCTCCAAAAACTAGGTGCTTCTTGTGGTCCGGTGCGTCTTATAGAGCGAAAAATACGGTAGCTATCCTATCTTTAAAAGACATCTGAAGGCAGCCCTGTTCAGGGAAGTTTTTAATATTTAATGCTGTCTTGTTTTTAATACTTGATTGGGAGCCGCCCAGAGTGGCTGGGGAAACTCAGCCAGATGGGCGGGGTATAAATGATAAATTAATTGTTGTTGTTGTTGTTGTTGTTGTTGTTGTTGTTGTTGTTATCTTCAGGGAGACAACAACAAGAATCAAAGAGAGGAAAAAACCAAGAACCTGCACAAACCAGCAAGACCACAAACTATTAGCACTAACCTCTTGGTCACTGCGTGCATCCAAAGAGCTCCTTTTGGGACACAATTTCTTCCTGAATGGGTGGGGTGGGGGGAGCAGGGGAGGGAGGGGGAAAGAGGCAAGAGGAAACGTCACATTTATGCACATTTCAGCAGCCCTTGCAGCTGGAAGTTCAGCATCATCTACTAGACCAGGAGATGGGGACCTTTGACACACGGGTTCTCTATCTGGCCTTAGAACTCTCCCCAGGCCACAACCCACCACAGGCTCTGCTTTTCGCTGGACTGGAATACGACCTTGAACTCTGATAATGTTTCTTATTTATATGGGTGGAGCATAGAGAGAGGTGTATGTTTGTAGAAGCTAGCCTACTGTACATGGATTGCTCAACCAACTTGGCTCTCAGAAGACTGCTCGTACAGGAATGTGGCCCTCGGGCTTGAAAAAGGTCCTGCACCTCTTTCTAGGAAGAAAGACAGCCAAAAATTCAGGCTACCCACAGTGGTGTTCCATTTTTAAAGCAGGAAAAATTGCACATTACATTCCCAGAAGTAAAGTACAATGCCCAAATACAGCAACGAATTAATATGTCATGAATAAATATCTGAAAGACCTGGCTCCTTCCCTAGAAACGTTATTGGGTGCTAAGATCAGCAGAGGGTGCTTTCTTGGTAGTTCCTCCAACCTCAGAGGCGCAGAGAGTGGCAGCCCAGGAGAAGGCCTTCTTGGTGGCAGCCCCTAAGCTGTGGAACTCCCTCCCCACAGGGGAGGGAGCTTCATCTGGCAGCTTCATTGTACAGCTTCCGGAGAATGCTGAAGATGCATCTCTTTACCCTGGCTTTCAACACGTGTCTATTTTTCAGAATACACCTTATTTTTGTAATGGTAACTTGTTTTAAATAGTTTTTAATATTGTGTTTTAATGTTGTAACTCACCCTGGGATCTTAGGGTGAAGGGTGGGTGATTAATAATAATAATAATACACAGGCAAACAGATATGCTTTAACCTTGCATCAAAAATGTCAGCACTTGGTGTACTTCTGGGGTAAGGATTTCAGTAATGGTGGTACTATAACAGAAGATCCTGTGCCACCCCCTGCTGTGTTTCCCTTGGTGATGGGATTATGAGAAGGGCCTTTCACACTGATCTAAGGACCTGGGCTGGCTGACACAATGAGATTTGTTAATTTAGATACCCGTGCTCCAAGTCATTTTACCTGTTTTTATTTAACAGAACTTATGTACCACTTAAATATCAAAACCTCCAAGCAAATTTAGATACAACATACATTAAAATTACTGATAAAAACCAGCATTAAAAACAAGTTAGGCTAAAATTTTCAGATTAAAATTAACATTAATAAAAAATATATCTATATAGACACACACACACACACACACACACACAATGAAATAAAAATACATTTTGAAATGAATGTTGTATTCATACGTCTGGATATGCTTGCTTAAATAATAATAATAATAATAATAATAATAATAATAATAATAATAATTTTTAGCAAGCGCTGAGGGTAGTACAGTGAAGGAACCTGCTTAATATCAAGGGGCAGGGAGTTCCAAAGTTTAGGTGCTGTCACACTGAAGGGTCAATTCCTAGCAAGGATGGAACAGTGTTAGGTGACATTGGTAAAAGTGCCAGCTTTGATTTATAGGTCAACACCAGCACATAAAATTCAGCCTGGAAATGAACAGGCAGCTAATGAAGATCTTTCCGAGTCAGTATTAGGGGATTCCTAGTACCAGCTTAAGGGACGCGGGTGGCACTGTGGGTTAAACCACAAAGCCTAGGACTTGCCAATCAGAAGGTCAGCAGTTCGAATCCCCGCGACAGGGTGAGCTCCCGTTGCTCAGTCCCTGCTCCTGCCCACCTAGCAGTTCAAAAGCATTTCAAAGTGCAAGTATATAAATAGGTACCGCTACAGCAGGAAGGTAAATGGCGTTTCTGTGTGCTGCTCTGGTTCGCCAGAAGCAGTTTAGTCATGCTGGCCACATGACCCGGAAGCTGTACGCCGGCTCCCTCTGCCAATAAAGCGAGATGAGCGCTGCAACCCCAGAGTCGGTCACAACTGGACCTAATGGTCAGGGGTCCCTTTACCTTCTTTAGTACCTGCTTCAGTCAACATTCTCACAGCTGAATTCTGCACTGTTTGTAGCATCTGGACATATTATAGTTATCAGTGAGAAGTAGTGGTAGTAGAAGTGCTTTTTTTCTGGGGGGAGAGGCGCATACCCCTAAAAATTTGGTGAATCTAAATTTGGCCTCATTGAGGGGCAGTATTTCAATATGAGTAGGAAAATGAGAGTACCCCTAAACATTTTAGGGGGGGTGGAGCACTGAGTAGTAGTAGTTGTCTTACTCATGGAAATAACTATGCACACAAACACACACTCATTTATTTATTCGATTGATATCCCATCCTTCCTCCCAAAGGAGCCCAAAGCAGCAAACACATGAACAGTGCAATAGCAAAAGCATGCTTAAAACATTACCTCAGACAGGGCTGCCAGGTTCAGCCATTAAAACAGGAATGTTTTAAAATTCCTTCTGAAAGTAATGAGGGGCAGGTAAGCTTCCCACCAGGGAGGGCATTCCACAAATGGGGAGCCACCACTGAGAAGGCCCCGTCACAGGTTAATGGCAACCATGAATCCACCCCCCCCCCCAGTGGTGGCAGCACCAACAAGGCCTCACTTGCTGATCGTAGGGTCCAAGATGGTTGACAATGGTGAAAGGGACTCTTTTTGGTACTTGAGTCCCAAATACACACACACACACACACACGTTCTGGGTACAGGGATACACAAGTTGTCGGTCACCAAAGATATAGACAGTCATTGGCTCTTAACTGGTCAAGTGAGCTCCACAACCCCACAGAGTGAGGCCGGCTTGGGCTCTAAGGAATACAGCCTTACCGCGCTCCTCTTTTTTGGGTTAAGTTTAAAAACAGAGGAGGGGTGGCAGCCTTCGGGGTTGCCTGCAAGGAGCCGAGAGGGAATAACAAGCTCATTCTCTTCTGGCAGGGCGGCGGGTAGCACAGTGGTTGCCGTCAGAAACGGCTCCTTGGCAGGTCAGAGCTGCAACAGAGCTTGGTTTCTGTTGCAAGGCCTCTTCATACTTCACAGCCACAGAGTGGGGAGGGGACACCCCCAAACCCTTAGGACTCTGCAGGGCACGGTTCAAATTAAATAAGGTGGACGAGCCTCTTGTTCTTGGGGGCTTGGGAAAGAAGAGGGGTGAAAAACAGCCTCGCTGCTAACCCAGGCCTGGCCTCATGGCCAAAAGTAATTAGAATTATTGGCCAACCAACAACTGAGGCTTTCATTCTTTTCCCCAACCACTAAACAAAGACAACAGTGTGGCAAAATCTTGGAGTTTCCCAGAGAGCTGAAGGGAATGAGTGTCTACAGCAGACACACACAGATACACACACACACACTCAATTAGAATAGTGCCAGGGTGCTAGATTTGGCCTGCGCCTTTCGGGCTGCCTGCAGAGGTGGGGAGCTGCTACTTGTAGCCAGCAACCGGCAGATTAAAAACAGTAATAATAGGGATGGTAACGATAAAAAAGAATAGGAGAGATGAGGCGAGGGGTAGCCAAGTTCTGGTTCTCCCAAGGACAGGCCACGGTGAGGAGAAGAAGAAAGCAGGGCACGTTCAGAAAACAGGTTATTCGCTTCTTTTGTGCACGCTTTTACTCCAGAAACGGTCGTCAGCTAATTTGGGATGTTGAGCTAGAGAAGAGCCGAGGTTGAACGCTGCGGGCCTAGAGTCAGTTTTCAGTAACAGAGACTAATAATTAGTGTTTATGTTACAGCACTTTCCCCTCCGTGCTCAGACACCCTACAGCAGTGGTCTGGGGCTTGCCGAGTGTTTACTTTGGGGGTTTTTTTCCAGGTCCAGCCCAAGACATTTGGCTACCTGAGGCAAAAAAAGCAAAATGGCACCTTCCCAATTCCATATACAGTGGTACCTCATGTTAAGTACTTAATTCGTTCCGGAGGTCTGTTCTTAACCTGAAACTGTTCTTAACCTGAAGCACTACTTTAGCTAATGGGGCCTCCTGCTGCCACCGTGCCGCTGGAGCACGACTTCTGTTCTCATCCTGAAGCAAAGTTCTTAACCCGAGGTACTATTTCTGGGTTAGTGGAGTCTGTAACCTGAAGCGTATGTAACCTGAAGCGTATGTAACCCAAGGTACCACTGTACAGTGGACCCTCAGGTTATGTTACCTTTGGGTAACGTAACTTTCAGGCTGCGAACGCAGCAAACTCGAAGTGTATACTTCCGGGGTTCGCCATGTACGCATGCGCAAAAGCATTTTGCACACCTCGCACATGCGCAGAAGCACTCTATCGCACTGTGTGCGTGCGCAGAAGCAGCGCCTCTTCTTACGAAATTTTCAGGGTGCACATGGACTCCCAGAGCGAATTAAATTCATATCCAGAGGGTCCACTGTACAGTCGTACCTTGGTTCTCAAGCAGAATGCGTTCGACACCTAGAACCGTTCAAAAACCAAGGTGCGGCTTCTGATTGGCTGCAGGAGCGTCCTGCAGCCAATCGGAAGCCACGGAAGCCGCGATGGATGTTCGGTTTCCAAAAATCGTTTGAAAACTGGAACACTCACTTCCAGGTTTCGATCGTTCAGGAGCTGATTTGTTCTGGAGTCAAGGCATTTGAGAGCCAAGGCACAACTGTATAAAAGATGGCCCAAACTGTAGCCATCTCTTTTTTTTTTTTTCAACACCAGCCATGGGACAGGGTCCTCCACCGCACCTCAGAGAGCATGCTAGTTTAGGGGTTGCTGAGCAAGCCACATGGCTCACATGGTTCTGCCTGCTTCTCCATTCCTTGGCATTTGCCTCCTGAAGTGGCTAATTCACTTTACCAGCCTTGTACTTTTATTAGAAGAGATTCACCAACTGGAGCCTGGTGCAAAGGTTGGATCCAGATTAAGATAGCCAGCGTGGCATCGTGGTTACAGTATTGGACTAGGACCTGGGAAACCAGGGTTCGAATCCCGACTTGACCATGGAGCTCACTGGAAGACCTTGCGCCAGTCACTTGCTCTCAGCCTAACCAATCTCAGAGGGTTTTTGTGAGGATAAAATGGTGAGGGAGAGTAGTATGTATGCCACCTTGAGCTCCTTAGATAAAAGGTAGAATAAAAATGTAGGAAGAATAAATAAATGATCTATGACATCTGTGACTGATATACGGCAAAAATCACTTGGTTGTAAATTATTCCGTCTTTGCAGGCTGTGCAACCAGACACAAAGATGACATTTGGAGCTGTCCCTCAATGAAGGAAAGACTAAATTAATCGTATGAATTTCAGTCAATTTATTAAATCAATAAAATCTGCACAAATTTGCCTACAAGGAAAGAAAAGGGTCTACAGGGGAAAAAAGAGTATACTTTTTTTGTTTTTAGACAATAGGCATAGTTCACTATGCATCGTCTCTGAAGAGGTATTCTCTCTTTAACGTATCTTCAAAGATAGTACGTGCAGGTGGTTTTTGTTTTATATAAGCACTTGTTTTTTTAATTAAGAAGAACTCTACTGCCCCATTAGTCTGGGGTACCTTTTAAAGCAATTAAAATGTTTTTAATTTATTAATTTAACGAAGCAATCAGACATGGCTTAGTAATATTCTTATCGGCTGGCATCCCTTCATTGGAAGGCATCCCTCAGCTGAGAGCGGTAATTCTTAAATGAAATTTAAGGGTAGGGATCGACGAATCTCTCAGTTTCAGTTCTCTGTTTCTCATTTTTCCAATCTTAAATTCAGTTCTCCACATTTCTGCAGCAATTTGCATTTTTAAAACATCTTAAGAAAAAAAATTGTCAGCTTGTTAGTGCAAATGTATCCTAATGACCACATTTTTGTATCCATGCTGAGTAATATACACGTTTAGAAGCAATTTCCCCAAATATAGTGAACTTTGTATGTTATTACCATTATAATACATGTATTTTATGCACACTTTCCCCTAATATACAGTGGAACCTCGGGTTACGTACCATCCTCCTTATGAACGCTTCGGGTAACGAGCTCTGCTAACCCAGAAGTAGATGCTCCTGGTAGTGAACTTTGCCCCGGGATGTGAGCGGAAGTCGCGCGCCGGCGGCCCAGTGGCAGTGGGAGGCCCCATTAGTGAAAGCGCGCCTCAGGTTAAGAATGGTTTCAGGTTAAGAACGGACCTCTGGAACAAATTAAGTACTTAACCTGAGGTACCACTGTATATGCGATTTTTGGTACACATTATTACCTAGCTGGAGAACTGCATCACAAAATTCAGAGCAAATGCAAATTTGCAAAAATGCAAATTTATGATGGCTGTGCTTTTGTTCAGATATTATTTCAGAAAGTGCAAATGCAGCAGGTAAGTCTTGAAATGTGAACTGAATTTAACTTCTTCCCCATCCCTAGTTAAGGATTCAAAAATTAGTCAACAAGGGCAGCACCTACCTGCAAGCTATACAGAGTGAGGACAAAAGAACAAGTGCAAAGAAGATAATCCCTGCTATTATCATCAGCATCATAATATTTTCTATCTCCTCGTTTGAGTCACTCACGGCAACCAGTTCTGTATCATTCTTGTACTCAAAGAGCATCGCAAAGCCTCGCCCACGATCCGTGGTCGTGATCAGCTCCACAATGACTTCCACCATTTTCAGAGAAGACCCAAAAGTCATGTTCTTGTTCAGCGGCGAATTTGTTCCGCAGAAGCGAGAAGAGAAGGCAGTGAGGTCAGAGACGTACAAGACATCATGGGGACAAACATCAATTGAGGAGGGTGGTGTGGAGGAAGCATCTGTTGGCAAGGCCACCGTTGAAATGGCCATGTCCTCTCCAAAAGTCACATTTCCTAAATGTTGTTTAGGGCCTTCTGAATCCTCGCTTCCTCCCCTGGCAGCAAGGTGAGCAAACAGTATCTTGTCTTTCGGGTTTTGATTCCCTTGTACTCCACCAAAAATGTGTCCTGGCAAAGTGGCACTGGTAGCTCCCATTAACGGCGGCTCACTAGGCTGAGTAACTGCTAACTCTTTGGGTTCTTGCGTTTGCCTGAATTGCTTAGACTCCTGTTTTTGAGAGGTAGCCTCTGGAAATCTATCATCATGAAGATTATAAAAATCCTTTGAGTGAGACTCTTCGAAAATTATACCCTTAGTAGGAAAGGTGGTGGGGAAGTCTGCATTTTCCTCAGTGAGGGGAAGCTCCTTGTTTGTGTTTTTTGGAAGAGAAAGGAAACCACCCCAGACATGTGGATTTTCGCTGATGCTTTCAAACACATCGAAGTCAAAAATTTCCAACATGAGGTATGTTCCAGCAGGGATAAAAAACTGCCAAATACAGTGCATTCCCGATGAGTAGTTGTTTGGGAAACCAGGTGATAAAATAAGACCTCTTTCCAACAAGTTGAACTGTGCGCCGCAAGAATAGTATACCTGAAATTAAAAGGGAGATTACTTCTTAGTTGCTTTGAATAAAAAAAGTATCAACACTCTATCACTGGCATTTCTTCCCACCCCTTTGCAAACTGCATCTAGCTGCCTGCCTGTGCAATGAAGAATATTTGTAAGGAATATGCCTCTGATTGCCATCGCAGGGAACTGCAAGCGTGAGGGTGCTGCTGCACTCAGGCCCTGCACTCAGGCATCCCATAAACATGTGGTTGGCCACTGTGAGAACAGGGCACTGAACTAAGATGGGCTTTAACTGGCACCATTAGGCAGAGTAAGGCTTGTTAGACTGTGAAGTGGCTGCTCCTGATAAATATATGCCCAGTGGTGGATTTGTCATTGAAATTCTACTCAGTATTGATCCAGAGCAGATTCCAATGTACAGTCGTACCTTGGATCTCAAACGCCTTAGCTCCTGAACAAATTGGCTCCCAAACAATCAAAACCCGGAAGTGGGTATTCCAGTTTTCAAACGATTTTTGGAAGCTGAACGTCCGACGGGGCTTCCACAGCTTCCTGCAGCCAATCAGAAGCCGTGCTCTGGTTTTCAAATGTTTCGGAAGTGAAATGGACTTCTGGAATGGATTGCGTTTAACTTCTGAGGTACGGCTGTATAGTTAGCAGAGTAAAAACTTAAACACGTTGCAGGATTCCCCAAAAAATAGATCAGACGCAATTGCATTTCATCCAGCAGAGTTTTACTGCTACTGAAGGCAAATGCGTATAAATGGTCACAAATCCAATACATTCAGGATTGGCACTGTCCATAAGAAATCCAGTTGCAGCAGACTTAACATAAACTTACAATAACTTACAATAAGACTAAACCTTAATGCTAAGCATATAATGTACAGAACACCACACCAGAAGGAAGAGCGACAGAAAGAGTGAAACTCAGGCTTCTTCTGGCCTTATTATTATAGTCTGCATGATCTTGAAAGAAAGAGATAAAAGAACCAGTTTAAACCAGCTGTACTCAGCTTATCTGAAGGAATAACCCAAACATCACAACCCTTCTGCTTGTTTCTTTCACACAGAGAAACTCCCAGAACCCTCTTGAATTAAGTAGAATAGGAAAGATCTCTACACATCAGATCGATACTCTCTGCACTAAGAAATGCAAAATGACAGGATTATAGGATTTCCCCCTATGGATCAACACACCACCTTTTGCCTTGCGTGGGATTCCACTGTATTGTGAATGGCCTAGATATGTTACTTGTTGCCTCGCTCTCATTGGAGGCGGCTGCCATGTCCATAGTTTTCTTGATTAAAGGTATAATCAAGCTGGTATGTTTGTTGGGAATGTTTTCGTGTGGAGGAGCGTGCCTTAATTCTGAAGGAAGTAGGACGTGTTGACCTTCAGGTCCACGGTGATGCATGGATCCAGGGGAAATAAATCAATTCAGAAAACATCAATGCAATCCCTGCATTAACTTGAGGGATATAAATCCTGCCGCCTCCCTGCTGCCTTGAAAAGAGGAAAGTTATAAATTAATAAGGCAGTCGCTTTTACGCAGGCACCATTCATTCCCTGGCATTAATTGGGGAGGAAAGGGGATTTATTTTAAAAACAAAACTAAAAAGGATTAAGTCGTTTTTAGTCTGTTTAAACACAAAAAGGATCTTGGCAGGACAACAGACAAATCTTAGAGTCTGTGTATAGGCACAGATGTCAAAATATTCTAGATTCCTTCTCACTAACAGGCCCTCTTTGGCTCACACTGAAATTAAAGGCTTTGAAATGCACCATAAATTAGTTTTTAAAGTCTCTCTTCCTCCCACTCCACTTTTCTCCAGTGGAAAACTTGTAAAATGAGAGATGTAGGTTTAAATTTTAATTTTTTTCTCACATTCCTAGAATCTAAGACAGGGTGGGGAACTTGATCTGGTTAGTGGGCCAGATACTTATCTCTCCTACCCTGGGGTTGGGGTGGGGAGGACAGAATAGGCTCACCTGCCACCACAATAACATCAGGTGATGATCATAGGAACTTCAAAGCACCACATAGGGCTTACATTGACTAGCGGAATTGAAATCACCACCTATCAGCTGATAGGTGGTGACTTCAAGCCTGATTCCAGCAGCGATCAGCTGTTTTATCAAGTTCCTTATGGGACAGTCATGTACTTGAACCACTTGCATCTCTAACCACCGTGCACCTGATGTCTTGTGTGATGCCAGTTGCAGGGCAGGTGGATATGAATTGAGGAAATGGGCCAAACTGGGATCTATGTCGGGCCAAATTTGGCCTGTGGGGTGGAGGCCCCCCACCCATATCTGGAAGGCAGGCTGTTTGGCTTTATTTGAGAAGGAATACTTTTAACTGCTGATATGAAAGGCTGCAAGGGGTGATGGAACAAAAGGAAGCGGGGAGGAAACCAGCCAAACCCAACAATCTGCTCTGTTCACAAAAAGTATATCTGAAAAGGTCACCTCAGCAGTCAATGATTTATTCATTATAGCCAGAAAGGCTGAGCAGACTCATGAATGTATTCCATCAACAAGACAGAGGAGGAGGAAATGCAAGGAAGATCAAAAGACTGCTTTAAAAAGAAAAAAAGAAATTTAAAGCCTGAAAGGGGAGTGTCTGGAGGAGATACAGAAGGAGGGGTCAACTGATAATATTGAATTGTAAAGTGTTACTAAATATGAGAAAGGAATCTGTCCCACTGAATGTGAACAGTTTATTATGGCGGCTGTTGTCACATCTAGACTGTCACTATTTTCAGAGAGGATTCAATCACATATTGGCAAATTGAGGTTGCAAAATTATTACTGATTGCAAGGTCTTGCACAACAAACGTACCGTATTTTTCGCTGTATAGGATGCACTTTTCCCCCTCCAAAAATTGAGGGGGAATGTGTGTGCGTCCTATGGAGCAAATGCAGGCTCCTTGGCTTCAGCGATAGTAACACTAAGCCTCCGAAGCGCAGAGGGAGCGCTCCCTCCCCGCTCCGAAGGCTTCGCGTTGCTTTTGCTGAAGCCTGGAGAGCGAGAGACGTCGGTGTGCACCGACCCCTCTTGCTCCCCAGGCTTCAGGGATAGCCGCGCACAGCTCCTCCGGCAGGGAGAGGTTGCGTCGGGCTAAAGAGGAAGCCAAAACAGCCAGCGGGATCTATCCCGCTCGCTGCCTTGGCTTGTGCCATAGCACCGCGCAACACCTCTGGAAGGGAGAGGTTGCGCAGCCTGTATGCTGCTCTTTGGGGCTGGGGGGGGGAAAGATTTTTTTTCTTGATTCCCCCCTCCCTAAAAATTAGGTGCACCTTATGGTCCGGTGCACCCTATGGAGCGAAAAATACGGTACTTCCCCAAAAGAACATGTGTATCTTGTGATGGGAAAATGCAGTGCAAAGTGTGATATAACACACAGCAGCATACTTATACTGAGTAAGACCATTGGTCCAACCTGCTCAGGACTGTCTGCATTGACTGGCACAGGTTTTCCAGTTTTTTTCTCCCAGCCTCACCTAACCGATGCCAGATATTTACCTCCTTCCGGGACCTTTTGCATGCAAGGCAGATGCTGTGCAAATGAGCTATGACCCTTTCCCACTTGCTCAGTGACACATGACCATCAAACTTCCCTGTAAACAAATCATCATGCGTCCTCATTCAATAAGCAACATCGTCTCATCTCCCTACAAACAAATCAGAATGGAGGCTCATTAAAGTGATCAAATGAAAGAACACAGAATTGTGTAAGTCCAGACACAGGTGTGAATAGTACAGGGACTGCAGTGGGATTTTGAGGGAGGAGCTTTGGGCTGAGGCCAGCATCACATTTCTTGGCTTCCATTTTGAAAACAGGCTGCCTGATGGCGGAAGCAGATCCAGGAAATCAGCTGGGTGTCCACAAGATGACTGACCTGTGCATACTTATGGCTTGTTGACTGCAAATGGTGAATTGCATGCTGTGGGGGGTGGAGGAAGCAATAAGCCACGACAAGAGGAGAAGATAAGAAGAGTCATACAGGTTCAGACCAACAGCCTGCTTCCAGGGGGGAACAGTCAGATGTTTTACTTAAGTCCTTGAATCTGTTTTTTAGACAATCACTGCATAAGGTCAAGATAATGCTGATTTGGGGCTAGCCCTAGATTACTGGTGTGTGTGTTTTGGGGGTTATTGTCTGAAAGGGACCCAATAAATATATTGGGCATTTAAAATTCAATCCCAATGTATCTTTGGATCAAGCACCCACTTCCATTTAACCAGCTGTGTTGTTTTTAGTTATGCTTTTATTGATTTTCTCCAAACCACACAAAAGGGATTGCCATCATACAATAACAGAAACAACAAAATCTCGAAAGACACCCCTTATTCCAAGAATAAAAACTGTCATGTTCTACCTGATTGACATGTGTTAGGATCAAAAGAAAATGTCCTAAAATCTCTAAAATAATGTCCTAGTGTCCAGAATTAAATGGATCAAAAAATTCTGTATGCTACAGGGAGTCCCTTGGTGTTCAAATATGTAATAAAGAGATATTGTTCCACTACTTGTCTGTAGACTCCCCCCCGCTGCCATTTTTAACTTATATTTGAGTTTTTAATTTAGAGCAATCTGCCAGAACTTTTACTACCAAGGCATGACAGACACTCCTCCAAATCATTCCAGTATCTAGCAATCATCAACTTGGCGGCAACCAGCAAATGTCCAATTAAAGGCTTAAAATGTACAGACCATCTACAGAGCAGCTGTAGCCTCTGTGTTCGGAAAAATCTCAGTATAGGGTTGCATTCAATCCAATACATTTCAGAGTAGACCCGTCGAAATTAATGGAGCTGACTAGCTTAGGTCTATTAATTTGAATGGGTCTATTCTGAGTTGGACTTGGCTGGATAAATCCCGTAACCTAGAATGTTGTCCTGATCTTTGTTTGGCTCTCATTATAAGGTAAAGGTAAAGGTACCCCTGCCTGTACGGGCCAGTCTTGACAGACTCTGGGGTTGTGCGCCCATCTCACTTAAGAGGCCAGGGGCCAGCGCTGTCCGGAAACACTTCCGGGTCACGTGGCCAGCGTGACAAAGCTGCATCTGGCGAGCCAGAGCCGCACACGGAAACGCCGTTTACCTTCCCGCTGGTAAGCGGTCCCTATTTATCTACTTGCACCCGGAGGTGCTTTCGAACTGCTAGGTTGGCAGGCGCTGGGACCGAGCAGCGGGAGCGCACCCCGCCGCAGGGATTCGAACCGCCGACCTTTCGATCGGCAAGTCCTAGGCGCTGAGGCTTTAACCCACAGCGCCACCTGCGTCCCTTGGCTCTCATTATACCAGCAAGTAAATGCGTATCATTATAATATATACCAAATTACTCATGTGTAGTTGTCATCCTTTGCATTTGCTGATTATAGCATGGGGTGCCATAGGGCTCTGCAGATAATTACAGAGAAATTGTGCTTTCGTCTGCGAGTCTTCAAAAGCATGAGATTGTTTGCTTGCAAGCTGGAAAAAGTGCTCCTTTCGAGAAAGCACCAAGAACTGTCTTGTTATGTCTGTGTGTGCATGTTTTTGTCTGTGCAAAATCTGGTACCTTCTTGGTTCTCTTGGTCCTTGCTTGAGTGCCCATATTTATTTGTTCATTTATTTATTTTTTTGCTTCAACCCTCATTCCTACAAGCTACAATTCTGGCCAAAGAAGAGACCATGTGGTGGATGGTGACTTCATGGAGTAATTGTGCAATCTGGTGAAGGCTCCTTATTTCTGATAGTCCACAGCTGTGGTTATCTTTATGAGGCAGCTGGCCCTAGCCTTATCCTCTTACACCCCCCTTGCAGTTGCTTTTCCTTTAAACCCTGAAGAGCATTATCCACAATTTAAACTGGGGTACGCAAATCAGCAGAGCCTTGTTGTAGAAGCATCCTAGGACCGAACCACTTCTGAATGTGGGGTGAGCTAGCTCTTTTCACGAAGGGAGGTAGCTTCATAAATTAGTGGGCTATGCCATACTGTAAGTTTATTCCTGGTGTGCTAAAGCATGGGTAGGCAAACTAAGGCCCGGGGGCCAGATGCGGACCAATCACCTTCTCAATCCGGCCTGCGGATGGTCCGGGAATCAGCGTGTTTTTACATGAGTAGAATGTGTCCTTTTATTTTAAATGCACCTCTGGGTTATTTGTGGGGCATAGGAATTCATTCATTTCCCCCCCCCCCAAAAAAAAATAGTCCGGGCCCCACAAGGTATTTGGGACAGTGGACTGGCCCCCTGCTGAAAAAGTTTGCTGACCCCTGTGCTAAAGTATCCTATGTGCTGGTGCTCCCCTGCCCCCAATCTGCATTCAGAAATAATACAGTCTGAGAGAGCTGTACAGAGTGGCTGGGGCAGCCCAGTCAGATGGTTGGGGTACAAATAATAAAATTATTAAAATTTATTATTACAATATTTTGCTACTTGTAGGATCTGCAACACAGTCTTGCAGTATGGAGTGCTTTGGTTGAGGGTTCCAGCCATGTGATTCAACTCCAACTTGTTTTGTCATAAATCAAGGCTATGTACACACCATGCACTTAAAGCGTCCCAAAGCATCTGCATTTTACCCCTCACAGAGCTACGACTCCCAGCAACTCCAATTATCATTAATTAATTGATATATTAATATACCACCTATGTACTAAAATGGCTTCTAAACAGTTTACAACTGTAAAAATCAATATATAATTAAAATACATGATAACAATCCACTGGGGCGTTAAAACATCCTTAGTTAAGCTATGCCATAAAGCAAACAGTCAAAACAAGAAAACCTGATGTTCATAAGGATGAGAGATAAAAATTGCAAGGTAAATAAGCATATTAAGGATTAAGAAATGACGTACACTGGTGGAGGGAAGTCACATAGGTGTAGTATTTATTTTTGTATTCTTTGTATTTATTTGTACTCAAGTTTTTTGAAATGAGTGAGTATATGTTTGGTTGTATGTGCATATAAACAAACAAACAAACAAACAAACAAACCTGCTGTTCAGTTCAGGGAAATGCTTGCTTAAAGAGGTGTGTCCTCAGGAGCCAATGGAATGCCATCATTGATGGGGCATTACCAAAAATGGGGTCCACCAGTGAAAATGCCAACTTCTATGTTACCACAAGCCAATAATCATCAGGCAATGGCAAAACTACATGGGCTTTCTTAACAAACTACAGTTCCCAGCATTATTTGGGGTTGGGGTGGGAGTCATGTACTTTAAATATATGGTGTACATGCAGCCCAAAATCGGATAGGTCCTAAGGAAACCAGAGCCTTTAATGCTAGCTCATGTTGAAATGTTATACTTTTGCTTGGAACTGATGTTTTATAGTGTGGAAATTGCTAACTCCCATAATCATTTACATATGGTAAAACTGCTGTTACGTAACTGGATGAGTAATTTGTTTGGGGCTAAAATAAATACATAAATGCATTCCCTCCCTCCCTGTTGACTTAAGGAGTTGTGCTTTTCCACTATGGGAATTTGTTTGTTCATGCCATGGACAGCTTGTAGACAGGTGGTTCCAAGTACTCTCCCAGCCATTGCTCTTCCTCTCTATTAAGTTGTGGGTGAACATATCAGACGACACAGCAATTCTTCAAACAACTCTTGTTTATTCACAGGCCAGGACAGAATTGAACTGAAGGGTTCAGTCAGCCTGCTTATATAGAGCTCCAGTACAACGTTACTGTAACAACTTTCTAAAACTATCCAATCACTGAATGTCACTTTCGATCCCTTATTTGCATAACTATCTACAGTATCCCCCTGCTGGCCCAGGGTGAGAGCTTCAGTACATAACACTCTCTAAGCTGCAAGCAGGACTGCAGCTGACACATGGGGAAATTGTGCATAAAAATGAAAATATTTGTGGAAATAACACACAAAAAGACATCACATTGGGAGAAGTTCCTTGCAAAAAAAAATTACATTTGCCATAACAGCATATAAAATACATTCATTAAGAGAAATGTGCCCTAAGATACTGAATAATTTTCATGAGGATTTTTTTAAAATGCAAAATTGCTGAGGCAGAGAACTGAATTTCAGATTGGAAAAGCGGATATGCAGGATGTCATTTATGTCCCATTTGTGTGTTTTTTTAAAAATCAGCCAATCAGGACTGACAATTAAAAAATTCAGAACTTTATAGTTAAATGGTTAGACAGGGATTGCCTATCACTTAGATAGGGACCTTTTTTGGAGAGAGACTAGGGTTAGCTTGGCAGGTTAACCCCATCTGATCCCCTGAGAGGAAAGTAAAAGTCTTAGAAGGGGCTTTGAGATTGTTGCTGTTGTAGAAACACAAATAGCCATTCTAGGTGGAAATAAGTCTATTCGGAGACTAGATTTAAGCAAGAGTGCTGCTTCAGATTGTATAGTGCTTCAGGTAAATAGTGTTTGCCTTAAACTAAGTACTTGTGCCTCACATGAGTTGGAAAACCCCACTAAGTGCAAATGAATAAAAAGTCTAGTTTTCCTCCAGAAGTGCCTCCTCATTGCTTTCTGGGATAAGTGGATGCATGACATCCTTCGCTCAAGCAGAACCCCCGAGTTTAGTTTAATAAAGAAACCTTACCACAAACAGTCAAAACAGCGTTGTTAATGGGAAGAGTCCGATTTTTTAAAACACTCAGAAAATCAGTCACGTTACCCAGCTCCCATCTTCTGTCATAACACACGTAAGGATTGGGGTGGTGGTAGACATTTTTTATAAAATTAATTAATTAATTAATTAAAACAGAGAGCATATTTGATCACTGGGGGAGGAAGAGGGGGGAAGGGGAGCGCACCGCCCCTGGTGCCACGATCCCGGTGGGGTGCCATGGCAGCTGCCCCCTGCATACTGGGCGCCACACCCCCACAGGCAGTGCACCATGCCCCCAGGACACGTGCCACGCCCCTGTGGGTGGCACGCTATGCCCTCCGGGATGTGTGCCAGCCACGCCCACACCTGCACTCCGCCACTGCTGTTGATCTACCTTGCCAGGCCTGCTCTGAAAACTAAAGGATAGTGTGTCCAATAATAAGGGACTATAATGACTATCCCCCTTCATGGATCACTGCCTTGTCGTGGCGAAGGGGCTTGAATAACTCAGAGAAGCTATTAGCTATGCCGTGCAGGGCCACCCAAGACAGACAGGTCATAGCTGAGAGTTTAGACTAAATGTGACCCACCTAGAGAAGGAACTGGCAGTCCACTCCAGTATTTTGCCAAGAAAACTCCATGGACATAAAAAAGGAGCAGCTTTGAGAAGTGAGAGTTTCCAAGGCATGCTCCGGTTCATAGGGTCACGGAGAGTCGAACACGACTAAAATAACTAAACAACAACAACAACAAAGACTATCAGACACGAGTGGCATTTGCCAATTCTGCATTAAATAATTAAAATGATGAAACTAGATACCCATAATTATACTGCGACTGCAGAAAAGCCCTTGACACTGCTGGATTTACCTTGCTTGAGTTAATGGGGTCGGAGTGAGATAATCACTTTGAACAGTTCATTATACGAACGCATCCTAGTATCTCCACCAAGATCATCCTGCCCACACCCGAACATTCAGTGGAAAGGTACTTAATAACATAAGAAGAGGCTGCTGGGTCAATCTAGACCAGAATCTTGGACGCATGTACAGCACATTTGACGTTATCCAATTGGGAGGTTATCAGAGCACAGATTACTGACGTTGGTTTATCCCATTCCAGAAATAATATTTCCCCCACTTTCTTGATGTTTCAATGGTACATTGTTGTTGTTGCTGTTTAGTCGTTTAGTCGTGTCTGACTCTTTGTGACCCCATGGACCAGAGCACGCCAGGCGCTCCTGTCTTCCACTGCCTCCCACAGTTTGGTCAAACGCATATTAGTAGCTTTGAGAACACTGTCCAACCATCTCGTCCTCTGTCTCCCCCCTCTCCTTGTGCCCTCCATCTTTCCCAGCATCAGGGTCTTTTCCAGGAAGTCTTCTCTTCTCATGAGGTGGCCAAAGTATTGGAGCCTCAGCTTCAGGATCTGTCCTTCCAGTGAGCACTCAGGGCTGATTTCCTTCAGAATGGATAGGTTTGGTCTTCTTGCAGTCCATGGGACTCTCAAGAGTTTCCTCCAGCACCGTAATTCAAAAGCATCCATTCTTCGGCAATCAGCCTTCTTTATGGTCCAGCTTTCACTTCCATACATCACTACCGGGAAAACCATAGCTTTAACTATATGGGCCTTCAATGGTACATGGGAATGGATATTTGCAGAGGATGAGCAAAAGGGTCAAGAATTCGGGGACAAAAATAAAGCCATTTGATGGAATGTTTTGAGCTAAGTGAGAAAGAGGATTTTGGAGATGGGGTGAAGTGGGTTGTTGACAGCTCCTTCTCCTAAACCAAGTAAGAAATTCCAGAATTGAGTTCACATCCAAACTTTGGCCTCTGGGAAGTTAAATTCCACACTCAGAAAATAATGCTATGAGGTTGGGTTGAGCTCTGTAGGAGAAAGTTTCTTTCCAGCCTTCCTAGCCTGGACAGAATGAGTGGAGTTGGCTAATTTTGCAGAGCCAAATTGGAATTCATTCCTTTTGAAAAAAAGTTATTTGTTTTAAACCCAAAGATGAAAATAGCTTGGAATTTTGTTTTCCAACACTACAAAGCAAATCTTCTTTTATGCAAACTCGTAGGATGTTCCACATGTTGGATGTCTGCGCTGCAGAAAGCCATATGAGGTTGAAAGCAATCCATATGTGGAAGAAGAGCAGGCGGACAAATCTCTCCCACCACTTACTTCAGTCTGTGGACCTCCCAGAATGTCCCCAGCCTTGAAGCAGTTCCATATACTCCCCCTCCCTGTCCCATTTATAATGCTAAGTGATTCTCACTTTCCAAAAGTCCAGGGATATTGGCACTAAATTAGTTTGGATGAGACAGTACTAGAATCTCTGTAATACTACGGGTGGAGAGAAATTCGATTCACTTTGCATTGAAAGGTAAACCTACCTAATTTGTGCTTTCTAAAACATTAGGAGAACTGAAATGCACCCATCCTTCAAAACTTGAACTCCTCTGAATTTTGCAATGCAGTTCTCCAGCCAAGTAAATGTGTACAAAAATGTAGACAGGTCAAAACCAGCACTTTGACTAGGGCCCAGAAACTAATTGGCAGCCCAGGGCATCTTGCCCATAGAGGCAAGTGGTGGGGGGCACCAAGTTCTGGAGGGCGCCAGGGAAGAGGCAGAGGCTGGACACGGTGCCTCCCAGCATCAGCTCACTGCCCTCGCCCACCTCCTCCATGCCACGCAGAAGCAGAACCGTGCCCGGAGCCTCTGCCTCTTTCCCATCAGAGGAGCCATCTTCCAGCCACTGCCCGCCTCCTCCAGCCCCACAAAGCTGCCGGCAGTGCCACAAAAAGGTCAGCAAATCTGGGAAATGGGGGGGGGGCGGCGTCAGAGGGATCTTTGCAGCACAGTGTCAGATATATTTAAGATGGCCCTGTGGCAGCCAGTACAATCAGGACCAAGATCAATGTAATATCTTCAAACCATCTTGGCCCCAAAATCTGCCAACTGCTTCTAGCTAATCTCACCTACTGAAGGGTGTCCTATTCCAAAGAGTGGGCAGAGATTGCAGGTCATTAAAGAAAATATCCCGTTCTTTTGTCAAAAGCATCTGGTAACACTTTGAGCAAAACCATACTGTTCTTCCAGACACTCTTTTTTAAAAATAAAATAAAATTGTGCGTTCATGGTTATTTGTGGTTACGATGATATCAAGGCAGTTATACACAACGAAGGAGGCACTGTGGTCTAAACCACGGAGCCTCTTGGGCTTGCCGATCAGAAGGTTGGTTGGTTCGAATCCCCGCGACAGGGTGAGCTCCCGTTGCTCTGTCCCAGCTCCTGCCAACCTAGCAGTTTGAAAGCACACCAAAAAGTGCAAGTAGATAAATAGGTACTGCTGCAATGGGAAGGTAAATGGCATTTCCGTGCATTCGGGCTTCCATCACGGTGTTCCATTGCACCAGAAGCTGTTTAGTCCTGCTGGCCACATGACCCGGAAAGCTGTCTATGGACAAAGGCCGGCTCCCTTGGCCTGAAAGCGAGATGAGCGCCACAACCCCATAGTTGCCTTTGACTGGACTTCACCGTCCACTTTCAATACTATTTGCAGTATGATGCGTGGATGGTCCAGAATAAATCCTCAACTAATTCACGTTACAGAATATCTCGTTACAGAATCTCTCTCTCTCTCTCTCTCTCTCTCTCTCTCTTACACACACACACACACACACACACACACGAGTCTGGATGGGCTCAGTGACAAATTGCTTACCTCTCCACTCTTATATACCAATCATAGCTGTCAACTTTCAGATTTGAAAATAAGGGATCAGCAGCCTCACCTGTCCCAGGGACAGTCTATGGGATATCTAACAATCCGGGATAGCAGCGGGAAGCAGCGGGAAATGGTGCTAGAAGAAGGGAATTTCCCATAAAAAAAAGGAAAGTTGACAGCTATGATCCCAATACATCTCTGTGCCCGTGATCTTAACTGGGAGTTAGGAGTCCAACAAGAGGGAATGGCTACCCATGCATGATACCAAAGCAACACCCTACACAGGTACTTAAAAAACAAAACAAAAAACCTACACCAAAAAGCTGAATTGGCAATTTGAAAATGATGCAAATTAGACTGTCATCTGGCTTGTTCACACAATTGAGTCACTACCTGGATCTCGCACTCATGAAGTAGAGAACATGCAAATCGGTCTGTCATTGCTAAAAATTGTGACTACTGCCCTCAAAATCTAACTTATCCAAAGGAGAAAATCGTAAAGGGGGATTGGGGGTTGGGGGAAGATGAGGAGATTCTGGGACGTTTGCTTTAATCTGGACTTCAGGGGGCAGGATGCTTGTAAATTTCACTTCATTGCCTGTGCATCACTGCAAAGCGTGGAGACTCAGCAGGGATGGGAAAGAGAAAAGGGCCCTGGTTCGTCAGTCACAGGAAAGGCCAATCAGGAGAGTTGTTGCAGAGTGCTCACCAGCAAGCAGTTTATTTTTCCCAAATTGTTCTGCTGTGCCAGATCCAAAGTGTATTGGTCAACCCTGTATCTAAAAATACAAGAACATCACACAAATAGAGAATCGTCTCTCAAGGGTAGCCCTTAACCCTGCTACCCTCATAATCATAATTTTCTTACCCCAAATGGTAAAGAATATGGGATTAATATAAAAATATATAAAGAAAGTTAAAGAATCCAGCTGTCTCTTCTGAAATCAGTGCTTGGTGCCCTAAGAATTGGAACTGACTTCTGTTTGTTTTTATAACATCTGGAGGAAAAACAACTTCCTTAGATATAGAGATTTGGTTATTCAGGATAACTGATTATTAAAGAATCAAGAGCAGACTAAACCAGGAAAACCCTTTAAGCACATCCAGGTTTTCATAAACATCAAAAATCCCATGATTAATGATAATTCAAGAAGCTTAATGGATTATGAGAAATTAATTATCAAAATGACTGTTTATTGGCAAAATCATACCATTTAGTATTGAAATATCATACAGAATTCAAGCAAGTGAAGGATTTTATGATTAAACTGATGCAGAAAATAAAGGAAAGAATACCCCAATGGAAGTTTGGGAAAGCTTATGTAAAAGATCGCCTTATGTATAGCAATAAAGGGAGATTGTAAGAAAGTAGGGATGTGGTTTTATCTAACCCTAGTAACTATACAGAGAAAATACCCAGGTTTATCCTGGAAATGTCAAAAAGAAAAGGGGGGTTATTACTGTATACGGTGGGAGAGTCAGCTAGCAAAAAAATAAGACTTTTGGAAATATAAAAAGTTTTATAACAGAAATATTGCTAGATGACAACTCCAGTTTCGTTATACAGTTGGAAATTAGCAACATTGTGGATCAGGGATTGGTTAAATTGCAGGAAGCAAAATGTAGGAATAAATGGACAGTTCTCCAAATGGAGAGAAGCAGAAAGTGGAGGCTTCAAGGATCAGTACTGGGACCCATGCTTTTTAACCTGTTTATAAATGATCTAGAGCAGTGGTTCCCAGTCGGTGGTCTGCGGACCCCAGGGGTTCCATGGCACCATTCACATAACAAAAACTACCATAGAGATAACAACATTTTCAAAAGTAGGAGGTCCATAGCTTGGCTTTTGAAAAACAAGGGGTCCACGGTAGTTAGCTAATTGGGAACCACTGTTAGAGTTAGACGTGAGGTGGCCAAGCTTGCTGATGATACTGAATTGTTCATGGTTGTTAAAACAAAAGGAGGTTGCAAAGAGCTCCAAGAGGACTTCTCCAAATGAAGTGAAAGGGTGGTAAAATGGCAAATGCAATTCAATGTAAGCAAGTGTAGAGCGGTGCATTTTGGAGCAAAAATCATTAGTTTCACATACACCATGGGTAGGCAAACTAAGGCCCAGGGGCCAGATCCGGCCCAATCGCCTTCTAAATCCAGTCCACGGACGGTCCGGGAATCAGTGTGTTTTTACATGAGTAGAATGTGTGCTTTTATTTAAAATGCATCTCTGGGTTATTTGTGGGGCAAAGGAATTCATTCATCCCCCCCAAAAAAATATAGTCCGGCCCCCCACAAGGTTTGAGGGAGAGTGGACCGGCCCCCTGCTGAACACGTTTGCTGACCCCTGACACTCACGGGGTCTGAACTGGAGATGACAGATCAGTAGCAAGACTTGGGGGACACAGTAGATGTTGACCCAATGTGCAGGGACTGTTTTTTTTTAAAAAAAGGCAAATTGCATGCTAGGGATTATTTGGAAAGGAATTGAAAATAAAATAGCCAATACTGTAATGCCATCATACAAGTTTATGTTATGACCACATCTGGAGTACTGTGGACAGTTCTGGTTGCCTCACCTCAAAAAGGATATTGTCAAGTTGGGAAAGGTTCAGAAAAAGGCCACCCAAATGACCAAGGGGATGGAACAACTGCCCTATAACGGAAGGTTGCAGTGCTGGTAGGGTTGCCATATTTCAAAAAGTGAAAATCCAGACACAAAAGTTGTTGAGGGGTTGTTGTTTTTTGCAAATTTTTGAGCTATTTTTAAGGAAATTCGCCAAAATCTACACTTCCGACATTTTCCTGGACATTAAAGAGATTTCCAACAGCCAAATCCTGGCAATGTCTGGGAACTTCCGGATATATGGCAACCTTAAGTGTTAGAGACTTTTTAGTTTAGAGAAAAGGTGAGTTAGAGGTAACATGATAGAAGTTTATACAGGGGTACCTCGGGTTAAGTACTTAATTCGTTCCGGAGGTCCGTTATTAACCTGAAACTGTTCGTAACCTGAAGCACCACTTTAGCTAGTGGGGCCTGCCGGAGCACAATTTCTGTTCTCATCCTGAAGCAAAGTTCTTAATCCGAGGTACTATTTCTGGGTTAGCGGAGTCTGTAACCTGAAGCGTATGTAACCACTGTAAAATTATGTAGAGCTTTTCTCCCTCTCCCACAAGAACTCGTGGAGCTCCAATGAAGCTGAATGTTGCAAGATTCAGGACAGTAGACTATTCTTACGTTTTATGTAACATCTGAAGGATTGCAGATTCCCTATTAACCCTGCTTTAAGTAGGGATTTTGGAGAATTAGGATGGAAATTGAAACAGAAGTTGCCAACGTCTACAGAATTTGTCCCATGGTCTGGAAAGGAATACAAATGGTATTTGCTGCTGTTGTTTTCCGCCTGCAAATGATATGTAATTTATTATGCCCCCCCCCCACATTTGCGTTGTATTTCCTTCAAATTGAAATGAGTGGCATGGAATAGCTTAATAACAATGTAATTACTTACATTAAATTCCGCCACTGCAGACAGCAAGACAAATAACGTGGATTTTGCCATAAACTGAACTGCAGCAGAACAGAAACAGCACTGCACAGCTGGAACATAGTTGGAATGGAAATCAATGCATTCTTACATCCCTAGTTCTAAGTGATGGTTCCCAGCTCTGAAACTCACTGAGCTGTATCCAACTAAATAGATCTGCTAGTGCAAGTATTTCCGCTTGTCCAGTGGTACTTCCTCTGTGCCCTTCCCAAGGGTTTGTGGGGACCCTCAGAACAGATTTAGGGGGGCATGGGAAAGGAGGGAATATTTCTTCATGCTGCCTGAAGTCCTTGTGCTAGCAGATCTATTTAGTAGGATGCTGCCTATTATCGCTGGCTAGAGGCATACCAACACACGCTTTACTGAATGGTGTTCAACTTCACACTATAAACTTTTCCAATTTGTATTTTCTCAGACTTAAAAAGAAACTGCTGCAGAGTTTTTGATGCTGCTCTTGTCTCCAGAGTTGTTTTAGCTGTTTTAAATTCTCTCTCTCTCTCCTGCCCCCCTGACACACATACACCGGCTACCCTTTCTGAGGTAAAAAGGCAATTAGCATGTTATAACAATACACAGACACGTCAGTAGTTGCAATTTTAGAAATTCTCCTTTCCCGTCGTCATTAGAGAGTATTGCTATGCTTCATGCACTCAAATCATTAGGCACCAAAACAGAGACATGAATACCCCAAACACTGCGTTCCCTAAAGCAGCTGTCACGGCAAATCAGCATCAGGCATCTATACATAGGGAAGTTATGCTTAGGCACTTATCAAGGGAAGGGTTGTAGCTCAGTGGTAGAGAGTCTGCTTTGCATGCCAGAGGTCCCAGGTTCAATCACCGGCGTCTCCAGCTGGCAAAGACTTCCTGCCTAAACCCTGGAGTGCTGCTGCAGGTCAGTGTAGATCATACTGAGCTAGGTGGTGGTCTGACTCTGTACAAAGCAGCTTCCTATGAACAAGCTTGGATAGAAAACCCAAAACATAAATCCGCATTCTAAAAAAGCGAACGCCTTCAGTTCTGTTCTCAAACCAGAGTATGGAATTTGGTATAACCAGAGAGGAGCCAAACGTTGATCAGCTTCAGGTGGCCACTTTTATTATTATCAACAGTCATATCTAGAAACTGGAATTTTCAATGGGCATTGCTGTCCACTAAACATGCAAGTGTCATAGCTGGTGGGAGATGATCATTTGCTGTGTTGGAGGCAACCTCAAATGGTCAACATCAATTACATCACCAGCAGAATTCTAATTGAGTTTGGTACCTTTCTCTGTGAAGTAGTGTTTTTATTTGTACACAGATTGTAACAGATGGTGTTTTTAGTTTGATAATTTTATTTGCTTAATTTTTTTATACATGATGGCCCTTTTGGTCCCTTCCAACTCTACAATATCAGGAAGTCTTTAATGTTTGGTGTTTTATTATGTTTTTATAAGTGCTGGAAGCCACCCAGAGTTACCAGGGAAAATCAGCAACTTTTGAATTATGGTGCTGGAGGAGACTCTTGAGAGTTCCATAGACTGCAAGATAATCAAGCCTATCCATTCTGAAGGAAATCAGCCCTGAGTGCTCACTGGAAGGACAGATCCTGAAGCTGAGGCTCCAATACTTTGGCCACCTCATGAGAAGAGAAGACTCCCTGGAAAAGACCCTGATGTTGGGAAAGATGGAGGGCACAAGGAGAGGGGGAAGACAGAAGACGAGATGGTTGGACAGTGTTCTCGAAGCTATGAACATGAGTCTGACCAAACCGCGGGAGGCAGTGGAAGACAGAAGTGCCTGGCGTGCTCTGGTCCATGGGGTCACGAAGAGTCAGACACGACTGAACGACTAAACAACAACAACATCATCTATCAACTTGGGGGGCCCGGGGGCCCTGAAATATTTTATTGGGGTGCGAAGACTCCTCAGCCCCTAGGAGTTGTCTCTTACTTCCTACAATGGTTGCAAGAAGGCAAGTGTGACAGCGTCTGGCTCCGGGCAGACAAACGTTGCTGGGGCAATGTCCTATTTGCCCTGCTGTAATATCGCAGGTGGCGCCGTGGGTTAAAGCCTCAGCGCCTAGGGCTTGCCGATCGAAAGGTCGGCGGTTCGAATCCCTACGGCGGGGTGCGCTCCCGCTGCTCGGTCCCAGCGCCTGCCAACCTAGCAGTTCGAAAGCACCTTCGGGTGCAAGTAGATAAATAGGGACCGCTTACCAGCGGGAAGGTAAACGGCGTTTCCGTGTGCGGCTCTGGCTCGCCAGAGCAGCGATGTCACGCTGGCCACGTGACCCAGAAGTGTCTCCGGACAGCGCTGGCCCCTGGCCTCTTAAGTGAGATGGGAGCACAACCCCAGAGTCTGTCAAGACTGGCCCGTACGGGCAGGGGTACCTTTACCTTTAATATCCTCCACTCTCAGAGACCCCAAAGAGTCACGGCCAGTCAATATAGGGATAGATGTACAAAGGGCTGTATCCAATGTCCATTTGTTGCGCCAGCAGATGGCAACATTTAAAAGTTGTGCAACAAGGGAATCCAACACAACAGTTGTGTTATCTGCTTAACAGTAAACTTTGGTAATACACTTGTATTTTCCCTTGTGCAACAATGTTCTGTTAGCACAACTATACCCCTAAGTGATTTCACAGTAGTGGTACATTGCATACAACCCCAAACAGTATGACTTGGTACAGTTCACTAGTGTAGCAGCAGATACTGGAAGAGAAGCGTCCATTCCTCCCCTGCCCGCCCCCCAGATTTTCTAATTGTGGTAGTGTTTCCTGGCTATAAACAGGGCTTCAGCAGTTGCATGCCAAGGCACCAATTTTGTTGCCCCGGCTGCATCATTTACTGTACGGATTCAACTTGCATTATTTGGTCGGTTGATCTGGCAGGAGACCTTGGTACGGCAAGCTGTGATTCTGGCTCCACTGCCAGTTGCTTTTACAGACTTAATAGCTGAAATGTCATAGACTTTATTAATCAGACTGCATTCTTTGCTAATTGATGGACATAGTTTCGGAGTTGAAATTTTTTAATACTTCACTGAGCTCGGGAGTGATCCGTCATGGAAAAAATACACAGCAGACTTTCTCTCTTGCTTCAAGCGCAACCAGCCCTAGACTGCTTGCGACATTCTCTCTCCTTCTTCTGCTTCATGTTATTTACATTATTTCCCATCCTTTGCCTTAGGCCGGGATATGGAACCTGTGCCGTGCCTTATGTTTTGGACTACAAGTCCCATCAACCCTGACCATTGTTTTCATATACAGTAGTATCTCAGGTTACATACGCTTCAGGTTACAGACTCCGCTAACCCAGAAATAATACCTTAGGTTAAGAATTTTGCTTCAGGATGAGAACACAAATTGTGCTCCGGCAGTGCGGCGGCAGCAGGAGGCCCCATTAGCTAAAGTGGTGCTTCAGGTTAAGAACAGTTTCAGGTTAAGAACAGACCTCCAGAACGAATTAAGTACTTGACCTGAGGTACCACTGTATAGGGACGTCCCATTCCATAATGATAATTTTACTATTTATACCCCACCCATCTTCCTGGGTTACTCCAACCACTCTGGGCAGCTTCCAACATATATATATATAAAATAAAACATTTTTAAAGTGAATAGGGTTATATATTTATTTTTAAATGTATTTTTATTTAAGATTTTCTTGGTTTACAAAAGTATGTGCAATGCTCTCTCTCTCTTTCTCCAAGTAACATTTTTTACAGATCAGTTTCATTTGTTGAGACATTAGGAAGAGGAGGAGAAAAGAGGCGGTGGGTGGGGAAGGTGAGTGGGGGGTGGGGCCAGGTGGCAATGTTTCTATTATACCTAATATATGTGGGGTTTTGTGTCAGCGTTGCTTGTGTGGGTCCTCTTTGCAATTCTTTTGTGTTCCTTTGGTGGTGAGAGAGGTTGGGGTAGGCCTAGGGTGTGGTTGTTTGTTTGTGATTGGCTGTGGTGATCTTTGTTTTCATGAGTGAGTGGGGTGGGTGGGTGTTTTGGATCTGGTTAGCCATATTAATTTGTATGCTGTTGGTGGATTTTTGTCATTGTCTTGCTGGGCTGATAATAAAACATTAAACATTTTGGAAAAAACCTAACCTATACAGTGGTACCTCGGGTTACATACGCTTCAGGTTACAGACTCCGCTAACCCAGAAATATTACCTCGGGTTAAGAACTTTGCTTCAGAATGAGAACAGAAATCATGCTCTGGCGGCGCGGCTAAAGTGGTGCCTCAGGTTAAGAACAGTTTCAGGTTAAGAACGGACCTCCGGAACGAATTAAGTACTTCACCCGAGATACCACTGTACAGGATTTCCTTCAGATGGCTTAGGGGGTTGGATAACTATATACCCTCCAACTTTTCTCCAATGAAAATAGGGACATCCTAAGGAAAAGTGGGACATTCCAGAATCAGATCAGAAACTGGAACAGCTTCTCTAAAACAAGGATGTCCCTGGAAAATAGGAACACCTAGATGGTCTGAGAACATAAAAAGAGCCTGCTGGATCAGACCATGTAGTACATCATCCTGTTCTCATGGTGGCCAACCAGATGCCCATGGGAAGCCCATCAGCACGACCCACAAGAGCACTCTCCCCCTCCTGCGTTTCCTAACAAATGGTATTCAGAAGCATTACTGCCTTTGACTGTGGAGGCAGAGCATAGCCATCTTGACCGGCAGCCATCAATAGCCCTCTCCGTCATTAATTTGTCTAAACCCATCTAAGCTGGCCATCACAGTCTCCTGTGGGAGCAAGTGCCATAGTTTAACTGTGCTGCAGGACGTTCTTCCAACATTCAGCTTCTTTGAATGTCCATGAGTTCTAGTGCTTTGAGAAAGAGAAAAGAAACATCTCTCTCATGTCACCCCTTACTCCAATTGAACTTAAGGTAAAGGTAAAGGGACCCCTGACTCTGGGGTTGCGGCGCTCATCTCACTTTACTGGCCGAGGGTGCCGGCGTACAGCTTCCGGGTCATGTGGCCAGCATGACAAAGCTGCTTCTGGCAAACCCGAGCAGCGCACAGAAACGCCGTTTACCTTCCCACTGTAGCAGTACCTATTTATCTACTTGTACTTTGACGTGCTTTCAAACTGCTAGGTTGGCAGGAGCAGGGACCGAGCAATGGGAGCTCACTCCGTTGCGGGGATTCAAACCGCCGACCTTCTGATCGGCAAGTCCTAGTCTCTGTGGTTTAACCCACAGCCCCACCCGCATCCCTCCAACTGAACTTACTCCCTAGCAAATATATTTACGGTAGTTCTGCAATCTTCTTTATAGTGACTATTACGTTTACAACAGCAGGAGAAAGAGGTACAGACTCCTTTAAGAAGCCATTGCATGTGGTCTGAAAGAAAGGAGGCGGAGGGGAGACTGCATTTCCTGCCCTACCTAAGTGGTGTCCCTGGGGGGATTTGAATTCAGGCTTCTTAAAAGCCTGCACTCAAGATAACACACTGCCCCACACTTAGGAGCTAGCAGGAAGCATTTAATTTCAACTATGCATATGTGCTTCCTCCTCCTGGAATCAACATATTGTGGTTTTTTTTTTCCTTAATAAAAAACAGAATTCCCCAAAAATAAATTGGACCCAGTTTTCAAATAAGCCATTCAGTTGGGCAGAAGAGGGAAGAATGAACCTTGAGGCATGATCATAAAAAGAGAGAGCGTTATGCTCCATAATTATGGCACTGCTTCTGCTAATTAAGGCAGCATGGTATATGGAAAACGAGACGTATAGATAGAGAAATCTGGTTTCAAATTCCTGCTCGGTTGTCATCCTCACTGGGTGTCCTTAGGATCACCCACCTCTCGACCTAACCCACATCATATGGCTACTGTGAGCATGAGAAACCACACCAGACCATCTAAACCAGGGGTTCCCAAACTGTGGCCTGTGGACCAATGGTGGTCCGTGCTGTTTTTGTGGATGAAGACAGGAGACTATGCATCACATCAAATATTCATACAGATTTGCAGTTGTTCATCCATTGCCTCCTCCGCTTCTCACATAATATTCTGCTGTGTTACAACCTGAACGCTACAGAATTCAATTTGAAATACAGGCAAGAAACAAAACAAGCAATCAAATACAGTTGCAGAGTATTGCAATTGCTATGACAGGCAGAGGTTAGTATGCAACTACATATGTACTGAAATTAATGAACACAGCTAAGTTGGGCCCATTAATTTCAATGGGTCTACTCTGAGTAAACCTTAGTCGAATTCCACCCAGAAAAACCATCAAGTGGTCCACTAAAACCCTCAACAATTTCCCCATGGTCTGTGGGAAGAAAAGTTTGGGAACCACAGATCTAAACAAATTGTGAGGATATTTTCACTTTTATAAAGATGCAATTATATACATATGCTAGTGGATAGCCTTACGGGATCTCTGTGGGACTTACTTGTTTCTTCTGGGGTGTGGAGGGACTCCCTTAATAGACTTGGGGCAAGTTTGCATATACTATGTGGCATGTGTATAGCAACAAATTTAACCTGACATTTTTTTGGGCAAGGAGTGGGTTGAAATAAACTCTGACTCTTGCTGTCAGGGTTTACACTGAGTATGTGGTGTCAACAGGATTTTCTGGGTCTGGTACACAGTGGTCTGGTTTGCACATAACCCAAAACTATGGTTTAGCATTATGCCTGGATGCTGCCAGTGGCTTAACTATAGTGTGTTTACTTTCAACAAACCACAAGCTGAAGCAATGGCTTGTTGTTGGTTGTCCAGGGACTCAGGCAAGAATATTCCCTGGTCCTACCTGGAGATGCAAAGACATGGACCTGGGACTTCCTGCACATACAGAAGATACCCTATCTCTACAGTACTGTACAATCTATTGGCCAAATTTATTTTCACAATGACCTGGGATGAATGTGATAAGTTCTTTGAGACTGGTTTCTCTGATGATGTCTCCGAATACATCTTTCATTAGTATCCACCTAGCTCATGTAGCAAAGATTATTTGGAAAGATATACAAGCAACAATATTCAGAGCCAAATTTAGGTGATATAACTAGGGCTGCACTCCAATGCACCTGGGAATAGGCTTGACTGAGTTTACTGCCAAGTACACATATATAAGATGGGGGTGTACAGTGTTATCATATATGACAGTCTCCACCAGTGAGGAGTTACAGTCCAAAACATTTGGAGGGCATCAACTTGGGGAAGGATGCTATACAGACTTGCGCAAACTAGTGGATGGGTATCCAGCACAACAGCTGTCCTAGCCGAAACTTGTTGTGTAGAAGATTCTACAATCCATTTGCAACAGCCAGAAACCTGCTTATGTATTCTCTTGTACAATAACAGGCAGATCCATGCCATATTTATAGCCAATGACTTTTCCAAAGAATCATGGGAACTGTAGTCTGCTAAGGGAACTGCAAATTCTAGCCCCGTGAGGGGGGAAACTACAGTTTTCCTAGATATGCAGATGAGGACTCTCATAAATGAAAGTTCTGTTATATAAAACTTCATGCATACCGAACAGTAGCCTTTCGGGGGGGGGGGAGTTTCTGACAATGTCTTCTCCCTGATCTGCTAGCTTTCCGTGCACACAAAGGATTTTTATTTTTACATGGAGACACATTCTATCGTACACCCTTGACTGAAAAACAGTAGGCTTCTTCTATCTGGGATGGTCTTCCTCTTCCACCGAGCTCGCAGTTTTGGGAGGGACACACATAGAGCAGGGAGGGAGGGAGGGGACACCCGCCTAGCCAGTCAGATCAGCCAAACCAACCCTGGCGATCAATGGGGTGACAGATGTCGCAGCCAGATCACCCTCACATCCTATCATATGCGTCCCTGCCTGCAACTGAAAGTAGTAAAGTCCAGTCACAGGTTTACCACCTCTGTGGGAAGAAGGCCTAGCCAATAAATCTTTTAAAAATAAATTTGCAGGCTTAGTGGCTTGTCCAATCAAAGCTCCAAGGCAGGAAATTATACTTTTTATTTGTCTGAAAAGGGATAGGGAGGTCTATCAGAAGGCTCTGACAGAAACTAATTTTTTAGCTCTCAGAACCATGCTTAGATGTGCTGCAAAGCTGAGCAATGGTCTTTAAACAGACCAATGTTGAAATCATATTCATGACTCAAAATGATTGTGTTTCCAACAAAGAAAAAGAAAGAAAACTTCACAGCCACAAGATTAATGGCTTGTGAAGTCTTAAAAGGAAAAAAACCAAAGTTATTTCTTGTCAAAACCATGAAGGCCAAAAAAAGACCCCAGACTGCTTACTTTCTCCTCTTCAAAAGCCATCTGTCCAGTCATATGGACGCTTGATAGAGTGCAATGCGCATTCAAAGCCAATGAGGTCCCTGGAAAAAATCCTGGGAACTGTGGCTTCTTAAGTGACTGCGAATTGTAGCTCTGTGAAGGGGAATACAATGTTCTCTTAAACAGAAAAAGTACAAAATAAAAATCAAATATGAAAACACAGCACAAACTCCAGTCATGGGTAAACAAAATAACTGAGGTAGGAGCTGCACCCACACGTCACCCACCCACAAAAACATCTCCCAAATACATCATTGGCAGTCCTCTGCACACAAACCTCACCCTCAACTATTCCCAACTGCCACAGTACCCATAATACAGCTAGTACGCAGCCAGCTATTTGTTGCAAGGCTAACATCTGGCACACAAAAAATCCTAGGCAGCATTGAATACAACCAGTTAATTCACCCACCTCTATCTAGGGCAATACAGCATCATACAGACAGCAATATAGATGTTCCCTTCTCATCTCCCACCCGGTTGGACATAGTTGGTTGTTGTTAATCTGTTATTCACCCAAGGTCTTGGGGCAGGTTACTGAGACAGATCACAACAATTTAAACACAATTTTAAAAAACAGTTTGAAACAACGTACAATCAAAAAAATTGGGTGGGCCCTAAAAATCCTCTCACGGTAAACTGATTCAGTCTCTCACACTGAGTCGTATTAGTAAACCTTACAACCCTTCAGAAAATATAATCCAGACTCTGACCCTTGGCAGCAAAGAAACACAACTTCAGTTACCACCCAATAATACTTCACTCACTTTCTCCTCTGGGATAATAAATTCAACTCTAGAAACTTAAAGCAGGTTGTGCCCTTGAGGCAGACCCTGTGAGTTCCTATGCATACATGGTCAAAATCAAGGAACTTTAGGCCAATGGAGACAAGGTGTTACTTGTGCTAATGCAATTGACATGTGTGCTTGTTTATATCAACAGCAGCAGGGGGGGAAGCCTGAACAGGGATATTTCTTTGGCCTGGGGAGTGGAGTTTAACTCTTTCTTTCCAAATCCTGACAAAATTGGCTCTCACAAGCTGCTTCTTCCATTTCATCTGAACAGGGCCAATGGACACTACAAATGCAAACAGCAGCTTTGGAGTGAGGATTTTTGTCAGGAGCATGTCAGGGATAGAAAAGAGTTAAAATTTTACTCCTCACAGTCCCAAAGTTGTTAAGGCTTCCCTGAGGTTACTGTTTACATGAATTAATCTGCATATTTATTTTTAAAAAATGTAATCAACATAATTTATAGTTTGGACCATTAGGTTGTATCCAAGGTAGAGCTAAGTTAAATTCATTTAGTGGTACACTTGTTCTGTTGACAAAATGATATGCACCAATGGAACGTAGGCCGATCCACACCATACATTTTATAGCACACCCTCAAAGCACATGGCTTCCCCCAAAGAATCCTGGGAACTGTAGTTTTTCCTGTTAATCGTGTTGCTTTAAACGTGGATCTTTATTGTATTTTGTTTTTTATTTGTAATGTTTTATTTTCTGTTGCCTCTGAAAGCCTTATTGGAAATGTAACACGGCATAAAAATTAATCACACACACACACTCACGAACCCTGCCATTTTCACTGCCAAATTTCAGCGATGGAACAAATGCTTAGCCTATGACACTTGCCTCTTACATTCTCTTTAAAGACAGGAATCGAGAACCAGTGGCCCTTCAGATGTTATTCAACTCCTCACTTCGCTGGTCCAGCGCCAGATTTAGGGCGGTGCAGGCTGTTCCTCTGCAAAGGGCACCAAGCCAAGGGGTGCAAACTTGGGGAAAAAATCTATTTCGGGGTGCCAAATTTTGGCCTTGCACAGGGCGCCATGTTACAAAAGATGAGCCATGTCCGCCCCTGATTAGCCTCATAAAGCATGACTTACAGTCAGGGATAATGGAGACTGTCCGCCAAAATACCTGGTGAGCAACAGACTTCACCCCACGTTGACAGCAACAGTGTGAGAAGAGCAATCAAACAGATCACACAGGTTTTTGCAACTGTACAAAAGCCCGAAGCACCTGTTTGCCTAAAAAGGGAAAGTAGGAGGAAGGCAGGAGGTAGCAGGTACAGTTTCAGACCTTCAAGTCCCTGAAAACAAAGCAAAAGCCATCCTCTGTTATCTGTGGCCAGAGGACCAAATTAATCAGCTCAACAGGCTCATCTGAGCAGCTCTGCCTCGCGCCCCCCCCTCACCTGTTTTAATCGGGATTTCCATCTAAGGCACCGATTCCAGAGCGTGAAAAGCCTTTTAGATATGAGGTGGTCAGGTCCTCCCTTGCAACTTAATTAAAAGGAGAGCGGGGCGGGCGGGGGAGGGAGGGAGGGGTACACGTGACAGATCAAAGAGGAAAACACACTCGTGTGTCCTTGCTCTATAGCCCACCCCCCGTCTCCAAATTTTCCGCCTAGCATAGTTTAAAAAGCCAGAAAAACAGAAAAAGACCAGAGTCAACGGGGTGAGAATAAAAGGCGACCGTGTACGCTGCTCTCCACTCTGGGGCAGAGAAAATCATAAACATCTCCCCTCGCTGACTTGAAAGGCGGTAGCCGCCTCCCGCTCTCCACCCACCTTTTTTTTTATTTTTCACACATGGGCACAATTTGCAAATCAAAGCGTTTCCTTCTCTTCCAGATCCCCCAGCACAACCACCACTCGCTGGAAAAACAAAAACATCCTGGCATGTCTGGACAAGCCAACCCCCCCCCACTCCCCGTCTCCCCCCCCCCCCCCGTTGAAGAGAAAACGCAATTACGCACCAACCCCACACTTTGTGGCTCGGCGTTATTAGCCCCCCACGCATCACCTACCGCTGGAGTTGGGAGTTTTAAGGGTGCCCCGCCACCCCTCACTAAGAGGGAGAAATCTACCCAGAAGGAAGGAGGGGGACCCGAAAGAGAGCACCCCCTCCCCTCCCCTCCCGCCCGCCCACCACGTAAACATCCCCACGGGGTTACCTTGGCTTCTGACCCCCAGATGCAGAACGCCGCCGCTGTCAACAGATGGAGCCAGCCTGATCTCAGGGGTGAAGGGGGACTTTTGCCCATGCTTGTTGGCTCCTGGAGCTGCTTTTGGCAGCGGGTTTGTGCGTTGGGAAGGGAGCGGGAGCAAGAGCTAGAGCAGCTGTTCCTAATACCTTTCCCTCCCAAGATTGGTCCTCCTTCTGCGCCCTCTCTCTCTCATTCCCCCTTTCCTCCTCCTCCACTCACTCTCTCCTCCTGTTCTCCCTCCCCCATCTCTTTTCTCTTCGCTCTAAACTCCCCCCACCCCACCAAAAAAACGCACAAAACACCCTCAGGGTGTGTATCACCTGCAGCAGGGATGGGTGGAAGACGATGGGGAAAGTTGAGTCTCTTCCTCCCTTTGCTCAAACACCATTTAGGTCCCAGGAAGATTTCTGGGCATGGGAGCTGCACACAGCCAGCAGCCTTGATTTCGTGGGAGAAACTCATGCATGGTTGTTGTTGTTGTGTGGTGTCGTCAAAACACCACCACCACCAAAAAAAGAGGTCTATAAAGGGTTCTCTTTCTTCCCTTCTCTTCCCATCCAAGCCAGTTTTCCACAACTGAGCCAGTCCACTTTGAAAAGAAAAAAAGTTAAGATCAGAGAAGGAGGAGATTTATTTATTTTTGCAGTCACCCCTATAAGTCCAGCAGCTGTTACAGTCTTAATTACCAAGCTGAGGATCTCCCTGCCCTATTGAAGAACTGTCCAAAATGATCTACCTTACCCAATGCTTGCCTTGTTTTACAGGGACAAACAAAACAGGTTTCTATTGGACTTCCACCTTCAGCTCTGATAAATATTTGTCAAAGGAACATGGGGGTCCAGGTTTAGTCCTCAGCATCTTCAGGTAGAACTAAGAGAGATTACCTTCCTGAAATGTTGAAGACCCACTGCCACTCAATGCTGACCCGCTCTGGCTTGGTATCAGGGGCACCAACGCCTTGAATAATTAATCACATGACTTGGGATGCACACACCATTCAAATGGCAATGGCCTTCAACTTGGGGGGGAGTTGACCCCCTCAAATATTGGCTCCTATGTTTGGTATAAGGCAGTTTCCTATGTTCCTAAGTTACAGGAGGAAGCAGCTTCCAAACTTCTATATGTGCATGGCCATGAACCACTTAAAAATTGCTCAAAGCCGCAGTAGCCTACTTAATAAACTATTGTTTTATTTGTTCTGTGAATCAAAGCACATAAGTGATATTTTAATAATTGTATTCTTGCCTTTCTAATACAATGGATACTAAAGTAATGTTTCCCCCTTCAGCGCCACATCGCTGTCAAAACTAGCACCGTATAATGAAAAACACAGGCCTGATGCATTATTAGCCTGTTTTGATGCTTTGAGCATACACAAAACAGCTTTGATCTCCAGTGTGGAGGGGCAGGGGAAATTAATAAAATTTATGTTTGGATTAACTGGGCTAATAAAGTTTACGTACTAATTGCTCAACTATTGTGGAGGCAAAATCCTTTGCAGACCTGCAGCAAGTCATTTGATGATACACCAATAGATCTTAATCAACCTCTGCCCACCCCAAGTCAGATTATTTGTCCGTTTAGCCCAGTCATGTTGACAGTCTCAGGCAAAATATTCCCCATCATCTGCTAGCTGATCATGGCTGTGTACACATTACCACTTGCTCCGGCTCCAGCATGCTTCCACCACTGAGTACACTGGATGTTAGCCACGGTCAATAGGTACCCTGTAGCTTCTTGAGAAATACTCATAGATTCATAGAATTGTAGAGCCGAAAGGGACTACGAATGTCATCTAGTCTAACCCACTTCAATGCAGGAATCTTTTGCCCAACTTGGGGCTCAAACCCACGATCCTGAGATTAAGAGTCTCATGTTCTATCACATGCGTAGGCAAACTAAGGCCCGGGGGCCGGATCTGGCCCAATCACCATCTAAATCCGGCCTGCGGATGGTCTGGAAATCTGCGTGTTTATACATAAGTATAATGTGTCCTTTTATTTAGAATGCATCTCTGGGTTATTTGTGGGGCATAGGAATTCATTCATTTTTTCTCCAAAATATAGTCCTGCCCCCCCAAGGTCTGAGGGACAGTGGGCCAACCCCCTGCTGAAAAAGTTTGCTGACCTCTGTACAGTGGTACCTCGGGTTACATATGCTTCAGGTTACAGACTCCGCTAACCCAGAAATAGTGCTTCAGGTTCAGAACTTTGCTTCAGGATGAGAACAGAAATTGTGCTCCGGCAGTGCGGCGGCAGCAGGAGGCCCCATTAGCTAAAGTGGTGCTTCAGGTTAAGAACAGTTTCAGGTTAAGTACGGACCTCTGGAACGAATTAAGTACTTAACCTGAGGTACCACTGTATAATCAACTGAGTTATGTACTCCCACCCCACTCACACATGAAAACAAAGTTCACCACAACCAGTCACAAACAAACGGCTGCACCCTAGGCCAACCCCAACCTCTCTCACCACCAAAGGAACACAAACAAATAGTGAAGAGGACCAGCACAAGCGACGCTGACACAAAACCCCACACATACATTAAGTAGAATAGAAGCATTGCCACCCCACCCCCACTCACCATGCCCCCCTCCACCTCTTTCCCCCTTTCTTCCTAATGTAACACTCATGTCTCCAACAAATGAAACTGATCTGTAGAAAATGTAACTTGAAAAAAGAGACATTGCACATACTTTTGTAAACCAATAAATCTTTAATAAAAATGTGTTAAAAACAAAAAAAAACCCAAAAAACTATGTACTTTCCCTCAAACCAGCTTCCATCCAATCTGAAAATGGAAGCGGCAGTTAAGATGAGGTGTGTACATTTCAGATAACCATTGCACATGCTCAGATGACAGCTTCAGTGAACTGGATTTCAGCACAGGGAAACAAATCAGGAAATGGGCATTGTGTGAAGAAGACATTCCTGCCCTCTCTCTGGTCTGTATAGCATATGACTTGAAATGGAGGGGCGCAGGAATGATCTTGCTGTGTTTCAAACTTCTATACCTACCCAGTTTCAACTAGAGTTGCCTGCCAGCTAGAGATTGAATCTTCTGCTTTAAATATATGGTGCAGATGTAGATGATCCTTCCCTCAGGCTATTCCCTCAGGCTCTTAATCTCAAAATAACTTAATCTCTCCCCACATCTTTCTCCCCCACAACTCCACAATGCCTATGATAGCAGTGTGTCACACCAAAAGTAACTGACTTGTAGACAGGACTCTATGAACTGAAAACGGAGGTGCTATATGTTCCTTTGTTAGCCATGAAAATCAATAAAAACAATAAGAAGAAAAGACATGGCATACAAGGAAAAAGAAAAGGGAGGGAGGAGGAAAACACAAGATCAAAAGGAGTTCTTAAAACTTACAATTATTTAACTTTTTCTCCCCATTGTCTGTTGATGGTGTATAACCAGCAACACAGTTTCGGACTTGCACATGCTGTGAATTTCTCTAAGGGCTATCGTTCAAAATACACTTTATTTTGTTTTGGCTACCAAACTGCTGTCATCTGACAATGGCATTTTATGAAACATAGCCCTTCTTCTCAGCCCTTAATCTGAATTTTGAAAGAGAAGTTGAGTTGTGATGTTTCTCAGCTCTCACAGTTAAATCCCCCTGTGATTGTCAATGTTAATACAAGTTGGATGTGTGTGTTTTTTGGTGGGGGGAAATCTGTCTGACAAGGAATTCAAAAGGATTTAGAAAAGAAAGAAAAACCCACAAGAACGCACAAAGTTCTGAACAAGAGCCTTAATCTGACAGTAGCAAAGATTCTGATTAGTGCTCTTACATCTTTAGGATGTAAGCCTGCAGAGAGTCTCAGACAAGCACATAATGTGCTTGGAATAACCTGTCAAGCACATAGCGCGAGCGGATGAGGGGAGTCTGCAGGTTTAAAATTGCCGTTCTTTTTAGGAACTTATGACTCCCCGTTAGCTGAATTCCTTTGTAGAGGTCATCTGAGTACAGTCACCCATAATCCCTTCAAGAAAATGCCAATTCTGCTGCTGTACTAAAATTGAGCTACATACTGATATAACACATGCTGTTTCCCCCTCTTTGCTTAAGCTGCCAAAGACCCAGTTTCACCTCTCCAGTAATTCTTCCCTCTTACCAGGTTCGACTTCCACCTGCCACCCAGTTTCACTTTGGCCATTCCTAAGGATTAAAAAAGCAATAAGTCACGGTATTCACAAGCCATTATTTCAGTTCCTTAAGTCTCTTGGCACACAGGAATACCCAAGGGACTTAGGCCCCATCTGAACTATACATTTAAAGCAGTATCATACCACTTCAAACATCCATGGCTTTTCTCAGAGAATCCTGGGAAATGTAGTTTGTTGATAGTTGATAGGAGTCCCCTGTTGCGCTCGCAGAACTATAGTTCCCAGAGTGGTTTAAAAGTCCACCTTTTTTCCCAGGAAACTCTGGGAATCCTCTCTCTCTCTCTCCACCCCTCCCCAAGCTTCTAGAATGGCTCACATTGCTCCATTTCAACAGAATCTTGAGTGTCAGAGCATGTGCAGAGGTTTTTTTTTGCAGAAGAGAGGTTCTGAGGGAGCATTGCTGAACTCCTGAGCAGATGTTCCCACGAAGATCTTCCTTCAAAGAGCAACATATATGGGGTTGTCGTCTGGTATCTTCACAGCACACAGGTTCCCTGGTTTCTGGGTGCTTTAAATGCATAATATGGATGCAGCCAAGCATCCACTGGAGTTCATGTTTCAAAGCCTCCTTAATGTATGGAGGGGATTTTTATTTAAGCGTGAAGCTGGGGAGTTAAGGGCAAACTCTTCTCTGTGTGCTGCAATGCTCAAAGGACAAATTCTATCCTCCCCCACCACAGCACCAGAGTGTTGGACTAGGTAGGACCTGGGAGAGTAGGGTTCCAATTCCTACACAGCCATGAAGCTCACTGAGGGACCTTGGACTAGCCAGTATCTCTCAGCCTAAGCTGTTGTTGTGAGGACAAAGTGTGGAGAGGGAGAACCATTTTCACCACATTGAGCTTCTTGGAAGAAAGGTTGTATATAAATGTAATAATAATAATAAATTAATAAATGAAAATTGGACTTGGGGAGGTAAAAATCTCACTGGCTGCAATAGGAGTCTGCTTTCAAGCCTAATTGTTTTTGGAGACTATTTTCAGGGGGGTTTCAGCTGAGGAGGGAGGCTGGGCAACTAGGGAGATAAACCCTCTATTAAGTAGTGGGTGGACATAGCAGACGGCACAGAGATTTCTCCAAGTAGTTATAAGCAGCCAGCTGTCAACACTGTAACAGCAACAGCCCAGGGTTTCCCGCCTAAATTAACTTACGTGGACCTGAGTGAAAACTATATACACTATACCCCTGGTGGCCAGGGTGAGAACTTCAATACATAACACCCTCCCCTCTCACCTTACTGCCACCTGGGCTAAGTACAGAGGCACTGGAAAATAATCTTCTGTTTACTTAACACAGCTCAGAACTGTGAATATTCCACCTTCTCATAAGAACATAAGCAGAACTTGCTGGATCAGACCAAAGTTGTCCCCCTCCCCATCTAGCACCCTGGATCATCCCAAGACATTTTGGCACCTTAGAAGGACCACAAAATGGTACCTGCCTTCTGCCAGGGATTTGCTGGTGAGTGAAGATCTACATCAGACACAAGGGGGAATAAAGATCTACATCAGTGCCTCCTATTCGCCAAGAGGCCACTGTAGAGTGGCAGCAGCAACGGGCAATGCATTTCTTGGGAGGCTGGATCTGTTGGCCCTGTGAATCCTGCTGCCCAAGGTGGCCGCCTCACCTTGGCTCATGGGTGGGCTTATTCTGCTCAGAGTGGACTTTGAAGATGCTCGAACTCAGGACGAAAGGGAGAAACGTGCTAGGAGGAAGGCACGTTTGGCAAACCCTCACCGTGACCAACTCCCGCCCAGAAACCTATGTGCCCACTGTGGAAGGATGTGTGGATCCAGAATTGGCCTCCACTTGAGACTGGCTTCATTATTACCAAATAATGGAGGCTTACAAGTTGGACAGGAAAATTGGCTTCCAGGTGGAAAAATCAAAATTGGAAACAGAATTGTTAGAACCCAAAATTAAGAATTTGTCAGAAATGTATAACTTGCTGTTGAAATGGAATACGCAGGATGAAACGGTTAAATCAAGTGGGCACAAGATATTGGTCATAACATTATGTTTGCTGACTGGGAACAGTTGTGGACCACCGGTATGAAATTTACGGCATGTAATGCCCTAAGAGAGAATATTATGAAAATCATTTATAGGTGGTACATGACCCCAGTCAAGCTTGCAAAAATTTACCATTTGCCTGATAATAAATGTTGGAAATGTAAAGAAAATGAAGGTACATTCTTTCACCTTTGGTGGATGTGCCCAAGGATTAAGGCTTTCTGGGAAATGATATATAATGAAATGAAAAAGGTATTTAAATATACCTTCCTGAAGAAACCAGAGGCCTTTCTCCTGGGCATGGTCGGCCAATTGGTGTCAAAGAAGGATAGAACATTCTTTATGTATGCTACAACAGCAGCAAGAATACTCATCGCAAAGTATTGGAAGACACAAGATCTACCCACCTTGGAAGAATGGCAGATGAAGGTGATAGACTATATGGGACTGGCAGAAATGACTGGCAGAATCTGAGACCAGGGAAGAGAGACGGCGGAAGAAGATTGGAAGAAATTTAAGGACTATCTTGGGAAATATTGCAAAATTAATGAATGTTAGAATGATGTTGGTTTAGAAATTAAGTGGTTTTCAGCTGTAATGATTAAGTAAAAAGAAAAGAAATGTTAAAAATTAAATGAAAATTAAGGGAGAGGATTTGTTGAATTAATAATTAGAAATTGGAATACAGAAAGGGGAGGTATGAGGAGGTCGGGGAAGTAAGTTATAAGAAAATAAGGGATTGAAATTTTACTTGTTTTTAAATGGTTTTTAGTTTTGTATTTTGTTTTTTATGTTTGTTATTTTTTGTGTTTGTATTTTGTTTTTACTACTGTTTTTTTTGTGTATAACTTTTGAAACTTCAATAAATATCTTTAAAAAAAACAAAACCAGAATCGGCCTCCACAGTCACTTACGGAGTCACTGTTAAGACCATGTTCATGGAAGACAGTCTTACTTGGCTACGAGTGGTCGCCAAAGAAGAAGAAGGTCAACCAGATGCACTGGACACTTAGAGCAACTTGTCCATTTTTTGGGAGGTCTTCTCAGATAAACTCTTGGTAGAGGGAGAACCAACCATTACAGCACAGAACACGTTCAACGTATATTATTGCTCCAGCTCCACACAGACACAGCTGTTCATTAACCAGGGTCTTATTGAATCATCCACTTAAGTGTGCCAAAGGCAGCACATTACTTACCTGGAAGGGGAGATACCTTGATCATGGAAGGTTTTCCCAGGCTCATCCATTGCATTTCCCTGCTTGTTATTTTCCAGCAATTGGCATTCAGAGGCATGCTGCCTCCTAGCAGCAGAGGTAGGACATTGGCAGCCTTTACCTCTATGAAATTGTCTAGCTCTCTCTTAAAGTCATCCATGTTGGTGGCCATCAATGCTCCTGTGGGAATGAGTTCCATAGTTTAATAATAATAATAATAATTTATACCCCGCCCCTCTGGGCAGCTTCCAAATTTTTTTTAAAATACTATAATACATCAAACATTAAAAGCTTCCCTAAGCAGGGCTGCCTTCAGATGTCTTCTAAAAGTCTGGTAGTTGTTGTTCTCTTTGACATCTGGTGGGAGGGTGTTCCACAGGGCAGGTGCCATCGCTGAGAAGGCCCTCTGCCTGGTTCCCTGTAACTTGGCTTCTTGCAGTGAGGGAACCGCCAGTAGGCCCTCAGAGCTGGTCCTCAGTGTCCGGGTAGAACATTGGGGGTGGAGACGCTCCTTCAGATATACTGGACCGAGGCCGTTTAGGGCTTTAGAGGTCAGCACCAACACTTTGAATTGTGCTCGGAAACATACCCCTGCCTTAGTGCCATATGCAGAAGTACTTTTTCCCATCTGTCCTGAGTCTTCCAGTATTCAGCTTCATTGAATGTCAACATGTTCTCATGTTCTCATAAGCCATCCATGCTTCCTCTTACTCATATTTTATCTAAACTAAAAGAGCCTCAAATGTTGTAGGCTTTCCTCTCCTTTTCACCTTTGATCAATCTTTCACACCATGAAGATGATTAAAATATATTTAGGGTACAATACAATCTGTGTTGCTTGGTGTTGTGAACAGCCTTTTACTTCTGCTTACATTTGGGGTACAAATGGGGTACGGTTCAAACTCTGCCCTCCTTCCTCTGTAAAAGAAACATATTTAAAAGTAGAAGTTAAGATTCATTATTATTGAATAATGAATTCATTATAATAATCACATTAGTTGGCAATGTGACAGTTGAGTTCCGGCTTTACTTTGGGATTGTTTCCCCAACTTAGCAGTGCAATATACTTAAACCAGAAGGTTTTAACTGAAACAAGCATTGTTTCTCTTTCATGTTGTACGGATGCCAGTCCTGGTTGTTTGTGGATCTGTGGCCAGCCATGAAGACTGGAGCATTTCAATTCACAGACATAAAAAGACCCCTGTTGTATCAGACCAAAATGTCCACCTAATTCAAGATCCTATTTCACTCAGTGGCCAAATAGACTTCTCTGGAAGGCCCATGAGCAACGCTTGAAGGCAGAAGTAGGTAGAAATTCCACTTAGCTAAAGACCATAAGATGCCCTGCTTGGGGGTTTCCCATAGGCATCTCGTTAGTCTCTTTCAGAAACGGGATGCTGGACTAGATAGGCCTTTGGTCTGATCCACCGGGGCTCTACTTATGTTCATGTCTTACAGTTACTGATAGACTTAAAATGCCTCTGTGTGGTCCCAATGTGTTTTCCCACATGGAGCTAATATCAGGCAAGATCTGCTTGACCCGACTCTGCACTGGCTGCCCATTTGTTGCCAGGCCCAGTTCAAAGCTGAAGCAGGTGATGGGGAGGCAGAGATGTCATGGGTGTCTCTTCTTCCTGCTTCAACAAGCTCCTCTCCTACCTTGTCTCCCAGAACCAGAAGAGGGCAGAAATAGGCGGATCAGTGGAAGACTGCATGCAGGCCCAGTCTCTGATTGCCTGGGGAAAGCCATGGAGGGCTTTTTGTGGGGAGACAGGGGCTTTCAGTCTTGGCAACTGATTCATGGGTTCAGACCTAACAGGGATGAGCTGCTGTGCTCATGTAGCTAAGTCTGTGAAGATTGTGTTTTTGCTAATAGTTACCGGTAACTTTAACTCTGAATGGTGTGTTTTACTGCCAGCATGCTCCTTGACACCTGTTTGTTTCTTCAAGCACTTTTCTGTACAGCAATATAATAAATATTTGTGTGCTATTTTTACCAAATAAATGCATTTTTATGCACACTTTACCTTAGTAAATACATTTTTGTACACATGACTTGGCTGGAGAACTGCGTTGCAGAATTTTAAGAAGTACAAATTCTGAGAATAGTTTCAGGACATAAAAAAATAGAATTAGGGTTCTCCTAAAATGAGAACCAACCCCATCCTTTGATGTGCTACTTGATTCTACACATGTTTACCAATAAATTCATGCTGAAAAGTCTCCAGAGGAAATAAATAGGGCTTAAAAAGGCTTAAATTTGACTGGGTTGTGTGCTTAGTCCCTGTTGAAAAGGGAAATTATTTGCCAGCAAAGCATAAACTTAATCCCAAACTGCTAATGTGGAAAGGTAGCCACCTGCTGGCTCTCCGAGAAATCCACAAGATGCCTCTTCGCCTTTGGTTTAGTTTAGAAACGAAGAACTGGAAAGGCGGCCTATTTGATTACTAGGAAAGTTAGATGAATTCAAGCAGAGAAACATGCACAGTTGGATACTTCTGACTGAAATCCTGCTAGCAAAATTGAGGGAGGCATAGCCTGCTATAAGCAGATTGCATTTGCCTTGATTATGCTTGTCCCCTTGCAGCTGGCCATCCTCTCCCCAAAACTTACCGTATTTTTTGCTCTATAAGAAGCACTTTTCCCTTCCTAAAAAGTAAGGGGAAATATGTGTGCGTCTTATGGAGCGAATGCAGGCTGCGCAGCTATCCCAGAAGCCAGAACAGCAAGAGGGATTGCTGCTTTCACTGCACAGCGATCCCTCTTGCTGTTCTGGCTTCTGAGATTCAGAATATTTTTTTTTCTTGTTTTCCTCCTCCAAAAACTAGGTACGTCTTGTGGTCTGGTGCGTCTTATAGAGCGAAAAATACGGTACCTTTGGTCAGCAAGTGGAAGTGGCAGCAGGTCGACATGCTCATAGAGTGTAATTTTCAACCGACCTTCAGTAGGAAAAGATGTTATGGATTCCAGAAAGTATGTTTCTCCTGAGCCAATGCAGGCAGACAGCTGACAGCATGTGACATCGCTTCCAGGACATCAGCACTGGTTGCCTATATCCTACCGGGTCAGTTTCTTGTGTTCATATATGTCAGGGAACTGCCATCGGAGCTAGAGGCGGAGGCAAGGCTCCAAAGCGATGCTGGAGAAGGGCCCAGCAGGGAGAGAGGCAGCTCATCGGCTGGGGAAGGAAATCAGCGTAACACCAGGGATAAAGGGGGGCAGATGGGGGAAGCGGCGAGGGTGCTCCAGGACTCCTCGCCGGAGACCAGCGGGGAGAGCACGGGTCCTCGGCTGCCCACACCCACCCTGCGCAGAAGACTTCCGCACAGGAAGAGTAGGCGGAGACTTGGCGTCAAAGAACTTCTTTGCTGGAAGAGGTTCAAGAAATGCCCACTGACGGATTCTGCTAGCGACTGAAACAGCCACGAAGTGAAGGGCTGTCCAGACAGAAAAGGTTTAACCAGGCAACCTAGCCAGGAGTGGCGGCAACTTACGCACGGGCAACCCCTATAACCATTACAATATACAACCCCCCACCAAAGAACTTGAGTCCAAGATATCTTAAGGGCCACCTGAGCCCTTATATCCCAGCTTAATCATGGAGATCATATGGAGGGGCACTGCCTGTTGTCCCCCGGGGTTATAGACCAGCCTCAGAATCTCTTCCAAAAGAGATTTGACAGGCTTCCTTGCTTTTGACTTTCTAGCTTCTCTTAAAGATCTTTTTATGCTGACATGCCTTTGCAGTTGTTTAATTTTTATTTATTTTTAGCCAGTCACTTTAATTGTTATTTGTATTTTTTTTATACATTGTGTTTTATTTTTTAACATTGTAGAACTGCCTTGGCATTTTATGATATACTGGCATAGAAATACTCTAATAAATAAATCAAATAAATCCCACCCCACCCCCCTTTTTTTTGGTCCAGCGTCACCCCTGCTTTTTAAAATTTGCTAGTTTGTAGAGGTTCAATTCAATTCAAATTTATTTACGGCTATTAGCCCATAAAATATGTACAAACATAAAAGCACAGAAGCATAAAAAACCAATACATCTAACAACAGAAGGGGAACACCACGATGCGAGGGTGGGTCGTTGAGCAGTGACAAATAACAGCTTGGGGCCCGGAAGGATCCAAGGGACGGTTCACAGAAAAAGGAGAACTGGAGACGAGATCCGTCATGCACTCTCATCATAACTGTCCGATTAGTTTTTGTTGTTGTTGTTGTTTTTTGGTGGTTTTTGTGTGTGAGATAACCGCATTCAGGAATCTCGCCACCTGCAGAGTTACAGAAGGATCTGTATCCTGCAAAAGCAGTGCGGCATGTAACTCAACAGGCCTGCCAACCAAGCGCAATAAAGCAGGACCCAGGAATTTAGTCCTAGCTATGCTATGTAAGGGACAGTTGAACATTATATGTGGAAGAGATTCAACTGTTTTCCCGTCACACTCGCATAGCGGAGACACCAAACCCTTGGAAAATCTGTGGCTCAGCAGGTTCGATGGAAAAACATTGAACCTTGCACGAATAAATGCAAGTCGGTGTGGTACAGATGAAAGAGATGACATGTATGATGGAAGGCCAAGTGGTGGGGTTATTCCGTGATACCTGGGGGAGCAGACACCCCCACCCCTGGAGAGGTTATGTTGATTTTCAATGTCTGCTAATCTTTGCTCGATAAGGCTTTTGGCTGAGCGTAGGTTCATCTTTAAGGAGTCCGCTGGGGAAATTCCGAAGCTCAGAAGTTTAGCATGGATTTTTCCTACCCACGGGTTAACAAAGTCATCCCGCCAGAGGCACTGAAAGAGGTAATGGTTGGGAAGCCTATGCCAGCTGGACAGCCAATAGCCAAAGACTCGCTTCCAGATGACCGTCTCTAAAGATGCAATCCTTAACTCCAGACGTATGGCTGCGTTGCTCACACACATGGGGAGTTTCAGGAGGCGACGGAGAAACTGATTCTGCAATGTTCCCAGCGATGTCAAATTGGACCCTGGGGCCCAGAGCGGGGCAGCATAACAGAGGGTGGAAACCACTTTTGCGTGGTACACCTTCAATGCAGAAGGGATGTGGGAGGCTCCGTCGACCGCAAAAAATTGGAGTAGAGTGTAAAGTATTGTTTTCCCTTTGTTCAGTAAATACTGTATCTGTGGCTTCCAGCTTAGGTTGTAGTGAAAAAAGACTCCCAGGTATTTAAATTTGAAAACCTGTTCTAATTGGACTCCATCTAACTTCCAGCTGTAAATTTTCCGAGACCTGGTGAAGATCAGTACTTTAGATTTTCCATAATTAATTGTCAGGTGGTTGAGTTTGCAATAAGCCGCAAAAATCTTTAGAGCTCTGCATAAACCGACTCTAGAGTAGGAAAGGATCGCTGCATCGTCAGCATATAAGAGCAGAGGGCAGCGAAAATCAGCTAGGCCACTAATACAGTGTGCGGCAGGTGATGAGTGGCCTCCGGTGTCGGTTGCGGAGATCAGGAGGCTTATTCAGGCACTCAAACACAGAAAAGCCCCGGGAGCAGATAATATCTCTCCTGAGCTTCTCAAAGCCAATATTGACTGGTGGGCCCCAGTCCTTGCCACCCTATTCACCAGCATAGATCAAACAGCAATAATACCAGAGGACTGGGGATTGGCAATCATCGTTCCCATATTCAAGAAAGGCTGTAAACTTGATCCAGCCAATTACAGACCAATCAGTCTCTTAAGCATCATTAGCAAACTTTATGCAACTCACTTACGTGAAAAGTTTGCGGACTGGCTGGAACAGGAGCACATCCTAAAGGAAGCCCAGGCTGGTTTCAGGGCACATAGATCAACTCTAGACCAAGGACTGGTATTGCAACATCTAGTGGAGAAATACACCTCAAAGAAAGGAGGCTCCCTCTATGTAGCCTTTGTAGATTTCAAATCAGCTTTCGATTTGATACCCCGGCACAGACTTTGGGAAAAATTAAATGCCACAAACATCGATAGACGTCTTTTGCTTCTTATCCGTAGACTACATGAAAATACTCGGATCCGTGTTAGATGCGACCGTTATGGGAACCTATCAAAGGAAATCCAAAGTTTCCATGGTGTCAAGCAAGGCTGTGTTCTTGCCCCTATTCTATTTAACTTCTATATAAACTCCTTAGTCGGAAAGATGGAGGAAGAAAGCACTCATCCCCCAAACCTAAATAATATACCAATCCCAGTCCTTTTGTACGCAGATGATGCGGCACTTATTTCCTTCTCTTGTGTGGGTCTAAGAAAACTTTTACGAGCTCTTACAGAGTATTGCGAAGCTGAACACCTAATAATAAATTACACTAAATCAAAAATTATGGTGTTCTCCAAGAGAAAACTCCGACATAAATGGAAAATTAATAACCAACCTATTGAGCAAGTAACATCTTTTAGATATCTTGGAATAATTTTTGATGAGAAGGGATCTTGGTGCCATCAGATTAAGAATTCCATTGTAAATGCGCAAAGATCTTCCAGAGCTATCATAAGATTCTTTTACAGAAAAGGAGGTCAATATGTTCCTGCTGCCTCCCAGGTCTTTGTTGCAAAAATACTTCCACAATTGATGTATGGCACCCAGATATTTAATTGTCAAAAACTCAAGTCCCTGGAATCTGTACAAACTAAATTTTACCGCTCCCTACTAGGGTTACCTACCTGTGTCTCCAACACAGCCATCAGGCTGGAGGTAGGTCAACTCCCTATTAATGCCAGGATATGGATCCTGAAGATTCACTTCTGGCTAAAACTCATATTTTTCCCAGTGGGAGTGGCTCCATTGACTCTACTAGACCCGTTCCAGTCTAAATGGAGATTGTCGCTTTATGAAAAATTGAAGGGCCTGGGGCTTTCCCCACAAGAACTCATAGCCTCAGGTTTTGAAAAGGCTAAAAGGATGGTGAGCCAGCGAATAGGAGATGTAGAGCTTCAGGACCATATGAGCAAGATAGATAAATATCCAGCTATCCAAGATTATGGAAAAGGGTTTAATCTAACACCATATTTGCTGGATCTACAAATCGCAAAATACAGGCGGGCGTTTACCCTTACCAGATTTGATGTACTGCCATCTGCCTTACTAAAGGGCAGATACGAGGGCACACCCTATGCTGAACGAGTTTGCCCATGTGGTCTGAAAGAGGTGGAAACGGCTTCACATGTGTTGTTACACTGCGACCTTTACGGGGATATTAGGTCACTGTTTATCTCCCCTATCGTTCAGAAATTTCCAGGTCGATCTGAATCTCAGCGGCTGAAAATCCTACTAGGAGATAAAAACCCAGAAGTAACACTGAAAGTGGCCAAATTTTCTGCGGCTGCGATCAAGCGGAGGGCATTAGCTGTAAAAAAGTAAAAGACTTGACCCCTGGACAAGCCCCCCCATTTTTTAAGTCTATACATATACTGTAGTGCATATATGTGTATATATGTGTGTGTGTGTGGGTGTGTGTGCATATGTGTATTGCTTTTATGTATAATTTTACAATTTTTAATTGACACCATTATTCCCTTTGTAAACTATTGTTTTTTTATGTTTTTTTCTGGTCTATGACCGTAATAAATTTATTCATTCATTCATTCAAAGTATTGTTTTCCCTTTGTTCAGTAAATACTGTATCTGTGGCTTCCAGCTTAGGTTGTAGTGAAAAAAGACTCCCAGGTATTTAAATTTGAAAACCTGTTCTAATTGGACTCCATCTAACTTCCAGCTGTAAATTTTCCGAGACCTGGTGAAGATCAGTACTTTAGATTTTCCATAATTAATTGTCAGGTGGTTGAGTTTGCAATAAGCCGCAAAAATCTTTAGAGCTCTGCATAAACCGACTCTAGAGTAGGAAAGGATCGCTGCATCGTCAGCATATAAGAGCAGAGGGCAGCGAAAATCAGCTAGGCGGGGGGCATGAATGTTGGCTTGAGACTCACTCAGAAAGAGCTTCATATCACTAATAAACAAGTTGAAGAGGAGTGGGGCCAAAATGCAGCCTTGGCGCACACCTCTATTTATTGGGACCTCATTGGATAGGTTTCCCGCCAGTGTAAGTCTCACTCTAGCCGACGACCCGTGGTGTAATTGGGTTATAAGCCATAACAGCCTTCTATCTATGCCCCATCTCTCTAATTTCTTCCATAGACAGTTTCGTGGGATACTGTCGAAGGCGGCCTTTAAGTCTATGAAAGCAACACATAGGCGCCCCCGACTCGGGGCAGAATATTTTCTGGCAAGATGATACATAATTACCATATGGTCAGTGGTCGAGTAATTGTTCCTAAAGCCCGCTTGCTCGTGGCCAATCAAGTTTGAGTCGTATGCCCAATGGGACAGCTTAGACAATAAAAATTTTGCATAGATTTTCCCGATGATAGACAAAAGGCTGATGTTCCGATAGTTCTCTGGGTCAGTGGGGGAACCCTTTTTGTGGACTGGTACGATCACGGCCTCCTTCCATGACCTAGGGATAAGCCCCGTAGAGTTAATTGCATCAAAGACTTTGGCCAGAATTTCAGCCCACCACCTCGGTTGTGCAACAATAGCCTCAGCAGGGACTAGATCCGGCCCAGGGGCTTTGCCCGTTTTCAGATCTAATATCAAGTCCATTATCAGTTCTGGGTCGGTAGAGGGCCACAAAGGTAGATGGTCGGCTCGGAATTCCATGGGTGAGTTGGATTCCTCTGCCAAAGAGAAATATTTACTCAAGAATTGTTCCCATGTGGGCGCAGGGATAATCGCCAGTGGGTACTTCCTTCCTCTTTTGTTTATCAGAGCCCAAAATTCCTGGGATCTGCGGGATCTAGAGGCCGCAATCAAGGCTCGCCAACGCTTTTGGTACCACTCGCGTTTGGCCAGCTTTAAAGTCTGTTTATATGCTCTTTTGGCTTGTAAATAGGAGGGTGGTAGAGCCTGGGCATTAGAGTTTTTGTATTCGTTATAGATAGAGTGAAGAAGGGATCTTGCTTGTTTGCAAGAGGTGTTAAACCAAGGGGCCCCAGTACTGCAATGCGCCACTTTTGCCTTTTGAGGAGGTGATGTAAAAAAAGTGGTAAGGTTTGTTATGAGAAGGTTAAAAAGTTTCAAAACCGAATTGAAATCTTGTAAATCAGTACTTGTTTGAGGTAGATAGGCAATGATTTCCCTATGAAAAAATTCCTGGTATTTTTGGGCCACAGCCTCCGACCATTTGATCCCTCTTATTTTGGTCGATGATGAGGTTTCCAGGAGGACTGAGTGTTTATAGTCCTTCTGGCACCGGAACAATGACAAAGTGGTCACTATTGGAAGGTGATCACTGAAATGTTGGTTTTCAACTTGGAAGGAAAGTACATTAACGGCCAAATTTGCGGAGATCAAGAAGTAATCGATAACACTGTTTGATGCAAGTCCCAGGTGAGTGAACTCCCCCGGTATGTCGGGGGGGAAGGTGCCGTTCAAGAAGACTAGATTCAGGCGAATGGCCATTTGGTAAAGGGTCACTCCTGCTTTGTTTACTCTGTTGTCCTTTGAAGTTCTAATTCTGGCATGTTCCAAGTCAAAGTTGTCCAAGCATGGGGGAGTCCACCATTTGGACTTGGTTAATAGGTCCCAATTTGTGGCAATACGAGCATTAAAGTCTCCCCCAATTAAGGAGTACGGGTTAAGGCATTTGGTATGACATGACAATAGGTGATCTTCAAATGATTCCCATCTCCAATCAAGATCAGGTGCAGAGCCTTCAGGGGGGAGATAGACATTAGTAATTAGTAATGAGGACTTCCCTTCTGTGATCAGTCCAGATAGAGCAAAAGGCGGGGAAGCCCGTACCAGAGTGAGTTTGGCGTGAAGTTGGAGTGAGATCCCAATCAAAAGACCCCCTTTGGGGCGACCGCCTTTCAAGGAAGGGGAGGCCGGAAGTGTTAGAAGATCGAAGCCGTCTATGATAATCTCTTCCTCATCCCATGTTTCTTGGAATAGAATGATATTAAATGAATTTATGTACTTCCTGAATTCGGGATCTGATTTTTTGGTTCTCCAACCAGCAATGTTCCAGCTAAGTATTGATAATGTCAGATCCTTGTGCTGTCTCGGTAATTGTCACTTTGAGTTGTTTAATACGTTCTTGGAGGTAGAAGGAGGACCCATAAAGAAATCAGTAATTTTAGTTTGTGCGGATAGGGTCTTCTGTGTTGATCGAATCCATGATTTGGTAACATTAACAGGCAAGGAGGGCTTTGCCGGGGAGGAAGAATTAGGCAAAATTAGTGAGGTCGGATGCTGTTCATTGAGGTGAGTAGTGGTAGGTCGTTGATGGGCTATACTAGTAGATCCGTCAGAGTTGTCAGTCTTAACCAGGGTAGCGCTAAGAGGTGTTCCAGCCATCACTTGTAGTTGTTGCGCAGATGGAGAAGAATTATCACGCAGATGTATTGAAGGACGTGAACGTGGGGGTGGTACATGCATAATCATTTCCTGGTGATCTTCAGACAGGGTAGATTCTAGCTCTGGCATTGAAGCAAAGGATTTATCAACTTCCATATTTTGATTGGACATAAGGACTGAGACGGGAGTGTTGAGTTTATCGACTTCCTCCACGGTAGACTGGTGCTGTTGGTCAACAGGTGACTGCTGATTCAGATCAGTAGGGGGTAACAAAGTAGCGGGTTGAAAGCTTATCAAGGCATTTGATGGGGACGCCTTGTGCGACATGGAGCGCCTGCTCTCCTCTCTCGTCAGCATAGAGGGGTCCCCTTGCGATAAGAGTCTTTGTTTGAGTAGATCCAATCTGTCGAGAATAGCCTGCTGTTCTTCTGAAGGGAGTTTTCCATAGGAGGAGATAAGATTTCTCTCTTCAGGGATATTCCAATCTCCGCTTGCAATTGGATCATTCTTCGGCGTAGCTAGATGGACACTTGGGATCGCAGGTGGAACAGGGGGTACCCGGCTAGGTATTTTTTCCTTTATAATAGGAACAGAAGGAGGTAACGAGCATTCATTGCCGGTTAAGATGTTGGCAAAAAGAGGTTTGACACTCGTGTCCTTAAAGACTCTTGTTGTTACAATCTCCCAGGCTGCCAGCCGGTCTTTTTGTCTTGCAAGAAGATGTGGGATCCTTGCAGACTGGAAGGAGAGCATAAATTTCCTTGGCCAGGGCGTGGCAATTAAGGGTACCACAGATATAAGATCTATCTGGAAAAAAGGGATATTTAGCAGATCACGTAGGTACCGTTTAGCCATCCTCAGGTTATTCCACCTAAGTCTGGGGGCGTCACGGGAAAAAATGGATAGACATATTTTTTTGGTTGAAAAATCAAGGATTGCTTGTTCCTTTGGGGCAGTGGCAGCTTGCTTCTAGAACCCTTAAGGTGAGATTTCTGGTCATGTTGTCTCTTTAAGGCACTTACAAGCTGCACAGGAGATTGATGCAAATTAGATAGCTCAGTTGAGGAAGGTAGATGAGTCAGAAGGGCTTGTGAGAGTTTATTCAAAGATGAAGAAATCCCTTCCAATTTCTTGAAAATAAAGCTTAAAGTCCTGATTACTAGTTGTATTTGATCAGGTACTGATTCAGTTTGCCCTGATGCGTCCTGTTTTAGTGACGGCGAGGGTGTAATTAAGGTGTCAGGGAGGAGGGCTTCCCTATGGCTTCCATCTCCCCCTGAATCAACTGGCTTTTCCAGCTCCCCTTGACCATACAGCGGCCAAAAGCGGTTGTATGTTTCGACGGCAGAAACAATTACTTGCTCTGTTTGGCTGTTATTGTTAGTAGGTGGCGAGGGAGATTCAAGCTTTAACTGCTTCACTCTCGGAGGAGAACAACCTTTCTCAGCAGATCTTGGTCGCTTGCCATGACCCATTTGTCACTGTCTCACTGACTGCGGGGGTTGAAAGTAGAGATAAACAGCGATAAAAGGAGAACTTATCTTTTGTGGACACAACTCTTCTGCTACTCCTCTTCTACTGCTCAGCATAACCCAGTCTTCAAGGCGGCGTTTCTAATCAGCAGCAGGCTTTCTCAGCAGGTTTGAATACCCTTGTTAATACGTATATTGGCCACGACTGGCCAACAGTTGAGATAAAACGGTTAAAACTTCTAACAGAGGTAAAATAATTAAAAGTCTAAAGGAACAGCTATAAAAACGTCTGTAAAAGGCTGTAAAAGGCTATAAAAGGTTTGTAATCCAGGAGGGTTCACGGAGGAGAAGTTGTTACAGCCGCCATCTTGGACCTCCTCCAATTCGACCTCCTTTGTAGAGGTTAGTGGAGCTTCCGCTGCAATTATTACACAATCCTCTGGGTGTACATTGATGTACAGTGGTATTGTCTCATCAGGTTAAGAAGCATGGATAGGTTTAGAAGTGGGCATTATTATGTTCTTGGTTTAACCTTGCCTCCGTCTGTTACATGGCCACCCCTCCACCTCATTGCCTGTTCTGTGATGGAGCACAGATATGCAGGTGAGCGTCACCTGTTGAATCAAAGCCTGCCAGGTAGTTGTTGAAGCCATGGAAAACTTGTAAGAAAAGGAAATGGTCTCAACCTTAGATTAAGGGTCACCTTACATGAACTGCCAGGTGTGTTGTTGCCAGTTTAACTCTGAGCATGTGGCAGCTCCTGATTAAGCTGTCATAACACAAAGATTTGGGCTGTTTGGTATGTTAAGACAGCACCACAAATTTATGCACAATTTGCCTGTAGGAGTTGCTCACAAACGAAAGGAACTAACTTGCACTGAGTCACCCACTGTTGGTCCATCTAGCTCAGTATTGTCTACTCCAGAGGAGAAGGAAGTTTTAGCTTGAGGGCTTCATTCCTTTCTGGACCATTTTGCAATGAACACATGTCAGGGGTGGATGGGGCCAGAGGTGAAAGTGGGTAGGGCTAAGAATGTAAAATTTGTACAGTAGGCTACTTTCTACAAACACAGAGCCACTATTATATGCCATTCATGCAGGCAAGGATCTGTATCAGAGTTCAAGGACAGATTCCAGCCAGGCAAAAACACCCAAGGAGGGTCCAAAGAAAGGCTAATGAGGGATGTAAGAGTATGTGACATGGGGAGAGTCCCAAGGCCCAGATGATGATGATGATAATGATGGTGACATTATTATTATTTATTAGATTTGCTAGTCACGTGTTACCCAAAGGTCTCAAAGTGACTTACAATACTGTTACAAATAAATAGATTATGCCATAACAGTATTACAGAAAACAAGAGCAGGGACTGGATCCCTCAGACCTGCCCCCCGCTGTCCCCTGGGCTCTTTGCCCCCCACTCTGCACTCTCAGATGCGGAGAAGCCCTCTCCTCACGAGGAACTGACAGCCTGACTTTTGCATTTCAGCTGCTGGAGGATGAACAGCGCTACATCCTGGGGGTCATCCAGAGCTGCCAGGCAGCTGAGCTCAGGGGGCTCCAGGACACTGAGTGTTTTGCCTTGGTAGAGCATACCATGTTCGTGACATCTGCTGGGAGGGCATTCCACAGGGCGGGCGCCACTACCAAGAAGGTATTTGCAGGCTCCTGACATCCTGGTCTAGTTCCTCGCAGAACTTGTTCTTGATCTGTATATCACAGTACACAGAGCGGAAACACTCAATATGTTAACCGGAATTGAGGTAGTTGAGAGATGGAGAGAAGGCAAGCATTCTGAGCCCTCAGCTAGCAGTTCTATCAGAGACAGAAGAGAGTCCCTTGCTGCAAATCTTATGCCGTGAATCTTCGGGATGCCCTCCTTGCCACAAAAGGTGTAGCTCTCTCTGAGGCTGCCATTCAAAGCAAGTCTTGTCTCCTGTTCTTTGTTTTATTTTTATTTTTTGTGCACAACTGTGCATATTCTGTATATACTTTGTATATTTTTATTTTTTACATAGGGGAGTAGTTAGGGTTAAGTGTAGGGTTTAGGGTGGATTACGAGTCCACCGCTCTTAACCACTACACCACACTGGCTCTCTCCACTCTTATATGGAGGTGCCAGAGCCAACTTGGGACCTTTTCCCTGCAAAGTATAAACGCTACATCTCTCTCTGAGCTAACCTATGTAGCAGTTTTATGAACTGGCACTACCAGTCCTCTCTTGATGGATCATGAAGATTTCATTAGAAATTGAGAGGAAGGGCGTGGCCTCTGCTATGTAAGTGTCCCAAAGCATTCTAAATGAATGCTAATGTATTCCTTTCTCTCCTACTTATATCCAGCCCACCTTTTTTTTTTATTGCAAAAATGACCAAGGCAATCCAAACATCTCTTAACCTGGGAGTAAGCCCCAAAAGGACTTCTGAGTAGATATGGTTAGGACTGCATGGTACTACATTTATTGAGGCATAAGTCCATTTCAATAGATGCATGACAATTTATTTGAGAGGCTTACGATGCTCTCTACTGGCCACATTTTGTAGCACAAGAGGCATGAATTTGAGAGTGCAGGAAAAGTTGGCTGTAAACACAAGTCAGGGCTGGTTCTGCCATGAGGTGGATTGCCTCAAGCGGCAAATTAAAAGGCAACAAATTATTAGTTGTTAAGATGACAATTTCAATACCCCATTTGGGGAGGCTGTGGATTTATTGTTGCAGATCCAAAAGGTCATGGGTCATCTTAAAACATAAATTCTAGCTCTTTCATATATTCCACCCATGGTATACACACATAGTATTTTCCACTTGACTCATTTGATGACTGCCAGTGAACATTGCCTGGTTTCTGTGGTGCAGTTTATTTAGTCCTTGTAACTGTTAATCAAGCTCTTGGTTGCTCCATGCTGTAAAAAGGAGATGGGGGTGAATCAATTTAACAAAAACCAGCAACCAAAAAGCCTAAACAACAACACCAAAGGGAGCCAGGTCTAAGGTGCTGAAGACCAACTTATTTGAAAAACACTCCACTAAATGTATTGTAACATAATGAGTTTCAAGTGCAATTGTTCTTCATCACAGGAAAGAATAAAGTGTTCTCTAATTTTCAATATATAAATTCAATAAATAATAATAAGAATTTTAAGGTCATATATATATATATATATATATATATATATATATATATATATATATATTCATAACTGTATATATAAGCCACATGTCTGAAACCCCACAGAAGAGTTCCTGAACAAATTGACCTCAAATATTTCCCTGCAAGGTCAAAGTGGGAAACCTCCCCATTGTCTTTCCTCACAAATCCTGTCCTCACAAATCCTGTCTTAAGGGCACATTCAAGATATGAACAGGGTGTGAGCCTGTGACCTGTAACCTAGATTCAGGAATTACCGTATTTTTTTGCTCTATAAGACTCACTTTTTCCCTCCTAAAAAGTAAGGGGAAATGTGTGTGTGTGTTATGGAGCGAATGCAGGCTGCACAGCTATCCCAGAAGCCAGAACAGCAAGAGGGATTGCTGCTTTCAGCGATCCCTCTTGCTGTTCTGGCATCTGAGATTCAGAATATATTTTTTTCTTGTTTTCCTCCTCCAAAAACTAGGTGCGTCTTGTGATCTGGTGCGTCATATATATATATATATATATAAACTGTTTTATTAAATTTACTTAATAACATAACATTATTATATAATATATATATTCTATAAACAAATAATACAAAACACCGTCTGGTGCGTCTTATAGAGCGAAAAATACAGTATTTGTATATTTTCCCCATTTCCCTTTCCCAACCAAAAACATGAGATCTGGCAATTTGCCTTCTCTGTTTGTAGTGCCAGTGTTTTCCCTGGCAGCTGTCTCTGTCATTTTCTATCTTTAGTTTTGGATTTCAAGCAGTGGTTGGGTTGTTTACCCATCAATGGCCCTAGATTCCTGGAGGGAGGAGGTTGGAATTAGGAAGCATAAATTATCCAGACAAGACAAGGCAGGCATATCGTAACCTGCACACTTGCCAACGACTTGGATGATGGACTCAAGGGCTTCCTGATCAAATTTGCAGATGACACCAAACTGGGAGGGGTGGCTAACACCCCAGAGGACAGGATCACACTTCAAAACGACCTTGACAGATTAGAGAACTGGGCCAAAACAAATGTGATGAATTTTAACAGGGAGAAATGTAAAGTATTGCACTTGGGCAAAAAAAATGAGAGGCACAAATACAAGATGGGTGACACCTGGCTTGAGAGCAGTACATGTGAAAAGGATCTAGGAGTCTTGGTTGACCACAAACTTGACATGAGCCAACAGTGTGACGCGGCAGCTAAAAAAGCCGATGCAATTCTGGGCTGCACCAATAGGAGTATAGCATCTAGATCAAGGGAAGTAATAGTGCCACTGTATTCTGCTCTGGTCAGACCTCACCTGGAGTACTGTGTCCAGTTCTGGGCACCACACTTCAAGAAGGACACTGACAAACTAGAATGTGTCCAGAGGAGGGCAACCAAAATGGTCAAAGGCCTGGAAACGATGCCTTATGAGGAACGGCTAAGGGAGCTGGGCATGTTTAGCCTGGAGAAGAGGAGGTTAAGGGGTGATAGGATAGCCATGTTCAAATTTATAAAAGGATGTCACATAGAGGAGGGAGAAAGGTTGTTTTCTGCTGCTCCAGAGAAGCGGACACGGAGCAATGGATCCAAACTACAAGAAAGAAGATTCCACCTAAACATTAGGAAGAACTTCCTGACAGTAAGAGCTGTTCGACAGTGGAATTTGCTGCCAAGGAGTGTGGTGGAGTCTCCTTCTTTGGAGGTCTTTAAGCAGAGGCTTGACAACCATATGTCAGGAGTGCTCTGATGGTGTTTCCTGCTTGGCAGGGGGTTGGACTCGATGGCCCTGGTGGTCTCTTCCAACTCTATGATTCTATGATTCAGTGTTGAGAAGAGGATCCTACTCCTGGCAGGCACTAAGTAAATAGCAAGCTTTGACTTGGAGCTTCATTCCCACTGCTGATCTCAGTAGCTCTCAACATTAACAGACAAACTCACTGACCTCCGTGGCTCCTTGTCAGGCTGAAACATGAGTCATTCCCAGAGTGTGTGCTGTGAAATCCTGTGCACACTTCCCTGGGAGTAGGTCCACAGTGCAACTCAACTTCTGGGGAGATGCATATAGAATCGTACCGAAAATCATTTAAGCAGCAGCTATCAGAAGTTTGGAAAATGTTGGTTTATGGCGATAGCGTATGGAAATAGCACGGAGATGAAAATAGAGATTGTGGAGACCTTGAAGTCCAATCTTCAGTTCCTGGGGCAGTAACACAAGATGGCTGCCCCTTTGCTTGAATGTATAGGGGGAGGTACACAGAAAGATAGAGTTGCCTCTTACATTCATCGGGGAGGCCCACTTGTAACAAATCACTGCCCCCCTGAATTCACTGGGAAGGATGGGGTACAAATTTAGCAAATAATCATAAAATAATAAAATGTATTGGGGCATGCAGGAGGATCAGGTAGCTTGGTTCTGTGGAAAGTCATGTTACTTTTATAGTTACTATGTGAGATATTATTTCTTTGTCGAAAAGACCGAGGAAATCTGAATCTCAATGCAGGGATGCACAACAGGGATCTCAATTCCTCAGTTCTTTTACCTGTGAAATGGGAAGGACAACCCCAGAGTCGTTCGCGACTGGACTTAACTGTCAGGGGTTCTTTACCTTTACCTTTTTAAAAGCACTGCACACTGCCATGCGATGTGAAAGTGCTCCATCTTATCAATGGTCACAGCTCCTGAAATGAATGGATGGCTCCAATGATCCATTTGCTGCCTTCCTTCAAACATTAACATTTGTGTATGTTCTAAGATGTTTAAAATAGTCAAAAAGATGACAGCTTTTAATTCCTCTGAATTTGATATCTACTTTAGATTTTTAAAGGCTGGCTCCCAAAGTTATTTCGGGTGAAATAGATGGATTTAGGCCCATTGCTTGGCCGAATGTTAATCACACACACTCACACTTCAGTGGAAACGGCATGCAGCCGAGCAGCTCACATTCGGAGCATCAACACAGAAAGGAACAGGAAGAAAGCAACACAAATATTTTGATGGAAGTGTCTTAGGAAAGCGATTTTAAATCATGGACACCTAGGTTCTGAAAATGGTATTGCCTGTATTGGTGTGAGGGATGGGGTCCCATGGCACAAATTCCATGTGGTCCCAGTGCAAAGGAAAAGAGCTAAGATCTTCTCCCTTACTATAATGTCCAAACAAGATGGGATGGGGAAGAAGAATGATAGGTTTGTAAAGAGTCTTCAATAATTTTGCCAAGGAAATTCTTATGGTTCAGGGCCTCATGCTATTAGCCTTTCTTGTACAGGGAGATCCTTTATGAAATGCATTCAGGCCCATCAAACAAATCTGTACTGAGATACACATACTGTATCACCATTTTTATTGCTGGAACTGCTCTGAATCTGACTTCAGGAAGAACGTGTTTTAACTACAGTGTCCTGGAATAGACACTCTGCATTGGGAAAGAAGGGAACTGAGTTCCCTCCCATTTTCCACTTTCCTGATGTTCCAAACGACCAGTACCCTGGAGTTATGATTTGTGTTGTTGTCAGGATTCTAACTGGCCTGTAACTGACCTAAGAATTCTGCAGAGCAGTTGCTGCTGTGGCTGACTGGCTGCTCAGGCGAACGTCAGCTCAGTGCCCAACAGCTCAGTCTTCTTGAGGCTCAGGAACACCTAGCAAATAGCTGCTCTGTTCCTGGCACGCTGGACTCTAGCTGAGGAAGGCATTTCACGTAAGTTTATGGATTAAACCTTCCTCACTATGCCATCAGGTGTGTTTATGCTCAGTGGAAAAGGATAGCTGCAGTAGCAGATAGCAGAACAGCGAATCATGAGCAGCTCCCATCCACAACAGGTTGCTGAGGTTCTGGCCATTTTCACAGGAACAATGCAAGAGTATATTAAATCAGTAGCAGTGTGCTGGAAGAAAGTATGAGTGTCAGCTTCTCTGGATCAGATGTCTATACCTAACCAGGCGGTGGGAGAGAGCAGGAACTCTTTCTTTTGCTGCTTCTTTCTTTGCATGGAAGGAAGAATGCAGGAGGGAGGGTGTCCTTCAATGACTTGACATACTTGTTATTCCCTCTCTCACTGCATGTTGTCTTCTCTTTTGTTTCCAGGATGTCTGCCAAGGTCTCCCCTGCTCCCCTCCTCTCCAAACCCCCCATGCGGGTGAAAGAAGGCTCCCTGGTGGTCAGGTGGCTGAGATTAGTTTCCGGCCTCCAATTATCCGCATTCCTTATGGATATTTTGGCCTTGCCGATGTGCATTGCCTCAACAGCCGTTGTCAACTGGCGAGTGTGGCGTGTGGACAACATCAAAGGAATAGGGTCTGGAAACATCTGGATAGGAATCTGGCAGGTCTGTTTTTGGAAAGACCATTCTAACGACGGCAAGTCTTTTTGGCATTGTGAAAATCTCAATGAGCAACATCCAACCCTCCCAATGGAAATTTTTATTGCACAGGATTTAATGGCCCTAGCTTCCATCATGAATTCAGCGGCCCTAGGATTAATTTTGTTTGCCTTATACAACGTGTTCAAGCCCAGAAAACATGAGGATTTTGTGTTAACCTTTTTTAGGCTTGCAGCTCTCCTGAACTTAGGTGCAGGGATACTCGTCCTGATTTCCGTGACATGGAACATGTCTGCTGTCTTACAAAATGAGGAAATTGTCTTCCCAGAAGCTTTTGAACTGCCTCAAATTCCCAGTGAGCAGCATATTGGACCTTCTATTTATCTAGGCTATATCGCTGCGGGTTTCCAGCTGCTGAGTGCAGCATTGGTTGGGATGGAGAGATGTTGCATCAGGACCACCGCAACAGATACATCTCAAATGGCAACTGTAATAGTGATTACCCCAGGAAGTGCAGTGAAAAGCGAGAGTCTAACTATTTGTTCGAAGTGTGGTTCTCTGCTGGACCTGGTAATTCAAGAGAAATCCTCCGCAGTGGAGATGGAGGAAACCCATACGGAAGATCTTGTCATTCCAGAGGAATCCTGCGCGGTTGAGATGGAGGAAAGCTGGGCAAGTGATCTTGTCATTCCAGAGGAATCCTGCGCGGTTGAGATGGAGGAAAGCTGTGCAAGTGACCTTGTCATTCCGGAGGAATCCTGCGTGGTTGAGATGGAGGAAAGCTGGGCAAGTGATCTTGTCATTCCGGAGGAATCCTGCGTGGTTGAGATGGAGGAAAGCTGTGCAAGTGATCTTGTCATTCCGGAGGAATCCTGCGTGGTTGAGATGGAGGAAAGCTGGGCAAGTGATCTTGTCATTCCAGAGGAATCCTGCGTGGTTGAGATGGAGGAAAGCCATACACCCCAAAGGTGACCTGAAGGACATCAAAGCCCACCTGATGTCCCCAAACATACGATTATATATGTGATTCCCTAAAACAGGGAGTCATAAACTATCAGATTCAGATCCACGCAGATCGCTCCATACATGCATGGATCTGCGTGGATCAGGATCTTATAGTTTTGTTTTGGGACTTCAGGTGGGCTTTGATGTCCTTCAGGTGAGGAAGCCTCCTTTTTATGACTAGTATTTATTTATTTATTTATTTATTTATTTATTTATGATTTTGTTGATCTACAAAAGTGTGCAATGTCTCTCTCTCTCATGTTCCCCCCCCCATGTAACATTTTTACAAATCATTTTCATTTGTTGAGACATTAGGAAGCAAAGGGGAAAGAGGTGGAGGGGGGAGGGAAAGATGGGTGGGGGTGGGGTCGGGTGGCGATTTTTCTATTTTACTTCCTATATGTAGGGTTTGGTGTCAGGGTTGTTTGTGCAGGTTCTTTGCTGTTCGCTTGTGTTCCTTTGGTGGTGAGAGAGGTTGGGGTTGGCCTAGGGTGTGGTTATTCATACTGTGTGTGAGGGGAGCACCCTGTTGCAACAGCTTTAATAAAGATCAGGCTTACTAGCTGCCTTCCTTCCCAATATTCTCTGGTTGGCCTCTGTTATTTTCTCCTACCGATAGAGAACCTAAAAAGAGGACTCTGTATGGGCTCTTGGGTACCCCATAAGGGGAAAAGAGCAGGTTTTTCCTTATAAGAAATAATAAACATGCTCATATCAAAACAAGATTCTGAAAATAAGACAATTTTGCTTCTGATGGTAAAAGGTATATAAAGGACCCCTAAGTCCAGTCGAATTCGTCTATGGGGTGCAGCGTTCATCTTTGCTTACGGCAGAGGGATCTGGCATTTGTTGACAATCCAGTGGTACCTCGGGTTAAGAACTTAATTTGTTCCAGAAGTTTGTTCTTAACCTGAAACTGTTCTTAACCTGAGGTACCACTTTAGTTAATGGGGCCTTCCACTGCTGCTGTCACACCGCCGCCGCACAATTTCTGCTCTCATCATGAAGCAAAGTTCTTAACCCAAGGTACTATTTCTGGGTTAGCGGAGTCTGTAACCCGGAGCGTCTGTACCCCAGGTACCACTGTATTGCCTTTGATGGACAGCAGCTACTCAAAATGGGTCAGGCACCACAACACATTTGCTAGAGTGTTTTTCAAAGAAAACCAATGTTCAGCACTTTGGGGTTCACCTTTCCTTTCTTTTTCTTTTTCTGTTTCATGATGCCCAGCCAACACAAAGAAAGTAGGAACATGTAAATCTAGTAAGTCTACAGGAGTTGTAAACTTTGAATTGAAGCAAAATGATGGTATTTGCTTTTGTTATGCCCAAACTTGTGAGTTGTTTTAGGCTTCCATTTGGGGTTAGTTTTGTTTTTGCCTCTGAAATGCATCTCTGGCTTGAAGCAGTCTTCTAACTTGAAGAAAGGTCCTCTGGAAAATAGGGGTGGGGTTTGTAGCCCCCCCCCCCCGCTCCTGGACACCACACTTCAACTATTTCCATTCCTACAGCAGGAAATATAAAATCAAAACTGCTTTTAAATCGTGAGTCATAGGAAAAGAGGAAGCTGCCTTATACTCAAGTCAGATTACTGGTTCATCTACCTCAGTGTTACGTAAACTGACTGGAAGCAGCTCTCCAGGATTTCAGAAACATAAAAATACAAAACAAGAACACAAAATACAATGATACCTCGGTTTAAGAACTTAAATTCATTCTGGAGATGTTCTTAACCTGAAACTGTTCTTAATCTAAGGTACCACTTTAGCTAATGGGGCCTGTAACCTGAAGCGTCTGTAACCTGAAGCATCTGCAACCCGAGGTACCACTGTACATACTTAAACAAGAACAAAAACTCCAATAGGGATCTTCTACATACTGTGATAGCCTGGGGGGGACCCCCTAAACTCTAGAAATTAATAAATGATAGGATTTTGATTATTTGAGGTGTGAAGGGAGAAACGTAAACTGCAGAGGAATTCCTGGGCTTGGAAGGTTGCCAGGGTAACTGGGTGTGAGGTGTCAGGAAAATAAAGTTTTGAGCAGGGGTTGCTAGGAGTAAGAAGGTCTAGGATCCATCTTTAGGCAGGCTAGCTGAAGGCTGGCTGGGAGAGATGTATTGGACTCGGGCTGCATATTCCTCACTCCAGAAAGAATAACAGGAATTGTGGTTTACCCCTCACAGAGCTTCAATTCTCAGCACCCTCAATGAACCAGTACTCAAAACTGGAACATTTTCAGCTATCACAGTGGAAACAGAAAACGCAGATACTGGAAGTCTCTGAAAAACTAAAGACAAGGCATTAGCTTGAAAAGGACAAGAGGATAACTTTATGACAGGACATCATTTTTTATTGCACACACAACGGATTATCATTCACAGTGGCACCCACCCACCTCACTTGCACCTGACAACTTTGGGACAATGTTTTCCTATAAGGACCCTGTGTTTGGAGGGTATGGAGTGGGAAGTGCATAATGTTGGATGGGGAGGGGGGGATAGAAAAATCTATTAAAGATATTTAAAAACAACAACACAAAGCAATGCATGGCCATTGAGTAGGGGAGGCCAGGCGCTCCTGCACATTTAAACAGCTGCATAGAAAAGCGAATTGCTGCCCTTCGAACCGCACCTTCTGAAATTCCCTTTTCTACACCACTACTAAAAGCCCTGTCCTCTTATGCATCTGGCTCCCTAAACACTGAACCGCTCCTATTCTGCGATTCCCCCACCCGTGCCAAAAAAACAAATCAAAAACAAAAGAAAGTTTTAGACCAGTTATCTGGTACCAGGCGGGGTAGCAGAAACTCAAACATCACAAAACCACCCAGAGCAACTTCCCTCCCGGCGGGTCCGACCACATAAACCGTCCGCCGCCGTGTGCGTAGCGGTGGTGGGGAAACACCGATTCCCTTTGATCTTGTCATTCCAGAGGAATCCTGCGCGGTTGAGATGGAGGAAAGCCATACACCGCAAAGGTCACCTGAAGGACATCAAAGCCCACCTGATGTCACTAAACATACGATTATATATGTGATTCCCTAAAACAGGGAGTCATAAACTATCAGATTCAGATCCACGCAGATCCATGCATGTATGGAGTGATCATAAAAAAGAGGCTTCCTCAACTGAAGGACATCAAACCCCACCTGAAGTCCCAAAACAAAACTATAAGATCCTGATCCACGCAGATCCATGCATGTATGGAGTGATCTGCGTGGATCAGGATCTTATAGTTTTGTTTTGGGACTTCAGGTGGGGTTTGATGGCCTTCAGTTGAGGAAGCCTCTTTTTTATGACTAGTATCTATTTATCTATTTATTAAAGATTTTGTTGATTTACAAAAGTGTGCAATGTCTCTCTCTCATGTTTTCTCCCCCCATGTAACATTTTTACAAATCATTTTCATTTGTTAAGACATTAGGAAGCAAAGGGGAAAGAGGTGGAGGGGGGAGAAGATGGGTTGGGTGGGGTTGCGTGGCGATTTTTTTGGGCTGCATCAATAGGAGTATAGCATCTAGATCAAGGGAAGTAATAGTGTCACTGTATTCTGCTCTGGTCAAACCTCACCTGGAGTACTGTGTCCAGTTCTGGGCACCACAGTTCAAGAAGGACACTGACAAACTGGAACGTGTCCAGAGGAGGGCAACCAAAATGGTCAAAGGCCTGGAAACGATGCCTTATGAGGAACGGCTAAGGGAGCTGGGCATGTTTAGCCTGGAGAAGAGGAGGTTAAGGGGTGATGTGATAGCCATGTTCAAATATATAAAAGGATGTCACATAGAGGAGGGAGAAAGGTTGTTTTCTGCTGCTCCAGAGAAGCGGACACGGAGCAATGGATCCAAACTACGAGAAAGAAGATTCCACCTAAACATTAGGAAGAACTTCCTGACAGTAAGAGCTGTTTGACAGTGGAATTTGCTGCCAAGGAGTGTGGTGGAGTCTCCTTCTTTGGAGGTCTTTAAGCAGTTCCTGGGGCAGTAACACAAGATGGCTGCCCCCTTTGCTTGAATGTATAGGGGGAGGTACACAGAAAGATAGAGTTGCCTCTTACATTCATCGGGGAGGCCCACTTGTAACAAATCACTGCCCCCCTGAATTCACGGGGAAGGATGGTGTACAAATTGAGCAAATAATCATAAAATAATAAAATGTATTGGGGCATGCAGGAGGATCAGGTAGCTTGGTTCTGTTGAAAGTCATGTTACTTTTATAGTTACTATGTGAGATATTATTTCTTTGTCGAAAAGACCGAGGAAATCTGAATCTCAATGCAGGATTGCACAACAGGGATCTCAATTCCTCAGTTCTTTTACCTGTGAAATGGGAAGGACAAAGTTCATTAGCCCTTTTCACACTGATAACTGCTAATTGTATTAGCAAGCCCCACTTGTTTTGTGACATTTCATCAAAGCATGCTTGTTCTGTTTCTCCCCCTTTATATCTTTGCCTATGAGGACTGAAGTACAATTATTTCACCTGCTGTTCGCAGCAGTGATGGGGCTAAAGGGGCACAAAGGTTTCAGGATTCAAATTAACAAACAGAAAACCAAGGTGTTGGAAAAAAATCTAACAAATGAGGAGAAAGATAGGTTTCAGAGTGAAACTGGGTTGGAAATAGCAAAAAAGGTTAAGTACCTGGGGGTAAATTTAACATCTAAAAATGCGAATTTATTTAAAGACAATTATGAAAAATGCTGGTCAGAAGTAAAAAAAGATCTAGATATATGGTCTAGGCTGAAACTTTCCTTGTTAGGCCGAATTGCTGTTATCAAGATGAATGTCTTGCCAAGAATGTTGTTCTTATTTCAGACGTTGCAGATCCTAGACAAAATGGACTGCTTCAAGAAGTGGCAGAAAGATATATCCAAATTTGTCTGGCAGGGCAAAAAGCCCAGAATAAAATTCAAGATTTTAACTGATGCAAAAGATAGAGGGGGCTTCGCCCTGCCAGACTTAAGACTTTATTATGAATCAGCAGCATTTTGCTGGCTGAAGCAATGGCTACTTCTGGAAGATACAGACATTTTGGATCTGGAAGGATATGATAATAGTTTTGGTTGGCATGCATATTTGTGGTATGACAAGGTAAAGGTGTATAAAAGCTTTAAAAACCATATTGTCAGGAAAGCATTGTATAATGTTTGGAATAGATATAAGGACCTATTGGAAAGTAAAACCCCCAGGTGGTTGTCACCAATGGAAGCGAAAGCAGTGAAAAAAACTTAACATGGACTCTAATTGGCCTAAATATTGTGAAATTTTAGAATATGATGGTGAAAAATTGAAGCTTCAAAGTTTTGAGAAGCTAAAGCATAAAGTTCGAGATTGGCTACATTATCGTCAGATAAATGAGACATTTAAGCAGGACAGGAAACTTGGTTTTCAGAAGGAGAGGTCAAAGTTAGAAACGGAATTGTTAGAATCCAATACTAAGAATTTGTCTAAAATGTATAATTTGCTGCTGAAATGGAACACACAGGATGAAACGGTGAAATCAGCTATGATTAAATGGGCACAGGACATCGGTCATGATATTATGTTTGCTGACTGGGAACAGTTATGGACCACCGGTATTAAATTTACGGCATGTAGTGCCTTGAAAGAGAACATAATGAAAATGATCTATAGGTGGTACATGACCCCAGTCAAACTTGCAAAGATCTACCATTTGCCCAATAATAAATGCTGGAAATGTAATGAGACTGAAGGCACTTTTTATCATCTTTGGTGGACCTGCCCAAAGATTAAGGCCTACCGGGAAATGATCTATAATGAAATTAAGAAAGTCCTTAAGCGGACATTTGCAAAGAAACCGGAGGCTTTTCTCTTGGGCATGGTCGGCCAATTGGTACCAAAGAAGGATAAGACATTTTTTATGTATGCAACCACAGCAGCAAGAATTCTGTTGGCAAAGTATTGGAAGATGCAAGAACTACCTACTCTGGAAGAATGGCAGTCGAAGGTGACGGAATATATGGGATTGGCAGAGATGACCGGCAGAATCCGTGACCAGAGGAAAGAGACAGTGGAAGAGGACTGGAGGAAATTTAAAATATATCTCAAAAATTATTGTAAAATTGTGGACTGATAAGATGTCAAGGGGTAAGAAAGAAAGAATTACAGCTGTTGATCTTAAACTTTAAGTAAATTTAAAAGGGATTTGATTAAAAATCGACTGAAGAGTTGCTCAAAAAAATGGCAAAATAAGGATGTGGCGAAGGGAAGGTATGGGGAAGTCAAATTTTTGTTGTATGTTTTTGATGTTTGTGTTTTGTTTTGTATTGTCTCTTATATGTGTAAAAAACCAATAAAAATATTATAAAAAAAATAAATAAAGGGGCACAAAAAGGAGGGCTCTGCTGTCTCTGCCGCCACCACGCACTCCTGACATCAGGAAAAGGGAGATAGGTAGGCATTGGGCTCTGTGCTGGCACCTGGGCCTTGGCACATGTCCAGCTGGACCACTGACACTGGGGCTAACTGATGCAGTTACTGCATTAGCAGTCAACCCGGCTAATTTGGAAGACGACATTTTCAAGGCAGAGCTTTCTATTGCTATCTTCCAGTAGACCGCTTTCTAGCGGGAAGGTAAACGGCGTTTCCGTGTGCAGCTCTGGCTTGCCAGAGCAGCGATATCACGCTGGCCACGTGACCCGGAAGTGTCTCCGGACAGCGCTGGCCCCTGGCCTCTTGAGTGAGATGGGCGCACAACCCCAGAGTCTGGCAAGACTGGCCCGTACGGGCAGGGGTACCTTTACCTTTACCTTCCAGTAGATGGTGCCATCTACTGGAAAGTGCGTGAAAGCATAATGACCATTGTATGTGAAGGTAGAATTCACAAGGCAGTAAAGGGGCTCGTGCAGTTGCTTTTTAATATATATATATATATATATATAGAATGAAATTAAGCACTCATCCTGATTTGCTTGCACAAAATTTATGTGGAGGTTAGATGACGCCAACTCTATTTAGCATTCATTCTGATTTGCTTCTGGGTTCCACCATCAGGAATTTACCCTATACTTTTTACTGCATTGCCCTGTCACTCCCCTAACTGCAAATAAGTCCTTTAAAAAAGTGGATTTGTTGCACCAGAGAGTGCTTTAAATTGGGCAAAGTGACATGGTCAGCATGCAACTGAATCGCTCCTGCAAAACAGTGACCACAGTCCCTTCCTCTCACAATTGGCCTGCCAATCATGATTGAAAACTTATCACTGCCTTTGCTTGTGAATTAACCTACATGCAGGGAGCGGCCTTCACGCCTCACAGTGGGGTGATGTTCCTTCAGCCTCATGAGGAGCCTCTTCAGTAGGGCTGGTGAGAGTGGGCCTTGCCCCCTAGGCCAGGTGAAAAGGGCCTTGTGAGGAGCAGCCTTCACACTCACAGCCAGGCAATTTTATTTCATACCACACCATATGGCAGCCATTGTTTGCTATCCAACATGGCAGCTATTTGTGTTTTGCTATTTTCTCATTGGGGCAAATCTCATGAGCAATACGTCCAAATGTGTTTTTACGCTTGGGGGGCTGCTGCGTCGCTTGTTCCTGAACCTTTTCTTCTTTCCAAATGCCCTGAAGATCCATTGCGCACCTTGACTTGCATCAAACCTCCTCTCTCTTATTTGCTCAGTGAACCAGACGGGGAGAAGGAGGAATGAAGAGAACGGAGGTCCCTGTCAAGAGAATGGCCAAGATCTCCTCAGGTGAGGATGAAAGGGGAGGCAGGGAAAAGCAAAGAGCCCCTGAAAACATCCCCAAACTCGGGAAGAACTTGTCGGCCAAACCCCTGCACAGAAGTGTATCTGCATGAAGACGGTCAGCACTTTTCTATTGCATGGGTGTCACTGAGCAGAGTTTTCAATGGAGATGGTGTATCCTGATTATGTGGGGGAAACAGAACGGGAGAGCATTTGGGTGTGGATGATGTCATGCAGATACAGAACTGGACTTGCGTCTTTGACGGGGTGAGCTCCCGTTGCTCGGTCCCAGTTGCTGCCAACCTAGCAGTTCCAAACCACGTCAAAGTGCAAGTAGATAAATAGGTACTGCTCCGGCCAGACAGGAAACGGCGTTTCTGTGCGCTGCTCTGGTTTTGCCAGAAGCGGCTTAGTCATGCTGGCCACATGACCCGGAAAAACTGTCTGTGGACAAACGTCAGCTCCCTCGGACAGTGAAGCCAGATGAGTGGCACAACCCCAGAGTCGTTCGCGACTGGACTTAACTGTCAGGGGTTCTTTACCTTTACCTTTTTAAAAGCACTGCACACTGCCATGCGATGTGAAAGTGCTCCATCTTATCAATGGTCACAACTCCTGAAATGAATGGATGGCTCCAATGACCCATTTACTGCCTTCCTTCAAACATTAAAATTTGTGTATGTTCTAAGATGTTTAAAATAGTCAAAAAGATGACAGCTTTTAATTCCTCTGAATTTGATATCTACTTTAGATTTTTAAAGGCTGGCTCCCAAAGTTATTTCGGGTGAAATAGATGGATTTAGGCCCATTGCTTGGCCGAATGTTAATCACACACACTCACACTTCAGTGGAAACGGCATGCAGCCGAGCAGCTCACATTCGGAGCATCAACACAGAAAGGAACAGGAAGGAAGCAACACAAATATTTTGATGGAAGTGTCTTAGGAAAGCGATTTTAAATCATGGACACCTAGGTTCTGAAAATGGTATTGCCTGTATTGGTGTGAGGGATGGGGTCCCATGGCACAAATTCCATGTGGTCCCAGTGCAAAGGAAAAGAGCTAAGATCTTCTCCCTTACTATAATGCCCAAACAAGAGGGATGGGGAAGAAGAATGATAGGTTTGTAAGGAGTCTTCAATAATTTTGCCAAGGAAATTCTTATGGTTCAGGGCCTCATGCTATTAGCCTTTCTTGTACAGGGAGATCCTTTATGAAATGCATTCAGGCCCATCAAACAAATCTGTACTGAGATACACATACTGTATCACCATTTTTATTGCTGGAACTGCTCTGAATCTGACTTCAGGAAGAACGCGTTTTAACTTCAGTGTCCTGGAATAGACACTCTGCATTGGGAAAGAAGGGAACTGAGTTCCCTCCCATTTTCCACTTTCCTGATGTTCCAAACGACCAGTACCCTGGAGTTATGATTTGTGTTGTTGTCAGGATTCTAACTGGCCTGTAACTGACCTAAGAATTCTGCAGAGCAGTTGCTGCTGTGGCTGGCTGGCTGCTCAGGCGAACGTCAGCTCAGTGGCCAACAGCTCAGTCTTCTTGAGGCTCAGGAACACCTAGCAAATAGCTGCTCTGTTCCTGGCACGCTAGACTCTAGCTGAGGAAGGCATTTCACGTAAGTTTATGGATTAAACCTTCCTCACTATGCCATCAGGTGTGTTTATGCTCAGTGGAAAAGGATAGCTGCTGTAGCAGATAGCAGAACAGCAAATCATGAGCAGCTTCCCATCCACAACAGGTTGCTGAGGTTCTGGCCATTTTCACAGGAACAATGCAAGAGTATATTAAATCAGTAGCAGTGTGCTGGAAGAAAGTATGAGTGTCAGCTTCTGTGGATCAGATGTCTATACCTAACCAGGGGGTGGGAGAGAGCAGGAACTCTTTCTTTTGCTGCTTCTTTCTGTGCATGGAAGGAAGAATGCAGGAGGGAGGGTGTCCTTCAATGACTTGACATACTTGTTATTCCCTCTCTCACTGCATGTTGTCTTCTCTTTTGTTTCCAGGATGTCTGCCAAGGTCTCCCCTGCTCCCCTCCTCTCCAAACCCCCCATGCGGGTGAAAGAAGGCTCCCTGGTGGTCAGGTGGCTGAGATTAGTGTCCGGCCTCCAATTATCCGCATTCCTAATGGATATTTTGGCCTTGCCGATGTGCATTGCCTCAACAGCCGTTGTCAACTGGCGAGTGTGGCGTGTGGACAACATCAAAGGAATAGGGTCTGGAAACATCTGCATAGGAATCTGGCAGGTCTGTTTTTGGAAAGACCATTCTAACGACGGCAAGTCTTTTTGGCATTGTGAAAATCTCAATGAGCAACATCCAACCCTCCCAATGGAAATTTTTATTGCACAGGATTTAATGGCCCTAGCTTCCATCATGAATTCAGCGGCCCTAGGATTAATTTTGTTTGCCTTATACAACGTGTTCAAGCCCAGAAAACATGAGGATTTTGTGTTAACCTTTTTTAGACTTGCAGCTCTCCTGAACTTAGGTGCAGGGATACTCGTCCTGATTTCCGTGACATGGAACATGTCTGCTGTCTTACAAAATGAGGAAATTGTCTTCCCAGAAGCTTTTGAATTGCCTCAAATTCCCAGTGAGCAGCATATTGGACCTTCTATTTATCTAGGCTATATCGCTGCGGGTTTCCAGCTGCTGAGTGCAGCATTGGTTGGGATGGAGAGATGTTGCATCAGGACCACCGCAACAGATACATCTCAAATAGCAACTGTAGTAGTGATTACCCCAGGAAGTGCAGTGAAAAGCGAGAGTCTAACTATTTGTTCGAAGTGTGGTTCTCTGCTGGACCTGGTAATTCAAGAGAAATCCTCCGCAGTGGAGATGGAGGAAACCCATACAGAAGATCTTGTCATTCCAGAGGAATCCTGCGCGGTTGAGATGGAGGAAAGCTGTGCAAGTGATCTTGTCATTCCAGAGGAATCCTGCGTGGTTGAGATGGAGGAAAGCTGGGCAAGTGACCTTGTCATTCCGGAGGAATCCTGCGTGGTTGAGATGGAGGAAAGCTGGGCAAGTGATCTTGTCATTCCGGAGGAATCCTGCGTGGTTGAGATGGAGGAACGCTGGGCAAGTGATCTTGTCATTCCGGAGGAATCCTGCGTGGTTGAGATGGAGGAAAGCTGGGCAAGTGATCTTGTCATTCCAGAGGAATCCTGCGTGGTTGAGATGGAGGAAAGCTGTGCAAGTGATCTTGTCATTCCAGAGGAATCCTGCGCAGTTAAGATGGAGGAAAGCTGGGCAAGTGATCTTGTCATTCCGGAGGAATCCTGCTTGGTTGAGATGGAGGAAAGCTGGGCAAGTGATCTTGTCATTCCGGAGGAATCCTGCGTGGTTGAGATGGAGGAAAGCCATACACCCCAAAGGTGACCTGAAGGACATCAAAGCCCACCTGATGTCCCCAAACATACGATTATATATGTGATTCCCTAAAACAGGGAGTCATAAACTATCAGATTCAGATCCACGCAGATCGCTCCATACATGCATGGATCTGCGTGGATCAGGATCTTATAGTTTTGTTTTGGGACTTCAGGTGGGCTTTGATGTCCTTCAGGTGAGGAAGCCTCTTTTTTATGACTAGTATTTATTTATTTATTTATTTATTTATTTTTTTAAGATTTTGTTGATCTACAAAAGTGTGCAATGTCTCTCTCTCTCATGTTCCCCCCCCCATGTAACATTTTTACAAATCATTTTCATTTGTTGAGACATTAGGAAGCAAAGGGGAAAGAGGTGGAGGGGGGAGGGAAAGATGGGTGGGGGTGGGGTCAGGTGGCGATTTTTCTATTTTACTTCCTATATGTAGGGTTTGGTGTCAGGGTTGTTTGTGCAGGTTCTTTGCTGTTCGCTTGTGTTCCTTTGGTGGTGAGAGAGGTTGGGGTTGGCCTAGGGTGTGGTTATTCATACTGTGTGTGAGGGGAGCACCCTGTTGCAACAGCTTTAATAAAGATCAGGCTTACTAGCTGCCTTGCTTCTCAATATTCTCTTGTTGGCCTCTGTTATTTTCTCCTACCGATAGAGAACCTAAAAAGAGGACTCTGTATGGGCTCTTGGGTACCCCATAAGGGGAAAAGAGCAGGTTTTTCCTTATAAGAAATAATAAACATGCTCATATCAAAACAAGATTCTGAAAATAAGACAATTTTGCTTCTGATGGTAAAAGGTATATAAAGGACCCTTGGACGGTTAAGTCCAGTCGAATTCGTCTGTGGGGTGCGGCGTTCATCTTTGCTTACGGCAGAGGGATCTGGCATTTGTTGACAATACAGTGGTACCTCGGGTTAAGAACTTAATTTGTTCCAGAAGTTTGTTCTTAACCTGAAACTGTTCTTAACCTGAGGTACCACTTTAGATAATGGGGCCTTCCGCTGCTGCTGTCACACCGCCGCCGCGCAACTTCTGCTCTCATCATGAAGCAAAGTTCTTAACCCAAGGTACTGTTTATGGGTTAGCGGAGTCTGTAACCTGGAACGTCTGTACCCGAGGTACCACTGTATTGCCTTTGATGGACAGCAGCTACTCAAAATGGGTCAGGCACCACAACACATTTGCTAGAGTGTTTTTCAAAGAAAACCAATGTTCAGCACTTTGGGGTTCACCTTTCCTTTCTTTTTCTTTTTCTGTTTCATGTTGCCCAGCCAACACAAAGGAAAGTAGGAACATGTAAATCTAGTAAGTCTACAGGAGTTGTAAACTTTGAATTGAAGCAAAATGATTGTATTTGCTTTTGTTATGCCCAAACCTGTGAGTTGTTTTAGGCTTCCATTTGGGGTTAGTTTTGTTTTTGCCTCTGAAATGCATCTCTGGCTTGAAGCAGTCTTCTAACTTGAAGAAAGGTCCTCTGGAAAATAGGGGTGGGGTTTGTAGCCCCCCCCCCCCCGCTCCTGGACACCACACTTCAACTATTTCCATTCCTACAGCAGGAAATATAAAATCAAAACTGTTTTTAAATCGTGAGTCATAGGAAAAGAGGAAGCTGCCTTATACTCAAGTCAGATTCCTGGTTCATCTACCTCAGTGTTACGTAAACTGACTGGAAGCAGCTCTCCAGGATTTCAGAAACATAAAAATACAAAACGAGAACACAAAATACAATGATACCTCGGTTTAAGAACTTAAATTCATTCTGGAGATGTTCTTAACCTGAAACTGTTCTTAATCTGAGGTACCACTTTAGCTAATGGGGCCTGTAACCTGAAGCGTCTGTAACCTGAAGCATCTGCAACCCGAGGTACCACTGTACATAATTAAACAAGAACAAAAACTCCAATAGGGATCTTCTACATACTGTGATAGTCTGGGGGGGGGACCCCCTAAACTCTAGAAATTAATAAATGATAGGATTTTGATTATTTGAGGTGTGAAGGGAGAAATATAAACTGCAGAGGAATTCCTGGGCTTGGAAGGTTGCCAGGGTAACTGCGTGTGAGGTGTCAGGAAAATAAAGTTTTGAGCAGGGGTTGCTAGGAGTAAGAAGGTCTAGGATCCATCTTTAGGCAGGCTAGCTGAAGGCTGGCTGGGAGAGATGTATTGGACTCGGGCTGCATATTCCTCACTCCAGAAAGAATAACAGGAATTGTGGTTTACCCCTCACAGAGCTTCAATTCTCAGCACCCTCAATGAACCAGTACTCAAAACTGGAACATTTTCAGCTATCACAGTGGAAACAGAAAACGCAGATACTGGAAGTCTCTGAAAAACTAAAGACAAGGCATTAGCTTGAAAAGGACAAGAGGATAACTTTATGACAGGACATCATTTTTTATTGCACACACAACGGATTATCATTCACAGTGGCACCCACCCACCTCACTTGCACCTGACAACTTTGGGACAATGTTTTCCTATAAGGACCCTGTGTTTGGAGGGTATGGAGTGGGAAGTGCATAATGTTGGATGGGGAGGGGGGGATAGAAAAATCTATTAAAGATATTTAAAAACAACAACACAAAGCAATGCATGGCCATTGAGTAGGGGAGGCCAGGCGCTCCTGCACATTTAAACAGCTGCATAGAAAAGCGAATTGCTGCCCTTCGAACCGCACCTTCCGAAATTCCCTTTTGTACACCACTACTAAAAGCCCTGTCCTCTTATGCATCTGGCTCCCTAAACACTGAACCGCTCCTATTCTGCGATTCCCCCACCCGTGCCAAAAAAACAAATCAAAAACAAAAGAAAGTTTTAGACCAGTTATCTGGCACCAGGCGGGGTAGCAGAAACTCAATCGTCACAAAACCACCCAGAGCAACTTCCCTCCCGGCAGGTCCGACCACATAAACCGTCCGCCGCCGTGTGCGTAGCGGTGGTGGGGAAACACCGATTCCCTTTGATCTTGTCATGCCAGAGGAATCCTGCGCGGTTGAGATGGAGGAAAGCCATACACCGCAAAGGTCACCTGAAGGACATCAAAGCCCACCTGATGTCCCCAAACATACGATTATATATGTGATTCCCTAAAACAGGGAGTCATAAACTATCAGATTCAGATCCACGCAGATCACTCCATACATGCATGGATCTGCGTGGATCAGGATCTTATAGTTTTGTTTTGGGACTTCAGGTGGGCTTTGATGTCCTTCAGGTGAGGAAGCCTCTTTTTTATGACTAGTATCTATTTATCTATTTATTAAAGATTTTGTTGATTTACAAAAGTGTGCAATGTCTCTCTCTCATGTTTTCTCCCCCCATGTAACATTTTTACAAATCATTTTCATTTGTTGAGACATTAGGAAGCAAAGGGGAAAGAGGTGGAGGGGGGAGAAGATGGGTTGGGTGGGGTCGGGTGGCGATTTTTTTGGGCTGCATCAATAGGTGTATAGCATCTAGATCAAGGGAAGTAATAGTGCCACTGTATTCTGCTCTGGTCAGACCTCACCTGGAGTACTGTGTCCAGTTCTGGGCACCACAGTTCAAGAAGGACACTGACAAACTGGAACGTGTCTAGAGGAGGGCAACCAAAATGGTCAAAGGCCTGGAAACGATGCCTTATGCGGAACGGCTAAGGGAGCTGGGCATGTTTAGCCTGGAGAAGAGGAGGTTAAGGGGTGATGTGATAGCCATGTTCAAATATATAAAAGGATGTCACATACAGTAGGGAGAAAGGTTGTTTTCTGCTGCTCCAGAGAAGCGGACACGGAGCAATGGATCCAAACTACGAGAAAGAAGATTCCACCTAAACATTAGGAAGAACTTCCTGACAGTAAGAGCTGTTTGACAGTGGAATTTGCTGCCAAGGAGTGTGGTGGAGTCTCCTTCTTTGGAGGTCTTTAAGCAGTTCCTGGGGCAGTAACACAAGATGGCTGCCCCCTTTGCTTGAATGTATAGGGGGAGGTACACAGAAAGATAGAGTTGCCTCTTACATTCATCGGGGAGGCCCACTTGTAACAAATCACTGCCCCCCTGAATTCACGGGGAAGGATGGGGTACAAATTGAGCAAATAATCATAAAATAATAAAATGTATTGGGGCATGCAGGAGGATCAGGTAGCTTGGTTCTGTTGAAAGTCATGTTACTTTTATAGTTACTATGTGAGATATTATTTCTTTGTCGAAAAGACCGAGGAAATCTGAATCTCAATGCAGGATTGCACAACAGGGATCTCAATTCCTCAGTTCTTTTACCTGTGAAATGGGAAGGACAAAGTTCATTAGCCCTTTTCACACTGATAACTGCTAATTGTATTAGCAAGCCCCACTTGTTTTGTGACATTTCATCAAAGCATGCTTGTTCTGTTTCTCCCCCTTTATATCTTTGCCTATGAGGACTGAAGTACAATTATTTCACCTGCTGTTCGCAGCAGTGATGGGGCTAAAGGGGCACAAAGGTTGCAGGATTCAAATTAAACAAACAGAAAACAAAGGTGTTGGAAAAAAATCTAACAAATGAGGAGAAAGATAGGTTTCAGAGTGAAACTGGGTTGGAAATAGCAAAAAAGGTTAAGTACCTGGGGGTAAATTTAACATCTAAAAATGCGAATTTATTTAAAGACAATTATGAAAAATGCTGGTCAGAAGTAAAAAAAGATCTAGATATATGGTCTAGGCTGAAACTTTCCTTGTTAGGCCAAATTGCTGTTATCAAGATGAATGTCTTGCCAAGAATGTTGTTCTTATTTCAGACGTTGCAGATCCTAGACAAAATGGACTGCTTCAAGAAGTGGCAGAAAGATATATCCAAATTTGTCTGGCAGGGCAAAAAGCCCAGAATAAAATTCAAGATTTTAACTGATGCAAAAGATAGAGGGGGCTTCGCCCTGCCAGACTTAAGACTTTATTATGAATCAGCAGCATTTTGCTGGCTGAAGCAATGGCTACTTCTGGAAGATACAGACATTTTGGATCTGGAAGGATATGATAATAGTTTTGGTTGGCATGCATATTTGTGGTATGACAAGGTAAAGGTGTATAAAAGCTTTAAAAACCATATTGTCAGGAAAGCATTGTATAATGTTTGGAATAGATATAAGGACCTATTGGAAAGTAAAACCCCCAGGTGGTTGTCACCAATGGAAGCGAAAGCAGTGAAAAAAACTTAACATGGACTCTAATTGGCCTAAATATTGTGAAATTTTAGAATATGATGGTGAAAAATTGAAGCTTCAAAGTTTTGAGAAGCTAAAGCATAAAGTTCGAGATTGGCTACATTATCGTCAGATAAATGAGACATTTAAGCAGGACAGGAAACTTGGTTTTCAGAAGGAGAGGTCAAAGTTAGAAACGGAATTGTTAGAATCCAATACTAAGAATTTGTCTAAAATGTATAATTTGCTGCTGAAATGGAACACACAGGATGAAACGGTGAAATCAGCTATGATTAAATGGGCACAGGACATCGGTCATGATATTATGTTTGCTGACTGGGAACAGTTATGGACCACCGGTATTAAATTTACGGCATGTAGTGCCTTGAAAGAGAACATAATGAAAATGATCTATAGGTGGTACATGACCCCAGTCAAACTTGCAAAGATCTACCATTTGCCCAATAATAAATGCTGGAAATGTAATGAGACTGAAGGCACTTTTTATCATCTTTGGTGGACCTGCCCAAAGATTAAGGCCTACCGGGAAATGATCTATAATGAAATTAAGAAAGTCCTTAAGCGGACATTTGCAAAGAAACCGGAGGCTTTTCTCTTGGGCATGGTCGGCCAATTGGTACCAAAGAAGGATAAGACATTTTTTATGTATGCAACCACAGCAGCAAGAATTCTGTTGGCAAAGTATTGGAAGATGCAAGAACTACCTACTCTGGAAGAATGGCAGTCGAAGGTGACGGAATATATGGGATTGGCAGAGATGACCGGCAGAATCCGTGACCAGAGGAAAGAGACAGTGGAAGAGGACTGGAGGAAATTTAAAATATATCTCAAAAATTATTGTAAAATTGTGGACTGATAAGATGTCAAGGGGTAAGAAAGAAAGAATTACAGCTGTTGATCTTAAACTTTAAGTAAATTTAAAAGGGATTTGATTAAAAATCGACTGAAGAGTTGCTCGAAAAAATGGCAAAATAAGGATGTGGCGAAGGGAAGGTATGGGGAAGTCAAATTTTTGTTGTATGTTTTTGATGTTTGTGTTTTGTTTTGTATTGTCTCTTATATGTGTAAAAAACCAATAAAAATATTATAAAAAAAATAAATAAAGGGGCACAAAAAGGAGGGCTCTGCTGTCTCTGCCGCCACCACGCACTCCTGACATCAGGAAAAGGGAGATAGGTAGGCATTGGGCTCTGTGCTGGCACCTGGGCCTTGGCACATGTCCAGCTGGACCACTGACACTGGGGCTAACTGATGCAGTTACTGCATTAGCAGTCAACCCGGCTAATTTGGAAGACGACATTTTCAAGGCAGAGCTTTCTATTGCTATCTTCCAGTAGACCGCTTTCTAGCGGGAAGGTAAACGGCGTTTCCGTGTGCAGCTCTGGCTTGCCAGAGCAGCGATATCACGCTGGCCACGTGACCCGGAAGTGTCTCCGGACAGCGCTGGCCCCTGGCCTCTTGAGTGAGATGGGCGCACAACCCCAGAGTCTGGCAAGAATGGCCCGTACGGGCAGGGGTACCTTTACCTTCCAGTAGATGGTGCCATCTACTGGAAAGTGCGTGAAAGCATAATGACCATTGTATGTGAAGGTAGAATTCACAAGGCAGTAAAGGGGCTCGTGCAGTTGCTTTTTAATATATATAAAGTTGTCAAGTGGTCTTTGTCAGCCAGGCGTTTGGTTCTGGAGATGAGAGTCTTGGCTACGGAGTTTATTTGTGCAGGGTGGTGGTGTGATTGTGCATGTAAGTAGCGGTTGGTGTGTGTTTTTTTCCGGTAGATAGTGTGTCCTAGGGAGCCATCAGGTTTTTTGTAGATTAGGACGTCAAGGAAGGGAAGTTGGTTGTTGGCTTCTATTTCCATAGTGAATTGTATTTTGGGGTGTAGGCTGTTGAGATGTGTGAGGAAGCTATCCAGTTTTTCCTTCCCGTGTGGCCAAATTACAAAGGTGTCGTCAACATATCTGAGCCAAAGTTTGGGTTTGTGTTCTGACTTGTCTGCCCAGCCACGTACATTGGACAAACAAACAGACGAATAAATGCACGTATCGCAGAACACAAGAATGCCGTCAAAAAAGAAGAAAAAACTTCCTCGCTTTTCCAACACATGAAAGAAACAGGACACGAAATTAATTTTGCAGATTCCAAATTGCTCTTTAACATGGAACATCACCACAAGAGAATAATCATGGAAGCCATCGAGATAGAGAAACACCCTCACAACATGAACAAGCGTGACGACACATCCCGCTTGCCAGACATCTGGAAATTAGCCCTCCCCACAAAAACTGACACCAGATCCAGAGGCACACAGAACGCTATCACCAATCAACCACACCAGACCCAAACCCAGACCCTCTCCACAGATAAATTACAGACACCATCCAGTAGCCAAACCATGGTGGCACCTCCGGATACTGCACCCCCCTGCAATCCCTACACAGATCTGGCTGACACAGGCCACAAAACCACAGCTCGCCCCTATACACGAAGCCAAGCCAGAGCACAACTAAGTGCAGTACAGCCATCTTCTCAGAAAAACTCTTCACAAAGTTCAAGAGGTCAAGACACAAAGACTTTAGCAACTAATCCACACCTAATGACCCACCTAAGTGGTACTCAGGATATCACTCAAGAAATCACTCAAGATATCCCTCAAGTAATTAAGGAACAAAAGAAGAAAAGGCACACTAGCCTGGGAACTTCCTCTCTGCCCAGAACATTGGAGGCTATACACCACACCCCCTCAACAGTATTTATAGGAACTCAAACACTGAGATCCTGCTCTGTTCCAGTAACAAGAAGCCGAAAGCACCAGCCTGAAGATGACGAGTGAGACCTCGTCGAAACGTCGCCTAGACACCCCAACTTTTACACGGGAAGACACCCGAGGACACCAAAACCTGCATATATATATATATATACACACACACAATGAAATTAAGCACTCATCCTGATTTGCTTGCACAAAATTTATGTGGAGGTTAGATGACGCCAACTCTATTTAGCATTCATTCTGATTTGCTTCTGGGTTCCACCATCAGGAATTTACCCTATACTTTTTACTGCATTGCCCTGTCACTCCCCTAACTGCAAATAAGTCCTTTAAAAAAGTGGATTTGTTGCACCAGAGAGTGCTTTAAATTGGGCAAAGTGACATGGTCAGCATGCAACTGAATCGCTCCTGCAAAACAGTGACCACAGTCCCTTCCTCTCACAATTGGCCTGCCAATCATGATTGAAAACTTATCGCTTTCTCCCTCCTGCTTTTGGCTTACGCCAATGACTTCAGGAGCTTGTCTTCACTCTTATTTCTTTCATGACTGAAGTTTTTCAAGCAAAAGCATTAGCAATTAAAATAAGTGTTGCAAAATCTGAACGGTTACATAAAAACAAAACACCTTGAAGGAGCTCACTGCCTTTGCTTGTGAATTAACCTACATGCAGGGAGCGGCCTTCACGCCTCACAGTGGGGTGATGTTCCTTCAGCCTCATGAGGAGCCTCTTCAGTAGGGCTGGTGAGAGTGGGCCTTGCCCCCTAGGCCAGGTGGAAAGGGCCTTGTGAGGAGCAGCCTTCACACTCACAGCCAGGCAATTTTATTTCATACCACACCATATGGCAGCCATTGTTTGCTATCCAACATGGCAGCTATTTGTGTTTTGCTATTTTCTCATTGGGGCAAATCTCATGAGCAATACGTCCAAATGTGTTTTTACGCTTGGGGGGCTGCTGCGTCGCTTGTTCCTGAACCTTTTCTTCTTTCCAAATGCCCTGAAGATCCATTGCACACCTTGACTTGCATCAAACCTCCTCTCTCTTATTTGCTCAGTGAACCAGACGGGGAGAAGGAGGAATGAAGAGAACGGAGGTCCCTGTCAAGAGAATGGCCAAGATCTCCTCAGGTGAGGATGAAAGGGGAGGCAGGGAAAAGCAAAGAGCCCCAGAAAACATCCCCACACTCGGGAAGAACTTGTCGGCCAAACCCCTGCACGGAAGTGTATCTGCATGAAGACGGTCAGCACTTTTCTATTGCATGGGTGTCACTGAGCAGAGTTTTCAATGGAGATGGTGTATCCTGATTATGTGGGGGAAACAGAACGGGAGAGCATTTGGGTGTGGATGATGTCATGCAGATACAGAACTGGACTTGCGTCTTTGACGGGCTGAGCTCCCGTTGCTCGGTCCCAGTTGCTGCCAACCTAGCAGTTCCAAACCACGTCAAAGTGCCAGTAGATAAATAGGTACTGCTCCGGCCAGACAGGAAACGGCGTTTCTGTGCGCTGCTCTGGTTTTGCCAGAAGCAGCTTAGTCATGCTGGCCACATGGCCCGGAAAAACTGTCTGCGGACAAACGTCAGCTCCCTCGGACAGTGAAGCCAGATGAGTGGCGCAACGTCAGCTCCCTCGGACAGTGAAGCCAGATGAGTGGCGCAACCCCAGAGTCGTTCGCGACTGGACTTAACTGTCAGGGGTTCTTTACCTTTACCTTTTTAAAAGCACTGCACACTGCCATGCGATGTGAAAGTGCTCCATCTTATCAATGGTCACAGCTCCTGAAATGAATGGATGGCTCCAATGATCCATTTGCTGCCTTCCTTCAAACATTAACATTTGTGTATGTTCTAAGATGTTTAAAATAGTCAAAAAGGCGACAGCTTTTAATTCCTCTGAATTTGATATCTACTTTAGATTTTTAAAGGCTGGCTCCCAAAGTTATTTCGGGTGAAATAGATGGATTTAGGCCCATTGCTTGGCCGAATGTTAATCACACACACTCACACTTCAGTGGAAACGGCATGCAGCTGAGCAGCTCACATTCGGAGCATCAACACAGAAAGGAACAGAAAGAAAGCAACACAAATATTTTGATGGAAGTGTCTTAGGAAAGCGATTTTAAATCATGGACACCTAGGTTCTGAAAATGGTATTGCTTGTATTGGTGTGAGTGATGGGGTCCCATGGCACAAATTCCATGTGGTCCCAGTGCAAAGGAAAAGAGCTAAGATCTTCTCCCTTACTATAATGTCCAAACAAGATGGGATGGGGAAGAAGAATGATAGGTTTGTAAGGAGTCTTCAATAATTTTGCCAAGGAAATTCTTATGGTTCAGGGCCTCATGCTATTAGCCTTTCTTGTACAGGGAGATCCTTTATGAAATGCATTCAGGCCCATCAAACAAATCTGTACTGAGATACACATACTGTATCACCATTTTTATTGCTGGAACTGCTCTGAATCTGACTTCAGGAAGAACGCGTTTTAACTACAGTGTCCTGGAATAGACACTCTGCATTGGGAAAGAAGGGAACTGAGTTCCCTCCCATTTTCCACTTTCCTGATGTTCCAAATGACCAGTACCCTGGAGTTATGATTTGTGTTGTTGTCAGGATTCTAACTGGCCTGTAACTGACCTAAGAATTCTGCAGAGCAGTTGCTGCTGTGGCTGGCTGGCTGCTCAGGCGAACGTCAGCTCAGTGGCCAACAGCTCAGTCTTCTTGAGGCTCAGGAACACCTAGCAAATAGCTGCTCTGTTCCTGGCACGCTAGACTCTAGCTGAGGAAGGCATTTCACGTAAGTTTATGGATTAAACCTTCCTCACTATGCCATCAGGTGTGTTTATGCTCAGTGGAAAAGGATAGCTGCAGTAGCAGATAGCAGAACAGCGAATCATGAGCAGCTCCCATCCACAACAGGTTGCTGAGGTTCTGGCCATTTTCACAGGAACAATGCAAGAGTTTATTAAATCAGTAGCAGTGTGCTGGAAGAAAGTATGAGTGTCAGCTTCTGTGGATCAGATGTCTATACCTAACCAGGGGGTGGGAGAGAGCAGGAACTCTTTCTTTTGCTGCTTCTTTCTGTGCATGGAAGGAAGAATGCAGGAGGGAGGGTGTCCTTCAATGACTTGACATACTTGTTATTCCCTCTCTCACTGCATGTTGTCTTCTCTTTTGTTTCCAGGATGTCTGCCAAGGTCTCCCCTGCTCCCCTCCTCTCCAAACCCCCCATGCGGGTGAAAGAAGGCTCCCTGGTGGTCAGGTGGCTGAGATTAGTGTCCGGCCTCCAATTATCCGCATTCCTAATGGATATTTTGGCCTTGCCGATGTGCATTGCCTCAACAGCCGTTGTCAACTGGCGAGTGTGGCGTGTGGACAACATCAAAGGAATAGGGTCTGGAAACATCTGGATAGGAATCTGGCAGGTCTGTTTTTGGAAAGACCATTCTAACGACGGCAAGTCTTTTTGGCATTGTGAAAATCTCAATGAGCAACATCCAACCCTCCCAATGGAAATTTTTATTGCGCAGGATTTAATGGCCCTAGCTTCCATCATGAATTCAGCGGCCCTAGGATTAATTTTGTTTGCCTTATACAACGTGTTCAAGCCCAGAAAACATGAGGATTTTGTGTTAACCTTTTTTAGGCTTGCAGCTCTCCTGAACTTAGGTGCAGGGATACTCGTCCTGATTTGCGTGACATGGAACATGTCTGCTGTCTTACAAAATGAGGAAATTGTCTTCCCAGAAGCTTTTGAATTGCCTCAAATTCCCAGTGAGCAGCATATTGGACCTTCTATTTATCTAGGCTATATCGCTGCGGGTTTCCAGCTGCTGAGTGCAGCATTGGTTGGGATGGAGAGATGTTGCATCAGGACCACCGCAACAGATACATCTCAAATAGCAACTGTAGTAGTGATTACCCCAGGAAGTGCAGTGAAAAGCGAGAGTCTAACTATTTGTTCGAAGTGTGGTTCTCTGCTGGACCTGGTAATTCAAGAGAAATCCTCCGCAGTGGAGATGGAGGAAACCCATACGGAAGATCTTGTCATTCCAGAGGATTCCTGCGCGGTTGAGATGGAGGAAAGCTGTGCAAGTGATCTTGTCATTCCAGAGGAATCCTGCGTGGTTGAGATGGAGGAAAGCTGGGCAAGTGACCTTGTCATTCCGGAGGAATCCTGCGTGGTTGAGATGGAGGAAAGCTGGGCAAGTGATCTTGTCATTCCGGAGGAATCCTGCGTGGTTGAGATGGAGGAAAGCTGGGCAAGTGATCTTGTCATTCCAGAGGAATCCTGCGCGGTTAAGATGGAGGAAAGCTGGGCAAGTGATCTTGTCATTCCGGAGGAATCCTGCGTGGTTGAGATGGAGGAAAGCTGGGCAAGTGATCTTGTCATTCCGGAGGAATCCTGCGTGGTTGAGATGGAGGAAAGCTGGGCAAGTGATCTTGTCGTTCCGGAGGAATCCTGCGTGGTTGAGATGGAGGAAAGCCATACATCCCAAAGGTGACCTGAAGGACATCAAAGCCCACCTGATGTCCCCAAACATACGATTATATAGTCATAAACTATCAGATTCAGATCCACGCAGATCGCTCCATACATGCATGGATCTGCGTGGATCAGGATCTTATAGTTTTGTTTTGGGACTTCAGGTGGCCTTTGATGTCCTTCAGGTGAGGTGAGGAAGCCTCTTTTTTATGACTAGTATTTATTTATTTATTTATTTATTTATTTAAGATTTTGTTGATCTACAAAAGTGTGCAATGTCTCTCTCTCTCATGTTTCCCCCCCCCCCATGTAACATTTTTACAAATCATTTTCATTTGTTGAGACATTAGGAAGCAAAGGGGAAAGAGGTGGAGGGGGGAGGGAAAGATGGGTGGGGGTGGGGTCGGGTGGCGATTTTTCTATTTTACTTCCTATATGTAGGGTTTGGTGTCAGGGTTGTTTGTGCAGGTTCTTTGTTGTTCGCTTGTGTTCCTTTGGTGGTGAGAGAGGTTGGGGTTGGCCTAGGGTGTGGTTATTCATACTGTGTGTGAGGGGAGCACCCTGTTGCAACAGCTTTAATAAAGATCAGGCTTACTAGCTGCCTTGCTTCTCAATATTCTCTGGTTGGCCTCTGTTATTTTCTCCTACCGATAGAGAACCTAAAAAGAGGACTCTGTATGGGCTCTTGGGTACCCCATAAGGGGAAAAGAGCAGGTTTTTCCTTATAAGAAATAATAAACATGCTCATATCAAAACAAGATTCTGAAAATAAGACAATTTTGCTTCTGATGGTAAAAGGTATATAAAGGACCCTTGGACGGTTAAGTCCAGTCGAATTCGTCTATGGGGTGCGGCGTTCATCTTTGCTTACGGCAGAGGGATCTGGCATTTGTTGACAATACAGTGGTACCTCGGGTTAAGAACTTGATTTGTTCCAGAAGTTTGTTCTTAACCTGAAACTGTTCTTAACCTGAGGTACCACTTTAGTTAATGGGACCTTCCACTGCTGCTGTCACACCGCCGCCGCACAATTTCTGCTCTCATCATGAAGCAAAGTTCTTAACCCAAGGTACTATTTCTGGGTTAGCGGAGTCTGTAACCCGGAGCGTCTGTACCCGAGGTACCACTGTATTGCCTTTGATGGACAGCAGCTACTCAAAATGGGTCAGGCACCACAACACATTTGCTAGAGTGTTTTTCAAAGAAAACCAATGTTCAGCACTTTGGGGTTCACCTTTCCTTTCTTTTTCTTTTTCTGTTTCATGTTGCCCAGCCAACACAAAGGAAAGTAGGAACATGTAAATCTAGTAAGTCTACAGGAGTTGTAAACTTTGAATTGAAGCAAAATGATTGTATTTGCTTTTGTTATGCCCAAACTTGTGAGTTGTTTTAGGCTTCCATTTGGGGTTAGTTTTGTTTTTGCCTCTGAAATGCATCTCTGGCTTGAAGCAGTCTTCTAACTTGAAGAAAGGTCCTCTGGAAAATAGGGGTGGGGTTTGTAGCCCCCCCCCCCGCTCCTGGACACCACACTTCAACTATTTCCATTCCTACAGCAGGAAATATAAAATCAAAACTGCTTTTAAATCGTGAGTCATAGGAAAAGAGGAAGCTGCCTTATACTCAAGTCAGATTACTGGTTCATCTACCTCAGTGTTATGTAAACTGACTGGAAGCAGCTCTCCAGGATTTCAGAAACATAAAAATACAAAACGAGAACACAAAATACAATGATACCTCGGTTTAAGAACTTAAATTCATTCTGGAGATGTTCTTAACCTGAAACTGTTCTTAATCTGAGGTACCACTTTAGCTAATGGGGCCTGTAACCTGAAGCGTCTGTAACCTGAAGCATCTGCAACCCGAGGTACCACTGTACATAATTAAACAAGAACAAAAACTCCAATAGGGATCTTCTACATATTGTGATAGCCTGGGGGGGACCCCCTAAACTCTAGAAATTAATAAATGATAGGATTTTGATTATTTGAGGTGTGAAGGGAGAAACATAAACTGCAGAGGAATTCCTGGGCTTGGAAGGTTGGCAGGGTAACTGCGTGTGAGGTGTCAGGGAAATAAAGTTTTGAGCAGGGGTTGCTAGGAGTAAGAAGGTCTGGGATCCATCTTTAGGCAGGCTAGCTGAAGGCTGGCTGGGAGAGATGTATTGGACTCGGGCTGCATATTCCTCACTCCAGAAAGAATAACAGGAATTGTGGTTTACCCCTCACAGAGCTTCAATTCTCAGCACCCTCAATGAACCAGTACTCAAAACTGGAACATTTTCAGCTATCACAGTGGAAACAGAAAACGCAGATACTGGAAGTCTCTGAAAAACTAAAGACAAGGCATTAGCTTGAAAAGGACAAGAGGATAACTTTATGACAGGACATCATTTTTTATTGCACACACAACGGATTATCATTCACAGTGGCACCCACCCACCTCACTTGCACCTGACAACTTTGGGACAATGTTTTCCTATAAGGACCCTGTGTTTGGAGGGTATGGAGTGGGAAGTGCATAATGTTGGATGGGGAGGGGGGGGGATAGAAAAATCTATTAAAGATATTTAAAAACAAGAACACAAAGCAATGCATGGCCATTGAGTAGGGGAGGCCAGGTGCTCCTGCACATTTAAACAGCTGCATAGAAAAGCGAATTGCTGCCTTTCGAACCGCACCTTCCGAAATTCCCTTTTGTACACCACTACTAAAAGCCCTGTCCTCTTATGCATCTGGCTCCCTAAACCCTGAACCGCTCCTATTCTGCGATTCCCCCACCCGTGCCAAAAAAACAAATCAAAAACAAAAGAAAGTTTTAGACCAGTTATCTAGCACCAGGCGGGGTAGCAGAAACTCAAACGTCACAAAACCACCCAGAGCAACTTCCCTCCCGGCAGGTCCGACCACATAAACCGTCCGCCGCCGTGTGCGTAGCGGTGGTGGGGAAACACCGATTCCCTTTGATCTTGTCATTCCAGAGGAATCCTGCGCGGTTGAGATGGAGGAAAGCCATACACCGCAAAGGTCACCTGAAGGACATCAAAGCCCACCTGATGTCACTAAACATATGATTATATATGTGATTCCCTAAAACAGGGAGTCATAAACTATCAGATTCAGATCCACGCAGATCGCTCCATACATGCATGGATCTGCGTGGATCAGGATCTTATAGTTTTGTTTTGGGACTTCAGGTGGGGTTTGATGTCCTTCAGTTGAGGAAGCCTCTTTTTTATGACTAGTATCTATTTATCTATTTATTAAAGATTTTGTTGATTTACAAAAGTGTGCAATGTCTCTCTCTCATGTTTTCTCCCCCCATGTAACATTTTTACAAATCATTTTCATTTGTTAAGACATTAGGAAGCAAAGGGGAAAGAGGTGGAGGGGGGAGAAGATGGGTTGGGTTGGGTGGGGTCGGGTGGCGATTTTTTGGGGCTGCATCAATAGGAGTATAGCATCTAGATCAAGGGAAGTAATAATGCCACTGTATTCTGCTCTGGTCAGACCTCACCTGGAGTACTGTGTCCAGTTCTGGGCACCACAGTTCAAGAAGGACACTGACAAACTGGAACGTGTCTAGAGGAGGGCAACCAAAATGGTCAAAGGCCTGGAAACGATGCCTTATGAGGAACGGCTAAGGGAGCTGGGCATGTTTAGCCTGGAGAAGAGGAGGTTAAGGGGTGATATGATAGCCATGTTCAAATATATAAAAGGATGTCACATAGAGGAGGGAGAAAGGTTGTTTTCTGCTGCTCCAGAGAAGCGGACACGGAGCAATGGATCCAAACTACGAGAAAGAAGATTCCACCTAAACATTAGGAAGAACTTCCTGACAGTAAGAGCTGTTTGACAGTGGAATTTGCTGCCAAGGAGTGTGGTGGAGTCTCCTTCTTTGGAGGTCTTTAAGCAGTTCCTGGGGCAGTAACACAAGATGGCTGCCCCCTTTGCTTGAATGTATAGGGGGAGGTACACAGAAAGATAGAGTTGCCTCTTACATTCATCGGGGAGGCCCACTTGTAACAAATCACTGCCCCCCTGAATTCACGGGGAAGGATGGGGTACAAATTGAGCAAATAATCATAAAATAATAAAATGTATTGGGGCATGCAGGAGGATCAGGTAGCTTGGTTCTGTTGAAAGTCATGTTACTTTTATAGTTACTATGTGAGATATTATTTCTTTGTCGAAAAGACCGAGGAAATCTGAATCTCAATGCAGGATTGCACAACAGGGATCTCAATTCCTCAGTTCTTTTACCTGTGAAATGGGAAGGACAAAGTTCATTAGCCCTTTTCACACTGATAACTGCTAATTGTATTAGCAAGCCCCACTTGTTTTGTGACATTTCATCAAAGCATGCTTGTTCTGTTTCTCCCCCTTTATATCTTTGCCTATGAGGACTGAAGTACAATTATTTCACCTGCTGTTCGCAGCAGTGATGGGGCTAAAGGGGCACAAAGGTTGCAGGATTCAAATTAAACAAACAGAAAACAAAGGTGTTGGAAAAAAATCTAACAAATGAGGAGAAAGATAGGTTTCAGAGTGAAACTGGGTTGGAAATAGCAAAAAAGGTTAAGTACCTGGGGGTAAATTTAACATCTAAAAATGCGAATTTATTTAAAGACAATTATGAAAAATGCTGGTCAGAAGTAAAAAAAGATCTAGATATATGGTCTAGGCTGAAACTTTCCTTGTTAGGCCAAATTGCTGTTATCAAGATGAATGTCTTGCCAAGAATGTTGTTCTTATTTCAGACGTTGCAGATCCTAGACAAAATGGACTGCTTCAAGAAGTGGCAGAAAGATATATCCAAATTTGTCTGGCAGGGCAAAAAGCCCAGAATAAAATTCAAGATTTTAACTGATGCAAAAGATAGAGGGGGCTTCGCCCTGCCAGACTTAAGACTTTATTATGAATCAGCAGCATTTTGCTGGCTGAAGCAATGGCTACTTCTGGAAGATACAGACATTTTGGATCTGGAAGGATATGATAATAGTTTTGGTTGGCATGCATATTTGTGGTATGACAAGGTAAAGGTGTATAAAAGCTTTAAAAACCATATTGTCAGGAAAGCATTGTATAATGTTTGGAATAGATATAAGGACCTATTGGAAAGTAAAACCCCCAGGTGGTTGTCACCAATGGAAGCGAAAGCAGTGAAAAAAACTTAACATGGACTCTAATTGGCCTAAATATTGTGAAATTTTAGAATATGATGGTGAAAAATTGAAGCTTCAAAGTTTTGAGAAGCTAAAGCATAAAGTTCGAGATTGGCTACATTATCGTCAGATAAATGAGACATTTAAGCAGGACAGGAAACTTGGTTTTCAGAAGGAGAGGTCAAAGTTAGAAACGGAATTGTTAGAATCCAGTACTAAGAATTTGTCTAAAATGTATAATTTGCTGCTGAAATGGAACACACAGGATGAAACGGTGAAATCAGCTATGATTAAATGGGCACAGGACATCGGTCATGATATTATGTTTGCTGACTGGGAACAGTTATGGACCACCGGTATTAAATTTACGGCATGTAGTGCCTTGAAAGAGAACATAATGAAAATGATCTATAGGTGGTACATGACCCCAGTCAAACTTGCAAAGATCTACCATTTGCCCAATAATAAATGCTGGAAATGTAATGAGACTGAAGGCACTTTTTATCATCTTTGGTGGACCTGCCCAAAGATTAAGGCCTACCGGGAAATGATCTATAATGAAATTAAGAAAGTCCTTAAGCGGACATTTGCAAAGAAACCGGAGGCTTTTCTCTTGGGCATGGTCGGCCAATTGGTACCAAAGAAGGATAAGACATTTTTTATGTATGCAACCACAGCAGCAAGAATTCTGTTGGCAAAGTATTGGAAGATGCAAGAACTACCTACTCTGGAAGAATGGCAGTCGAAGGTGACGGAATATATGGGATTGGCAGAGATGACCGGCAGAATCCGTGACCAGAGGAAAGAGACAGTGGAAGAGGACTGGAGGAAATTTAAAATATATCTCAAAAATTATTGTAAAATTGTGGACTGATAAGATGTCAAGGGGTAAGAAAGAAAGAATTACAGCTGTTGATCTTAAACTTTAAGTAAATTTAAAAGGGATTTGATTAAAAATCGACTGAAGAGTTGCTCGAAAAAATGGCAAAATAAGGATGTGGCGAAGGGAAGGTATGGGGAAGTCAAATTTTTGTTGTATGTTTTTGATGTTTGTGTTTTGTTTTGTATTGTCTCTTATATGTGTAAAAAACCAATAAAAATATTATTAAAAAAATAAAAAAATAAAGGGGCACAAAAAGGAGGGCTCTGCTGTCTCTGCCGCCACCACGCACTCCTGACATCAGGAAAAGGGAGATAGGTAGGCATTGGGCTCTGTGCTGGCACCTGGGCCTTGGCACATGTCCAGCTGGACCACTGACACTGGGGCTAACTGATGCAGTTACTGCATTAGCAGTCAACCCGGCTAATTTGGAAGACGACATTTTCAAGGCAGAGCTTTTTATTGCTATCTTCCAGTAGACCGCTTTCTAGCGGGAAGGTAAACGGCGTTTCCGTGTGCAGCTCTGGCTTGCCAGAGCAGCGATATCACGCTGGCCACGTGACCCGGAAGTGTCTCCGGACAGCGCTGGCCCCTGGCCTCTTGAGTGAGATGGGCGCACAACCCCAGAGTCTGGCAAGAATGGCCCGTACGGGCAGGGGTACCTTTACCTTCCAGTAGATGGTGCCATCTACTGGAAAGTGCGTGAAAGCATAATGACCATTGTATGTGAAGGTAGAATTCACAAGGCAGTAAAGGGGCTCGTGCAGTTGCTTTTTAATATATATATATATATATATATATATATATATATATATATATATAGAATGAAATTAAGCACTCATCCTGATTTGCTTGCACAAAATTTATGTGGAGGTTAGATGACGCCAACTCTATTTAGCATTCATTCTGATTTGCTTCTGGGTTCCACCATCAGGAATTTACCCTATACTTTTTACTGCATTGCCCTGTCACTCCCCTAACTGCAAATAAGTCCTTTAAAAAAGTGGATTTGTTGCACCAGAGAGTGCTTTAAATTGGGCAAAGTGACATGGTCAGCATGCAACTGAATCGCTCCTGCAAAACAGTGACCACAGTCCCTTCCTCTCACAATTGGCCTGCCAATCATGATTGAAAACTTATCGCTTTCTCCCTCCTGCTTTTGGCTTACGCCAATGACTTCAGGAGCTTGTCTTCACTCTTATTTCTTTCATGACTGAAGTTTTTCAAGCAAAAGCATTAGCAATTAAAATAAGTGTTGCAAAATCTGAACGGTTACATAAAAACAAAACACCTTGAAGGAGCTCACTGCCTTTGCTTGTGAATTAACCTACATGCAGGGAGCGGCCTTCACGCCTCACAGTGGGGTGATGTTCCTTCAGCCTCATGAGGAGCCTCTTCAGTAGGGCTGGTGAGAGTGGGCCTTGCCCCCTAGGCCAGGTGGAAAGGGCCTTGTGAGGAGCAGCCTTCACACTCACAGCCAGGCAATTTTATTTCATACCACACCATATGGCAGCCATTGTTTGCTATCCAACATGGCAGCTATTTGTGTTTTGCTATTTTCTCATTGGGGCAAATCTCATGAGCAATACGTCCAAATGTGTTTTTACGCTTGGGGGGCTGCTGCGTCGCTTGTTCCTGAACCTTTTCTTCTTTCCAAATGCCCTGAAGATCCATTGCACACCTTGCCTTGCATCAAACCTCCTCTCTCTTATTTGCTCAGTGAACCAGACGGGGAGAAGGAGGAATGAAGAGAACGGAGGTCCCTGTCAAGAGAATGGCCAAGATCTCCTCAGGTGAGGATGAAAGGGGAGGCAGGGAAAAGCAAAGAGCCCCAGAAAACATCCCCACACTCGGGAAGAACTTGTCGGCCAAACCCCTGCACGGAAGTGTATCTGCATGAAGACGGTCAGCACTTTTCTATTGCATGGGTGTCACTGAGCAGAGTTTTCAATGGAGATGGTGTATCCTGATTATGTGGGGGAAACAGAACGGGAGAGCATTTGGGTGTGGATGATGTCATGCAGATACAGAACTGGACTTGCGTCTTTGACGGGGTGAGCTCCCGTTGCTCGGTCCCAGTTGCTGCCAACCTAGCAGTTCCAAACCACGTCAAAGTGCAAGTAGATAAATAGGTACTGCTCCGGCCAGACAGGAAACGGCGTTTCTGTGCGCTGCTCTGGTTTTGCCAGAAGCAGCTTAGTCATGCTGGCCACATGACCCGGAAAAACTGTCTGCGGACAAACGTCAGCTCCCTCGGACAGTGAAGCCAGATGAGTGGCACAACCCCAGAGTCGTTCGCGACTGGACTTAACTGTCAGGGGTTCTTTACCTTTACCTTTTTAAAAGCACTGCACACTGCCCTGCGATGTGAAAGTGCTCCATCTTATCAATGGTCACAGCTCCTGAAATGAATGGATGGCTCCAAGATCCATTTGCTGCCTTCCTTCAAACATTAACATTTGTGTATGTTCTAAGATGTTTAAAATAGTCAAAAAGATGACAGCTTTTAATTCCTCTGAATTTGATATCTACTTTAGATTTTTAAAGGCTGGCTCCCAAAGTTATTTCAGGTGAAATAGATGGATTTAGGCCCATTGCTTGGCCGAATGTTAATCACACACACTCACACTTCAGTGGAAACGGCATGCAGCTGAGCAGCTCACATTCGGAGCATCAACACAGAAAGGAACAGGAAGAAAGCAACACAAATATTTTGATGGAAGTGTCTTAGGAAAGCGATTTTAAATCATGGACACCTAGGTTCTGAAAATGGTATTGCCTGTATTGGTGTGAGGGATGGGGTCCCATGGCACAAATTCCATGTGGTCCCAGTGCAAAGGAAAAGAGCTAAGATCTTCTCCCTTACTATAATGTCCAAACAAGATGGAATGGGGAAGAAGAATGATAGGTTTGTAAAGAGTCTTCAATAATTTTGCCAAGAAAATTCTTATGGTTCAGGGCCTCAGGCTATTAGCCTTTCTTGTACAGGGAGATCCTTTATGAAATGCATTCAGGCCCATCAAACAAATCTGTACTGAGATACACATACTGTATCACCATTTTTATTGCTGGAACTGCTCTGAATCTGACTTCAGGAAGAACGCGTTTTAACTGTGCAGTGTCCTGGAATAGACACTCTGCATTGGGAAAGAAGGGAACTGAGTTCCCTCCCATTTTCCACTTTCCTGATGTTCCAAACGACCAGTACCCTGGAGTTATGATTTGTGTTGTTGTCAGGATTCTAACTGGCCTGTAACTGACCTAAGAATTCTGCAGAGCAGTTGCTGCTGTGGCTGGCTGGCTGCTCAGGCGAACGTCAGCTCAGTGCCCAACAGCTCAGTCTTCTTGAGGCTCAGGAACACCTAGCAAATAGCTGCTCTGTTCCTGGCACGCTGGACTCTAGCTGAGGAAGGCATTTCACGTAAGTTTATGGATTAAACCTTCCTCACTATGCCATCAGGTGTGTTTATGCTCAGTGGAAAAGGATAGCTGCAGTAGCAGATAGCAGAACAGCGAATCATGAGCAGCTCCCATCCACAACAGGTTGCTGAGGTTCTGGCCATTTTCACAGGAACAATGCAAGAGTTTATTAAATCAGTAGCAGTGTGCTGGAAGAAAGTATGAGTGTCAGCTTCTCTGGATCAGATGTCTATACCTAACCAGGGGGTGGGAGAGAGCAGGAACTCTTTCTTTTGCTGCTTCTTTCTGTGCATGGAAGGAAGAATGCAGGAGGGAGGGTGTCCTTCAATGACTTGACATACTTGTTATTCCCTCTCTCACTGCATGTTGTCTTCTCTTTTGTTTCCAGGATGTCTGCCAAGGTCTCCCCTGCTCCCCTCCTCTCCAAACCCCCCATGCGGGTGAAAGAAGGCTCCCTGGTGGTCAGGTGGCTGAGATTAGTTTCCGGCCTCCAATTATCCGCATTCCTAATGGATATTTTGGCCTTGCCGATGTGCATTGCCTCAACAGCCGTTGTCAACTGGCGAGTGTGGCGTGTGGACAACATCAAAGGAATAGGGTCTGGAAACATCTGGATAGGAATCTGGCAGGTCTGTTTTTGGAAAGACCATTCTAACGACGGCAAGTCTTTTTGGCATTGTGAAAATCTCAATGAGCAACATCCAACCCTCCCAATGGAAATTTTTATTGCACAGGATTTAATGGCCCTAGCTTCCATCATGAATTCAGCGGCCCTAGGATTAATTTTGTTTGCCTTATACAACGTGTTCAAGCCCAGAAAACATGAGGATTTTGTGTTAACCTTTTTTAGGCTTGCAGCTCTCCTGAACTTAGGTGCAGGGATACTCGTCCTGATTTCCGTGATATGGAACATGTCTGCTGTCTTACAAAATGGGGAAATTGTCTTCCCAGAAGCTTTTGAACTGCCTCAAATTCCCAGTGAGCAGCATATTGGACCTTCTATTTATCTAGGCTATATCGCTGCGGGTTTCCAGCTGCTGAGTGCAGCATTGGTTGGGATGGAGAGATGTTGCATCAGGACCACCGCAACAGATACATCTCAAATGGCAACTGTAATAGTGATTACCCCAGGAAGTGCAGTGAAAAGCGAGAGTCTAACTATTTGTTCGAAGTGTGGTTCTCTGCTGGACCTGGTAATTCAAGAGAAATCCTCCGCAGTGGAGATGGAGGAAACCCATACGGAAGATCTTGTCATTCCAGAGGAATCCTGCGTGGTTGAGATGGAGGAACGCTGGGCAAGTGATCTTGTCATTCCGGAGGAATCCTGCGTGGTTGAGATGGAGGAAAGCTGTGCAAGTGATCTTGTCATTCCAGAGGAATCCTGCGTGGTTGAGATGGAGGAAAGCTGTGCAAGTGATCTTGTCATTCCAGAGGAATCCTGCGCAGTTAAGATGGAGGAAAGCTGGGCAAGTGATCTTGTCATTCCGGAGGAATCCTGCGTGGTTGAGATGGAGGAAAGCTGGGCAAGTGATCTTGTCATTCCGGAGGAATCCTGCGTGGTTGAGATGGAGGAAAGCTGGGCAAGTGATCTTGTCATTCCAGAGGAATCCTGCGTGGTTGAGATGGAGGAAAGCCATACACCCCAAAGGTGACCTGAAGGACATCAAAGCCCACCTGATGTCCCCAAACATACGATTATATATGTGATTCCCTAAAACAGGGAGTCATAAACTATCAGATTCAGATCCACGCAGATCGCTCCATACATGCATGGATCTGCGTGGATCAGGATCTTATAGTTTTGTTTTGGGACTTCAGGTGGGCTTTGATGTCCTTCAGGTGAGGAAGCCTCCTTTTTATGACTAGTATTTATTTATTTATTTATTTATTTAAGATTTTGTTGATCTACAAAAGTGTGCAATGTCTCTCTCTCTCATGTTTCCCCCCCCCCCCCATGTAACATTTTTACAAATCATTGTCATTTGTTGAGACATTAGGAAGCAAAGGGGAAAGAGGTGGAGGGGGGAGGGAAAGATGGGTGGGGGTGGGGTCGGGTGGCGATTTTTCTATTTTACTTCCTATATGTAGGGTTTGGTGTCAGGGTTGTTTGTGCAGGTTCTTTGCTGTTCGCTTTTGTTCCTTTGGTGGTGAGAGAGGTTGGGGTTGGCCTAGGGTGTGGTTATTCATACTGTGTGTGAGGGGAGCACCCTGTTGCAACAGCTTTAATAAAGATCAGGCTTACTAGCTGCCTTGCTTCTCAATATTCTCTGGTTGGCCTCTGTTATTTTCTCCTACCGATAGAGAACCTAAAAAGAGGACTCTGTATGGGCTCTTGGGTACCCCATAAGGGGAAAAGAACAGGTTTTTCCTTATAAGAAATAATAAACATGCTCATATCAAAACAAGATTCTGAAAATAGGACAATTTTGCTTCTGATGGTAAAAGGTATATAAAGGACCCTTGGACGGTTAAGTCCAGTCGAATTCGTCTATGGGGTGCGGCGTTCATCTTTGCTTACGGCAGAGGGATCTGGCATTTGTTGACAATACAGTGGTACCTCGGGTTAAGAACTTAATTTGTTCCAGAAGTTTGTTCTTAACCTGAAACTGTTCTTAACCTGAGGTACCACTTTAGTTAATGGGGCCTTCCACTGCTGCTGTCACACCGCCGCCGCGCAATTTCTGCTCTCATCATGAAGCAAAGTTCTTAACCCAAGGTACTATTTCTGGGTTAGCGGAGTCTGTAACCCGGAGCGTCTGTACCCCAGGTACCACTGTATTGCCTTTGATGGACAGCAGCTACTCAAAATGGGTCAGGCACCACAACACATTTGCTAGAGTGTTTTTCAAAGAAAACCAATGTTCAGCACTTTGGGGTTCACCTTTCCTTTCTTTTTCTTTTTCTGTTTCATGTTGCCCAGCCAACACAAAGGAAAGTAGGAACATGTAAATCTAGTAAGTCTACAGGAGTTGTAAACTTTGAATTGAAGCAAAATGATTGTATTTGCTTTTGTTATGCCCAAACCTGTGAGTTGTTTTAGGCTTCCATTTGGGGTTAGTTTTGTTTTTGCCTCTGAAATGCATCTCTGGCTTGAAGCAGTCTTCTAACTTGAAGAAAGGTCCTCTGGAAAATAGGGGTGGGGTTTGTAGCCCCCCCCCCCCGCTCCTGGACACCACACTTCAACTATTTCCATTCCTACAGCAGGAAATATAAAATCAAAACTGCTTTTAAATCGTGAGTCATAGGAAAAGAGGAAGCTGCCTTATACTCAAGTCAGATTACTGGTTCATCTACCTCAGTGTTACGTAAACTGACTGGAAGCAGCTCTCCAGGATTTCAGAAACATAAAAATACAAAACGAGAACACAAAATACAATGATACCTCGGTTTAAGAACTTAAATTCATTCTGGAGATGTTCTTAACCTGAAACTGTTCTTAATCTGAGGTACCACTTTAGCTAATGGGGCCTGTAACCTGAAGCGTCTGTAACTTGAAGCATCTGCAACCCGAGGTACCACTGTACATAATTAAACAAGAACAAAAACTCCAATAGGGATCTTCTACATGCTGTGATAGCCTGGGGGGACCCCCTAAACTCTAGAAATTAATAAATGATAGGATTTTGATTATTTGAGGTGTGAAGGGAGAAATATAAACTGCAGAGGAATTCCTGGGCTTGGAAGGTTGCCAGGGTAACTGGGTGTGAGGTGTCAGGGAAATAAAGTTTTGAGCAGGGGTTGCTAGGAGTAAGAAGGTCTGGGATCCATCTTTAGGCAGGCTAGCTGAAGGCTGGCTGGGAGAGATGTATTGGACTCGGGCTGCATATTCCTCACTCCAGAAAGAATAACAGGAATTGTGGTTTACCCCTCACAGAGCTTCAATTCTCAGCACCCTCAATGAACCAGTACTCAAAACTGGAACATTTTCAGCTATCACAGTGGAAACAGAAAACGCAGATACTGGAAGTCTCTGAAAAACTAAAGACAAGGCATTAGCTTGAAAAGGACAAGAGGATAACTTTATGACAGGACATCATTTTTTATTGCACACACAACGGATTATCATTCACAGTGGCACCCACCCACCTCACTTGCACCTGACAACTTTGGGACAATGTTTTCCTATAAGGACCCTGTGTTTGGAGGGTATGGAGTGGGAAGTGCATAATGTTGGATGGGGAGGGGGGGATAGAAAAATCTATTAAAGATATTTAAAAACAACAACACAAAGCAATGCATGGCCATTGAGTAGGGGAGGCCAGGCGCTCCTGCACATTTAAACAGCTGCATAGAAAAGCGAATTGCTGCCCTTCGAACCGCACCTTCCGAAATTCCCTTTTGTACACCACTACTAAAAGCTCTGTCCTCTTATGCATCTGGCTCCCTAAACACTGAACCGCTCCTATTCTGCGATTCCCCCACCCGTGCCAAAAAAACAAATCAAAAACAAAAGAAAGTTTTAGACCAGTTATCTGGCACCAGGCGGGGTAGCAGAAACTCAAACGTCACAAAACCACCCAGAGCAACTTCCCTCCCGGCAGGTCCGACCACATAAACCGTCCGCTGCCGTGTGCGTAGCGGTGGTGGGGAAACACCGATTCCCTTTGATCTTGTCATGCCAGAGGAATCCTGCGCGGTTGAGATGGAGGAAAGCCATACACTGCAAAGGTCACCTGAAGGACATCAAAGCCCACCTGATGTCCCCAAACATACGATTATATATGTGATTCCCTAAAACAGGGAGTCATAAACTATCAGATTCAGATCCACGCAGATCACTCCATACATGCATGGATCTGCGTGGATCAGGATCTTATAGTATTGTTTTGGGACTTCAGGTGGGCTTTGATGTCCTTCAGGTGAGGAAGCCTCTTTTTTATGACTAGTATCTATTTATCTATTTATTAAAGATTTTGTTGATTTACAAAAGTGTGCAATGTCTCTCTCTCATGTTTTCTCCCCCCATGTAACATTTTTACAAATCATTTTCATTTGTTAAGACATTAGGAAGCAAAGGGGAAAGAGGTGGAGGGGGGAGAAGATGGGTTGGGTGGGGTCGGGTGGCGATTTTTTTGGGCTGTATCAATAGGAGTATAGCATCTAGATCAAGGGAAGTAATAGTGCCACTGTATTCTGCTCTGGTCAGACCTCACCTGGAGTACTGTGTCCAGTTCTGGGCACCACAGTTCAAGAAGGACACTGACAAACTGGAACGTGTCTAGAGGAGGGCAACCAAAATGGTCAAAGGCCTGGAAACGATGCCTTATGAGGAACGGCTAAGGGAGCTGGGCATGTTTAGCCTGGAGAAGAGGAGGTTAAGGGGTGATATGATAGCCATGTTCAAATATATAAAAGGATGTCACATAGAGGAGGGAGAAAGGTTGTTTTCTGCTGCTCCAGAGAAGCGGACACGGAGCAATGGATCCAAACTACAAGAAAGAAGATTCCACCTAAACATTAGGAAGAACTTCCTGACAGTAAGAGCTGTCTGACAGTGGAATTTGCTGCCAAGGAGTGTGGTGGAGTCTCCTTCTTTGGAGGTCTTTAAGCAGTTCCTGGGGCAGTAACACAAGATGGCTGCCCCTTTGCTTGAATGTATAGGGGGAGGTACACAGAAAGATAGAGTTGCCTCTTACATTCATCGGGGAGGCCCACTTGTAACAAATCACTGCCCCCCTGAATTCACTGGGAAGGATGGGGTACAAATTTAGCAAATAATCATAAAATAATAAAATGTATTGGGACATGCAGGAGGATCAGGTAGCTTGGTTCTGTGGAAAGTTACGTTACTTTTATAGTTACTATGTGAGATATTATTTCTTTGTCGAAAAGACCGAGGAAATCTGAATCTTAATGCAGGATTGCACAACAGGGATCTCAATTCCTCAGTTTTTTTACCTGTGAAATGGGAAGGACAAAGTTCATTAGCCCTTTTCACACTGATAACTGCTAATTGTATTAGCAAGCCCCACTTGTTTTGTGACATTTCATCAAAGCATGCTTGTTCTGTCTCCCCACCTTTATATCTTTGCCTATGAGGACTGAAGTACAATTATTTCACCTGCTGTTCGCAGCAGTGATGGGGCTAAAGGGGCACAAAAAGGAGGGCTCTGCTGTCTCTGCCGCCACCACACACTCCTGACATCAGGAAAAGGGAGATGGGTAAGCATTGGGCTCTGTGCTGGCACCTGGGCCTTGGCACATGTCCAGTGGCGTAGCGTGGGTTGTCAGCACCTGGGGCAAGGCAAGTAATTTGCGGCCCCTAACCCGTGGATTTGCACCCCCTAACCCTAACCCCCAGATGTTGCGCCCGGTGCGACCGGCCCCCCCTGCACCCCCCACGCTACGCCACTGCACATGTCCAGCTGGACCACTGACACTGGGGCTAACTGATGCAGTTACTGCATTAGCAGTTAACGCGGCTAATTTGGAAGACGACATTTTCAAGGCAGAACTTTTTATTGCTATCTTCCAGTAGATGGTGCCATCTACTGGAAAGTGGGTGAAAGCATAATGACCATTGTATGTGAAGGTAGAATTCACAAGGCAGTAAAGGGGCTCGTGCAGATGCTTTTTAAAAAATATATATATATATATATATATATATATAGAATGAAATGAAGCACTCATCCTGATTTGCTTGCACAAAATTTATGTGGAGGTTAGATGACGCCAACTCTATTTAGCATTCATTCTGATTTGCTTCTGGGTTCCACCATCAGGAATTTACCCTATACTTTTTACTGCATTGCCCTGTCACTCCCCTAACTGCAAATAAGTCCTTTAAAAAAGTGGATTTGTTGCACCAGAGTGCTTTAATTCTGCTTTAATTGGGCAAAGTGACATGGTCAGCATGCAACTGAATTGCTCCTGCAAAACAGTGACCACAGTCCCTTCCTCTCACAATTGGCCTGCTAATCATGACTGAAAACTTATCGCTTTTTCCCTCCTGCTTTTGGCTTACACCAATGACTTCAGGAGCTTGTCTTCACTCTTATTTCTTTCATGACTGAAGTTTTCCAAGCAAAAGCATTAGCAATCAAAATAAGTGTTGCAAAATCTGAACTGTTACATAAAAACAAAGCACCTTGAAGGAGCTCACTGCCTTTGCTTGTGAATTAACCTACATGCAGGGAGCCTACACAGTGGGGTGATGTTCCTCCAGCCTCATGAGGAGCCCCTTCAGTAGGGCTGGTGAGAGTGGGCCTTGCCCCCTAGGCCAGGTGGAAAGGGCCTTGTGAGGAGCAGCCTTCACACTCACAGCCAGGCAATTTTATTTCATACCACACCATATGGCAGCCATTGTTTGCCATCCAACATGGCAGCTATTTGTGTTTTGCTATTTTCTCATTGGGGCAAATCTCATGAGCAATACGTCCAAATGTGTTTTTATGCTTGGGGGGCTGCTGCGTCGCTTGTTCCTGAACCTTTTCTTCTTTCCAAATGCCCTGAAGATCCATTGCACACCTTGACTTGCATGAAACCTCCTCTCTCTTATTTGCTCGGTGAACCAGACGGGGAGAAGGAGGAATGAAGAGAACGGAGGTCCCTGTCAAGAGAATGGCCAAGATCTCCTCAGGTGAGGATGAAAGGGGAGGCAGGGAAAAGCAAAGAGCCCCAGAAAACATCCCCACACTCGGGAAGAACTTGTCGGCCAAACCCATGCACGGAAGTGTATCTGCATGAAGACGGTCAGCACTTTTCTATTGCATGGGTGTCACTGAGCAGAGTTTTCAATGGAGATGGTGTATCCTGATTATGTGGGGGAAACAGGACGGGAGAGCATTTGGGTGTGGATGATGTCATGCAGATACAGAACTGGACTTGCGTCTTTGACGGGGTGAGCTCCCGTTGCTCGGTCCCAGTTGCTGCCAACCTAGCAGTTCCAAACCACGTCAAAGTGCAAGTAGATAAATAGATACTGCTCCGGCCAGACAGGAAACAGCGTTTTTGTGCGCTGCTCTGGTTTGGCCAGAAGCAGCTTAGTCATGCTGGCCACATGACCTGGAAAAACTGTCTGCGGACAAACGTCAGCTCCCTCAGACAGTGAAGCCAGATGAGTGGCGCAACCCCAGAGTCGTTCGCGACTGGACTTAACTGTCAGGGGTTCTTTACCTTTACCTTTTTAAAAGCACTGCACACTGCCATGCGATGTGAAAGTGCTCCATCTTATCAATGGTCACAGCTCCTGAAATGAATGGATGGCTCCAATGATCCATTTGCTGCCTTCCTTCAAACATTAACATTTGTGTATGTTCTAAGATGTTTAAAATAGTCAAAAAGATGACAGCTTTTAATTCCTCTGAATTTGATATCTACTTTAGATTTTTAAAGGCTGGCTCCCAAAGTTATTTCGGGTGAAATAGATGGATTTAGGCCCATTGCTTGGCCGAATGTTAATCACACACACTCACACTTCAGTGGAAACGGCATGCAGCTGAGCAGCTCACATTCGGAGCATCAACACAGAAAGGAACAGGAAGAAAGCAACACAAATATTTTGATGGAAGTGTCTTAGGAAAGCGATTTTAAATCATGGACACCTAGGTTCTGAAAATGGTATTGCCTGTATTGGTGTGAGTGATGGGGTCCCATGGCACAAATTCCATGTGGTCCCAGTGCAAAGGAAAAGAGCTAAGATCTTCTCCCTTACTATAATGTCCAAACAAGATGGGATGGGGAATAGACACTCTGCATTGGGAAAGAAGGGAACTGAGTTCCCTCCCATTTTCCACTTTCCTGATGTTCCAAATGACCAGTACCCTGGAGTTATGATTTGTGTTGTTGTCAGGATTCTAACTGGCCTGTAACTGACCTAAGAATTCTGCAGAGCAGTTGCTGCTGTGGCTGGCTGGCTGCTCAGGCGAACGTCAGCTCAGTGGCCAACAGCTCAGTCTTCTTGAGGCTCAGGAACACCTAGCAAATAGCTGCTCTGTTCCTGGCATGCTAGACTCTAGCTGAGGAAGGCATTTCACGTAAGTTTATGGATTAAACCTTCCTCACTATGCCATCAGGTGTGTTTATGCTCAGTGGAAAAGGATAGCTGCAGTAGCAGATAGCAGAACAGCGAATCATGAGCAGCTCCCATCCACAACAGGTTGCTGAGGTTCTGGCCATTTTCACAGGAACAATGCAAGAGTATATTAAATCAGTAGCAGTGTGCTGGAAGAAAGTATGAGTGTCAGCTTCTGTGGATCAGATGTCTATACCTATCCAGGGGGTGGGAGAGAGCAGGAACTCTTTCTTTTGCTGCTTCTTTCTGTGCATGGAAGGAAGAATGCAGGAGGGAGGGTGTCCTTCAATGACTTGACATACTTGTTATTCCCTCTCTCACTGCATGTTGTCTTCTCTTTTGTTTCCAGGATGTCTGCCAAGGTCTCCCCTGCTCCCCTCCTCTCCAAACCCCCCATGCGGGTGAAAGAAGGCTCCCTGGTGGTCAGGTGGCTGAGATTAGTTTCCGGCCTCCAATTATCCGCATTCCTAATGGATATTTTGGCCTTGCCGATGTGCATTGCCTCAACAGCCGTTGTCAACTGGCGAGTGTGGCGTGTGGACAACATCAAAGGAATAGGGTCTGGAAACATCTGGATAGGAATCTGGCAGGTCTGTTTTTGGAAAGACCATTCTAACGACGGCAAGTCTTTTTGGCATTGTGAAAATCTCAATGAGCAACATCCAACCCTCCCAATGGAAATTTTTATTGCACAGGATTTAATGGCCCTAGCTTCCATCATGAATTCAGCGGCCCTAGGATTAATTTTGTTTGCCTTATACAACGTGTTCAAGCCCAGAAAACATGAGGATTTTGTGTTAACCTTTTTTAGGCTTGCAGCTCTCCTGAACTTAGGTGCAGGGATACTCGTCCTGATTTCCGTGACATGGAACATGTCTGCTGTCTTACAAAATGAGGAAATTGTCTTCCCAGAAGCTTTTGAATTGCCTCAAATTCCCAGTGAGCAGCATATTGGACCTTCTATTTATCTAGGCTATATCGCTGCGGGTTTCCAGCTGCTGAGTGCAGCATTGGTTGGGATGGAGAGATGTTGCATCAGGACCACCGCAACAGATACATCTCAAATAGCAACTGTAGTAGTGATTACCCCAGGAAGTGCAGTGAAAAGCGAGAGTCTAACTATTTGTTCGAAGTGTGGTTCTCTGCTGGACCTGGTAATTCAAGAGAAATCCTCCGCAGTGGAGATGGAGGAAACCCATACGGAAGATCTTGTCATTCCAGAGGAATCCTGCGCGGCTGAGATGGAGGAAAGCTGGGCAAGTGATCTTGTCATTCCAGAGGAATCCTGCGTGGTTGAGATGGAGGAAAGCTGGGCAAGTGACCTTGTCATTCCGGAGGAATCCTGCGTGGTTGAGATGGAGGAAAGCTGGGCAAGTGATTTTGTCATTCCGGAGGAATCCTGCGTGGTTGAGGTGGAGGAAAGCTGGGCAAGTGACCTTGTCATTCCGGAGGAATCCTGCGTGGTTGAGATGGAGGAAAGCTGGGCAAGTGATCTTGTCATTCCAGAGGAATCCTGCGCAGTTAAGATGGAGGAAAGCTGGGCAAGTGATCTTGTCATTCCGGAGGAATCCTGCGTGGTTGAGATGGAGGAAAGCTGGGCAAGTGATCTTGTCATTCCGGAGGAATCCTGCGTGGTTGAGATGGAGGAAAGCTGGGCAAGTGATCTTGTCATTCCGGAGGAATCCTGCGTGGTTGAGATGGAGGAAAGCCATACACCCCAAAGGTGACCTGAAGGACATCAAAGCCCACCTGATGTCCCCAAACATACGATTATATAGTCATAAACTATCAGATTCAGATCCACGCAGATCGCTCCATACATGCATGGATCTGCGTGGATCAGGATCTTATAGTTTTGTTTTGGGACTTCAGGTGGCCTTTGATGTCCTTCAGGTGAGGTGAGGAAGCCTCTTTTTTATGACTAGTATTTATTTATTTATTTATTTATTTATTTATTTATTTATTTATTTAAGATTTTGTTGATCTACAAAAGTGTGCAATGTCTCTCTCTCTCATGTTCCCCCCCCCCCCCATGTAACATTTTTACAAATCATTTTCATTTGTTGAGACATTAGGAAGCAAAGGGGAAAGAGGTGGAGGGGGGAGGGAAAGATGGGTGGGGGTGGGGTCGGGTGGCGATTTTTCTATTTTACTTCCTATATGTAGGATTTGGTGTCAGGGTTGTTTGTGCAGGTTCTTTGCTGTTTGCTTGTGTTCCTTTGGTGGTGAGAGAGGTTGGGGTTGGCCTAGGGTGTGGTTATTCATACTGTGTGTGAGGGGAGCACCCTGTTGCAACAGCTTTAATAAAGATCAGGCTTACTAGCTGCCTTGCTTCTCAATATTCTCTGGTTGGCCTCTGTTATTTTCTCCTTCCGATAGAGAACCTAAAAAGAGGACTCTGTATGGGCTCTTGGGTACCCCATAAGGGGAAAAGAGCAGGTTTTTCCTTATAAGAAATAATAAACATGCTCATATCAAAACAAGATTCTGAAAATAAGACAATTTTGCTTCTGATGGTAAAAGGTATATAAAGGACCCTTGGACGGTTAAGTCCAGTCGAATTCGTCTGTGGGGTGCGGCGTTCATCTTTGCTTATGGCAGAGGGATCTGGCATTTGTTGACAAACAGTGGTACCTCGGGTTAAGAACTTAATTTGTTCCAGAAGTTTGTTCTTAACCTGAAACTGTTCTTAACCTGAGGTACCACTTTAGTTAATGGGGCCTTCCACTGCTGCTGTCACACCGCCGCCGCGCAATTTCTGCTCTCATCATGAAGCAAAGTTCTTAACCCAAGGTACTGTTTATGGATTAGCGGAGTCTGTAACCTGGAACGTCTGTACCCGAGGTACCACTGTATTGCCTTTGATGGACAGCAGCTACTCAAAATGGGTCAGGCACCACAACACATTTGCTAGAGTGTTTTTCAAAGAAAACCAATGTTCAGCACTTTGGGGTTCACCTTTCCTTTCTTTTTCTTTTTCTGTTTCATGTTGCCCAGCCAACATAAAGGGAAGTAGGAACATGTAAATCTAGATTGTATTTGTTTTTGTTATGCCCAAACCTGTGAGTTGTTTTAGGCTTCCATTTGGGGTCAGTTTTGTTTTTGCCTCTGAAATGCATCTCTGGCTTGAAGCAGTCTTCTAACTTGAAGAAAGGTCCTCTGGAAAATCGGGGTGCGGTTTGTAGCCCCCCCCCCCCGCTCCTGGACACCACACTTCAACTATTTCCATTCCTACAGCAGGAAATATAAAATCAAAACTGCTTTTAAATCGTGAGTCATAGGAAAAGAGGAAGCTGCCTTATACTCAAGTCAGATTACTGGTTCATCTACCTCAGTGTTACGTAAACTGACTGGAAGCAGCTCTCCAGGATTTCAGAAACATAAAAATACAAAACGAGAACACAAAATACAATGATACCTCGGTTTAAGAACTTAAATTCATTCTGGAGATGTTCTTAACCTGAAACTGTTCTTAATCTGAGGTACCACTTTAGCTAATGGGGCCTGTAACCTGAAGCGTCTGTAACCTGAAGCATCTGCAACCCGAGGTACCACTGTACATAATTAAACAAGAACAAAAACTCCAATAGGGATCTTCTACATACTGTGATAGCCTGGGGGGGGACCCCCTAAACTCTAGAAATTAATAAATGATAGGATTTTGATTATTTGAGGTGTGAAGGGAGAAATATAAACTGCAGAGGAATTCCTGGGCTTGGAAGGTTGGCAGGGTAACTGCGTGTGAGGTGTCAGGAAAATAAAGTTTTGAGCAGGGGTTGCTAGGAGTAAGAAGGTCTGGGATCCATCTTTAGGCAGGCTAGCTGAAGGCTGGCTGGGAGAGATGTATTAGACTCGGGCTGCATATTCCTCACTCCAGAAAGAATAACAGGAATTGTGGTTTACCCCTCACAGAGCTTCAATTCTCAGCACCCTCAATGAACCAGTACTCAAAACTGGAACATTTTCAGCTATCACAGTGGAAACAGAAAACGCAGATACTGGAAGTCTCTGAAAAACTAAAGACAAGGCATTAGCTTGAAAAGGACAAGAGGATAACTTTATGACAGGACATCATTTTTTATTGCACACACAACGGATTATCATTCACAGTGGCACCCACCCACCTCACTTGCACCTGACAACTTTGGGACAATGTTTTCCTATAAGGACCCTGTGTTTGGAGGGTATGGAGTGGGAAGTGCATAATGTTGGATGGGGAGGGGGGGATAGAAAAATCTATTAAAGATATTTAAAAACAACAACACAAAGCAATGCATGGCCATTGAGTAGGGGAGGCCAGGCGCTCCTGCACATTTAAACAGCTGCATAGAAAAGCGAATTGCTGCCCTTCGAACCGCACCTTCTGAAATTCCCTTTTGTACACCACTACTAAAAGCCCTGTCCTCTTATGCATCTGGCTCCCTAAACACTGAACCGCTCCTATTCTGCGATTCCCCCACCCGTGCCAAAAAAACAAATCAAAAACAAAAGAAAGTTTTAGACCAGTTATCTGGCACCAGGCGGGGTAGCAGAAACTCAAACGTCACAAAACCACCCAGAGCAACTTCCCTCCCGGCAGGTTCGACCACATAAACCGTCCGCCGCCGTGTGCATAGCGGTGGTGGGGAAACACCGATTCCCTTTCCTGGTTCCGCCCTCGGGACGGCCCCACCCTTGTTTTGACTCCTCACCTTCCCCTCCTTCCCACCCCCGTCTTTTCCTCCGAGCTTTGGCGCACTGTGGCGGGGGCGGGATCCGGGAGGTGCTTTTTTGCTGGCGGAAGGGGAGATAATCACTCACCTAGCCCCGCGCCGACGGTTCTCGGCCCAACAACCCGGGCGGTTGTTTCCGGGGGGACGAGAAAAAACGTCGCGCCGCTTTGGCTGGGCTGGAGATGCTGTAGCAGCGCCACGTCTCGGGCAGGAGGGAGGGAGAGAAAACATGGGAGTCCAGCTCGGGCAGGTCAGTGGGGAGGGAATGGGGCCTGGCTGGGGGTGGGTGGGGGGAGGGGGGATTGGCTTGACCCCCGCCCCTCCACAGCAGCTGGGTGTCTTGGGGTTGGAGGGTGGCTGCCAGGGGGGAGGACAGTGGTGGCTGGAGGTGGCAGGCAGATGTTTGTTTTGAGGAGGAGGAGGAGGGTGGAGGAGATCAGCTGAGCTGGAGAGGGAGGGGAGCCTCTGTGTCTTTCTCTGTGTGTGAGAGAGGGAACACATTAGTGCATATAATGTATTTTGGGAAATATCTGGTACTGTGTTTAGAATTCCAGGGCAGACCAATCCTATTTTTGTGTGTGTTTCTATGTGTATTACCTATAAAGGAGAGGATGCAATCGTGGATGTTGTGCATTTTAAGGAAACATTTGAATGCTCAGTGGCATAAATACGTTTAAAAATCTAAGATGTTGATTTTCAATCCTATGCATGCCTAGTCAGAAGTAAGCTCTACTTAATTCAGTGAGACTTAACCCTCAGGAAGGTAGGCATAGGATTGCAGCCTAAGAGCTATGTATCCTGGAATGAAATTAATAATAATAATAATAATAATAATAATAATAATAATGTGCTTTGAAGTTCTTCTTAGATCTCTGCACAAAAACAATCTAATGTAGTGTGTGTTCTGTGCGTAACAGAGAGGCATCCAGCTGGCTAAAAGGAAGAGGATGGAGACTTGAGCAATGGAGATGTATTTATGCCCTTATATGTGATTTTTTCCTGCCTTCTGAATAGGAGTTCAGGGCACTGTGCATGGCCCCTCCCTTTTTTTTCTATGCACTGCAACTCTGAGAGGTTGAAACAGAGTGACTGGCCCAAGGTTGCTCCATGAGAAGATGTTGGCCGAGTTCTGCACTTGGCTGGAACAAATTATTAACTTTTAGGATGGAAAGGAACTCAGTGTTTGGAAGTCTGAGTGTATCGGAGCTGAATGTATGTTGTTGGTTTTTCATTGCATTTCTGCCTCAAGTTTCTTCATTCATGAACCCTGAGGCAATGTTCATCAGGGTTCTTGGGCAATCCAGGAAAAATGATTTTTTCCCAACAAATCCAACAGATCCAAACTTGTTGAGGTTCAGACCATAGCCTTAGGTCTGAGTGAATTATTGGGAGTCAGCTGAGTAAAATGCTAAATTTAGATCACCCCAGAGCACTAGAAAATATTTTGATGCAAGTTACTCTATGAAAATTACCCTAAATTCCTGAAAACCTACTTTACTGGTTTAATGATACCTGTGTTTTTCTGTTTTGTTCAGTACCCTCACCTCAATTGTATGTGTGTATATCTTTGTAGGCAACAGTAAGTCCCAGAGACTTAAAATATTTATAAATGGCAGTGATCTTTTAATTCTTGGTGAAAAGTATGAGTATGCAAGGCTTTTGATCACACAAACCGTAACTAAACAACAAAGCCATATAATAGTGCTCTATTATTTTCAACAGGGATTGCTATTTTTGGTTCATGACCTATCTTCTAATTCAATCTGATCTCTCTAAAACAGAGTTGGAGAACATGTGGTCTGCCAGCTGTTGTTCCCATTGGCCTCAGCCAGCATGGCCAGTGTTCAGGGATGCTGGGAATTGTAGTCCAACAACAGCGGGAGGGCCACAGGTTCTTTGGTATCCCAGAGGTTCCTTAGAGCAGGCATCCCCAACCTTCGGCCCTCCAGATGTTTCGGACTGCAATTCCCATCATCCCTGACCACTGGTCCTATTAACTAGGGATCATGGGAGTTGTAGGCCAAAACATCTGAAGGACTGCAGGTTGGGGGTGCCTGCCTTAGAGGACTAGTTGATGAGGAAAGGCTCCGTTTAAAGTAGGATGCTTAAACTCTGCTGGTCTAAAGGTTGCATTTGATTTCCATGGTTCTTCTTTCCTCTCCAATGCAACTTTTGCTATCATGTCTCTCTTTTCAATCTGACCATCCTTGCACGGCAGTGAACCCTCCTCACAGCCCACTCTTGTCCTAATTCATTCGTCTGCAATATGATATGAGTGTTGGTTGCTCTGCCAGATGTACAAGACTTCAATAAACAAGTGCTTAGTCCTGTAAGTGAAACTGTCTGGGCATGGAAGGATAAAATAGTCTAGCTGTCAGTGGGAATGGTGAAAATAAAAGGCAACTGGTGGTACAAACTGCAAATGAAAATAGTTTATGCCTATTGCAAGGGGCAGCCTCATCATTGCTCCGATCCAGCTAGTGCCGTCAGTGTACAGATATATGTTTCATGCACAGTAACTTCATAATTCTTGTGTGGGTGGGTTACTTGGGACTTGCACCTGTCTGGTGCTTTGTTTATTGCATCTTCATTTCACCATCTACACTCTAGATACAGCTCTGTGCTGCCGTTTCCAAACTGGTTGTGTAGTGCAGTCCTATAATAGCTTCACATTTGACACTCTGGTTGTGCTTTAAAGAGCTACAGGAGGCACCTTACGTTGGCTGCTTTTGTACCTTGTTTGTTCATTCTTGGTATGCGTTTAGTTTTAGGTGCTTCATATATTTTACCATGTAAACCTCACAATAACCTTGTAATGCAAGTAACTATTATTTCCTTATTGCATCTAAGGAACGGAGAGCAGGGAAGCTGAGTTTGTGAGGAAGTGGGTCATATCAAGTCACCTGGTCACTTAGAATGATTTTGCTTATTTCTCTAGCTGTTTCTTTACATAGAGTAATGCTAGCATGCTCTGAATACTACACGTGGGCTAAGCAATCCTCGCTTTCTAGGGAGTGCCCTTTTATCAGAAGCTTATTTGTTTAAGTATTGGGAGTGTTGTGCTACTACGCAAGCTGAGCGGTTATTAATACCTGCAGAAATCAGAGCTGGTTCTGTGTCCTCCTGGGCAACCGTAGCTCAGTGGTAGAGCCTACCTGTTTGGCATGCAGAACATCCCAAGTTTGACCCCTGGCATCTCTACTTTAAAAGGTCAGGTGGCATATAATGGGCAATATTTCACCCTGGAGAGCCACTACCAGTCAAGCTAGACCAGTGGTTCCCAAACCTTTTCTACCGTGGACCTCTTGAAGGTTGCTAATTGTCTTGGCAAACCCTTAAAATGTTTCTTCTGCCTGCTTCAGCAATTGTAATGTGCTGTGCCAGAAGCTGTACATTTTTAAATTGTAATTTTATGGCTTCTTTCATTTTCTGTATTGTATTATTTTATATCGCATTTCGAATTCTGTATAGTACAATATAAAATACAATACAATAATAAACCATAAAACATAATAGAAGAAAAAGAGAGAGCAATAAGAATACAAGTAAAAATCTGATATTTAATGCACTGTGCTCACCTTCCACAATTGCTGCTCCCACTGTTCTTCACAGACCCAGAACTGTCTGAATGAAGCTTGCCATGGACTACTATTTGAGAACCCCTGAGCTAGATTGAGTTCTGTGGGACCAGTTTCAGTTGATGGTGCCTGAGATTGTGGACACAACACTTGTAGCTATTTGCTGTACTGTGTGTCCTCCCAGTTCTTCCCCATCATTCAGGTTAGGCAGGTGGGTCAAGCGAGTGGCGGATGCATTATTACTCCAGCCACCCTTAAAGAGGAGGTTGTGCGACAACATCTAAAGAAGCCAGAGGTTTATGATAATGATCACCCAGTCATTAATACCATTCTTGGGCAGGGATAGCCTAAGCCAGGGGTCTGCAACCCGCGGCTCCGGAGCCGCATGTGGCTCTTTTACACCTTTGCCGCGGCTCCGGGGCGGATACTAGCGAGGGGAGGAGGCGCATTGTGCGCCCCGACACTCCCCACTGTGGCGGGCGCTGTACTGGCTGTGACATCGCATGGGGGCGGTGCATGCGTTAGTCATGCACCGTCCCGACGTCACCTTCCCGCCCGCCCGCCCCATTGTAAGGGGCATGTACGCTGGTCACTGCATTGAAAGGGGGCATGTACGCTGGTCACTGCATTGAAAGGGGGCATGTACGCTGGTCACTGCTTTGAAGGGGAGTGAAGAACACACACACACAAAAAGGTAACCTGTTAATTTAACGTTTATTTCTATGAGGAGGAGTAATTCTGAGGGGTCAAACAAAGAAATAATAAAAAAGTGACAAAAAAGTTATTTTAATAATGACGAATTTTGCGGCTCCCAGTTTTTTTTTTATATTCGGAAACGGGTTCAAGTGGCTCTTTTTGTCTTAAAGGTTGCAGACCCCTGGCCTAAGCTGTTGTGACTCACGCTTAGGAACCTTGAGGGTAACCTCACAACTGGATTCCTGTGATGTGCTCTGTGAAGAGCTACCCTTGAGATTGGCTCAGAAGCTGCAGCTAGGTTGCTCAGGGGGCATCTGCTGCACAACACCTGCACTGCCAATTAGCCACCGAGTCAAGTTCAAGGAGGGTGTTTTGTTATTGTTGATTCTGGCTGCTGTAGTTGCTGCAACTATGTTCTATGATTATCTGGGTTGTTTGCTTATTTTAATGATTTTTGTTTGGATTGTGCAGCACTTTGAGATTTTGGAATTGGAAAATTTGTGTATGTGTATCTGTGTGTAGATAGATAGATAGATATGAAATAAACAGATAAACAAATACCGTATTTTTCGCCCCATAGGGCGCACCTAGGTTTTTTTGGGGGGGAAATAAAGAAAAAAGAATTATTTCCCCCCCAGGCACGAGGCTGGGGTGGGGGAAGCCCGAGCTTCCCCCGACCCCAGCCCCCAGAACAGGCTGCTATCCGCAAGCCTAGGGAGCCCGGCGGGAAGTCACGCTGGGCTCCCAAGGGTTGCGGAGAGCTTCCCGAAGCCCGGGGCGCGAGAGGGGTCGGTGTGCACCGACCCCTCTCACTCTCCAGGCTTCAGCAAAAGTCTGCATTCACCCCATAGGACACACACACATATCCCCTTCATTTTTGAAGGGGGAAAAGTGTGTCCTATAGGGCGAAAAATATGAAAATGTTTGCTTATTTTAATGATTTTTGTTTGGATGGTGCAGCACTTTGAAATATTGGAATTGGAAAATTTGTGTATGTGTAGCTGTGTGTAGATAGATAGATAGATAGATAGATAGATAGATAGATAGATAGATATGAAATAAACAGATAAACAAATAGTCAGCCTTAGGATCCCTTCCTATGATGGACCTGCCATGCAGAATTCAGAAGAGGGGGCAGATTTCCTCTTTAAGTGTAGTTCTTTTTTTTACTCTTTCTCCATAGGAGTGAATTCACACCAACAAGTTGATGGCCACCAACTTGGATGGCTTTAAAAGAGTAGACAGATCAATGGAGGCTAAGCCCAAGCTCTGCTTCTTTGCTTAGTATCTTCAGGATGTCTCTGAATACCAGTTAATGGGATCACCACTGGGGAGAGGTGCTGCTGAGCTTTGTTTCTGCTAGTGGGCTTCCTGTAGGCATCTTGGTGGCCCCCTACCTATCTTGTGGCAGTGAATCCCATGTAAGGCATTTCCTGCCCCTTCATCTGCATGTAGTTCTGCCAAGGGTTCTGTGTCTGGGACATGCTAGAGCGCAACAAGAATGTTTGGATCTAGGTTTTCGATGGACACAAGTGGGATCTGGAACAGAATGTCACAGTTTGGAGTTGCAGCTAGCCAGCCATAACCTTTCCCAAATAAAGTGTCACCTTGGTTTAAGAACAGCCCTGTTTACGTACTGTTCAGTTTATTAACTCTGCAAAACCAGAAGTAGTGTCCCGGTTTGCAAACTTTACCTCAGTATAAGAACGGAAGCCAAACTGTGGAAGGGCACCGGCAGCGGGAGGCCTCATTAGGGAAAGCACGCCTCGGTTTAAGAACGGTTTCGGTTTAAGAATGGACCTCCGGAACGGAATAAGTTCGTAAACCGAGGTACCACTGTACTCCATTCCATTCTCCTTCCCTTTCTCCATTTTCTGTTCTCCCTCCCAACATAAACACCAACCCCTCCCCCAACATGTTATGGGGCTGCTGAGTATGTGCATTCCCTCACTAGACTGTTTTGGGGGTTCCCTCTTCCCCATGCTCCCCCCTTCCAAAAAAAATTCTTCCTACTTCCAGAAACTTTTGTGTTCTGCCAAGCCAGCTATTATTCCCTCTTGTGTATGGATGGTGCCATTTTCCCTATATAGAGAGTCCAAATAAAGAGAATCAGTTAGCTATTGGTTTAAATACTGCATGTGATTGTTCCACTGTAATAGAATGGGTTGTTTTGGGGGGTTTTTAACAAAAAAAATAATATGTCTTTTTGTCTTTAAAGCAGGCTTCCTCAATCACTGCCCTCCAGATGTTTTGAGACTACAGTTCCCATCGTCCCTGACCACTGGTCCTGCTAGCTAGGGATCATGGGAGTTGTAGGCCAAAAACATCTGGAGGGCCGAGGTTGAGGAAGCCTGCTCTAGAGAGTGACGCAGCTTAGTAATTGCTCCCCCCCCCTTTCAGGCTACTTCAATGATCTCGTGGAAATCCTGAGCTGCCTGCTGACCGGACTTGGACTGAGTTGAGTTGCCTGCTGTAAAACTACAGATGAGAAGCCCGGTATTGTGTCCTCTTGCTCAGCCTCCTTGCTGGCAGTTCTTCTGATGGATAGAACCAGGACTCGGCAGTTCTCTTGAAAAGTGTGTTTTGTTCAGCTGGGGAAATATTTCCCCTGCATCTTAATAGCATCTGCCATGGACTCTTCGGTGATCCTGCTGGAGAAGCAAGCCAGCAACGGGGGGCCCTACAGCTCTGAGCAGCCTGTGGAGATGGAGGCCAAATTGGAGCGGCCAGCAGAAGGAGATGGCCTTCATGGTAAGCTGTTTCTGCAGATCAGATTTGTCTTGCTGCGAGGAATGTGTTTCTGAAGGTAGCGCAGTCAGGCTAAGGACATAAGGCGGGCAGTGGACAACCTGAGGAAGTGCCATCCCACTTTGGGCCTGCCGAGAGACACAGGTGATGTCCACTGTTTCCAGGATCTCTCCTCATTTTGAGATTTTAGTGCGGTGGTTCCCAAAGGGCATGGCATGCCACGCTGGTGTGACAGGAGAGGATGACAAGGGTGGCAGGAAGATTAAAGGACCACCAAAGAAAAATTCAAATGTTTCACTATAGTATAGTACAGTACAGTACAGTACAGTACAGTACAGTACAGTATAGTATAGTATAGTATAGTATAATATGGTATCCGTTTTTTAATTTCAAAATGAGAGCAAGAGCATCAAGTGCTAAATTTGGTGCGTTGCGAGCAAATTTTCATTCCTAAAGAGTGGCACAGAGAAAAAAGTTTGAGAACCACTGCTGTGGTTGGTGAGCTGAGAGTTGGTTTAGACCCTGGGTGAGAATCCAGAGGCTGAGGGTAGTGGTGTGTCAGAAGGAAACTGAATACCGGTATATATTTAATTTTTAATGTACATTTTTTGTAGCTGTGTATTTTTGAAATATTTTGTTTAAGTTGCCCGTTGTTGCTTTAGTTTTTTGTACATCGCTGAGACATATTTTTAATATATTAAGTGGTGTAGAAATTAAATAACCCAATCGAATCAAATAAGGTGAGCCCTGCTGGATAGGACCAGATGGCCATCTGCGTTAGGCCCCTGTGCCTGAATTCCCCCATCCTTGTCCTAGCAGGTCTGGTTGAAGGGTCAGGAGCAGGCAATTTGACAGAGCTCTGCTTGAGGACCCAGAGAGCCGCAGCCAGTCAGGGTAGATAATACCCTTTACAGATTTCATATAATGCTGTTGCCTGTGTTCCCAGTGCTCTTCTTCTGAACAGCCAAAGGTCCCAGGCTAGTCAAACCAGGTGGGCCTTTGCCAAGGCATTTCTTATTGCAGGGATGCTTTAAAGACCTAGGATACCCTCTCTTTATAGGAAGGGGAAACAGACTGGAGACCCATCCTTCCACCCCTAAGTTTGTAAGGGATGTGAACCTAGTGCAACCCAATATTCTGCTCTTTTCCAGTGACTAGTGTAAATGACAGCAAAGTGCCAGCTGAAGGAGAATGCCTGGTTCCAAACAGCAGCGAGGTGCCATGTGCGAATGGACCAGCATCTCGCTACCCTGTCTCTTCTGACCCCAACGGCAGCCCACGTGGGGAAGTACCAGCTCCAGGTGTGCCCGGTTTCCATGACAACCTAAAGTCGTCTCAGGGAGCTAGTGCTGAGGGCATAGTGCTTAGGAAGGAAGCGTTGCAGTCCCTCAAACTAAGCCTTCCCATGCAAGAAACCAAATTGTGTAAGCATCTGTTTATGGCGGAGCCCCCTGTTTTTTTCTCTTGCTCCAAGAAAAAAAAAAAAAGCTCCCTCCCCCACTTTCCATTACTCTCCTGGCCTCTGCAGACTCTGTCTCCAAATATCACTTCAAAAAAGCTTGATCTGATACTGTAATTTTGCTCTGTGGCAATTGGTGCTTGTGACTCTGTATTTAACACACTTACTTTACTTAACATTGTTGGGCTGCATAAATGTTGCCGTTAAAACACTGTTAAAAACAAAGGACCCTTATTGCTTTCCTTTTTTTTCTTTTTGCATTCCAGTTAGACATGTGCAAATTCAGAATAATTACAGCTTGCCATAGGTGACCAGGAATTCCATGCAGGTGAATAAAAGTGCTGGCAGTGGAGAGATGAATAGCCTACTTGGTAGAAAGCTATATTTTTTCTACTAGAATCTTCTCCTTGGCCAGCATGAGAATACAGACTACATACTGTATTAGACCATAAGATGCACCTAGTTTTTGGAGGAAAACAAGAAAAAAAATATTCTGAATTTCAGAAGCCAGAACAAGAGGGATCACTGAGCAGTGAAAGCAGTAATCCCTCTTGCTGTTCTGGCTTCTGGGATAGCTGCACAGCCTGCATTCGCTCCATAAGACGCACACACATTTCCCCTTACTTTTTAGGAGGGAAAAAGTGAGTCTTATAGAGCAAAAAATACGGTATATTAGTACGTATATATGTTTTTGCAGGCTGATAACTGTTTGTTGCACTTACAAGCCTGTAACCTTGCACAACATCACCTGTTTAGATAAAAGCCCAAAACACTTGAGGTTTAGCTAGTTGTTTATCTGTGGGCATTTATATCTAAGCTTTTAAAATGGTCCATAGTTTTAAAAGTTAATGTAATGAAACAAATATGAAACAAGCAGCATTAAAAAAACCCCAACCAATTGGCAGGGAAGAAAAGCACATAATTAAAATACTTGGGGGTGAAACTTTAGCTAAGGTCAAACAAACCTTCCTTGTGGAGAGCTTTCTACAAGTGGGATGTCACCACTGAGAGTGATTGCAATAATCTGTTTTCAAATCTAACCGCGAGACCACAGTTCAGTCAACTTGTCCTGTGGCTGCCCACCCTTCCCTCAACCCAATAAAAACATGGCAATTAGGGTTCCGCAACAGGCAGTATTCTTAATCTGGAGGGAGCTGTGAACAAGTTGCTTGAAGAGCTGTGGATCCTAAACTGTGCACTCTTAATATCAGTGCTTACACAAGGCGTTGGGGTTTGGGGCACTTTTTCCAGCTGCACGCTCACCTGGCTAAAACCGCATGCTTTGCTTATCTGCATGAATATTGTAGTAAGTCTTGAGATAGGGGTAGTCAACATAATGCCCTCCCCCAGATGTTGCAGGATTCCCAACACCCATCATCCTGACTGTTGGCCACAATGGCTGGGGCTGATGGGAATTGGAATCCAGCAACATCTGGAGGCCACCATGTTGATTAGCCCTTGAGTTACGGAAATAAGTTTGGCATCGCCCAGCTCAGTCCTTCCACGCAATTCACATATAAGCGGGACTGAAGCCAGCTTTTTATGAACAACTTATATCGGGATATGATGCATTTCAGTGGATAGCCCGTTGGAGGAGAAGCCTGGGAATTTGGATCCAAGCCTCTGCTCAGCTCACAGTGACCTGAGGTTGTCACAGTGCCTCAGTTCCTCATTTGTAAGAGGAGACTCTACTGACCTGACCCTTGTGGGGATGTAAAAATGGAGGATTCTGAATTTGCTTTGCGTCCAATTTGCTTTGCTTTGCGTCCAATTTAAAGCAAGCGGAATCTTCAGATGTAACCAAATTATACATTGAGGTGGGTCCTGCTGACTAGTCAAACCCAAGAGCTGGAACTGATGCCCTTGTTCCCTTGAGCTGCATCTTCTCCATGACCAATTGTTAACAATCTCACAGTGCATCCCAAAATGTCTTTGTTTGTTGGTGTCTTTGAGGTACTGGGTCCCATTCCGGGCAGGGTACAGAATGGGTACTGTTAAGCCTTGGTAGATAGAAGCCTCATTGGATTCTCACTAAATTAACTTCATTTCCCCCCCAAAAGCATGTAACCTTTCAGTCTAGTAATTGAGATGAACTGTCACTCTTCTGCCTCTCTTGCTGTTTTTACCTTTTCCCTAATTTTTGCTAAGCAACATACATTTCTACCTAGCCTAGTAATAGATACACACACATCTAAATACATAAAACCTGTCTTTCATCCTGTAGGTTCAGCCGATTCTTCTCTCCCTTTAGAGAAGGAAGAACAAATCAGACTTCAGGCAAGAAGGCGCCTTGAAGAACAGCTCAAACAGTATCGTGTAAAAAGGCACCAGGAGAGAGTAAGAGCCTAGCAAGTGGTTTCTCTGGTGTTTATGAATTCTAATGACTTGGGAAATCCTGTAAACTGCTCCTTGGTGCTGCAAAGCATCATTTGAGGTGATGCTGTGGGGTGGACTCCGTTTGCGGAGGGGGTCATTGCAGCTGTGTGATCTACATATCTCCATTCAGCCCTTTTAAAGGCCAGGAGCCGTTTCACAGACAACGGGCCCCATTCAGAAGTAACAGATAGCCATGTCATGTTCTCTTGCTATATGAACAAGCTGTGGTGGACATTGGGCTTATGCAACCATCATTCCCCTATCTTCTGCAGAAGCTCTTGCTTATGGTTTTACACAAACCACAGTTCCTTGTGACATCTAAACCTGAGGAACTGTTGTTTGTTTAAAGCCTTTGTTGGTCATTAAGCCAGGATCCGATACAGTCGTACCTTGGAAGTTGAACGCCTTGCAAGTCAAATGTTTTGGCTCTGGAACGCCGCAAACCCAGAAGTGAATGTTCCGGTTTGCGAACGTTCTTTGGAAGCTGAACGTCCGACGTGGCTTCTGTAGCTTCCAGTTGCATGCAGGAAGCTCCTGCAGCCAATCAGAAGCTGCACCTTGGTTGTCGAGCGTTTTGGAAGTCGAACAGACATCCGGAATGGATTTTGTTTAGCTTCCAAGGTACGACTATACTATGGTTTGATCCTGGCATGTTTTCACTAATTCTAGTTATAATTAACTGCAGTACCCTGAGTTTGGAAGTGCTGTGGCTAGCCCCAGCCATAACTCTGTGTTGGGTGGCAGATGACACTACCATATCACATGGACATGCCAGTAGTGTGCTAAGTAGTGAGCATGCATTCACCCTCTTTATTCTCTGAGCATATACAGTGTGCATGCCCTAGAAGGTTACTTTCCCCTCCCATCTATATTAAAAGCTAGCGGACAATTTGCCATTGAGGCTGATGCTTTTTTGACTTTCACTCTGGTGTGCCAATAGAGAACCTGTTGCTGGACTCCCAAGCCCTGCCGTCGTTGATCATTTGCCATGCTGGCTGGGGCTGATGGGAGTTGCAGTCCAACAACATCTCAAGGGCCACAGGCTCCCTATTTCCCTTACATACAATCACAGATAAGTGAAAACAACAGTATTTGTCTCATCAGTGACCTGGTTCCATGACTTAACTTGAATGGGTGGTCTCCTTGTGTGTCCAGCTGCTGCACTCAACCAAGCCATTGTTTGGTGTAGCATGTTGTTCAAACAACACACCATGTCATGCCATGGCTCAGCTCAGCTCAGTGCAGCTCATAGCAGAAAGACTGAGGAGGAGCAGAGTAGCTGAGATTCACCCTCTCAGAGCCCACGTTCTTAGCTATGGTTTGACTTCGTGTGATGTGCAAACCAGACTGATGTCCACCCACGGATCTTTCAAAAAACCGATTGGCCTGACACTTGTTTGTTCAGGTAGAGCCATTTTGATGTGTTAACCATACTGATGTGGCGGGGGTGTTTGCCATCCCTAAATCTGGTGGTGAAGGAAGAATAAGCTGTAACTTTAAATATTAAATTTAAATATAAACTTGAAGTATTACATTTAAAGTTCTCGCACTGAAAGGAGGAGACTGACTTTTGCATTCAGGAACCTCAAAAAGAAACCTTGGTTGCCGTTCTAGGATGATTTCCATTTGTTTACAGACGGGCAGTTGATTGGTTTAAAATAAAAGACTTTGGTGATCAGAAATTGCATTCCATTTATACTTCTGCTTGTCATCTTCTTTTTCTTGTCCAAGCAGTCTACAGCTAAAAGCCGTCCCTCCAGTACCCTCGATCCTGAGCTGATGTTACATCCAGAGACTTTGCCGAGGGCCAGCACTGTGTCTATGACAAAAGAATACTCATTCTTGCGAACCAGCGTCCCACGGGGACCAAAACTGGGAAGCCTGGGGCTTCCGACACAATCAAAAGAAAGGAAAAGTTCTAAATCTAACAGGTCAAGTAGAATCCGGTCTCTGGCAGACTATAGAACTGAAGATGCAGAAGGGCATGTTCCGCTTGATTCACCAAGTGGCTCCCTGAAGCAGAATCGAAGCAGCCTGACATCTGTTGTGTCTGAGATCAGGCTAACCCCTGATCCAGATGACCGGCTGGAGAATTCCTCCCTGGCCGGAGATAGCATCTCTGATATTGACGGAAGTGAAGTAGGATTGAGGCTGGACGGCAACGAGAGCGACAGTTCTACGTACAGTAGTTTATCAGGAAGGGGTCCCTATGGCGCTTTGCTCAATTCCGAAAGCAGGCAGGGCACTTCGCTGACTGTAAATGGCCAGGAGGTCCCTTTGGATGCAGTTGGACAGTTTCCTTCCATCAGGGAAGTGTTGCAGGCTGCTGCTGCGACAGAGCACCATCCCGACGATCAGGAAGTCAATGGGGAAGTGAGAAGCAGGAGGGACAGCATTTCCAGCAGGTAAGTGCATTGCAATGGCTTTCAAACATTTGAACCTCCAGGGAATATTTTCCTGCCTTGACTTGTCTGCGAAGGAATACCATTTGTCTCTGCTGTGAAAGGTGCTGTGGCATCTTCTGCAGTGTGCAGTCAGCTTGGTGAAGAGCATTAACTTGGACTGTTATATGAAGGCGCTCTGTGCTGACTTGGTTGGCAAGTCCATCAAGCTCAGTGCTGTCCACTCCAGGGATGGGGAGCTTGTTGCCCTCCAAATGTTGTTGGACTACAGCTTCCATCACACTTGACCACTGGCCATGCTGGTTGGGGCTGACGGACGTTGGAGTCCAGCAACATCTGGACGGGCTCTGATCTCCCCATCCCTGGCCTACCTTGACTCACAGCAGCTCTCAAGAAGTGTCCTGATAGGTCTGACCAAAAAGCCCCTCTAGTCCCCACAGCAGCCAGCCAGGTGCCTCCTGGGGAGCCCACAAGCTGGGCATGAGCACAGCTACCGTTCCCCAGAGACTGGTATTCAGAGACATATGCTGCCTTTGATTCCTGGAGGCAGCGTTGAGCCATCATGGCAGCAGCTTGGGTGGGAGACTCCCTGGGAAGGTAGGAAGCAGCCATATACCAAATCAGACCATTGGCCCTAGTTCATTCTGCATTGTCTGCTTTGACCAGCAGCATCTCTCCAGGGTTTCAGGCAGGAGCTTTGCCCTGCCCTACCTGGGGACACCAGGAGTTGAACATGCAACCTTCATCATGCAAGTGCTACTGAGCTTGCAGTTCTTCCCAAAGCTACAGCTCATGCACGCTCCCTTGAGATCCATCATGAAACAAAGGTGGGATATGCATGGAGTAAGTGTAGTTGCAATGCATTGGGGAAGGGCCATAGCTTAGTGGTAGAATGACTGCTTTGCCATGCGGAAGGTCGCCAGTTCAATCCCCAGCATCTCCAGGTAGGAGAGCCTCCTTTTCTGAAACTTGGGAGAGCTGCTGCCAATCAGTGTAGATAAGCCAGAATGACCAATGATGTGACTCAGTATGTAGCTACTGAGTGCCTTTTTGTCTAGAGGGCTGGCTATAAATGCCTTAAGTAATAAGTGAACAATATGCACCCAGACCGCCCCTGAGGGTTGACCTCTTTCTGTGTCAGGTGGTTGACTGAATCGCATTCAGCATTTTGTCATTGAAGAGGACCTTCAGTGTGTCCCCCTGTTTATGAACCTTACAGCATCCTTCTCACACAACCCATTAAGTATTTAATCCATGCACAGATCTTTCCAGCTTTTAGCACTTAACGAGACGCAAGGGTTCCTGCCCTAGATGCACTTATCCACTTTAGCCCTTTTTAGAATGGGATTACTTGTTGGTTCTCAGAAGCTTACTCGCCCATGATACTATAATGAGTTTCTCAGTGCCCATCTCTTTAGGACAAGTATAGAATTAGCAAGTGGTCAATATTGCAATGCTGATTGTGGTTGCTGTTCTTTCCCTTCCATCTTTCTTATAAATTAATGGCCAGTTTTTAGGTATCCTTTTGGCTCAAAAGTTATTTGAATGAAATAAAAATATTAAACACCCCATAGTTTTTTTTTAAAAGTGTCCATTTGCAGGGCTCAGAAAATCTACTCTCCATCATGCTCAAAAGGGACTAAATTTTCTGAGCAAGTGTAGGTTGGCTGTAAAGAGTTCCCAAGGGCATTTAGCAATGGTCCACATTGCATCGTTGTCATCATTCTGTGCCATCATCCTGCTTCAGGCTCATGATACAGTGTCACTTTGATGTTTTCAAATGGCAGCCGCGCTCATGGGGTTTGGTGGCGGCAGCAGCAGCAGCGGTATGTCAGCAAGGAGGGTTGGAATACAATCAGATTGCCTTAGTATCTTAGCTGGGGCTATGGAAAATCTATTGGGAAACAAGGCCCATCGTGTCAGCTCTGCTGAAAAACCAGCTCCATCATGTTGCTCCTGTCTTTGTACTCTTTCCATCCTGGTGGTATTTCAGTAAGGGGCTATCGTTTAATTTAAGAATTGGTCCCTGCTTTTGCTTTTTCTCTCCTCTCCCGTCCTCTTTTTCCTTTTGTGTCAAATCTTTTCGATCGTAAGCCAGTGCGCCAGGACTATCTTGTTTTAATTCATTGTATGTAAACCACTCTGGGAGCCTTTTTTTTTTTTTTTTAAGAACAGCCAGGTACAAATGCTCCAAAAAAGAAAATAATACGGACAATATCATGAGCTGTGAAATAGCCATGTATGTCACTGGCACAACATGTACATTGATAAAGTGTGCGCGCGCTTTTGTCTCTCCCCAGTATATCGATGGAGAGTTCTATCGCAGGCACGCATGACGAAATGTTGCAGGTCCTCAAAGAGAAGATGCGTCTCGAAGGGCAGCTTGAAGCGCTGTCATTGGAAGCCAATGAGGTACAAATGACGCCACCCCTTCTGTACAGGATGTTACTGAGGCTACTTAAAGCAGGAATGGGCACCCTTCATATGAAACTGCTGGGAGAGGATATCCAGAGTTTTGGGGTTCGGTGCCACCAATATGCTGATGACACCAATCTGTCTCTTTTTCATCTAAACGTGATAATGCTATTTCAGGGTTTAAATCAGTGTCTGGTGTCAGTAACGGGCTGGCTGAGGGTGAACAAATTGAAGTTTAAGTGAGAAAGATTGCAATGTATGTAAAATGGCCAAATCTAAGAGGAAGCCTTTGGCTTCTAAAAGTGACAGAGTATCTAAAGATGTTTTAGAACTTGTCCATTGTGACGTGATAGGCCCTTTTCTACAGAAGACTGAAGGGGGCACCAGATATGCTTTTCTGGTAATAGATGATAAATCATGTTTTAGTTGGTTGTTTTTGTTAAAGCAGAAATCGGAGTGTTTCCCCACATTCAGAGAATTGGGTTGCCCAAGCTGAAAAGCTCTTCGCTCGCCCTGTTGTGCAGTTGGAAACAGTTTGGGGCACAGATTTTCTGAACAAACAATTTGGAGCATGGTTGCGACGTAAGGGGATCACTCACCGTTTGACTAACCCTTATAGCCCTGCTGAAAATGGTCTGTGTGAAAGACGTGGGGCTGTAATACAGTCAGTAAAGGATTGCCTGCTAGTGTATGCAGGATAGGGTCACAACCATAGGCTGTGGGGTGAGGCTTTCCTTACAGGAAACCTTTTGATTAATAGAACCTGGTCTAGATCTATAAAAGATATTTCTTATCGTGTGTTGTTTGGGAAAGAACCAGAGTGGACAATGCTCCATAACTGGGTTCTTGGGCTCATGTAAATATCCCCAAAGCTCAGCGCCAGAAAGGGGGCGCTAGAGCGCAGAGACTGCGGTTTGTGGGATATCAACCCTATGGCAAAGGGTGGCGTTTCAATTTACGCCCAGAACGCGTGGTTCTGTCACGAAGCACAGACTTTGCTGACCAGGACAGGATGGACTGCGATCCATGCCAACCCAGATTGCCTACTGCCTCTGCAAGTAAGAGAAGAGGCTTCTTCTCAGCCATTGGCAACACAGGAGCAGCAGGAGGAGGAGGCACAGATTTCTCCAAAAGATGTGGCAATAGATAATACTTCTATAGAAGAAGAGGAAGAAGACCCAGAGATGGGGGGGGGGGGGAGAAGTAATAGTGCCTAGGCGCTCCCAGCGTTCAAACAAGGGTGTACCTCCTCAGCGTTTGACCCTAGGAGGAGTGAGAGTATGCAATGTGAGTTGTGTGGAACCACAAAGTTATAATGAAGTCTTATACTTACCCGCTGGGGAACGTTCTTTGTGGGAACAAGCTGTGAAAGAATAAATGGACTCTTTTAAACATAACAAAGTGTTTGAGGTCATAATGCCGCCACCTGGTGGCAGAGTGGTGTCATGCAAGTGGGTTTATAAAAGGAAAAGGGAACCACGTTTTCGAGCCAGATTAGTAGCCAGAGGGTTCACTCAGATTAAAGGGGAGAGTTATGATGAAGTGTTTTCTCCAACTGTAAAGAGTGAAACTTTTCGTTTAATGCTCTCTATTGCTGCTGCAAGACAATTAGCAGTGCACCATTTTGATGTTGATGCTGCATATCTGCATGCAAATTTAGACCATGAAGTGTTGATGAGACAACCCCCTGGGTTTGAAGAGGGAATGGTGCAGTCTGGCCTTTAAAAAAGGCTGTTTACGGTCTCAAACAAAGTGGAAGGTGTTGGAACCAGTGTTTAAATGAAGCCCTTGTAAAACTTGGTTTTAAAAGGAGTGTGGCTGATCCATGCCTGTACACCAAGGGGACAGGCAACAAATATCTAATGCTCTGAGTCTTTGTTGATGATTTGCTTGTAGCAGGGAGTTCCACGGATGAGATACAGAAGCTCACAAGTCAACTGGAAAAGAAGTTTAAGCTTAAAGCCTTAGGGCCTGTAAGCAATCACTTGGGAGTAGAAGTATGTCAGGAAGCTGATGGAAGCTTCCTATTGAGCCAGAAAGAGAAAATTCTTTGTTTGATAGAGCAGTTTGGCATGGAAAACTGCAAGCCAGTTCAGACTCCCATGACACCAGATTTCCCAAAGACAGTGTGTGAGGATGAATTTGATCAGCCTGAGTTGTATCACTCTAAATAGGATCACTGCTGTATTTAAGCCAGTGGTCAAGGCCAGACATTGCATGCACTGCAAATGTTCTGAGCCAACGTGTATCTAAACCCAGTACTGCCAATTGGTGTGCTTTGAAAAGGCTTATCGGATATCTAAAGGGGACATTAGATGTATGTTTGAAGATATCTAGTACACAAGACGAAAAACTAGAAGTATTTGTTGATGCGGACTGGGGAAGCTGTGTAGCTACTAGAAAATCTACAAGTGGAATGGTTATGATGTTTGCCAATTCCATAATTGGACGGAGGTCAAAGAAACAAGGATTTGTTGCGACCTCATCCTGTGAGGCAGAATATGGGAGCCTGTTGCTAGCATGCAATGAAATCATGTGGTTTATACAGATACTAAAAGATCTAGATTGTAAAGTAGTATGAAGTGTATGAAGATAGCCAATCGTGCATTGCGTTAGCGGGCTTGGAAATAATGAAATCTGCATCAAAACATATTGCTATCCATCATGCAAATGTTAAAGGTTGTGAACAGAATGGGGTAATCAAACTGGAGTATTGTCAATCACAGGATAATATTGCTGATTTGTTTACCAAGCCTTTGCCAGCAACATGTCATAATGAATTGATGACAAAACTGGGTTTATGTATATAGTGTACTGTATGTATGTAACCTGTTGGGGTTTTTCGCATTTAAGAAACAAAAGGGGTGTCACGGCTAAAATGGCCGCTGTTTCTTTAATGCTTAAAAAAGCTGTGTCAGCATGAGTCAGCGGTCTGCACCGGATTGTATATATAGAGTGAGAAATGTTAGTTTGGTGTTGGGTTGGTTGGTTGGTTAGTTAGTGAAAGCTGGTAGTGTTGAGGTGTGTACAGTTGGTCAGTTGCTTTTGCAAAAAGACTTTTAAGAATAAAAGCAGAAAGCACTCTGCAAGGATATTCTTGTGGACTCTTTTATGCCGACAAGGGTCTGAGGAGACAAAGGGAGGTCAGAAGCCTTTCCTTTCTTTTTCTTTTTTTTTTTTACAAACACTGACAGGGATCCCATCGGATGGCTTCACGGGAAGAAAAGGCTCCAGAGTAAACCCTACACAGATGCAGAGAGGAGTCCCTAAGATGGTTGGGTGCATTTTGCAGGCCTCCTTCTGGCAACTCCAGCAGCCCAGCTGGTGCCTTATGCCTTGCTCTTCTTCCCTCTGGACCACCTCAGGGAGGCCGAGGGGGGAGGGTCTTGCTGTCTGGGCACAGGGTTGACATCTTTGTTTTGCAGAAGACAGGACAGGGCAGGGGACAGAGAGAGATCCGAAAACTGTTAACATTATTTTGCCTCAAAAGATCTCATGGAATTTTAAGTTTTTCCGTTCCTTGGGATATATGATCTACTCCCTGTGTAACTCCACGTGTCAAGAAGAAAAAGAACTAGAAGAGAATGGAATAAAAATAAATATTTTTTAATGGATTATGAATAAATGCACAATAAATTGTTACTGTCTTGAATTTCATTGTCTTATTGTCTTCCATTCATCTGGACACCTTTGTTGTTGCAGCCTGAAATAGAATTAGCATTTTTTGCTGCTGCTGCATCTCTCTCAGGTTGACTCATGTTAAGCTTGTGGTCCACTAAGATCCCTAGATCCTTTTCCCTACCAGCAAACCAGTGTCCCTCAACTTATATTGGCGCAGCTGGTTCTTCCTGCCAAAGTGCAGAACCTTAGATTGGCTACAGGTCCTCTTTGCTCACTACCAGGGAGTGACCAGTGCTGTGGTAGCTCCGTGTAGCAGGAAGAAGAAGAGGAGGAGGAGGAGGAGTTTGGATTTGATATCCCGCTTTATCACTACCCTAAGGAATCTCAAAGCAGCTAACAATCTCTTTTCCCTTCATCCCCCACAACAAACACTCTGTGTGGTGAGTGAGGCTGAGAGACTTCAAAGAAGTGTGACTAGCCCAAGAACACCCAGCAGTTGCATGTAGAGGAGCGGAGACACGAACCCGGTCCCCCAGATTACGAGTCCACCGCTCTTAACCACTACACCACACTGGCTCCCAACACAGTTCAGTGCAATCACCTGGTGACAATCCAGTCCAGCTGGTGCCAGTGACTTGAGATCTAAGATGTCTCCAGGACACTGAGTGTTTTGCCTTGGTAGAGCATACCATGTTCGTGACATCTGCTGGGAGGGCGTTCCACAGGGCGAGCGCCACTACCAAGAAGGTATTTGCAGGCTCCTGACATCCTGGTCTAGTTCCTCGCAGAACTTGTTCTTGATCTGTATATCACAGTACACAGAGCGGAAACACTCAATATGTTAACCGGAATGGAGGTAGTTGAGAGATGGAGAGAAGGCAAGCATTCTGAGCCCTCAGCTAGCAGTTCTATCAGAGACAGAAGGGAGTCCCTTGCTGCAAATCTTATGCTGTGAATCTTCGGGATGCCCTCCTTGCCACAAAAGGTGTAGCTCTCTCTGAGGCTGCCATTCAAAGCAAGTCTTGTCTCCTGTTCTTTGTTTTATTTTTATTTTTTGTGCACAACTGTGCATATTCTGTATATACTTTGTATATTTTTATTTTTTACATAGGGGAGTAGTTAGGGTTAAGTGTAGGTTTAGGGTGGATTACGAGTCCACCGCTCTTAACCACTACACCACACTGGCTCTCTCCACTCTTATATGGAGGTGCCAGAGACAACTTGGGACCTTTTCCCTGCAAAGTATAAACACTACATCTCTCTCTGAGCTAACCTGCGTAGCAATTATATGAACTGGAACTAACAGTCCTCTCTTGATGGATCATGAAGATTTCATTAGAAATTGAGAGGAAGGGCATGGCCTCTGCTATGTAAGTGTCCCAAAGCATTCTAAATGAATGCTAATGTATTCCTTTCTCTCCTACTTATATCCAGCCCACCTTTTTTTTTTATTGCAAAAATGACCAAGGCAATCCAAACATCTCTTAACCTGGGAGTAAGCCCCAAAAGGACTTCTGAGTAGATATGGTTAGGACTGCATGGTACTACATTTATTGAGGCATAAGTCCATTTCAATAGATGCATGACAATTTATTTGAGAGGCTTACGATGCTCTCTACTGGCCACATGTTGTAGCACAAGAGGCATGAATTTGAGAGTGCAGGAAAAGTTGGCTGTAAACACAAGTCAGGGCTGGTTCTGCCATGAGGTGGATTGCCTCAAGCGGCAAATTAAAAGGCAACAAATTATTAGTTGTTAAGATGACAATTTCAATACCCCATTTGGGGAGGCTGTGGATTTATTGTTGCAGAACCAAAAGGTCACAGGTCATCTTAAAACATAAATTCTAGCTCTTTCATATATTCCACCCATGGTATAGACACATGGTATTTTCCACTTGACTCATTTGATGACTGCCAGTGAACATTGCCTGGTTTCTGTGGTGCAGTTTATTTAGTCCTTGCAACTGTTAATCAAGCTCTTGGTTGCTCCATGCTGTAAAAAGGAGATGGGGGTGAATCAATTTAACAAAAACCAGCAACCAAAACTCAGCCTAAACAACAACACCAAAGGGAGCCAGGTCCAAGGTGCTGAAGACCAACTTATTTGAAAAACACTCCACTAAATGTATTGTAACATAATGAGTTTCAAGTGCAATTGTTCTTCATCACAGGAAAGAATAAAGTGTTCTCTAATATATAAATTCAATAAATAATAATAAGAATTTTAAGGTCATATATATATATATATATATATATATATATATATATATATATGCAGGTTTTGGTGTCCTCGGGTGTCTTCCCGTGTAAAAGTTGGGGTGTCTAGGCGACGTTTCGACGAGGTCTCACTCGTCATCTTCAGGCTGGTGCTTTCGGCTTCTTGTTACTGGAACAGAGCAGGATCTCAGTGTTTGAGTTCCTATAAATACTGTTGAGGGGGTGTGGTGTATAGCCTCCAATGTTCTGGGCAGAGAGGAAGTTCCCAGGCTAGTGTGCCTTTTCTTCTTTTGTTCCTTAATTACTTGAGGGATATCTTGAGTGATTTCTTGAGTGATATCCTGAGTACCACTTAGGTGGGTCATTAGGTGTGGATTAGTTGCTAAAGTCTTTGTGTCTTGACCTCTTGAACTTTGTGAAGAGTTTTTCTGAGAAGATGGCTGTACTGCACTTAGTTGTGCTCTGGCTTGGCTTCGTGTATAGGGGCGAGCTGTGGTTTTGTGGCCTGTGTCAGCCAGATCTGTGTAGGGATTGCAGGGGGGTGCAGCATCCGGAGGTGCCACCATGGTTTGGCTACTGGATGGTGTCTGTAATTTATCTGTGGAGAGGGTCTGGGTTTGAAAAGGCACACTAGCCTGGGAACTTCCTCTCTGCCCAGAACATTGGAGGCTATACACCACACCCCCTCAACAGTATTTATAGGAACTCAAACACTGAGATCCTGCTCTGTTCCAGTAACAAGAAGCCGAAAGCACCAGCCTGAAGATGACGAGTGAGACCTCGTCGAAACGTCGCCTAGACACCCCAACTTTTACACGGGAAGACACCCGAGGACACCAAAACCTGCATTCCTGTACCCGTGAAAATCTACGAAAGCATATATATATATATATATATTCATAACTGTATATATAAACCACATGTCTGAAACCCCACATAAGAGTTCCTGAACAAATTGACCTCAAATATTTCTCTGCAAGGTCAAAGTGGGAAACCTCCCCATTGTCTTTCCTCACAAATCCTGTCTTAAGGGCACATTCAAGATATGAACAGGGTGTGAGCCTGTGACCTGTAACCTAGATTCAGGAATTACCGTATTTTTTGCTCTATAAGACTCACTTTTTCCCTCCTAAAAAGTAAGGGGAAATGTGTGTGCGTCTTATGGAGCGAATGCAGGCTGCACAGCTATCCCAGAAGCCAGAACAGCAAGAGGGATAGCTGTGCAGTGAGGCTGGCTCCCAAAGTTATTTCAGGTGAAATAGATGGATTTAGGCCCATTGCTTGGCCAAATGTTAATCACACACACTCACACTTCGGCGGAAACTGCATGCAGCTGAGCAGCTCACATTCGGAGCATCAACACAGAAAGGAACAGGAAGAAAGCAACAGAAATATTTTGATGGAAGTGTCTTAGGAAAGCGATTTTAAATCATGGACACCTAGGTTCTGAAAATGGTATTGCCTGTATTGGTGTGAGTGATGGGGTCCCATGGCACAAATTCCATGTGGTCCCAGTGCAAAGGAAAAGAGCTAAGTTCTTCTCCCTTACTATAATGTCCAAACAAGATGGGATGGGGAAGAAGAATGATAGGTTTGTAAGGAGTCTTCAATAATTTTGCCAAGGAAATTCTTATGGTTCAGGGCCTCATGCTATTAGCCTTTCTTGTACAGGGAGATCCTTTATGAAATGCATTCAGGCCCATCAAACAAATCTGTACTGAGATACACATACTGTATCACCATTTTTATTGCTGGAACTGCTCTCAATCTGACTTCAGGAAGACGCGTTTTAACTACAGTGTCCAGGAATAGACACTCTGCATTGGGAAAGAAGGGAACTGAGTTCCCTCCCATTTTCCACTTTCCTGATGTTCCAAATGACCAGTACCCTGGAGTTATGATTTGTGTTGTTGTCAGGATTCTAACTGGCCTGTAACTGACCTAAGAATTCTGCAGAGCAGTTGCTGCTGTGGCTGGCTGGCTGCTCAGACGAACGTCAGCTCAGTGGCCAACAGCTCAGTCTTCTTGAGGCTCAGGAACACCTAGCAAATAGCTGCTCTGTTCCTGGCACGCTAGACTCTAGCTGAGGAAGGCATTTCACGTAAGTTTATGGATTAAACCTTCCTCACTATGCCATCAGGTGTGTTTATGCTCAGTGGAAAAGGATAGCTGCAGTAGCAGATAGCAGAACAGCGAATCATGAGCAGCTCCCATCCACAACAGGTTGCTGAGGTTCTGGCCATTTTCACAGGAACAATGCAAGAGTTTATTAAATCAGTAGCAGTGTGCTGGAAGAAAGTATGAGTGTCAGCTTCTCTGGATCAGATGTCTATACCTAACCAGGGCGTGGGAGAGAGCAGGAACTCTTTCTTTTGCTGCTTCTTTCTGTGCATGGAAGGAAGAATGCAGGAGGGAGGGTGTCCTTCAATGACTTGACATACTTGTTATTCCCTCTCTCACTGCATGTTGTCTTCTCTTTTGTTTCCAGGATGCCTGCCAAGGTCTCCCCTGCTCCCCTCCTCTCCAAACCCCCCATGCGGGTGAAAGAAGGCTCCCTGGTGGTCAGGTGGCTGAGATTAGTGTCCGGCCTCCAATTATCCGCATTCCTAATGGATATTTTGGCCTTGCCGATGTGCATTGCCTCAACAGCCGTTGTCAACTGGCGAGTGTGGCGTGTGGACAACATCAAAGGAATAGGGTCTGGAAACATCTGGATAGGAATCTGGCAGGTCTGTTTTTGGAAAGACCATTCTAACGACGGCAAGTCTTTTTGGCATTGTGAAAATCTCAATGAGCAACATCCAACCCTCCCAATGGAAATTTTTATTGCGCAGGATTTAATGGCCCTAGCTTCCATTATGAATTCAGCGGCCCTAGGATTAATTTTGTTTGCCTTATACAATGTGTTCAAGCCCAATAAACATGAGGATTTTGTGTTAACCTTTTTTAGGCTTGCAGCTCTCCTGAACTTAGGTGCAGGGATACTCGTCCTGATTTCCGTGATATGGAACATGTCTGCTGTCTTACAAAATGGGGAAATTGTCTTCCCAGAAGCTTTTGAATTGCCTCAAATTCCCAGTGAGCAGCATATTGGACCTTCTATTTATCTAGGCTATATCGCTGCGGGTTTCCAGCTGCTGAGTGCAGCATTGGTTGGGATGGAGAGATGTTGCATCAGGACCACCGCAACAGATACATCTCAAATGGCAACTGTAATAGTGATTACCCCAGGAAGTGCAGTGAAAAGCGAGAGTCTAACTATTTGTTCGAAGTGTGGTTCTCTGCTAGACCTGGTAATTCAAGAGAAATCCTCCGCAGTGGAGATGGAGGAAACCCATGCGGAAGATCTTGTCATTCCAGAGGAATCCTGCGCAGTTGAGATGGAGGAAAGCTGGGCAAGTGACCTTGTCATTCCGGAGGAATCCTGCGTGGTTGAGATGGAGGAAAGCTGGGCAAGTGATCTTGTCATTCCGGAGGAATCCTCCGTGGTTGAGATGGAGGAAAGCTGTGCAAGTGATCTTGTCATTCCAGAGGAATCCTGTGTGGTTGAGATGGAGGAAAGCTGGGCAAGTGATCTTGTCATTCCAGAGGAATCCTGCGTGGTTGAGATGGAGGAAAGCTGGGCAAGTGATCTTGTCATTCCGGAGGAATCCTGCGTGGTTGAGATGGAGGAAAGCTGTGCAAGTGATCTTGTCATTCCAGAGGAATCCTGTGTGGTTGAGATGGAGGAAAGCTGGGCAAGTGATCTTGTCATTCCAGAGGAATCCTGCGTGGTTGAGATGGAGGAAAGCTGTGCAAGTGATCTTGTCATTCCAGAGGAATCCTGCGTGGTTGAGATGGAGGAAAGCCATACACCCCAAAGCTGACCTGAAGGACATCAAAGCCCACCTGATGTCCGCAAACATTATATAGTCATAAACTATCAGATTGAGATCCACCCAGATCGCTCCATACATGCATGGATCTGCGTGGATCAGGATCTTATAGTTTTGTTTTGGGACTTCAGGTGGGCTTTGATGTCCTTCAGGTGAGGTGAGGAAGCCTCTTTTTTATGACTAGTATTTATTTATTTATTTATTTATTTATTTATTTATTTATTTAAGATTTTGTTGATCTACAAAAGTGTGCAATGTCTCTCTCTCTCATGTTCCCCCCCCCCCATGTAACATTTTTACAAATCATTTTCATTTGTTGAGACATTAGGAAGCAAAGGGGAAAGAGGTGGAGGGGGGAGGGAAAGATGGGTGGGGGTGGGGTCGGGTGGCGATTTTTCTATTTTACTTCCTATATGTAGGATTTGGTGTCAGGGTTGTTTGTGCAGGTTCTTTGCTGTTCACTTGTGTTCCTTTGGTGGTGAGAGAGGTTGGGGTTGGCCTAGGGTGTGGTTATTCATACTGTGTGTGAGGAGAGCACCCTGTTGCAACAGCTTTAATAAAGATCAGGCTTACTAGCTGCCTTGCTTCTCAATATTCTCTGGTTGGCCTCTGTTATTTTCTCCTACCGATAGAGAACCTAAAAAGAGGACTCTGTATGGGCTCTTGGGTACCCCATAAGGGGAAAAGAGCAGGTTTTTCTTTATAAGAAATAATAAACATGCTCATATCAAAACAAGATTCTGAAAATAAGACAATTTTGCTTCTGATGGTAAAAGGTATATAAAGGACCCTTGGACGGTTAAGTCCAGTCGAATTCGTCTGTGGGGTGCGGCGTTCATCTTTGCCTATGGCAGAGGGATCTGGCATTTGTTGACAATACAGTGGTACCTCGGGTTAAGAACTTAATTTGTTCCAGAAGTTTGTTCTTAACCTGAAACTGTTCTTAACCTGAGGTACCACTTTAGTTAATGGGGCCTTCCGCTGCTGCTGTCACACCGCCGCCGCGCAATTTCTGCTCTCATCATGAAGCAAAGTTCTTAACCCAAGGTACTATTTCTGGGTTAGCGGAGTCTGTAACCCGGAGCGTCTGTACCCGAGGTACCACTGTATTGCCTTTGATGGACAGCAGCTACTCAAAATGGGTCAGGCACCACAACACATTTGCTAGAGTGTTTTTCAAAGAAAACCAATGTTCAGCACTTTGGGGTTCACCTTTCCTTTCTTTTTCTTTTTCTGTTCCATGTTGCCCAGCCAACACAAAGGAAAGTAGGAACATGTAAATCTAGATTGTATTTGTTTTTGTTATGCCCAAACCTGTGAGTTGTTTTAGGCTTCCATTTGGGGTTAGTTTTGTTTTTGCCTCTGAAATGCATCTCTGGCTTGAAGCAGTCTTCTAACTTGAAGAAAGGTCCTCTGGAAAATAGGGGTGGGGTTTGTAGCCCCCCCCCCCCCGCTCCTGGACACCACACTTCAACTATTTCCATTCCTACAGCAGGAAATATAAAATCAAAACTGCTTTTAAATCGTGAGTCATAGGAAAAGAGGAAGCTGCCTTATACTCAAGTCAGATTACTGGTTCATCTACCTCAGTGTTACGTAAACTGACTGGAAGCAGCTCTCCAGGATTTCAGAAACATAAAAATACAAAACGAGAACACAAAATACAATGATACCTCGGTTTAAGAACTTAAATTCATTCTGGAGATGTTCTTAACCTGAAACTGTTCTTAATCTGAGGTACCACTTTAGCTAATGGGGCCTGTAACCTGAAGCGTCTGTAACCTGAAGCATCTGCAACCCGAGGTACCACTGTACATAATTAAACAAGAAAAAAAACTCCAATAGGGATCTTCTACATACTGTGATAGCCTGGGGGGGACCCCCTAAACTCTAGAAATTAATAAATGATAGGATTTTGATTATTTGAGGTGTGAAGGGAGAAATATAAACTGCAGAGGAATTCCTGGGCTTGGAAGGTTGCCAGGGTAACTGGGTGTGAGGTGTCAGGAAAATAAAGTTTTGAGCAGGGGTTGCTAGGAGTAAGAAGGTCTGGGATCCATCTTTAGGCAGGCTAGCTGAAGGCTGGCTGGGAGAGATGTATTGGACTCGGGCTGCATATTCCTCACTCCAGAAAGAATAACAGGAATTGTGGTTTACCCCTCACAGAGCTTCAATTCTCAGCACCCTCAATGAACCAGTACTCAAAACTGGAACATTTTCAGCTATCACAGTGGAAACAGAAAACGCCGATACTGGAAGTCTCTGAAAAACTAAAGACAAGGCATTAGCTTGAAAAGGACAAGAGGATAACTTTATGACAGGACATCATTTTTTATTGCACACACAACGGATTATCATTCACAGTGGCACCCACCCACCTCACTTGCACCTGACAACTTTGGGACAATGTTTTCCTATAAGGACCCTGTGTTTGGAGGGTATGGAGTGGGAAGTGCATAATGTTGGATGGGGAGGGGGGGATAGAAAAATCTATTAAAGATATTTATAAACAACAACACAAAGCAATGCATGGCCATTGAGTAGGGGAGGCCAGGCGCTCCTGCACATTTAAACAGCTGCATAGAAAAGCGAATTGCTGCCCTTCGAACCGCACCTTCTGAAATTCCCTTTTGTACACCACTACTAAAAGCCCTGTCCTCTTATGCATCTGGATCCCTAAACACTGAACCGCTCCTATTCTGCGATTCCCCCACCTGTGCAAAAACAAAAAACAAAAACAAAAGAAAGTTTTAGACCAGTTATCTGGCACCAGACGGGGTAGCAGAAACTCAAACGTCACAAAACCACCCAGAGCAACTTCCCTCCCGGCAGGTCCGACCACATAAACCGTCCGCCGCCGTGTGCGTAGCGGTGGTGGGGAAACACCGATTCCCTTTGATCTTGTCATTCCAGAGGAATCCTGCACGGTTGAGATGGAGGAAAGCCATACACCCCAAAGGTCACCTGAAGGACATCAAAGCCCACCTGATGTCCCCAAACATACGATTATCTTTGTGATGCCCTAAAACAGGGAGTCATAAACTATCAGATTCAGATCCACGCAGATCACTCCATACATGCATGGATCTGCGTGGATCAGGATCTTATAGTTTTGTTTTGGGACTTCAGGTGGGGTTTGATGTCCTTCAGGTGAAGAAGCCTCTTTTTTATGACTAGTATCTATTTATCTATTTATTAAAGAATTTGTTGATTTACAAAAGTGTGCAATGTCTCTCTCTCATGTTTTCTCCCCCCATGTAACAAATCATTTTCATTTGTTAAGACATTAGGAAGCAAAGGGGAAAGAGGTGGAGGGGGGAGAAGATGGGTTGGGTGGGGTTGCGTGGCGATTTTTTTGGGCTGCATCAATAGGAGTATAGCATCTAGATCAAGGGAAGTAATAGTGTCACTGTATTCTGCTCTGGTCAGACCTCACCTGGAGTACTGTGTCCAGTTCTGGGCATCACAGTTCAAGAAGGACACTGACAAACTGGAACGTGTCTAGAGGAGGGCAACCAAAATGGTCAAAGGCCTGGAAACGATGCCTTATGAGGAACGGCTAAGGGAGCTGGGCATGTTTAGCCTGGAGAAGAGGAGGTTAAGGGGTGATGTGATAGCCATGTTCAAATATGTAAAAGGATGTCACATAGAGGAGGGAGAAAGGTTGTTTTCTGCTGCTCCAGAGAAGCGGACACGGAGCAATGGATCCAAACTACAAGAAAGAAGATTCCACCTAAACATGAGGAAGAACTTCCTGACAGTAAGAGCTGTTTGACAGTGGAATTTGCTGCCAAGGAGTGTGGTGGAGTCTCCTTCTTTGGAGGTCTTTAAGCAGTTCCTGGGGCAGTAACACAAGATGGCTGCCCCCTTTGCTTGAATGTATAGGGGGAGGTACACAGAAAGATAGAGTTGCCTCTTACATTCATCGGGGAGGCCCACTTGTAACAAATCACTGCCCCCCTGAATTCACTGGGAAGGATGGGGTACAAATTGAGCAAATAATCATAAAATAATAAAATGTATTGGGGCATGCAGGAGGATCAGGTAGCTTGGTTCTGTGGAAAGTCATGTTACTTTTATAGTTACTATGTGAGATATTATTTCTTTGTAGAAAAGACCGAGGAAATCTGAATCTCAATGCAGGATTGCACAACAGGGATCTCAATTCCTCAGTTCTTTTACCTGTGAAATGGGAAGGACAAAGTTCATTCGCCCTTTTCACACTGATAACTGCTAATTGTATTAGCAAGCCCCACTTATTTTGTGACATTTCATCAAAGCATGCTTGTTTCTCCACCTTTATATCTTTGCCTATGAGGACTGAAGTACAATTATTTCACCTGCTGTTCGCAGCAGTGATGGGGCTAAAGGGGCACAAAAAGGAGGGCTCTGCTGTCTCTGCCGCCACCACGCACTCCTGACATCAGGAAAAGGGAGATAGGTAGGCATTGGGCTCTGTGCTGGCACCTGGGCCTTGGCACATGTCCAGCTGGACCACTGACCCTGGGGCTAACTGATGCAGTTACTGCATTAGCAGTCAACCCGGCTAATTTGGAAGACGACATTTTCAAGGCAGAGCTTTTTATTGCTATCTTCCAGTAGACCGCTTTCTAGCGGGAAGGTAAACGGCGTTTCCGTGTGCAGCTCTGGCTTGCCAGAGCAGCGATATCACGCTGGCCACATGACCCGGAAGTGTCTCCGGACAGCGCTGGCCCCTGGCCTCTTGAGTGAGATGGGCGCACAACCCCAGAGTCTGGCAAGACTGGCCCGTACGGGCAGGGGTACCTTTACCTTTACCTTCCAGTAGATGGTGCCATCTACTGGAAAGTGCGTGAAAGCATAATGACCATTGTATGTGAAGGTAGAATTCACAAGGCATATATATATATATATTTCATTTCATTCTATATATATATATATAGAATGAAATTAAGCACTCATCCTGATTTGCTTGCACAAAATTTATGTGGAGGTTAGATGACGCCAGGTGGCGCTGTGGAGGGACGCAGGTGGCGCTGTGGGTTAAAGCCTCAGCGCCTAGGACTTGCTGATCGAAAGGTCGGCGGTTCGAATCCCTGCGGCGGGGTGCGCTCCCGCTGCTCGGTCCCAGCGCCTGCCAACCTAGCAGTTCGAAAGCACCTCCGGGTGCAAGTAGATAAATAGGAACCGCTTACCAGCGGGAAGGTAAACGGCGTTTCCGTGTGCGGCTCTGGCTCGCCAGATGCAGCTTTGTCATGCTGGCCATGTGACCCGGAAGTGTCTCCAGACAGCGCTGGCCCCTGGCCTCTTAAGTGAGATGGGCGCACAACCCCAGAGTCTGTCAAGACTGGCCCGTACGGGCAGGGGTACCTTTACCTTTACCTTAGATTACGCCAACTCTATTTAGCATTCATTCTGATTTGCTTCTGGGTTCCACCATCAGGAATTTACCCTATACTTTTTACTGCATTGCCCTGTCACTCCCATAACTGCAAATAAGTCCTTTAAAAAAGTGGATTTGTTGCACCAGAGTGCTTTAATTCTGCTTTAATTGGGCAAAGTGACATGGTCAGCATGCAACTGAATCGCTCCTGCAAAACAGTGACCACAGTCCCTTCCTCTCACAATTGGCCTGCCAATCATGATTGAAAACTTATCGCTTTCTCCCTCCTGCTTTTGGCTTACGCCAATGACTTCAGGAGCTTGTTTCACTCTTATTTCTTTCATGACTGAAGTTTTTCAAGCAAAAGCATTAGCAATCAAAATAAGTGTTGCAAAATCTGAACGGTTACATAAAAACAAAACACCTTGAAGGAGCTCACTGCCTTTGCTTGTGAATTAACCTACATGCAGGGAGCGGCCCTCACGCCTCACAGTGGGGTGATGTTCCTTCAGCCTCATGAGGAGCCTCTTCAGTAGGGCTGGTGAGAGTGGGCCTTGCCCCCTAGGCCAGGTGGAAAGGGCCTTGTGAGGAGCAGCCTTCACACTCACAGCCAGGCAATTTTATTTCATACCACACCATATGGCAGCCATTGTTTGCTATCCAACATGGCAGCTATTTGTGTTTTGCTATTTTCTCATTGGGGCAAATCTCATGAGCAATATGTCCAAATGTGTTTTTACGCTTGGGGGGCTGCTGCGTCGCTTGTTCCTGAACCTTTTCTTCTTTCCAAATGCCCTGAAGATCCATTGCGCACCTTGACTTGCATCAAACCTCCTCTCTCTTATTTGCTCGGTGAACCAGACGGGGAGAAGGAGGAATGAAGAGAACGGAGGTCCCTGTCAAGAGAATGGCCAAGATCTCCTCAGGTGAGGATGAAAGGGGAGGCAGGGAAAAGCAAAGAGCCCCTGAAAACATCCCCACACTCGGGAAGAACTTGTCGGCCAAACCCATGCACGGAAGTGTATCTGCATGAGGACGGTCAGCACTTTTCTATTGCATGGGTGTCACTGAGCAGAGTTTTCTATGGAGATGGTGTATCCTGATTATGTGGGGGAAACAGAACGGGAGAGCATTTGGGTGTGGATGATGTCATGCAGATACAGAACTGGACTTGCGTCTTTGACGGGGTGAGCTCCCGTTGCTCGGTCCCAGTTGCTGCCAACCTAGCAGTTCCAAACCACGTCAAAGTGCAAGTAGATAAATAGGTACCGCTCCGGCCAGACAAGAAACGGCGTTTCTGTGCGCTGCTCTGGTTTTGCCAGAAGCGGCTTAGTCATGCTGGCCACATGACCCGGAAAAACTGTCTGCGGACAAACGTCAGCTCCCTCGGACAGTGAAGCCAGATGAGTGTCACAACCCCAGAGTCGTTCGCAACTGGACTTAACTGTCAGGGGTTCTTTACCTTTACCTTTTTAAAAGCACTGCACACTGCCCTGCGATGTGAAAGTGCTCCATCTTATCAATGGTCACAACTCCTGAAATGAATGGATGGCTCCAATGACCCATTTGCTGCCTTCCTTCAAACATTAACATTTGTGTATGTTCTAAGATGTTTAAAATAGTCAAAAAGATGACAGCTTTTAATTCCTCTGAATTTGATATCTACTTTAGATTTTTAAAGGCTGGCTCCCAAAGTTATTTCGGGTGAAATAGATGGATTTAGGCCCATTGCTTGGCCGAATGTTAATCACACACACTCACACTTCAGTGGAAACGGCATGCAGCTGAGCAGCTCACATTCGGAGCATCAACACAGAAAGGAACAGGAAGAAAGCAACACAAATATTTTGATGGAAGTGTCTTAGGAAAGCGATTTTAAATCATGGACACCTAGGTTCTGAAAATGGTATTGCCTGTATTGGTGTGAGGGATGGGGTCCCATGGCACAAATTCCATGTGGTCCCAGTGCAAAGGAAAAGAGCTAAGTTCTTCTCCCTTACTATAATGTCCAAACAAGATGGGATGGGGAAGAAGAATGATAGGTTTGTAAGGAGTCTTCAATAATTTTGCCAAGGAAATTCTTATGGTTCAGGGCCTCATGCTATTAGCCTTTCTTGTACAGGGAGATCCTTTATGAAATGCATTCAGGCCCATCAAACAAATCTGTACTGAGATACACATACTGTATCACCATTTTTATTGCTGGAACTGCTCTGAATCTGACTTCAGGAAGAACACGTTTTAACTACAGTGTCCTGGAATAGACACTCTGCATTGGGAAAGAAGGGAACTGAGTTCCCTCCCATTTTCCACTTTCCTGATGTTCCAAACGACCAGTACCCTGGAGTTATGATTTGTGTAGTTGTCAGGATTCTAACTGGCCTGTAACTGACCTAAGAATTCTGCAGAGCAGTTGCTGCTGTGGCTGGCTGGCTGCTCAGGCGAACGTCAGCTCAGTGCCCAACAGCTCAGTCTTCTTGAGGCTTAGGAACACCTAGCAAATAGCTGCTCTGTTCCTGGCACGCTAGACTCTAGCTGAGGAAGGCATTTCACGTAAGTTTATGGATTAAACCTTCCTCACTATGCCATCAGGTGTGTTTATGCTCAGTGGAAAAGGATAGCTGCAGTAGCAGATAGCAGAACAGCGAATCATGAGCAGCTCCCATCCACAACAGGTTGCTGAGGTTCTGGCCATTTTCACAGGAACAATGCAAGAGTATATTAAATCAGTAGCAGTGTGCTGGAAGAAAGTATGAGTGTCAGCTTCTCTGGATCAGATGTCTATACCTAACCAGGGCGTGGGAGAGAGCAGGAACTCTTTCTTTTGCTGCTTCTTTCTGTGCATGGAAGGAAGAATGCAGGAGGGAGGGTGTCCTTCAATGACTTGACATACTTGTTATTCCCTCTCTCACTGCATGTTGTCTTCTCTTTTGTTTCCAGGATGTCTGCCAAGGTCTCCCCTGCTCCCCTCCTCTCCAAACCCCCCATGCGGGTGAAAGAAGGCTCCCTGGTGGTCAGGTGGCTGAGATTAGTGTCCGGCCTCCAATTATCCGCATTCCTAATGGATATTTTGGCCTTGCCGATGTGCATTGCCTCAACAGCCGTTGTCAACTGGCGAGTGTGGCGTGTGGACAACATCAAAGGAATAGGGTCTGGAAACATCTGGATAGGAATCTGGCAGGTCTGTTTGTGGAAAGACCATTCTAACGACGGCAAGTCTTTTTGGCATTGTGAAAATCTCAATGAGCAACATCCAACCCTCCCAATGGAAATTTTTATTGCACAGGATTTAATGGCCCTAGCTTCCATCATGAATTCAGCGGCCCTAGGATTAATTTTGTTTGCCTTATACAACGTGTTCAAGCCCAGAAAACATGAGGATTTTGTGTTAACCTTTTTTAGGCTTGCAGCTCTCCTGAACTTAGGTGCAGGGATACTCGTCCTGATTTCCGTGACATGGAACATGTCTGCTGTCTTACAAAATGAGGAAATTGTCTTCCCAGAAGCTTTTGAATTGCCTCAAATTCCCAGTGAGCAGCATATTGGACCTTCTATTTATCTAGGCTATATCGCTGCGGGTTTCCAGCTGCTGAGTGCAGCATTGGTTGGGATGGAGAGATGTTGCATCAGGACCACCGCAACAGATACATCTCAAATAGCAACTGTAGTAGTGATTACCCCAGGAAGTGCAGTGAAAAGCGAGAGTCTAACTATTTGTTCGAAGTGTGGTTCTCTGCTGGACCTGGTAATTCAAGAGAAATCCTCCGCAGTGGAGATGGAGGAAACCCATGCGGAAGATCTTGTCATTCCAGAGGAATCCTGCGCAGTTGAGATGGAGGAAAGCTGGGCAAGTGACCTTGTCATTCCGGAGGAATCCTGCGTGGTTGAGATGGAGGAAAGCTGTGCAAGTGATCTTGTCATTCCGGAGGAATCCTGCGTGGTTGAGATGGAGGAAAGCTGGGAAAGTGATCTTGTCATTCCAGAGGAATCCTGCGTGGTTGAGATGGAGGAAAGCTGGGCAAGTGATCTTGTCATTCCGGAGGAATCCTGCGTGGTTGAGATGGAGGAAAGCTGGGCAAGTGATCTTGTCATTCCAGAGGAATCCTGCGTGGTTGAGATGGAGGAAAGCCATACACCCCAAAGGTGACCTGAAGGACATCAAAGCCCACCTGATGTCCCCAAACATACGATTATATATGTGATTCCCTAAAACAGGGAGTCATGAACTATCAGATTCAGATCCACGCAGATCGCTCCATACATGCATGGATCTGCGTGGATCAGGATCTTATAGTTTTGTTTTGGGACTTCAGGTGGGCTTTGATGTCCTTCAGGTGAGGAAGCCTCTTTTTTATGACTAGTATTTATTTATTTATTTAAGATTTTGTTGATCTACAAAAGTGTGCAATGTCTCTCTCTCTCATGTTTCACCCCCCCCCCCATGTAACATTTTTACAAATCATTTTCATTTGTTGAGACATTAGGAAGCAAAGGGGAAAGAGGTGGAGGGGGGAGGGAAAGATGGGTGGGGGTGGGGTTGGGTGGCGATTTTTCTATTTTACTTCCTATATGTAGGGTTTGGTGTCAGGGTTGTTTGTGCAGGTTCTTTGCTGTTCGCTTGTGTTCCTTTGGTGGTGAGAGAGGTTGGGGTTGGCCTAGGGTGTGGTTATTCATACTGTGTGTGAGGGGAGCACCCTGTTGCAACAGCTTTAATAAAGATCAGGCTTACTAGCTGCCTTGCTTCTCAATATTCTCTGGTTGGCCTCTGTTATTTTCTCCTACCGATAGAGAACCTAAAAAGAGGACTCTGTATGGGCTCTTGGGTACCCCATAAGGGGAAAAGAGCAGGTTTTTCCTTATAAGAAATAATAAACATGCTCATATCAAAACAAGATTCTGAAAATAAGACAATTTTGCTTCTGATGGTAAAAGGTATATAAAGGACCCTTGGACGGTTATGTCCAGTCGAATTCGTCTATGGGGTGCGGCGTTCATCTTTGCTTACGGCAGAGGGATCTGGCCTTTGTTGACAATACAGTGGTACCTCGGGTTAAGAACTTAATTTGTTCCAGAAGTTTGTTCTTAACCTGAAACTGTTCTTAACCTGAGGTACCACTTTAGTTAATGGGGCCTTCCACTGCTGCTGTCACACCGCCGCCGCGCAATTTCTGCTCTCATCATGAAGCAAAGTTCTTAACCCAAGGTACTATTTCTGGGTTAGCGGAGTCTGTAACCCGGAGCTTCTGTACCCGAGGTACCACTGTATTGCCTTTGATGGACAGCAGCTACTCAAAATGGGTCAGGCACCACAACACATTTGCTAGAGTGTTTTTCAAAGAAAACCAATGTTCAGCACTTTGGGGTTCACCTTTCCTTTCTTTTTCTTTTTCTGTTTCATGTTGCCCAGCCAACACAAAGGAAAGTAGGAACATGTAAATCTAGTAAGTCTACAGGAGTTGTAAACTTTGAATTGAAGCAAAATGATTGTATTTGCTTTTGTTATGCCCAAACTTGTGAGTTGTTTTAGGCTTCCATTTGGGGTCAGTTTTGTTTTTGCCTCTGAAATGCATCTCTGGCTTGAAGCAGTCTTCTAACTTGAAGAAAGGTCCTCTGGAAAATAGGGGTGGGGTTTGTAGCCCCTCCCCCCCCCCGCTCCTGGACACCACACTTCAACTATTTCCATTCCTACAGCAGGAAATATAAAATCAAAACTGCTTTTAAATCGTGAGTCATAGGAAAAGAGGAAGCTGCCTTATACTCAAGTCAGATTACTGGTTCATCTACCTCAGTGTTACGTAAACTGACTGGAAGCAGCTCTCCAGGATTTCAGAAACATAAAAATACAAAACGAGAACACAAAATACAATGATACCTCGGTTTAAGAACTTAAATTCATTCTGGAGATGTTCTTAACCTGAAACTGTTCTTAATCTGAGGTACCACTTTAGCTAATGGGGCCTGTAACCTGAAGCGTCTGTAACCTGAAGCATCTGCAACCCGAGGTACCACTGTACATAATTAAACAAGAACAAAAACTCCAATAGGGATCTTCTACATACTGTGATAGCCTGGGGGGGGGGACCCCCTAAACTCTAGAAATTAATAAATGATAGGATTTTGATTATTTGAGGTGTGAAGGGAGAAATATAAACTGCAGAGGAATTCCTGGGCTTGGAAGGTTGCCAGGGTAACTGCGTGTGAGGTGTCAGGAAAATAAAGTTTTGAGCAGGGGTTGCTAGGAGTAAGAAGGTCTAGGATCCATCTTTAGGCAGGCTAGCTGAAGGCTGGCTGGGAGAGATGTATTGGACTCGGGCTGCATATTCCTCACTCCAGAAAGAATAACAGGAATTGTGGTTTACCCCTCACAGAGCTTCAATTCTCAGCACCCTCAATGAACCAGTACTCAAAACTGGAACATTTTCAGCTATCACAGTGGAAACAGAAAACGCAGATACTGGAAGTCTCTGAAAAACTAAAGACAAGGCATTAGCTTGAAAAGGACAAGAGGATAACTTTATGACAGGACATCATTTTTTATTGCACACACAACGGATTATCATTCACAGTGGCACCCACCCACCTCACTTGCACCTGACAACTTTGGGACAATGTTTTCCTATAAGGACCCTGTGTTTGGAGGGTATGGAGTGGGAAGTGCATAATGTTGGATGGGGAGGGGGGGATAGAAAAATCTATTAAAGATATTTAAAAACAACAACACAAAGCAATGCATGGCCATTGAGTAGGGGAGGCCAGGCGCTCCTGCACATTTAAATAGCTGCATAGAAAAGCGAATTGCTGCCCTTCGAACCGCACCTTCTGAAATTCCCTTTTGTACACCACTACTAAAAGCCCTGTCCTCTTATGCATCTGGCTCCCTAAACACTGAACCGCTCCTATTCTGCGATTCCCCCACCCGTGCCAAAAAAACAAATCAAAAACAAAAGAAAGTTTTAGACCAGTTATCTGGCACCAGGCGGGGTAGCAGAAACTCAAACGTCACAAAACCACCCAGAGCAACTTCCCTCCCGGCAGGTCCGACCACATAAACCGTCCGCCGCCGTGTGCATAGCGGTGGTGGGGAAACACCGATTCCCTTTCCTGGTTCCGCCCTCGGGACGGCCCCACCCTTGTTTTGACTCCTCACCTTCCCCTCCTTCCCACCCCCGTCTTTTCCTCCGAGCTTTGGCGCACTGTGGCGGGGGCGGGATCCGGGAGGTGCTTTTTTGCTGGCGGAAGGGGAGATAATCACACACCTAGCCCCGCGCCGACGGTTCTCGGCCCAACAACCCGGGCGGTTGTTTCCGGGGGGACGAGAAAAAACGTCGCGCCGCTTTGGCTGGGCTGGAGATGCTGTAGCAGCGCCACGTCTCGGGCAGGAGGGAGGGAGAGAAAACATGGGAGTCCAGCTCGGGCAGGTCAGTGGGGAGGGAATGGGGCCTGGCTGGGGGTGGGTGGGGGGATTGGCTTGACCCCCGCCCCTCCACAGCAGCTGGGTGTCTTGGGGTTGGAGGGTGGCTGCCAGGGGGGAGGACAGTGGTGGCTGGAGGTGGCAGGCAGATGTTTGTTTTGAGGAGGAGGAGGAGGGTGGAGGAGATCAGCTGAGCTGGAGAGGGAGGGGAGCCTCTGTGTCCTTCTCTGTGTGTGAGAGAGGGAACATATTAGTGCATATAATGTATTTTGGGAAATATCTGGTACTGTGTTTAGAATTCCAGGGCAGACCAATCCTATTTTTGTGTGTGTGTTTATGTGTATTACCTATAAAGGAGAGGACGCAATAGTGGATGTTGTGCATTTTAAGGAAACATTTGAATGCTCAGTGGCATAAATACGTTTAAAAATCTAAGAGGTTGATTCTCAATCCTATGCATGCCTAGTCAGAAGTAAGCTCTACTTAATTCAGTGAGACTTAACCCTCAGGAAGGTAGGCATAGGATTGCAGCCTAAGAGCTATGTATCCTGGAATGAAATTAATAATAATAATAATAATAATAATAATAATAATAATAATGTGCTTTGAAGTTCTTCTTAGAATAGGAGTTCAGGGCACTGTGCATGGCCCCTCCCTTTTTTTATATGCACTGCAACTCTGAGAGGTTGAAACAGAGTGACTGGCCCAAGGTTGCTCCATGAGAAGATGTTGGCCGAGTTCTGCGCTTGGCTGGAGCAAATTATTAACTTTTAGGATGGAAAGGAACTCAGTGTTTGGAAGTCTGAGTGTATCGGAGCTGAATGTATGTTGGTTTTTCATTGTATTTCTGCCTCAAGTTTCTTCATTCATGAACCCCGAGGCAATATTCATCAGGGTTCTTGGGCAAACCAGGAAAAATGATCTTTTTCCAACAGATCCAAACCTGTTGAGGTTCTGACCATAGCCTTAGGTCTGAGTGAATTATTGGGAGTCAGCAGCTGAGTAAAATGCTAAATTTAGATCACCCTAGAGCACCAGAAAACATTTTGATGCAAGTTACTCTATGAAAATTACTCTAAATTTCCTGAAAACCTACTTTCCTTGTTTAATGATACAAAGCCTGTGTTTTTCTGTTTTGTTCAGTACCCTCACTTCAATTGTATATCTTAGTAGGGAACAGTAACTGCTTTAGTCCCAGAGACTTAAAATATTTATAAATGGCAGTTATGTTTTAATTCTTGGTGAAAAGTATGAGTTTGCAAGGCTTTTGATCACACAAACCATATCTAAACAACAAAGTCACATAATAGTGCTCTATTATTTTCAACAGGGATTGCTATTTTTGGTGCATGATCTATCCTCTCATTCAATTTGATCTCTCTAAAACAGAGTTGGAGAACATGTGGTCTGCCAGCTGTTGTTCCCATTGGCCTCAGCCAGCATGGCCAGTGTTCAGGGATGCTGGGAATTGTAGTCCAACAACAGCGGGAGGGCCACAGGTTCTTTGGTATCTCAGAGGTTCCTTAGAGCAGTGGTTCTCAACCTTGGGTCCCCAGATGTTTTTGGCCTACAACTCCCATGATCCCTAGCTCACAGGACCAGTGGTCAGGGATGATGGGAGTTGTAGGCCAAAAACATCTGGGGACCCAAGGTTGAGAAAGGCTGCCTTAGAGGACTAGTTGATGAGGAAAGGCTCCGTTTAAAGTAGGATGCTTAAATTCTGCTGGTCTAAAGGTTCCATTTGATTTCCGTGGTTGTTCTTTCCTCTCCAATGCAACTTTTGCTATCATGTCTCTCTTTTCAAACTGACCATCCTTGCACAGCAGTGAACCCTCCTCACAGCCCACTCTTGTCCTAATTCATTCGTCTGCAATATGATATGAGTGTTGGTTGCTCTGCCAGATGTAGAAGACTTCAATAAACAAGTGCTTAGTCCTGTAAGTGAAACTGTCTGGGCACGGAAGGATAAAATAGTCTAGCTGTCAGTGGGAATGGTGAAAATAAAAGGCAACTGGTGGTACAAACTGCAAATGAAAATAGTTTATGCCTATTGCAAGGGGCAGCCTCATCATCGCTCCGATCCAGCTAGTGCCGTCAGTGTACAGATATATGTTTCATGCACAGTAACTTCATAATTCTTGTGTGGGTGGGTTACTTGGGACTTGCACCTGTCTGGTGCTTTGTTTATTGCATCTTCATTTCACCATCTACACTCTAGATACAGCTCTGTGCTGCCGTTTCCAAACTGGTTGTGTAGTGCAGTCCTATAATAGCTTCACATTTGACACTCTGGTTGTGCTTTAAAGAGCTACAGGAGGCACCTTACGTTGGCTGCTTTTGTACCTTGTTTGTTCATTCTTGGTATGCGTTTAGTTTTAGGTGCTTCATATATTTTACCATGTAAACCTCACAATAACCTTGTAAGGCAAGTAACTATTATTTCCTTATTGCATCTAAGGAACGGAGAGCAGGGAAGCTGAGTTTGTGAGGAAGTGGGTCATATCAAGCCACCTGGTCACTTAGAATGATTTTGCTTATTTCTCTAGCTGTTTCTTTACATAGAGTAATGCTAGTATGCTCTGAATACTACACGTGGGCTAAGCAAACCTTGCTTTCTAGGGAGTGCCCTTTTATCAGAAGCTTATTTGTTTAAGTATTGGGAGTGTTGTGCTACTATGCAAGCCGAGCGGTTATTAACACCTGCAAAAATCAGAGCTGGTTCTGTGTCCTCCTGGGCAACCGTAGCTCAGTGGTAGAGCCTACCTGTTTAGCATGCAGAACATCCCAAGTTTGACCCCTGGCATCTCTACTTTAAAAGGTCAGGTGGCATATAATGGGCAATATTTCACCCTGGAGAGCCACTACCAGTCAAGCTAGACCAGTGGTTCCCAAACCTTTTCCACCGTGGACCTCTTGAAGGTTGCTAATTGTCTTGGCAAACCCTTAGAATGTTTCTTCTGCCTGCTTCAGCAATTGTAATGTGCTGTGCCAGAAGCTGTACATTTTTAAATTGTAATTTTATGGCTTCTTTCATTTTCTGTATTGTATTATTTTATATCGCATTTCGAATTCTGTATAGTACAATATAAAATACAATACAATAATAAACCATAAAACATAATAGAAGAAAAAGAGAGAGCAATAAGAATCCAAGTAAAAATCTGATATTTAATGCACTGTGCTCACCTTCCACAATTGCTGCTCCCACTGTTCTTCACAGACCCAGAACTGTCTGAATGAAGCTTGCCATGGACCACCCTTTGAGATCCCCTGAACTAGATTGAGTTCTGTGGGACCAGTTTCAGTTGATGGTGCCTGAGATTGTGGACACAACACTTGTAGCTATTTGCTGTACTGTGTGTCCTCCCAGTTCTTCCCCATCATTCAGGTTAGGCAGGTGGGTCAAGCAAGTGGTGGATGTATTACTACTCCAGCCACCCTTAAAGAGGAGGTTGTGCGACAACATCTAAAGAAGCCAGAGGTCTATGATAATGATCACCCAGTCATTAATACCATTCTTGGGCAGGGATAGCCTAAGCTGTTGTGACTCACGCTTAGGAACCTTGAGGGTAACCTCACAACTGGATTCCTGTGATGTGCTCTGTGAAGAGCTTACCCTTGAGATTGGCTCAGAAGCTGCAGCTAGGTTGCTCAGTGGGGCATCTGCTGCACAACACCTGCACTGCCAATTAGCCACCGAGTCAAGTTCAAGGAGGGTGTTTTGTTATTGTTGATTCTGGCTGCTGTAGTTGCTGCAACTATGTTCCATGATTATCTGGGTTGTTTGCTTATTTTAATGATTTTTGTTTGGATGGTGCAGCACTTTGAGATTTTGGAATTGGAAAATTTGTGTATGTGTAGCTGTGTGTAGATAGATAGATAGATAGATAGATAGATAGATAGATAGATAGATATGAAATAAACAGATAAACAAATAGTCAGCCTTAGGATCCCTGCCTATGATGGACCTGCCATGCAGAATTCAGAAGAGGGGGCAGATTTCCTCTTTAAGTGTAGTTCTTTTTTTTACTCTTTCTCCATAGGAGTGAATTCACACCAACAAGTTGATGGCCACCAACTTGGATGGCTTTAAAAGAGTAGACAAATTCATGGAGGCTAAGCCCAAGCTCTGCTTCTTCGGTCGGCATCTTCAGGATGTCTCTGAATACCAGTTAATGGGATCACCACTGGGGAGAGGTGCTGCTGAGCTTTGTTTCTGCTAGTGGGCTTCCTGTAGGCATCTTGGTGGCCCCCTACCTATCTTGTGGCAGTGAATCCTATGTAAGGCATTTCCTGCCCCTTCATCTGCATGTAGTTCTGCCAAGGGTTTTGTGTCTGGTACATGCTAGAGCGCAACAAGAATGTTTGGATCTAGGTTTTCGATGGACACAAGTGGGATCTAGAACAGAATGTCACAGTGTGGAGTTGCCGCTAGCCAGCCATAACCTTTCCCAAGATAAAGTGTTACCTAGTTTAAGAAAGCCCTGTTTATGTACTATTCGGTTTACGAACTCCCCAAAACCGGAAGTAGTGTCCCGGTTTGTGAACTTTACCTCGGTCTAAGAACGGAAGCCAAATGGTGGAAGGGCACCGGCAGTGGGAGGCCTCATTAGGGAAAGCGCGCCTCGGTTTAAGAACGGTTTCGGTTTAAGAATGGACTGCCGGAACGGAATAAGTTCGTAAACCGAGGTACCACTGTACTCCATTCCATTCTCCTTCCCTTTCTCCATTTTCTGTTCTCCCTCCCAACATAAACACCAACCCCTCCCCCAACATGTTATGGGGCTGCTGAATATGTGCATTCCCTCACTAGACTGTTTTGGGGTTCCCTCTTCCCCATGGTCCCCCCTTCCAAAAAAAATTCTTCCTACTTCCAGAAACTTTTGTGTTCTGCCAAGCCAGCTATTATTTCCCTCTTGTGTATGGATGGTGCCATTTTCCCTATATAGAGAGTCCAAATAAAGAGAATCAGTTAGCTATTGGTTTAAATACTGCATGTGATTGTTCCACTGTAATAGTATGGGTTGTTTTGGGGTTTTTTTAAACAAAAAATAAAATGCCTTTTTGTCTCTAGAGCAGGCTTCCTCAATCACTGCCCTCCAGATGTTTTGAGACTACAATTCCCATCGTCCCTGACCACTGGTCCTGCTAGCTAGGGATCATGGGAGTTGTAGGCCAAAAACATCTGGAGGGCCGATGTTGAGGAAGCCTGCTCTAGAGAGTGATGCAGCTTAGTAATTGCTCTCCCCCCCCTTCAGGCTACTTCAATGATCTCGTGGAAATCCTGAGCTGCCTGCTGACCGGACTTGGACTGAGTTGAGTTGCCTGCTGTAAAACTACAGATGAGAAGCCCGGTATTGTGTCCTCTTGCGCAGCCTCCTTGCTGGCAGTTCTTCTGATGGATAGAACCAGGACTCGGCAGTTCTCTTGAAAAGTGTGTTTTGTTCAGCTGGGGAAATATTTCCCCTGCATCTTAATAGCATCTGCCATGGACTCTTCGGTGATCCTGCTGGAGAAGCAAGCCAGCAACGGGGGGCCCTACAGCTCTGAGCAGCCTGTGGAGATGGAGGCCAAATTGGAGCGGCCAGCAGAAGGAGATGGCCTTCATGGTAAGCTGTTTCTGCAGATCAGATTTGTCTTGCTGCGAGGAATGTGTTTCTGAAGGTAGCGCAGTCAGGCTAAGGACATAAGGCGGGCAGTGGACAACCTGAGGAAGTGCCATCCCACTTTGGGCCTGCCGAGAGACACAGGTGATGTCCACTGTTTCCAGGATCTCTCCTCATTTTGAGATTTTAGTGCGGTGGTTCCCAAAGGACATGGGATGCCACGCTGGTGTGACAGGAGAGGATGACAAGGGTGGCAGGAAGATTAAAGGACCATCAAAGAAAAATTCAAATGTTTCACTATAGTACAGTACAGTACAGTACAGTACAGTATAGTATAATATGGTATCCGTTTTTTAATTTCAGAATGAGAGCAAGAGCATCAAGTGCTAAATTTGGTGCGTTGCGAGCAAATTTTCATTCCTAAAGGGTGGCACAGAGAAAAAAGTTTGAGAACCACTGCTGTGGTTGGTGAGCTGAGAGTTGGTTTAGACCCTGGGTGAGAATCCAGAGGCTGAGGGTAGTGGTGTGTCAGAAGGAAACTGAATACCGGTATATATTTAATTTTTAATGTACATTTTTTGTAGCTGTGTATTTTTGAAATATTTTGTTTAAGTTGCCCGTTGTTGCTTTAGTTTTTTGTACATCGCTGAGACATGTTTTTAATATATTAAGTGATACGGAAATTAAATAACCCAATCGAATCAAATAAGGTGAGCCCTGCTGGATAGGACCAGATGGCCATCTGCGTTAGGCCCCTGTGCCTGAATTCCCCCATCCTTGTCCTAGCAGGTCTGGTTGAAGGGTCAGGAGCAGGCAATTTGACAGAGCTCTGCTTGAGGACCCAGAGAGCCGCAGCCAGTCAGGGTAGATAATACCCTTTACAGATTTCATATAATGCTGTTGCCTGTGTTCCCAGTGCTTTTCTTCTGAACAGCCAAAGGTCCCAGGCTAGTCAAACCAGGTGGGCCTTTGCCAAGGTATTTCTTATAGCAGGGATGCTTTAAAGACCTAGGATATCCTCTCTTTATAGGAAGGGGAAACAGACTGGAGACCCATCCTTCTACCCCTAAGTTTGTAAGGGATGTGAACCTAGTGCAACCCAATATTCTGCTCTTTTCCAGTGACTAGTGTAAATGACAGCAAAGTGCCAGCTGAAGGAGAATGCCTGGTTCCAAACAGCTGCGAGGTGCCATGTGCGAATGGACCAGCATCTCGCTACCCTGTCTCTTCTGACCCCAACGGCAGCCCACGTGGGGAAGTACCAGCTCCAGGTGTGCCCGGTTTCCATGACAACCTAAAGTCGTCTCAGGGAGCTAGTGCTGAGGGCATAGTGCTTAGGAAGGAAGCGTTGCAGTCCCTCAAACTAAGCCTTCCCATGCAAGAAACTAAATTGTGTAAGCATCTGTTTATGGCGGAGCCCCCTGTTTTTTTCTCTTGCTCCAAGAAAGAAAGAAAAAAGCTCCCTCCCCCACTTTCCATTACTCTCCTGGCCTCTGCAGACTCTGTCTCCAAATATCACTTCAAGAAAGCTTGATCTGATACTGTAATTTTGCTCTGTGTCAATTGGTGCTTGTGACTCTGTATTTAACACACTTACTTTACTTAACATTGTTGGGCTGCATAAATGTTGCCGTTAAAACACTGTTAAAAACAAAGGACCCTTATTGCTTTCCTTTTTTTTCTTTTTGCATTCCAGTTAGACATGTGCAAATTCAGAATAATTACAGCTTGCCATAGGTGACCAGGAATTCCATGCAGGTGAATAAAAGTGCTGGCAGTGGAGAGATGAATAGCCTACTTGGTAGAAAGCTATATTTTTTCTACTAGAATCTTCTCCTTGGCCAGCATGAGAATACAGACTACATACTGTATTAGACCATAAGATGCACCTAGTTTTTGGAGGAAAACAAGAAAAAAAATATTCTGAATTTCAGAAGCCAGAACAACAAGAGGGATCACTGCGCAGTGAAAGCAGTAATCCCTCTTGCTGTTCTGGTTTCTGGGATAGCTGCACAGCCTGCATTCGCTCCATAAGACGCACACACATTTCCCCTTACTTTTTAGGAGGGAAAAAGTGAGTCTTATAGAGCAAAAAATACGGTATATTAGTACGTATATATGTTTTTGCAGGCTGATAACTGTTTGTTGCACTTACTTACAAGCCTGTAACCTTGCACAACATCACCTGTTTAGATAAAAGCCCAAAACACTTGAGGTTTAGCTAGTTGTTTATCTGTGGGCATTTATATCTAAGTTTTTAAAATGGTCCATAGTTTTAAAAGTTAATGTAATGAAACAAATATGAAACAAGCAGCATTAAAAAAACCCCAACCAATTGGCAGGGAAGAAAAGCACATAATTAAAATACTTGGGGTGAAACTTTAGCTAAGGTCAAACAAACCTTCCTTGTGGAGAGCTTTCTACAAGTGGGATGTCACCACTGAGAGTGATTGCAATAATCTGTTTTCAAATCTAACCGCGAGACCACAGTTCAGTCAACTTGTCCTGTGGCTGCCCACCCTTCCCTCAACCCAATAAAAACATGGCAATTAGGGTTCCGCAACAGGCAGTATTCTTAATCTGGAGGGAGCTGTGAACAAGTTGCTTGAAGAGCTGTGGATCCTAAACTGTGCACTCTTAATATCAGTGCTTACACAAGGCGTTGGGGTTTGGGGCACTTTTTCCAGCTGCACGCTCACCTGGCTAAAACCGCATGCTTTGCTTATCTGCATGAATATTGTAGTAAGTCTTGAGATAGGGGTAGTCAACATAATGCCCTCCCCCAGATGTTGCAGGATTCCCAACACCCGTCATCCTGACTGTTGGCCACAATGGCTGGGGCTGATGGGAATTGGAATCCAGCAACATCTGGAGGCCACCATGTTGATTAGCCCTTGAGTTACGGAAATAAGTTTGGCATCGCCCAGCTCAGTCCTTCCACGCAATTCACATATAAGCGGGACTGAAGCCAGCTTTTTATGAACAACTTATATCGGGATATGATGCATTTCAGTGGATAGCCCGTTGGAGGAGAAGCCTGGGAATTTGGATCCAAGCCTCTGCTCAGCTCACAGTGACCTGAGGTTGTCACAGTGCCTCAGTTCCTCATTTGTAAGAGGAGACTCTACTGACCTGACCCTTGTGGGGATGTAAAAATGGAGGATTCTGAATTTGCTTTGCGTCCAATTTGCTTTGCTTTGCGTCCAATTTAAAGCAAGCGGAATCTTCAGATGTAACCAAATTATACATTGAGGTGGGTCTTGCTGACTAGTCCTTGTTCCCTTGAGCTGCATCTTCTCCATGACCAATTGTTAACAATCTCACAGTGCATCCCAAAATTTCTTTGTTTGTTGGTGTCTTTGAGGTACTGGGTCCCATTCTGGGCAGGGTACAGAATGGGTACTGTTAAACCTTGGTAGATAGAAACCTCATTGGATGCTCACTAAATTAACTTCATTTCCCCCCAAAAAGCATGCAACCTTTCAGTCTAGTAATTGAAATGATAGAATTGTCACTCTTCTGCCTCTCTTGCTGTTTTTACCTTTTCCCTAATTTTTGCTAAGCAACATACATTTCTACCTAGCCTAGTAATAGATACACACACATCTAAATACATAAAACCTGTCTTTCATCCTGTAGGTTCAGCCGATTCTTCTCTTCCTTTAGAGAAGGAAGAACAAATCAGACTTCAGGCAAGAAGGCGCCTTGAAGAACAGCTCAAACAGTATCGTGTAAAAAGGCACCAGGAGAGAGTAAGAGCCTAGCAAGTGGTTTCTCTGGTGTTTATGAATTCTAATGACTTGGGAAATCCTGTAAACTGCTCCTTGGTCTGCAATGCATCATTTGAGGTGATGCTGTGGGGTGGACTCCGTTTGTGGAGGGGGTCATTGCAGCTGTGTGATCTACATATCTCCATTCAGCCCTTTTAAAGGCCAGGAGCCATTTCACAGACAACGGGCCCCATTCAGAAGTAACAGATAGCCATGTCATGTTCTCTTGCTATATGAACAAGCTGTGGTGAACATTGGGCTTATGCAACCATCATTCCCCTATCTTCTGCAGAAGCTCTTGCTTATGGTTTTACACAAACCACAGTTCCTTGTGACATCTAAACCTGAGGAACTGTTGTTTGTTTAAAGCCTTTGTTGGTCATTAAGCCAGGATCCGATACAGTCGTACCTTGGAAGTTGAACGCCTTGCAAGTCAAATGTTTTGGCTCTGGAACGCCGCAAACCCAGAAGTGAATGTTCCGGTTTGCGAACGTTCTTTGGAAGCTGAACGTCCGACGTGGCTTCTGTAGCTTCCAGTTGCATGCAGGAAGCTGCACCTTGGTTGTCGAACGTTTTGGAAGTCGAACAGATGTCCGGAATGGATTTTGTTTAGCTTCCAAGGTACGACTATACTATGGGTTTGATCCTGGCATGTTTTCACTAATTCTAGTTATAATTAACTGCAGTACCCTGAGTTTGGAAGTGCTGTGGCTAGCCCCAGGCATAACTCTGTGTTGGGTGGCAGATGACACTACCATATCACATGGACATGCCAGTAGTGTGCTAAGTAGTGAGCATGCATTCACCCTCTTTATTCTCTGAACATATACAGTGTGCATGCCCTAGAAGGTTACTTTCCCCTCCCATCTATATTAAAAGCTAGCGGACAATTTGCCATTGAGGCTGATGCTTTTTTGACTTTCACTCTGGTGTGCCAATAGAGAACCTGTTGCTGGACTCCCAAGCCCTGCCGTCGTTGATCATTTGCCATGCTGGCTGGGGCTGATGGGAGTTGCAGTCCAACAACATCTCAAGGGCCACAGGCTCCCTATTTCCATTACATACAATCACAGATAAGTGAAAACAACAGTATTTGTCTCATCAGTGACCTGGTTCCATGACTTAACTTGAATGGGTGGTCTCCTTGTGTGTCCAGCTGCTGCACTCAACCAAGCCATTGTTTGGTGTAGCATGTTGTTCAAACAACACACCATGTCATGCCATGGCTCAGCTCAGCTCAGTGCAGCTCATAGCAGAAAGACTGAGGAGGAGCAGAGTAGCTGAGATTCACCCTCTCAGAGCCCACGTTCTTAGCTATGGTTTGACTTCGTGTGATGTGCAAACCAGACTGATGTCCACCCACGGATCTTTCAAAAAACCAATTGGCCTGACACTTGTTTGTTCAGGTAGAGCCATTTTGATGTGTTAACCATACTGATGTGGCGGGGGTGTTTGCCATCCCTAAATCTGGTGGTGAAGGAAGAATAAGCTGTAACTTTAAATATTAAATTTAAATATAAACTTGAAGTATTACATTTAAAGTTCTCGCACTGAAAGGAGGAGACTGACTTTTGCATTCAGGAACCTCAAAAAGAAACCTTGGTTGCCGTTCTAGGATGATTTCCATTTGTTTACAGACGGGCAGTTGATTGGTTTAAAATAAAAGACTTTGGTGATCAGAAATTGCATTCCATTTATACTTCTGCTTGTCATCTTCTTTTTCTTGTCCAAGCAGTCTACAGCTAAAAGCCGTCCCTCCAGTACCCTCGATCCTGAGCTGATGTTACATCCAGAGACTTTGCCGAGGGCCAGCACTGTGTCTATGACAAAAGAATACTCATTCTTGCGAACCAGCGTCCCGCGGGGACCAAAACTGGGAAGCCTGGGGCTTCCGACACAATCAAAAGAAAGGAAAAGTTCTAAATCTAACAGGTCAAGTAGAATCCGGTCTCTGGCAGACTATAGAACTGAAGATGCAGAAGGGCATGTTCCGCTTGATTCACCAAGTGGCTCCCTGAAGCAGAATCGAAGCAGCCTGACATCTGTTGTGTCTGAGATCAGGCTAACCCCTGATCCAGATGACCGGCTGGAGAATTCCTCCCTGGCCGGAGATAGCATCTCTGATATTGACGGAAGTGATGCAGGATTGAGGCTGGACGGCAACGAGAGCGACAGTTCTACGTACAGTAGTTTATCGGGAAGGGGTCCCTATGGCGCTTTGCTCAATTCCGAAAGCAGGCAGGGCACTTCGCTGACTGTAAATGGCCAGGAGGTCCCTTTGGATGCAGTTGGACAGTTTCCTTCCATCAGGGAAGTGTTGCAGGCTGCTGCTGCGACAGAGCACCACCCCGACGATCAGGAAGTCAATGGGGAAGTGAGAAGCAGGAGGGACAGCATTTCCAGCAGGTAAGTGCATTGTAATGGCTTTCAAACATTTGAACCTCCAGGGAATATTTTCCTGCCTTGACTTGTCTGCGAAGGAATACCATTTGTCTCTGCTGTGAAAGGTGCTGTGGCATCTTCTGCAGTGTGCAGTCAGCTTGGTGAAGAGCATTAACTTGGACTGTTATATGAAGGCGCTCTGTGTTGACTTGGTTGGCAAGTCCATCAAGCTCAGTGCTGTCCACTCCAGGGATGGGGAGCTTGTTGCCCTCCAAATGTTGTTGGACTACAGCTTCCATCACACTTGACCACTGGCCATGCTGGTTGGGGCTGACGGACGTTGGAGTCCAGCAACATCTGGACGGGCTCTGATCTCCCCATCCCTGGCCTACCTTGACTCACAGCAGCTCTCAAGAAGTGTCCTGATAGGTCTGACCAAAAGGCCCCTCTAGTCCCCACAGCAGCCAGCCAGGTGCCTCCTGGGGAGCCCACAAGCTGGGCATGAGCACAGCTACCGTTCCCCAGAGACTGGTATTCAGAGACATATGCTGCCTTTGATTCCTGGAGGCAGCGTTGAGCCATCATGGCAGCAGCTTGGGTGGGAGACTCCCTGGGAAGGTAGGAAGCAGCCATATACCAAATCAGACCATTGGCCCTAGTTCATTCTGCATTGTCTGCTTTGACCAGCAGCATCTCTCCAGGGTTTCAGGCAGGAGCTTTGCCCTGCCCTACCTGGGGACACCAGGAGTTGAACCTGCAACCTTCATCGTGCAAGGTGTTAACACTCTGCTACTGAGCTTGCAGTTCTTCCCAAAGCTACAGCTCATGTACGCTGCCTTGAGATCCATCATGAAACAAAGGTGGGATATGCATGGAGTAAGTGTAGTTGCAATGCATTGGGGAAGGGCCATAGCTTAGTGGTAGAATGACTGCTTTGCCATGCGGAAGGTCATCAGTTCAATCCCCAGCATCTCTAGGTAGGAGAGCCTCCTTTTCTGAAACTTGGGAGAGCTGCTGCCAATCAGTGTAGATAAGCCAGAATGACCAATGATGTGACTCAGTATGTAGCTACTGAGTGCCTTTTTGTCTAGAGGGCTGGCTATAAATGCCTTAAGTAATAAGTGAACAATATGCACCCAGACCGCCCCTGTGGGTTGACCTCTTTCTGTGTCAGTTGGTTGACTGAATCGCATTCAGCATTTTGTCATAGAAGAGGACCTTCAGTGTGTCCCCCTGTTTATGAACCTTACAGCATCCTTCTCACACAACCCATTAAGTATTTAATCCATGCACAGATCTTTCCAGCTTTTAGCACTTAACGAGACACAAGGGTTCCTGCCCTAGATGCACTTATCCACTTTAGCCCTTTTAAGAATGGAATTACTTGTTGGTTTTCAGAAGCTTACTCGCCCATGATACTATAATGAGTTTCTCAGTGCCCATCTCTTTAGGACAAGTATAGAATTAGCAAGTGGTCAATATTGCAATGCCGATTGTGGTTGCTGTTCTTTCCCTTCCATCTTTCTTATAAATTAATGGCCAGTTTTTAGGTATCCTTTTGGCTCGAAAGTTATTTGAATGAAATAAAAAAATTAAACACCCCATAGTTTTTTTTAAAGTGTCCATTTGCAGGGCTCAGAAAATCTACTCTCCATCATTCTCAAAAGGGACTAAATTTTCTGAGCAAGTGTAGGTTGGCTGTAAAGAGTTCCCAAGGGCATTTAGCAATGGTCCACATTGCATCGTTGTCATCATTCTGTGCCATCATCCTGCTTCAGTCTCATGATACAGTGTCACTTTGATGTTTTCAAATGGCAGCCGCGCTCATGGAGTGTGGTGGTGGCGGCAGCAGCAGCAGCAGTGCCATGTCAGCAAGGAGGGTTGGAATACAATCAGATTGCCTTAGTATCTCAGCTGGGGCTATGGAAAATCTATTGGGAAACAAGGCCCATCCTGTCAGCTCTGCTGAAAAACCAGCTCCATCATGTCTCTCCTGCCTTCGTACTCTTTCCATCCTGGTGGTATTTCAGTAAGGGGCTATCGTTTACTTAAAGAATTGGTGCCTGCTTTTGCGTTTTCTCCCCTCTTCCATCCTCTTTTTCCTTTTGTGTCAAATCTTTTAGATTGTAAACCAGTGGGCAGGGACTGTCTTGTTTTAATTCATTGTATGTAAGCCACTCTGGGAGCCTTTTTTTGTTGTTGAAAGAACAGCCAGGTACAAATGCTCCTAAATAAGAAAATAACAGGGACGATATCATGAGCTGCGAAATAGCCATGTATATCACTGGCACAACGTGTACATTGATAAAGTGTGCGCACACTTTTGTCTCTCCCCAGTATATCGATGGAGAGTTCTATCGCAGGCACGCATGACGAAATGTTGCAGGTCCTCAAAGAGAAGATGCGTCTCGAAGGGCAGCTTGAAGCGCTGTCATTGGAAGCCAATGAGGTACAAATGACGTCACCCCTTCTGTACAGGATGTTACTGAGGCTACTTAAAGCAGGAATGGGCACCCTTCATATGAAACTGCTGGGAGAGGATGTCCAGAGTTTTGGGGTTCGGTGCCACCAGTATGCTGATGACACCAATCTGTCTCTTTTTCATCTAAACGTGAGAATGCTATTTCAGGGCTTAAATCAGGGTCTGGTGTCATTAACGGGCTGGCTGAGGGTGAACAAATAGAAGTTTAAGCGAGAAAGAGATGCTCCTGGTTGGTGGGAAGGCAGATCAGAGAATTGGGATTTAACCTGTGCTGGGTGGGGTGACATTCCTCTGACAGCTCAGGTTCGCAGCTTGGATGTGCTCCTAGATTCAACCCTGAGTGTAGATGCCCAGGTTTCACCAGCGGCTGGGAGTGTGCTTGCATATTTAAAACCAATGCACAATATGTACTCGTTCCTGGAGATGTCTGATCTGGGAACAGGGACACATGCCTTAGTCACAAGGCAGCCCTGTATAGGGAAGTTTGTAATGTTTGATGTTTTACTGTTCTTAATGTTTTAATTTGTTGGAAGCCACCCAAATTGGCTGTGGCAACCAAGTCGGATGGGTGGCATATAAATAAATTGTTGTGGTTGTTATTTGGTATACTCTAAAACACCGTATGTGTGTCTGCCTTTGGAAAGTGTTCAGGAACTTCAGTGGTCCAAGATGCTGCAGGCAGATTATTGCAGAACCTTACTGCAGCACCTTATTGCAACAGCTCCACTGGCTGCATGTCTGTTTCTGGGCACAATTCAGAATGCTGATTATTCCCTACAAAGGCCTATACAGTTGATTCCAGGCTGTCTGAAGGACAGCATCTCCCTCTGTGAGCCAGTCAGCTTTTGAGATCTTCAGGAGAGGCCTTTTTCTCAGTTCCGCCAGCCTCATAGGCACATTTGGGAGGGCATGAGAGTGGGCCTTTTCCATTGCTACTCCCAGATTGTGGCACTCCCTTCCACCGGAGACTCGCCTGGCCTCCTCTTTGTTTTCCTTTTGCCAGCAGGCAATAACTGTTTTGTTCCCACAGGCCTTTGGACACTAACTGGCTTTTGTGGCAGGGTCTTCTAAGGCTGAAGGGACGCGGGTGGCACTGTGGGTTAAACCACAGAGCCTAGGACTTGCCGATCCTAGGTCGGCGGATCCTAGGTCGGCGGTTCGAATCCCTGCGACGGGGTGAGCTCCCATTGCTCGGTCCCTTCTCCTGCCAACCTAGCAGTTCAAAAGCACGTCAAAGTGCAAGTAGATAAATAGGTAGTGCTCCAGCGGGAAGGTAAACAGTGTTTCCATGCGCTGCTCTGGTTCGCCAGAAGTGGCTTAGTCATGCTGGCCACATGACCCGGAAGCTGTATGCCGGCTTCCTCGGCCAATAAAGTGAGATGAGCGCCCCAACCCCAGAGTCGGCCACGACTGGACCTAATGGTCAGGGGTCCCTTTACCTGTTACTTCTAAGGGTGGGTGGCGTAAATGGTCCTAAGTTGTTTTGATTTGGTGGGTTTTTTATATATGATAGCTTATTTAATTGTTGTTCAATATTTATAATGGATTGGTGTGCAATTCTGTGGCATGTTGTGAGCCACCTTGGGTTCTGCATTGGGAGAAAGGCAGGCCATAAATAAAATAAATAGTTTGTGGGATTTCAAGCTGTAGTTTTACACTGAGGAGAAAAGAGGCTGTAGAGGAGTTAGGGTGGGGTGGGGTTTTCTTTTTCAGTTGAGGGTGACATTTGTAGAAGATTATGCAAAAGCTGGATTTTAAGGAGGTACTGAAGAATCCTATGAACCTCATTTGATTTTCCAGTGCCTTGTGAAACCATCATTTTAAAATTATTATTTTTTAATCATTTTTTTTTTGCTCAGGCTCTCAAAGAAAAGACGGAACTGCAAACCCAGCTTGCTGCTTTGAACATGAAGCTTCAGTCCCAGATGGAGCACAGTCAGAGCAGCCAGCAGAGGCAAGACTCGCTGAACTCGGAGGTGGCCACTCTGAAGCAGTCTTGTTGGGACCTGGAAAGAGCCATGGCGGAACTTCAGGCTGCCTTGGAGGCCAAGAATGCCAGCCTGGCTGCCTCCAACAACGACCTGCAGGTGGCAGAAGAGCAGTACCAAAGACTGATGGGGAAGGTGGAAGACATGCAGAAAAGTGTCCTCAGCAAGGATAGCACAGGTGAGTAGGTGCTGCTCTCTTTATTCTTAACAGTCATTATTTATCGAGCGGTGCTTTGTAAATTTATTTAAAATATTTATTAAATGGCTTGATCCGAAAGGCCTCCCAGCAGTGTAGCAATAAAATGGTAGAGAAAACACAGCTAAAATCTACAAATGGATTATAGATAGATAGATAGATGATAGATAGATAGATAGATAGATAGATAGATAGATAGATAGGTAAAGGGACCCCTGACCATTAGCTCCAGTCGTGACCGACTCTGGGGTTGCAGCGCTCATCTCGCTTTATTGGCCGAGGGAGCCGGGATACAGCTTCTGGGTCATGTGGCCAGCATGACTAAGCTGCTTCTGGCGAACCAGAGCAGCACACAGATACGCCGTTTACCTTCCCGCTGCACTTCCTACTTGCACTTTGATGTGCTTTCAGACTGCTAGGTTGGCAGGAGCAGGGACCGAGCAACAGGAGCTCACCCCATCGCGGGGATTTGAACCGCTGACCTTCTGATCGGCAAGTCCTAGGCTCTGTGGTTTAACCTACAGCGCCACCTGCGTCCCTCAGATAGATAGATAGATAGATAGATAGATAGATAGATAGATAGATAGATGCAAATAAATCTATAAAACCATCATCATTAAAGCAAAGGTAAGACCGATGAGGAGCTTTAAAAAATAAATATACAAACAAACAAAAATATTTTCAGCAGGTGCCTGAATCACTTTAGCGATCATAGATTTGTGTTGCCCTTTTCTGCAGCTTCTGCATCTTTCCTATAGTCAGAGAGAGGCCTCTATTGCAGTTGACTTAACTGCAACAAAGCATAAAACATGTAATTGAAAAACATTAATTTTAAAAAGCGCCGCAACCCCAGAGTCATTCATGACTAGACTTAACTGTCAGGGGTCCTTTACCTTTTAAGAACTACAGTAATTGTTTTTAAAGGTGTGATGAAAATGTCTATAAAATTAGATGCTTATTGCTTGATCGTTGCTGCTGATCGACCTTCATAACCTTTCGAATGATTTCGCTTGGCTTCTTAGTTCATGATCTCCGACAGCAGCTTTCCTCGTTGCAAAGTCAGCTCCAGCAGGTGCAACTGGACCGCACCACGTTGACCAATAAGCTGAAGTCGTCTCAAACAGAGATTGCGTCCCTGCAGAAAGTGCGGCACTGGTACCAGCAGCAGCTGGTGGTGGCCCAGGAGGCAAGGGTTAGGCTACAGAGTGAGATGGCAAACATACAGGTAAGGGGAACTCTCCCTTGTTGGCTGCTGTGGCACTTCTTGGTGCGGGAATAATATCTTGCAAATGAGATGGCAGAAGCTGTTTTATACGCACCAATGGTCAAGCTGTCTTAGTAGTTTGCACACTGACTGGCAGTGGCTCTCTAAAATTTCAGGCAGGGTTCTTGTCCAGTAAGAACTGGAGATGCCAGGGGTTGAACCCTAGCACCTTCTGCATGCAAAGCAGATTCTCTTCTACTGAGCTACACCCATTCCCCAGTAAGTTAGGCTGATAGGCTTGGCCAGGATGCATCTAGTGAGCTTTAGCAGCTGAAAGGTGATTTGCCCTGGCGGTCTTCCACACAACACACAACATATTTCAAGAAACCATTGCTTCATTATTTGCATGTATATCAGGGGAAACTAATGTGTTGTCCTCCAACTCCCATCAGCTTCAACCAGCATGGTGTGAGTTGTAGACCCAAAACATCTGGAGGAGCACCAAATTGGCAACCCTTGGTATATCCATACATAAATATTCCTTTCTTCTTCAAGTTAGAAGAAAGGAGATTCCAACTAAACATACGGAAAAACCTTCTGACAGTAAGAGCTATTCAACAGTGGAATGGTCTCCCTCGGGAGGTTGTGGACTCTCTTTCCTTAGACGTTTTTAAGCAGAGGTTGGGTGGTCATCTGTCATGGATGCTTTAGCTGAGATTCCTGCAATCTAGGGGGTTGGGCCAGTTGACACTCAGGGTCCCTTCCAACTCTGTGATTCTGTGATTCCATGTATTTGACACTTGGGGCCAAATTAGGCCACTATGGAATTGGACAATTGGTGCCTTGCCATCTAGAAACCTAAGATGTGGTGCAACCCTAGTTAGACACCCTGAAGATTATTTATTTAAAATGAGAGCCCCATCACTCCTCCCTTTGTCAGGAGCCATGATTAGGCAGGGAAACATCTGATTAACCATAGTTCCCTGTTTTGTGTGACCCAGGAAACTATGGTTACCAGCTTTGGAACAAGTTGGGTATTAAAATCATCTACAACCCATGGTTTAATATTGTGGCTTGTTCCAAACCTGGTAACACATTTCCAAGACTGGACAAAATGAGGAACTATAGGCTTCATGGTTTAATCATGGCTTTAGGTGAAGAGAGGAGCAGAGAAGCTGTGCTGGCAGGGAGAAGATTCATGCATATCCCAGCTTCTTAAGAAGGTGAGAGATGGTTGTCCAGATACAGTCAATTGGGAGCAGTGGTATCCAGCATTGGTCCTGATGTCATTCAAACATGTGGCAGCTAAAATCATGTGTTGAAAGGCCCACTGGAAAGGAGTGTCTTCAGTTTCTGACAGAAGACACTCAGAGAGGGAGCCTTGGTCATGATGTTATTCCAAGGCCATGGAACCACCACAAAGAAAGCCCAGTTGATTGTTCCCATCTCTCAAATATCGTGAGATGGCTCTGAGAGCAGGGCCTCCGAAGCACGTCCAATAAAATAAAATATTTGTATATTTCTTCGGAACAGAGGACATGAATCCTAACCCGACTGGTTCAGTTCCCTTCCCCTTTGAACTGCTGTTAAGCAACATTTAGTATGACTTTTTTCTCTCTTCCCTTACTGTCTTCCACAGGCTGGTCAAATCACCCAGGTGGGCATGTTGGAACATCTCAAGTTGGAGAACGTAACACTCTCTCATCAGTTAACAGAGACTCAGCACAGGTCCATCAAAGAGAAGGAGCGTATAGCTACACAGTTGCAAAATATTGAGGTAAACTTCATAGGAATTTTCTTTGGACTCTCTTAGTACTTCCTGTAATATGGGGATCTCTAAAACTTCAGAATTGTAATAGCTTAGAATACTGCAAGAATATTGCAGTCAGAAGCAGTGTCTGGGCGGAAATGGCTAAAATGTCCATTTTGGGGGGATGATTTTCCTTAAAAATAGCTGGGGGTGGGGGAGTGGGGGTAGGGAATTATCCTGTGCGTCCTGGGTACTTATGGAGTACAGTGGTACCTTAGTTTAAGAACAGCTTAGTTTATGAACAACTTGGATTAAGAACGCTGCAAACCCGGAAGCAGGTGTTTTGGTTTGTGAACTTTGCCTTAGAAGCAGAACATGTTCCGCTTTCTGTTGAGTGTGTTCCATTTGTAAATTGAGTCCCGCGCTGCTATGGGAAAGCACGCCTTGGTTTAAGAACACTTTGGTTTAAGAATGGACTTCCGGAACGGATTAAGTTCATAAACCAAAGTACCACTGTAGTGGGGAGCTGAGGCTAATACAAATGTCTCTATAATATAGGCACTGGAGAAGCACATGCTCTATTGTTTCTACTTGTCCAGAATTGAAGGGGCATTGTCTCACTGAGTAAGCAATCTTCCTGTATCAACCTTCAATGACAGCCGAAGGGAGGGCACAACATTGTGCCAGGGTAAAGACCCTCTGGTGCTTAGGGACGTCGAGATTAGTTAGATATGCCGTGGGGGAGGCAGAGTACCTGATGGATTTATTGGCAATAAAACTTGGGGTCTTGGCTAGACCCAATTAGCGCTCTGTGTCTGCTACACATTGCTTAATGAGAGAAGCCCAGGGGTGAGATTTTAGTTGCCACTGCCTGTTTCCGTGTGGATTTAAAATCATCATTCATAGTTAGTGGGGCAAGGCCAAGGGGAAATAAAGAAGCAACACCATTTTTCTGCTTCCCTGGAGCATTTGCAGTCTCAGTTTGCAGTACAGCACATGGTGCTTAGCAGTGGTTGTTCAGTTGCTAGCTTGCCCTCTGGTCTGAATATTTGTTAAATATTCACTGTTGTTAGCCGTTCTGAGGGCGGGATATAAATAAAAAATTATTATTATTATTATTATTATTATTATTATTATTATTATTAGAATAATAGGACAGCTTTGTCGTAAAATGCTTCCCCTGCCACCCTGTACCACCCAAAAGAAATCAGAATGCACATTATTTATTGAATTTGGAGAGGGTAATATGGTAAGTGAGTGATTTTTTTTGGAGCAGATTCTGGATCATCTGGGTGGGAAATTAATTTGGGGTACTGGGTTTAGTAATTGGACTAATTTGGGGTATCTGGGGTGGGGTTTAATTTAATTTTAAAAATATTTGGGGTGATGAATAAGTGGAAGATCAACCATATGTATAGCCTAACATCAACATTGGCCTGAAGAGTCATTTCTTCAGAGCTCAGCAATCTTGATTAAGGTTACATAACTTATTAAGAGAATGAAGGACTGGATTGTTTGATTCCCAAAACTCCTGCCTGTATTGTGTTGGTCACTTCCTCTTTCACTCATTAGAATTGTCTGCTTCTTCCTGACAGGCTGACATGTTAGACCAGGAGGCAGCCTTCTTGCAGATCCAAGAGGCTAAGACCATGGTGGAAGAGGACTTGCAGAGAAAACTGGAGGAGTTTGAGGATGAGAAGGAGCAGCTTCAGAAAATGGCGGATTCTGCAGCAATATTGGAGCAGGAGCTAGAACAGGTATATGCATCTGGTAGAGCAAAGAGCTTTTCACAGAAAGCTTTGCAAAAGCCTATTCCAAGTTTGCATCTTACGACTGGAGAGAAACAAAACTGGAAGCAGGAGATGCAATCCAGCAAACAGGAGTAAAGGACCCCTGACAGTTAAGTCCAGTCACAGGCAACTCTGGGGTTGCGGCGCTCATCTCACTTTACAGGCTGATGGAGCCAGCATACGGCTTCCGGGTCATGTGGCCAGCATGACTAAGCCACTTCTGGCGCAATGGAACACTGAAACCAGAGCAGCGCACAGAAATGCCGTTTGCCTTCCCGCCGGAGCAGTACCTATTTATTTACTTGCGCTTTTTTGGGAGGGGGCATGCTTTTGAACTGCAAGGTTGGCAGGAGCTGAGACCAAACAATGGGAGCTCACCCCGTCACGGGGATTCGAACCACCAACCTTCTGATTGGCAAGCCAAGAGGTTCAGTGGTTTAGACCACAGCGCATCTACATCCCCACAGCACCACCCGCGTCCCTCATCTATTAGACGTCTACATTCCACATCATCCTTGTTTGCCTACCACACTGGTTTCAAATTCCAACCCTCTACTCCAAGCCGCATGAAAATTGCTGCAGGTCTAGGGGGACCACTTAATTTTATTTTATTTTTTGGTCTATTGTAGAAATTGCAATGCACTGTGCTAGATGCTGTTGGATTTTTAACTAAAAAAATTCCTTCCAGTAGCACCTTAAAGACCAACTAAGTTAGTTCTTGGTATGAGCTTTCGTGTGCATGCACACTTCTTCAGATACACTGAAACAGAAGTTACCAGACCCTTCTATATAGTGAGAAGGTGGGGAGGGGTATTACTCAGAAGGGTGGTGGGAATGCGTGATTGGCAGATAGCTGTGATGAGCCTGTTGACGACTCTTAACGACTGCAATAGGTCTTACAGGAAAAAGCAAGGGGTGAGAAGGTGAAAAATGGCTTTGTCATGTATAATGAGATAAGAATCCAATGTCTTTGTTCAGACCAGGTCTCTCCATGGTTTTAAGTTTGGTAATAAGTTGCAATTCAGCAGCTTCTCTTTCTAGTCTATTTCTGAAATTCCTTTGTAGTAAAACAGCTACTTTGAGATCTTGTATAGAATGTCCTGGGAGATTGAAGTGTTCTCCTACTGGTTTCTCTGTCTTGTGATTCCTGATGTCCGATTTATGTCCGTTTATTCTTTGGCGTAAGGTCTGGCCTGTTTGTCCAATATAGAGAGCTGAAGGACACTGTTGGCATTTGATGGCATACACAATGTTAGACGATGAGCAATTAAATAGTCCCGAGATGGTATGTGTGATGTTGTTGGGACCAGTAATGGTGTTGTCCGGGTGTATGTGGCAGCAAAGTTGGCATCTGGTCTTTTGACTATGGCAGACCAACACGGCTACCTATCTGTAACTGGATTTTTAACTGGATTTTTATTACTTCTTTTATTTCTTATATACAGTAATGTATTACGCCTGATTGATTGATTGATTGATTGTGTGTACCGTCCTATACCCAGGGGTCTCAGGGCAGTTCACAGAATAAAATCAATATATAAAATCACAAAATACATAATAAAAATAAAAACAACCCAATAATGCCCCCCCCACAAAAAACACATTTTAAAATGGCATAGGATGTAAATCAGATCAACCAAAGGCCTGGTTAAAAAGGGACATTTTTGCCTGGCGCCTAAAGGCGCCAAGTGAATTTTCCTGAAAAGAATATTTCACAGATGGGGAGCCACTGCAGAGAAGGCCTGTTCTCGTGCTGCCACCCTCTGGATCTCCTGAAGAGGAGGCACATGAAGGAGGACCTCAGAAGATGATCTCAGGATCTGAGTAGGTTCATATGGAAAGAGGCGGTCCTTGACATATTGCGGTCCTGAGCCATTTAAGGCTCTATAAGTCAAAACCAGCACTTTGAATTGGGTCTGGAAACTTATTGCTAGCCAGTGCAGTCGGACCAGGATCAGTGTAATGTGCTTAAACCTTTCTCTGGTGAGCATCCTGGCCGCTGAATTCTGCACCTTGACTTCCATAGAATGCAACCCTAGGAAATGCTCTGTCCCTTCCTGCCGCTGACCTAATCCCTTGGATTGGGGTAGCCAACTTGGTTCCCTCCAGATGTTTTTGGGTAAAACTCACACCAGCCCTTGTCAGCATGGCCAGTAGTCATAGATGATGGGAGTTGTAGTCCAACAACATCTCGTGGTACCATGCTGGCTGCCTTTGCCATAGGTGATAGTACTCTAGGCTCAGGGATGGGGAACCTGTGCCTGCCTGGATGTTGTTGGTCTCCAGTTCCGTTCAGCCCCAGCCAGCATGGGTCAAGCAGTCAAGGATGATGGGAGCTGTAGTCAGGCAACATCTGGAGGGTTCATGGGTTCCTCACTCCCACTCTATAGATCTTAAGCGCTGGGTACGTGATGTGTGCATTCATAATGGGAGAACACCCTAACACATTTCCCCTTCTATCCAGCTGAAATTGACGTTGCATCAACGAGATCTTCAGGTTGCGGCTTTGCAGCAGGAGCAGCTGGACCTCATGAAGCAGCTGACTGCCACCCAGGAGACACTACAGACCCGAGAGCAGTCACTGGGCGACCTCCAGACACGTTATGATGAGCTGGAGGCCAGGCTGACGGAATTGCAGGGAGAAGCCACCTCAAAAGACGACACTATCCAGTATTTGCAGAACGAGAAGATTGTCCTGGAAGTGGCTCTGCAGGTAGCAAAAGGCGGCAAAGAAGGACTGAAGGAAGGAGTCCAACATTTAGGAGAGAGCACTGAGGCGGCATCAGATGTTCTGGAGCAGCTGAGACAAGAAATAGTTGTAAAGTCAAGCCAGGTAATATACACTCTTCTTAATTGTGTTTCTGCTCTTTTATGCACTTATAATCATCAACACACCTGTAGGCCAGGGCAACCTGCACAGAAAATGTTCACAAACCTTTAATAATTTTTTTATTTAAATATTTTTATTGGTTTTTAACATGCAAAATTATAAAACATACCACACAATTTATCACAAATACATTCTTATTGGACTTCCATCAGCACCTCTGATAATCCTCCGTCTTAATCACTTCTTACGCATTTCCTAACTTAATATTGCCTTTACATCTCTTAACATACCACGTCTCCCTTCTCCATTTTTGCAATATTTCTAATATCATTCCTTACAGAACTTCTTGCAAAATTCACAAACCTTTTAGAACAGGGATGGCCGATGTGGTGCCCTGCAGGTGTTATTGGACCACAATTCCCATTATAAAAAAAACCTATTAATTGATTTATATGCCACTTATGTTCCAGAGTGGCTTTTAAGCAACTTTTCCCTTCTTTTCCCCTGTTCTGGCTGTTGCTATTAATCAGCAGGGTGCACTTTGGGATCATGTGCTGTAGAAATTACACCTGAGAAAATTCTGGATGCCACAAAAGTAGTTCACTTCTCTAGTCCTCGTTCAGTGCCCAAGTAATATTGATATTATTATTCCCCACCCTCCATAGGTAGAAAATCTCCAGCTTGAGAGTGCCAGTCTCAAGAAGCAAACCCAGAAGGTCAAGGAGCAGTTCCTTCAGCAAAAGGTGTGTGTCTATATAAGTGTTTTAAAATACCGTATTTTTCCGTGTATATTTTCCAACTATTTTGGGGGATTCAAATTTAATAAAATGGGGGGAGGTGGCTCAGAGTTGTTGAGCTTTTTTCACTTTTGGGGGGGATTGCACAGGGTTGTTCAGCTTTTTTTAGGGGGGATTGCCGAAAATCACTCGTACGCAATGCAAAATCTGCCTATCGCCTGTCCCCTCACCAGCAGAAGCTGCCAATCACCCGCCCAATTGCCGGAGCATCAGCCAATCCACACCAGCCCTTGACACAACAACCAATAACATGCCCAATAGCTGTTGACAGACACAGCAGCAACTAATCAAACGTTCACCCTATGCACTACCCATGTATAAGACAACCCCCACTTTTAAGCATGATATTTAAAGAAAATAACCTAGTCTTATACATGGAAAAGTATGGTAATAAAAATAAATAAATAAATGGCTCATAAGGATGTCAGCTTATGACTGGGGAACTTGGGGGTCGAAATATCACCCTTCAGGCCTTTCTGTCTGGCTCTCAGAACTCTTCACATGCCATACATCCCACCAACCCTACTTCTCTTCCTCCTTGAGTGCTTGAATATGTCCTTGAACCTGGACGGAGAATAGAGGTATGTGTGTGTCAAAACTTGCCTCCTTTACAAAGGCAAAAATTTCTAATTGTTGCTCCACCCACTTTTGCCTGTGGCCACACCCACCAGTGGCATGCAGCCTTTGGAATATTGGTGAGAAGGGAATGTGGCTCTTGAGCGGAAAAGGGGTCAAAACTCCTGCTGTAGTTTTATATAGTGTAATTGCCAGTGTGGTGCAGTGGTTAAGAGCGGTAGTCTTTATAATCTGGGGAACTGGGTTCGCTTCCCCGCTCCTCCATATGCAGCTGCTGGGTGACCTTGGGCTAGTCAAACTTCTCTGAAGTCTCTCAGCCCCACTCACCTCACAGAGTGTTTGTTGTGGGGGAGGAAGGGAAAGGAGAATGTTAGCCGCTTTGAGACTCCTTTGGGTAGTGATAAAGCAGGATATCAAATCCAAACTCTTCTTCTTCTTCTAAAATGAGGACGCCCTTCTCTTAGTCCTGCCAGCCTTACGGGCTTGCTTGGTAGGAACGTGGGAGAGGGCCTTTTTGGTGTCTGCTCCCACATGCAGGCAACTCCCTCCCTAGAGAATCTAGGCTGACTCCCTCCTTCACCAGCAGGTGAACACTTCCTTTTTCCAACAGGCTTTTGGTAACTGACTGCTTTTAACGAAAGGGTTCGTGCCGTGCTGTCCCTATTGTAATTATTGGTTTGGTTTTAATATGTTTTGTATACATATATTTTACCAATTTTAAAAAATGGTTCCGTCCCCCCGTGGGTCTTATTTTTAACTGTAAGCCTCCTTTGAGTCCTATCAAAGGCGGGGTGTAAATAAATATGTAATGATATATAATGATAATAATAAAGCTAAGCATATCAATTTCTTTTCCAGGTGATGGTGGAAGCTTATCGGAGAGATGCAAATTCAAAGGACCAGCTGATCAGTGAACTGAAGTCCACCAAGAAGAGGCTGGACTCTGAAGTGAAAGAGTTAAGACGGGAGCTGCTCCAGCTTCAGGGTGAAAAGAAATCCGTGGAGGTTGAGAACTCGAGGCTGGGGAAGGAGGTGTCTCGAGTTCAGCAGCAGATGGAGGAATTGGAAAGCCAGTTGCAAGCAGTCCAAAGAGAGCGAGATGACATGGAGAGAGAGTTGCAGGTTCAGATGAAGCCTTTGTTGTCCTCCTTAACGTCCATAATAATGCTTCGGATCAGCCTGTTGGAATACGTAGAGAGTAGCTATGCTGTGGACATTTTTTTGGAGGGCAGCAAGCCCTCCATCCCTGGTAAACTGTGATGTGAATGAGCCTAGCCTTTCCCAAAGCTCTCGTGATCTCCTGCTTCTCCCTTCAGCATGGCCACAATGGGGAAATCATAAGTTTTTACTTCCTTTACAATCATTGTTTAGTGTATAATTTGAAACTTGTTTTATGAGCGATGGTGGACTCTCCTTCCTTTGGAGGTCTTCAAGCAGCGGTTGGATGTCCATCTGTCATATATGATTTCGTTGAGATTGCCGGATTGCAGGGGGTTGGACTAGATGTCCCTTGGTGGTTCCTTCCAACTCTACAAATCTATGATTATTATATTGAACAATGTATTATTTGAAGTCAGCCAACTGTGGCTTGAAGTTGCCTTGTTTCAGGATAAACCATTGTTAAATTTAACCACGGTTCAGCTGGCAAAACAAGCTGTGGTTCATTAAAAAACCCACAAGTGAGACCTTCCTAATTCCTTGTGCCTGCAATGGAGTAGGATGGAGGGGAAGGGCAGAACTATGAGACATGGGGAAAGCAAGGCTCATTCCCATCATGATAAACTATGGTTTATAATGACAGTGAACATTGACCTGCATAGATGTTGGAGTGATCTAGAAAGGCAGTTCACAAATTACCATCCCAGAGTAAATTGGATTGTTTGTGGGCCATAAAAGGTCCACAAATTAGTTTTGTTTGAGTTCACCCACTGAATGTGTCGCCTTTGCCCAAGTATATAAAATTAAGACCTTTTTATTACAGAAGAACATGTAGCTTACAGTTCTCCTGTCCTGCTTTTCAGACATTGCAGTTTGACAGGGAACAGATGTCTGCTCTAGCTGAAATGAATGAAGTATTAAAACGGCAGGTTGACGAAATGCAGCAGGAAACCAAAATGTGAGTATGACAGATTACACCTTGCCTAGAATAGCCACAGCAACTAGTACTCATTGATTTTGTTCATCAAGTGCCTATGGGGGGGGGGGGAATCTGCAATCTATTAATGGGGGCATAGACTTCTTTTTGCCTTTTATCTGGGTTTCTGATTCCTATAGCATTGATGTCATTTGTCACATAATGGTAATCTAAGAACAAAGCAGCACCAAATTAGTTTTTGACATCTTGGGATCACAAACATTCACTATTTATATGGGAGTTTTTTCTTTTAATTAAAGGTAAATGGGTAGTCTGAAGTAGCTTCAATTGCCTTTAAAATAAGATAAGCTTTTCTTGCCCAATGAGACTAAAAATGTATTTAAGGCAGATTAAAAAGCATTAAAGCCAAAAGAGTGGCTTTGATTCTTACAATATGCCTTGGTCTAATTGTGTGGTATGATTAATTTGCTTGCCTGTGTTAATGCGGTGCATGTTTGTGATCCCATTTGTTACTTAATCCTCTTTAGTGCCAAACTACAGTGGAATTATTGTTGGGAACGTTGCCAACGTTCTGCTTTTAAGGCTGTTTGTTCTTTAGCATATGCTGTGTACCACTGATGCCATATCAGTCTTCTGGGTCAGATTCAGGTTGGATTAGATTTAGAGTGATACCAATGTCTTAAGTAGACTCCCCCTCACCCCTCCTAGCGGGGGGCAGCTCTGTTGCAACATCCTTGATGCAAAATGTGACAGGCGTTGGGTAGTCCTTAAGCTAGCAGTTCGGAATACAGACTGATCTGACTTAAGGGATATAGCCCATTGGAAAGTTCTCGTATGGGGCTTAATGCAGTCCCGCTTTCAATGAGGCTTGGGCATGAGCTTGTGTAGTAGCGTGGCTAGACTAGGCCCTAGGAGGCCATGGTTCAATTCAACCCTTGGCCATGAAGCTCACTGGGTGACCTTGGGCAAATCACTGCTTCTTGCCCTAACCGTACATCATAGGGTAGTTGTGCGGATTAAATGAAGAGGGACTTTGAGAGAGTAATTCCTATCATTTCCCTAGTTATTGTGCTGTTGGGTTTATTTCAGAGTTTCCTGCCTATTCCCCACTTTGCCCATTTCACTTAATTAACAGTTGAAAGAGAACATGATCCTAGTGAACAATGACTAAGACTGGTCATCTTTGTCTGCCTTCTGTCTCCAACTTATCCCACTGCTATTTTGATGGCACCCATTCAGGTGTTAAGGGACGCGGGTGGCGCTGTGGGTAAAACCTCAGCGCCTAGGACTTGCCGATTGCATGGTCGGCGGTTCGAATCCCCGCGGCGGGGTGCGCTCCCGTCGTTCGGTCCCAGCGCCTGCCAACCTAGCAGTTCGAAAGCACCTCTGGGTGCAAGTAGATAAATAGGGACCGCTTACCAGCGGGAAGGTAAACGGCGTTCTGTGTGCTGTGCTGGCTCGCCAGATGCAGCTTGTCACGCTGGCCACGTGACCCGGAAGTGTCTGCGGACAGCGCTGGCTCCCGGCCTATAGAGTGAGATGAGCGCACAACCCTAGAGTCTGTCAAGACTGGCCCGTACGGGCAGGGGTACCTTTACCTTTACCTTTCTATTCAGGTGTTAAGTAGATTTTCAGGGTACCTAGATTTACACCTGCTGACCTTTATGCAAGGCATGAGAATCTCAGGATGTTTCTAAATGCTCTCCAGGTTACATTTTTTGAGATCAGACTGGTACCAGGGCCAGGAAAGTTTGTAATAGAGGGTTCCCTGTCTATTAAGTTATGTCAACTTTTTTATAAACCATAGATTAAGTTCAGATTGAAACGTGCTTATTCGCATCATGGAAGAGTGTATAGCTGGCTGGAACCTTTAAATGTCCAGAAGGTGTGGTCCTACTCGTTCATCTTAATGTGGAGCTTTTTTTGAGGTAGTTTTTTCATATTACTTTCAGGGCCTTTACTGAACAGAAGCAAAAAATGAAACGACTGGGCTCAGATTTGAGCACAGCACAGAAGGAGATGAAAGCAAAACACAAAGCTTACGAGAATGCAGTTGGGATCCTCAGTCGCCGGCTACAGGAAGCCCTCTCAGCAAAAGAATCGTCTGAAGCAGAGCTGGCCAAGTTGAAGGCACAAATCTCTGACAGTGAAAACAGCCAGGCTGGCCTAGTAAGCAAAATTCCTGAGCAGGCCTAACTTCACTCACTTAAAACAGGAGTGGGGAACTGGATCTGACCCAGTGAGTCAGTTGTCTATCTCCTTCCCTCACTGGAGACCACTGGGGGGTGAGGGCACCCACCTGACGTCCAGAAGACATCAGGTGACCCATTTTGGGGGGCCTGCACAGTTTGAAATCAAACTGTTTGGGCAGATGTGCAGCCCGCAAAACATGCCTTGAAACTATTTGCAAGACCCAGTGATCATTGAGTTTTGCAGAACCCTTTCAGAGTGCCTTTCCAAGCGCTCTGCAAGTTCTGAGAATCAGCTTATTGCTGGATTTTGCAGAGTGATTTGTGATGGACTCTGCACAACCCGACGATCAACTGATGGTAAGGTTCTGCCGAGTGCTTTGCACAGGGCCTGCAAAACCCCTTTTGGCTGAGCTATCTATCTATCTATCTATCTATCTATCTATCTATCTATCTATCTATCTATCTATCTATCTAATCTATCTATCTATCTATCTATCTATCTATCTATCTATCTATCTATCTATCTATCTATCATCTATCTATCATCTATCATCTATCTATCTATCTATCTATCTATCTATCTATCTATATCTATATGATGGCAAGGGGTGTGGCATCGTCGAAATGGCCTTGTGGGGCCTAATGTTGCTTGTGGGGCCGATGTTCCACACCCAAACTTTAAGCAATTGAATTCATACCCCAACTGAGATGCCTAACTAGACTTACTTTGTCCTTTCGCTTTCAGGAAAGGATTCAGGCACTGGAGACAGAACTGGAGGTTCTCGGCCACAGTAAGATGGTTCTAGAAAAGGAGCTGCAAGAAGTGATCTCGCTCACCAGCCAGGAACTGGAGGAGTACAGAGAGAAGGTCCTTGAACTTGAGGACGAGGTAATTGTGTTGGCTTCTTGTTATCCTATATCTCCTTGATGTGGTGCTTCTATAGGCTGGATGCATGTAACCAGTTCCTGAGGATCAGCACTGGTCTAGATCTGTCTAGTGGAGGCAGCCTGGTTCAGAAACTGACCTATGAACTACAGCTGTTGTGCGGAATATATCTCAGCCAAAGGGCCACATTCCTTTCTGGGCAGCCTTCTAGGGTCTGCATGCTGTGGTGGGTGGGGCCAGAGGCAAAAGTGGGTGGAGCCATGAATGTACGTGTTAGCGTTTGTACAGAAGGCAAATAACAAAAACAACAACAACACTATTATTATTTGTACCCCACCCATCTGACTGAGTTGCCCCAGCCACTCTGGGGGCAATCCTGCTCTGCCTTCCAGCATTGTTACATGTATGTATATGTCAAGCATCTTGAGCACTGAAAAAAGCTGTACGAATGCTTGTTGTTGTAATGCCATATGTGGTGCTTGGGTTCAAGGCCTAACAGATTCCTTAGCCCTCTGGTTAATGCACGATAGCCAGTGTAACATGAGGCACTACGATGCTCTAGACTGGGCATTGATTTGTGAGTTTTGCCGTGCGGGAAGCTCAGCTGTGCAGCATAGGACAACATCGAAATGAATGCAGATGATGTAAGGACATCCTCCTCCAGGTCCGGACAGAACCAGTTTCGCGGGTGCACCAGCTGAAGTCAACCTGATGCAACATCTGTACCTTAAATTGTTTTGATCAGGATGCCTCCAGGGTCTGAATCTATACATAACACTTCTCAACTCTGCAGTTACACAAATATACTCATTATCTCGCTTTCCTCCTCCGGGAAGAAGTGATTTCCTTTTAACGCGTGATAATTTTTTAGTTGAAAACACTGGAAATTTCTACAGCCCATTTAAAAAGTAGGAACTCCACAGCGGTCTGTCCCGAAACCATCTTTTAGATTTGTATTTAAACAACCTGAAAAGCTTGGTTGAAAAAAAAATTAATTCCTCCATGCTGTGCAAGTATCTGGGCAACTAAGGTGATAGTTTTTTAAACAGATACAAGTCTGGAATACAGTTTGATTGTTTTACTTCACTAGCTATATTTCTGTACCACCCTTTAGCCAAAAAAAGTTATCTGGGCAGTGCACAGACAAAAGGTGGAACCAAGAAGTGAAGCAAACAAATGAACAAACAAACATAGTCATACCTCGGTTGGTTGGAGCCTGGTGCTGATAACACCAGGGTTACAGGGTTGATTCCCATAAGGGACAACTGCATATTCCTGCATTGCAGAGGTTTGGGCTAGATCAGGCATCCCCAAACTTGGCTCGCCAGATGTTTTGGGACTACAATTCCCATCATCCCTGACCACTGGTCCTGTTGGCTAGGGATGATGGGAGTTGTAGTCCCAAAACCATCTGCTGAGTTTGGGGATGCCTGGGCTAGATGATCCTCTGGGTCCCTTCCAACTCTTTGATTCTAGTGTCATATCCAACTTAGTCCTACTCAGAATAGACCCATTGACATTACTGGATGTAACTTAGTCATGCCCATTACTTTCAGTGGGTATGAGTAAGACCAATTGCCCATCCAGTCTGGCATCCTGTTTTCCCAGTGGCCTTCCAGATGCCTATGGGAAGCCTGCAAGCAGGACCTGGGTGCAACACCACTCTCTCCTCCTGTGGTTCTTAGCATCTGGTGTTCAGAAGCATCCTGCCTCCAACTATGGCAGTAGCATTGGATATAAAACAGCATCTGAATAAAGCCAGCAACAGAAATAAAGCAAATAGCTTTAAAAGCATAAAAAATGGAACTCAGAAAGGCTTTAATCTGTACTAGATGAGCCTCTCTGGACAGTGCATTCCATAACTAGGTGCCACTACTGAAAAGACCCTAGAAGCCATCTGACAGGTATTCGAGCAGAAGGGCCTCTGAAGATGACTTTAGGGTCTGGGAACTTCTAACAGATAATTCATCGGTTTATAAACAGGGTTTCTTCATTGTTTGCTACTCAGTGACATTCAGTGAGCCTGCAAAGTGATTCCTTATAGTGACTGCAGTAATCGTTCCTATTGTTCATTTAGCTTCAGGAAGCCAGGGGTTTCCGGCGAAAGATAAAGCGACTGGAAGAGATGAACAAGAAGCTCTCCCTTGAGCTGGAGCATGAACGCGGGAAGCTCACTGGTCTCGGCCAGTCCAACGCAGCTCTGCGGGAACACAACCGCATCCTTGAAGCAGCGCTAGCAAAGAGAGAGGCGGACCTGGTGCAGCTGAATCTTCAGGTACTCTGAGCCATTTCTGCCTGGGCTGGTGCTGTAAATCGGTTCCAGTTCTTTAGGTTCTCATTCATTTTGGTCAGCAGTCTGTGAATATTACATAGGAGGGATGCATCATATTGGAGGGACACGGGAAAGGGCCTTCTTGGTGGCTGCCCCCAGGCTCTGGAACTCCCTCCCTGGAGAAGCTAGACTGGCTCCCTCCTTGTTGTTCTTCCGCTGTCCAGTGAAGACCGTCTTGTTCCAACTTGGGAACTGACTGCTTTTAATGAAGGGCTGGTGCTGTGCTGTTTTTATTGTAATTATTTGCATGTTTAAAGCAGATTGTATATAGTTTTAATAATTTCAATGTTTAATTCCCGCCCCCACCCCATGTTTTTAGTGGTTCTTGTTTTTATCTGTAAGCTGCCTTGAACCCCGTCAGGGGGAAAAAGCAGGGGATAAACACACAAAAACACACACTTGTACAACACGTAATCACTGTCAGCTCTAAGTGGTGCACAAGAGGCTCAATACACTAAGACTTAAAATGAGCTAAAACTCATTATAAAATCAGAGTTTGATTAAAAAGCCTGCTGGAAAGGAATTGAAATCAAACTCAACAGGAAGAGAGTTTCACAAAACTGGTTCCACAATGCTGAATGCACAGCTCCTTGTCACTATGAACCATGGGCAATGTAGTTTGTTAAGGTTTCCGAGAGTTGTTCAGAGACCCCTATTCCCTTCATCAAGCTACAATTCCCAGAGTGGTTTAACAGCCAATCCCTCTTCCCAGGGTGCTGTGGGAACTGTAGCTCTGTGAGGGGAATGGGAGTCTCAGAACAACTCTCGGAAACCTTAACAAACTACGTTTCACATGATTCTTTGGGAGAATCATTGGCTTTTTCAAGTGGTATGTTGACTTTTTCCAAGTATGATGCTGCTTTAAAGAGCATCTGGGGCCTTAGTTAAGCACACCTGCTCTCAGATAGCATCAGCCAATGCAATGAGCAAGCCCAAGGACACCAGCGTTAAGTCCTTTGTATCGGGAGGGTTCACCTTGTGGGTTTTGTTGATGGCCCAGGTCCAGGCAGTTCTGAAGCGCAAAGAGGAGGAAGACCAGCAAATGAAGCAACTAATCCAAGCCTTGAAGATGGCCTTGGAAAAGGAGAAGACAAAAGTCAACAGCCTTAAAGAACAGGTAAGAACTGGTGTGTGTGTGTGTGTTACTTTTCACCATGAGCATTTTAAGACTTGCCTGCACAGCTGGGCAGAGGGCCCTGTGTGTGGTATGCATATAAATGAGCAGCAGCCATTAAGGACTGTTGCATGATTATCGTTAAATGAGCTGTAAAGCCCTTCATTTCAGATCTTGGCTGAAGCCACAGGCTCAGTGGGTGGCCTCTGATACGCTAAGACCTCCCTAGTCCCTATTTTGGCAGCAGGAGGATGCCAAAATCGTCACATGACAGGCTTTTGCTATGATTGCCAAGGTAGTGCATGTAAGTTTTTGGACTACAATTCCCATCAGCCCCAGCCAGTGTGGCCAGTTGTCTGGGATGGGGGGAGTTGTAGTCCATCAACATCTGGAGGGCCAAAGGCTCCCCAGCCTTGAATGAGAGTGAGAAATCGCAGGTGATAAAGATGGAGAAGGGGCAATCTTGAGTTGTAGGCTTGTGGTCCTTAAACAGAGATGCAGCACACATGGGGGATGGGGTCAGGGAAATGGATGGGGTAGGATGGCGGAGATATAATGATCCATACACTGATGCTCTTTGCTGCTATAGGTTGCAACAGTCAAAGTTGAGGCAGCGCATAATCGGCGTCATTATAAAGCAGCTGCCCTTGAACTTGGCGAGGTGAAACGAGAGCTGCAGGCCAAAGAAGTCCTCATCCGAGCCCTTCAGGCTGAAGTGGACAAACTGCAGTGAGTATCACAAGGAACCTGAAACTACATTTCTATTAAAAATATGTATAGTTTGGTGTTTTTGGACAAAAAAAACATATATTTTAGGAGGAATTGCAAGGCACCCTCATGGGTTAACCATGAATGAAGGACGAACACATGAATATAGTGGTACCTCGGGTTACATATGCTTCAGGTTACATATGTTTCAGGTTACAGACTCCGCTAACCCAGAAATATTACCTCAGGTTAAGAACTTTGCTTCAGGATGAGAACAGAAATCGTGCTCTGGCGGCGCGGCAGCAGCAGGAAGGCCCCATTAGCTAAAGTGGTGCTTCAGGTTAAGAACAGTTTCAGGTTAAGTACGGACCTCCAGAACAAATAAAGTACCAACCCGCTGGGCCTGCCCCCCAACATCCCACCTGGTTCTACCCCACTGGTTTCCACACATTTGGAAGCCTTTATATGTGGGGAGGAGCCTGCACAAGTGCAGAACGTTGCCCAAGAAGTGGAGGTCAAGGGATGGAGTCAGGTGGCTGAGCTGTGTTGGAAGCCAGAATGGAGAGCTGGTAACTGAAGGAAGCTGCATGGATGCAATTATCTGCCTTATCCCCAGGAGGGGGCTCTCTTTCTCCTCTGTGAAGCAGCTCTGAAAGAATTCTATCCGCTGATTGCTCTGTGCCTCTTACTGCAACACACACAGCAGTTCTCCTACTTTGTGGTTCTTTGGTTGCCTGCTTTTGATGGTTACAGTCCCCCATTTTCATTCTAGCATAATTGCAACCTTGGTTGATAATGTACAGTGGTACCTCGGGTTACATATGCTTCAGGTTACAGACTCCACTAACCCAGAAATAGTACCTCGGGTTAAGAACTTTGCTTCAGGATGAGAACAGAAATCGTGCTCCGGCGGTGCGGCAGCAGCAGGAGGCCCCATTAGCTAAAGTGGTGCTTCAGGTTAAGAACAGTTTCAGGTTAAGAACGGACCTCCAGAATGAATTAAGTACTTAACCCGAGGTACCACTGTATTGAACGAACTTTAACGTGTACAGTTTATTTTATCTCCCCTCGGTGTTCTTGCCGTGCCTCCTCGAGAGGTGTGCCCTGCAATCTGAGAGCTGTGTTCTCCTCACCGTGGTGTGAATCTGTCTTTTTCTTCTAGAGTTGAAGATGGGAAGCATTCAGCAGAAGTGTCCCAGTTCCAGGAAGAGCTGGCAGAAGCTCGTTCCCAGCTCCAACTCCTCCAGAAGCAGCTGGATGAGCAACTTAGCAAGCAGCCTGCAGAAAACCAAGAGGTGAAGCATCAGTATTGCTCATTCTCTGCTTCCTTATATGAATGTCGATCTAGGGGCATTGTTAGTGGTGTGACATTTGACATTATCTTTTTCCGAGTGGGCAGTGATTTGATGGGTGAATCTAGGTTATTAAACAGGGCATCAATGGGGTGAAATATGTTTAATTTAAAATTACCTTATCTAGAGATTATGGTGGGGGTGGAGGGATGAATGGGATCAACTGAGAGCAAACTGAATTTATTTGGGAAATTAATTGAGAGTAAATGAATTTAAAACAACTGATTTGGAGTTGGGAGCAAAATAATTGAAGAATTTACCTGGAGTGCGAATTTGCCGGCCTTCCTCCTGCGGCATTTTAGGTTCTAGGTTTTGCATCAATATGCATAAATTAGCAAATGCACATTTTATGCAAAATTGCGAGCTTTGCAGAGGCATCTGTTTGGGCACAGTGAGAATAGAGTGCTGGGTTAAATAGACCATTTAGTCTGACCCAACTGGGCTCCTCTCCTGTTTTTATTAAATCTCACTGAACTTCAATGTGATTTAATTGACCTACAGTATTGCAGCTTCTTATGTAATTATATTTTGAAATACAACCCCCCCCCAAAAAAACCCCACAACCACATTTCTTAGGTTGAAGATCTCAAGTGGGAAGTGGAGCAGAAAGAGAGAGAAATCCAAGCCCTGAAGCAGCAGTTGGACTTGACTGAGCAACGTAACCAGAAGGAGTTGGAAGGAGTACAAGCTGTTTTACAGGTATTTCATTGGACTGTCAGCCAGTTGTCATGGAAGATCTGTTACGAGACATAATAAAATGCTAATGAAATAAAAGGTTTATGGAGCGTTCCAAGCCTCCACCAGAGTTCAGATTCTATAAGACTTGTAAGACTACGGCTGCAATCTTATAACTCTATATGGGAGTTACCCACATTGAACTCAATGGGATTTGCTTCTGAGTAGATAGGCAGAGGCTTACCATCTTAAAAAAAGTGACCTCTTTCCTTTTTTTTGAATGATCTTTGGTTAATGCAGAAGGTCAATGTCTCCAATATTCCTTCTTCATTCTAGAATATCAAGACAGAGTTGGAGATAGTTCGGGATGATTTGTCCTTAACCCAAAAAGATAAGATCACGCTTCAGGCAAAAGTGACTGAACTCAAGAATAGCATGAAGACTCTACTGCAGCAGAACCAGCAACTGAAGCTGGACTTGAAGCATGGAAAGATGAAAAAGGTACTTAAGAAACACAATCTTCATCTGTATTTCATCCTTTTCCTAGAGAACACAATAATCTTAGTTTTATCATAATTAATTTGCAATAACTCCCCAAGGCTCTCAGCAATTGCCTCAAGCCCACTTTTTATCAGAGACAAAAGTACTACATCTTCTACATATAATAGAATTGGCAGGGGTTTGTTTGACAGACTAGGATAATAAGTATGTTCCACTGGTAAAAGGTAAAGGTAAAGGGACCCTTGACCATTAGGCCCAGTCGTGACCAACTCTGGGGTTGCAGCACTCATCTCACTTTATTGGCCGAGGGAGCCGGCGTACAGCTTCCGGGTCATGTGGCCAGCATGACTAAGCCGCTTCTGGCGAACCAGAGCAGCGCACAGAAACACCGTTTACCTCCCCGCTGGAGTGGTACCTATTTATCTACTTGCACTTTGACGTGTTTTTCAACTGCTAGGTTGGCAGGAGCAGGGACCGAGCAACGGGAGCTCACCCCGTCGCGGGGATTCGAACCGCCGACCTTCTGATCAGCAAGTCCTAGGCTCTGTGGTTTAACCCACAGCGCCACCCGTGTCTGCTTCCTGCCAAATAATTTATATAAAAAGAGTAGGGGCATATGCATCCCTGTTTCATTCCTTTGAGAGCAAGGATGGAGTAGGATAGATAACCTTTGCAATTACTACCCCAAATAAAAGGGTAAATACATGTAACCTTCCAAATTGTCCTCCAGTAACCATCTCAGAAATGAAGAGTCTTATCTCTAAGCTCAAAAAAGGCAAGGCCCCAGGAATTGATGGTACTTGAGAAACAACAGCAGAACAAAAGGGCTTTTCCCTGAGAACACTTGCGCTATAAGAGCAAGACCAAATGAAACAAATACACAGTGGCATTTATGGCTGTTAACTTAAGCTTAAATGCCTGGTGAAGTGTTAGAAGCAGCTGTTGCCTTTTCGCTAAAGAAGAAACAACGTAAATTGAGACGTGCTTCATTTTAGACTGGTCACAGAATCCAGCTTTTATTGGTTCATAATTGTCGTACATTGAGTGAAGTGGGATTGTGCACACAGGTAGGATGCACAGAGAGAGAGAGTGTCCCCCGCCCCCCAGTACAAATGCATTGCATTATGAGTTGCTTTGAACCATCTGTCTTGGCTTATTGAACTTTCACAAGCTGCAATTAAAATAGGAAGCTTCTAATGAACTGAAAAACAGTTGTTACCAGCTTCGGAACAAGCCAAGATGTTAACTAACTCCCAAACCCTCGATTTATCATTGTGGCTTATTTCAAAGCTGATAGCTCTAAGTTGGATGAAATGGGAAACAGATAATAAAATAACCTAAGCTGCCATTTATACAGTGGCATTCATGGCTGATTCAATGTCTTGACCGTATTTGGGGGTCTAGTGGGAGCATAGTCAATTTTAATAAATTATTATTAAAAAAATATAATGCGCAATAATTACGCAGTTACAGAAAATGAAAAATAAAACAACAAACACTGAGAATTGTCTCTGAATACACCAACAAACTTTTGTCAAAGTGTATATGCTAAAACCATTATAATTTTAACAAGCAGCAAAAACGTAGTGTATCGGCAGCAATTATGGTCTATAGCAGTTTATATAAAGGCAAGAGGAAAAGAGAAAAATAATAATTAAAATATGTGCTTCATACATGCCAAACTGTGCTGTAGACCATAGGTCCTGTCCTACCGTATGCCTCACACAAAGGAAACACAACAATTTTTATGCAGTCTGGGGCAACTTTATTAAAGAGTGTAGTCAATTGAGCAGGATGCCAGCCCTATTTAATTCCAAAATATTTTCTTCTTCTTCTTCTATCTATCTATCTATCTATCTATCTATCTATCTATCTATCTATCTATCATCTATCTATTATTTAATAAAATTTATTTACCACTTGATTGTAAGAAACCTCAAACAGCTTACAAAAAAGACATTAATATTATTGGCAAAAACAATTATAACTAATTAAGGTGTTCAAAATTTAAAACCAGCAATAAATTAAATCCGCATTCTAGATATCTGGGTTGGCTTGTCTAAACAGGTGCCGAAAAGAGTACAGTAAATCACTAAGCAGGAGTTCCAAAGCGTTAATTGCTGCCATGGTAAGAGATTGAGTTCTTACAAATGACCTTTTTCTGCTGGTGGAAAGCATGTCTTAAGAACTGTGCTTCAGGTTTTCACAGTAGAGAGAGCTGCTGCTTATTGCACGTGGATTGATTTGTTTCTTCTTTCAAAAAGAGGAAAACACTGAAGGGAGAGTCAAATCCTTCAAACCCGGTGACTCCAGTGAAGATTCCTGACTGCCCTGTCCCGGCAGCTTTGCTGGAAGAGCTGCTGAAACCTTCAGCAGCTGTGAATAAAGAGCCTTTGAAAAACCTCAACAGCTGCCTCCAGCAACTCAAGTGAGTAAAATCCTGCTGTCTCTCTGGTATTTTTCTTTAAACCTGCATATTACTACTTACAAGTATTGTAGCAGCTTCATGAACAGTGACATGGACAGATGGTGTTTGCTTTTTTTGTCTGAAATGCTCAGGTCTTCTGTGTTGGAAATATGTCAGTATTTATGTTCTGCTTTTAGGGGTTTTTTCTTTTTCTTTCTTTTTCTTTTAAGATATATTATTATCAAATGACAACTAGTAGGATATTGGGTTAGAGACCAAGGCTGCCATCCTACTCACACTTGCTTTGGAGTTCAGAATTACTTTTTGTTTGTTTGTTCCCCCCCCCCCGAGACACAACTATCTTTAATAAGCACATAACTCGTCTCTATTCACTCCCATTTAGTATACAGTCGCTCCTCTAGCAGCGCAATCCTATGCATGCTTGCTCAGAGTTGTAAGTCCTAGAGTGTTCAATGGGGCTTACTTACTCGCAAGAAAGCGCACCTAGAACTGCAATCCCAGACATATGCACAAAGGGGGTAAGTCCCACAATGGGATCCACTTCTGCAAACATGTTTGGTTCAGAATTACTTTTGAGTAGACGTGGTTAGGATTGCAGGCTAAGTGCTCCATCTCTGTGATTCTAAATGTAGAAGCCTCTATCCGTACAATTTAATTGTTTTCCTTGCCGTGTACATTGCCCTCTGTCACTATTCAGTTCTACCTTCTTACCTAACACTTTGTTTTCCTCCCGGTTCTGCTTTTTGATACTGTTCTTTTCGCTTGATAAATACCAACAAGGCAGGGTGCCAAAGGAGTCATCCTTTCCAATCCAAAGTAAACACGATGGCAGGGCATGGGGAATCTTTGCCCTGCAGATGTTGCTAGACTCCAGCTCCCATCATCCCAAACCTTTGGTCACACTTGCTGGGGTTGATAGGAGCTGGAGTCCAAGAACGTCTGGAGGGCCACAGGTTTATCCCTGCAACACAGTGTCTGTCTTGTATTTATTACATTTCCCGTATTTTTCACTCTATAAGATGTACCAGACCACAAGACGCACCTAGTTTTTGGAGGAGGAAAACAAGAGGAAAAAAAATCTGAATCTCAGAAGCCAGAACAGCAAGAGGGATCGCTGCGCAGTGAAAGCAGCGATCCCTCTTGCTGTTCTGGCTTCTGAGATAGCTGTGCAGCCTGAATTCGCTCCATAAGATGCACACACATTTCCCCTTACATTTTAGGAGGGGGAAAGTGAGTCTTATAGAGCAAAAAATACGTTATATCCCACTTTCCTTGCCAAAGAATTCAAGGCAGTGTACCTAGTTCTCTTCAGTTCTTCACCTTTGACCTTGCAATAAATCTGTGATGTGCATTTGGCTGGCCCAAGCTCACCCAGAAAGCTTCATGACTGAGTAGTCCTGGTTCAGCACTAACCATTACCCCACATTACACCTCTAAAGTTGGTTTCCTGCCCCCTTGTTAACGCTACCGTTAAAGTGATATAGACTCTTGTATGTTACCATTGTGAAAATGGAAAACCTGTATTTTTTCTTATAATATAGATGTTAATATAGAAGACATGTTTTCTGGCCATCGCAGTGCAGACTTAAGAGAGTATCTGAAGAAGTGTGCATGCACACGAAAGCTCATACCAAGAACTAACTTAGTTGGTCTTTAAGGTGCTACTAGAAGGAATTTTTTTTGTTTTGACTATGGCAGACCAACACGGCTACCTATCTGTAACTGGACTTAAGAGAGGTTATAGATAATCAAGATCTGTAATCTCTCTCAAGTCTGCATTATGACAGCCAGAAATGTGTCTTCCTGAACTCTTGGTGAATCCTGTGATATAAACCCATCCCCTTGTGGAAATACCGCTAGCTGCCACTCAGCCTTCATCTGTAGTCTTGCCTTCTGACTTCATTATTTCATCCAATGAAAACTGACTGAGACTAGGTTCAAGGGCAACCAAATAACAACCTTCACATAACTTAATTTCTGGAATTTTCTACCGTAAGCATGGCAACGGCCACCAGCTTAGATTGTCTTATCCTCATTTTAAACCGAAGTCATGGAAAATAAGTCTGCCGATGGTTATGACTAGAGAGACCTGTAACCAAATGTTGTGGCCTAGAGTACTCCAATGCCCCTGCTAGCCAGCCATAACCTCTCCTGGGGTACTCCATTTCTTTCCCCTTTGTCTCCCCACCCAAACAAGTTAGCCTTCTTAGTAATCATTGGATAGTTTTGGTTCCTCCCCCTTCCCCAAGATGCTTTGTGTTTCCACAAGCCTTAGTGTTCCATGAAGGCTGCTGATACTTCTCTTGTGTGGGTGGTATCATTTTAGCTACGTAAAGAACAGTGGCACTTAGAAGAATTGCAAATGCTATAGATCAGGGGTGGCCAACTCTCAAGAGACTGCAATCTACTTTCAGAATTAAAAACTGGCAGTGATCTACAGTGATCAGTTCCAAGTTGTTGAGCTTTTTGGGGGGGGATTAAGTCACTCACAAAGGGACGTGGGTGGCACTATGGGTTAAACCACAGAGCCTAGGACTTGCCGATCTCGGTCTCTGCTCCTGCCAACCTTTCTCGGTCTCTGCTCCTGCCAACCTAGCAGTTCGAAAGCACATCAAAGTGCAAGTAGATAAATAGGAACCGCTCCGGCGGGAAGGTAAACAGCGTTTCCATGCGCTGCTCTGGTTCGCCAGAAGCGGCTTAGTCATGCTAGTCACATGACCCGGAAGCTGTACGCTGGATCCCTTGGCCAATAAAGCAAGATGAGTGCTGCAACCGCAGAGTCGGCCATGACTGGACCTAATGGTCAGGGGTCCCTTTACCTTTTAAGTTGCTCACAAAGGAATCACTTTGGATTAAATCAGCAGCACAGACAAAGCTTCTTTTCATCTTCCCTCCCAGAGATCAAACAACAATGGAGGCCGGGGCAGTAGTCAGTTTTAGTGACGCTAAGGAAAGGGAGCCAGAGATCGACCGCAATATACCAAAACCTCGCAGGGATCTACCAGTACAGCGGCTCTCAACCTGTGGGTCCCCAGATGATGTTGGACAACAACTCCCATCATCCCTAGCTAGCAAGGCCAGAGCTCAGGGATGATGGGAGTTGTAGTCCAACAACATCTGGGGACCCACAGGTTGAGAGCCGCTGTACCAGTAGATCGTGATCGACCTGTTGGACATCCCTGCTATAGATGAAAGCAACAAATCAGAATTTCCATGTTTAGCGTCAGTTTGCCACTCAATCCTGATTGCTGAGCAACAGAGAGCGGGGTTGCCGTTTTCATTGTGGGCTTCTTGGAGGCATCTGCTGGACTAGACGGGACTTTGATCTGATCCATTAGGGCTCATATTACATTCTTATCCCACCCTTTGCTCCTTTCTGCTTAACCAAGGCAGGAGATGGACAGCCTTCAGCGTCAGATGGAAGAGCATACGATAACAGTCCATGAATCGATGTCTTCATGGACCCAGATAGAAGGGCAACTAACGGACTTTACATCTAACTTTGCTGCAACTACGACGGGCAACCAGAGCCTCTCCGTTGTAGACCTAAAGGATAATAACCTAAGTGCTGGGGAAAATGAAGAGCCGATGCAGTGACTTCTTCGCCTGTTGCTTCACTTCACAGCTGTTCGAAGTATGTGATACATGTTCATCAGCCCTATTTGAAACCAAGTTTTAGAGATCTCCATCTGTTCTTCCTTTTGAGTAGGGGGGGAAATGTCAGAGCCAAAACATTTGAAGATAATGCTACGGTATATTAAAATACATTTTAATCTGTCTTGGAGGAAAAAGAAATGTGATGTTTAGTCTCCAATAAGACATTTTCATCTGTTCAGAAGTGGCTAAAGTGACTTTTGTTGCAGAGGAATGTGGGCTTCATTACGCCACTTCCAACCCTTTTTTTTTTTGTTAGTAAAAAAAAAAGTCATATAGAAGGCTGAGGATTTTGCTGATATGCAAAGCTATGTGAGCAGAAGTGAGCACACTAAGCTCCTTCCCCCGCCCCACCCCCAGACTCATGTAGGGCAAAGGTTTGAAACAAGGAGTCTTTTCTATTTGTGGATTGCATAATCAGGGCCAGGGACTGAGGTTCTAAATTGAGCTCTCTGCATCAGGGCTTCACCCTCCATAAGTGGAAGGATGACAGGGGTGGGTGGAGCTGAGTGCATTTCTCCCCATGACCCCTTGCTCACATGGTACATTTTATATGAATTCAGAATGGCCAAATAAGACTAATGACTTGGTCTGCTGTAGACATGAGAATATGAACCAGAACTTTCACACACCCTAGGCTGGTAATTGAATCCCTTTTTTTGTTTGTTTTGTTTTAGAGACACACCCTTGATTGATAGAGACGACCAGTTCTAACCAATAACTTACTGGTGGCCATGAATCTCAAAACCACCAACTCTGAAGTAGTTCCATTGCATCAATTGGGACTACTTCAAAGGAAAAAGATTGAGGATCCACAACCAAAGGCCAGTGGAGAGCTTTGATTTCACTTTGGCAGATGCATTTTGCACCTTTTTTGTTGTTGTTGTTCCAGTCTTTTGAGGACTCCTCCAGTGCAGGGTGTATATAAATACTTCGACTCTGTTCTTGTCCTGGAGTATCTGTTTTTAAGTGGACTTACTCTGTAGGTTACAAATCACCAGGGGTTGGGTTTTATTTTTGCTTTGTTAATTTTTTTTGCATCTTATATTTTGGTTGGAAAATGAGATATATATATATATATATTTGCTTTCGTAGATTTTCACGGGTACAGGAATGCAGGTTTTGGTGTCCTCGGGTGTCTTCCCGTGTAAAAGTTGGGGTGTCTAGGCGACGTTTCGACGGGGTCTCACTCGTCATCTTCAGGCTGGTGCTTTCGGCTTCTTGTTACTGGAACAGAGCAGGATCTCAGTGTTTGAGTTCCTATAAATACTGTTGAGGGGGTGTGGTGTATAGCCTCCAATGTTCTGGGCAGAGAGGAAGTTCCCAGGCTAGTGTGCCTTTTCTTCTTTTGTTCCTTAATTACTTGAGGGATATCTTGAGTGATTTCTTGAGTGATATCCTGAGTACCACTTAATGACCCACCTAAGTGGTACTCAGGATATCACTCAAGAAATCACTCAAGATATCCCTCAAGTAATTAAGGAACAAAAGAAGAAAAGGCACACTAGCCTGGGAACTTCCTCTCTGCCCAGAACATTGGAGGCTATACACCACACCCCCTCAACAGTATTTATAGGAACTCAAACACTGAGATCCTGCTCTGTTCCAGTAACAAGAAGCCGAAAGCACCAGCCTGAAGATGACGAGTGAGACCCCGTCGAAACGTCGCCTAGACACCCCAACTTTTACACGGGAAGACACCCGAGGACACCAAAACCTGCATATATATATATATATATATATATATATATATATATATATATATGTATGTATGTATGTAATGGGGCCTAAGGAAAGCCAGCCCCTAAAATACGGAGTTTTAGAAATTTACTTACTGTATATTTCAAACACGAATGTCATACTGCCTGTAACCCTTGTTTGTTGGCTTTAATTCCCCCTCTCCTTATGCAGGGATCCAGACCCTGCAGTCCTTCAGAAGTCATTAGACTCCCACACCCACCATCCCTAACCATTGGCCATGCTGGCTGTGGCTGATGGGAGTTGGAGTCCAACGTCATCTGGTCTAATGACTAGTTAGGAGCCTAGTGCTCACGTAGCTGCCTTTACAGACCCTGCTGAGCTATAATTAGCAGGCTGAAACAACATGCCTTAGGTTTTCTCTTTTTATCTCTCCCCCCCCCCCCCGCTCAATTACTGACAACAGAAAGCCACCTTTGCTGTGTTTTGAAGCACATTGACTTGGCCTGATTTACTTTCTGTTTTGAATATTGCCCCAAGATGCTTTAGAGAAAAAATACTGCTAGAGAACGAATGGATTGTCAGCAGTCTTGACTGAAAGGTATAGAAATCTGGGATGTAGCAATTGCAGAGTCCGGAACTAGAAGTTAAGGTGTTTTGAAAATGATAGCTACTTGTCCTACCACCACTGCCACCCTGCTCTGGTCTTCTGTGACATCACATTATGGTGTACACCTAGCTACTACCAAAAATGGTGGCAACCTCTGATTTCCTGCAATATTAAATGCAGCTCATCAGTGATGTTGGTGTGTTTTACTGACTGATGATCTTCTGTGGGTGGGCCAGGAGCCACAGCTGATCATGCCCCACCCTAAGGTGGGTCACACCAGTGACAACATTTAGCAGTAGTTGACTTAAGGGGGAGAAACAGGGAAGGCAAAACAGACACTTACGGTTGGTGTTTTTTAAGCGTCCCATGTTGCAAGCTGGGATTAAAGGTGGACCCCAGCTTTGGAAAAAATTTAAGATTTCTATATTAGATATTACAGTGGGGAAACAGGGTACTAGATGCATGATTGCCACTTCCATAGTATTTAGTTCTGACCTGACTTTCAGGGTAGATAGCAAAAACAAAAACTCTGGGGTAAGTGGCTTTGAGGGTCTTGGCCTCTGCATCATTCTCAAACTGCATACCGTATTAGACTCCAATTTAAACAAACTTACTGAGGGGAATGAATGTCTTTGGATAAGGATAGTTTTATTGTGGGTTTCCTTCCAGATAACATACAGAGACCATCTTCCCATCAGGGACAGAGTATGGTATTCCCATGTTGCATTTAAGAAAAGAAAAGAAAAAACCCCACTCACCACAACCCTGGCTTCATATTGAAGATTTGATTTTTCTACGGTTTGCATCCAATGTTTATCATATTCAGAGCAGATGTATTGAAATTAATGGACATAAATAATTTAGGTCCATTAATTTCAATGGATCTACTCCGATTATAATTTATTGGAAACATCCCATAGTCTTTTTTTAATACTATGAACCATAATTTTGAAACTGCAGTAAAACATTTTAATATTTGCATATAGTATATGAAGGAAAGGTACTTTTAAAATGTAAATTTTTTTTGTTTCTGTTAATGTGACAATGACTTATTTTATAAGACTAATCAAACTGTTATCGAGACGAAACATTGAAAGCTTTATTGATTAACCCGGATATGCTAATAGCTTTTACTAGTAAGTCTATTTTGCAGAGTAAATAGTAATGAGTGATTTCTTTTTGCTGCTGTTCACAATCTTGAAGCTTATGTACTTGCTAACTTAAAGAGGAAGAAATTCTATAGTATTTAAACACCAAAGGTAATACTATGTAATGATTAATATATATTCAGCTCCCCAATTTGCACCAGTGGGATTTTCATGTTGCTGTTCTACTTAGCACACGGTATTATTTACAGGAATGATTCTCGTATTTATAAATCTTGACAACTTCTGTTCATGTGTTAAATACTAAATTAGGTACACACCTCTTTCAGGCCTTTACCAATTCCTGACCAGCTCTTTAAAACAGAACCGGATTGTATATTCATAAAGCAGTATGTAGCCTTGTATGTCTTTCTCCTTTGGGAAAGGAAATCTTATTTCTCTTCTTATTTCCCAGCTGAAAATGCTTCCTTCCTCTCTTTTAAGACATCTCCCCTCCCTTCTTTATATCTATTAACATGCCATTTTGACCAGAAAGGAAATAGGTCTAAACTTGAGAGAGCAAAAGAGAGCACACTTAACTAGCAACAAACATAATTTCAGAACTTTTATTGTTCTCTCCCTCTGTCTAGGAGACTGTGCCCTTTTTAAAAGGTGCAGTCTTTTAAATCCATAGTTCAAGGAAAAGCTTCCAGAGCAACCATAGATTAGCCAAGTTGACAGGTGCCTCAGTTAACACTGGCATGTTTTTAGAGATCGGAAGAATCATTTTGAAGGGATCCAGTGTGTAAGATTATTGGAATGTGCTTCTTTTCAATACCTATTAAGGTATATTTTCAACTGCAAAATGGGGAAGAAACCACAAAATGCTCTGTCTGAATATTGCAGAGGATGGTTTGTTGTTGTTGTTGTTTTAAAAAAGCTTCAGCATTCCTTTTGGAGCATTGTTTGAGGGATTTTCTGCAGTCTTTCAGTGTTACAGTAAAAAGAAAAAGGCACATTTTATGCTTCTCTAAATTGAGCGTCTGCATTATTGCAGAATGTTGCATGTTAATTCCACTGTCTTCCAAGTTGTTTGGAAACTTGGGTACTCTGTTAACACACTTCTTCCTTTTCCTTGTGGAGGACAATGTTCTCTTTTTCCTATCAGGAAAATGTTATTGCTATTTCGGTAAAGACAAGCAGTTTTCTAGAATGACATATGCATGTTGGATGTATTGCGCATTACTGCTTCTTCAGTATGTACAATTCAGTACTTGTGGGAGTATCTATAAGCAGGTGTGCTGATCAGCATGAGAGCATTAAAGGTAGATAACTCTGATCATTATAAACCAAAATGTATCAAATTCTTCTTTGATATGATAGATACACAATTAAAAACAGTTAATCGCTGTCATTCTTATTTATAAGAGGGCTCTAACTGTGCTGATCTTTTTACTCTTCCTCCTGAAAACTCAGAGTTAATGCTAACCTGCTGGAATTAGATGGTTTATGTCCCAGTGGCGCATATCATTCTAGCCACTAGGAAATTATCTGTGAAAACCTGCCTTGCCTTGAATCGACCTGCACAGAGTTATTTGAAGAAATAATAGCGAAAATTTCTCATACATATTCTGTCACATCTTAAAGGTTTCAATCAGTTGCTGTGTTGATAAGGAAAAGCATCACCTCCATAACAATGTTCAATTGGGAGTTCCAAACAAGGGAAGAGTTATGAAGTTTTTGACTTAAGGATTCATGACTGTGACCTTTTTAAAAAGCATGTTAATGGAAAAAAATAATTAGGATGTGCATAAAGGTTCATGAACAGGTTTTGTGCAATAAACTATTTTTCATAAAAAGTGTTTCCATTGTTTATCATGGTATAATGGGGAGGGGGTGATTCAAGAAAACAGCAAATTTTGAAGAGCTAACAGCACATTTTAAAGGACAGGAAATGGGGAAGATGACTCACAAGCTGATGAAGGTCAGTATACCAAGACAACAGAAGAATGGAGAGCTATCCAAGATCAAGTTAGGGGTTGAAATTCTACCATTTCCCTGTTTTAAAGAAGGAAAGTTAGAAGGATGTTAAGAGTATCTATCCAAGCTTTATAAGCTACAGTATATGTGTTTTAAAAATAGGGTGGGCTCAGCGGCATAGCAACTTTTTTTAGGAAGTCCAAAAAAATTTTTAGACAGTGTCCGCCCTCAGGCTCCCCCTGTTGCCCAGAATCCCAACCCGACACACAGCAGCCAATGTGCTGCAGTACAGACCCCCTACGCCGCCCCCCCACCTGGTGCAGACTGCACACACATAACACCCTGGGTTACCTACGCTACTGGGTGGGCTATAATTGAATTCTCAATTCAAAGGTTCTTGCATCTGTAGGATCATATCACCGTGAGGATGAGATGTGGCACCAGAACCTCTGTTGCTCTCACTGAACTGGTTTATATTGACATCCTGCAGAACAGCAAAAGCAATAATGAAGTGGCAACTTCAAAGAAGGGGCTTTAAATGGAACCTTATCAAAGTTCTTTTGGTAACTGGCTGGAGGTGAATTTCTCAGCTATGATACACTAGAACTAGATCAACTGCCAGAAATTGCTAGATTAACGAGTAGATTAAGAGACCAGGATGAAAGAACCTGTAAGGGAAGATTGGAAAAGATCTGTAGATAACTGGAAAAATCATTGTAAACATATTAAAACGTTGACAGGATTAGAATAAATTGAGCAGTGTGAAGTATACTGAAACCAAACTGAAAAAGAGAAAATATGGAAAAAATAGAATATGTGTTCTAAACGGAGGGAAGGGGGAAGGATTGACCTTTTGGAATTTTATATGGTAATGTTCAGTTGAGCCATCGGAAGAACAGTTGCGCTATGGTCCAAGCCCTAGTTTATTGCAGGGAATCAAAACCATAGATTCTAAAGTGTTCTGTAGCCATGCATGTACTCCTTAGCATTGTTTCTGCGAAAAGGGTTATATAACTACACATAACTACAAGACGAAATAACTACACACAGAACAGTGATAAGGAAAAACACACATTTTATTCACAACTGCTATCAGCAAGGATGTGGGCTCAAGCCTGAGATAAATGGTTATGCAAAACACTAGGATGTGCCCAGACTTGTTCCGAACAGGAAAAACAATTAGTGCCTCTAGCAATGTCACACCTGTGGGGAGGAAGCAGACAGAAAACTACTGTATTAGCACTCTGTAACCCCATCCAGGCTTTACACACATAAGGAAACCACGAGTTGCCTCATAACATGCTTGTTATGAACACTTACCTGCTAAAGGTAAGGCTAACATTGGCACATGGGTGGTGCTGTGGGTTAAACCACAGAGCCTAGGACTTGCCGATCAGAAGGTCGGCAGTTCAAATCCCTGCGATGGGGTGAGCTCCCGTTGCTCGGTCCCTGCTCCTGCCAACCTAGCAGTTCTAAAGCATGTAAAAGTGCAAGTAGATAAATAGGTACCACTCTGGTCGGAAGGTAAACGGCGTTTCTGTGCGCTGCTCTGGTTCGCCAGAACTGGCTTAGTCATGCTGGCCGCATCACCCGGAAGCTGTACGCCGGCTCCCTCGGCCAATAAAGCGAGATGAGCACCGCAACCCCAGAGTCGGTCACGACTGGACCTAATGGTCAGGGGTCCCTTTACCCTTTAAGGCTAATATTAATAACTTTGTTATTACACGGCCCCAGTACATAAGGGCAGCCGATACTGCCAATTGATCACAGGAGAAGCGCCACTGATTCAATAACTTGGGTAGACCATTTGTACAAAGCACTGTCCAAATGATCTGTCAAGCTTTGACCAATCAATGTTACCGCACAGCGCCACCTAGGTACATATCGCTGGTACTACAGCCTTACATTGCACTCCTTTCCATTCAACCCATTCTGTCAAGGGAAAAAATCCTATCAAGCCAGCAAGGCTTCAATGTAACAAGTTTTATTAATTACTTCCTGTCTAGGTCAAGGCAGTTTGCAGCAGATGGTTACAGACTCAGGTAAACTAATATATATATATATATATATATATATATATATATATATATATATTCCCAATTTTTTATTAGTTTTCTCTTATAACACATAGACAAAAACACAAAAGAAAAACATTACATTTGACACAACATAAAAATTTAACAACAATAAAAACACACAAAATAAAAGATTTTTTTTCTTCTTATTCCCTTGTGTATTTGCATTGCTAAAAGACTTCCTCGACACCCTCCAATCTCGATTTCATCCTATTACATATTTAGCAGTTCCCAATTTCATATTTATAACATCAGTATCTTCTTTCATTACAGTTACAGATAGGTAGCCGTGTTGGTCTGCTATAGTCAAAACAAAAAAAATTCCTTCCAGTAGCACCTTAAAGACCAACTTAGTTCTTGGTATGAGCTTTCGTGTGCATGCACACTTCTTCAGATACACTGAAACAGAAGTTTCCAGACCCTTCTATATAGTGAGAAGGTGGGGAGGGGTATTACTCAGAAGGGTGGTGGGAATGGGTGATTGGCAGATAGCTGTGATGAGCCTGTTGACGACTCTTAACGACTGCAAGAACTAACTTAGTTGGTCTTTAGGTGCTACTGGAAGGAATTTTTTTTTGTTCTTTCATTACAAACTTCTTAACCTTACTTCTAATTGTCATCCATGACAACCTTTATTATTAATCTTTTTCTATTCCTTAGCCTAATCTGTTACTTCTAGGGATTTCCTAATTATCTTATATTACAGTTTCTCACTAAATATTCTTTAAATTTCTTCCAGTCTTACCTTCCATGGAAGAAGGTAAACTAATATAATTTCACTAAAAATCAACCATTCAACAGATCTCCATTCCACCTTTGTTCCACTCAGAAAAACGATTGGGAAATATGACTCTAGAAGCCATGGCTGTGTTTGTTCTACATCTTCAACCACAGGAAACTCTCGGACTCTACCGGGCATTTGAGCGTCCTCTAAGGACAAGGAGCAGTTCAGTTTTGTCCCTTTTTCATGTTGTTGTTTAGTCGTGTCCGACTCTTCGTAACCCCATGGACCAGAGCACGCCAGGCACTCCTGTCTCCCACTGCCTCCCGCAGTTTGGTCAGACTCATGTTTGTAGCTTTGAGAACACTGTCCAACCATCTTGTCCTCTGTCGTCCCCTTCTCCTTGTGCCCTCCATCTTTCCCAACATCAGGGTCTTTTCCAGGGAGTCTTCTCTTCTCATGAGGTGGCCAAAGTATTGGAGCCTCAGCTTCAGGATCTGTCCTTCCAGTGAGCACTCAGGGCTGAGTTCCTTCAGAATGGATAGGTTTGATATTCTTGCAGTCCATGGGACTCTCAAGAGTCTCCTCCAGCACCATAATTCAAAAGCATCAATTCTTCGGTGATCAGCCTTCTTCATGGTCCAGCTCTCACTTCCATACATCACTACTGGGAAAACCATAGCTTTAACTATATGGACCTTTGTTGGCAAGGTGATGTCTCTGCTTTTTAAGATGATGTCTAGGTTTGTCATTGCTTTTCTCCCAAGAAGCAGGCATCTTTTAATTTCGTGGCTGCTGTCACCATCTGCAGTGATCATGGAGCCCAAGAAAGTAAAATCTCTCACTGCCTCCATTTCTTCCCCTTCTATTTGCCAGGAGGTGATGGGACCAGTGGCCATGATCTTTGTTGACGTTGAGCTTCAAACCATATTTTGCACTCTCCTCTTTCACCCTCATTAAAAAGTTATTTAATTCCTCCTCACTTTCTGCCATCAATGTTGTGTCATCTGCATATCTGAGGTTGTTGATATTTCTTCCAGCAATCTTAATTCCGGCTACGGATTCATACAGCCCAGCCTTTCGCATGATGAATTCTGCATATAAGTTTAAGCAGGGAGACAATATACAGCCTTGTTGTACTCCTTTCCCAATTTTGAACCAATAAAGGCTTAATAAAATGAACCACAGAGAAGGGAAGTCGATGATAAAGTTATGGTTTGTATTCGGCCAAATATCGTGCAGACTTGTAAAACTGAAAACGATACATAAAATGAAAAAGAAATTAAAAGTAGCACTTTGCAATCCGTCTGTTTCTGGGAATGTGTTTGGCACATCGCCTCCCTCCTTCCCATCAACGCAGTTCTAGCCTTAGGGTTAAAGGGGCGGCGCCCAGTCGCTCAAGGCCGCCGTCGGACTCCCGAGAGAAACTTCATTTCCCATCATGCAACATTCCCATCCGTGACGTGGCTCGATGCGATTTGGTCTCGCTTCTGATGCTCCCTCATCTGTTTTCCTTTGGATTAAAATTCCTGTCAGGGAACCAGGGGAGGGGGGGCAGGAAACCCACCCTGGCGTCTTGCCAAAACCCTTTCCATTTTTATCCTCGCTCAGTCCCTGTCCCTCGCTTATTTCTCCCCCCTCACACCAAGAACAGGCAACCTCAAGCCCGTGAATGCCATTCTAAGGAAGGGGCTCCGTATTATAAGAGTTTCACCTCAGAGAGAACTGGAACGGACCGCAAGGGTCGTCCAACCCCCTTCAAATGCAGGAATCTTGCAGGGGGGGGTCCGTATAAATAAAACGCTCCCCTTTCAACTAAGCTAAGCGCCACTTGGGAGAAAGACATTTCCTTTTTCCCTCAGGCGCTAAACTGATGTATAAAAATCCCTGACAGGCAGTACACTAGACAGCCCTCTTGCGGGTAGGGAGGCTTTACTGTGTGGCAAGTGGCCGTTGAAGGAGGTCCTCGCGCGCGAGGCGCCTGCGCACTGGGCCGCCTCCGCGAAGAGAGGGAGGGAGGAAAAAAAGCGCGAGGGAAAGAGACGGAAGCCGGGAGGCTTTTCCTGAGGTACTTGGACTTGTCCCTTAAAGGGCGTGGTGTGGTGTGTGGTTTTTTTCCCCTTTTGCGGGAGGGGGTGGGAATCGTCCGCGCACGCGCGCGCACTGGTTCCCTCATCCCTCCTTCCCTCGCTCGGTTCCAGAGGGAAGAAGAGAGGAGCGATGGAGCGCTGGGCGGCGGCCGCCGCCGCTGCTGGCTGGCCGGGCTGGGCCGGGTTGTGGGAGGCCTCGTGGTCCCGCTGGCCGACCTGGGAGCTGCTGGCCGCCTGCGCGGTGATCGGCGCCCTAGGCTGGATGCTGCGCTTGCTGGAGAGGAGGCCCGGCGGCCGGCGCCGCTGCCAAGGCCCCGGACCTGCCGCCCAGGGGGCCTCCTTGGCCGCCGCCACCGCCTCGACTCCTCCGCCGCCTGCTGCCGAGGAGAAGCAGCGCTGCCGTGGGAGCCCCCACCAAGGTGAGAGGGAGAGACGCCCCACAGACCTCTCTGCTCCTGCGGCTTCTTCTCCTTATAGCATGTGCACATTTGGCATCTGAGAATCAGGGCTTTCTTGTGGAAAGAGGGATCTCTGAACGATCTTATATATATATATATATATATATACACACACACACACACACATACATACATACATACTATATAGATATATATATAGTATCTCGGTTTGGCTCTGTAGAGTTATGATCCCTGGTGTGCGTGGAGAGTCCGTGCTTTGCAACAACTGGCAACAAATGCGATGGTGTTTTTTTCCTTCTCAAAGTACATTTTAATACAGTGGTACCTCGGGTTACAGACGCTTCAGGTTACAGACTCCGCTAACCCAGAAATAGTACCTCGGGTTAAGAACTTTGCTTCAGGATGAGAACAGAAATCGTGCTCCGGTGGCGCAGCAGCAGCAGGAGGCCCCATTAGCTAAAGTGGTGCTTCAGGTTAAGAACAGTTTCAGATTAAGAACGGACCTCCAGAACGAATTAAGTACTTAACCTGAGGTACCATTGTATTTTGTTTTCCTTCATAGATTTAATAGTCATTTAAGATTGTCCTTATCTCCTGTGACGGCTCTGGTTTTATGTTTTCTTTATTTCCCCCCTGGTGGTTTTTCTTAAGTTTGTATGACGCAAAAAAGCCCTAAGCGTTGGTCTTAAAAAATAGTAGGATGGATTATATCAAGCATCCCCAAACTCGGCACCTTCCACATGTTTTGGGACTGCAATTCCTATCATCCCTGACCACTGGTCCTGTTAGCTAGGGATGATGGGAGTTGTAGTCCCAAAAACATCTTGAGGGCCGAGTTTGGGGGTGCCTGGATTATATGGTGGTTTTGGTTTTTTGTGTGTCTCATTTGTTATTTGGAGGTCTTTGGGCAATAGAGGCCTTCAAGGTGGTGTACAAAGTGAATGCAGATACATATTGGGTTAGATCATAGACACGTTGAAAATGATGAATTTAAGTTCGCCATGGCTAACAATTGATTATGATTACTGGAAGTATAGCCTAGTTAAAACTCAGTAATAATAATAATGACATAAATGTGTATGGTATTTAACAAAGCGCAAGAGTGGAAATCCTTCTAATGTGAGAAGCAAACAGGAGCAGGAGCAGAGGAAGCTGTGTGGAGACTGGTGTAAGCATATACCATGCAGATTATGTGGAAATAACATGCAGTTGTTTTAATTAATCAAGAACATAATGTTGTCTAACCTTATTTATAATTTGTGTCTAGTATTTAGCTTAATTCTCATAGTAGTTGTCATGTTGGAGATGAGTGTCATTATATTGTTACATGCCACCCCAATCTCTGCTCAGCGATAACAAGATTCCAGGGGGTTCCAAGCACCCACCCAGCGTTGTGCTCCGGTGGAAATCAAGGCACATCAGAGTCGGCAGTGTCTAGGAAATATGGTTTATTCACACACATTTACACCTGAAGCCTGCAGTGGAGGGGGCCCCAGAACGTTATACCCAAAAAGTGTCTTGTGGCTCCTCTCATAGCTTCAGCAAGGTTGGATCCAGCAGTCAGTCATGACCCCCTGCTCTCTTGGTGCAGTTTCTCCCAGCCAGTGTGCATGGAGTTCTGCCCAGTTTCCTCCTTGTTCCCAGAACACCTTGCCAAAACCCTGTGTGTAAAAACCCCTCAGTTACCTGTAGACTCTTTGACTTGATGGCTTTTGCTGTGGGTTAATGTCAAGGCCATCATCTCCCTTTGTCATTCTGTCTGGCAGAAAAACAAGCTCAGCCTGTCTGCTCTGATTAAACCCCAGCACCCAAGAATGGGGGGGGGGGGAGGACCTGAGAGAACAAGTGAGAGAACTAGGGATAGGGAAGAGAAAAATACTTTACCCTGCTCATTCAGGTCTAATAACTTGAGATTTCAAGCTGTCAGAAATTTATCTCACTAAAGTTAATGAGTTTGTACAGCATAGCCTGTCTTATCACATCCTGTAGTCTCATATTTTCTCTCTTGCACTTCTTTCTTGATGTTCCACTTGATTTCTTTAATATTTCTCAGTTTTTCTACTTAAACCTTTAGATTTTTGTTTTTTAGTCTCACCCAGCCAGTTGTTGCAGATTTCCTAATTGCTTTTTTTTTTAATTAAGCCTGCAGATGTACTTCACCTTGACCTAGTATATATTTTGGGCACTTTTATAAATAAGTGTGGATGATTCTTCCCCCAAATTGATGGACATCCCTATGTAAAGAGATCTGTATTTATAGTTACACCTCTATTAATACATCTGAACTGTTGCTGCAAGCCTGCCTACTCGTGGGAACATTCCACTTGCAGAGTAATTGCCTACTCATCAATACATTTATTAAGATGAATTCCAGCTGCCAGCGCTGACTCACAGTTTGGGAGTCTTTCACACATGGAGTTCTTATTGACATGAATACTTTATTGAGACCCTTTAAATGTAAAAACCTTGCCCAGAAAAGTTAGCTCAGATCTCAACCTGCTCTTCCTTACCATATTTCTTTTCCCTTTGCTCTTAAATAGATTTTTCTTGTATGGGGCATGCCACCTACACTGTTTTACTCAATTACTGTGTTTTGAGTTTTCCACAATATTTTTCTACTTTTGTTTTTAGCCAAATAAGAATTGCCTTTATCCTTGAGGTGCTAGGAAAAAGTGCAGTGGAATATTACTCAAGAGTGCTGTACCTTGATTATGTTGTTGGAATATACCTTATACCAACTGGCACAATGTTTGGTAGAACAGAGGTGATTCTTTTCACCAGGGGTCAGCAAACTTTTCCAGCAGGGGACCAGTCCACTGTCTCTCAGACCTTGTGGGGGGCTGGACTATATCTCCTTATCCTTTTGCTGCTGAAGATGTACCCATACTTAAAAAAAAACACAAATCAGCCTCTTAGAACAAGGAAACGGATTGATTTTTCCTTTCTTTTCTAGCAATCATCATTTGGCAAAATCCTGTTTTATTCCAGTCAGATTCCTGTTTCCTGCTCTCTTCCATTTTTTTGCTCATTTTTTCTCCCTTAGTTGTTTCACCTCCAAAACTCAGGTCCTCATTTCTTTACAATCCACAGCCATCCACTCTAAATATTAACCCTTTTCTCTCAGCCTTCCCTCAAAATATCTTAACTGATCTCTTCTGATTTTTACCTAAACACTTTCCAAAAGTCCCATTACCCAAACTCCCTTATTACCATCACAACCTCCTTTTCTCTTACTATAAAGCCAGCGCCTTCTGTCAAGAGCTTGCGTGTAACCTTCCACGCCAACCCTTTCCATGGAGGCGCAGGTTGCAGCCACAGCAAAGGTGCCATTTTTCCATCTCTGCCATATCAGGAAGTTGGTCCCTTACCTTTCTCACCCTGATCTGGACACAGTGATCCATGCGATGGTTACCTCCAGGCTTGATTATTGTAACTCGCTCTATGCGGGGCTGCCCTTGAAGCTGACCCAGAAACTCCAGCGGGTGCAGAATGCTGCGACGAGGCTCCTTACGGGGTCCTTGCCACGGGATCACATTCATCCAGTACTTTACCAGCTGCACTGGCTCCCAGTGGAGTACAGGGTCAGGTTTAAGGTGCTGGTTTTGATCTTTAAGGTCCTATGCGGCCTAGGACCCTTGTACCTACAGGACCGCATCTCCTGGTATGCCCTGTGGAGGACCTTAAGGTCCATAAATAACAACACTTTGGAGGTCCCAAGCCGCAAGGTGGTTAGATTGGTCTCAACTAGGGCCAGGGCCTTTTCAGTACTGGCCCCGACTTGGTGGAACGCTCTGTCACAAGAGCCTAGGGCCCTGCGGGACTTGACATATTTCCGCTGGGCCTGCAAGACAGACCTGTTCTGCCTGGCCTTTGGTTTGGACTCAGTCTCACCCATATGTTTCCCTCCCCTTATGGTTTTGATTTATGGGCTACTATTAAAATGAGGCTGCATTTTAAATAGTATTTTAACCCGTATTTTAATAAACTGCCCTCATATTATGTTTTATTGTAATTTTATTGGTGTTGGCCGCCCTGAGCCTGGCTCTGGCCAGGGAGGGCAGAGTATAAATTATTATTATTATTATTATTATTATTATTATTATTATTATTATTATTAATTCATCCATGATCTATTCTCTTCTGATAGCACCACCAGCCAGCATCCTCACCCACCTACTTTCCCTGACTGCATCCTAGTTTTCTTAAATAGTTTTTAGGAATGCTTCTAACAAGAACTCTTATACAGTGGTACCTCTGTTTACAAACTTAATCTGTTCCGGAAGTCCGTTCTTAAACCGAAACCATTCTTAAACCGAGGTGTACTTTCCCTAATGAAGCCTCCTGCTGCCGGTGCCCTCCACTGTTCAGCTTCCGTTCTGAGACCAAGGTAAAGTTTGCAAACCGGGACACTACTTTCAGTTTTGTGGAGTTCATAAACCAAATAGTTTGAAAACAGGGCTGTTCTTAAACTGAGGTGCCACTGTATTTGGTTCTAATTCTCCTAAACTCAGACTAGTATTTGCATGCTTATTGATTTTGTCTAATATTTTCTTAGTAAATTCCCTTTTGAGACAAGTTAATTCCCTCTTGATAGAATAAATTCACATTTGCTTCTCATCTGTTTTCTGTGTTAACTCTTGGGGTGCCAACCTCTGGAAAGTGGCCAGGTCTCATTGCAAAAGACCCCTAGAATTGAGTGTCAGATTGCATGTGAGAATTGCAGGCTTGTGTACTAACTGCACCCTCCATAACACAATCTTATGCCAGGAGAATCAGTTTACTTTGAATGTTAATAAGTAGCTAATCTGTTTGAAATTATTAACTTCACTGGGAACGTGAGCAGTAAGTTTGTTGTGACCTAAAAATAGAGGCAGTAGGTTAAATGATGGAGTATATTTGATGTTCTTATCCCACTGAAATATTCTATTTATTCTAATCTATTTTAAAACTTCTTCCAGTTTTCCTTTTATGGTTGAATTCTTGCATCTGTTTCATTCTCTTTTTAAGTAGAAGAGCAGACGTGGATCTAAAGCTTCCTGCCAGATGCTTAATGACTAAGTACTGAAATGGTGCTCAGTATTCTTGCTGCTAGCATTAGTCAGTGTTTCTCAAACATGGGTCTTCAGCTGTTGTTGGACTACAACTCCCATCATCCCTAACCATTTGTCCTGCTAGCTTGGGATAATGGGAGCTGTAGTCCAACAACAGCTGGAGACTCAAGTTTGAGAAACAGTGCATGTAGTTAATATACAAGGGGAACAGTCTCCCTAGGGAGGTTGTGGACTCTCCTTCCTTCAAGGTTTTTAAGCAGAGGTTGGATGGCCATCTGTCATGGATGGTTTAGTTGAGATTCCTGCATTGCAGGAGGTTGAACCAGATGACTCTTGGGGTCCCTTCCAACTCTACAATTATATAAAGTTACAGAGTAAATTGTTTGAGGCTGGAATTTATATATTTGAATACACAGGTTTCCTAAGAGGCTCTTACTGAATCATAGCTTTGAATTCTGTAAGTCATTGACAGTAGCTATATATGAAAAGGGGCGCAGGTGGCGCTGTGGGTTAAACCGGCGCTGTGGTTCGCCAGAAGTGGCTTAGACATGCTGGCCACATGACCCGGAAGCTGTACGCCGGTTCCCTCGGCCAATAAAGCGAGATGAGCGCCGCAACCCCAGAGTCGGCCACGACTGGACCTAATGGGCAGGGGTTCCTTTAACTTTACTATATATGAAAAAAACCCACTGTTTTAAATATTTCCCTGTAAAATTTTGAAATTATTAGGAAATATTACAAAAATGTGGAAGGGGTTAATACCGGGGTTTCTGTCTTAGTGCTGTACCCCTCTACTGAATTAGAATCATAGCATTGTAGCGTTGAAAGGGACTCTTGAGTGTCATCTAGTCCAACTCCTTGCAAAGAGGAATCTTTAGCCCAGTGCGGGGCTCGAACCAACATGCTTTACCAATGGAGCCATCCAGCTACATTTGCTAATCACATATTTGCCTTGTTGATAGTAAACATTTGTAAACTTGAGAGCTTACAAAGTTTTAACATTACATAGTGTGTTTAAATTTAGTTGCACAGTGCTATTATCTTCCCACACAATGCACATGATTGAGATAAGATGTATTTCAAAGTTGTCTTTGTAATCTGAACCTTTGCATTCAGAACAGGATTGCTAGTGTAATAAACAAAATCTGCCCTTATTTTCTTATGGGGGACACAAGAGCCCTTATAGAGTCCTTTGTAGGTTCTCCACCGGTAGGAGAAAATAACAGAGGCCAACCAGACAATATTGAGAAGCAAAGTAGCTAGTAAGCCTGATTGGCACAAAATATTCTTAAGAGTTGCTTTGAGCAATGCTTGTTATACACCTGGGTTTATTAAGATACTTCAGCTGCAAAGGGGGCCAGATGCCCAAAACAGATACAGGAGAGTGCAGGAGTGGTGTAAATTCTCCCCTTGCATTTCTAGTTAGTGCATTGATCTGCCCAGCAAGCACCTTATCAACCCTTCTCTTCCCAGTTGGTGCAGCTATCCACTAGTGTGAGAACCTAGTATCTAACTTTGGAGACTTTGGTTTTCTGTACACTGTTTCAACCTGCACCTTCAGCTAGACTAGTCTCAGTGAGAGCCAAGCTAAGCAACCCTTGGGAGAAGATTTGAACGTCATGGGACCAACCACCTCTGAGGAAGGTATTAATGAATGAACAGGTTCACATGCAAGCAAGTGTTCCTCCTTTAGGGATTTAAAAACTTACCATAGGATTCACACAGCCCCAGTTACCCCTTTAGCTTTCACTCACCTATTCTTTGATAACAATGAGCTGACTTATTAGGAGAAATTGCTCTTCAGTATTTGAGCCCTCAAAGCAAATAATCTGTTTGGTCGTCTTTTCATTTGGTGGTGGTTGTTTTTCCTCTCTAGGAACGGTAACAATGGATGCTATTTTATCACGATTAAAGCAGCTAACTTCTGATGAGCTCAGAGAAGAGATCGTTAAAGCTGGACAGAAATGTGGGCCTCTTACACTTACAACGAGATCAATTTTTGAAAAAAGATTGGCCCAGGCACTCTTGGAACAGCAAGGAGAATTAGAGGCAGAAACCTCGCTTTTGAATGGTGTACTTGGAACTGCTGCCAGCCAACTGCAAACAAAGGAACCTTCAAGGAATCAAAATGGTCACATAGGCTCCTCTGAGGATGGCGATTTTGGGTACAGTATGGGTTTGAACCCCCCAGAAGAGGAAGCCCTAATGCACAAGGCAGACAACGATTCTCTGATCAGCTCTCAGACTCCATCAAAGGAGCCTCTGCTATACTATGGTGTATGTCCGGTTTATGATGATATATTGGCAAGAAATGGTAATTTATTTTTATTTTTACCACTGCAGTGTAGTTAAAGATCAAGTTAAGCAAATGTACCTTTCATGGAGGAAAAAGGGTGCTATTGGAGAATAGTAATTGTTCATTTATTTTACAGTTTAGTTATTTAAAATGTATACCCCACTCTTTTATAAAATGTCCAGGGTGGCCAGCATTTAATTTTTTTTTAAGTGCAAAAAAACAGAATCATGTGTTCTTTCATATAGCCTTTTCATGTATTTCTAGCTTTAGTTTTTTCCTATATTCATTATTACTGTAGAAGAGTTTGTTGGTAATCTACCATTAAGCATTCCATTGGGAAGTAAATTGAAAGGAAATTCTTGCAATTAAGCAGTTTTCAATAGGTACTGCAAGCCAGTGTTAGAAACTAAGATGAAAGCTGGGAGCTAAATGGCACCTTAAACCTAAGTTATGGGCACAACAATGGAATGTCTAGGCGCGCTTTTTTTTGTAGCAGGAATACAAAGCTGAAAATGAATGAACTACAGCTAAGATATTATGTTCATTTTTCACATGGTCTAGTCCTTCCCCTGCCTACCCCCTAATATTATTAAGAGGGTCTTTTCTCCAGTCTTCAGAGAGTAGCTGGAAGTGGGGAGGCAGAAAGGGGTCCTCCTTTCCTTCCACTCTGCAGTTTTAATCTGAAATCTTAGGCGCAGTACCACGTCCAGAGCTTAGAAAATGCTTGCTGTAATGAAATTCCCTGTCGCGAAATGCGCCTAATACAATGGGAGTTTCGAACACTGCTGCAAGCCTGAAACTAGAGAAGCTAATGTTCTCTCTTTGAGGAAGCATAATCCCGAACAACCAAGGATGACATAACAGCTCTTGGGATGCTCAAAATATTTCAAGACTGATCTCGGTTCCACCCTTACTTGGTATCGGATTAGATTTGAGATTAAGTATTTAGGAGACTAATGCTATTTATGGAGTCAGTCCTAGAATATACAGATACTATTTTTAAGCTGCAAGAATACCAGATATGTACAAATATCAGAACTTCAGTGAAAAATTAGCCTAGTTTATCTCAGTATCATACTGTTATTTTTTTATTATAGTAGCAGAGGATATTCTAGATGGGAGTGGGAGAATGCATGCCTTAGGCAATGAGAACTGTGTTCAATAAAGTTTTTTGACAGTGTCATATTGGTGTAGTTTGGTAGGGAATTTTTCAATGGCTTGTCCTTTCTTTGCTTGCTGATGAAAAAGTGTTTAGGGTTGCATCATAATCATGATGAGAATGATTTGTAATAAACCAGATTAATGCAATCTTATCACGATTGTTCTCTTTCTCTGTAAGACCCCCCCAAATTTGGCATATTATTACAAATTTGCTGTCAAAAATGTATAAGAATTTAAGTCTCTTTTCCTGAAAGTAAAATTCACCGAGTCATTTTGAACTCATTTGAGCATTTTCTCCTGCAGACTACCACGATGGAAATAAGCTAATTTGATTTGTTTCTGTTCCAGAGAGGGTGCATGTATATGAGGATAAAAAGGAAGCCTTGCAAGCTGTTAAAATGATAAAAGGGTCAAGATTTAAAGCTTTCACAAATAGGGAAGATGCAGAGAAATTTGCCAAAGGCATATGCGACTATTTCCCATCTCCAAACAAGCCCTCCTTATCTTTGTCGCCTGTGAAAGTTTGTTCCGTGTTCAACAGAGGTAAGTGAATGCTTTTAAATGTTTTCCAGTTCTTTAACTACTTAAGTGGCTTTTGGAGTTGGGACTGTAGTTTATACTTAAAATACTGCCAGTGCTGTTCTTTTTCTGCTTTTAAAATGTAGCTCTGAGAACTTTATTTTGACAGGGATCATGTGAATTCCTAAACTGGTTTAAAGCTTATAAATATTCTTTATTTTAAAATTAATGCTGAAGGATCTGTTCTTAATTTACCTGCCTAGAAGTTCTGAACAATAGGTATACAGAGTTTGCATATAAAATAACCTGACACACTTTCATGAGCAAAGATCACATCATGAGTAGAATACAATTTTTATTTTGATAGACGGCTTATGCTCTGCTGAGATGGAAACAGTTAGTAAAGAGAGAGCCAACAGTTACAAAAGTCCTCGTACGCAGGATCTTACTGCCAAGCTTCGGAAAGCGGTTGAGAAAGGAGATGAAACAGCATTCTTGGAACTTATCTGGAGTAATCCTCGCTATCTCATTGGCTCTGGAGACAACCCGACAATTGTTCAGGTGTGGGAATGGTTTGGCTTTTGCCAAAACGAAGTTTGAATTAAACCCTTTGCATCCTTTCCCCAACTTGCTAACTGAGGGAAATGGCTTCAAAACTCATCTGCACAAGAGATGGGCATAGTGTTAGTTCTACAGTGTTTTTCTGGGCTGCTTCTGGCGGCTTTCTTTCATGTAGAGAACTTTGGGGCTTCACTTTTTAAAAAAATGATATTGGGAGGGGGATGAGGTTTGAAAACAAAATCAGTAAAAAAAAATAATTAAATTTGCTGGCTGTTTTTGGAAAGTCTGTAACCAAGAGTGACCACCAACACCTTCCATCCCCTTCTGGGTGCTACATGCCAAAAAAGTAGTCATAGCCACCTCACAGCTGACATGCACACACAAATACACATACAAGGGACACAGATCTTCCATCCTTTCAATCAACATTGTGCTAAAAAAACCAGATTTTGTTCCTGTTTGTTACAAACAGGTTTGCTCTTCTCTCTCTCTCTCTCTCTCTCTCTCTTTCTCTCTCTCTCTCTCTCTCTCTCTCTCTCTCTCTCTCTCTCTCTCTCTCTCTCTCTTTCTCTCTTCCTCCCTCCCTCCCCCCTACACTTTAAGCCAGGCATAGGCAAACTCAGCCCTCCAGATGTTTTGGGACTACAGCTTCCATCATCTCTGACCACTGGTCCTGTTAGCTAGGGATGATGGGAGTTGTAGTCCCAAAACATCTGGAGGGCAGAGTTTGCCTATGCCTGCTTTAAGCTGTAAAAACTGAACATACAGGCTCAAATGGTAGCAATAACTTGTATAAATATGAGAGAGGCTTGTTCTGTGAGCAGATTGTTGTGGGGCTTTACTAGTATCCCCAAATGTGCCATGTTTGCTGTTTTCCAAATTCTTAGATTTCCCCTCTAGCAAGACCTAACACCATCAGCTTGCTAGTAAAGAGTTCTCCAGGTAGACTGAAGGCTTTACAGTATATGTTTGTGTTTCCTGAATTTTTGTGTATATAAGATCTGGGGGAAAACAACAACATTGCTGTAAGCATATTCCTCTCTAGCAAATCGTTCAGATTTCATATTTAGTGAATGTGTGCCTATTTCTTTTTAGGAAGGCTGTAGATACAATGTCATGCATGTTGCGGCCAAGGAGAATCAACCTGGTATCTGCCGGTTGCTATTGGACACTTTGGAAAATCCTGAATTTATGCGATTGATGTATCCTGATGATGATGAGATAATGTTACAGAAGCGTATTGGATACATTGTTGACCTTTATCTTAACACACCAGATAAAGTGGTGAGTTTCAGTGTCTCACTGTTTTCTTTTTCTTTTTGTTTGTGTTGGCTACTGAAGAATAACACTGCTAGCCTGTTATTTTAAATAAAGAACATATGGGGTTGGATCCAGGCTACCAATGCATATCCACTGGAAATTAAGCCCTTTTGAGTTAGAGGGGACTTGGGCCCAGGTAAGTGAGGACTGGATTGCAGCCTAAAGATAGCTCTGTTAATGTGAAAAGTTAGTCATGACTTAATTTGTCTCACTGAGACAAATAAAGTGCAAGTAATTTAGTCTAGCTCCAGCGCAGACTTAATTAAAAGCCAGTGCGGCTTAATGCCATGTTAGCAGTTGAGGCAGCAGTAGCAACCTCCACATACAGTGATTGTTATACATCACTGCCTCCTCCTGCCTTCCTCAATCATCACTGCCTTTTAAAGCAATATTTTTTTATCTCTTGATTTTGTTACTATTGATTATCCCATGGAAGCCTGTTGTCAGGCAAGATATAGTAATGTTTTTAGATATGTAGTTTTAGAATTGGGGAGTTATGGGCCTGGTTTGCAGCTTAACCCGGCTCAGGTTTGGATGATAGAACAAGCTGCAGTATGTGGTTTGTTACTCCCTGTGCACCCAGGAGCTGGAGAGGACTGAGATGTGGACATTTAAGCAGTGGGCCACCAACGCATTGCTCATTTGTATCAAACTATAGTTAAACATTAATTTATGGGTTCATGTGATGGGTGAACACAACGATAATCTGTTTTGCAACTTAAATGAGTTATCAAAGAGATTTTTTTAAAAAATAAAAATCAACAACCCCAAAATAGCCTGCTTAAAAGGAAAAATCTTCATTGTTCATCTAAATGGGGCAAGCCTATGAACACGGTGGATCTCAAGAGGCAATGAAATTCCAAATTTCATTTGATTGGGAGCCTCCCAGAGTGGCTGGGGAGACTCAGCCAGATGGGTGGGGTATAAATAAATAATAATAATAATAATTATTATTATTATTCCAGAAGTCTAGTCGGATAATGGTTAAAGTCAAGAATCAGCACCTTGAAATTAACCCACAAATGGGGCAACCAGTGGACTCCTGCAGTATTGGGGTTAATATGTGGTTATGTGCATCCCAAGTCTTAATTTATTAACACACATACCTTTCCACATACTTCAAGTGAGCGTCACATGGATCTTGTTCACCCATGCAAATGAAGAGGCTTTTCCAAACGCACATATATACTTAGGTGGAAACAAGGGTCCAGAATAGGAAATAATTGTATTTTTTCTTTTTATAGGGATTTGATACACCGCTACATTTTGCTTGCAAATTTGGGAATGCAGATGTGGTTAGTGTGCTTGCTTCACATCCAGATATTGTAAAGAACCCTAGGAACAAGTACAACCAAACTCCAGCAGAAGTAAGTTGTCCTTAAAACATGTTATGACCACTTTGGTTTTTGTTTAAATGTGACTGTTCTTTTCCTTAGTGCTCTCTGGTAGTTTTCTGCCATGTAAGTTGGCAAAAGCCTCCCCAAATTATTTGTAGCTTGCAGTGAGGTTTTATTAGTTAAGCCTATAAATTATTGGGACAGAAGTGCTGCCTATTGAGCTGTTCCAAATGGATAGATCAGTACAAAATGTGCAACTTCTCTGTTCTTTAACCAATACATTGATGCTTTTTTCTAACAGGTAGTTTGTGAAAGAAGTAAAAATAAAACTGTGGATCTGAAAGAGAAAATCAGGGAATACTTGAAAGGTTTGTATTTAATCTTGGTTGTCTTTAGAGGTTCTGCAGAAGTAATACCAAAAAATTGTAGCATCATTTAACTTTTTATTGGACGATGCCAGAAGCAAATGGCATGTATTATTTTATGTAACTGGGGTATTAAATAAAACTTACATGGTCTCTGAAGTAGAAACAGAATGATCCAGTATCAAGTGAGAATTTTATTTTTGAATTGTAGGGAAATTGAAACAACAGACCTGGGTAGTATTTAAGTGTATGGTAAACATTCCTAGAAACTTAACACCATTTTCAATTATTTGCAACCTAGGTCAGTGTTATGTGCCACTCTTCAGAGCAGAAGACAATGCCTCACAACCTGTGATTGGACCACCTGTGATTGGAGCACCTTGGTCACCTGATCAGTCAGATGATAGCCCTCATGCTGCTTTACCCAGATATTTTGGCAGCCCCAAAGATCCTGTGCTGACAGTAAGGGCTTATGGAGGCCCAATGAGCCCTTCTAAGGTAATACAGTGGTACCTCGGGTTACATACGCTTCAGGTTACAGACTCCGCTAACCCAGAAATAGTACCTTGGGTTAAGAACTTTGCTTCAGGATGAGAACAGAAATTGTGCTCCGGCGGCATGGCGGCAGCAGGAGGCCCCATTAGCTAAAGTGGTGCTTCAGGTTAAGAACGGACCTCCAGAACAAATTAAGTACTTAACCAGAGGTACCACTGTAGAAACCAAGAAAATATTTGGTCTTGTTCTTCCTTTTTGGTGTTACAGTCATACCTCGGGTTACAGATGCTTCAGGTTTCATTTTTTCGGGTTACGAACACGCTGAAACCTGGAAGGACCGGAACGGGTTACTTCCAAGTTTCGGTGGTTGCACATGTGCAGAAGCGCTAAATCACAACCCTCGTGTGTGCAGATGTGGCCCTGCGGGTTGTGAACGTGCCTCCCGCATGGATCATGTTTGCAACCCGAGCATCAACTGTACTTCGGGCTATCATAAACCTGGATTAAAATGAAATCAAGTACACCTGTGCAGAATCGGGCACATTCTGTAGAACTGTCTACAACAGGGGTCAGCAACCTTTTTCAGCCGTAGGCCGGTCCACCGTCCCTCAGACCATGTGGTGGGCTAGACTATATTTGGGGGGGGGATGGACGAATTCCTGTGCCCCTCAGATAACCCAGATATGCATTTTAAATAAAAGGACACATTCTATTCATGTAAAAACACGCTGATTCCCGGACCATCTGCGGGCCGGATTGAGAAGAGGAATGGGCTGCATCCGGTCCCCAGGCCTTAGGTTGCCTACCCCTGGTCTACAAGTTTAGGAGCACACAGGTGAGGTTAGTGTGCTTACTTCAAACCCAGATATTGTAAAGACCTTCCACACATGCAAATTCTTCCTCCCCCCCCCCAACCCTCCTCTGTGGGTATAACATTTCCTGTGACCCTTCTCAATCTGGGCTAAATAAAACGAGCCTTGGTGAACTTGAGAACTTGCTGTGAAGAAAGCTGGGAGACTGCTTGAATGAGTGGAGGAAAATTCCAGTTGAATGCAATCAAAGCATAGTGAGGACTCATCACTGAACCTACCTAGTGAAGGCGGCAAAGAAGGCATACTTTTCTGCCTCCATTGCATCCTCATTGTGCCGTCCAGCAGTGCAGGCCCTTTTACAGTCTGGCACTTATACTTATTTTACTTTAACATGGGTTATCTAACAATTTCACTTTGTGGGGAAGGGGAGTTGAGTGTGTGCAGGTGGTACCAGTAGTGCAGTCTTGCAGCCCAAGCCAATCTATTAATTATGGTTATGTTAAAATTGGACTTAGCTTTGTTTGCCATTACATAGACCTGAAAGTACAGCAGAACCTTGTTTATAAAGAACTAGATTTATAAAGTGCCACACTGGGTGCTCTTTGCAACTAACAAAATAATAGCTCCCTAGAGGTCTCCATTTTATCTTTATAGCCAAGCACCTTATTGGCTCAGAGGAATTAATTGCCCTTCAGTGTCATAATCTTAAGCACACATGCAAAAATACAGTACAGTGGTGCCCCGCAAGACGAATGCCTCGCAAGACGAAAAACCCGCAAGACGAAAGGACCTCTTCCGAAGGCGGGCGGGGGACAAAAGTCTTTGCTCCCCCCTGCCTGCCTTTCCGGGAGAGCGGGAAGGCAGCGCTGCCTTTTCCGCTCTCCCGGTTAGGCAGGCAGGGGGGGAGCAAAGACTTTTGCCCCCCGCCCGCCTTCAGAAGAGGTCCTGGACCTCTTCTGAAGGCTGGCGGGGGGCAAAAGTCTTTGCTCCCCCCTGCCTGCCTTCAAAAGCCGTCCGGGGGCTTTTAAATCGCCCCGGACAGTCCCGGGGCGATTTAAAAGCCCCCGGTTAGGCAGGCAGGGGGGACAAAGACTTTTGCCCCCCGCCCGCCTTCGGAAGAGGTCCTGGACCTCTTCCGAAGGCGGGCGGGGGACAAAAGTCTTTGCTCCCCCCTGCCTGCCTTTCCGGGAGAGCGGGAAGGCAGCGCTGCCTTTTCCGCTCTCCCGGGAAGGCAGGCAGGCAGGGGGGAGCAAAGACTTTCGCCCCCCGCCGGCCTTCAGAAGAGGTTGGGGGACAGACTGTCCCCGGACCTGGTCTGAAGGCGGTTTCCATAGGAACGCATTAATTGATTTTTAATGCATTCCTATGGGAAACCGTGCTTCGCAAGACGAAAAACTCGCAAGACGAAAAGACTTGCGGAACGAATTAATTTCGTCTTGCGAGGCACCACTGTACATAGAAAATAACTGCTGTTTTCAGATGTCAGCTATGAAAAAGAATTGGATATTTTCTATGGAAAGAATTAGATATTTTCAATTAATTTATTCATTTCAAGCTTATTGATAAATTACTATTTTATCTTTTGGGGGGGCATTTATGTCCAGCCCTTGTACTGTAAATATGCCACTCAGACTTATAACATATAAAACTGAAATTTCACAAAAACCAAACTCAAGCAAGAGATAAAAAAGAGGTATTTGGGGGAAGAGTGCAATGGCTATATTGATTGGGGGGGGATGGAACAACCCATTTTTATGCTCTTAATTTCTTAGCATAAGATATGCATGTACTACTTTACATGGTGTTCTAGACCTCTGATAACTAGTGTAAGCTGTAGTTTTTAAAAGTCAGTAAAGCTTGCTTTGCTCTTGGTATTTTGTATAAATGAATAAGAACTCATTTTGAATATAGTTTAATGAGTAGAATCTCATAACAGAGTCAGTAACTGATAATGTGGACACACTGAAGCAAACTGTCATTTGACGAGGTTATATGGATCGTCACTATTTCGCAAAGCAATATAGGACTAGCTTTAACTTGGTAAAACAAATAAAGTAGGTGTTGTGCTGCATTTGTGTAATTGTTCAGATAGAGTCAGTTAAAATGTAGGAAATAGAAGTTGTGCTTCTGAAATCCTGTGTTGCAAAAGTAATGTTTCTTGGGACATTCTGATCTTGCAGCTCCTCTAGTGCTAGTACAACTTCTCTCCAAAACTAGGGCAGTGTTGCTGCTGGAAGTTACATTGTGGGCCTCATCCATGTGGCCCACGGCTATTTGGTGTTGGGACCTGTACTATGCTGAAGAAAATTCTGCATCACAAAGGGTTACATCAGATGGGCCCCTAAGTTGATTGGAAGTTTGCATGAAAGCTGGATGGTTCTGGATGACTAAAAGATGCTCATTCCAGATTTTTTAGGAAGAGAAGATTAGCATGCTCTAGATTGAACTACAGTAACTGAATGCAATTTTCCTCCCTTAAAGGCAGAAGAGTTCCACAGACTTTGGAAGACCCCACCTCGAGAGCGAGCAGGTTTTTTTAACAATCTCAGAAAATCTGATGTGGAAAGAGGCGTTGAAAGAGTTGGAAGGTACTTCAGAATTAATGCATGAAACAATATAGTGACAGGAAAAAAAGATATTTCAATTGTGTTAAATATCAAAACTTGGCAAAATGCTATGGATGAGAACAAAATGCATCTGGAGAAGCTTAGGCAGTTGTTGAGAAAGCTCCCAGCTTCTATTAAGGTCTATCTGTGCATAAGGACAGAGAGAGAATGGAACTTTGGAGGTGACAGTGTGTTCTGTTAACTTAACTGACTGTTTATTTATTTTTAAATTTCTATACCGCCCTTCATCCGAGGATCACAGGGCAGTTTACAATATAAAAACAAAATACCACAATAACAAAACAAAATTTTACACAGGCTTTTTAAAAAGTCCATTTTGAAGCATATTCTGGATCTTAAAATGAATTTAAAATGAACTCAGTGAGGATCACTTGATGATGACTGCAAATCTACCTCTAAGATTTGTCATCATGTTTCCTGATTTCCATGCCTTCTGTCATTCTGTCTTCTTTGATTGCACCTCCATGACATGTAGCTATGGCAGCTTTTCATCTCTCTCACTCCTTAAGGGCCCAGAATGTTTCAAAAGACAAAAACTCCCAATCATTTTGTTTTGCAACTAAAACGTCCAACCTTTGCTAAAACTCTTAGCCCGTGCTCTGATCACAGCATCCAGGATTGTGAACACTTTGTGCTTAAATTGAAATAGCGTCCCAACAAAAGTTGACTTCTGCAACCATATGAAAAAGATCTTGATATTCTAAGAATGTTGAATTCTGCACTGTTATTTTTATCCTTCCTGGTCCTGCTCACGCAATACACAGCCTACTTTATTAAAACCTCTTCCTCATTGGCTTATTCTGTCTTCAGTGCAGAAGTCAGTGCGCTGTTTTGTCCTGGGTCCATGTTTTCCAAGTCCGTGTCAAGCTTCTGGTCCATTAGCAAATTTGGCTCATTCCCTATCTTATTCTCCTTCCCCCTCTTCCTTCACTTGCATGCTTGTCTTTTGCCATGTTGGAACCTCCTCTACTTGTCAGGCAATCCCCATTTTTCCTGCCCTCCTTTCCCGAACCATTTTGTCTACACATTTTCACTTTTCCTACCACCTGGCCTTATTTGCATCATCTGTGTTTTGTAAGTGCCAAATAAATACATTGCAGAAACAGGAGCAATGCTAGTAGACTTAGCAGTCCAGTGCATACATCTATATGTGCTCTGTTTTTGGAAAGCTGCTGTCTCTTTATTTCTCATAGAATGTCTAATTCATCTTGTGTTAAGAGTATTTTATGTGCCTTTAAAGGTTTAATTCAGTAATAGAATTTCTGTTGAGATTGCTCATATGCTTTGACAGTAGAAAGCAAGATGGGATGGAAATTATTCTGAATTGTTTTTTGAAAATGTGGGAATTATAACAATTAAAAAGAATTTGGTGAAGGTTTATGGTCATGCTTGGTGCAGAATTCACTTGTTAAAACGATTTTTACAGTTGATGTACAGACTTGGGGCTGGCTAATTAAACATGTGTTTTAGTAAACTTGTCAAATTAATTTTATGTCTTCACAAATGATTCGTTCTATCTTGTTTATTGCAGGGAGTTAGCTCATGAACTGGGGTTCCCGTGGGTTGAATACTGGGAATTTCTGGGCTGTTTTGTTGATCTGTCTTCCCAGGAGGGGTTACAAAGGCTAGAAGCATATCTGAGTCAACGGGAAATGAGCTATAAGGCTCAGCAAGAGAAAGGGGAGAATGAAACCCACAACAGATACAAAACCCCACAGCTTTCTGGTAAGAGCAAAGCATCTCTTAGTAGCTGAAGGTTAGAAAATGTTTGATTACTGAATAGATCATTTTTCAGACGTTCCAAAATAAGTCTAATAAAAATTTCTCAAGTTTTGAGATTTACCAGTGTTAGATTAGTTGCTTAGCACAGGACACTTTAGAAGTATAAGTTAGAGCAGTATAAGTTTCTTGGGCCTTTGGGGAAGGCATTCTCTGTGGGGCTCCCTCTCACAGAGTCTCTGGGGCTCCTGTTAATGGGACCCCTGCTGGGATGTGAACTCTAGGCAAATGCCTTTTCATGCCGATCCTTGAGGCCGGTATTGAACTGGAAGGTCGCTGCTAGTTAGTATATTTGGGAATAATAAAAATGCAGAAATTATGATGTCAGGTTCTTGGGGATGGGCCAAAGAATTAAAAAATCACTTTCATGTTGCCGGAACTTTCAGAACATGCCTTCCATGCTACAAATTGAACTCTGTAGCCTTACTGACATTCCCCACTGTTACACTTGGAACAATCAGGTCAAAGTGACAGTTGCCCACAGTTGTATCAAACTGTTTTATAGTAGAGGTGCTGAACAAATTAATAGATTGTTTTCTAAACAGTGTAAATAATATTTCTTTTGAAAACTTCAGTCTCTCCTATAAAATCTCTCTCCCCAGCTCCTAGCTGTGAATTGAGTTTTGTTTGTAAGCCTAAGGGGGGAACTCCCAAGTTTTATGAAGGCAAGGGCTTGTAGATGGATTCTTTGGGTTTATGCCATCTGCAACAAGAATGAGGCACAAGAATTGCTGTAGCTGTGCAGATGGCAAAATACTGGTGTTGTGTTCAGTCTCTCCCCATACCAGCCCAATAAAGTGGGGTAACTGCTACCCAGAAAACTGTCAAACTGGATGAGGAATATCAGTGTACTGAGCAAAAGGATTAAGCAACAGAGTTGAAGAGAGACAAGCAGAAAATGCACCCTGTGTTGTCCTAAATGCATATTTTGCCGCCACTGAACCAGCTGTACATTCTGTAGATGGAGGTGGGACATGTGAACATGTGATTGTTGGATGGAATACTTAACATAATTGGCAATATCTAGTCAGTCATACGCAAGAGTAGTCATTGAAATTAATGGGCATGAGTCACTCTTTAAGTCCATTAATTTCAGAGGGTCTGCTCTTAGTCAGATATGACTTAGTTGGATATCACTCATTGGGTATAAGGGAAGTGTGAGCATTACCAGATTCTGGCTAGAAATGTTTCCCCAAAACATTTCCAATCTGTGCAGGTATAGCCCAGCTCCCTCATCCCTAGGTAGTTTTCTCAGACCTGCTCTAAGGAGCTGCTTCAGGCTTTGTACAAAGCTTCCTCAATTAGGTTTTCACATCACCTGGCTACTGCTTGATTGCAAGCTGTCTTCCATGCCCCTTTAGCCAAGGCAGCATCAGTCCAGGTTTATTTTGGTTGGGGATTTCAAGTCAGCAGCCCTTATCTTTCAGGGAGCAGTATCTGACAGGTAAAGGGTAGTGGTGCCCCATCTTGCATTCCCAGTTGTGGTATAGAGTGAGGGTAACTAAAACGAAGCCAAGACATAGATGTGAGCCAGTATTTGGAAACCTCCAATTTCCAGTATTGGTGAGAGAATGCTATTTGTATTGCAGTGCTGGGTCGGTTAACATTGTTTGAATCTTGCTGAGTCCCTTAAAAACAAAGTGGAATATAGAACTTTTGTTATTAAAAACTGACTAATCGGGCAGATGAGATGTCACACACCAAAATTCTTTTATTTTGTTTTAAAGGCAAAAGTAAAAAAAGCTGCAATTCTATTTCTGTTGGGGCATTTCTTGATGATGATGATATGAGTTTGGAAGAAGTGAAGAACAGGCAGAATGCTGCCAGAAATTGCAGCCGAACTGTTGCATCCAATGAACCAACCATCACCGACATCAGAAGCTCAGAGTGTGACATCCTGTCCATTGAGCGGACTGAAAACATAATGCCTGCAGCAGAAACTTCTGATAGGCACTCGGAGAAAGGAGTTCCTGCCAGTAAAAATGGATTTTGCAGCCCTGTGACCAGCGATAGGACAGTAAATCCTCATAGGAGGCACCCAAGTCGAGGAGAAGAGTGCCTTCCGTCTCCGGTCTCCAATTTAATGGAAGAATTTGATAAGCTGTCTTGTCAGGATCAGATGGTGGCAGGAGAACGTTCACCAGAGAAGCCAAGCCAGGCTGCCACAAAAAGCGGGTGTGAAAGTGCTCAGATGGAAAATACAAGGCAGCTTAGAAAACCTAAGGACCATCTCACTAAGACTTATTCACCGCTTCTCAAGGCAGGTGCAGCTGCTGAGGATACAAAAATAAGGACAGAAGAAAAAACACCACTAGAAGTGGGGAGGCTGTCAGCAGAAACTGATGTCCGGGGAGGGGAGACAAGAGAGTCTTGCAATTCTGAATTGCAGTCTGAGATGTCCTCGCAATGTCTCCTAAAAGTCCCATCCTCAAACGAAAAAGCCAAGCAGCTGTTTCTCTTAGGGTATGCAATGGACTGTTGCTTAACAAACTGACCTCTTGTCTTGTGGGCAATAATCATTGGGGATTGTGGCACTGCCAGATTCTGTTTTCCTAATGTAGCTCCCTTTCTGTCTCTAGGGAACAGCCAACAAAGCTGGACAATGATGTGTTAACAGCATTACATGGGTTAGAGATGGATCCACAAAAATACCCTGCTATTTACAAGTGGAGTGTGTCCGTTCAGTCCTACTCTCCTTCTGACCGGCAAAGGTATACTTGGTTTCAATAAAAGTTAGCTGATGTGCTCCATGGGTATGGCTTGCTAAAAGGACTAAACCTGGTCTGTGTGGTACGGCTTATAGGTTTACAGTGTGGCCATGGCATAATGCTTGCTAATGAACTGATTGGCCAGTATCTTTCCCACCTTTCCCCAGTAGCTAGTTCTTACTGGCAGGGTAGGAAATTCGCTCTGTCTTCTCTCCTCAGCTTGAAACATGAGATAGAGGCATCGTGCCTTCTTCAGTACCTGACAGGCAGTTGGCAATCCTGTCATGTTCAAATACAAGCAGAAGTGTTTACTTCCAGTTTGGAGGTGGGACAGAGGAAAGCACAGGGTCAAGTCAAAACTCCGCAGCTACTTTTAAGGGTTCACAGTTCCAAGACTTTCTCACCAGAACCTGGTTGACCTCTAGGCTTGCATAATACTAAGTCTTGCATATTACTAAGAACTACAGTGGTACCTCTGGATGCAAATGGGATCTGTTCCGGAACCCCATTCACATCTTGAAGCAAACGCAACCTGTGTCTGCGGGTCGCAATTCGCCGCTCCCGCACATGCGCGTGACGTCATTTTGAGCGTCTGCGCGAGCAGTGAAACCCAGAAGTAACGCGCTCTGTTACTTCCAGGTTGCAGCGGAGTGCAACCCGAAAATATTCATCCCGAAGCTACTTCAACCCGAGGTATGACTGTAATTAACTAAACTGTTCTACAGTGGTACCTTGGGTTACAGACGCTTCATGTTACAGACTCTGCTAACCCAGAAATAGTACCTTGGGTTAAGAACTTTGCTTCAGGATGAGAACAGAAATTGTGCAGTGGTGGCAGTGGGAGGCCCTCTCAGCTAAAGTGGAACCTCAGGTTAAGAACAGTTTCAGGTTAAGAACGGACCTCCGGAACAAATTAAGTTCTTAACCCGAGGTATTTGGGTGCTCAAAGCATAACCACCTGGACAAGGTCTTTCTTAGAAGACAGCAGCCAATTTACTTACAAATGAAATTCAGTGATAAATGCTTGCATTTAAATATAATGTCTCAACTATATGTTGGCATTAATATTGATATCTAGAATAAAGGTTCTCACAGCAATTCAACTTCTCCACCTTGTTACATTTTCCTGATATATAAAAAGTGTTGTCTTTTCTTCCAGCTGGTCAACTCCATCACTAAAAGGAAGATTCAAGTCTCAAACAGCTTCAAGCCCTTCAAGTGGTCTGGCATGCTGTAGCCCAGGAAAGAGCAGTCCAGTATTTGGTAGTCCTGGGAAGTACAATGTAGGTGCTGCCAGCTTCTCGCCCGATTCTGGGAGCCCTGGGTGGTACAGCCCAGCATATGTGAACTACGTTATGTTATCTAAGCGCCATCACTTCTAAGCACCCGCTCATCCATTAGAATGTGACTCTTTTTAAAATTTCAGTTAAGTATTTTTAAAAGGAAGGCGTAAAATAGGGTGTTGAAACACAAATAATGTACCCCAAACTCGTTTTATTTATTGCTGTCAGAGAAAGGGCTGCTTGTAGCAAATATTTTTATTCCATTTACCAGATTATTGGTGATTTGCAGATTAGTAAATTAAATTAGAGCACCTGAAGAGTTTAAGCATTTCCTAGAACCTAGAAGTTACTTTTCATGGACATTTATCCATGTCCATTTTACTATCTGTACAGCGCTTCTCACTGGGATCCCTTTCACTGTAGCAACTGTAGATTAAAGGGAACTCAAGGCAAGTTGTCAAGTTTTAAGGTCTTCCAGTTGAGCTGAAAGGAGGAAAGCTCTTTTCTATGTATGTAGACTGCAAATTTATAGTTTGTTAATTTATCTAATTAGAGGTATTTTAAAAGAGCCAAACAGTTTAGTGCCCTATGTTCTTAATATTTTGTATCCAAACAATTTCTCTACCATAATCCCACTTATCATGGGCAGATTTTGCTGTTCTTCGGGGGGGGTGTGGCAGGGCACATTAACTTTTAAATGAAAGACCACAGCTAAAGTTTGTTAGCTACAGGAGAACTAATTCCCTTTTGGAGACTTCTGGAATAGATAATGCAGCTGCCATTAAAATAGTCAAACTTCGGGCAGCTTACGTTTTGACATTTTGGAAGGACTCCTTCAGACTTTGATAAAGTCTGTGATATTAGTGGCTGTATTCACTGCAAGCCTTTTTAGTAGCCTAGATCTCTACTGCACATAGAGCTGTCGTGGCTTCCTTATACCAAGTGTGAACATTTTGTATACTGTTTCTGAGTGTGATGATTTGGTACAAAACTCCAGAACCGCACTTTAGATTCTTCCAGTTTTATTAGTGCCTTTTGTAACATTTTTATCTTGCTTTTTAATAAGTGCCGTTCTCTTATGTAAACAGTAACCATGTTTAACTTTCCAACACTTTTGGATGCAGGTTTTTTTTAAGCTGTTCCCTTATAGTTTAAAGACTTGAACAGATGCTGTAACCATCCATTTATTATTTTGTATATTTAATGTAGGTGGTCTAAATGTAAATTACAGAATAAATATTTCCAGAGTGGCTGGGTCTTTATCATTATCCCATTGTTTAAATGGGCATGCAAATATACAGCCTCTCTTGGGTGCACCTCAATTCCCTTACATGACTATTCTTTTCTGTATAATTTTCCATTAGAAATTAGAGTGCCGTTCAAGAGATATACATATTGAAGCTGCCTTCTAATATAGGTTTCTATGACTTTGACAAGAGACTATAGAAGGAATTTCTTGACTTCTGTAGTGGAATATTTAGAGGTGCTTAATTTAGAAGTCAGCTTTTATAAATCTGTCACCATGGTATATGGTTATCTAGGAAGTCCAAACCAACTTAAAATAGCTTGCTAAAAACACTATCACTCTGAGGTACGATGCCTTCCACAATATTGAAAATAAGCTCTCAACACTCACTGATCTTTAAGCTAATATATATGCCACTGTTCCAAGGCACAGCTGCCCCTTAAGTGACGCTCTCTATGGTGTATAAAGAGCATTCTTGCTTAGAATCTTCAGACTGTTGGTTTTAAAAGAAAACCAACTTTAAGAAATTGACAGTGTTTTGTTGTAACTTCTTTGCTTTATCCTTGTTATGCATACCTTTTTGTATTTAAGAGTAGGGGTTGTAGTGACCAAGTCATACTTGGAGCAGACCCAATGAAATTAAAGGACCTAAGTTAATCATGCTCATTAATTTCAGTGGGTGTACTCTCAGTAAGACTCACATTGGATATAACCCTGTGTTGCCGCAGCACAAGCCGATCAGTTTGTAACACTTGCCAGGGGGGCGTCTAAAGGGTTAGTGTTAGAAACATATTAATGTTTAGAATTCACATTCGAGTCATTTTTGTTAATGTGTTCAAGTGAATTTTTAACAATCTTATTAAATTTGTTTATTTAAAAAGCTCTTGCCTCTATTTAGTGCTTGTGTGTTGCAAATATATTCTTTTGCATATTGGACTTCCTTCTCGCCCCCAGCCCCTGAGCAATATCAGCGGCAACCTGGTAGAATCAGGCTTCAAAAATAACAAACTTGCACTCAATTCATAGAGGATAGGACTCTCAACGACTACTAGTCGTAATGCCTGTATACCCACCACGTTTGAAGGCAGCTCCGCCAGCTGCTTGTTATGAGTGGAAGAGTGCCATTGCCTTCATGTCCGTCTGCTGTGAGAAAATGCTGGACTAGTTTGGTCTGATAACAACAGAGTGCTTACGTTAACTGCTGCTGATTACAGTTCCTTAGAGCTGGTATTTTCTGCACAGTCCTACATAAAACACAAAACAGGAGAAATAAACAAGAACAGTGGAGGCCCAGTACCTGGTACTGCAGAGTGGAGCAGCCAGGAACAGCAGCAGCGCCCAAGACAAGAGGATCCATAGAGCTGGGCAGCGACAGCCATGGGGCTGGGGGTGTGCAAGGATCCCCGTGGGTAGGGAAGGGGCTCCACACTGCCACGCCTGTGGCAAGATTGCCATGTAGCTCCCCTTGGGTATGCTCCATCAGTGCTGTGACCGCTTCCCGTTCCCACGGCTGCACTGAAAGGGACTCTAAATTCAGGGCTTGGCACTAGCTCATGAGTTTCACCCCTTCAGATCTTCCCCACACACTTAGAACTCACTCCATTAGCAAAATCATGTACCTACAAGCACCATAAGCAGACTAAAAACCAGCCCATAAATGCTAAGAGGTCAATTGTTCGAGCATTATTTACCTGAAGAGAAAATAACCACTGCTATTAGCAACTCTTGATATCAAGGAAGCCTCGTGAAAGTTAATAAAAAACTATATTTGCAGATATTTTACAAAGATAACTTTGTTTGCATTGATTGAAAGACAGACCACCACCTTTTTCCAGGTAGCATTTCACCAACAGCAGATTCCATTTCAAAAAAAGTAGTTTTGATACATTATAAAATAAGACAAATAAGCATGCTGAAGAAATAGTGCAGGCTATGCTCTTGGAGGTGGTAAGGAGGAGGCTCACTTCTAAATTTAGTTTAGCACCCGTGTCCCCAGGTGTGCTTTGCCTCAATGGGAATAATGACAAATGACATGTAACCATAACTACTGCTAATAAGTCCAGGCCTTGAGGAGTGGTTCAGTTGAGACTTCTACACTAATCGTGTGAGAGGGGCATTTGTAAAGCAAATGAGAACACTCATTTTCAGATAAGAACAATCGTATGTGATATTGAAGGACAAGAAGAAAAGAATCAACTCCAGTCTCCTTTTAGATAGTCTCTCTTCACCTTGGATACCATCGTGAGAAGGGCTGTTCAAGCAGCCATTGCAGCATCATAGTCTACTCTTGTTCCCGCCTTTTGCACATTTTCAGTTTCCAACCTTTTGCTCTAAAGTAACACGGACATGTAAGGGAGCTAAATTATTAAGTTGAAACCGCTTTGCCCCCGACTCTTGCTGATCTAGCAAAAATAATTTTGCCGATTACCAATGCAAAGAATAGCTTTCTAATCCTGTGGTATTTCTATATCCTCTTTCCACAGAAGAGAGGGGGAAATCATCTCCACACACAGCAATATGCTTTGGTAAGAAGCCTGGGAACCTTTCTTGTTGCAGCCAGGCAAGTGGCACCCTCACATGAGTTAAGTTTGTAGATTCTCTGGTTTTAGGTTCATTCATTAAGTACTGCTGTAATGTCTCCATTCATTTTAATGGACCAGGAGAATGTACTGCAGAAGTACTTTGTGGAATGTGCCAAAAGCACCATGAACACAGCAATGCTGAACAGCCCTTCTATTTACAGATAAATGAAGTGGGGGAAAGAGTAGGCATTCACTGAGTACACTGTGAAACACAATTTCCTACCAAGCCATAACCTTGTACACCACAGCGGCACCAGCGGTGCCAGAAAAGGCCCACTCAGCTGCGTGTGATTTTCTCAGGAGGCATAAAGCCTGTGTCACCGAGCAATCGAAGCGCCACTTTGCCACTAGGGCGGATGACCAGGTGGGTGATGCTGCCATTGTTGAGGGATATCCGAAGCCAACCTTCGGGAGGAAATTGTAAAGCTCTGAAAAAGATAAGGAAAGCAGTTACTTCAGCATTTTGAAATGAGTTGTGCTTCTTTTCACTGTTCTTTTTGCATTGAACACATTAGCATTTCAGCTTCAATATGTACACGATAGCAAATTCAGAACAGAAACACTCCTACCCTTTGCAACCGAGAAATAAAAAAGGTGTGGTTTTGGGTTTTTTTTACAGAAATAAATGACATTGCAAGCACAGTAAAATCCTTCTGATTACAAATCTGAAGTCTCAGTCACAATGGAGTCCTCCTGCCCTCTTGCTTCCACCCCACACACTTGGCATTACAGTAAGCTTAGAGATACTACTTTCACTTTTGGCAAACACCTGCCTGCCGCTTGCTTTTGATGGCTAACTTGCTGACGTCCCTGCTACAACATGTGCTGCCTTGTACAGATCCCACCTTACTTTTAGCAAGCTGAAAATTCCCTCCAGGGAACCTTGCTTTGCCTCAGGAGTTATCCAAAACTGATTAACATTCCTACAATTCACCATAGCACTTTGCAAGTTGCAGGTACTTTAAGTGGGAATGAGATTCCTGTAAGAGGCTGGATTCTACAGTACAGAGCACAAGGCCATCCAAAGCGTAAGGCCATCCACTGAACTGCACTTCAGTATCAAGGGTCCCAACTTCGACCTAAGGCTCCCAGTGGCTATGAGGGGCTTCCTAATCAGCAGCCAGGGCCAACCTGATATTTTTCATTTTCATTTTTAGGCTTACTGAGGGATTTTAAACTTCACCCAGCAAATCCAGAGATAAGTTTCCAGAGGCATCACACAAAGAGGTGAAGCCAGCTTACCTATCCCTCATTTGCAAGGTTGGTTCACCCACCCTCACCATCTAGTGACTCAACCCCAATTCATAAGGCAAATTTATTCCAAGCAAAAGGACCTTTTGGCTCTTGCATTGTGTGAGATTATCACTTCCAGGTAGGAAGAAGAGACAGCTGATGGAAATAACAAATCACTATGAGCATCAGTGGAACTGATCTCAGAGATAGCGTAAGAACATAAGAGTGTGCTAGATCAGGCCAATGGCCAGTGTCCTGTTCTCACAGTGGCCAACCAGATGCCTGTGGGAAACCAGCAAGCAGGATCTGAGCACAAGAACTCTCCCCTGTCCTGTGGTTTCCATTAATTAATAAAATCCTACTTGGATTTAGAGGCCCAATACATTCAAGAAAATACCTAGCACACACAGTAAGAAGACGGGCTAAGCTATTTTGCCTGTTAATTGTAAACATGGAAGAAAAATATACTCTGGGGAGATAATTTGTGATTTTGCAGTGAAAGGCCAGACGAATGAAGATATAAAGTTATCTAGTCTTTTTATAACACAATGGTAAAGTCTGCGTCCATTACATTTATTTAAAAAAACACTGACCAGGTGAAACGTTAGGACAAATAAAGTTACAATGTAGTCAGCAAGCCTTCTTATGTGAAACAATATCAAAAGAGAGAGGTGGTTATGTGCACAGGAGAAAAATCCCACCATAGACCAATATGTAATTTCAGAAATGTAAAACATGGGATTTCATTGTGCCCATATAACATTTGTTAAATTTCAAAATTAAAACAAACATTTGGGATTGTATGAACGGTGAAATGTAGTGGGGGGGAGGGGAGAAAAAAGGTTCATTACTTCAAGGAGTACAGGCTATAAATACTTAAATGAGTGTGCCCAATTTTGAGGAAAGAGGCAGACCTGCATGATCTTTCCTTTGACCTGAATTCCAAAGAGATACATTAAATTGAACAGTAGTCCCAGAAACTAAACTGTTCTTTTAAGTTAGTGTAATACTAACTTATTACACTAACTTATTACACTGATAGAATGATCTCGATACGAATCCAAGGCAGACCTTTTAACATCACAGTAATCCAAGTTTATGCACCAACTACTGGTGCTGAAGAAACTGAAATTGACCAATTCTATGAAGACTTACAACACCTTATAGAAGTGACACCAAAGAAGGATGTTCTTCTCATCATAGGGGATTGGAATGCTAAAGTAGGGAGTCAAGAGATAAAAGGAACAACTGGCAAGTTTGGCCTTGGAGATCAAAACGAAGCAGGGCAAAGGCTAATAGAGTTCTGTCAAGAGAACAAGCTGGTCATCACAAACACGCTTTTCCAACAACACAAGAGACGACTCTACACATGGACATCACCAGATGGGCAGCATCAAAATCAGATTGATTATATTCTCTGCAGCCAAAGATGGAGAAGCTCTATACAGTCAGCAAAAACAAGACCTGGAGCTGACTGTGGCTCAGATCATCAGCTTCTTATAGCAAAATTCAAGCTTAAACTGAAGAAAGTAGGAAAAACCACTGGGCCGGTAAGATACAATCTAAGTCAAATCCCTTATGAATACACAGTGGAAGTGAGGAACAGGTTTAAGGATTTAGATTTGGTGGACAGAGTGCCTGAAGAACTATGGATGGAGGCTCGTAACATTATACAGGAGGCAGCAACGAAAACCATCCCAATGAAAAGGAAATGCAAGAAAGCAAAGTGGCTGTCCAATGAGGCCTTACAAATAGCGGGGGAGAGAAGGCAAGCAAAATGCGAGGGAGATGGTGAAAGATACAGGAAATTGAATGCAGATTTCCAAAGAATAGCAAGGAGAGACAAGAAGACCTTCTTAAACGAGCAATGCAAAGAAATAGAGGAAAGCAATAGAATGGGAAGAACCAGAGATCTGTTCAAGAAAATTGGAGATATGAAAGGAACATTTCGTACAAAGATTTCCATAATAAAGGACAAAAGTGGAAAGGACCTAACAGAAGCAGAAGACATCAAGAAGAGGTGGCAAGAATACACAGAGGAATTATACCAGAAAGAAATGGATGTCCCGTATACCCCAGGTAGTGTGGTTGCTGACCTTGAGCCAGACATCCTGGAGAGTGAAGTCAAATGGGCCTTAGAAAGCACTGCAAATAACAAGGCCAGTGGAAGTGACGGTATTCCAGCTGAACTATTCAAAATTTTAAAAGATGATGCTGTTAAGGTGCTACACTCAATATGCCAGCAAGTTTGGAAAACTCAGCAGTGGCCAGAAGATTGGAGAAGATCAGTCTACATCCCAATCCCAAAGAAGGGCAGTGCCAAAGAATGCTCCAACTACCGCACAATTGCACTCATTTCACACGCTGGCAAGGTTATGCTTAAAATTCTACAAGGAAGGCTCAAGCAGTATGTGGACCGAGAACTCCCAGAAGTGCAAGCTGGATTTAGAAGAGGCAGAGGAACCAGAGACCAAATTGCAAACATGCGCTGGATTATGGAGAAAGCTAGAGAGTTCCAGAAAGACATCTACTTCTGCTTCATTGACTATGCAAAAGCCTTTGACTGTGTCGACCACGGCAAACTATGGCAAGTTCTTAAAGAAATGGGAGTGCCAGATCACCTCATCTGTCTGCTGAGAAATCTCTATGTGGGACAAGAAGCTACAGTTAGAACTGGATATGGAACAACTGATTGGTTCAAAATTGGGAAAGGAGTACGACAAGGCTGTATTTTGTCTCCCTGCTTATTTAACTTATATGCAGAATTCATCATGCGAAAGGCTGGGCTGGATGAATCCCTAGCCGGAATTAAGATTGCCGGAAGAAATATCAACAACCTCAGATATGCAGATGACACAACCTTGATGGCAGAAAGTGAGGAGGAATTAAAGAACCTTTTAATGAGGGTGAAAGAGGAGAGCGCAAAATATGGTCTGAAGCTCAACATCAAAAAACCGAAGATCATGGCCACTGGTCCCATCACCTCCTGGCAAATAGAAGGGGAAGAAATGGAGGTAGTGAGAGATTTTACTTTCTTGGGCTCAATTATCACTGCAGATGGTGACAGCAGCCACAAAATTAAAAGACGCCTGCTTCTTGGGAGAAGGGCAATGACAGGCCTAGACAGCATCTTGAGAAGTAGAGACATCACCTTGCCAACAAAGGTTCGTATAGTTAAAGCTATGGTTTTCCCAGTAGTGATGTATGGAAGTGAGAGCTGGACCATAAAGAAGGCTGATCGCCGAAGAATTGATGCTTTTGAATTATGGTGCTGGAGGAGACTCTTGAGAGTCCCATGGACTGCAAGAAGATCAAACCTCTCCATACTGAAGGAAATCAACCCTGAGTGCTCACTGGAAGGACAGATTGTGAAGCTGAGGCTCCAGTACTTTGGCCACCTCATGAGAAGAGAAGACTCCCTGGAGAAGACCCTGATGTTGGGAAAGATGGAGGGCACAAGGAGAAGGGGGCGACAGAGGACGAGATGGTTGGATAGTGTTTTCGAGGCTACCAGCATGAGTTTGACCAAACTGCAGGAGGCAGTAGAGGACAGAGGTGCCTGGCGTTCTCTGGTCCATGGGGTCACGAAGAGTCGGACACGACTAAACGACTAAACAACAACAACAACAAATACTCAGCCACCTTGCCTCAAGTCCAACAACCGTGTCCATCTTTTGCAAGAGTCAGTTACTACAATGGTTTCAAGTACAAATCACTCTTTCAAAAAATGATCATTTGCTGGCATAGCGTGATAGTTATAAGTTCAGCAGAAAGACATCAGTACAACTCTGAAACCATACAAAGAGCTTAACGTACCATCTGTTTCTACATACACTGAAATATGGTTCACACATAAACTACTCTTTATCACTTGCACTGTTAATCTAGTTAGCCAGCGCAAGCACACATGTCACCCTCTATTAGAAATGTAATGTAACAGATGTGTACTAATATAGACAGGATATTAAATATTAAAGGGAAGCTACACAAGAGGTTGTTATGGAGGTTATAATCTAGCAAAAGGTCAGCAGACACCCTAGGTTTTAATATGCAACTAAGAAGGCTTTTAACCTCTCTATGTGGCAATAGTCACGTTTCAATGTGGAAGGTTGCAGGAACAGGGTCAGCCTCTTATCAGGCTTGCACTACATGATATGACATTTCTTAAGGCAGATCCCTATCCAGATAAAGGTGATCTTATCAACTTTTGAAATTTCAGGTCTCATTTGCTTTTGCAATGTTGACTGCCAGCTCATTTCTTACTTGTTTGCAATACACTGTTAAACAAATGCAGATAGGTGTATGAGGCTTGCAACACGATAGTCCAGCTCAAAACAGCTGAGCTGTGATGGAATATTTGATCTCAGACTAGCTATTCCTACCTAATGTTTCTTGCCTACGCAAACAAAGCAACTCTAAACACACTCAACTTTCTGAGCTCATAATGTTCAATTTGTCTAATATATGGATGGCATACTGGGCTCCATGTCTCCCAGAAATGTTTAAGCCTCCCAGAAAACTACCACTGCACACATTTTCAACAACTCCTCCTGGATAGCAAACTCATTCTGAGAACACACCACCCCCAATGGAACCTGTGAATAGTAATTAATTGCTTCACAGCATAAAACCATCAAGGTGGTGTACAAGATAAAAACATAATCTCTAAAAATAAATTCAACAAGCTCTAAAAACAATAAAGTCATCCCTACAAAAAAAGCAGCAAAACTACCTTTTCAGATATAAAATAAATTGATATTCCATACATGACTGGGTCACAACCTGGGCTAAATCCTTCTTAAACAGAAATTTCTTCAGTAGGCACCTAAACATAATGAGTTTGGACGGTACAGTCGTACCTTGGTTTTCGAACAGCTTAGTTCATGAACAACTTGGAACTCAAACGCCGCAAACCCGGAAGTAGGTGTTCCGGTTTGGGAACTTTGCCTTGGAAGCCAAACTTATGGCATGGTTTCCGCAGCTTCCGATTGGCCTCAGGACGCCCCTGCAGCCAATCAGAAGCCGTGCCTTGGTTTCTGAACATTTCAGAAGTCGAACGGACTTCCGGAACGCATTCTGTTCAAAAACCAAGGTACGATTGTAATTGATTCCAGAGAGCTCAAACTTCAGCACTAAAAGCCCAAGTATCCAGTGCAGGCTAAGTGCACTTTAGTTATGGATGCTTAAGCCTGTATGCTCTGTTCTCATGCTGCACTTCCAAAACAGAAGCACTTAACTAAATTCAGCATCTCTTTCAACCCAAACAGGTCTTCAGCACAGTTCAAAGAAACCAAGGTTACACTGCCTTAGAAGATGCAACCAAAAATGGTAGAGTTGAGCAAGATGTAACATGAGGGACAACTGTACATCTCTCAGAACATTTATTTGATGCAAGAAGGGAAATCCAGTTTCACAGCTCGGGGGCAGAAGACCTGCTAGACAGTTATTTTGCATTTAAGTAATAATTTGTTTTGCTAACCCAAACTCTGGTCCAGGATTTGGAGGTTCTGCAAGAAGAAATAGATAAGCTGCATTCTCATTTTTCCATTTCTAAATTTCATAATACGTTTCATATGGAAGGTCTATTTGTTTTAAAATCCCCTACTCAAAAATAGAGATTAAAGCAAAGCTTCAAGTTAATCTGGCAGTCATATGCTCTCTGGACAGCTGTTCATTTTACTGTGCACACACCCTCTCCAAATAACTCAGAACCGCTAAATGCATTTGATTGCTTAAGTTAAGGGTTAGCACATTATTGTTTTGGTTATGAAGAGCCAATCAGAAGGTTTCCCATACCCACCAGTTTGTTTCAATGCCATAGTTACCTGCAAACTATGTAACGAATGACATTAGCATGACAGACGTAGATTTCATAGCTATCCTCTTCCTGCTTTACATCAGCCCTATGAATGTAGTTTCGGAAGGCAGCTTCAATCCGAGCCCCATCTTCATAATACTGCTAAAAGGCAGATAATTGGTTATTGGTGTATATATTTAAACATGCACAAGCTTTTCATCTTTAACTTACCATTAGTGTTGGCTACAGAAAAGGATTTTGACATTTCTGATCAAGATACAGAGGTCATTATCCAACCTCAATAACCTGCTGGGATTACTGCCCTACTGAAGGCTATTTTTCTCCACCATCTGAAGTCCATCTTATCAATAGAAATGGACTGCACAGAACATACCTCTTCTGGACCAAACTCAGTGTGCTGGGTCGTGCCTTTTAAACTCTACGCCGCCTGGGCAATGGATAACTTATAGGAGGTGCTACTAACTGTGCCTCATCCTGTTTATTAGGTCATTAAGCTGGGCTTTGTTCTGTGTTTCCTCATTCACCGAGTTCAGAATGATTAAAGAAAAAAGGTAGGACCTTGCTGCTGTGGCTCCCATTCTTTAAAGTTCTCTCTCTAGTGATATATTGAAATGTTAATTCCTTTTGCTGTTGGATGAAAATATTCTTGTTTAATAAAATATTCTGTTAATCAGCATGTGCCACTTTGGGTGGATTAGCAGACAGAAGAAAGTTGAGGAAACTGGTCTACATTGCTATAAGTAAAGCCAAAGATTACACAACATTAAGGCGATTGCTTATACAAAAATCTTACCACAGCTTCTGGCTTCCAGTGGGAACTAGGAGGATTTGGTTCAATTGGAGCTCCTTCACGCAGAAGGTCAGTGCTTGATTTCTTCACCCCTGGGGGAAGAAAAATGCAGACATGCATTTCAGAGCCTTGTCTCCAGGGCCATCTCTGACATTAAACTCTAGATCTGCATCTATACAAAGTAAGTTAGCATATCAAAGGTACTGAAAATCTTTTAATACCCTGGTTGTAAACTCGTTATGACAAGCAAGGAAGAATAGTGCATGACCTGAAGGTTTTGTGCTAGAATGTACTCCTTGTACAAGTAACGTGCATCGTGTCAGAGACAGATTAAGAGAAAAGGTCTTGTTGGTGACTTGTGGAAGCCAATTGGTTTTTCACATCTCAGCCAGTGTGATGTATCAGCAGAGTATGTGCAGCCCCCAGCAGAGTCTTAAGAGATTTCTTGCTTCCAGCAGCCAGTTTCTTCTAGAATTCCAAGTTAAGGGAAAAACTCCTCCCACTCAGTTCAAAGTAACAAAGAGTTTATTGTCTCCAGACACAAGACAAAGCTAAGCGCTACTACCTACTATGTACATTTTTTCTGGTCCTTGACGTAAAGATATATCACCATGCTAGCTAACGCTGCTGTGTAAAACCCACAACCTCTTCCCCCAACTCTCACAGATTCAGTCAGACCCTGACAGCAAACAGAACAATATCAGGACAGGCGCAACATCAGAACAGGACCAGACAAGATGTCACATAATGAAAGCAATGCCCCAGTGACTATTATACCTGTCTCTACTCGTAGGCATATCTCCTGAACCAATGGAAGGGTGAACGACTCAGCAAGTCATACACTTGAGCTTGCTCTGTTGCTATGGTAACCCAGTGCACCTGCGCTCTTATCTCAGAACATCCAGACATGGGGGATCAGAGTGGTTCCCCACCACTAACATAGAGGAAAGAATTTGGGCAAACCTCTGCAGCAAACACCTTGGTAGTTTAGTCGGTAGAGCGCAAGACTTAATTTCAGGGTCGTGTGTTCAAGCCCCATGTTGAGCAAAAGATTCCTGCATTGCATGGTTGCACTAGATGACCCTTGTGGTCCCTTCCAACAGTACAATACAATTCTATGATTCTATTATTCTATGTACTAACGTTCTCTTAAACATATCACTATGTGTTCTTTCCCACTTTGCAGTCAATATTGGTTCTCACACAATTAAAATTAATAAACAGTAAATATATTAGGAATACATGGGAGATGTTTATCAAAAACATTTAACAGGCCTTCATCAGAATATTCCAGGGCAGGCAAACAATTCACGTAACACACAAATGTAGTGTTTTGTTTTTTTAATGACATAAAGGCAGACTGAAGACATAAAACTTAGGAACAAAAAAAAAGCCCAATTCCAACTAAAATTCCCCATCTAAAATGCCTATGCAAGGGCTTAATCAGGCACCATATGTCTATGCTTTGATTCAAGAATGCACTCAGCTTAGTCTGCATGGCCCACTCTGTGCTTATGAAAGCCACACTGTCTATTTAGAACAAATTATGTTTCCTGATTAAACAAGAGAATTCACTCACCAGGAAGATGCTTGCTGATGATGTTGGTTGTTTCAGTTGCTCTGGTCATAGAAGAATGGACAATTTTATCAAATTTCAGTCCCAAGCTTGCAAGCCTTTGCCCTGTCAACTCAGCTTGTTCACGACCTGAAAATTAAGGCAATGTATAAATTGCAGTGTGTCTCTTTTAACACATTCCTGGGGGCGGGGCAGTAAAATAAGATTTCTACATTATGTAGACCTTTTGTCCCAGCACAGTGATGCCAAACAGTTATTGGCACTGCTGTTCTTTCCACTTGTATCTTCATCCAAACAGATACAAGGAATTTCTGAATATGTGGAAGCACAAGTAGAATTCCAAATGGGGCCTCCTTGCTAATCAAGGGTTTGTTTAATCAGGAAGAAGGTTGCATTGTTTGTAAAACTATTTAATAATATTGTTTTATATATATGTATATATATATATATATATATATACTATAAAATATATATGTATGATGCTTTATAGCAGTACAAAATTATAATCTAAAATTCAACAGAGGATAAATAAGTAGAAGGGAAGGGTAGAGTAGGCAAGTGTAAAGAAAATATATGCATTTGTTTCAGTTACATATGCTTAGCCTTGGCGACAGGAATAGTTGCTAGGAGATGGGAACTAGGGTGCTGAGCCAAAAACTATATGGAAAAGGAGGGCTTTGAAAGATTTGAAGAAGCGGGGGGTGGGGCAACATACAGGTATTCTGGGAGGCAGTTCAAAGCATACCAATCAGCAAGGGTGGGATCTTCTCAAAGAGTAGGAAACCTTCACATGGATTAGGGTAGCCAAGTACAGGCAATGAGCAAATAAGAGCAAAGGGATGAGAAGCAAGAGAAAGAGGGATTTGAAAACCACTAGACTTAGTGATTTGATTAATAGGCAAGACCAAGTGAACCTACAGAGAAATGCTGCAATATAAAGTTTTCCTGTGCATCAGAAAAGCCAGTCATATTGGATAAGAGGGGAAGAAATAATGTGTCCAGCTGTGCTCCTTACTGCAACAGCAAACTAGGCCAAATATTGCTCTTTCAGCATTGGCAGAGAAGGCACTGGGGGCAGAAAAGGCTGGGCAACAGACTTGGGGATGAAATGACACAGCTACTGCAACTATTTATTTACACAGCTGACCAACAAAAGTTTGCAATGCCTAAATGCCAATTCAAATGTGAATAATCTACCTGTTAAGAACAACACTCTGGTCTCTGCCGCAAAGTACTAAGGGTGACTGAATAGTTTCCCTCCCCCACATTTTAACAAGAGGCAATCAAATCAGTAAATAAACTGGCAAGTTTGCTTTCTCCCCCAGCTCTGAGGTATGAAAAGGCCAGTCATACGTACCAAGCTTGGTCAGAATTCTCTCTTTATCACTGTTCCCATCTGTGTTGTACTGAGAATGGCGTATGAGGAATATGTGTCTGGTAGCTTTTGCTTTGTAGTGGGCTAGACGAGATGAGTCCTCCTCTTCCCCAGTCTCTTCATTTTTCTTTTTCAGGTTCATAAGAGCCAGTGGTTCTCTCCTGAAAATCATTTTGAAGTTTATATTTCTGTATCATTAAGCAATGGGGCAGAGGTAGCCAACATAGTGCTCACCAGATGTCTGACTATAATGCCCATAATTCTTGACCACTGGTCATGCTGGCTGGGGCCAGTGGGAATTGGGGAGTCCAACAACATACATAGAGCTCTATGTTAAGATACTCCTGTAATAAGATAACTGGACATGCAAATGAAGTGACCCAACAACATCCTTTTCAGTGCAACGTATTCGCTTGACAAAATCAACCAGATTTACAGTGGTACCTCTGGTTATGAACTTAATTCGTTCGGGAGGTCCATTCTTAAGCTGAAACCGTTCTTATCCTGAGGCGCGATTTCGCTAATGGGGCCTCCCTCTGGTGCACAATTTCCATTCGCATCCTGGGGCAAAGTTTGCAACCAGGAGCAGCTACTTCCGGATTAGTGGAGCTCATAACCTGAAGCGTTCATAACCAGAAGTGTTTGGTACAGAGGTACCACTGTAACAATGCTCACATTATACCCCCCACGCAATCCCTCAGTAAGAAGTTCAACATCTCAATAATGTCTCATTTCTACCCATTGAGAAAGGCAGTTTGGGGGCAGTTTGTGAAGCCAGAAAGAAAAGGCAGCAATGCATAGCTTCGGGAGTCTAGTGCAATGAGAGATTTAGAGGTATGACTGGGTGCCCAAAGAAACACTTTTAGACATACCAAAGAACTGAGGCATGAGTCTGGAATGCGTGCGTAAAAATACATACAGCATCTAAGCACAATGCACTACAACTACTACAGCAGGCAAATAATTTATTAAGTGGTCTGCCAAGATCCTAAGCAATTTTTAAGTGATCTGTGGTGGGGAGGGGTTTGGGAACCACTGCACTAGTACATGAACCAGCCCTATACCAAGACTCATCTTCTGAAGCAGCCATTTGGAGTTGCTCAGTTTCATTCCAGTGTCTGAAATTATTAATCACTGTATTTTCACTGGTCCATTAATGCACCAGTTCAGCCAATATCTTTGGATCTTTTCTGCCAACAGGGTACAAGATTGTAGGTTTTCCCATCATCCATCTGGAACATTTCCCCATTCTTTTCCTTCTGTTCTGATTTCTCACAGCTGTCTCAGCTTTTAGCAATGAAAGGGGAAATTCTTGCAAGTAAATATCAGCTTATGTACTCAAATGTGGTTTTTTAAAGTTTTGGAATATTATAGAAGAGTCAAAGAGTTATTTTAATTTCTGGAAGACAAAGTGGACTAGCACAAAAGAAAGTATATATAACAGAACACAGAACACATTAAATATTGTACATCTTTTTGATGATGTTTATGCTATTAATACATTTCATAACAGCAATATAGCAGCACCAAGTATTTCTCTTCTCACATACTTTGTAGGGGTGTGCACCAACCACTAGATTTGATTCAGACCCCGACTTGGTGCTTAAGAAACTAACCCAATTTAGTTTGACCCAGTTTGAATCAGATTTTTTTTTAAGGGAAGAAATTGTAAATGCTACTTGATGAAGCTGCTACAATAGGAACAACTTAGTTTCCACAATATAGTGGTGTCCCGCAAGACGAACGCCTCGCAAGACGAAAAACCCGCTAGACGAAAGGGTTTTCCGTTTTGGAGGCGCTTCGCAAAATGAATTTCCCTATGGGCTTGCTTCGCAGCGCTGCGTTTCTCCGCTCTCCCGGGAAGGCAGGCGGGGGGGAAGCAAAGACTTTCGCCCCCCGCCGGCCTTCAGAAGAGGTCGGGGGACAGACTGTCCCCGGACCTGGTCTGAAGGCGGTTTCCATAGGAACGCATTAATTGATTTTTAATGCATTCCTATGGGAAACCGTGCTTCGCAAGACGAAAAACTCGCAAGACGAAAAGACTTGCGGAACGAATTAATTTCGTCTTGCGAGGCACCACTGTACCACTAGCACAACTGCAAATACATGCACCACTTAATGCGATTCCGAAGTCTGGACGTTAGAAACAAGCCAGAACTGTACCCACCCCACATATTTTCCTTTAGTTTATTTACAGATAGTCTTATGTCCCGTTCACACCCAGAAGTTATCTTAGTACTTAACAGTTTAAGCAGAACCATGAGATAAGAGGTATGAGATACAGAACAGAAGACAGATATGTATGGCCTTCACAGCTTTGGGGAAGGGCCATAGCTCAGCAGAAAAGCATATAGGAGGTCCCAGGTTCAATCCCCAGTATCTCCAAATAGTGTGGGGGGAGGGAGGTCCAAGCCTGAAACCCTGAAGATTTGCTGCCTATCAGTGTTGACAATATTGAATTAGATGGACTATTGCCCGGCTAATTAATTTTGATAAACTCTATTTTTAAAAAAAAAATATTAACAAAATTAAGAAAACTTGAAGTTTTAAAATGAAAAATATTGGCCTGGCAAGCAATATAACTAATTGTTCATTGCTATCAAACCGATCCAAGAACTTCTCTGCAAAGTCCTCAGGGACCCAAAGAATATTTATTATATATATTACTTATATATTACATTAGTATGCCATCCTTCATCTGAAGATCACAGGGCAGTTCACAGCATAAAAGTTAAACGTGCTAAAAATTGAAACATGCTAGCAAGGCAAAATTTTAATACCAAAGTTTACAATTCTAGCATATGAGCTGACACATGATTGTGCACCTGTTCCGAGTTTACCTATTCACTGCTCTCAGAACGATTTTGAAGAAAAGCTAGATAATATAGACTTTGAAGTGAGACAGAAAAGTGGTTTTCCCCATGGTGGGTACAGTTGAGAAACTGCAGTGTTGTGCCATAGAAGGGAATAAGCCAAGTTTGAACAGATGTCACCAAATGACATATCCGTAATAAGCCTCTCATTTATTTGTGCACACATCTGCAATGTGTAGTGGTGCCAAGCCATTATAAAATTAGGAGGTGGGAGGACTTTTGCTCAGATTTAGTGTTATTAAACCAGAGATAGAACCATCTGGGAAGGAATTAAATAAAAGTATGAGCTTAGCACTTCCCTCTAGCTCAGCCTTCCCTACCCTGGTACTCTCCAGATGTTTTAGACTACACCTACCATCAGCCCCGTGGGACACGGATGGCACTGTGGTGTAAACCACTGAGCCTTGGGCTTGCCGATCGGAAGGTCGGCGGTTCGAATCCCCGCAACGGGGTAAGCTCCCGTTGCTTGGTCCCAGCTCCTGCCAACCTAGCAGTTCAAAAGCATGTCAGAGTGCAAGCAGATACAGTGGTACCTTGGGTTAGTAACTTAATTCGTTCCAGTGGTACCTCAGGTTAAGAACTTCATCCATTCTGAAGGCCCTGTCTTAACCTGAAACTGTTCTTAACCTGAGGTACCACGTTAGCTAATGGGGCCTCCCGCTCCCGCCGCGCAGCCACTGCACAATTTCTGTTCTCATCCTGAAGCAAAATTCTTAACCTGAGGTACTATTTATGGGTTAGCGGAGTCTGTAACCTGAAGCGTCTGTAACCTGAGGTACCACTGTATATTATTTAATAGATTTATACCCGATCTCATCAGGAAACTTTCTGTTATTTTGAGATTCTCTAAAGGTTCTCTAACCCCAATTATTAAAATGTCCTTTCACATCCAATACTGGTGTAGAAGACTCTCCTAAACTGCCAGGAGTCAACATAACCACCTAAATATGTTAAGTGGGGAATTATATTTGCATTGTTGTGGCATGGTAAAGAGTCGAGTTTATTAACAATGAGTGCTGAATTCATAATTTTGACTCATCACCAATTTAAATCTCCTTGGATATTAAGAGAATGAATCCACATCCTGCTGAAAATTGCTAGGTATACTCCTCAATTTTCATTTTCCACCCCAGGCACAGCTGTGCTTCAGCAAACAAGGGTGAAGCATAAATACCAGTTCAAGAGCAGACATCCATTAGAGTTTGTTCACATTAAGCTTTCATAAACTTGGCAGACTGAATGCAACTTCTCCTATTAAGTTTCTCAACATTTCTTAAGGTGAACATAGGGAAGTGGCAAGAAGTACAAGTGTGGTTCTCAGATATAAGTTCAGCAACCACATCTCACAAGATTTACCAGAAGTCTATGTAAATCACATATTCACAGTAACATACATGTGCATTTCAGCACTGCCTGTAGTTAAAAGCTGTGTAAGGAGCCCTCCGAGCCAATACAAGCCACAACTAGGGATGAATCTTGACCTGTGGCAGAAATAGTTGAAAATATAAAACTGCTTGCTGGACAGAGGTAGGTGGGGTAGCAAGTGCTGAGTACAAGTGACCATCAGGTTTCTGGGCACCCTGAGCATCCAGATACAATGGAATAAATGTTTGGCAATAAATACACTGGATCACATTTACCTCTTGTCACTCAAGGTGTTAGTAAGGAAAAACTACAGCCATTTAGTGCTGTAGTCAAATGCTAATGCAAATTAAAATGTACAACCATAACTGAACACTGAAAAGATGAGAGAAAAGTCTTCTTGTAAAAAATACAAGTTTGTTTTTTGAGGTATTTTTTAACATTTTGCAGTCACTGAATAGATTGGGATTCTCTCCCAGTGAGAATATGGGCCTTAAAAAATGGCAAGCAGGGAGTCAAATATGGTAGGAAACAGATCGTGTGTATAGACTGCGTAACTCTCCAGGAAAAACAGGGAGATAATCCATTCTAAGATTGCAATTCAGTAAAGTTACTCAAAGTGTTTGGGTTAAGAATGTGCTTTTGTTTAATTAGGCTGCAGATATTTTAAAAACTGTACTTTTTTTTAGAGGTACTGAAGGGAATGGTTGTATTATATTAGGAGAGACATTTCCCATCTCTCCACAATGAAGATTGCCCGCTGCAACAAGTTCAGACACTTATCTTAAAGCATACATCTTTCTTACAGAATTGCATTTACTCACATGCACGTTTCATCAACTAAGCCCCATTCAAAATGGATAAATTCTATTTAAACAAGTTATTTTTATTTGGACTCCTAGCTCATACAAAACAAAGACCCCAACATAGCCTTCATTTGTGCCAGGGCAGAGTCCCTGCATCTGTTTATATTATGCCAGAACTCCATAATAAATATCACACAACACATCATTTATGAAATACACTGCTACAGGATGTAGAGGTAGTGAGGAACTTAGATGGCTTTCAACTAGGATTAGACAATGGCTCTTAAGCCACAACTACTTGTTCCCAGAGAGCATTCCCTGGAGTTATGCATTACCTTTGGGCTTTGCAGCTTCCTGGAGACATTTACCTGACTGTTTTGGGACACATGGACTAAATGACTTTTTAGAATCCTTATTTCAGCAGATTTATGTTCCACTGTTTGACTAAGTTCTCAAGTTTCCTCATTCCCCAAGAGGGATTTCTCGCCATATTTTGTATTAACATGACGAAGGGCCTGTCATCCCTGTACTAGACGACGATAAAGTCAATCAAAGTTGTACCACCAACTCTGATTTATGAAAGTATTTCTGCATCACGATGTCTTAAAACACCAGAACCTTAAAACACAAAACACCTATTACAAAGCACATGATCTATCCCCCACTCAATGCCCATGTAATTAAGAGGCAGCAGCTCCTTAAAGCAAAGGCCGGGAAAATCCACCCCCTCATTTTATCAACACTGCACTTCAAACCCACGAAATCGTCTGGAGATGCAGCTCTTTCGACAACCGGGAAGAGCCAGCGTTTCATTTTTCACTTTCATTTTCTTTTCTGGTGAAGGGAAAAGCACTTTATATAAATAAGAAAGCAACAGAATGATTAAAATATGACGATGGCGAAGTCCATGGCGGGGGTTGGGTGGGATGAGGGGTTGCCAGCAGAGAGCAGCCTGGAGTGCTCCTGTGCTTTTGAAGGGTTGCCAACTTACGGCATCTTGGCCTGCTCCTATTACCTTGGGGAGGTGTTTTTTTTTTGGGGGGGGGTGGGGAATGGGATTTTCTCCCGCCCGCCAAGAGGCCTGAAGATGCTTCGCTTTACCTGTCCCAGTTGTCGTCCCAATAGCCGCAGTTGGGCTTCTCCAGCCAGCCAGGCGCCGTGGCGGGGCAGGAGGCTGCGTTGGCCGGCGAAGACAGAAGCAGCAGCCCTGGCGGAGGAGCCGCGGACGGAGGCAGGGGAACCGGGGCGTCGCCGGAGCTTTTCCCCACCACCTGCTGCTGCTGCTGCTTCCCGAGAGGCACCGCAGAGAAGAAGACAGAGCCGCCCGCCAACCCGCAAGCGGCGGCCGCGGCCACCGCAACGACCCGCCTGAACGCCATGGAAGGAACTGAGGGAGGCAGGCAGGCGGCGACGAAGAAAGCGCGCGAGGAAGCGGCGCGGAAAAGGGGCGCCCGAGCCTAAATAAGCGGCGAAGGAAAGGCGGACTGAGGGAGAGGGAGGAGCAGGAGGAAAAGGCAGCAGCCGGCAGCCGGCGTCACACGCCCCCTTCACAGCGCCGCCCTGCCGAGGCGGGCAAGGCAGGCAGGGAAGCTGACTCCCGCCGTCGACGGCGCCCGGCGTGGGACAAGATTGCTCCGTCCCTGAGGAGAAAAGCGTTTCTGAAGGAAACTGGTGAGGAGAGGAGGGGAAGGGGGGGGCCAACCTCCTCGCGCACGCGCTCTTTACCTCCCTTGTTTTTGCGCGTTTCCTTTTTTTCATTCTGTTCTATTACCCGTTCTCCAATCTTTTTTTATTTTATTTTAATCGAATAAAGGAAACGAAACAAACGCCTCGCCTCGCGTACATGATTTGCGCATACAAAATGAAGATGGGGTGGGGGTGGGGCGAGAGCGTAAATACCGGTTTTACCTGAGTATACACTCTGGAAAAGGAAAAGAGAAGAAAAAGAATAAAACACCCCCTCCCCAATGAATCTAATTGTGAGAAAAAGACTAGGAGTGGGTCACGAAAATACTAGTTGTTGAAATTATATATTAAAATACTAGTTGTTGAAATTATATTTTATACGCCGCCTTTTTCCCCGGACGGGACTCGAGGCAGCTCGCAGATAAAAATAACTGTTCAAAAACAAAAGTTAGCGTCCAGTTACTTCCCGAAGAATTTATACCAACGTGTTTGCTTGTTTTGGTATTTGCATCTGCTCTTTCCCGCTCCTAACAGGAGTTTTCTGGGCGACTTTTCTCAAGGTTATTTTTAAAAGACACTTAACGTATCCACGCCATGCGTTTCAAATGCATGCAATGCACACACAACACGAAGAATATTTGGGAACTGTAGTTTCTCCCCTCACAGCTGCAATTCGTAGCATTCCTAAGTACAGTTCACAGATTCTTTGAGAGAAATCCTCTGCTTTAAATGTGTATCACAGAAAATTACATGCACTGAATGTGATTTAAATGCTTTGTGTGGATCTGCATGTACGTGCAAAACTAATACAGAAAAGCACGCACAAAAAAACTCAATCAATTCCTCTCTCTAGGCTGTATCAGCACTAGACATTTAAGGCAGTATCATACCACTTTAAATTGTCATGGCTTCCCCCAAAGACATGGGAACTGTAGTTTCTTAAAGGTGTTGCGAGTTGTTAAGAAACCCCTATTCCCCTCAGATAAGTGGCTTAAGAGGGTGATGACCACAGCATTTACTCAACAATCCACAGGCCTAAAAAAAGGTTTCTGTGCCTTATTTGGGTTTTAAAGGTTGACTCCATTAACGCTAAGACGATTGTGTTGACAATCACTGCTGCTGTGAAAAGTATTTCAATTGTAGGGTCGCAGACTGTACTTCTAGCAGTTCATTGCCAATTAACTCCATCCTCACCTGCCATGTTTATATGTATGTGTATATATCACACATAGCCCCAAAATATTTCCAAAGTAGGTGAAAGGGCATTATAACAACAAATATTATTAAATGTAAGCAAGTGTAAAGTAATGCACATTGGGGCAAAAGAATTTGAACTTCACATCTTGGAATTTTCATAGCTGAATGCAAATGCTGACCCAATGTGCAGCTGTAGTTGGTTTTTAAAAAAAAATATAAATTCTGTGGTAGGGATCATTACAATTGATTGATAATAAGACTGTCCATATCATAACGCCCTTACACGAAGTGTGACTGCTCTTGGAATACAATATTTGTTAGACTTGTAGAAGTCGGTTGACTCATAACCTGTTAAACTTAGGCCCACCACCTGTTGTTGCTACTACACCACATTTCGGCCAGTGTGATCAGTGGAGCGTCCATAGCTCCCACAGAGTTTTCCAGCAGAACACCAGAGTTTTCCTGGGCTGGATCTGCACTGATCTGTAAAAATGCTATAAAAACAACAATGTAATATACAGTAGCTCTCAAAGCAATTTCCTATTGTTGAAGGTTTGCTGCTCTACATCGCCATCTGGTGTCACCTTTTTATAACACATGTTTAACGCTATATCCAACCAGTGTAGATTCGCCCCTTCTTTCCAGTAGTCAATCTTTTACACAGTTCTTGGTTAAGGAAACTCCTTGCCTGCTCAGTTCACTTCAAAGTATAAAGTGTTTAAGACAAGCTTAAAACACACTAGCAACATAAACTTTAAGAGAGGCTGGTACATCATGAACTAATCTCCTATAGCACAGTTCTTCTGGTTTTAGCAAGGGCGCCAGCTCTTGGGGGCCAAGCCCTTTTGAGCCCCCTCAATGTTTTTAGGGTGGGGGCCAGCCCTCCCCTGACTCTTCCGACATCACATGCATGTCATAGCTCCACCCCATTGCCTTCGCAAGCTGGCGCTTCTGGGTTTTAGAAATACAGTGGTACCTCAGGTTACATACGCTTCAGGTTACAGACTCTGCTAACCCAGAAATAGTGCTTCAGGTTAAGAACTTTGCTTCAGGATGAGAACAGAAATGGTGCTTTGGCGGCGCGGCGGCAGCAGGAGGCCCCATTAGCTAAAGTAGTGCTTCAGGTTAAGAACAGTTTCAGGTTAAGAACAGACCTCCAGAAGGAATTAAGTTCTTAACCCGAGGTACCACTGTAAAGCTTGTAAATGTACTAGTTTACAGAGATCCACTAGCACTTTACCATACCAGCTCACAATTCTCTACCATATAGCATATTATACCTTTAGCTTCACTGCTGATGCCTTGCACAAATACCTTGCTCTCAGTGAATACCTCACACTCTTGCCGATGATATTGCATGTACACAGATTGCTTAAAGAAAGGGTGCGTGAATGAGTCATGCTTTAGGCATTAACCTTCAACTGTTTCTAACCACCCCATTGCAACTGGGTCTTTCTCTAAGCAGAATCCGGACGTGGGGGTACGGGGGTGGGCTGCTTAAGACATGCTCTAAGCACCTAATGCAATTTCACCCATTTCCCCAAATTACACCAACAATACTGTGCTCAGTTCTGGTCAATGATGTAACATATGTGGCTTTTCACTGATAGAGGCGCATAAAATTAAGCAAGAAAGTGCTTAGAGAGAAGTTTCTCGCTTTATTTCATAATAGTAGAAACCGGGGTCTCCAACGAAGCTGAATGGTGGAAGATTCAGGGCAGGCGAAAGGACACGTAGTTAGTTCAGCTATGGAACTCCCTGCCACAGGATGCTTTGATGCTCATCAAGTTAGATGGCTTTAAAAGAAGACTATGTTCTGCTTCCACTGTCATAGAGTCCCAACTGCCTGGAATTAAAAGTGGGGAGAGTTTTGTTGCGCTCAGGTCCTACTTGCGAGTTTCCCATAAGCCCCTGGTTCGCCACTGTGAGAACTACAGGCAGGACTAGAAAAATATCTCTTTGGTCTGATCCAGCAGGCTGCCAAATTAGTTACAGTACTCTGGGCTGGCAAACTGAGTCTGTGCAGTACCTGTCATATACAATTTAGCCACCAGGTGGCGCCGGACTTAAAGGTTAATGCCAGCACTTTGAATTGAGTCCAGAAATAAACAGGAAATCAGTGCAGATGGCAAAAGACTGACGGATCTTCCAGTCTCGGTTAGCAGTCTTACTACCCTGTTTTGGACCAGTCTCAAGTCTCCAGATTGTTTTCACAAGCAACTCCAGGTAATCCAACTGGGAGATTTTACGAGAGCGTGGATACACTGTAGCATTTGTTATATTGATTTTAATGGATTACTGTTCCTACCTATTATGAATTACTGATTTTATATTGCAAACTGTTTTGTGAATGAGCATTGCAAAATGGCAGGTGAATGCAATATCCCATCCCATTCAATATTTTCTCACTCTTTCACCACATCTTGTCACAACTTCTACACCCTCTCCTTCCTCCGTGAGCGAAAGATTTTTTGTTTTGCAAAGGCATGGAATTGTACACGTGTAATAAAGAGAACTGAAGAGCTTGTGGTTATTTTCAGTTCCTCTTTGCTTCCTTTTGTGGCAAGAGCTACAGTTGCTTGTGAAACCCACAAAAAATAAGAAAAACAGCTGTAAGGGTAATTATGGTCTCTCTGCATTTATTTATTTATCAGTGAATTTATATACCCAGTGCTTTTTTTCTGGGGGGATGCAGGGGTACGCATACCCCTAAACATTTTGTGATTTTTTCTACTTTGTCCATTTACTGTATTTATTTTTCCCGATTTGACCTATAAAAAACACTGTATATGCCAAGTATTAGGAACGCAGGTGGTACTGTGGGTTAAACCACAGAGCCTAGGACTTACCGATCAGAAAGTCAGCGGTTCGAATCCCTGCGACGGGGTGAGCTCCCGTTGCTCGGTCCCTGCTCCTGCCAACCTAGCAGTTAAAAGCACGTCAAAGTGCAAGTAGATAAATAGGTACCGCTCTGGCGGGAAGGTAAACGGCGTTTCCGTGTGCTGCTCTGGTTCGCCAGAAGCGGCTTAGTCATGCTGGTCACATGACCCAGAAGCTGTACACCGGCTCCCTCAGCCAATAAAGCGAGATGAGCACCGCAACCCCAGAGTCAGCCACAACTGGACCTATTGGTCAGGGGTCCCTTTACCTTTACTTTATACCAACTATTACAAATCTGTCTCAATGGATCGTACAAGTTAAAATGATAAAATTGTAATAATGTAAATGCATTTATTTGTTGCATTTATATCCCACCCTCTTCTCCAAGGAGCTCAGTGTGGCATACATTGTTTCCCCCCATCTCATTTAATCACCACCACCACAACAACCCTGTGAGGTAGGTTAGGCTGAAAGGCAGTGACTGGCCCAAGGTCACCCATTGAGCTTCATAGCCAAGTGGGGACTTGAACTCTGGTGTACCAGTTCCTAGTTTGACACTCTAACCACTATATCATAAATAAAATGGAACTGGCAACCCAAGATTGTCATTCTGACACTAAACACCAGAAAAGTCTAGACTACACAGGTAAGGTTTTGGCTGAATAGTGGAATTAGATGAAATTATTATGATTGGCCAATGGGGCCTGTCGACTGCATATACACCAGGCTTCCTCAACCTCGGCCCTCCAGATGTTTTGAGACTACAATTCCCATCATCCCTGACCACTGGTCCTGCTAGCTAGGGATCATGGGAGTTGTAGGCCAAAAACATCTGGAGGGCCAAGGTTGAGGAAGCCTGATACACACCATACATTTAAAGCAATTTTCCCCCCACTCACCCCCAGAAGAATCCCGAGAACTATAACTTACTTGTGACAGAGCTACAGTTCCAAAGCGCCTGCAACAAACTACACTTCTCAAGGGCTCTTTGGGGGATTGTAATTTGAATCTGTGGTGTGTGTGCAGTCAACAAGCTCTAATCATCATCATCATCATCATCATCATCATCATTTTATTATTTATACCCCACCCATCTGACTGGGTTTCCCCAGCCACTTTATCAGCTAATCATAAACCATTTCATCAAATCCCAATATTCAGGTTGTGAGTGCCATTGGTGCTGTTGCTCATGAAGCCAAAACAGCACCACCCATGCACAAGAGGGAGATACCAGCAGTCTTGGCAGGAGGCCTCAGGTTTGCAGAAATTATTGTTGTTGTTGTTGTTTAGTCGTTTAGTCGTGTCCGACTCTTCGTGACCCCATGGACCAGAGCACGCCAGGCACTTCTGTCTTCCACTGCCTCCCGCAGTTTGGTCAGACTCATGTTTGTAGCTTCGAAGACACTATCCAACCATCTCGTCCTCTGTCGTCCCCTTCTCCTTGTGCCCTCCATCTTTCCCAACATCAGGGTCTTTTCCAGGGAGTCTTCTCTTCTCATGAGGTGCCCAAAGTATTGGAGCCCCAGCTTCAGGATCTGTCCTTCCAGTGAGCACTCAGGGCTGATTTCCTTCAGAATGGATAGGTTTGATCTTCTTGCAGTCCATGGGACTCTCAAGAGTCTCCTCCAGCACCATAATTCAAAAGCATCAATTCTTCGGCGATCTGCCTTCTTTATGGTCCAGCTCTCACTTCCATACATCACTTATTATTATTATTATTATTATTATTATTATTATTAGTGCTCTATGGAAGGATAAGAGAGGTTGACAACCCAAGAACAGCCCAATGAAGACTCAGTGAGAACACACCACAGACTTACTCTAGAGCAGGTGTGGTGGGGAGTAGAAAGGAATGAGAAGCAGTAGCCTGAGTGGAATAACCCTGAACGGGAGTGCTCTGCACTGCAACATTTTGCTGCAGCACTTGTGAAAGAACAAATAGTATATTACAGGTGTGATGATAACATGTCACATCACACCATACATTTAAAGCACTCTTATACAATCTGGCTTCTCCCAACGAATCCTGGGAACTCTAGTTTTTTTAAAGGTTGCAGATAGATGTCACGGGAAATATTAACAAATACAGTTCCCAGGGTACCTTTGGGGAAGCCTTGATATAAGATAGCTTTAAATATATGGTGCAGATGTGGCGAACTCTCTCCCCCCACCCCTGCATTTCTGAGTGTGTGTTTTTTTGTGGCTTGTTCCACCTTTCCTCCACTCTCTTAATGTTCTTTTTTCTATCTTTGCTGGATTTGGGACTCAAGAATATGATATAGGATACCCAGACAGGGTGGTTACTGCTGCAGGCTCTCTTGTTTGGTATTCTAATGTCAAACTTCCTTAAATGAAGAATGTGAAACAAAATGCAGGGTTTGGAGAGGGAGCCCGTACCACAGTTGATGACAAAACACTGGAGATGCAAGAGGAGTGGCTTTCTAAAATCAAACCATTCCGTAGACCTTCTTCATTCAGGACTGTTGCCTTGGATTAAAAAGCAGTACAGTGGTACCTCGGGTTACATACGCTTCAGGTTACATATGCTTCAGGTTACAGATTCCGCTAACCCAGAAATAGTACCTCAGGTTAAGAACTTTGCTTCAGGATGAGAACAGAAATCGTGCTCTGGCGGCGCGGCAGCAGCGGGAGGCCCCATTAGCTAAAGTGGTGCTTCAGGTTAAGTACGGTTTCAGGTTAATAATGGACCTCCGGAACGAATTAAGTACTTAACCCGAGGTACCACTGTATATAAATAAACCATAACAGGAGGTTAGCTTAATTCAGCTGAAATTACAGAATTCCTTTCGCTTGCTTCTTTTTAAAAACAACAGTGACCCCTAGGGGTTTGATATTTAACATCCACATAAACAATTTTAATTTACTGTGGCGTAAACTCCCATGGATTTGAGGCCACTTCAAGTAAGCCTACTTGAAGTGGCCTCTAATCCACGAGAGTTTAGGCCACAATAAATGTAAATCTATGATGTGACTGTTAAATATCAAACCCCTATACACACACCCAAAACGCTTGATTTGAGTAAGCTGCCATTTTCTGCAGCATATATATGCATGGGCAGTGCTTTTTTTCTGGGGGGACGCATGCCCCTAAACATTTCGTGAATCTAAGTTTGCCCTCATTGACGGGCAGTATTTCAATATGAGTAGGAAAATGAGAGTACTCCTAAACATTTATTTTAGAAAAAAAGGACTGTGTATTGCAAACAGGAGAGGGAAAACATTCAGAAGGACTTTTTGCAGTGTGAAATCTACTACCTCCAATTTATCTGAAAGAGAGGCTCATTCCCTTTCATATTTGTAGGGAGTCTGTTTGTTGTTACGGCAAATGGGGGCGACTGGTTGGTACTTACCCAAATTTTGCTTCCTGTTGCATCACAGTGGGCTTTGAGGTGTTAAGAGGAGTTCGGAAAGCAGCAGGTGGGGCAAGGACATAAGGCTTGCTGAGTTCAATAGTGCTTACTCCCAGGTAAGCATGCATGAGACTGAAGCTGTGGCGCATGAGCCTGTTCCATTAGATATATTATCTTTATCCCACAAAGCATCTTACAAAATTTAAAAATTGTGAAACGTGCTCAAAAGCCTCATTGACTTTTATTGCATTACATTTAAAGGATTTTACCCCAAAGTTGTTGACCTTTTTTTTAGAACCCAGGGAAGGAACTGCCTGTGGGGGCTGGATTAAACCAACTGGCGGGCCATGTTAGGTCCCCGGGCCAGACTTTAGGCTTGGTGTATTACAAGGATTCTTTCCAGGTAAAATCAAACCGTTGGAGTATTACAGCGCCTGTAGAGAGGGATACAGGAGAGACATGTTTTATTTCAGGTGAGGCAAATGAAGGCATCCACTTTTTTGCTGCTACAGGTGCACCAAGGTGTTTATTTTCTCTGTGCTCCTCCCAGCGGTCCACAGTATATATATCTGTGACTTTGCAGTTGAAGACCAGAAGCAGTACACGGCATTGCATTAAATAGACATCTTGATTTTTAATTGTATGTCTTATTGTTTCTTTTATTGAATTTCAATTTGAATACTGTGGAGTTCAAATTGTAATACAATTAAATGCAGCATATAAGAAATAAAAAAAGCAACAGAAGGTTAATTAAATGACCCTACAGCATCTTGCTGTAAGTGTTACATTGCTACAGTTGGCTGAACAATCATTAAGGGGCCCACCGTAAACCTCAGTAATTTTAAAGTGGTCCATGCGAAAGGAAGTTGGGGGACACCGATTTGCCACATGCTTCTGCTCTGTGTGTCATTCCATACTTAATTCTAGGGGGTATACGCTGGTGGCCGTATTGTGGTGGCACCTGTGCTTGCCCCCCCCCCCAGGGTTTGAACAACTAGTCTGAGATGGTATTTTATGGCAAGAGCCAGAATGATGAAGTAGCAAGTGTTAAGGCTAGAACTTGAGGCCCCATCATGAATTTCGCTGCATGATTTTGGGGGCAGTCACCCTCTGAACCTAGTCTGCGTGGTAGGGCTGTCGTCAGGATATAAGAAAGGAAGGGTAAAAAAGTGGGTGGCACTGTGGTCTAAACCACTGAACCTCTTTGGCTTGCCGATCAGAAGATCGGCGGTTTGGATCCCTGCAACAGGGCGAGCTCCTGTTGCTCTGTCCCAGCTCCTGCCAACCTAGCACTTCGAAAGCACGCCAGTGCAAGTAGATAAATAGGTACCACTGCGGTGGGAAGGTAAGCATTTCCTTGTGTTCTGGTTTCCGTCACGGTGTCCCATTGCGCCAGAAGCAGTTTAGTCCTGCTGGCCACATGACCCGGAAAGCTGTCTGTGGACAAACACTGGCTCTCTCGGCCTGAAAGCGAGATGAGCGCCGCAACCCCATAATCGCCTTTCAACTGGACTTAACCATCCAGTGGTCCTTTAGAGGACCAGGTACGCCCCAACCACTTTGGAGGAAGAATGGGAGTTGTCCACACAGGATCAAAATGTGGACTGCACTGCCCTGCCATGTCATTGTTGTCACTGATCTTTCTCACTTAAAATGGAGGTTGTTGTTTGTTGTTGTTTTTTAAAAAATCATTTTGAAGGCTCAAAACCACCAGCATTTAAAAGGGCGAAAGTCCAGGACAACACTAGGATGGGAAGAACATAATACAGACCCCCAACATTAAAGAGACAAGATGCCGCAAATGCTTCCTTGTTGGCAAGCCGAAAGGTAGAAAGTGTAAAACTATACCTTTATCAGGGGACTTCCTGATTATATGATTGTGGAATCCTTTATGTACCTTTGCTTTCCCATACCACAGGTATGAATGCCAACCAAATCCAACAGCGCAATAAATGTGTATGAAACATATCACAAGATGGCAGGGCTCTGCCCCAGAGAGTTTACAATCTAGAATTTGGTGCAGAGAGGACATAACAAAGAAAGAGGAGGGAAGGAGAAGGTAACAGAGAGTACATTTATTTTTCGTAGGCGATATGGGGTCTGCAGGGTTGTGTTTAAAGCTGCCTTAGGTGACTTCTATGCCCAAATTATATTGCAAATTTATGGAAATTAAAAGCATTAAAAGGTTTTTTTGGAGGTTTCAGAAAATCTCAGGCCACACATAAAAGCTTTGAATCATAGGATAAAGAATCAGCTTGTGGGGTGTTTTTTTTAATCACTCCAGTACAAGGACAATCTAATCCCCAGCCTTCTCAAGCTACTCCTGTTTTATATGTAATCAGATACAATGAGTGCCTGAGAGCACCCTCCCCGCTCTCAAAAGAGCTGTTCAGCTTGTCTGGACTGCTTGAAAACGTTGAAACAGATTGGGGAATGCTGGCGAGAGATAATTTCCAGACACAAACTCATTTGAGCCTTTTATAGCTGGTTCTCTTCCAATTGTAAAGGATTTAGATGGTACAAATGCTGATATTTCAATATGAATGGCAAGTGAGTCTGTTTCATAGAATCAGACAGTACATAATTGAAGCCCTCGTTAAAAATAGATCTGTCAGACGTGTGAAATCATTTTCACTAATAGCAATTTTAAAGTCCTTGTCCAATTTTTTTTTTTAAATTAAAAAACCGACATTGATTGGCATTCTGCTGAGCGACACCATACTGTGTTTTAAACAAATGTCTTGTCTGAGGGAAAATAATTCCAAAGTTTCGTGTATATATATTTTGGAATGTACAAAAAGGGCAGCGTTCAATTTGGATGAACATGTTGCCATTTCCCAGCATTTTCCCTACGGAGAATTTTTACCACCATCTTAAATCCACGACAGTTCTAATGGTGGCAGTACTCTCTAAAGGTTGGAGCCATGGCTGACACTGCCTCCCAGGGGTAGCCAAGGTCCAGCAACATCTGGGGGCAACTCCCAACAGCCACAGTTAGCTTGACCAATGAGCAGGGGTGATGGGAATTGCAGTTCAACATTGCTTCCAACCAGACTCAGGGGTGACATTATAGCCTGTCAGCTTCCTTCTCCTCCAGCTCATTGCTTCCCCCTCCAGAACTCAGCAGGGATGAGGATGGGGAGAAAACTAGAATGAGCTGGCTGTGCCTGTCGTTGGCTCTGGCGCCACCTGCTGTTGGGCTCCCTGCTTTCCACCCTACCAGTCCCAATGAACACCGACCACCAGTGGAAATAAAAGGGTGTGTTGCCTGTTATGTACTGAGTTGAATAGGATCCAAAATGCAGCAGTCTGATTGGTCCTAGAACAATAGGACTCAGAATGCAGCAGTCTGATTGGTCCTAGAACAATAGGATCCAGAATGCAGCAGTCTGATTAGTCCACAGGAGCCACCCAATCCAGCTCCAGGTGGATCCGCAACCTGATTGGCCTACAGGAGAATCCCGGAATTAGCCAATCACGTGGGGTCCATTGCGTAAACAATGTATATAAAGCAGACATTCTGGGGGAACTTCCGTTCTTCCTCACCATTATGAGCTCAATAAAGAGCATAAAATCCACTCTCAACTCTGAGTATGTTTCATTGCCATTGACTGATCATGCTCCGTGGGGACGGAAAGCTGACTGTGGCAGGCCGGGAGAGGGAAACCAGATGGAAGGCCGAATGGAGTGGGGAGACTGGGAGGCTGGACAAAAAAACACTCCACATTGCAACGATCCCCAACTCCTATTCGTTTTGGTGCAGGGACATACACACACACTGACGCCAAAGCTGTCTTATCAATTGTGTGCCTTTTCCTTGGATATTAATCAGGACTTAGCTGCGGTTGTGCTACTCCTACGCCCAGCGGTTGCTCCACCCCATCCCATTATCTTCTTGACGGCCGTGCAGGGCCATCTCTCACACAGATGCTAACAATAGCACTAAAGTGTGTCCACAGGGATTAGCATAAGGGTGTGTGTGTTTAATGCAGCTTCCAGACAGAGGCTTTCTTCCACGTCTTCTCATTTTGATGCTTTTACTTTTTAGTGCTCCAGTTTCCCTGTACTCTCCCCAAGCAGCAGTGGGAGTGTGGGGCCCCACAATGATGGTGTGGGGAACCTTTGACTCTCCAGATGTTGTTGAACTATAACTCCCATCTTCTCAGCCAATCAGGCACGCTTGCCAGGTGGCCACTGGAAGCGATAGTTCGGAAGGCAAGGAGCCCGATAGTTGACCCAACACAGAGGCCAGAGGCAGCTGATTTTTTTGTCTTGTCTTGTCCCCATTATGCCAAGTTCTGCAAGGGAAACACTCAAGACTGAGGAGGAGCAAGCTGACAGCCAGTCTGGACAGGTTGTAAGTAAGAAGGCAGGTAGCTGGGGGCTGCCTGAAGACCAACTGAGTTTGGTGGGGCTGTGCCCCATTTGTTCTAATGGACTAGTGATGGGAGTTGTACCGTATTTTTCGCTCTATAAGACGCACCAGACCACAAGATGCACCTAGTTTTTGGAGGAGGAAAACAAGAAAAAAATATTCCGAATCTCAGAAGCCAGAACAGCAAGAGGGATCGCTGCGCAGTGAAAGCAGCAATCCCTCTTGCTGTTCTGGCTTCTGTGATAGCTGCGCAGCCTGCATTCGCTCCATAAGATGCACACACATTTCCCCTTACTTTTTAGGAGGGAACAAGTGAGTCTTATAGAGCAAAAAATACGGTAGTTTAGCAACATCTGGAGGGCCAATGGTTCTCCAAACAGAGAGCCAATGGAAATACAGTCATACCTCGAGTTGAATGCGCTTCGGGTTGAGCGCATTCAAGTTGCGCTCCGCAGCAACCCGGAAGTAATGGAGCGCGTTACTTCCGGGTTTCACCGCTCGCACATGCGCAGACGCTCAAAATGACGTCACGCGCATGCGCGGAAGTGGCGAAATGTGGCACACGCAGACGTGCCATCATGTCTTGTGTTCTGTTCGGGATGCGAACGGGGCTCCGGAACGGATCCCGTTTGCATCCCGAGGTACCACTGTATAGCAGCAGAGGCAGATTTATACAGTGGTACCTCAGGTTACATACGCTTCAGGTTACATATACTTCAGGTTACAGACTCCGCTAACCCAGAAATATTACCTCGGGTTAAGAACTTTGCTTCAGGATGAGAACAGAAATCGTGCTCCGGCAGCGTGGCAGCAGCAGGAGGCCCCATTAGCTAAAGTGGTGCTTCAGGTTAAGAACAGTTTCAGGTTAAGAACAGACCTCCGGAACGAATTAAGTTCTTAACCTGAGCTACCACTGTAGTAGCACGACCATTTCTACTACACTGGGCACCGAGCCTAGGGGGTGATCCAGGGCATTGAAACTATGGCACAGTTAATTTAGCTGAACGGAAGGTGAACGGTGGGGTGGTGGTGCCAAATTTTGGGCATGCACAGGGCGCCGCTGAAATGTGGAAGACTAAAGTCTGCTCCTGATAGCTGGGTGCTCATTACCAATGTTTCCCCTCCGACACAGGGAGAACAATGGGGATGGACGCTGTGACATGGAGGGCTAGGGACCAACCAGAGTATCCCACTCTTCTTAAACATGTGAAGGCTGTGTTCTCTGCCATGTATAGGAGCCACTCACCCATAATGTCCCTGGCCTCCACAGGCCCGTGATTTATTTGGTTGCAACTCGGCAGGCTTAATCTACCCTGGTGGCTGTGTGTGCAAATTTCATCTACTTCTGCCAAAAGGCGGGAGGGAGTTACAGACATTTTTAAAACATTCCCCATAATAAGAAATGGTGTTTCGTTTTTAACGAAGTTGCTACAGACCTGACACATGAGTCGATTAGGACAGACCACAGAATGTCTCAGAACAGATTGGGTTTCTTCCTGAAGTGATGTGAGATCTGAACCAAATGTTATAAGGCCAGGGCAGATCCCTAAATTATAGTGATTATTTCTAAACGTGCATAGATTGACACACGCAGATTTTATGCAAATATGGACCCTCTTTTCTTCTTTTTGCAGGGTGTGTGTTTTGTTGGTGACACTATAGTGCGCAATCAAGAGCCATTACTAATTAGACAGAGTACATAAAATACAAACATCATCCAGCATTGTGTTCTCACAGAGGCCAGGCAGCTGCCCATAGGAAGCCTGCAAGATGGCCCTAGAAGCAAAAGCACTTTTCCTACTTCTGATTCCCAGATACTGGCCTTCAGAGGCATACTTTGGAGCCAGAACAGTGGAGAAGAGACAGTAATGGACTAACAAGATTGAACAGTGGTCTGATTCAGCATACAGCTCCTTATATCCCATACAAAATTGTGATATGAGGTACTTTTGTGCTTCTTTCCCAGAACCCACTATGTCGATAAGTCAAAACAAAGTGCTTAAATGCTGCAATTTTACACACCTCCTTCAAAAAAACCACCACATTAACTCAAGAAGCTGAAAAATATATACATATGTATTGAGAGCCACAGAAATTAGAATTACAGACGGAGGTCCACAAAGCCTGCACAGATACATTCCAAAAATTCAAGGTAGTAGAACAGGTGAAATACAGACTGTTAAAGAGATCCCAACGACAAGGTCCTCAAACCATGCACTTGGTAACAACATTGCCTCCAGTCTTCCAGTCAGTTTTGTCTTTATCTTTTAGGCTCTGGTGTAGATCACTCCAAACACTTTAGTGGCCACCATTTTGGTCAGGGATGAAGAACCTGGAACTCCTCCAGTTGCTGTTGGGCTCCAGCTGCCATGGACCTCAGTTGGCCATGGCCAATAGCATGGAATGATCGCAGCCGTAGTCCATCATCATCTGGGAGAGCCACAGTTTCCCCATTCCTGATTTAGGGTCCTCCTACAGGCATGTAGTCCTCACTTGGGAGAAGCTCCCTTGTAGTCCCAATAATACAATAAACCTGGGCAAATATTTACACAATCCTAGGTTTGCCTTCTTCAGCAAGCCAACTTTGCTGCTGCATATCGAATTTTCAACATTAAAGCATACATCTGCATAGTTTTCATGTGTGCATGTATGTGTGGTTGTTGGGGTTTTTTTTTACAGTTGAGGTTATCTACCGAAAAAAGATTAATTCATTTCACTTATATATATATTTATATATATATATATATATATATATATACAAAATAATAAAGGCCTTGGAAATCTCTTTGATACCTCTGAAAACACAGTTGAAAACTTGTCAGCCATTCCCATGAAAAATATATATCCGAAAGGAATGTTCTCTGTTCTCCCGTCCTTAACATTGCAAGAGCCCTTTACTTTGTCATCATCAACTAGATTTTTTTTTTAAAAAAAAAGCATATCAGGGTAAATTCTGGTCTTCAACCCAAGCAGAAACATAGTACATGGAGTGTCTCTCATAAACTGTTCTCTGTTGGTAATTCAGACAAAGAAGTAAAATGTTAAGGCTTCAAGTTAAAAATAATAATCAAAAAATCAAAACTAATCTCTCTCTCTTTCTCTCTCTCTCTCCCTGCAAATATAAAACCCACATAATGCCAGAAATCTCAGCATCTTTTATCGTGAATTCAAGCCTACATACTGCAGTTTGCCAAGCTCAGTGAAATGACAGTGATGGGAATAGACGGATGGCATACCCCAAAATCTGTAATGCAAAACTATTGCTGTTTATTCAGTAAGATGGAGACTTCAATGCAAAAGCTGAATTGTACGGACCACATTTAAGAACGTAATAAGATTCCTGCTGGATCAGACCAAAGGCCTATCTGGTCCAACATGCTGTTCTCACAGTAACAACCTGATGCACCTGTAAGCCTATAATCAGGACCTGAGTGCAGCATACCTTCTCACCTCCAGTGACTCCTGGCCACTGGCAGCCTGGTCTGCCATGAATTTGTCCAATCCCTGCCCACATTGATGGTAACCGAGACATCTTGCGATTGCATATTCCATTATCGCACTGTGCAAAGCATTTCCTTTCATCTGTCCTGCATCTCCCACCAAAGATTTACTTGAAAAGGTGTTTGAAGTACAGGCTTTGAGAAAACTAAGATTTACCTGCACTCGATCATTTATTGTCAGCTTATTCTGCCTTGATCATAATAAAGAATCCATGGCTGGTGTAGAACACCAGAATGAAGGGAACCCAAGTTACATCTTTGGCATGTTGTGTTATGGCCCCCATAGGTAACTCCATCTAATTTAACCAACTGGAATAAATGACTGTGTAATCCCATTCATATCTAGTCACAAGTGAGCTCCACCAAGTTCAATGGGACTTGACTCCCAGATTATAGGACTGTAGCTTCATTCTTACATCGGCCTTTGTTTTACCCAATCAGGAGCTGGAAAAACACACCAGCTTGCTTGAACTTGATTGGATGTGTGTGTCCCCCTGATAGTTAAGAGAGTTAGCCAAGATCCAATGGGGTGTATGTGAAATCAGAGCATATGCCTTGAGTCATATAATACGGGATACCCTTTGCTTTGGGACGCGGGTGGCGCTGTGGTCTAAACCACAGAGCCTAGGGCTTGCCGGTCAGAATGTCCACGGTTCGAATCCCCGCGATGGGTTGAGCTCCCGTTGCTCGGTCCCTGCTCCTGCCAACCTAGCAGTTTGAAAGCACATCAAAATGCAAGTAGATCAATAGGTACCGTTCCGACGGGAAGGTAAACGGTGTTTCCGTGCGCTGCTCTGGTTCGCCAGAAGCAGCTTAGTCATGCTGGCCACATGACCCGGAAGCTGTATGCTGGCTCCCTTGGCCAGTAAAGTGAGATGACTGGACTTAATGGTCAGGGGTCCCTTTACCTTTACCTTTACCCTTTGCTTCAGCAATCGTCAGGTAAATGGGTAACCAAAAGGAGGAGAAGCAATTCCCTCCATTTTCTCTTGCTCTGTCCTTCCCCAAAATTCCCCTGCTTACAGTTGATGCTGAACAGGCTCTTTTCAATGGAGAACGGGCTATTTCAGGGCTCACCCCACTGCCAATGATGCTCTGGCATCATTATTGTCACTTTTTAGACACTGGCTTAAGAGACATTTTTATTTACCCAGGCTATTGGTGGTTTATAGTTTTGAAATCATACTTCTGCATGATTCTAGCCTTAATTGTGGTGCTCAGCTTTTAGCGGGGTGGGATAGGATTCATATTTTTTTAAATTCTATTTTTGGATAAGCACATGGCAGTGTTCTTTTTAAAAAAATTATTTGGCTTTTATTTTATCTGTTGGTACTTTATCTTCCTCTTAATTTGCCCTGCAGCATTTTTTTTTTATTAAACAAAACGACAAACAAATGCAATAAATAATATTACTGACAAAAGAGAGAGAGAGATCAAATCAGTACACAGAGAAACAACCCCTTCAGGTCTTCAGAGCACCTTGGTTGAGACAATCCTGGCTGGATCAGAGCCTGTGTGCGAAACAAAACTGGCACCTATGAATTGTAAACTTTTATGGGATGCAATAGCCCTGTTCATATAGGGTGCCATTTGCTGCCTCTCGCTCCAGTGATGTTTGTGACCCAAGTTTTAGAAGCATGTGCTGAACCATAAGAGATCCACAGCTTAAGTGCTGATCCAAAGGTATCTATTTACAGTGGTACCTCGGGTTACATACGTTTCAGGTTACAGACTCCGCTAACCCAGAAATAATACCTCGGGTTAAGAACTTTGCTTCAGGATGAGAACAGAAATCGTGCTCCGCCACCGCCGCAGCAACAACAACAACAGGAGGCCCCATTAGCTAAAGTGGTGCTTCAGGTTAAGAACAGTTTCTGGTTAAGAACGGACCTCCAGAACGAATTAAGTACGTAACCAGAGGTACCACTGTAAATCTATTACTGCTTCAGGAAACTATCCTGTCTTTCCACAACCTTTCACCTTTTGTCCATTCCCTCCCCCACCTGCCACGGACACCTCTGCAATCCTGTTTGCCACCATTTGTTGTTGTTTAGTCGTTTAGTCGTGTCCGACTCTTCGTGACCCCATGGACCAGAGCACGCCAGGCACTTCTGCCTTCCACTGTCTTTATGTCACCATAAACCTGCCCAATTCAGTGGCAAATTTAGCAAAACGGAAGGAATCTCTGGATTGACACCTGACAAGCTCGTCCTAACCGGTACGAGCACCAAAACCGTGCTGAACTCTCTAGGCCTTTCTTCTTAGCTGATGTATTTAGAATCACAGCATTAGACAGAAATAGGGCAGAACTGGGTGCCTCTGCCTTTTTTCAGGTTAATGCTAATCTGCAGATGCAGACTTCCAGGAAGATTTGAATAATTTACTGTCGTCTCTGGGCCATTCAGGCTATTTTAAATGCAAACTTCAAAGAATAAAAAGGGGGGGGGGAATCTGGAGCTATCATAAGCCTATTAATATGAAATGTATCTCCCCATCCCAGAGGAGTCTTGTGTCTGGATTTAACAAGGTACTGTTTGCAGCTTGTGTGCGCACGGATCCATCATACATCTTAACCTAATGATATGTCTCCCCCAAATGCATTCAGTTTTCAACCTCTATCCCTACAGCTACTGCAGCTTGGCAATGAAAGCTTCAGAATCACCCAACCCCCACATAAAAATAGGGTTTTAGCCAACTAAGTGCTACTCGGAGTAGACCTATTGAAGTTAATGTACCAAAATTAGTCCTGTGCATCTGTTTCAATGCGTCTGCTCTGCATGGGACTAGCATTAGATACTGTCCATAGTCTTACCCAGGAGTCAGCAAACTTTTTCAGCAGGGGGCCGGTCCACTGTCCCTCAGACCTGTGGGGGGCTGCACTATATTTTTTGGGGGGAAATGAACGAATTCCTATGCCCCACAAATAACCCAGAGATGCATTTTAAATAAAAGGGCACATTCTACTCATGTAAAAACACACTGATTCCCGGACTGTCCATGGGCCGGATTTAGAAGGTGATTGGGCTGGATCCGGTCCCTGGGCCTTAGTTTGCCTACCCATGGTCTTAACTTTAAGCAGGTATTCTGAAGTCTCAGGTGTGTCTCTCTTCAGTGGGCAACACTGAAATTAACCTTTACCAATCATCTGTAGCTGATATTTCCCCCACAAAGTCAGGTAAGCACTGCTATCACTTGGCTGACATTTCAGTAAACTAGGCTGCATCCTAAATCAGTTAAAAGGTGAAGTCAATACATAATAGATAAAGGCCTTTCAGCCGTTTGGGCTTCATAGCTTGAAAGGACACGAGTGCAATGCAGTGAATCAAAAACTGGCACCGCTGTCAGTCTCTCTGTGCACCAGCTGCCCCTTTTACATATTAAAAATAAGTTTTAAGAGCACAGCAATTAGCACCCACGTGCCTAAGTTATTTGCTGCCTTATTGTGTGTGCTTTTAAACATTAAGAAAAAAATCCAACAGAGGCTTCTGCGCTAGTTTGGTTGTGTCTGTGGTTGAGGCAAGATTCCATCTTTGTGAGTTCCAATATGAACCAGTGTGAATGATGACGCTTGAATGAATGGATTGTGCACATACCTATAGTAGACCCACTGAAATTAGTGGACATGGCTAACTTAGGTGCTTTCATTACAATGTGTCTACTCTGAGTAGAATTTAGTTGGACCTACAGAGCCTAGGACTTGCCGATCAGAAGGTCGGTGGTTCGAATCCCCACGACGGGGTAAGCTCCCATTGCTCGGTCCCTGCTCCTGCCAACCTAGCAGTTCGAAAGCACGTCAAAGTGCAAGTAGATAAATAGGTACCACTCCGGCGGGAAGGTAAACGACGTTTCCATGTGCTGCTCTGGTTTGCCAGAAGCGGCTTAGTCATGCTGGCCACATGACCCGGAAGCTGTACGCCGGCTCCCTCAGCCAGTAAAGCGAGATGAGCGCTGCAACCCCAGAGTCGGCCACGACTGGACCTAATAGTCAGGGGTCCCTTTACCTTTACCTAACCTAGTGTGTGGATTGGAACAAACAGAGGTGTTGTCACAGATACAAATCAGCATATGCTAATTTTATGCATTTCTGTGTATTTGGGCCCTTGTCCCAAATCTGTTAAGTACATAGCAACAACTCTGGGAACACAGCTAGCCATTCGTCTTTGCATTTTGCCAAATTTTGCAATGCAGGTCTCAAGTTTTAGTTTTTTTTTTAAAAAAATCAAAATAGGAATGCATATTTTGATAGAAAATGTGTTCGAAAGATACATATTTAAATATGTACTTAAACGCAAACCTTTGAGCAGTTGTTTTTTTAATTGAAGATGAATGCAGAAACAGGGACTTGCGTGAACACTTATGGAAGTGAGATGGTCCAGAAACTGAATGATTTAGCTATCCCTAACCTACTGAAGCCAAAACCACAATAAATCTTGTGGCACCTTAAATGCTAACACATTTATTAGGATACAGACTTTCATGACCCTGAGAACCCTCTTCATTGAATTCACAATGCATCTGATGAGATTAGTCTGCAAACTCATACACAGCCGCATTGTCCCACTGAACTCAATGGGCTTGCAGGGCTCAGCAAACGTTTTCAGCAGGGGGCCGGTCCACTGCCCCTCAGACCTTGTGCGGGCCAGACTATATTCTGAAAAGAAAAAACATATGAACGAATTCTTATGCCCCACAAATAACCCAGAGATGCATTTTAAATAAAAGGACACATTCTACTCATGTAAAAACACGCTGATTCCCGCACCGTCTGCAGGCCGGACTGAGAAGGCGATTGGGCCAGATCAAGCCCCCGGGCCTTAGTTTGCCTACCAATGGGCTTGCTTCTCTTACTTCTGAGTAGGCATGCATAGGGTTGCACAGTTATTTTAGGAACAGGACAGAATACAAACCATGAACAGATAACAAAAGCAGCTTACCAAAAAGGGAAAACAAAACAGTAGAATAATACCTCCATCAAAACAACAATCAAAAGACAACAGTACTTAAACTCCAGGAAAAGACCCACACTGTAATGAATTAAATTACTAAATGCTAATCACTAATTAAATTCTAGCTCGAATGAAAATATTTTACCATCCATCGAAAGGCACAGAGGGAGCCTAACAAATTTGCCCCAAAAGGAGTTTCTTCATTGTGGTGCCAGCACAGAAAAGTCTCTGTATCTCATGCCCTGCACTCCCTGCCAGATCTCACATATGGACAATATTGTAGAGATTCAGGGCCTGTAAGGCTGATTACAAAGCCTGAGCAGATTCACACAAAAGCAGGTACTATAGCTTCTGAGATAATCCAGTCCTAAACCATTTAGGGTTTCAAAGGCCAATTATCACCACGTTAAATTGAGCCTGGAAACAAACAGATTACCAAAGCAGATGAAGTACAATTGGAATTATATGCCCTAATAATCTCCAAGCACCAGTTAATCTTCTTCTGCAGGGCAGAAGTGGGCCCTGGGGCCATGAATGCTTCTAACACAATGTATTTGTCACAACATAAGGTACCACTGTTGTTGCTGTAGCTGCAAAACTATCCCAAAGAATTGGGAAGGGACAAATTTCTTGCGATGTCATGGAAAACCAGCCAATCAGCATCATGAACAGCCAGCCAAGTTTGGATGCAGACTTTCAGAATTATTATGTTTCAGAGTTTTGCCCTGGAGACAAGGAGTCCTTACGGTTGGACTGAATACTGTAAAAGGATTCCCAAGCTAGTCGCATTGCTTCTTAAACATTATGTTTGTCTTTCCCCTAAAATCACGGAGTTTGCTTATTATGCAAAGGATCAGGTGCTAGGTTGCCAGTGCCAGCGAAAGTGAAGACCTCACCCCCTTCCCTGCTGTGACTTTGTAGTCTAATTACACACATCCTGTCTTCGAACACTAAGCACTATCAATACTGGTGCTCCAATATCCCGAGGCAGCCCTCTGCACACCACTGTTGTTTTTCACTGTCCCATTTTAAAACTGCAACAATTTTAAACACCTCAGCAGCGCAGTGCAAAGCCACAGCTTGTATCCAATGGTAAACCCCACTCAGAGCAGACCCACTGAAATTAATGGACATGGCTAACTCATTGTCTATGGGACGCGGGTGGTGCTGTGGGTTAAACCACAGAGCCTAGGACTTGTCGATCAGAAGGTCAGCAGTTTGAATTTCTGCAACAGGGTGAGCTCCCGTTGCTCGGTCCCTGTTCCTGGAAACCTAGCAGTTGGAAAGCACGTCAAAGTGCAAGTAGATAAATAGGTACCGCTCCAGCGGGAAGGTAAACGGCGTTTTTGTGCGCTGCTCTGGTTCGCCAGAAGCGGCTTAGTCATGCTGGCCACATGACCCAGAAGCTATACACCAGCTCTGTTGGCCAATAAAGCGAGATGAGCGCCACAACCCCAGAGTTGGCCACGACTGGACCTAATGGTCAGGGGTCCCTTTACCTAACTCATTGTCTAATTTCCATGTGCTGTTCTATGACCCTGGTCAGCTGAAACACTTGGACCAAGTTCATGCTCTGGTACCAAATTAGCTCCATATATTTTGTTGGGACGTATACCCATGTGAAGTCTGCAGGCATGAGCCGTCCAGCCCCAGGCTGTGATCCTGTGCGCAGTTACAGGGAAGCAAGGGCAGGCTCACACAAGTCTCCAGAACCATACATGCACTCGGGTGGCAGATCTGTGCATGCACAGCCACTCACACATACATACCACATACATGATGGAACATGTGATGCAGCTGTACATGTGTACATTCCTCCATCTGCACCTCCCCAGTTTTCTATGATTCCTCCACCCTTATTCTCTCGGATGGCAGGACCAGATGATGCCACACTTTTTGGTGCGCACTGAGTAGATTGTATTCGTTTTGCTAGACATTGCGCTGTTTCCAAATTGGAGATGGCACAAAACTGCCCACATGTTCTGTTGAAACTTTGCTCGGTAGTTCATCATTCCGGTAATAAATATCCTTGCACCTTTCCGTGAACATAAGAATGATGCTCCTGGGTCTCAAAATTCTAGTTTGAGAAATGGCGTCCACTGCACCAACCCTATAGCAGAACCCCAGGCAGACGGAACCACAGGGCTAGTTGGCTTCAGAAGACGAAGACTAGTGACAAAACAAATAAACAAACCCACAGGTGCCACGAAACATTTCCTGATCCAGAATGCTCATAGAGCGATGTGCTTATCCGGGTGCAAAATCCTGTACCATTCCCATGAAACATTTTTTTTTGGGGGGGGAGGGGGTTGTCTGCAGTTTAGACGTAGAACCTTTGCAGCCTTTTTTTGTTTCCTCTTTAGAATCTTTTAGCAGTCCCCCCACTCCCCTCTTCTAAGAAACCAAAACAGTTGGGAGAATGATGAAACAAGGATGAGAGAAGAAAACTTAAAAGGCACTGAAGGTTCAAACCAGACATGGTGTTGAATACACCTTTGCATCTGATCTGCAGGTTTAGTCAAATGCAAAATCCATCAGTTGGAGGCTGGGGGCGGAATATGACCCATTTATAATGGGATTAAGAAGAGAGGAGGGGGGAATTCAACTTCCTCTTGCGATGTGGCCATCCTGGGGAGAAAACCTTCTTAGGAACACCTTATACTGAGTCAGATCATTGGCTCATCTAACTCAGCATTGTCTATACTGACTGGTCATGGCACTACAGGGTCATAAGCAGGGCTCTGTCACAGTCCTACCCAAAGATGCTGGGGCCTGAACCTGGGATCTTTTGCACACAGAGCATATGTTCCGCCACTAAAGTATGGCCCTCCCCACTTCTGAAGCATGCATTGACTTGGGGAGGAAATCCCACCATTGGTATCAATGGTAACTTTCCTTCCAATGCAAACCTCACCTCCAGATTAAGGATTTTCCTCTGGTGGCAGCAGAGGAGGAAAGGATTAACTTGACCACTCCCCGCCTGCATAGATCCCATTCGTTATCAGTGGTTGACCAGAAGAACCAGAAGCATGCCCCAGTGCAGGATCCATGCCTCTTCTATCAAAACCACCCTGCAGAGAGGAAGCCAGCTGTGGCTGTCATCAGCTGTGTGAATTTGCAGGGTGCCAGTGCCGGCTGAAGGGCTCTCGACTGAGAGGGCCTAAATATGCTAAAACAAAACACTCAAGTTTTTGAATTTCGAGAGTCGGCTGGACGTGACTTGGCTGCATGGTCCACTGAAGCCGTGTGTGTTTGTATTTATTGCCACGTTTAGTTAATTTGATGTGCGTGATTAAGTGCAGCAATGCAGGGAGGGGGCAAGAATAAGATCAGGACTGTTGGCGCTGCAGTGAGATCCTAGCTTAGTGGTAGAGAAAGGTTCAATTCCAGGCACCTGCAGCTTGAAAAAAATTTGGGTGGCAGGATCAGCTAATGGCGAAGACTCTTTACATGAGACCCTTGGTGGGCCGCTGACAAGTCAGGGCAGATAATACTAGATGAACACATACAAGGCATAAGGCATCTTTCCATCTTCTGCTGAGGAAACAGAATGGCTGTTGGTCCATTAGAGCAAATGGGGTACTGCCCCACCAACCTCAGCCAATCCCTACTGCCCTCAGCCAATCCCTACCTGCCTCCCTCCTTACTTGCAGCCAATACAGCGGTTGCACTGACTGTCACCTTCCTCTGTCCTAGTCTAACTGTTGCCCTTGTAAAACACAGTAGGGAGGAGGATAGGGAGAAAATAGAATAAGCTGGCTCTGCTTGTCATTTGCTCTGGCGCCACCTACTGTTGGCCTCCCTGCCTTCTACCCTACCAGTTCGACTGGCACCTGACATCACTGTTTCAGTTATTATTTGGAGACTCCCTTGCCTCATAGCTGGTGGTTGTGCTGCAAGGGAAAACCTCCAGGTTTCCCTGCACAGAGCAAATATAAACTTAATGGAGGCTATTTTTAATTGGTAAATAGAACAGGATTTACTTCCTGCCCTGTAGTCACGATCTCATTCAGGTCTCCTGCAAATGGTCTCTGGTGTCCCCTCTCATTTATACACCTGGATGTAGAGGTTAAACTTTTTAAAAATTCTTACCCCTTCACTTAGGGACATTTATAAAAGAAATTATTTGAATAATAAAAAGAAAGGTTTAAGGCAATCACGTTAAGCATCAGGTCCCTAAATGCAATGCTTTTACAACTTGCTTTTCTCTAAAAACGTGCAAATCCAATAGTGTCCGTGATTGACAACTCTGGGGCGGCAGGGCAAGAAACACTTTCCAATTCAGAGAATGAACATCTTGAATCTTTGTAAACAAGTCGCTCGTGGATTTTTTTTTTTTGTCTCCAAATTCCCATTCATGTGAGCTCTAGCCAGTGTGAGCACCAGCACTGGAATATACCTGACTTGTCTCTAAATATTTAGCGTTCACTGATCATCAGGCAAGCAATAAAATGTATCTCCTACAGGCACGTGCCCGGCTGACAATCACACACTATCAGTTACGCACGCAATCATGTGCGTGCACACACACACACACACACACACACACACACACACAGCAAATTTCAACAGATCATATAATACCTTGCATTGAGATTATACACACTGCACCTGTGCAAGACAACACACTGTATTACAGCCCATCTCCAGTAGCACAAAAAGAGGAGGAAGGAGGATGGCCGTTTACATTAATAGGTTACCATCTGAATATTTGATTCTCTCTCTCCCACTCTCGAGCAAGACAGGCTTTTTTCTTTTTTTAAAAAAAACCTACCTAAAATTGTCCAAGGAAGAATGGAAGTTCCTTGTTTAACAGTTCTAGGACATGGACAGATGCAGTTGTTGACACACAATCTCCTACACAACCACAAATGGAAATAGGGTAACTAAAAAACCGCCCCTTTCCTTATTTTGCCCATATAGACCAGTCTCCAAGATGGTTGCTGGATGACTACTGGGAACCCACTGGCCTCCTTCAGTTGAAGAGGGATACAATCAACATCACTTGGGAGTTCTTCCTCATGTGTTTGCTCACCAATGCAGAGATCCATACATGGCCACTCGTGGGCATGACCTTCAATGTACGTGTGAGCTTCCCCATTCATTCCAATGGAAGAAGCAGATCTGTCCCCATGCACATGAAGACAGGCACAAGGAATCTGCATTCTCCCCGGAAATGAACCAGAAACCATTGTAGGCAAGGAACAAGCCAACCCTGCTGGTTGGGGGCAATGGACTGCTACATACTCAACATCTCCAAACAATTGAACAGTTTGATCACTTGTAGGCCAAACCCCCACCCAAATATATAAAACCCTTGTTGGGCCCAGCCGCTCCTTCATATTCTTTTCCGTCAACCCTGGAGAGTTTAAGAGAAAACACTAAGCCCACATGAAATTGTTTTTAGACCACAGCACGACAATGTCCACATGACAAGGTTTGGTGGACAGAGACAAACGCACAATAGCTTTCCCATTCTCTTCCACACACAAAAAACCCCAAAAAACCTCTGAATTGTGGTGCCATACATCAGTAGATGTTAAATTAGTTCCCAATTGTCTGTTCAGGATAGTTTCCAATGAGCTGTACAAAGTCTGATTCCTTCAAGAATAAGGCTGCAGCTGGTTTTTGGCCAGGGGGAAAAAAAAGATTGTGTGTATGTATTTTTTTTTTAATAAAAACAACACAAAATAATACAGAAAGGTCACCATCAGCTGCTGCTTCTACTTTTCATCTTGTTGGCATTATTGTGTGACTCTTCACAGTGCACCTAGCTTCATGGCCGGGTTTGCGGATGGCTCTTTATATTACGAATTTCTTTTTATACTGAAATTTCGTAGGTTGTTCCACCCACTCCAGACACTTTCTTAACATTTGAGTGTCTAGCAGGACTCATGGGGGCCCCCTGAGAGCTAGACGTTGAACCTAGTCGACACTCTACTCTGGAAATTCCTTTTGGCTGTCCATTAATTTTACTGTGAGGTGTCTTCAACTGGATGTCTTCCCTGTGTTGGAAGAAAGACAATGGGATTGGGAGTTAGTAGACAGAAAGCAACAGCAGCCAAAGCTCAACATAAACTTCCAAGAGGTTGTTTATGCTCTGGTTCTGCAAAGAACAGCCAAGAGAACACATTCGCAAGAGCCACTTGCTTAGGAGACAGAAAGACCTAATATGAACCATTGTTGTAGTCACTGAGTTTTGTTTAGGAAGACAGCTTTTTTTCCCCTATGGCAGGGGTGGGGAATCTGTGGCCCGCTAGAATGCTGGACTACAACTCCCATCATCCCTGAACATTGGCCATGCTGGCTGGGGTTGATGGAAGGTGCAGTATGACGACGTCTGGAGGGCCAAAAGTTCTCCATCTTTGTGTTATGGAATTAGCTCAGAAGAAAATGGTTCCATGTGTTTATGGTGAAAAAAAGCATGCTGTGTACAGGACGGATTGGCTGAAATATCACTAACCCACATACCCAAAGCAGTCTTTACTCTACGCTTAAAAAAAAATCTGGTTTAAGAAGAGAGAGAAGGATGGGCATACATTTAATTTAACAGATATGTGCCATTTTATTTATTTTTCAACTTTGGGCAGCTCGGCTGAAGTATGGCAAAAGGCAGTGTCTAATGAACTGCACTTGATTCTCTGACTGATATAATAAATAATTAATAATAATAATAATGATAATTTTTTATTTATACCCCACCCTTCCTGGTTCAGAAAACCGGGCTCAGGGTGGCTAACAACAAATTTAAAACACTTAATTGATGCAACAAAAAAACAGCATAAAATACAGTATAACAATAAATTCAGAATTCAAAAATCAATTTAAGGGGGAAATCCATCCAATAAACATTAGATGATCACCAGGGCTAGCTGGCTAAATTAGTCCTATTTGTACCAGTGAGGAGGCCAGGGGAGAATTAGCTGTGGGGTCCCAGAGCAGGTAATCTTCAAAAAAAGTGGAGGGGGAGGGAAGGAAGGGGAATAAAAATCAGGCTAAGTTCAAATTGAAAGCCAAGTGGAATAGCTCTCTGTCTTACAGGCCCTGTGGAAGAAGGTTAAATCCTGCAGGGCCCTGGTCTCATCTAGCTGTCAGAGGTGGTGGTGAAGCCAGGCTTCAGCTGAAACATACAAACATACCAAGTCCTGCCACTGTAATTTCTTAATGTTATCTGCCTGACCTCCAAGGAGCTCAAGACGGAATACGTAAGGTTGTCCCACTTTATCCTCACAATAGCCCTGAGAGGTAGGTCAGCCCATGACCCAATGCCAGCTAGTAATCTTCATGGCTCAGTAGGTATTCCAACCCATGTTTGCCTTCTCCACGTTCAGGAAGACAGGCTCTAACATACTACTTGAGAATGAAATGCTTCAGAAATGCCAGGTCCACCACCTACAAGTGGCAGGAGAGGAGGATTCCATACACCTATCAGGAAAACCTAAATGTTATTCTACTCCAATGCAAACATGGCAAAATCCAGTTGTTGTTGTTGTTTTAAAAAACTGCATGTTCCCACGCATCATTCAAATGAAACTGCTACATTCCCCAGGAACTATCCCAGGAATTGTCTTTCCAATTTTAAAACGAGCTGCTGCCCTGCACCGCATATCTTTAGACAAAGAAATCACACCACATTAGCTCATATAGGGTTAGAATTTGGTCTGGCAGATATCCTCGATGCGGGTCACAATATATTTATAACGGGTGGGTGATTTTTTTAAAATAAAAAAAACCCCACTGTATCTGTTTTTAATTCATATTGTGAGCTGCCTTAGGTTCTGAAATAGGAGAAAGGTAGAATAATTAATTAATTAATTAATTAATTAATTAATAATTAGTTAGTTAATTAATGGTTAACACTGCAATCCTATATGCAGCACCTCTACGCAGACATCAGGAGTGCCACAGGTGGTGTCTTAAACCCTGGTTTCACCAGCAATCCAGACACAGAGTCAGAGGAAACAGCTAAAGAGTTCAGGGCTGTGAGCTGACTGCTGGAGATCATAAATCTACTGTGCTTGAGGCTGTCAGACAGGAGATCCCAGAAGAACCTCTCAGAACAGCAGGGCCTGTAGGATCAGAGCCTGGAGCCAGATGCCTCCCCTTGCATGCTGCTGGGCCAGCAATGCATGGAGGGCACCAGGAGGGAGGCTATGGAACAGAGAAGTGCCCGTGTCCAGATCACATGATTGGCCCTTGAAAGCTATGGCATTCTCCAGCAGGGGGCAAAGCCTGGGGACAGCATTTCCCAAGGCCTAAGCCTGATCCCCAACCCTTGTTGGAGCACGTTGCTCACTTGGAGCTATCCATGGTCCTGCAACTTCAGATGACCCCTGCCTCTTTCTCCATGGGATGCTACAAAAGGCCCTTAATTATTGCTCAGTGCCTTCTTTAGAAGCTTCAGAGGCTTGAGAATTTATTTATTTTCATTAAAAGGGGGGGGACACTTCTGCTTTTAAAATCTACCCAACTACAGAAACAGCTTGAAAAAGGTGGACAAAGATTTAATCATTTAGTTATTTCTGTACTCCTTTTTCAAGATGTTTCTATAGTTGGCTAGATTTTAAGAATCTCTCTCTCTCTCTCTCTCTCTCTCTCTGTGTGTGTGTGTGTGAGAGAGAGAGAGAGAGAGAGAGATGTCAAGCTCAATGAGTTTTGCTTTTTTTTTTTTTACTCTGAGAGGCACTGAGCTATAATAACATGTCTTTCATCAGTGAGCACCAAAGCACTCTTTGTTCATTTGAAGTGTTTCTTCGCCCTTTTTCTTGCATGCCTGCTGTCAACAACAACAGTGATATGAAAGCTTATCCGTACCTTGGAGTCCCCATAGGCTGTGCCTCTGTTATCTCCATGGTGTTAACGAAGGAGACAGCTTTAGGGCCTCCATAAGAGGGCGACCTGGGAATCCCCCCGGGGGATGATGGGACTTGGTGGCTGGGTGACTTATAGGAGCCATTGCTCATCCTGCCCTGCAGTGCCTGATGGGCCTGGACATTGTTATTGGCTAGGTCAGCTTGGAGGGAAGGAGTGGAAGTCCTTGACGTTCTGGTCATCGCACTTGAGAGCGAAGAAACGGATGCCTGCAGCACAGGATTCCTCACGCTAAAGCTGTTGCCAGTCATCAGGTTGTCCCTAGAGCCATACCTCATGACTATGCTACGGGGGTCTTCTGACAGCATGCTGACTTGCTGAAGGCTGTAGGAGCTAGGGGTGTCGTACACACCAGAGTCTGCAAACACCGAGTCTGGGTGAGAGAGGAGGAGCTTCTCCCGCTCTTCCATTTCTTTCCTCTCCTGAATGGATGCCATGATTGTTTTTGATAGGTTGTCGTAGCGCACTGGCGAGGGGTCACGTGGGTGCAGGGCGGAGCTGCCCAGCACAGGGCTGAAGCTCTGTGGGGGCACGCGCTGAAGCTCCCTGCCCCGCAGGTGGCACATTTTGGCAGACAGATACGGTGAGTGGTACCCGACGGAGCCCACGGCGGAATGAGCTATGCACCTCCTCCCTGAGGGGGACATGGGGTTGAGCAAGCTGTCGTACGACAAGCTCCCATTCCTGTTTGAGAGGGAGTTGGGGGAAAAGATGCTTTTGTAAGGTGTGGAGGTGGCCCCTTCTGACTTCATGGGATGCAGGGGCATTTTGTCTGTTCCTCCTCTCCTGCTGGCAGATTTCAGGCTCAAAGACCTCGAGTTGACAGCAAAGGAATCTATCTGCAGCGGGGAAGACTGGTAGGTCTTGTGAAGGGAACTCTTCCGGTAGTTCGGGATATCCAGGCTGGGCTCTGACTGGTAATCCAGGCTGCTGTCATTCTCCTCCATCACAGATCCTGGCTTGTGTCCTTCCTGAATGGAGATCTGATGGAAAAGTAAATATGAAGAGGGAGGGGAGACAGGTCAGGAGCAGTAAAATGTTGATGGTTGTTCCCACAACTCAAGCTATGACAGATCTCTTTTGCCATCAATGTACAGTTCTCCTAAACTCAACTTCTGAGTAAAGGTTTTGTAGCAGGGATGATGGGTTCATGACCCTCTAGATCAGCCTTTCTCAACCTGTGGGTCCCCAGATGTTGTTGAACTACAACTCCCATCACCCCTAGCTAACAAGGCCAGAGCTCAGGGGTGATGGGAGTTGTAGTCCAACAACTTCTGGGGACCCACAGGTTGAGAACTGCTGCTCTAGATATTGCTAGCCTCCCATCATCCTTGACTATTGGCCATGGTAACTGATTGATGGATTGATGGAATTTCTATGCTGCTTTTCATTCAAATAAATCCCAAAGTGGCCGACAAACAATAAATAGCAGTAACATAACAAGAGCACCACAAATTAAGCATAAATCATATAAAATAATTTAAAAATACCAATGAAACAATTACAATCTGTAAAACCCTGTTAGCAAAGCAGCAACTAAGAAATAAGATCAATGTCATAATTATAGCAAAAGTCAATATTATACAGGTAGAGCCCTGTTTAATATACACACGACTGTGCATACACGCATTGCGTCGGAAGTGACCCTAAAACGTCATAAAGACATCACTGAAACATCACTAAAAGGGCAGAATGGAGGCGGGCTTTTCAGTGGATTTCAATGATACACAATTTCACCAATGCGTGCGGTGCCTTGGATCGTAGCCCCCGAACAAACAGGGGGCTGCCTGTATGATTAACCAATCAATACAGCTTTTATGATCTATAACAATAATATTGACAACATTAACAGAGCAGCAACTTAAAAAATAAGCTGAGCACTGTTAAGTTCATACAAAGTCAAAGACTCATAACCTTTTACTCTATTCATTAAAATGCACATCAAATACACCTAATGCCCATTGTTAAGTCCTTGGTGGAGATGGTGGGGCCCTCAGGCCTGCTGGGGCTGAAGGGATTTGAAGTCCCAAAACCTGTTTCCCAATCTCTGTTTGACTGCATAGGCTGCTGAATTTATCTAACCCCTCTAAGAACATAAGAGCAGCCCTGCTGGATCAGGCCAAACCTCCCCTGCCCACCTGCCCAGTCCAGCATCCTAGTCTCACAATGGCCCACTAGATGCCTGTGAGAAGCAGGACCAGAGTCAAACAACAAGCCCTCCCCACTGGTAAGCTGCATCATTTCTCCTGTTTTGTGGGGGTAGATAAGAACATAAGAGCCAGCTAGATCAGGCCAGTGGACCATCTGGTCCAGCATCCTGTGCTCGCAAGTGGCCAATCAGATGTCTGTGACAGGCACAGAAGTAGGACCTAAGCTCAACAGCACTCTGCCCACGAACAAGCGGTATTCAGAGGCATAGCAGCAGAGGTGGAACATGGCCATCATGCTGAATAAAGGTAAAGGAGAAGGTAAAGGGACCCCTAACCATTAGGTCCAGTTGTGGCCAACTCTGGGGTTAGGGCACTCATCTCGCTTTACTGCCTGAGGGAGCCGGCGTTTGTCTGCAGACAGCTTCCAGGTCATGTGGCCAGCATGACTAAGCCATTTCTGGCGAACCAGAGCAGCGCACGGAAACGCCGTTTACCTTCCCGGAGTGGTACCTATTTATCTACTTGCACTTTGACGTGCTTTCAAACTACTAGGTTGGCAGGAGCAGGGACCGAGCAACGGGAGCTCACCCCGTCATGGGGATTCGAACCGCCGACCTTCTGATCGGCAAGTCCTGGGCTCTGTGGTTTAGCCCACAGCGCCACCCGCGTCCCTTGTATCATGCTGAATATTCTGGGCTAAAAGCTGCAATTCTTCGCTTGCTTGCTTTTCTTGCCCAGGACCGCAATATACAGAAAGTTGTAAGAAGACAAAAAGATCTTTGTTGGACTGGACAAATGTTCAGCATCCTGCTTCTGTGGCATATGAGCATGGAAGCTCCACATAGTATACATAATCCTGCTTTTGACCAAGATTCAGCTCGATCTATTCAGTTCCAGGCTACAAGTTCAGCACTAGCCGGAGCACACATAAAGCAATAGCGGAGGGAAGCAGCAAGCCATTTGTCAAGATAATAAGGTGAAGCGGTTGAGATAATAAGCTTTTCAGCCAAGGCTAACTCAGTGCTGTAATCTTGCACCGCAAGGCTCCCTTTCAAAAGCTCTCCCTCCATCAGCCAGCAGACAAGTCCCCTTAGAGAGACTGATGAGTCACCACACTGAACTCCAATCCCAAAAAAACAAAAGCCCTGCATGTTTCTTAAAACCAAAGTTCTCGCTCGGTGTCTCTGCCTCAGTTTTAAAGTTAAAAAGGACGGAGGGATTGCTTTATGCGAGGAGAAGAAACTTCAGCTCATAGAGAGTAAAAAATAAAATGGCTCGCACTGTAGCTAATTGGGAGGGACAGAAAGGTCCACTTGTGAAGTCCCCCCTCTGGTTCTTCTTCTAGAAAATGTAATAAAGACCATCTTGGCTGTGAGACCTGCAAGACTTGCTCCCTCCCTTGCTGGCCTGGGAGAGCAGAGCCCAGATTGACTCCAGCTGCAAAATCTGAGGCTGCTGAAGAGAACAGAGATAATCTTGGCTGTCTCTTAGTGCAGACCCAGGTCATCGAGCCTGGGCTGCCAAGTCATCGCCTGCCATGAACCACCATTGGCAAGATTAGCAGCAACAGCAGCAGATATGTATTTTGCTTAAGAAAATATTTTATTCTCTTGCTAATTTTACTGTTTTAAATATGCATTTTATACTTGACTTCTTTTAGTTAAGTTTTCTTTTGAAATGTAAATATATATATTATTTGTTAACTTTGCTGCCTTAAATGTGCATTCTGTCCTTGACCTCCTTTTCTAATGTTTTATTTGGAAATCTTTTAAGATAATATTTTAGTTCCCTTTTAATTATGTTGCTTGGAATGTATACTTTATATTTTACTTTATTCTGTGATGTTTTATACTGGATTGTTTGGTTTGATGAATTAATGTAGTTTGTAAACTGCTTTGAGATCTCCCCTCCTTAAAAATATAAAGTAATACAGAAGTGAAATGAATGATAAAAATTTTCTGAGGTTCAAATTTGTTCTTCATGCAGATTTTTTCCTGCATGATTGCTAGTTTTGGAAAGACATTTTGATTATATTACTACAATGTAATCCTGTGCTTCTTGACCTGGAAGTAAGCATCACTGTATTCAAAAGGGTCGTATTACCAGTTACATGTCCATAAGACTGCAAACTATTGATAGGCTTACCTGTTCAGATGCTCCGTGGTAGTGCACTTTGGGATCGTTGCTGAAAGCTGGGCGATACTTGTACATTGCAGGCGTGGGAGGGCTCATCAGTTTGGGTGAAAGGCTGCTCTCTGGTTGTGGGGAAGAGGAAAGAAAACTCACTTACTCTCTTTCTTTCCACTAAGTCACGTTCTCTGGCTTCAACCCGCCCCCCTTTGGCTTTCTTCAGTTTTGATATATAAACAGACACCATATATTATTCAACAAGGTATAGTGTCTTTTACTATTCAGTGCCACTCAAGTTTAAAAGACAGAACAGAGGCCCTATTTTGAAGTAGAGGATCAGCAGCCTCCTCACTCCAGGACCTACAAGGCCAGAAGACATGGCTTTACGTGGCTCCTAGGCTTCTGACGTGGACAGCTTCCCTTCCACTAATGGAGTCCTCACCCCCAACATGCCATAGGAGCTAGTACCTGCAGCTTCAGGTAATGCCCCTTTAAATCCTATCCTCAGAGGGAGAGGGGTTAACAGCAGCTCCAGACCATAAGGCCTCAGCATGCTGCTGAGACAACAGCTCTCCTTGGGTGAGCTCCAACCAGCCCTTGCCATAGTGATCTGTCCAGGGTCCTGAAAGACTTTGCCCTGCTTGCCTGATGCAATCCTTTGTAACCTATCTTGACTCTGCCCTGGACAATAGGATTCTGCTCTTCTAGTAAGTTCCACCACTTCAACCCAGCTTCCCCCGGGAACCTCAAGGCAAGCTGGGACAGTCACAGATAAGACAATAATTTGCTCATGTTGATGTGCAAGCATATGAAAGAAGCACATGTGTAGTAGCACTGGATAAACAAGGTGTTCCCCTGGATAATTTACACTGGGCATACGAAACTGCCACTTAGCTACAGCTCCTTCGTGTTACAATGTGCAAAAGGATTTGGAGGTGGTGATAAACTGTTTGGCAGAGACTGGCATAGATGGAACAGCAGGTGAAGCAGGCAAGAGTCTCTGGCTGCCATTGGCTGATTTGTTTGGCTCTTCAGAGGGACAATGCAGTCAAAAAGGTCATAAGATGAGGAGAAAGGGGCGCGTCTAGGAAATGAATCAGGGGCTTGAGGAAAGTTAGGGAAAGCTGTGAAAACAGACTATTCTGTGATTCAATTTTTACCCTACTTTTCTACAGACAGACACCCAAGACACCCAACTACCTTCATCAAGAGAAAATACTAGGACAAAAAAACCAAATATATCAGCATTGGGAGACCAAGACCAAAGGGGAACATTCCCCCCCTTTACCTTTTATTATTTGTACAAGCAAAGAAGCCATTTTGGCTGGTCCAGTTTTGTCATACAGGGATTAGGATGATGTTGGCGTAGGGATAGCTACAATTAAAGATCCCTGTCTTTCTTTGAATCTTGTTACTCTATAAAGGAAAGAGGGGGTGGCCCAGAGGAACAGCAAAGGGATATCGGAGAACACCAGCCGGAAAACTATAAACTGCAGAGATGCAGGGTGGCGTTCAACTAAGTTTTACTCAAAACAACAACAACAAAAACCCCTAAGTTTTACTCAGAGTAGACCTGCTGAATTTAAAGAGCATAACTTTGTTGTAATGATTTATGCCAGCAGATCTACTCTGAGTAAAAATTAGCTGAATACCACCCGCAGAATCACATTTTGATTTGAACAGTGTAGGTTGCTAGCTCTTATATAAAATACATAAGGTGCTGCCTTTTACCAAGCAAGAACACGGGTCCGTCTTGCTTCGTACTGTCTACACTGCCTGGCAGTGACTCCACACAGGTCTTTCCAAACCTACCCTGTAAAAGGTAAAGGTAAAGGGACCCCTGACCATTAGGTCCAGTCATGGACAACTCTGGGGTTGCGGCGCTCATCTCACTTTATTGGCCGAGGGAGCCGGCGTACAGCTTCCAGGTCATGTGGCCAGCATGACTAAGCCGCTTCTGGCGAACCAGAGCAGAGCATGGAAACGGCGTTTACCTTCCCGCCAGAGTTGTACCTATTTATCTACTTGCACTTTGACGTGCTTTCGAACTGCTAGGTTGGCAGGAGCAGGGACCGAGCAATGGGAGCTCACCCCGTCACGGGGATTCGAACAGCCGACCTTCTGATTGGCAAGTCCTGGGCTCTGTGGTTTAACCCACAGCGCCACCCGCGTCCTTCCCTGTAGATAGCGGCAACTGAACTTGGGACCATTTCCAGACAAAGCGTGTGTTCTTTTACTGAGAGGTGGCCCTTCCCTGTAAAGTGGGGGGTGGCTAACCTGGGGCCCCCAGATGTTGGACTCTAACTCACTTGAGCATTGATGTCCATGAGCATGGTCAGCGGCCAGGGATAACGAAAGCTGGGAGTCTAACAACATCTGGAGGGCTACAGGCTAGTTAGAAGATGTGGGTCTAACGCTGAAAGTGGTGGGTTCCACCCCCCCCATATTATAACATCACTCTGAAGCTCTCTTTTACCAAGTCATACCATTGATTTAGCGAGCCCAGTCCACTCCTAATGGCAGTAGCTCTCTAAGGCTTCAGGTGGATAAAGGTGTTTCTCACCACCTGCTATGAGTGTCAGCTTCAACTTTGAGCCAGTGCCAACGACTGGGCTCAACCTCTTCAACCCCAACTGGGCCAGGCGAGCTGGGAAAGCACTTCCAGAGACCTTCCGCCACAGGGAAGCAGGTCTAAGTGCAATGGACTCACAACTTTGAGCTGTGAGCACCACACTCAGTACCAAAGTCAGCAGAGCACAGCAGAGTATGAACTACACAGATGACGAATCTGAAGCATAACTTCTTTATCCTTTACAGCTACTGCAAACTAAAAATGAACTAGAAACTAATGGAGGCTACTGGACTGCATGAGTGTTACGGTTGCCTAAGCAGTCATCTTATCTCTAGACAGATAACACTCCCACTCCCACAGAGTCAGGCTGGAGCGGAAGAAGCGATGAGCAGATTCTGCCCCTCCTTTCTGAAAACATTGTCAGGAGATTCTTGCAATGGGACGGGTGAAATATCCACAATGAGATCTTTTTAACCAGAGAGGATTGAGATTTAACCTAGGACCTTGTGCACACAAGACATGTGCTTGGCTATGTCCCCTCTGCCAACTGGACAGTGTTTTCTGGATCACAGCTACCAACTCAACCTATGTTCACATTCTAGCAGAAAGGAAGTTTCAAGAGACCAAAGATATTTTCCCTGGTTTTAAAAGTACAAAGCACAAAACAGGACACTGTACCTTCGCTGCTTCCCAGCTCACTGTACTTGCTGGAATCTCCTTTGGGGGGTAGAGGAGGCTGAATATCCATGGTTTTATCTTCCAGCCCTTCCAGGCTAACTTTAGACTGAAAATAACCACAAAGCAAATGAGGTCTTCCATACCATACCAGAGAGTGCGGCATAGAAGTTGCACAATCTCTTCAAGCAAGGAGGTCGATTCCAACCATGCCATTTTGCAGGCATTTGGCAATGTTTCGAATTCCTTCTCCAAGTTGTCAGGGTGCAAATGAAAACACTTATGAGCTAATGCCTGGAATTCTCCTAGATTTGGTTCATAAGAGCACAGAGCCCCCAGAATTCATATCCCTGAATTACTCAGCTGTGTAACACATTACTGGTTTAAAACACAGCTAGGTGGTGGTTCTTCTCAATTCAGAGCAAAACTGGTTTGTGTCTGGGGTGTGTGTGTCTGTGTGGGCACCAGCATGCAGCATTTCATAAGAAACAGCAAGATAGATACAGGGTAGATACAGATTCTTTTCAAACTTGCAGTGGAGTTCACTGGATGCAGAATTAACAGGAGTTCGTACACAGTCCTAGAATCTTTTGATCACATTTCCATCTGTTTTCCTACTAGCTTTGAGAGGTAGCAACATGCTTAGTAAACAAACTAATGAATGAGATTATATATTTATGCATCACACACAAGCATTTTTACTTCAAGTAATTAGCCTGAAATTATTATTTCCCTCCGACTGCATTTCTAGTACCTGTTAGAATTCCAGCTCAATCCATAAACAAGCATTCAAAGGAAAACTCAGTCTTTAAACCACTCTGATTGCAAATACAATTAAAGGGTTAGGTCCAAACTATTTATTTTATTTTGGGTTGCATCCAGCTAAATTCCATTCCGTTTAACTTAATGGTCCTGAATGCACCATGTCTATCAGTTTCAAGTGTCAAGCATTACAGTGGTACCTTGGTTGTCAAACAGCTTGGCTCCTGAACAAATTGGCTCCCAAACACCGCAAACCCAGAAGTAAGTGTTTTGGTTTGTTAACGTTTTTTGTAACTCGAACTTCCGACGCGGCTTCCAACTGAGTGCAGGAAGCTCCTACAGCCAATTGGAAGCTGCACCTTGGTTTTCGAACAGTTCTGGGAGTCGAATGGACTCCCGGAACGGATTAAGTTCAACAGCCAAGGTACCACTGTATTTTACTTATCACCATGAGGTCCCAGGGCAGGTTACAACAATATAGAATTATAGAATAACAAACGGGACAGGTACAATCGTAGAACAAGGAAAACAATCCATCATTTGTGCCCTATTATTGCATCAACGACATGTTGCAGAATATACCCGCCCCAAGCTGCCACCAGTCTGGAGGGACTCCAAATCTGTGGTGCCATGAATGCTTTACCTTGCTCCGGTTGAGATTGGCTTGGATGCCATTGTCGCTTATCTTCACTGTGATCTGTCGCTCAGTTAAGTCTGGTCTCAGGAACGGTGGTTTCACACTTACGGTCTGTTTCTTCTTTGGCTCAACAATGTACCTGAGAAAGTATGTAAGCAATTCTCCTTTGAAGACAAAGTCTTCTTGACATGTATCGGCTTTCCCCAACCTGGTGCCCACATCCAGATGCTTTGGACTACAACTCCCATCAGATTCTGCCTAAACAGATCTGTTTATGGCAGTGTTTCCCAACCTTGGCCCTCCAGCTGTTTTTGGACTACAGTTCCCATGATCCCTGACCACTGGTCTTGCTAGCTAGGGATGATGGGAGTTGCAGTCCAAAAACAGCTCAAGACCCAAGGTTGGGAAACACTGGTTTATGGGCTTTAGATAATTCATTACATCTGTGAACTTTAAGCTGCTTAGGGTTTTATAACAATCAAGCAGCATCGAAAAGCTGTGAAATAAAAATGTTTGAAATTGGAGAAAATCATTCCAAAGGAGAGAAAAAAGTATATGGGTTTTTGTTGATTAATCTATTAAATCTGCTAACGTTGGGAACTGGAGGAAAAAACAATCATTCTGAAGGGGGAAAGGACATGGTTTTAGTTGATTAATCCATTAAATCTGGGAATAGGAGAAAATGCCATCATTCCAAAGGAGAAAAAAGTATATGGTTTTTTTTGTTGATTGATCTATTAAATCTGCTTACAATTGAAATTGGTGGTGGTGGGGGGGACGGACAGTAATTTTGAAGGAAGAAAGTATATGGTTTTAGTTGATTAATCCATTAAAACTGCATACAGTGGAAACTGGAGAAAAAGCAATCATTCTAAAGAGGGGGAAAGTATATAGGATATAATTTTCGTTTTTAGATTATGACGCCTGCCATGAGAAAGGCATCATTATTGGAGAGGCATTCTCTCCTGCCTCTTCTAAGATGACACCTCCGGTGAAACATGCAGGATTATATTTATTTAATACAAGTATATTTTAAGAAAACCTTCAGGTTGTTAGCACCATCTTAGAAGAGGCACCACCTCCTATGTGAGAGAAGAGAGGGCAAACCTTTTCTGAGCCACTGATATGTTCCCTCCACCCACCCCATGTGAATAAGTCAAGGAGGTAGATTTGAAACAGGCTCATACTATACACAGTGGGGATTCACCCTTGGTCAGTAGCTAGAGTTTCATATGTCCCTCCTCCTAGCTTACCTGGGTGCCAGAGGGCTGCAGAGAACGTGTTCCACATTACCGCAACATCCTCGAGTGAAAGGATTTACTCCCCCACGGAACTTACCCGTCACCTGGAATTATAACATTCAGGGCACTTTGAACAGGTACGTGAAGCATCAATCAACCCTTTAGAAACCAACAACACATTGATCACCTATGCCCCATATCGTAAGACCTTAAGAAGGATCCTCCTTGCTCAGACCAGAGATCCATCTAGCACAGAGTTCTCTTTCCAGTAATGGCCAACTCGGTGCTTCCAGAAATTCTACGTGCCAGAAAAGACCGGCCTTCCCCAGATTGGTTCCCCTTAGATCAGGCATGGTCAAACTTGGCCCTCCAGCTGTTTTGGGACTACAACTCCCATCATCCTTAGCTAACAGGACCAGTGGTAAGGAATGATGGAAACTGTAGTCCCAAAACAGCTGGAGGGCCATGTTTGGCCATGCCTGCCTTAGATGTTTATTGGGACTCCATTTCCCATCAGCCACAGCTAGCATGACAGTGGTCACAGATGATGGGAACTGTAGTCCCACCAACATCTAGAGGCAACTAAGTTGGGGAAGACTACAATAAACCTCTCCCAGCAGCCCACAGCAGTTCCTAGCTGCCTTTAAAACAAAATTTAAATAGCAAAGCTCCTTGGGGAGCGAGGGAGTACTTACTTTCCTTTCCCCTGGCTGTCATTTCCCTGCCCTAAAGCCCCCATCCCCTTTCCCATTTTCCTCCCACATGTAGGGGAAAGCTGTTTTTTGGCTTTATTTACATAAACCCTACTGGCAATGGTGGGCAGCAGAAGTTCAGGGAAAAATTCTGAGAGCATGTTATGGCCTAAGAGAAAATTATATGAAAAGGATATATCAATGGTATCTAACACCGAGTAAATTGGCAAAAATGTATAAATCTAAATCAAATAAGTGTTGGGAATGTAAAGAGAAAGAAGGTTATTTTTATCATATGTGGTGGTTTTGTAGTAAGGCTAAAACTTACTGGGAAATGATATATAATGAATGGGAAAGGGTGTTTAAAATAACGTTTGTAAAAACAAACAAACCTAGAAGCTTTCCTTTTGGGAATTATAGGGACAGAACTACCCAAACTGTACGGAAACGTATTCATGAATGCTACTATAGCACCAAGAATGTTAATTGCCCCCAAATGGAAAGAAGTAAAAGTCCCAGCAGGAAGAATGGATACAAAAACTTATGGAATATGCAGAAATGGCAAAACTTACCAGAAGAATAAGAAATCAAGATAACAAACTTTTTATAAAAGAATGGAAATGGTTTATTGACTGTTTACAGACAAATTGTAAACTGATAAGAACTTTGGCAGGATTACTGTAATAACCTGCAGTTTCATAAGAGTATATTTTTTAAAATAGATGAATAAAGGAACAAATTAAGTTAATTTGGATAGGCAGAAGACTACAAATTTAAGGAACTGCAGAAAGAGGGGGAAGGAAGTCAGGGTTTGAAATGGTGTTGCCGAACTACAGCTTCCATCATTGCTGGCCATTGGCTGCATGTGCAGGGGCTGATGGGAACTGCAGTTCAAGCACACCTGGAGGGCCACATGTTTCCATGGAAATATACATTACCATGCAAATTCCTGCTTTTATCTATTTGCTGTTTGCATCTTTGAATGTGTTTATTGTGTTGCTGAGTTCCTCTAGGCAAACTGTTTATTGAGCACCCATCTCTGATTTGCTTATACAGAGCTTGTTTGGAGATGATAAGATGTCTGCTCTTTATTGAACGCTAATCAAACGTTACCTTACGCTTTTTTGTGCATTCCCCTGTCACTTTCATAAGTGGAACTTTAACTGTGCGACTTTAACTGTGCAAACCCAAATTTCCAGAACACAATTGAATCCTTCCCCCAAAATAATGGTAATCTGGATGTGATCTTTAATATTTTCATGTATGCTGCCCGGCTAATGCAGTCTAAGGGCAGGGTATACATTTTTACTACTACTGATAATAATAATAATAATAATAATAATAATAATAATAATAATAATAATAATAATGCCATCTTACCTGTTCATTAGTAGTGCGTCCCCGGGCCACTAAAACAATATGGAAACCTGTGAGACCAATGACTGGAATAAAGAACAAACCCGCCACACACATGACAGCCATACTGTATGCTTGCATTAAGGAAATTCTCTACTTCAGGGTGAAGAAATGACTGAAGGAGAAGAAAAAATAACCTGGAATATAATCGTCCTCCATTTGGGGGCAGGGAAGACCCAGTGAAACTTATTTCCCCCCATTTGTTTGTCCTCTGGCAAATACCATTCGGTGGTATATTGCCTTTGACTACAGAGATTTTACTTAGCTTTCTTCTTCATTATCATAATTTATTATTGATAAAAGTGCCTAAAAATACACTAAGAACTTTAGAGGAATAAAAACTATCAGGCCCTGGGCCTGCAGGCTCACAATCTAGAAAACAAGACACAAAAGGGAACAGAATTACCGTATTTTTCGCTCTATACGACGCACCGGACGATAAGATGCACCAAGTTTGGGGGGGAGGAAACAAGTAGAAAAAATTCTGAACTCCAGAAGCCAGAACAGCAAGAGGGATCTGGCTTCTGGGATAGCCTCTTGCTGTTCTGGCTTCGGGGACAGCCTGTGAAGCCTCCGCAGGGCAGTGGGGTGAAGACACCCCACTGCCCTGCAGAAGCTTTGCGCAGTCATCCCCAAGCTAGAACAGCGAGGTGGAGTGCCGAGCAGCACTCCGTCTCACTGTTGTGGCTTTGCGGTTAGCTGCACAGCCTGCATTCGCTCCATAAGACGAACACACATTTTCCCTTACTTTTTAGAAGGGAAAAAGTGCGTCCTATAGAGCGAAAAATACAGTAGAAGGAAGACAGGGAAAACTCTGCACTAGCTGGGAGAGAGACTGGTCTGTTTCAAAACAAAACACTAAGCCAAACCATGGCTAAGGGTGAACGATGGAGTGTGCTAATACGCCGAGTGCAACTGCTTTGCAACTTGCCTTGCACCCAGCTAGAAATATGAGAAACGAACATAGGAAGCTACTTTATATTGGGTCAGACTCCTTGGCCATCTAGTTCAGTATTTCCTACACTGATGGGCAGCAGCGTTTTAGGATTTCAGATGGGAGTTTGGGGCCTTTATGCTGAGGATCGAACATGGCGCCATTTGCAGGCAGTGTAGGTTCTCTAATAATAATAATAATAATAATAATAATAAATTTTATTTATATCCCGCTCTCCCCAGCCGAAGCCGGGCTCAGAGCGGATAACAACAATAAAATAGTACAACATTCTAAAATCATTTCATTATAAAATTAATTCAAATCAAATTGATGGCAACCATTAGGCTAAAGTTCTGTGAAGATTGCCAAAGGAGGGAGTCAGGCTGTGCCCTGGCCAAAGGCCTGGTGGAACAGCTCTGTCTTGCAGGCCCTGAGGAAAGGTGTCAAGTCCCGCAGGGCCCTAGTCTCTTGTGACAGAGCATTCCACCAGATTGGGGCCACAGCTGAAAAAGCCCTGGCTCTGGTTGAGGCCAGCCTAACCTCTCTGTGGCCTGGGACCTTCAGGATGTTTTTGTTTGAAGAAAAAACAAAAAAAATTCCTTCCAGTAGCACCTTAAAGACCAACTAAGTTCGTTCTTGGTATGAGCTTTCGTGTGCATGCACACTTCTTCAGATACACTGAAACAGAAGTCACCAGACTTTTGAAGACCATAAGTTCCTCTGTGGGACATACCAGGAGAGGCGGTCCCGTAGGTACGAGGGTCCTAGGCCGTATAGGGCTTTGAAGGTTAAAACCAGCACCTTAAACCTGATCCTGTACCCCACCGGGAGCCAGTGCAGCTAACATTGGGCCACAGCCTTTCTCCAGCAGAAAAAGAGGAAACCAGGAGGCCTTTTGGATAGGCCTACTGCCTATCCCCAACTCTGCAGCATGCCATGTTGGCTGACAGCTGCGTAAAACATCTGCACCAGGGATGGGGAACCCAGGACCCTCCATGTGCTATTTGGGCTACAGAACTCCCATCGTCCCCAATCACAGGCCATGCGGCTGGGAGAGGTCGTAGAACTACCATGACCGAAGGGCCAGCTGTTTGTGCAGGTCCTAAGAGAGGCCCCATCTGCCCGGTTCCTTCTGCACAGTTCTTGAACATCCCAAACACTGAAGGAAGGATACGTGATGGCTGTGGGTGCCGCCCCCAGTTTCTGTGCATGGTGTAAAACATAGATAAGCCCAAAGCTGAACACTCCAATCATGTGGGCGCTTAAGGACAGCAAGAAAAGGAAAAAATATCGGTAGTTCCTCCGTCCTATGCAGTTATTAACCCAAGGGCAGTGATGGTCAAAATCCTTGCAAAGAAATGAAGAGACACAGCATAACATACAGCTACGGAAAGAAGCAACGTTATCACAGATACCACCCAAAATTTCCAACTTTGCTTTGCCCGGTATTTAGGTGGCAACAACAAAACCACAGAATCTGGCTGGATTGCACTATTTTGAGAATCTTGAGCTTTTCGTTATTTTTAAACTTGGTCCTAGGCCCCATTGCTTAGAAAAAAGGAACACAGGAAGCTCCCTTGCAGCGAGTCAGACCACTGGTCCATCTAGCTCAGAACTGTCGACACTGACTGGCAGTAACTTTCCTGGGTTTCAGGTAGGTACACCAGGGATTGAACCTGCGACCTTCTGCATGCAAAGCAGATGCTCTACCACTGAGCTATGGCCCTTCCTGTCAAAGAGAGACCCAAGGAGAAAGTGGACTTCTATGGAAAGAGAAAACGTGGGTTGATTATATCTGCATCATAGTTTGGTATGTGGCAGGGTAATTACCGTATTTTTCGCTCTATAAGACGCACCAGACCACAAGACGCACCTAGTTTTTGGAGGAGGAAAACAAGAAAAAAAAAATATTCTGAATCTCAGAAGCCAGAACAGCAAGAGGGATCGCTGCGCAGTGAAAGCAGCAATCCCTCTAGCTGTTCTGGCTTCTGGGATAGCCGCGCAGCCTGCATTCGCTCCATAAGACGCACACACATTTCCCCTTACTTTTTAGGAGGGGAAAAGTGAGTCTTATAGAGCGAAAAATAAGGTACCTGATGGCTTCACCCCATGCCCAGGTAGAAGATGAATTCCCTGCCTCCCCACCAACACCACTTTAAGTTAAACTGCGGAAAGCTAAGCTTTCACGCTCACATTTTCCTGAAATGTACATAACCTGGTTTCTAATTTGAACAGTAGAAAGTGTGCTGTAGTGTTGCTTGTCAACAACACTAAGGTGATGAACAGCAATATAAAAACAGACTTTTTCAAACTTGGGGCCCCCAAATACTACTGGACTACAACTCCCGCCCCAGACAGCTTAAGTCAATGTCTAGGGATGATGGGATATGCAGTCAAAAAAACCCTGGCAACCCAAGGTTGGAAGACGCTGCTCTAGATGTTGCCTCATTCTGGAGCATTGGTGGTGGAGTGGTGGTGGAGATGGAAGTCATCATTCAATATTGTAACCAACTTATTTCTTCTCTCCCTCTATCTCTAAATGGTTGATAAAAAAAATAGCAGCCATCTTAGGAACATGGCAGCCTGCACAGCTGGTGGCAGCAACCCCTCTCTCCCAGCAATGCCCATGAAAAGTGGCAACTTCTGGGGCATTCTGGGAAAATAAAGTGGTAGCCATCAGAAGGCACCTGCAAAATTTAGGCCCACGGCCTATCCCCAAATGACCGGGTACAAATGAGCTGTTGAAAACAAGCCCAATTGTTACTCATGGGATTAGTGTTGAATGTAGGGCCTCATTTGGCTCCATCTTTCATTCATTACCAAACGGCTGTGTGCCCCTACTGCAGGGCACTATATTGAGTCGCATGCCCTACCCATTGCCATCCTTTCCAAGACAAGTTTTGTGGGACGGAGGGAGGTCTACCTGCTCAAGGGCCCGTCAAAAACTGGAGCCAACTGAACGGCACAGTGGCGTAGCGTGGGTTATCAGCACCCGGGGCAAGGCAAGTAATTTGCACCCCCTAACCCGTGGATTTGCGCCCCCTAACCCTAACCCCCAGATGTTGCGCCTGGTGCGGCCGGCCCCCCCTGCACCCCCCATGCTACGCCACTGGAACGGCAGCATGCAAAATTCAGGCATGTGTGGACAGAACCAATTTATCCCCCGTGCCGCTGGGAATGGAAGCCTAGGCTTGTCTTGTGCAAGTAGAATGGTTGTGGGGACTGGCTGTCTCCCGCATTTGCTATCTCGCCCTGCAGCCTTTAAATTATGCTTTCCATTGGAAGTGATTGTGAAATTTAAAACCTGGATGTGAATGAAACAAATGAATGACAACTCTTGCCTTTTAAAGGGAGCCTCTGCATTGAAACGCCAATAAAGGCTTCATTGTGACCAAGTCTCCTGGCACCAGCGTGATACATAAGCACATAGGAGTTTCACCTCGCCAAAAAGGGAGGGGGAAATCAATAGACGGCTTGGTCCGATGACAAAGCTTATTGATTCAAGGTTTGTTAATGGCTCTGCTTATTCTCCTCGGTAAGCAATCAAAGCTTAATAATGTAGGAATGCTGTCTGCTACAGCAAACCAGGACGGGAAGAGATGCAAGATGGTCTGCATTATGTCTCACTCGGAAAACTGGGAGGAAAAAAGGACACCTGGTTTCCTTGTGCTTCCTCGGGGGAAAACTTGTAGGGCAACCTTCCCTAACCTGGATGCCCGCCAGATGTTGTTGGACTACAAGTCCCATCAGTCCCACCCAGCCTGGTCAATGTTCAGGGATGATGGGTGTTGTAGTCCAGCACCTGGCCATAGTTTCCCTATCCCTGCCCCCATGGAAGGTTGGCCTCAGTGAGTGCACTTCCACAGTGAGCTCCCTGCTTGGATTAGGGCTTTCTCTTGTGCAAATGGCTCTTTCAAATTCTAGTTCAACATCATCTAGTTCAAGGGCGGAGAATGTGATGCCCTCCAGACAGCTCACATCCATTCCAGCCAGCATGGCCTATGTCAGGAATCATGGGAGTTGTAGTCTAACGTCTGGGTCTTGGAGCAGGCTGAGTGAACAGGCATTGAATCCAATGCTTTTTGAATCTGGTGTCTTTTCCTGTTGCTGTGCAGGGTGGCAGAAAAAGGTGGAAAATTTTAAAAAGTGCCACATTCAAGCAGAAGCTGGAAAGGAAGTAGATTTTTTCTTTCTTTTTTAATTTGGCACTGTGGCTTATATATGTATCTATCTCTATCTATCTATCATCTATCTACCTATCTATCTATCATCTATCATCTATCTATCTATCCAGTGGTGTAGCGTGGGGGGTGGAAGGGGGGCCGGCAGCACCGGGCGCAACATCTGGGGGGTAGGGTTAGGGGGCGCAAATCCACGGGTTAGGGGACACAAATTACTTGCCTTGCCCCGGTGCTGACAACCCACGCTACGCCACTCTATCTTTATCTATCTATCTATCTATCTATCATCTATCTATCTATCTATCTATCTATCTATCTATCTATCTATCTATCATCTATCTATCTATCTATCTATCTATCTATCTATCTATCTATCATCTATCTATCTATCATCTATCATCTATCATCTCTCTCTCTCTCTCTCTCTCTATCATCTATCTATCTATTTATCTATCTATCATCTATCACCTATCTATCTATATCTATCTATCTATCTATCTATCATCTATCTATCATCTATCTATATCTCTCATCTATCTCTCATCTATCTATCTATCTATCTATCTATCTATCTATATCTATCTATCATCTATCTATCTACCTATCTATCATCTATCTATCTACCTATCTATCATCTATCTATCTATCTATCATCTATCTATCTATCTATCTATCTATCTATCTATCTATCATCTATCTATCATCTATCTATCTATATCTATCATCTATCTATCTATCATCTATCTATCATCATCTATCTATATCTATCATCTATCTCTCATCTATCTCTCATCTATCTATCTATCTATCTATCTATCTATCTATCTATCTATCATCTATCTATCTATATCATCTATCTATCTATCTATCTATCATCTATCTATCATCTATCTATCTATCTATCTATCTATCTATCTATCTATCATCTATCTATCTATCTATCTATCATCTATCTATCTATCTATCTATCTATCTATCTATCTATCTATCTATCTATCATCTATCATCTATCTGTCTGTCTGTCTATCATCTTTCTATCTATCATCTATCAATCTGATTCATATACCACCTTTCTGCCAAGGCACCTAAGGCGGTTTACAAGTTTAAAACATTGAAACAACTGCATTGTCTAGTATGTAGAGTGACAGAGTCATCTCAGGCCACTGGGAGCTGATGATGTACGGTATGTCCTCCCTGCTCTGGGCCTCCTCGCTTCTGCCTTCCCTAAGGCCACACAGATCAGGATAGCCATATGACATCAGGTGATGGGCAGATGGGTATTCCCTCCCCCCAAAAAACCACCTGGAAGGCTGGAGGTTCTTCACCACTGGACCAGATGATCTCCACATTCCCTTCCATTGTCATTAAGTTCAGCAGGTGTTAAGACTTCAAAAATTCTATGATAATACTTCACTAAATACAATATAATAAAGAATTATCTGGCTCCAATATAGCATAATATCGACACCTGTTGAACCTTATGAGAATGTTGCTTTCTAAAATGTATAAACTAATATTAGAATGGCATACAAAAGATGAACAGGTTAAATTGGTTAAGATACACTGGGTGAGGGACTTTGGACATAATATACAACTTACAGCATGTGAGAGGTTATGGAACTGGGATTTGAAGTTTACAGCATATTATACTTTACATTTAAAATTACATTGAAATGATGTACTGTTGGTACTTCTAGTAAATTAGCTAAAATATATAAAACAAGGTCAAATACATACTGGAAATGTAAGGAAAAAGAAGGTACCTTTTATCACATGTGATGGACTTGTAAAGTAGTAAAAGAATTTTGGGAAACGGTATATAATGAACTAAGGACGCGGGTGGCGCTGTGGGTTAAACCACAGAGCCTAGGGCTTGCTGATCAGAAGGTCAGCGGTTCGAATCCCCGCGACGGGGTGAGCTCCCGTTGCTCAGTCCCTGCTCCTGCCAACCTAGCAGTTCGATAGCACGTCAAAGTGCAAGTAGATAAACAGGTACCGCTCCGGTGGGAAGGTAAATGGCGTTTCCGTGCACTCCGTGCACTGCTCTGGTTTTGCCAGAAGCGGCTTAGTCATGCTGGCCACATGACCTGGAAAAACTGTCTGTGGACAAACATCGGCTCCCTCAGCCAGTAAAGCGAGATGAGCACTGCAACCCCAGAGTCGTTCACGACTGGACTTAACTGTCAGGGGTCCTTTACCTTTTTTTTTTATATAATGAACTGGAGAAAAATCTTTAAAATAATCTTTTCTAAAAAAAACCCCAAAGCTTTCCTTCCAGGAATTCTAGGTACCGAAATACCAATGGATCAGAAAAGACTATTTATGTATGCGACCACTGCTGCTCGGATGTTACTTGTCCAGAGATGGAAAGAAGACATAGTCCCTACCAGGGAAGAATGGCAAATTAAACTGATGAAATATGCCAAAATGACTGGAAGAATTAGAAATAAGGAAGACACAAATTTTAATAAGGAATGGGGAAAGCATATAATTTATCATTGTAAGCAGTTAATATTATTAATAGGATTGGAATGAAACTTGTAGTTTAATGTTGACCTATGGTTGTAAAGGAGATTTAACAGACTGGGATTAATAGAGAGGTTGCAGGAGGAAAAAAGTTAACATAAGGACCCACAAAGGGGAGGAAGGAAGTTCAGGAGAATCTATGGAATTCTCTTTTTATTTTGGTTGTTTGATAATTGTTTGTAAATTTCAAAATTAAGATTTTATTTTTTTTAAAAGAGAATGTTGAAACCCGCTTAAAGGTTTGTTAGGGTTGTTTCTTTTAAATTGCTGTTAGAATTAAAATCCTGTTCTTATTTCTCAGAGAATGAATTCTGCTCTGTTAGTTTTCATTGCGACCGATCTTGTGATTACAGTCAGAATGCTTTACAATTGACTCTGGCTGCCTTTGAGACCTCTCTTAATGAGTTCCTGCTTATTACAACTGATTAGATTTCCCCTCCCTTTTTAATTACACAGTTGACTACTTTTAAACATTGTGTTAAAGACTTAAGAGTTCTATCTTACTCTTGCTTTCTTAGAAGTAAGTCCTATTGAGTTCAGTGGAGTTAGCACCACAACTTTAGTCAACCTGCTGATGGAAAGAAATGGCCTCACAACAGAAATGACCCCGAATAATTTTGGTATGGAGGACAGCTACACCTTGCCTGACAGTAGCATCCTAGAGTCACAGTTCTCTAGTTTACAAACAATACGTCCTTGTCTCTTTGGCTGCATTCTTCACCAGATCGGGCAAGAAATCTCCACTATACTTTGCTATTAGGGGGCTGAAGCTAAAAAAGAAAAGAAAAAAGTAACAGTCCTGACCTCACCAAAAAAAGTCAATGCCTGAAAAAGTATATTGGACCCAGGGATTCAAGCACAATGCTGTTGAGCCAAATATTCATGCTAAATACTACCACCATACATTTTTATATCAATGCAGGATCCCAGGATGGTATGCAACATTAAAAAACAAACAAAAGCAAAATTAAACTAGTTAAAACTAAGCTATGATTTCCCTCTCCGCAAAATGCTCAAGGATACAGTCAAACCTTGGTTCTCAAACGGCTCCATTTTTGAACGTTTCAGCTCCCGAACGCCAAAACGCGGAAGTAAATGCTCCAATATTTGAATGTTTTTTGGAACCCGAACGTCTGCCATGGATTCCGCTGAGTGCAAGAAGCTCTTGCAACCAATCGGAAGCCACGGCTCAGTTGTCGAACGTTTCAGATGTTGAACGGTCTTCTGGAACGGGTTATGTTCAACAACCAAGGTTTGACTGTACTGGGGAGTCATATTTTGTTATGGCTCCACCACGGAGCTAGAGTCTCTTCCCCCAAAGTGGGCAGGGGGACCTTGTCCTACCTCAACACAATTGTCACAGACGCTGCAATGGGAACAGCGCGGAGGGCGGTAGAAATGGCAGGTGGCGCACCACTTCATCCGTACTTGGATCCCTTTAATCTCCACGTTCTTGTAGAGCGGAGCTCGGAAGTCGTCGTCTTTATCCTCGTCTTCGTCTGCTGCTCAAAGGTTTCAACCCCGTCCCCGGAAAAGGAGGAGAAAACATATGGTTAGATGGAGGCAGAAGATGGTTAGCGCCAAACCGCTAAGAGCACAGCACAACGTAATACAGAGCAACACAATGGGAATCTGCCTGGTACCAAGTCATACTATTGGAGCATCTAGATCAGTACTTCCTACACTGCCACTGTTGGGTTTTCCAGCAGAGTTCTCTTCCAGCCCCAGCTGGAGATGCCAGGGACTGAAACTTGGACCTTCTGCATGCAAAGAAGCTGCTCTAGCGCAGCTCTGGCCCTTCACCACTGTCTAGGCAAGAGGATGCAGTCACTGAACTATAGCCCTACCAGTGAGAGCCAGTGTGGTGTAGTGGTTAAGAGGGGTAGTCTCGTAATCTGGGGAACCGGGTTCGCGTCTCCGCTCCTCCACATGCAGCTGCTGGGTGACCTTGGGCTAGTCACACTTCTTTGAAGTCTCTCAGCCCCGCTCACCTCACAGAGTGTTTGTTGTGGGGGAGGAAGGGAAAGGAGAATGTTAGCCGCTTTGAGACTCCTTAAAGGGAGTGAAATGCGGGATATCATATCCAAACTCTTCTTCTTCTCTACCAGTGACACACAGCTGGAACGGGGAAGAGAGGAAAGTCCCCAGGCGCGACAGCCTTAAATGTGTTAGGCCACACCTCCCCGGCCCTCCGATTGGCTGGCCGGGGCAGTGACGTGCCCGAGGATTCCCCTGCTCTCGCGGGGGCTGTGAGCCAGCCCCCGCGTGCGTGGGGAGGGGGTGGGCCCGCAACCCCACCTCCTCTCCAGCTTGGAAGTGGCTTTGTCGAATGGCTTGGCTCCCGAACAAATCGGCCCCCGAACGCCACAAACCCTGGAGTGTTCTGGTTTGCGAATGTCTTTTGGAAGCCGAACTTTCAACGCAGCTTCTGCAGCTTCCCATTGGCTGCAGGAAGCTCCTGCAGCCAATCGGAAGCTGTGCCTTGGTTTTCGAACAGTTCCGGGGGGCGAACGGACTCCCGGAACAGATTAACTATGACAACAAAGGTACCACTGTAGTCTGATCATTGGGAACAGAGGGAATGATACATTAAACTCATGTCTAAACTGTACAGTCACATTCACACCACGTATTTCAAGCACATAGCTTTGCCCAAATAATCCTGGGATCCTGTAGTTTGTTAAGGCTGCTTCTGTTGCCAGGATTCTTTGGGGGGAAGTCATGTGCTTTAAATCTAAGGTGTGGAAGTGCAAATAAATAAATAAAAACCCCAGCACATTAAAAATCAGAATATCAAGGGAGAAGGCTAGGCTAACATAACCCTTCTTCCTCACATCCCATTTTATATATTCAGTGTTTTCTGCTCTTATAAATACATATTCCATGGAGTGCCCACCTGCAGAATAAATTTACCTCCCTCGTCTACCATTTGTGACAGGCTTGGCGTCACTAGGAAATCTCAGCAGAGGTAACGCATTGAATAAAACCTAAACCCCAGAAAAACAAACATCAGCAGCGATTGCACTAAAGGCTCCTGAGAAGGCAGGAACAAGCCGCTAGTTTCATGACTTAAAAGGACAGACACTTCAAAAGAAAGAGGCTAAGCTATCCAGACAAGAATCTGCATAGTGTTTACCAGCACATCTCCCATCAAACGTGATAAAAGCTGGCATGTTGCATGAGTTGAAGCCAGACACACACGCGAACACACACACCTGACAAGAGCATTTGTCGCTGTTCACAACAGCAATCCGTTGCAAATAAACAATGAACGTTCCTATTTGGGATACGGGTGACTAACACATCTAAATAACAACAACAACAACTCCAATATACCAGAGATAGGGAATCTGTGCCCTTCTAGATGTTACTGAATTACAACTCCCATCTGCCCATCCCTGCTATTTACCAAGAGTAAACTCACTCTCTGTTTATTGAACACGACTCGGCCAAAATTGCACCATCCAGGAGGGAGGTATCAACATGTTCAGAGGAGCTCCCAAGGGTTACAGAAGTCCACTACTTTGGGTGGGGGAAAACCTAAGTTGCATTAAAAAAAACCCTACCAGTCTGATGAGGACTGAGCATGCTTGATAGCAACAGAACGCAGAGTATCTGTTGCGGGAGGCAGGGGGACAGGAGACGGGACAAGACTGGTGATGGTGGGGAGGATGGAACAGGGCACAGCTGGCTGGCTAGAACTCTGAACAGGAGTTCTCCAAACTGCAGATTAAGGCTGCATAATCAGGTAACTAATTTTCCTATTAGGGGTATTAGTAGTGGGGGGCTCCACTATTAGGGGTATTAATAGTGGGGGGCTGGTTGTGCCATTTTGTAGGCTAAAAAACAGTTTCTATCCATGGGCTGTTAGGCTGCTAAACGGAAAATAATATAGTGCAACTGACTTTCGGGGTTGGTGTGTTGTGAGACAAGCATACAGAGTGCAATGAGACTGAGTGTTTGGGGGGGGAGAGGCTCAGTTAATTTCATTGTACACAGGTTGTACATTGACAATAGGTATATTATTATTATTATTATTATTATTATTATTATTATTATTATTATTATTATTATCTGTTTGTTTGCCTTCATTCCTTCCTGCCCATATTTTCCCCGAGCCACCCGCCCTCATCCTGTCCAGGTTTACCTCGTGGAAAAACCCCAGGGTCCATGAAGGTTGCCATGCTGAAGTTTGCGAGTACAAACAGGAACACGAGCCCATTGTATAGCGGGATGGCTGGAGAGACGGCTCTTGTTAACCAGGGGCACCTGCATACAAGAGAAAAGCGGGGTTGGAATTATTCTTAGTTTATCGAACGATTTGCCTTGTCAATCTCTCCCACCCCAGAATATCTCAACCTGAACACATTTTAATACATCATTCCCCAAAGCCAAAAGTAGGGGTGAAGCAGAGTTGTTGCTGGCATCTGTCCATCTCGAGAGACAGCGGAGTTTGAAGTTAAATCGCTGGAGAATCACAGCGCCTGCTGTGGCTGCAGAGAGTGGTAACTTGCAACTGCTGCCTCTTGCACTGTTTTCCTGCAAGCCTGGGCAGCATGTATGGAGGTCCTGGGTTACTCAGACGACAAGACCCAAGGTACTACTGTACATCAACTCTGAACATGCTCTGAATGCACATGCACATGGATGTTTCTAGCCACTGGGCACTGTCCCCCCCTCCTCAGCCTTGCTGATGTGGTTCAAAGGATGTCGAAGCACAACCCATCAGGGGAGCTTATATAAGCTAGGGGCAGGGCAGGTCTTGCTGTCGCTGCAACTACTCTGCAAGGCACAGATCCGTGGGGGACAGTGCCCAGTGGCTAGAAACATGTGTGCGCATGTGCACTCAGAGCACATTCAGAGTTGATGTACAGTGGTATCTCGGATTACAGACACTTCAGGTTACAGACGCTTCAGGTTACAGATTCCGCTAACCCAGAAATACAGTGGTACCTTAGGTTACATATGCTTCAGGTTACATACGCTTCAGTTTACAGACTCCGCTAACCCAGAAATCGTGCTTCAGGTTAAGAACTTTGCTTCAGGATGAGAACAGAAATTGTGCTTCGACGGTGCGGCGGCAGCAGGAGGCCCTATTACCTACTAGGTTAAGAACAGTTTCAGGTTAAGAACAGACCTCCAGAACGAAATAAGTTCTTAACCCAAGGTAGCACTGTAAGTGCTTCTTCATCAATAAAGACTTAACTATCAGACTTCCTTAGCTGGGGTGGGCCAGGACACCACTGCAAATCCAACCCATTCACACTTGATTGCAATTCCACCATGGGCAGCTGCTGTTCAGTTTTTTCCTGTGCAATCCTGGCTTGATTTCAAGAGGCAAGAATAATCTTGATTCTTCTTTTGCGGTTGAGGCTTGAACTCAAGGCTTATTAAAATTTGGCTTCTTTTTCTGCCCGCTCACAAGGGGACTGAAGAAGGTGCCAAAATCAGAAGGCATTGAGTTCAAACTGCAACTGCAAAGGAAGAATTGGGAGCATGTTTAGAGTGTGCTCCTGGGTCTCCCTTTGTAGCTACTGCTTGGACGTTCCCGTGTCTAATGTCGTTATGATGGAAAGATGTTCCTGGTTTGCCCCAAACGACCCGGCAAGTCAACCTCCGACAACTGGTGGCCCTACCTCTTTAGACTCTGCAGCTAATTAGCTACCCAGTGAAAATTAATAGGCTATTTTTCAATAGGAAATTAGTGCCACCAACTCCATCATGGAAGGAAACCTATATCCATAAACAAATCTGTTCATTTACTGGAGTTGTATATTTGAATGAGTTCAGTGAAGTTTAAAGAAAGGGCACAGTGAATCATTAGAAGCATTAGCAAGAATTCTTTCGTCTCCACCCTACCATTGTTCCTTGTATAATTTGTTTTCTGGATTTTTTTCTTTTTTCATTTTTTTGATAGGGCATAAACTGAGCTGTGGAAAAAAAGAAACTGCTGCAAGAGTTCTGAGATAAGCAGTTGTGAATGAAATTGCCAGCTTAAATGCAAAAGGTAAGATAGGAATACTGTATGTTGTTGTTGTTTAGTTGTTTAGTTGTGACCCCCTGGACCAGAGCACGCCAGGCACTCCTGTCTTCCACTACTTCTCCATTCCCCACTTTATATGTGAACAGGATAAACTTTTAACACATAGGTGTTGCCTTGTACATGTAGTTTGGGCCAAAGCCGCTTGCTTTTATGAACATACCTACCATGCTTGGTAGACCAGCTGTAACACGCTTTGATTGACAAAGGATTTCCCTGAAATACTTTGGTACAAATTGTTCTTGTGTGGCTGGCCTGAGATGATACAAACTAGATGATGTGATTCCCTTCCTCCCACGCCCACAGAATGGGTAACATTTTAAACAAATATTAATAATATTATTACAAATTGCACAAAAACGCCAAAAAGAAAAAGTCTCCGAGAGCAGAAAAGAAAGGGAGGTTCAATTAAGTTAATTGCAAATCACTAGTCTATGACATCGCCAGCATGTGTTCCTTGACATTATGTTGAGTAAATGCATTGTTCCAAAAAAACAGATGAACAATTCCCAGTCACAAACAAATACTTGCCTTGCCCTTGAATTGCTTTCACGAGCATGGATTATAGCAGTAGTTTTACGCAAGATCCTAGCAAGCTAAGCCTTCTGCAACCTTTCCCTCATGGTTGGACTTTTCCATGAGTTCCAGTTTTTGGCAATAAGCTTATTTGCAGTTATCAACATCTCTGTTTTCATCCATAGCATCTTTCGGATTATTTTGAGAGGCAAAAACAATAGGCTTTCCTAGTACTTCCTGAATGGTTCTTGCCCTTGAAATCTGAAAGGTTTTAATCCCTTTGAACAGCCACCAATGCTCCTAATGCTTTCAAGGCTAGATTTGAATTGCCAGAGTATCATATTTGATAAGCCGCACATCTTTTGAGCAGGTGTGTATCGCCAAACCAAACTGGGCCCCCACATTTTGAAGGTCCTCAGAAACAGAAATTTCAGCATGCGGTTATCATGCTACTGTTACAAGGCCATAGCGGACAGACAAACAAAGCCACTGTTACAAGAGAGCAAGGCCACAGCCGGCAGATGAACAAAGAAGCCTTCAAAAGGAAGAAACATGGAATGTTAGAGGCTGATGGGTTAAGAATGTAGAGTTTCACTCTCTGTTTATTTAGTCTATAAAAAGTGGGCGCACCCTGATTGGGATGTGCAGATTGCGAACATATTGTGCTGCACCATTTGCTATGCATAAGGTAAAGGGACCCTGACCATTAGGTCCAGTTGTGGCTGACTCTGGGGTTGCGGTGCTCATCTTGCTTTATTGGCCGAGGGAGCCGGCGTACAGCTTCCAGGTCATGTGGCCAGCATGACTAAGCCGCTTCTGGCGAACCAGAGCAGCGCACGGAAACACCACTTACCTTCCCGCCAGAGTAGTACCTATTTATCTACTTGCACTTTGATGTGCTTTTGAACTGCTAGGTTGGCAGGAACAGGGACCGAGCAACGGGAGCTCACCCCGTTGCGGGGATTCGAACCGCCGACCTTCTGATCGGCAAGTCCTAGGCTCTGTGGTTTAACCCACAGCGCCACCCGGGTCCCTATTTGCTATGCATATGCAAATCAAATAAACCTGCTTGAAACCTGAATTGGCATTTGCCTCCCTGTGTCCAGTCCATGCTCCAGAATATCCGAGTCACATGCGATCCAACAATTTCACCACCTGATTTACAAGGCAGAAAAATGGTTTTATGTGGCATTTGGTGATTTTTTTTAAAAGGAGAAGTAAAAGTTTAGGGACGCGGGTGGCGCTGTGGGTAAAACCTCAGCGCCTAGGACTTGCCGACCGCATGGTCGGCGGTTCGAATCCCCGCGGCGGGGTGCGCTCCCGTCGTTCAGTCCCAGCGCCTGCCAACCTAGCAGTTCGAAAGCACCCCCGGGTGCAAGTAGATAAATAGGGACCGCTTACCAGCGGGAAGGTAAACGGCGTTTCCGTGTGCGGCTCTGGCTCGCCAGATGCAGCTTGTCACGCTGGCCACGTGACCCGGAAGTGTCTTCGGACAGCGCTGGCTCCCGGCCTCTAGAGTGAGATGAGCGCACAACCCTAGAGTCTGTCAAGACTGGCCCGTATGGGCAGGGGTACCTTTACCTTTAAAAGTTTAGGGGTGGGGATGTACATAAAACAGCCTATGCATCATTCCTCTTAATGGCCAATGACTGGCGCCTGCCGTTTCCTCCCCAAAATGCCTTTCTGAGGTTTGTTGCTGCTACTGCTGGTGCCGCTGCACACAGCAAAGACAAAAGAGAAACAAAAGTGGGCGATTTCACCTCTGAAATACACCACATTCGGTGCTATGAGTGTTCCTGAATTATGCACATGCATGCATACTGCCAGTCTTATTATAGGTATTTTTACATAGGAATGTAAGGCCATTTCTAATGTTCTCTGTCTGCTAGCACAAAGCAAACCCCTGCCCCACCTCAAAACGCACACACACAAAATCTGCAGCAGAAGCAGCAAGAAATATACACCTGAAATGTTCTAAGCGTTGCATGGAGATTAAACGAAAATAAATCCCTGCCTGCAGGCTCACAAAAGGAAAACGGAATGAGGACTTCAGAGGAAAGTAGGAATTGGAGCAGAGTGTCCTTTCTGGGTGGAACGGAGGGGTGGCAAACTCCTTAAAGCTGCTCCTTCTCTGGCCCACTAGCAGTAGAACTGAATGCAGGCAGGCTATTTATTTATGTATTTATTTATAGATGTGAAAGCATCTATAAAGTGCTTAATATTTTTAAAAAGTGCTTAATATTAAAAAAAATCTCTAGGGGGTGTACCATATCAAAACAAACAATACGATCAAAACAAAACACAATGTACAACACAAGCATATTATGCCTGTTTTGGAGTCACTGCCCTACGACATCCTGCAGGGCAAGGTGCCAAGAGAGGAATTTCCCCAGATGAGCTAAGGCATGGGTAGACCGGATCTGGCCCAATCACCTTCTAAATCCAGCCCGTGGACAGTCTGGGAATCAGCGTGTTTTTACATGAGTAGAATGGGTCTTTTTATTTAAAATGCATCTCTGGGTTATTTGTGGGGCACAGAAATTTGTTCTTTTCCCCCCTTCAAAATATAGTCCAGCCCCCCACAAGGTCTGAGGACAGTGGACTGGCCCCCTGCTGAAAAAGTTTGCTGATCCCTGAGCTAAGGGATCTTGCAGGTCTCTCTCTCTACAGGGGCAAACAGTCTTTTGAGTAACCTGGTTCGAAGCTGTTCAGGACCTTTATATGTTAACAAGACTTTGAACAAGACCTGGTACCTGATCATCAACCTTTGCAGTTCCCTTAAAGGTAAAGGGACCCCTGACCATTAGGTCCAGTTGTGAATGACTCTGGGGTTGCGGCGCTCATCTCGCTTTACTGGCCAAGGGAGCCGGCATTTGTCCGCAGACAGCTTCCAGGCCATGTGGCCAGCATGACTAAGCTATTTCTGGTGAACCAGAGCAGCACATGGAAACGCCGTTTGCCTTCCCGCCGGAGCAGTACCTATTTATCTACTTGCACTTTGACATGCTTTCGAACTGCTAGGTGGACAGGAGCAGGGACCGAGCAATGGGAGCTCACCCCGTTGCGGGGATTTGAACCGCCGACCTTATGATCGGCAAGTCCTAGGCTCTGTGGTTTAACCCACAGAGCCACCCACGCCCCACAGTTGCAGTTCCCTTAGCACACATGTAATATGTGCGCGTCCTGATCACCTCAACAAAAGGATCAGGGAAGCAAACTTCCTGCAATTGTTCCTTTACTGGCCAATAGAAGGGCCAGGTTGGTCTCCCTTGCCCAGGATGTTGTTCGTCCTCTGAGGCAGAAGACAGAGGATGTCAGCAACTCCTAGATCTCTACCTGTGGCAGAGGTTAGCTGCATAGTCTGAGGTGGGGTGGGCAGACAGAGTTGCATAGCGGTTAGGGCACTGAACTAGGACCTGGAAGACTAAGGTTCAAATCCCAACTCAGAAATGAAGTTCACTGGGCAACCTTTCAGCCTAATCTAACTCACGGGGTTATTGTGAGGATAAAAAATAAGGAAGAAGTGAAAACGATTATGCCACTTCTAGGTCCTTGAAGAAAAGATGAGATATAAACACAAAAACAAACTCACATGGGTACACAATACTGTAAACCCTTCCAGGAACCAAATTAGATTTTTATTTCCTCCCCCACCTGGAAGTTTTCTAGCAACTGTATTTACTAAATGCAGTCCCATGTTCTGTTTATTTTAGTCTGTAGTTTCGGCACCCTTCAGCACAGCTTTTCTCTCCTTTCCCAACCTCCTTTCCTCCAGGAAATGTCACAAGTGACTGCCTGTTAAAACCTGACTTCTCCCACTCATTTGGCAGAGCAAACTTCAAAAGGCTGGCTGGCTGGCTGGCTGGCTGTACAGAGAAAGGAAGCTTTGTTTTGGTTAACATGCAACCCGGCTTCCTCAACCAACTAAGAATTTCAATGTGGAGACGGGGCATTCGGACATTCTTTTTCAACCTGTACCTCCTGCTATTCCTTCAGAGACTTTCTCAGTTCACTCTGGAGGAGTAACTTTAGCGGGAGAGCAAATCTTATCAATTGCTTGTTTTCGTTCACTCTCCCGCCACCAACTCAGTGCCCACCAGATGTTTTCGGCTGCATCTCCCATCAGCCCCAGCCAGTGGCGTAGCGTGGGGGGTGCAGGGGGGGCCGGCCGCACCGGGCGCAACATCTGGGGGTTAGGGTTAGGGGGCGCAAATCCACGGGTTAGGGGGCCCAAATTACTTGCCTTGCCCCGGGTGCTGACAACCCACGCTACGCCACTGGCCCCAGCCAGCAGGTCTGACATCCAGCTTGGCTTTGAGGAGGCCCCACCAGGCACCTCAACCTACAGGCCTAATTGCAACGACGGTGAATGACCTTGGAGAAGCCAGAGGTTAACTGCCCAGAGAGCATAGAAAGGGATTTTATGGTGGGTTTCTTCTCTGCATAGCCGCAGCTCACCTGGCATGACTGCCACCTCAAGCCTCCCAATCTCCCACAGAAGCTATTTCATTCTTCACACTGCTGCACTGGCAATGCTAACTTCTTTCTTGTAGAAACACACACAGAGACAATGAAGCAAAGGGTGGCTGGCCAATAACAGCAGGGCATTCAGCGATGCCTAATTCTGGTAACCAACAGCCTTAAGCATGAAAAGAGAATCACTTTTCAGCTCAAGGGCCACATTCCATTCTGGACAGGCTTCCAAGGGCCACATGCCAGGGGCAATCATGAGGACAGCAATAAAAGTGAATTTTACCTTTGTGCATTAGGTTAAGGTCTTCACATTCACACATCCTTGTCTATCCTCCATCTAGACCACTAAGAAGCATCCTTAAGAGTTCAAGTGTAGGAGTGCAAATATCCAGAGATGTAGTGATCAGGTGGGATTGCTATGAGGAATTATAACAGATATAGAGTAAGCCATCTGTGTCAGCAATGAAAGCATTGCATTGACTGGGTTTAAACTATTTTGATATGATTTTTGATCAATCTACACCTCTGCATCTCTGGTACACAGTGTACACAGCAGTTGCTTCGCCAGGCAGGCTTCCTGGGCCATAAAGATAGTAGGCAAGTTACTTCGATGTAGTTTCTTATATATAATCTTAAAATGTTAATTTTGGGGCCAGGAAACAGATCTCACATTAAGGGGATAATGGTCACTGTCCTCCTGGGCATCCTTCTTATCATGTGTACTGATTGTTTATTACCTCCGGGGTTGCCAGATGCACCCCTTTGTAGTTCTCAAGTTATTTACTAGCCCTTTGTAGTTCTCAACTTATTTACCCCAGAAATATTTGTGCTTAATTAGTTTTAGTGGTTTAACTTTCTCCCTACGTGGGTTTGATGAAATGCTCAGAGGAAATATGATTGGTTCTTATGAGCACTGTGTAAAAGATTCTTTTGCTAATAAAATGGCCTGGTGAGGGGTGTGGGGTACGCACTTTTCTCCGAGAGCCTTGCTGGTCAAAGCCCCGTGTCTTGATTTTTAATCAGGGTCCAGTCCTTCCTTTACTTTGCGAACGCAACATTCAAGGACACACTCCAGCAGGCAAAAGCACTCAGGGTGTTAAGTAGGGATAGTGATGGGTGTGACACACAAGGGCATGTGTCCTGGAAGAATCCAGAGCACCCGAACATAAACTGAGTCTTCCTGATTGTAGAAGGAGGAGGAGGAGGAGGAGGAGGGTTTGGATTTGATATCCCACTTTATCACTATTGCTGTGGGTTAAACCACAGAGCCTAGGACTTGCCGATCAGAAGGTCGGCTGTTTGAATCCCTGCGATGGGGTGAGCTCCTGTTGCTTGGTCCCTGCTCCTGCCCACCTAGAAGTTCGAAAGCACGTCAAAGTGCAAATAACTAGGTACCGCTCCGGTGGGAAGGTAAACAGCGTTTCTGTGTGCTGCTCTGGTTCACCAGAAGCGGCTTAGTCACGGTGGCCACATGACCTGGAAGCTGTACACTGGCTCCCTCGGCCAATAAAGCGAGATGAGCACCGCAACCCCAGAGTCGGTCACGACTGGACCTAATGGTCAGGGGTCCCTTTAAGGAGTCTCAAAGCAGCTAACAATCCCCTTCCCTTCCTCCCCCACAACAAACACTCTGTGAGGTGAGTGAGGCTGAGAGACTTCAAAGAAGTGTGACTAGCCCAAGGTCGCCCAGCAGCTGCATGTAGAGGAGCAGGGAATTGAACCTGGTTCACCAGATTATGAGTCCACCACTCTTAACCACTACACCACACTGGCTCAGGTCCAATAAACCAGCACCCTGCTTTGCACAACGGCAAATTAGATGCCTCCAGGGATCCCACAAACAGGAAGTAAATGCAACAGCCTATCCATACTGTCTGCCCCCCAGCAGCTGGCATTCCGCAGTCTACTGCCTTGAAACATGGAGGTTCTATTTTGCCAAACAGCCATTGATCATATCCTCATTTTTAAATTGGTTTAGTACTGGGGGGGGGGGGAGAGAACCCTAATCAATACTCCTCCCCACATCATGTGAATTTGATAAGTTAACTATGGAGCGTGCAGTAAATGCAAAGATGAGAAGATTTACACTGCCTCTAAAGGAGGAGTGGGGAAAGCTGTTGCCCTCCAATTTGCTGTTGGGACTCCTGTGCCCATCTGCTCCAGCCAGCAGGGCCAGAGGTCAGTGATGATGGGAGTTGAAGTCCCATAACATTCACAGCAACACCAGAAGCAGATATAGGGTAGCCCAACCAGTTCGTCCGCACTGGGTGCTAAGCCTGGAGGCACTGCAACAACAGCAAACAACGGAAGGGGCATCAAATTTCGGCATCGCACAGGGCGCCACTGAGATTTTAAAGCCCAATGTCCACCACTGGGGCCACTGATTCACCATCTTTGCTCTAGAAAATGGTCATGATTGAGATGTTGAGTCCTGTGTGTATTGTTCATCATCATGTTGGCTTTACAATGTTACACTGTGTACTTTAATGTGCGAGTTCACGTGTGTGTGTGATATTATCTCAATCTATCTCCTCCAAGTGTTCCTGTTTTCCAGGGACAGTCCTAGATTTACAGAAGCCGTCCCAGTTTCAGATTTGATCCTGGAATGTCCCACTTTTCCTTAGGACATCCCTATTTTCATCAGATAAATGTTGGAGGGTGTGGAGTTATGCAATCCATAAGCCAAGGAGATAAGGAGATAAGTAACACAACCTTTAGAAGACATCTGAAAGCAGCCCTGTATAGGGAAGTTTTAAAAAGTTTTATGTTTTATTATGTTTTTATATATGTTGGAAGCTGCCCAGATTGGCTGGGGCAAACAAATCAGATGGGCAGGGAATAATAATAATAATAATAATAATAATAATAATAATAATGGCTTTTTTTTAGCAGGAATTCTTAGGTGGGCAGCACTGCCATTCTAAGAGAACAAAGGAGGTCTTCATGGGGAGTTCTGGCTCCTCTTTTTCTAGAAAAATAGCACTAATAATACTAATAATAGGACGTCCCCATTTTCATCGGAGAAATGTTGGCGGGTATGTCTACATCCTAATGATGATAATGATTGGTTCCTTCCAAATAAACCCTGTGGTTTTGAGTTTTAACACTACCACCAACTTTACAAGGGAAATCTCCATGCACCCATCCCTTAGATTCAAGATTTGCAAAGTGGGCTAACAAATCAGGATTTTCTGAATGCTGCAGTTGCATTTGGAGATCAATCTAATTAATACAAAGCATAACACACTCTGGAGTGTTGCTTGTATCCTTAATTCCTTTTGAAATTCCTGTTTTACATAAACATATTACCATATTTAGATATGATTTAGGGACGACTGGCCGGGAGGCAAGTGTTGAGAGTCATTAAATAAGATTTGGCAAACAATAGAGAAGCCATTTATTCTCTCTCTACCACATTTTGAAGGGTGTTTGTGTGCATTAGACACTGAAATTTCACACTTACATTTAATGAAATGAATGCTAACATTTGTGCTTCTCAGGAGAAACATGGGGGACTTTGTCTCTGTAAGTTGAACCAATCTGGCTTTGAAACAGGAAATCATATCTAGCATTTGGGCTCTGTTGGTAAAAGCAAATAATTAAAAAAAACTCCAGCTTGTCTCAGCTTTTTGCTTTGAATGAAAACTGCCCTATAGGAAATGAAATTTGGGTAGGGAGGTGCACCAAACCCCAGCAGCCTCATGACTTTTGCTGATTCCTACCCAGTCCAACAACCTCAGATATGCAGATGACACAACCTTGATGGCAGAAAGTGAGGAGGAATTAAAGAACTTTTTAATGAGGGTGAAAGAGGAGAGCACAAAATATGGTCTGAAGCTCAACATCAAAAAAACGAAAATCATGGCCACTGGGCCCATCACCTCCTGGCAAATAGAAGGGGAAGAAATGGAGGCAGTGAGAGATTTTCCTTTTTTGGGCTCCATGATCACTGCAGATGGTGACAGCAGTCACGAAATTAAAAGATGCCTGCTTCTTGGGAGAAAAGCAATGACAAACCTAGACAGCATCTTAAAAAGCAGAGACATCACCTTGCCGACAAAGGTCCGTATAGTAAAAGCCATAGTTTTCCCAGTAGTGATGTATGGAAGTGAGAGCTGGACCATCAAGAAGGCTGACGGCCGGAGAATTGATGCTTTTGAATTATGGTGCTGGAGGAGACTCACTGGAAGGACAGATCCTGAAGCTGAGGCTCCAATACTTTGGCCACCTCATGAGAAGAGAAGACGCCCTGGAAAAGACCCTGATGTTGGGAAAGACAAGGAGAAGGGGACGACAGAGGACGAGATGGTTGGACAGTGTTCTTGAAGCTACCAGCATGAGTTTGACAAACTGTCAGAGGCAGAGGAAGACAGGAGTGCCTCGCGTGCTCTGGTCCATGGGGTCACGAAGAGTCAGACACGACTAAATGACTAAACAGCAGCAACAACAACCCAATCCTCACCCCACTTGGCAAAAAACAAAAAGGTTTCTAACCTTCTGGTGTTTTGAGTGGCACTAGGTAACCAGATCCCATCCCCATTTTAATTTTGCACAGTGACATGCACTCCCCCGTGGGTGGGGTAGGGTTGCCACCTTTGGTCAGGCAAAACATGGGACAGGTCAGGCAATTCACCATCCAGCTATAGATAAATGCACAGAGCCCAGTTCTGCACACACGATCCCCAGACAGATCAGGGAGTCTATGTGTAATACAACTGCCTACAACCTTCTCACTGTTTCCTTTTAGATGGCCGATTCAATGCCCTGAAGGCTGAAAGCATTTTCTATCAAGGTAGATCGAAAGCAAAGGCAAACGCCAAGGAATGTCAGTTCATCGCTAACACTGATTCAGAATGAAGCCTAGACCGTGTAGGCCGAATTAGACTATATCAAAGTAAAAATATAAGTCACGCCACCCATTAGCAGAAAACTTGCTGAATGCAGTTATCTATTACTAAAGGTTGTTGTTGTAATTGTCGTTATTTTTAAAGAGCAGGTGAGGAGGAGCAAAGTACCTTTCAGGAAAAGGCAGCTAGATGCCCAATCCCCTGAGGTTCAACTCTATCCAATTTAACCCTGTTTAATTATTCAAATCAGCTGGGCTGAATAGAAATCCGCTGCAGTTTAATAAGATATGATGGGTTTCGGTGGAGCGTTCCATTACAACCTGGACCCTTTCCAAATACTAGTGATGTGCATTCAGTATACTGCAGATCGGGTAAGGCGAATCAATTGAAAACGCAAGAGAAGGGAGCTGCTCTTAGTAAGGAAAGCTCTGTCTCACCACCAAGCAGAAACCGCACACAAAAGAAAGCTTCTCAACACTGCAACTGCTGAGTGCAACAGACTGGTCCTCGATCCTTTTTTTAAAAATGGCACCCCATCTTAGAATATCACCTCCTACTACGCAATGTTGCACTGCCGGTTTTATTTCTCCTGCATAGCAACCTATGTGTATAAAAATCAGCCTTCTTCAACCTGGTGCCCTCCAGATGTTATGGACTACAACTCGCAGCAGCCAAAACTAGCAACACCCCAGCAGCTTACAAGGCAGTAACAGGAAAAGGTCGTTCTCTTTCTCTCTCTTTAAAGCAATTAATTGAGTGGCAGGGCAGCTCCAGCCATGACCTGCATGTCCAGTTCAGCCAGAGCTTTGCTGGACAGCTTGCCCAGCTATCCCCAATACCAGGGTGCATAAAAATCAATGATTAAAAAAAAATTTTTTTAATCAGATTTTTTTTATTTAAATTGGATTTTTAAAATAAAATGCTTTTGGAGGAAAAATCTTTCTAAAGGTAGTTTTTTTATTTATTGTCGAAAGGCTATTCATCAGGAAATAAGGATTTGTTTTAAGTTTTTCATGTGTGCTAAAACTCAGTCTAAGCTGTTTTTTGTTTTTTAATTGTTTAACCACATCAGTTAACAAACATGGATACATATGCTATGAAGCTATTGTTTTAAATAATTTTGATTAAATTGTTATTAAGGAAATTATTATTTTTCTTCTTCCAATAAAGTACAGCAGAAATGTTGTCCAAATACAAACATACATGTGAGGTGAATGAGGCTGAGAGACTTCAGAGAAGTGTGACTAGCCCCAGGTCACCCAGCAGCTGCATTTGGAGCAGTGGGGAAGCGAACCCGGTTCGCCAGATTACGAGTCCACCGCTTTTAACCACAACACCACGCTGGCTCTCCAGTGAAGGGCAGGAGAGGTGGCAGAGTCAATCCGACAGTCCTGCCACCACGCTGGCACCTCCGTGAGCTCCCCACACCTCTCTGCTCTCAGTAGGCGGCAGCCAGTAAGCCAATGAACACATGCAAGTATATCAAACAACTGCAAGCTCCTACCTACGCCAACATGCAGCAGTTCAGTAGCAACATTTAATGTGTTTCACATTCTCCATGGTCCAAAAATGACACTGAGCAGGCATGTGGATTTCTTAATAAGGCATTCTTATCACAAAGCAAAGGGCGGGGAGGAAATGAGGCTCGCCGGTCTCCCTGGGATTCGGGAAAATAATATATTCTGGAGGGAAGTAATTATAATTACACATGCTGCTGATCACAGAGAAAACCAGGAGCTTCAAGAGAGTGGGTCACAATGCAAAGTCTGCAGCGAAAGAGTTTAACAAAGCTAAGCTAATCAGATTTATTTTTGCTCACTGTAACTAATCTCTGAACAGAGAATGCACTTTGGTTATTATAAACCAAACTGCTTGATTACCAGTAGGGAAACTGGAGTAGGAAAAGCTAGGGCACTCACCCTTTGTGTCACGGTTGGCATTGCCAGGCACTTGACAAAGCCCAGGTTTAAGAAGGGATACACTGTCAACCTTGGAGCCCTCTGTCCCAGCTGCTGTTCCTTGTGGCCAATGGAGGCTGGTCCGTTTGGGTAAATGGAGCGTTGCCCCAATATGGGCACTGGAGTCCCCACAGCTCTACAGGGTCTCAAAAGCAGAAGTATTTTCTTTTACTGGCTCCCTGATCCTTTTACACCTGGAGATGCCATGTATGAAGCAAACCCAGAGCATGTGATATAGCACTCAACTACAGCGCTTCTAGGAGACACGGGTGGCGCTGTGGGTTAAACCACAGAGCCTAGGACTTGCCGATCAGAAGGTCGGCGGTTTGAATCCCTGTGACGGCGTGAGCTCCCGTTGCTCGGTCCCAGCTCCTGCCAACTTAGCAGTTTGAAAGCACATCCAAGTGCAAGTAGATAAATAGGTACCGCTCCGGCAGGGAGGTAAACGGCATTTCCCTGCGCTGCTCTGGTTCGCCAGAACTGACTTAGTCATGCTAGCCACATGAGCCGGAAGCTGTACACCGGCTCCCTCGGCCAATAAAGCGAGATGAGTGCCGCAACCCCAGAGTTGGCCATGACTGGACCTAATGGTCAGGGGTCCCTTTACCCTTTACCTTTTACAGCCCTTCTCCAAAGCAAGTTTTCAAAGGCACAGCCTCCCTTGGCTTTCAAAGCAGCAGGCTCATGGTGATTCTCTCTCTCCCCCCCCCCCTCTCTCTCTCACACACACTTAATTCCCCCCCCCCCCATTTTACACCTCAAAATAAACATTTTACATAATATTATATATCCAGTGACTCCTCTCCTTCTCCTTCCATGGTCCATTTTGCTTATCTATCATTCCTTCATATTTTACTTTAACCATTTTAATCTTACATCACTCCAATATTAATTACACTGTTGAATTTATCTTAATGCTGCCAGGGTTTCTGGCCATATACAATTATTTCCCATATACATATTTCTCACACTTCTTTGAATACATGTTCTACTTGCTCTCTTGTTCTATGTGCTAAACCTGCTACTTCTGCACATCCTAACACAGGGGTCAGCAAAACGTTTCAGCAGGGGGCCGGTCCACTGTCCCTCAGACCTTGTGGGGGGCTGGACTATTTTTTTTGGGGGGGAATGAATTCCTATGCCCCACAAATAACCCAGAAATGCATTTTAAAGAAAAGGGCACATTCTACTCATGTGAAAACACACTGATTCCCGGACTATCTGTGGGCTGGATTTAGAAGGCAATTGGGCCAGATCCGGACCCTGGGCCTTAGTTTGCCTACCCATGTCCTAAAATCTTAAGTTGCCAATTCTCCATCAATTTCCATTTTTTTGGCTAACAAAACTCGTGCAGCGTCTCACGGGGATTCGAACTGGCAACCTTAGAAAGCATCTGCTCAGGTGTTACTGACTTGAGGATGCCAGATGAATTGACTGGAATGCACAAAGCTCCTTTAATCAGGTGAGCGTCCAAATCACTTGCTTACGTCCCTGTAAATCCAGGTAGGAAAAATGCCCTACATGAAACAGCTATAAGGGGGGGGGGGAACAGACAAAATACTCATTGTCTTTATACTCTGTTCTGTGTTCTGGCTAAGGGTCGACAACACCCCATTGTAATACCCTGCTGGAACCAGATCTCTCCCCCAACGCCGACTCAGTATAAACAGTGCGCAAGGGGCATTAATAAACGAGGAAATGGCAGGAAAGGGAGCAATTTTGTAAATGTAACACAGTATACGCCTTTGTTGAGAAGTCGTTCCAGCTTATTAGCTGCACCTTTTCACCATGCACACAGCAGGGGGTGTAAGACATTAAACCTTTAATAGATGCCACCTTTCCTTGAAAGGCCCAGGGGGAAATAATTAAATGTAGCAGTGATGACCAAGCAGAGATGTACAGCATTCTGATTCATAGCTAAACAAAGAAAGCCAGTTAGGGCTCGCAGCGTAGTTAGGGCTCACAATATTACTTATGGCTGGCAGCCAAGAAAGCAATGTATTAATTGTGTCCTCAATGCGCTTAGGTACTCTGATCATCCGTTTATCTGTATGCCACTTTTCCCGCAAGACTGGGCCCACAATGACTCGCAACGTATCAAATGAACAGCAGCAAATAAAATATTTCAAAGAAGAGCAATAAGAGAAATAGTTACAGGAGTGTTTATAATGGCTGCCCACATGTAGAGATAGGCAAATCTGTCAATTTTAAAATATTATTAAAGGCAGTTGAAACAAACTGCAGTCAAAAGAGTAAGGTGGGCCCAAAAATATGTACCTCAGATGTCAAAGGCTAAGGTCAAAGGGTGAATCTTCAGCTCAGGGGCTGCCACAAAACATGCCGTCTCCCACCCAGGCCATTCAGGACAGTGGAACTACCAAAAATGAATGTTCTTGACAGCAAATCCTCCAACATTTCTCCGATGAAAATAGGGACGTCCTGTTCCATAATGATATTCTTACTATTTATACTCCACACATCTTACAGGGATGCTCCAGCCACTCTGGGAAGCTTCCAACATACAGTCATACCTCGGGTTGAATGCCCTTCGGGTTGAGTGTGTTTAAGTTGCACTCCGCGGCAACCCGGAAGTAACGGAGCGCATTACTTCCGGGTTTCGCCGCTCGCGCATGCGCAGGTGCTCAAAATGATGTCACACGCATGCGCGGAAGCGGCAAAACGCAACCCGCGCATGCGCAAAAGTACCGTCGCTTGTTACGCTCGCTTCAGGAATACGAACGGGGCTCTGGAACGGATCCTGTTCGCATCCCGAGGTACCACTGTATATAAAAACACCATAAAACATTAAACATTCCCTGTACAAGACTGCCTTCAGACGTCTCAGGGGTACTCCTTACCCTCCAACATTTTTCCAATGAAAATAGGGACATCCTAAGGAAATGTGGGGCATTCTGGGATCAAATCAGAAATGGGGACAGCTTCTCTAAATCAGGGACGTCCCTGGAAAATAGGGACACTTGCTGGCAGACCGACTGCTTTAATAGCTATAGCAGTAGGCTATTACTTGGTAATTTGTCATCTGTACAGTGATACCTCGGGTTAAGTACTTAATTCATTCCGGAGGTCCGTTCTTAACCTGAAACTGTTCTTAACCTGAAGCACCACTTTAGCTAATGGGGCCTCCTGCTGCCACCGCACCGCCAGAGCACGATTTCTGTTCTCATCCTGAAGCAAAGTTCTTAACCCAAGGTACTATTTCTGGGTTAACGGAGTCTGTAACCTGAAGCGTATGCAACCCAAGGTACCACTGTAGTAGTCAGGCAACTACTTGGAAGAAAGCAGTGGTTAAAAATGCCCAAATGCAGGCTATGAGGTCAGATGCAGGCCCAGTCAAAGCCATTTTGCTCCCCTATTCCATGTACAGAAGACAACCAGACTGGGAGTTGAGCCTTACTTCAACACTGGCAATGCGCTGTTGCATCAATGTCCTCCACCACAACAGAGGGCAGCAGGGCAAGCTAAAAGGGCACAGGGCAAGCCAAATGGCACACACCTCTGTCCTGGGACACCTTGTCATCATTCCCTGCCCCTTAGCATCTGGCATCCACAGTGACTGCCTTACTGTGCCTAATGTAGAGATAGTGAATGTGGTGCCCTCCAGGTTTTCCAGACTACAACTCCCGTCACCCTCTATCATTGGCCATGCTTCCTGGGGCTGATGGGAGTTGCAGTCCGAAAATCTGGAGGGCACCACCTTGGCTACCCCTGGCTTGATGGTAGGGCCAGCTCTGTTCAGATAACGGGAGGAAAAGTAGTGTTTGCCTAGGATATTTTATTATTATTATTATTATTATTATTATTATTATTATTATTATTATCATCATCATCATCATCATCCTTCCTTCCTCCTATTGCACTGCCATCTGGCCAATATTTCTCTGCTGGCTTTTAGTGCAACAGACACACATGTATTGTCGCATTGTCAGTTCTGCTCATGTTTAGTATGTAAAAGGCATGGCCCCGCTGGGAGGTTGCTTCACTTTTCCTCTCCCTGGAAAAAGAAAGAAAGAAGTGTGCTTGTTTTTCCTCTTTCCATTTCTTCCAAGTTCTCAGTCTTTCCCCCTGCCCTGCTCTTAGGAATAAGCACCCTAATTGTGGTCTGCCACACTCTATTTCACAGCCTCCTGTCACCTTGTCCGTCAAGCCAATTTGACTGCAGCAAGAATCCCTGATATCGCCGCAAAGGTTACAGGTGCTGTAGGCTTGAACTGTGCATCAGAGTGGAGGTGTTCCAAATTTAAATCTCCGAACAATTTGCAGGGAGAGGTGTGATGAAGTCAGGAAGGTGGTCTAGAATAATCACAGAAGATGAGCGGCTGTGAGGCTCTTTTTTGTGGTGCGGGGGTATCTGAAGCAAGTTTGCTTAACAAATGGTTTGCTGCGGGGTATTGAAGCAGATGCTTGCAAGTCCCCTTGAAAAGGCACTTGAGAACCCAGAGGTGAAGATATTCACTGCAGATGTTGTGATCATTCATTCACAAAGGCAAGCACCCGTGAAAATGTGTGAGCAGAATCTGGAAAAGTGCAGTGGGCCTTCTCCTTGGTGGGAATGGTCCTCCTTTGTCCTCCTTTGGGGACAAGCTCTGAGAGCCAATTTCAAAGAAATACAAGTTTATTCAGAATCCTTAGGAACCTTTTGAAATATTTCTTTGTTGGGTTTGTTTTTGTATCCAGTGCTCTCATATTGGATCTCTCTCTCTCTCTCTCTCTCTCTCTCTCTCTCTCTCTCTCTCTCTCTCTCTCTCTCTCTCTCTCTCTCTCTCTCTCTCTCTCTCCGTGTGTGTGTAGTTTACATAAAGACATTTCTTTAGTAATTTGATTCATATATAATGTTTACAATACCTGTCAGGATCCAAGTTACAGATGTACATTAATTACCGTATTTTTTGCTCTATGAGACCCACTTTTCCCCTCCTAAAAAGTAAGGGGAAATGCGTGTGCGTCTTATGGAGCGAATGCAGGCTGCGCAGCTATCACTGCGCAGCGATCCCTCTTGCTGTTCTGGCTTCTGAGATTCAGAATATTTTTTTTCTTGTTTTCCTCCTCCCAAAACTAGGTACGTCTTGTGGTCTGGTGCGTCTTATAGAGCGAAAAATAAAGTAAGAGCAATCTTACATATGCTGGTTAACACAAGCAACTCAGGGTTTGTTTAGCTCAGGTGTGGGGAGCCTTTGTCCCTCCAGATGTTGCTGAACTACAACTCCCACTGGTCCAGCAAGCATGGCAAATGACCAAGGATGATGGGGTATGCAGTTCAGCAACATCTGGAGGGACAAAGGTTCCCTACACCTGTTTTAAGCTGTTGGGAGAAGTGGAACTGAAGCATACAATAACATTTCATGCGATGATTCATTAATGCATGGGATTTGCTACCATGTGGTTTGGTTATCATCAAATAATAGCAACTATGAATGGATGCTAATTGCAAACACTGTATTAGGAGAACTGGAAAAAAGAGCCAGTGTGGTGTAGTGGTTAAGAGCAGTAGATTCGTAATCTGGTGAACCGGGTTCTCATCTCTGCTCCTCCATATGCAGCTGCTGGGTGACCTTGGGCTAGTCATACTTCTCTGAAGTCGCTCAGCCCCACTCACCTCACAGAGTGTTTGTTGTGGGGGAGGAAGGGAAAGGAAAATGTTAGCTGCTTTGAGACTCCTTCGGGTAGTGGGATATCAAATCCAAACTCTTCTTCTTCTTCTCAGGATGCAAACAATACGTAGGACTTCAACTCCAGAAAATTTCCCAAGTCAATTCCCCACCCCCAACCCACACCACTGGCTATTTGTTACCCCGGCTTGTAATGTGCAAGGATTTCCAGTTGCACAACAGAACACCCTGTCTGCCACCCTAAATTTGTTCTGAAGTCCCACTCAAACCTCTGGAGCCAATGTGGGGGGCGGGGGAATGCTTCTGGGGAAAGGAAGGGAGGAATTACCACTGCGCAAGAGAAAATACTTGTGTTGATGGAACGCATTCGCTGGATACCGCCCATGGAGTACAGTGTTACCTCGAGTTACAAACGCCTCAGGTTACAAACGCTTCAGGTTACAAACTCTGCTAACCTGGAAGAGTTACCTCGAGTTGAGAACTTTGCCCCAGGATGAGAACGGAAATCTTGTGTCGGCAGCACAGCAGCAGCAGTAGGCCCCATTAGCGAAAGCACGCCTCTAGTTAAGAAGTTTCAGGTTAAGAACAGACCTCCGGAACGAATTAAGTTTGTAACTAGAGGTACCACTGTATACACAGCCTTCTGGTTTTAAGAAGCAGAATGCCACAGGATTCCAGCTGCTTAGAGTAGCAACCAGGGGAGACGTCTGCCCTTGTGTCCTGCCTCTGTGCTTCCTCAAGGCCTCTGTGCTTCCTGCAATGCACTCTACGTGGGGCTACCTTTGAAGGTGACTCGGAAACTACAACTAATCCAGAATGCGGCAGCTAGACTGGTGACTGGGAGCGGCCGCCGAGACCATATAACACCGGTCTTGAAAGACCTACATTGGCTCCCAGTACGTTTCCGAGCACAATTCAAAGTGTTGGTGCTGACCTTTAAAGCCCTAAACGGCCTCAGTCCAGTATACCTGAAGGAGCGTCTCCACCCCCATCATTCTGCCCGGACGCTGAGGTCCAGCGCGGAGGGCCTTCTGGCGGTTTCCTCATTGCGAGAAGCAAAGCTACAGGGAACCAGGCAGAGGGCCTTCTCAGTAGTGGTGCCCGCCCTGTGGAACGCCCTTCCAGCAGATGTCAAAGCGATAAACAACTACCTGACATTCAGAAGACATCTTAAGGCAGCCCTGTTAAGGGAAGTTTTTAACGTGTGATATTTTACTGTATTTTTGGTTTCTATGGAAGCCGCCCAGAGTGGCTGGGGAGGCCCAGCCAGATGGGCAGGGTATAAATAAATTATTATTATTATTATTATTATTATTATTATTATTATTATTATCCAACTGGCCATGGTGGGTAATAGGATGCTGGACTAGATGGGCAACTAACTGGTCTGATCCAGCCCTTCAGTTAAACATCTACCCTACAGTGATAAGGACAGCCTCTGCGACAAAGTCTGAAAACAAGGGGCTGAATCCAGGGCCTGCAAAAAGGAATCATAATAATAAAAAAGCACCCCACGCAGAGCACCCGAAAACAAAAAGGCATTGTTCAGCAACTTTAGCAGTATCGTTCTCACCCAGGCAGCACACACTCCCACTCAGATTGCTAGCCAGCGACTCAGCGTCTGCCATTGTTTGTGGTTAAACATCATTAAAAAGCCAAAGGGAGTTTAAAGTGCCCTGTACAATACAGCTGCTTCTGTAACTCACTTTGCAAGATGTAAGCCAAAGAGCAAATGCCCTGGGGGCAGGCGGCAGGCGGGGAGCCACAGAAAAAGGGAAATTTTGTTGGCCTTGCCCCCTCAGAAATATTCCAGTCCTTTTCTCTGCATTTTCAGTTTTCGCTAAATCACATAAAGGAAAGTGTGCAGGCAACATTCTACCCAGATGCTCCCTAAATGTAGTTATTCAATATGAGGCTACCTGTATTTCTACACTAGATGTTTCACTACGATTCCTGACTGTCTTAGGCCCCCAAACTCAGGTCTGCCCTTGGCACACAACATCTTCAGTGGTCTCCCCTCACTGGGCAACTGAGCCTGAGCTGCCATTTTAGTTTCCAACATTGCCCTCAGATATACAGGCCCCAAGAAGCTTGGATGTCTGAGGGGAGAGCAATACAGGGTGCCTCTCCCAAGTCAGGGTGCACAAGATCCAAAGCCCACCAAATTATTCTGGCACCTGAGGCAGAGGATGCCACAAACGTCTCTTTCCCTTCCCTGGTAGTCAAAACACAAGAATAAATTAACTAACAACTCGCTGCCTGAGGCAATTTGCCTCCCTCCGCTTAGAGGTTCGGCAACCTTGGGCCAATTGTGGTTGATATGGCCTTGGAAGGGGCCTGTTGTCAGCTGCCAGGAGAAGGGCATGACCTAAAAAGGCAAGATGGAGCAGACAAGTTGGAGCAGACAATGGTGTGATGAAGAGGCAAGGGCGCAGCCCAAATAGGCACAGTCAACTTCATATACACTAGGGTCCATTACTCAAGGCAAAATATTGTTCAGACTGACAGGCCAGGACTGAGGCCAAGGCTTGATAGGCCTGAGGGAGCTGGGAATGGTCTATGACAGGGCTGGGCAGCATGTGGCCCTCCAAGTCTTTGTTGGCCTCCAAGTCCCATCATCCCTGACTGCTGCCCATGCTGACTGGGGCTGATGGGCATTGGAGTCCAACAACTAAACATCAGGAATACTTTCTGACATATATGATTCTAACACACTTCCTTCATTTCAGGCAGAAATCCGACAGAAGCAACCTGTCACGGAGGTTGGAGCAGTGGGAATACACCAGTCCAAAAGACATTTAGATAACTTATCCATTTTTACTGTAAGAGGGAACTGATATTCCAGTCCAAACTTGCTTTCTAATAAGGATGCCCTGTTAGAAACCAAGACATCCTTCAAAGGGCTTTGTGGCACGTGCTACTAATCGATGCTATTAAGCCAACAGTGTCATAGGATTTGTGTCAGGTCAGCAAGCTAAATTTATAAGGAGGCAATCTGGCTGGATGAAATGTAGAACTGAGAAGACGATGAAAATTCTGCTGAATCTAGTGTGCTACGAAACAGTGTAGTTAGTAGTGGAAGGAAGACATTTTCTCAAAGCCAGAGGTTTCCTTACACTGAAGCAGATGCCAGGAACTGAACTCAGGGCTTTCTGTATGTGAGAAGCATGTGGTCTTCTACTGACCTATGGCCTCTCCTTCCATTCCTGCCCATCAAAATTAGGAAATCTAGGAAAAGGGGAGATTTGGGGGGTGAGGGATGTAGTAAGTTTCCTTCCAGAGTTTTCACCTGTCCTTTCTGGAGACCTTTTAAAAACTGTAGGTATTTAAGGGCGCTACCAGATGACCTGTTTATTCAGCATTCATCCTGATTTGCTTGAACAAAGCTCGTAGTTACGTTAGTCTATGCCTGGTATTTATTGAGCATTTGTTCTGCTTGCAGAGGGTCTACATGTCTTCCCATTCATTCATCCCACACTTTTTATGGTGCATTTTGTAACCACAAGCCGTCTGTTGTTGTTGTTGCATCTTATTTTATTTTGCAGCACAGTGCTTTAATTCATTTTAACGGTGTAAACCTAAATTTCCAGGACACACTTGAATCCTTCCTGCAAAAGAGTGACAGTCCACCCATGAGGCAAGTTGAGGCAATCGCCTCGGGCAGCAGGATCCACAGGGCAGGGTTCGAAATTAGCAGGGCGCCAGGTGTCTTTTGTGCCTAAAGATTCTTTATTTGCGAGCACCTGGCTGACACTCAAGGATTACTGATATGTATGTATTTTGAAGCCTCGAAGTATACATTAAGGATAGACAATATGTTTAGAAATTTAACAAGAAAGAGTGTTTTGAAAACTGAAGTATGGTACCAATATTTTTATTGTAAGCACCAAATGAAACACATATTAACAATTTCTGCTAAAAATGTGATATTAACAATGTGTCACTTATGTGAATTGTGTATTAGTTTATGCTTATCAAAATAATAAATAAAAAGTGTTGCCGATCCCCCACTCCACCCCCAAATGGCGACTAGGAAATTCTGTTTTGGTGCCCACAGCCCAGATCCCAGAAGCCATTTGGCTCCTAGCTTTTCTATCCCAGTTTCTAACGCTGCCACAGAGGAAGCAGATTTGGCCTCCAAGGAATGCATTGCCTGCCACTGCTGCCACCGCCGCTGCTGCCACCACAATGACAGTGACAGCTCTTGGCCAACAGGAGGCACTGCTGGTCTCCTCCCAGATCTTTATACCCCTCCTTGTTCCTGATGTAGATCTTCACTCACCCCTTCTTCCCTGGTGCTATTTTGTGGTTCACCTCAGGAACCAAAATGTTGGGCCAGCCCTGCTCTGAGTAATAAAACAACAACAACAACCACAACAATTTATTGCTTATACCCTGTCCATCTAACTGGGTTACCCCAGCCATTCTGGGGTAACAAAATAATAAAATATAAAGGGACAAAATATAAAGGGACAAAACAAAATGTCAAACATTAAAAGCTTCTCCAAACAGGGATCCAACAAATGAAGTCACACTTAATACAGTGGTACCTCAGGTTAAGAATTTAATTCGTTCTGGAGGTCCGTTCTTAACCTGAGGTACCACTTTAGCTAATGGGGCCTCCCATTGCTGCTGTGCTGTCACCGCACGATTTCTGTTCTCATCCCGAAGCAAAGTTCTTAACCCAAGGTACTATTATTTCTGGGTTAGCGGAGTCTGTAACCTGAAGCGTCTGTAACCTGAAGCGTCTGTAACCCGAGGTAGCACTGTACATCCATAATTACTGCTTCGGTTTATTTTGAGTTGCAATTCAACTGAGTTTTACTCAAAGCAGACCCACAGCTGATGGCTAAGTGTGTATAAGTATAAAGAGTGTATAAGGGAGACCCAGAAGTAAATCCCTCCTTAGCCATTGCGTTCCTTAACGGACCTGGGCTCTTAGCCCCCACAAAGGTACCAGCACAAGTCCACTAATGAACCTAGAAGAATCTACAAATGTAAGTGTAGCATAGTGACTAACAGATGGTACAGTGAATCAGGATTGTTATTATATTTTTGGAAGGATAGCACCTCTGCCATAGAGTTATACTTCTTGACTCCCAGAAAAAAACATCACAGGAAGGAGGCCAGCCTGATCCCATCTATCATCCAGAAAAGGAGCATCTGTAGGGAGCTTGCTTCCCCTTCTCTGCTAGAATAAACACTCAGCTCCATTTGCTAGTTGCCGTGCGACCGCAGAGCTGAAAGGAAGCCCACACTGGCCTCATCCATTAGCCAGGGAGCTGAGGGCTCCTGGGTAATACGGGCTTTGAGTTTTTTTGTGCATGTATTGGTGCAATCTGCCGTAAACCACATTTATAATTACTTGATCTAAAGGCAAGGTAAAATTTATTCTAAAAGAATCAAATGAAGACAGACCACATCCTTGCAATCACCAATATAGGGATAACAAGTGGTCCTGCAACAAAATGTTGTTGTGTGGAGAGCTCAAACTCAGGGTTCCAGCCAGCTTTCTATGCCCTCTTACAAGTTACCCCGTATTTTTCGCCCCATAGGACGCACCAGCCCATAGGACGCACCAAGTTTTTTGGGGGGGAAATAAAGAAAAAAATTATATTTTCGCCCCAAAGCGCTCTTCTCCCCGCCGCCCGCCTGCAGACCAGGTCCGGGGACAGCGGGAAGACGCGCTGCGCCTCCCAGCTGTCCCCCGAGCTTGTGGGGCTGGCGCTGCGGCTCTCCTGAAGCCTGGAGAGCGAGAGGGGTCAGTGCGCACCGACCCCTCTTGCTCTCCAGGTTTCAGTGAAAGCCTGCGTTCGCCCCATAGGACGCACACACATTTCCCCTTCATTTTTGGAGGGGAAAAAGTGCGTCCTATAGGGCGAAAAATACAGTACTCTGTTCCATTCCTTCTTCCCTCAGTTTTCCATTACCTCCGCCCAGGGCCAGATTTAGGTTTGACGAGGCTCTAAGATACTGAAGGTAATGGGGCCCTTTATATGTGCAGCTGTCCTTTGTCAACACCAAATTGTCGCTGCTTTTTGTGTTGAATATACACTATATGGTAATTTATGGACCTAATAGGTATCTAAAGCCATTTGCACATGTTGCCATGCAACCAGTCCATGCAGAATGTAGGCACCCTATATATAGAAATGAGCAAACCAGTAATATTTTAGAGAGCAGGCTAGCAGGCGGGGCCCATTACTTACATCACAGGAGCCAACACAACACAAAACACTGTTGCTGTATGTAGGTTTGATTTGATTTGTTTTTTATCTTGTACAGTGGTACCTCAGGTTACATACGCTTCAGGTTACAGATTCCGCTAACCCAGAAATAGTACTTCAGGTTAAGAACTTTGCTTCAGGATGAGAACAGAAATTGTGCTCCAGCGGCGCGGCAGCAGCAGCAGGCCCCCATTAACTAAAGTGGTGCTTCAGGTTAAGAACAGTTTCAGGTTAATTACAGACCTCCAGAACGAATTAAGTACTTAACCCAAGGTACCACTGTATTTTGGAAATGTACATCCAGGTTTTTTTCTTTTTTCTTTTTTTCTTTAATTTTTTGGTGGGCCCCCAAGAGAGTGGATCCCTAAGCTATAGCGTTTGCGACCTGCAGCGGCGCTTCTGCTCATGCGCGGGTAGCAATTCAGCGCTTCTGCCATTTGTGACCCCCGAAACCCAGAAGTAACCCGTTCCGGTACTTCCGGGTTTCGGCGGATCCATAACCCGAAAAAAGCACAACCTGAAGCATCTGTAATCCGAGATATGACTGTATTTAGGGATTTTCCCCTACCTGAGGTCTTCTTTCTGCTGAAAAATATTATTTTTTAATTGCAATCCTGCAACCCGCAAACCTGCTAATACCTTGTGCATGGAAGGTGCTTTTAATTTAAGGTTTTTTTTTTACTACAGAAGGATCTACATTGGAAGAAGAAGTAAGTTTGCTATCAGGCTATAGATCTACCCTACTTTACAAGGATTCCAAGAAGAGAGCAGTTCTCCACATTAAGGCCCGCACATACATCATATATGGCTTCACCTGAAAAATCATGGGAACTGTAGTTTACCCCTCAAAGAGCTGCGGTTCCCCAGCACCCTTAACATGCAACTGTTCCCAGGATTTAAAGCCACATGCTTTAAATCTGCTTTAAATGTTTGGTGTGCACACAGGCCTCCCTGTGAAGTGCTTTGACACTCTACAGCTAGAATATTACGTTATGAGCACAAATGCTAATAACTTTGCAAAGAAAGCATTGCATATTAGACAATTATATATATTTTGTCAGGACTGTGGTTTTCTTTCCAATAGGCAATAGGATTTTCGGTGGGGGAATCGCTGACCTTTGTGTTTGCAGTGACCTTCCCCCAACCCACTTAGGTACGTTCGGAAAGAAACTTAACTAAGGCTACAATCTGGTCTGTGCACACGAATTTAGAAGCAAGGACTTCCAAGTTTACAGACAGAAGGTCAGTCTGCAAAAAAAAAATAATAATATCAAAAATCCTTGTTGCTCATTGCACGACTTGTTTTGAAAAATGTCATCCCATGAACGGAAAGGCATGGAAAAATTGCACAAGACTGGGCTTTCCCTTCAAGTGAGCAATCCGTTTTACTGGAATAATATGGCGACAGAGGATAGATTTTCTGCGCACACTTACTGAAATTAAGAGGACTAAAAAACGTTTGTGCGTAACTTTTGGCTAGATCAGGCTCTGTGTCTTTAGCTTGTCACCCTTTGTTCTCCATCTCCTGTGTTCATTCTGCTTCTCTCTGCGTTTTGTACATCCACAGACAAGCCTGTTCTCTCCCAACTACTCCCCCCCATTGGCCCAATTTGATTTCCAGGGAGTCTATATTGGCAGCCTGTCAAGCCAAATGTTCACTCCGCTATCGACACAGCCAGGGGCAAGGGGGTTCGCCGATGCCAGCCAAGCCTTGCTTAACAAACGTTACTGTTTTATAACATGACATGCTTGGCGATAGCGAAAGGGAAAAGCACGAGGGAGAAAACTTAATCTAGTGATTAAAACCCAATACTTGGTGTTGCTGGCTGCAAACCCTGGCGCCGTGCCTCCCCCCTCAAGGCTGGGTGGGACCTGTATCTGGCGAGAAGTTGTTTCATTAACTAAACGTCCCAGGATACAGATGACGGCAGACCGCATACGGAAAGTGAACCGGGCCAAGCATGACCGCAGCTAAATACGTGCTGCTCCCAGGATGACTTTTCAAGAAGTACGATCCCAGGCACAAAAAGACACAGAGAAATACACAAGAATCGTGAAGTCGGAAGGGAACCCCCAAGGGTGATCTAGTCCAAACCTCTGCAAAGCAAGGAATCTCAGCTACAGCATCCATGACAGTTGGCCATCCAAGGTCTACTTAAAAACTCCCAATGAAGGAGAACCCACCACCTTCCAATGGAGTCCGTTCCACGGTCAAACAGAAAGTTCTTGAATCCATTGGTTCGGGTCCTAGCATCCACAGCAGGAGAAATCAATTGTTATTCCGCTGCTGAGCTGTTTCAGGTTGGAGGGGTGCTGAGGAGAGCTTTGATGGTGGTAGGACTACACAAAGTATTCCATTCCATTCATTCATTCATTATAAAAGCAATCATATACCACCCACCCATGCAGAATATAAAAACGGTGCACAACAAAACATGCAATGCAATAAAGACATACACACCGTACTGTAAAACAGGGACAGGGAAGATTCTGGCCCTCCAGAAATTGCTGAACTTCAGCTCCTATCTATTCCTGGGCATTGGCCGTGCTTGCTGGGGCTAATGGGACTTGTACTTCTGCAACAAGTGTGCAGAAGACGGCGGCCATGTTGATAAAAGGTCTGGAAACCCAAGCCTTATGAGGAACAGTTTAGTGTGTTTAGCTTGGAGAACAGAACACTGAGAGGTGAAATGACAGCCATCTTCAAAGATCTGAAGGGTTGCCACATGGAAGATGGAGCAAGCGTGTTTTCTGTTGCTCCAGAGTATACGAGCCAAACCAATGACTTCAAGCTACAAGAAAGGAAATTCCAACGAAAAACATTGGGAAGAACTTTCTGATAGCAAGAGCTGTTTGACAGTGGAATGGGCTACCTCAGAAGGCAGGGGGCTCTTCTTCATTTGAGGTTTTTAAACAATTTGGATGGCCATCTGGCAGGAATTCTTTAGCTCTGACTCCCGCATTACAGGATGTTTGAACTGGATGACTGCTGGGGTCCTTTCCAAATCTATAATTCTGTGATTCTAACCAGCGGCGTAGCGTGGGTTGTCAGCACCCGGGGCAAGGCAAGTAATTTGTGCCCCCTAACCTGCCGCCGCTGCCAGCTTCTTCTTGCTGCTACCTGGTCTGGTCTGGTGTGGTTCTCTCCCGCGCTGTGCTGGGCTGCCGCTGTACTGTCCCACCCCCAGATAGTCCCTCGCTCTCTCTCTCCGCACTGGGTGGCCACTGCACTGTCCCTCCCCCAGATAGTCCCTCTCTCTCTCTCTGCACCGCACGCCTGGCACCCACCCCCTCCACAGTGGGCGGCGACCCGGCGGCTCGGATCGGATTCGCACAGACAGCACTGCAGTGAGAGAGAGTGAGTGAGCCAGGTAGGGGCAGAGAGCTGCGAGTGCAAACGCGCCCCCCCCAGATGTTGCGCCCGGTACGGTTGGTCCCCCTGCACCCCCCACGCTATGCCACTGATTCTAACATATGGAGGGACAACAGTTGTCCAGACCTGCTATGCATCAATACAAGATGGCAAGAGGGCTCAACAAATCTGTAAAAAAAAAAAATTCTTTCAGATTCTTGGTTTTCCACATACAGTGGTACCCCGTGTTACAGACGGGATCCTTTCCGGAGGCCCACCCGTAATGTGAAAAGCCACAACTCGAAGTGCTGTGTCTGCGCAGGCGCATGGCATGATTTGGCGCTTCTGCGCAGGTGTGAGGAGCGAAACCCAGAAGTAACCCATTCCAGTACTTCCGGGTTGCTGCAGGGCGCAAGACAAAAAAACGCAACCTGAAGTGGACGTAACATGAGGTATGACTGTATTTGCATCTGTTTGCGTTGTTGCTGTTTTTCAAGCCCTAATGAAAATTTACCAGCAATTTAGAGAGTATATTCTCCAAGTTACACATTTTTGCAACCAATTCCCCATAATATAATGCAATTCTGTAGATTGTTTGCACAAATATATGCATTTTATACACACTTCCCCAATAGATCTGTAGAAACATAGATGCACTGAACACCACCAGAATGGATGCCCCCATTTGCCTGCACCAAGTTCTCTGCACCTTTCTTTCCAAAGTGCTTCAGGGGCAGCCATGTGTCCTACTTTATATGGTTGCCAAGAGACTTACCATATTTTTCCGTGTATAAGACTAAGGTGTTTTGTTTTGTTTTTACCAAAAAATTAGGTTTAAAATTGGGGCTTGTCTTATACACAGGTGGTGGTGAGGGGTGTTTTCTTAATTTGGAGTCCCCAAAATAGGGGGCGTCTTATACATGGGGGTGTCTTATACACAGAAAAATACGGTATACTTTGAGTCTGGAAGGATAAATAAGCACTGCCCATTGCACAATGGTCCGAGTACCTTATGGCCCTGGCTACATTTAAACATACTTCACATAGACGTCAGTTTTGTGGTAAAACCTATCTGGCCATTTGGAGGGCTTATATTAACTTAAAGATGTAAGTTTCATTTTTTCTGGAGACAGTGTGTTGTAGTGGTTAGAGTGTTGGACTGAGATGCGGGTGGCGCCGTGGTCTAAACCACTGAGCCTCTTGGGCTTGCTGACTGGAAAGTTGGCAGTTCAAATCCCCGCAACGGGGTGAGCTTCCCGTTGTCCTGTCCCAGCTGATGCCAACCTAGCAGTTAAAAAGCACGCCAGTGCAAGTAGATAAATAGGTACTGCTGTGGCAGGAAGGTAAATGGTGTTTCTGTGCACTCTGGTTTCTGTCACAGTGTCCTGTTGCGCCTGAAGCAGTTTAGTCCTGCTGGCCACATGACCCGGAAAGCTGTCTATGGACAAACACCGGCTCCATCGGCCTGAAAGCTAGATGAGCGCCGCAACCCCATAGTCGCCTCTGACTGGACTTAACTGTCCAGGGATCCTTTACCTTTAGTCCCCACTCACCCATAAAGCTCACTGGGTGTCCTTGGGCCAGTCAACATTTCTCAGACTAACCTACCTCGTGTGCATGCACACGAAAGCTCATACCAACAACTAATTTAGGTGGTCTCTAAGGTGCTACTAGAAGGATTTTTTTAAATTTTTTTAAAATTATTTATTTTGTTTTGACTACCTCACAGGGTTAGAGTGCAAGGACAAAATAGGTAGAGGAAAAACTTCAAACACCTTGGAGAAAAAAGTGGGATATCAGTGCAATAAATAAGTATTTTATGTTACTCAATCCCCCCCTTCCCTTCTTTTCCTTTATTAAATTTGCAAATTCTAAAAATTGGAAGAATTATAGTGGATTATTTCTAAATTTTCACTGACGCAAGAAAGTGTCCTCGCTTGTCCTCCAGTTTGACGACGCATTTCCTCTTTTTTCGCAAAGTGTAAGCAGCAACCCCAAAAGCACTGCATGGATGCTGGGAAATCTGCCTTATTCCAGACCATTCTGTTCCACTAACTGCTCTGTGCCCAATACTGAACTTGGCCTTGAGCTATGGAAAAACGAGCTGTCTGTTTCCTGCTCTGAACTCTGAAACATCTGCAATTTTTCGTGTTATGTCAGCTACTGCTTTCTGTGGTCCCCTGTATAAAATTAGAGGAGGTTGGATTGCCTCGCTGCAGAAAGGGAGGGAGGGAGAGAGAGAGAGAGGCAGATATAAAAAGTATAGGGTGGTAAGGGGGAAATGTAAACAATAATTAGAAATAAAAGAACTACTCCCATCTTTTCTCTCCCCCCGCCTTCCCCGCAACCCCCGCTGCAGCTCAAAGGCTTTGCATCGCATAAATATCCACTTAGGAGCCTGCAAAATCTATACTGCGATCTCCAGAACAGCTTCTCAAGCACAATGCTGCTGAAGTGAGTGGACAGTTAAAAGCTGTTGAGTACTGCACTCGTGTATCATAAGCGCTCCTGATGAAATCAGAGGCTTCTCAAATGTGGTCCTAGAAAGTTTTCTCCAAGCCAAGGAAGAACTTAGGTGTACCCAGGGCTGGATTTAGGTTTGATGAGGCCCTAAGCTACTGAAGGTAATGGGGCCCTTTATACAGTCATACCTCGGGTTACGAACGCTGCAGGTTGCACGTTTTCGGGTTACGGACTGCGCCGAACCCGGAAGTACTGAAATGGGTTACTTCTGGGTTTCAGCGCTCGCGCATGCGCAAGATCACAAAATGATGTCATGCGCATGTGCAGAAGCATCGAACCACGTCACATGCGTGCACAGATGTAGTGCTTCAGCCTGTGAACACTGCAGGATGCGAACGTGCCTCCTGCACGGACCACATTTGCAACCCCAGTTAGTGGAACAGAATGGTCTGGAATAAGGCACATTTCCCAGCAGCCATGCAGTGCTTTTGGGGTTGCTGTTTACACTTTGCAAAAAAAGAGGAAATGCGTCAACAACAATTTGTTGCTGTTTTTGTGTTGAATATATGCTATATGGTAATTTATGGACCGAATAAGTATCTAAAGCCATTTGCACATAACAAAATATGCATTTTATGAAAGTAATTGTTACAACCAGTCCCTGCAGAATGTAGGCACCCTATATATAGAAATGAGCAAACCAGTGATATTTTAGGGAGCAGGCTAGCAGGCAGGGCCCATGACTTACACCATAGGAGCCTACACAACACAGAACACTGTTGCTGTATGTAGGTTTTATTATATTTGTTTTTTATCTTATATTTTGGAAATGTACATCCAATGTTTTCCCTTTAAATTTTTTTAGTGGCCCACAAGAGAGTGGGGCCTTAAGCTATAGCTTGTTTAGCTTATACATAAATCCAGCACTGGCTGTACCACCCAAATGTAGCCAGCCTGAGAATCGCAGGGCTAGCCCAAGCCATTTTGCTGCCTGACAAGAAGGGCAATATGGTGGCCCCTCTCCACATCATCCTGTGTATATAGAAGCTGGCTGGAGACTGGCGGCTTCAGCAACTGACAACAGGACAGTTTTGTCCATCTCAGCCGAGGAGAACAGGCTGGCAGAGAAGGCACCTGGTAGGCTGGGTGGTTTGCACAAGCATCTCGGCACCGACTCCCATTCTCCTGGCATCCGCCACTTGAGGAGGTGCCTCAAACTGCCCAATGGTAGGGTCGGTTTTGTAGGGATAAAACAGTAGAGCTAGATGCAATGGGGAGACAGACTTTCACCCTATGGCAGAATCCAAGGAACCTAAAGATTCTGGTTAGTACTTGTATTCCTCCTGCAAGCCACTGGCTGTTTGGAGGCAGCCTGGAGGGAGAAGACATGTAAACACCCCACGAGCAAATCAGGATTGGTGCAGAATGAAAGCTCATTATCATAGAACCTCACACTAAACAAATCAGAATAAATGCTCAATAAAGGACCGGACGTGGTGTATCTACCACTTGCACTTTGTGCAGGCAGATCAGGATAAATGCTCAATAAAGAGGTCATCTGGAAGTTTGCCCATGACAAGCATTTTTCCCCCTTGTTCCTAATTCAGGAAGAAGGCAGCTTCAGAAGTTTACGCAGTGTGGTCCACTGTTCCGTTTTCCTTCAGCCTACCACCTTCTTCCTCTCCCTTCAGCCCCCACCCTGCCTTTTCAAAACGTTTGAACATGTGGTGTGATTTTTGGCTACCATCCTAAGCAGCGAGAACAATGAGACTTCCAAGTAAACAGTGATTAGGATTGGGTTCTTTTATTCGATTCCGGAAACACCTGGAGTGCTTTATTGTGTAGCAAAGTACCTCCAAAGCTAACTGGCACTGTGTGTGTGTGTGTGTGTGTGTGTGTTGAGTGTGCATATGTATCGTAGCCTGTTGTCTTTGTCCATGGAGTTTCCTTGGCAGGGATACTGGAGTGGCTTGCCGGTTCCTGCTCCAGGTGGATCACGTTTGGTCAAAATTCTCCACTATGACCTGTTCATTTTGGATGCCCTGCACGGCATAGTTCATAGCTTCTCTGAGTTATTGAAGCCCCTTCGCCACAGCAAGGCAGTGATCCATGAAGGGAGAGCTGGACCATAAAGAAGGCTGATCGCCAAAGAGTTGATGCTTTTGAATTATGGAGCTGGAAGAGACTCTTGAGAGTCCCATAGACTGCAAGAAGATCAAACCTCTCCATTCTGAAGGAAATCAGCCCTGAGTGCTCACTGGAAGGACAGATCCTGAAGCTGAGGCTCCAATACTTTGGCCACCTCATGAGAAGAGAAGACTCCCTGAAAAAGCCCCTGATGTTGGGAAAGATGGAGGGCACAAGGAGAAGGGGACGACAGAGGACGAGATGGTTGGACAGTGTTCTCGAAGCTACCAGCATAAGTTTGACCAAACTGCGGGAGGCAGTGGAAGACAGGAGTGTCTGGCGTGCTCTGGTCCATGGGGTCACGAAGAGTCAGACACAACTAAACAACAACAACAACATGTATCGTAGCTACCAGGCTAAGTTCAAGGTGCTGATTCCTGGTGTGCAAAGAGCTATGGAACCAGGACACCTGAAATATTGTCCCACTCTTTTATATAATCCTTGATCACTGTGTTCTGCACATGAGGACCTCCTGTAGATATCCATCATATGAGAGGAATCAGGCCTTTAGAGTTGTGGCAGCTACTCTGTGGAATTCCTTCCCTTGAAAGCCAGGTGCCATTATTTCTGCTGCCTTTTTAGCATCCATTGGCAGTCCACGGATTGAGGTTGAATCCCAGCAAGACCGAAGCACTGTCTCTTGGGGGGCAGAGGGAGGGCAGGTGTGGGGGACTCCCTGGTCCTGAATGGGGCAGCTGTGCCCCTGAAGGACACACATGCTTTCACTAGTTGTGAACAAGGACAAAGGACTATGTTGGGCCTGGGAAACCCCACCTCCTGTCCACTGGACCTTCTACTGGTTTCAAATTATGTCACCAGCCTACATGAATTTCAGCGGAGACCCTTAACGCCTTTTCTGCTCTTGCCCCCCCCCCCCTGAAAGTATAATCCAATCACATGCTGAGAAAATCTGCTTGCCCCGGGACCCACAGCTCCCTAAGGCTGTTCCCAAACTGCCTGAGCTGACTAAGAATACTATATTGCTGCAATGCACCACATTTTTAAGAGATGTGGTATTTTAAGGGCATGCATGCTGCAGTTACGCTACTAAACTGCTGTGACAGCTGTGACCTTAACGTGACAGCAAAATGGCAAGAAATGCCTTCAAATTTAGCAACGTTTTGCAACCCTGCAACCCTGCGGCAATCGCTGCAACGGCCCAATTTGTTCAGCAGAAGTACGGTACTTGGGTTGAAGCCGATTTAGAGATCTTATTAGTTGGGGGGAGCTGCAACAAAACATTGCAGTGTGAAGTTTTCCTGTTCATTGTTCCGAGTCGGCCAGCCAACCCCCTCTCGGTGATACTCCCTTCCATTTCCCTGCATCCTGCCTCCCCCATAACAAAACAGTCGGTCAAGATTCCATGGCCACTGAGCTTCCAACAGGCCAATTTTAGGCCCCTTCTGTTGTAGTTTTTCCTAAAGAGTTTCTTTATGCACTTCTGCAAACCTGGGGGTTCCCCAATGCCTGCTGATATCCTTGCTGCTGTGAATGGATGGTGCTGTTTCAGCTACAAAAGCAACAGAACTCGTGCCTGAACACCTGAAATACAGTGAATGAGTCCAAGACTAGTTGTGCACCGGTTACTTGTGTGCAAATCGGAGGAATTCAGATTTTTATTCATTGGGAAGAGAGTTTCTGTATGATCCATTCAGTGACTGCTTTTTCAGGAGTTCCACATGCTGTCATATATATATATTGTCAGAGCTGCCCAAGGTCCCAGCTCACAGAGGACCAACGCCAGTTCTTGTTATATACAAAAGTCTTTATTAAGGTTCAGTTTCGATTCCAAAGCCGCGGCGCGCAGCTCTACGTCTCAACCCTAGACCGCTGAAGTTCCGTCTGAATCTCCTCCCCCCAGACACCAGTTCAAGACCCTAGCCTTGCTCCACCTCCTCCTTTGCTCCTTTCTCCTCTGGGTCCGTCTGCCCGCTGGGGTGTTGCCCTTTCTGGACTCTTCTGATGCTGAAGAGTCCCCGGATTCTTCCCCCTGCCTCCGGCGTGCTTTAGGACTTGGCTCCCAATCCGCGCTCCCGGCTGTCCCGCGCGCCTGTGCATTTGAACTTGGTGCGCGCGCCCAGCCGGCAACCTTCCTCCTGACCGTTACACTGCTCCTGTCACTGCTTCCCCTTTCGGGGGGGGCTAGCTGGATCTGACTTCCCCTCTGTTCCCTCACTCAGCGATAGGGGCGTGGTCAGTCCTGACTCATCTTCTCTTCCCCCTGGAGGGGAAGCCGGTCCTGACACATGGGACTCTTCCCCCCCGCTACGCTCTGGTGGGGAAACTGGTCCCGATCTCCAGCTGCTGCTTTGGGAGTCACCGCTGGCCCCTTGCTTCTGGTGCGTCCCTCCCGGGACCCCCCTTGCTCTGGCTATCGGTGCCCCCTTCTGGGAATCTTCCGAATCGCTGGACAGGCTCATGGAATCTTTTGCCCCACTGTCATCCTCACCTACGCTGCCCTCGGATTGTTCCCCTTCGCTCTCCGCTTCCTCTCTCCCCTGTGCCTCTGCTCCTGAACCCCTGACATATATGCTTGGTTGCAGTCACACTGCATCATGGGTTAACTAGCCTGAAAATTGTTTACATACTTCATTGCTGTCACAGATGTAAAACAAGCAAGCAAGCAACACCACAAGTCCTGATAGGGCCAAATTTGGCGCGATGGCCTGGTAAGAAAGTAAAATAAAATGTGAGAATGCAGATAGTTTGGTGAGAAAGGCTTAAAACCTTTATCCATAATGCTCCTGATGTAGCTTGACAGCAAGAAAGCTTTCCCGGTTGTAGGATGAACATGACGATTTGGATTTATTTATTGTATTTCTATTGTAGTTTCATTCAAATGAATCTCAAAGTGGTCCACACATAACATAATAAAAGATACAGCATGAATCACATAAAACAATTAACAAATCAATCAAACAGTTACAATCTATAAAACACCATTAACAAAACAGCAACTAAAACAAAATGAGCAAAACATCACAATTACAGCAAAAGCATGCCAGGTTTTGGCATAGCTGCCCGCATGTGCAGAATCCAGATTTGCAAAACTGCAACATTTGGTCTAACTATCGCCCCCCCCCCCCAATTCTAAAGGAAAGTAAGCAAGATTCCTGTCTTCCTTCCAAAAGCACCAGCTGGAGTCACTTCCTACTGCAGGAGGCCTAACAGTTGATGTGGCAATGGTGGGTAGTTACATATTTATATGCTAACCCCATTTACCTGCTAGAATGCTAAATTAATTCCATGCCCTTGTTAGATCCCTGACAGTTATACAGACAGACAACTTGGTCTCTGGCCAATTCTAAGCATGCAGTTATCAAGGCAGACTGGCCCTTAAAAGCTGAGGTCTTCTCCTTGGCAGGCTTGAAGGAGTCGTCCTCAGTCTGACTCGGCTTTTCAGCTGTTAGCATAGGACTGACTCAGCATTTCTGATCAGGCAGCAGCGGGAGTCAGTGAAACAGAGAAAGAAGGCAGAGGCAGCTTTGTTAGCCCTTGCACAATTTCACACCCCATCGGCAGAATCCCACGAAATCACCACTACTGGTGGCTTTCAAATATCGCATAAGAAACAGAGGTGTTGTTATAGGAGGAAGGCCCTGCTTCTTATACACACACGCCCTTTAGGCAGAGGCTGCATTTGCATGCCAAGGTAAGTCAAGGTTACTGTCTTATCAGGGTTCATGGTGCATGGGTGATGCGCTAGCGCATGAGACAAAATTACTCCTGTTTTTGTTCATTCTGCAGTGCAAGGAGGAGAAACGACCCAGGAAGCTGCAATTAAGCTTGGCTTCCTGCGGTGTCTGAAACTGGAGTTGTGGTTTGTTTCTTCCTAATAAGCCCAGGACGCCTGCTTCTTGGGAGAAAAGCAATGACAAACCTAGACAGCATCTTAAAAAGCAGAGACGTCACCTTGCCAACAAAGGTCCGTATAGTTAAAGCTATGGTTTTCCCAGTACTGATGTATGGAAGTGAGAGCTGGACCATAAAGAAGGCTGATCGCTGAAGAATTGATGCTTTTGAATTATGGTGCTGGAGGAGACTCTTGAGAGTCCCATGGACTGCAAGAAGATCAAACCTGTCCATTCTGAAGGAAATCAGCCCTGAGTGCTCACTGGAAGGACAGATCCTGAAGCTGAGACTCCAATACTTTGGCCACCTCATGAGAAGAGAAGACTCCCTGGCAAAGACCCTGATGTTGGGAAAGATGGAGGGTGCAAGGAGAAGGGGACGACAGAGGACGAGATGGTTGGACAGTGCATGGGTTTGACCAAATTGCGGGAGGCAGTGGAAGACAGGAGTGCCTGGCGTGCTCTGGTCCAGGGGGTCACAAAGAGCCGGACACGACTAAACAACAACAATTGTCATTTTCTTCCAGCAGTTCTTTTTTCTTTTTCTTTTCTGTTAGTTACTTATGTTACAGAGATTTTAAAACCAATAAAGAATATATTTATAAAAAGGAAGAAACCTGTGGTCCTTCAGTTGCTGCTGGACTTCGATTCCCATCATCCTTGATCACAAGCCACTGTCAGCTGGGGCTGATGGGAGTTGGAATCCAAAAGCATTTAGAGGGCCATGAGTTTCTCTCTCTGATTTAAATGAAAGCTCAAGCTCTTGAGAATACACAACAAGCTTCCCAATTCAGCATTTGCTCCTAAAATGCAAACTCTGTGACGTAACTGCATGCACACAGATTACTGAACTGGCTGCCAGTTTGGAAACCAGCTCTTCAGAACATCGGGGATGATGCCAAATGGTTGAAACACGAGAGGATTTCAGAAAACCGCTTGACAAAGGGATCTCGAGGGACAGCAATCATGCCTCCTAATTTCTCACCCTTCCTCCCAGACAAAAAAGGAACTTCTTTGAAGATTGACTTCATTCTTCACCCAAGCTACTAGGACTTGGAAAGCTCTCGCAACAGCTGCTGCTCTCGAAGAGCCAACTCATGGCGCCATAGATCACACTGGGATCCTCAGGAGCAGAAGACTATTTATGCTAGCTTCTTAATTGAGCGTTCCTCTGCCAGCCAAGACATTCCGTGCTCCGCCACGCAAATAATGTAAGCTAATTTGCAGCTAAGCGCCGCCGTTGGAAACATACTTTATAAATATCTTCCTCAGCTGAGAAAGGGGAGCCTGGCAGAAGGCAAGTGTTGAAATGGTGTGAGGAAATGCACAATGGGCATTGAATACAAACACCCTCTTTCATCGGAGAACGGGAGGTTGACTCTGGCCTATGACTTGACTGTGTGCCTTGGAGAACCTGTCTAATAGGTATTCTCATCCCCAATAGAAGACACAGCAGGGTGTACTTAACCCACAGCAGTGGGTTAAGACAAGAATGGACCAACTTATGTATTTAGACCATGAGACTCAAAATATTAGGGTCGTGGGTTCGAGCCCTATGTTGGGTGAAAGATTCCTACATTGCAGGGGGTTGGACTAGATGACCCTTGTGGTCTCTTCCAACTGTACAATTCTCTGATCTAAGCGAGGGATGCCTCACTCCACTTATGTGGACCTGACACTGTTACATGTGCCACATACCGTATTTTTCGCTCCATAAGACACACCTGGGTTTTAGAGGAATACAAGAAAAAAAATTACAGTGGTACCTCGGGTTAAGTACTTAATTCGTTCCGGAGGTCCGTTCTTAACCTGAAACTGTTCTTAACCTGAAGCACCACTTTAGCTAATGGGGCCTCCTGCTGCTGCCGCTGCACGATTTCTGTTCTCATCCTGAAGCAAAGTTCTTAACCTGAGGTACTATTTCTGGGTTAGCGGAGTCTGTAGCCTGAAGCGTATGTAACCTGAAGTGTATGTAACCCGAGGTACCACTGTATTCTGAATCAAATGTTGTACCAAACTATTTAATAAACTACCAGTGTATCAGAATAATATTTCAACCATGTAAAGTGAACAGCAGTCAACAGTGGCATTAAGATCCATTATCACTGTCATTAACAAATGAAGAGAGACTTTATCCCCTAGTAAGGGGGGCAGGCAATGGAAACATATAAGCTTCCCACATTAAGTCCCTTAGATCCAAGGACTGTATGGTTTGGCCCTACACAATTATTTTAACAAAGCAAAAAGAAGTGGGACTTTCTTCCTTGTTCATTGCAGAGAGCTCTGGGGGCTTTCATGTGAGGGAGGAATGAGGGAGAAATCTGATTCAATTCCCCTTTGAAGTCGAACCTACCTAATTCATACCATTGTACACAACACAAGGATGAAACCACAGCCGCCCTTCAAATTTCACACTTCTGCAAAGGAAGGCACTACTGCCGCGGCAAGACCAGTGGCGGAGGGAGGGTCTTGCGTGGCAGCATGCCGCCTGTGGGGACGTGAGACATCGCCCACGCCAGCGTCATCCAAAGGGGGTGGTGTGCGCCCACCCGCCCATCCCAATGGGGCAGCCAAGCATGGGGGCCGAGGGATTACCCGGCTCCTGCTGTGCTTGCTTTACACCTGTGTAAGCCATGGAAGGGGAGCCATGGCTCCCATCCGTCCCTCCTCCATGCACAGACATTTCCCCTAACTTTTTAGGAGGAAAAAGTGTGTCTTATGGGGCGAAAAATATGGTGATATGTGTTCCACATCTGTAAGAAATTGATCTTTTAATGTAGAAGCACCCACACTTCCGGCTTACTGACCTCAGGCAGGCGACTTCGCTGTATATACTGTTTATGGGCCTTCTAAAAAAGACACCAGACATGTAGAATGTTGATGTGTTTTAATTTGCTTTCTAGCTTCTTGTTGACTTTAATCTTTTAATGTTTAAAATCATTCTTTTTAAGAGATTCTTTTTTACTTACTGTTTTATTCTTTTTGTCAACCACTTTGAGGCTTTATTACAAGTAGTATATACATATAGGGGAATAATTAAATAAATGTTCTCCCCAATTTTAAGTTCAGTTTTCCCTACTTCTGCACAGTTTGTAATTAAAAATAAAATAAAATGACAAAACTTTGTACAACTTTTTGTGTGCTTCTCTTAATGTATGCAAATTTTGCCTATTACACAGAGTTTTTGCAAGCCAGGTCCCTTAATATAATGTATTTTAGTATGTTAATTTCTCTAATGTACACATTTTTCTGTACACGCTTTTCCTACTAATGCAATTTTGAACACTTTTTAAAAAAAATGTTTTTGAGAACTTCATCACAAGATTTGGAGAAGTCTGGTTTTTCCACTTTGTAAAATCCATCTTCCGGTATCAACTTTGTTTCTTCTCTCTCTTTGCGTCATGAGCCAAAATATGTGTTCTACAAGCTCAACTGAGCTCAATACTCCTGAGTAAACAGGAATGGGACTGTGCTGCACACATCACAATGCAGTACACCTTTCAAAATCATGAAGTTTCTATTAACGATTTGCTGTTTTCCATCAAATTGAAGAAGCACAGCAAACAAGAATATAAGGACCGCCTAGAATTTTGATGGACTAGACCAGGCACGTCCAACTTCCAAGAGACTGCGATCTACTCCCACTATAAAAAAAACTAGTTCTGAAGAAGTGATCTGAAGAAGTGTGCATGCACACGAAAGCTCATACCAAGAACTAACTTAGTTGGTCTTTAAGGTGCTACTGGAAGGAATTTTTTTTGTTTTGACTATGGCAGACCAACACGGCTACCTATCTGTAACTATAAAAAACTGGCAGTGATCTACCCATTGGATTGACCAGAGTTGTTGAGCTTTGGCCGGGGGGGGGGGGGGGAGGATGAAGCAAAGTTGATGGGCTTTTGTGGGAGGAGGGTGAGACAAAATTATTGAGCTTTTTGGGGGGAGAATGAGACAAATATGTTGATTTTTGTGGGGGGAGGATGAGCCAGAGTTGTTAAGTTTTTTGGGGGGAGGGTCCCACGATCAACCATGATTGACCAGGGACACCCTGCGATCGACCGGTACATCGCGATTGACCTGTTGGACATCCCTGGACTACACCACCCAAATGTAACATTCAAGGAAAGAAGATGGACCCTAACAACACATTATTTTTAGGGCTATCATCAAATTTAAGCTACAATCCTTGAAACATTGACTATGGAGTAGGTCCCATTGAACACAACTTCTGAGCAAATAAGCACAGGACTGCACTGTTTAATCACATTGCTTTTAATCAATCGAATCTGCGTATATTCACATGCAAATAGGCAAAGCCACATGTCACATCAAGCACCCATTCTTAGATGAGGCATTTCTTTCTTTATGTCAACAGCCTTGATAATTTTGGGAAGGCATGGCAAAAAAATGCATAAAACAAACGCAAGCAAAGAAAACATGAAAGTAACGTCACATCTCAGCCAGTGTTACTTTTACCCATTCCTCCCCACATTCCTTAACTACCTTAGATAGCTCCAAAGCAAGCCTGCTAAGAAGACAGTGGTCTTCTCTGCTGCCAAGATTGCTGCAGAAAGGTGTTGTTCCAGTGGGGAGCTGCACACAACTGGAAGTCTTATGTAAGCTGGCTCCACACCCCCAGAGAAGCTGGCTGGACTGCAAAATGACCCTCACCTGATTTTAGTCTGCATGGATGGGGAGACAGGGTTACTGCAGGGACTCTGAGGATGGTAGAAAGGTTGTACCCTCTAGGTGGGAGAAGTCTGGATAATGTCCTGGTTGTTTTTCACTGAGGAAATCAAAGCATCCCCAGAAACCTCTGCCAAAGGGTCAGGGCTCACCACAATTTCTGCACTGTATGGGGTGGCATTTGAATTTGTCTTGCAAATTTCAGCTAGTCCATAACAACTGGGGGAATGTATCTTTGCAGTTCTTTTATTTTCCTGACAACGCTAGAGGAAACCAGAGGAAAGAATGCCATGTGCAGAAAGCCTTGTCAGGTGGCGGTTCTAGGGCAAGGGGTGTGCTTGTGGGGTGGGGAGGGGGTGTTTGCAACAGACAGCAGAGGTGACAGAAACCATGCCCAAGGAACAGGAGGGTAGTCCATGGGGGGGCTTGAGCTAAGACGAAGGGCCCAGATTTTTAGCAGAAGGTGACAGAGGCGGCAGCTGTTACACCACTCATGGTTGGTGCATTCGTGAGTGCCAAAAGTAGGCCCTCTCAAAGGATGGTGTGTATACAAAAACAGGGAGGTATACTCTTCCAATCTGCAAGCTGGCCAAGGGAACCCTTCTTCAAAATATGGGGGAGGGTCTTTAAGAGAATAGGGAAATCTTCCTGGTTTTTTGTCCCCCACCCCTCAAAAAGTTGCAAATATATAATCTGCAGAAATGAATCGGCTGCATAGCTTGAGGGTGGAGCTGAATGGGGAGAACTCTGGCCCTTCACCCTTCCAGTGCTTTCTGACCCCCTCTTTTAAAAAAAAGAGAGAGAAAGAAATGGAGGAAAGAATATCTTACAAAACCTCCTTAAGACGTAACAGGCTGGATGGAGAGGAGGCTGCCGAACTTGAAGTGCTGGATCACAGGGAACTTCTCCAGGCATTCGGCTTTGTACATGCGAACAAGGCCTTGGTTGACCTTCGCCCATGTAGGGACAGCGCTAATGTTCCACAGCTGGTTGGAGTGCTCAGCAAATGGGCCTGTCTTCATTTCTGTAACGAACAGGATGCACTCGAGAAACATGAATTCCTTGTGGTTTTCATTCACCACCTTCTCGTCCAGGAAATGTTGAGGCTCCAGGTTTGGGTGATCTATCAGTTGTGAGCTGCCCCATATAAAGGGCAGGAACTGGAAGTCGTCCAAGCCCCAGACTCCTCGGCTGCCGGCCGGTTCCATTCTGTAGGTCTTCTGCAGCTTCCGCATGACTTCCAAATACCTGCTGAACACTTTGAAGACAATGGCGAGCTGGTCATCCACTCGGAGAACTCCAATCTTGCACAGGCAGCAGAGGAAGGCGACAAACGCTGCTTCGTGACCTGTCCCGTAGTCAATACGAGTAGGGTTGCCCACGGACTCCTTCAGGTACACCGCCACCTCGGAGACAGCTTCTGACAGCTCCCTCGGGACCACGGTGGCCACCAGGTTCTCAGCCCCCTGGTCCAGTTTGGTGTACCACGTCCGGAAGGCCTTGTTCCCAAAGCGGGATGGCTGCTCCACAGGTGGGGTTTCATCAATCCACCTGTCAAGTGTGTCTAAGAGATCAACCAGCTTCTCAATGGGCTCAGAGACTTTGTAACTGCAGGTCAGCTTCTTGCCCTTGACGCTTTCATTCAGCTTGAGAATGAAGCCCATGTAATCTGCATAAGCCTGTGAGCGTTTCCACTTCGCCATGTCAGGAACCATGTTGATTTCCTTCTTGGGGATCGTGAAACTTGGGCGGGGAGCAGGCCATGGTGCCTCCTTGGCGGATTCTCGATACCACTTGCTTTCTGCCATCTTCTTTGAGCTGCCGTCGCTTCTCTTTCACCTCCCACCGCCTTGTATCTTGTAGTTCTTAAAACAACTTTATGAAGGGGCAAACTTTATTAAGGACCTGCAGGTTAAACCAACAGTGAAGTCACCAGCATACTTCTCATATTCTAAGGAATTTCCCTCAAGAGAAAACAAGTAACTTTTTTTTTTTAAATATTTTTAAATAATTGATGCATGTAAGTTGTCTCAGATCAGGAGCCTACACCAAATGAAAGGCCACAATTTTATTTTATTTTTTGGTCTAAGAGACCTCCAGGTTCCTTGTTTAAGTCCAGCTAAGTCAAGGAACTGAGCCCAAATTAGAATGTAAAATAAATGCAACTCCCCTAGCTTTATTAGTCCCTCGTTAAATAAATTATTTGCCATACCCCTTATATTTCACTGAGTTACTGTAAGATGTGTCTGATGACACAATCACCGTAAGACCGGGTGTGTGGAAGGCAATTAATTAATTAATCCCCCTCCCGCAACATTATTACTGTGAGTATTTCTTTCAAATAATTCCTACTTCTGGTCCTCTTGACTGCATTCCTAATAATTTCACGTTTATTGTCACCATTTTTATCTCGTCACTCATGACTACAGTGTTTGTTCTGCATTTCCTGGTCCCTAAACTTCCAGTTATTACCGTATTTTTTGCTCTATAAGACTCACTTTTTCCTTCCTAAAAAGTAAGGGGAAATGTGTGTGCGTCTTATGGAGCAAATGCAGGCTGCGCAGCTATCCCAGAAGCCAGAACAGCAAGAGGGAATAAATACCGTATTTTTTGCTCTATAAGACTCACTTTTTCCCTCCTAAAAAGTAAGGAGAAATGTGTGTGCGTCTTATGGAGCGAATGCAGGCTGCGCAGCTATCCCAGAAGCCAGAACAGCAAGAGGGATTGCTGCTTTCGTTGCACAGCAATCCCTCTTGCTGTTCTGGCTTCTGGGATTGAGAATATTTTTTTTCTTGTTTTCCTCCTCCAAAAACTAGGTGCGTCTTATGGTCTGGTGCGTCTTATAGAGCGGAAAATACGGTAACAGCTATCCCAAAAAATGAAAATACTGTCTTGCTTCCTCACCAGCAGCCAACAGGGCCCTCTGAGCAGAAGAAAGATTCTGCAGTACAGTTTCCTTGGAGTTCCCTTTATTAATAAGTAGTCTCATCCCAGGCTGTGCCTGCCCAGGAATGTAGCAAAAGCAAAACTTAATGCCTCATATTTGGGGTTTGCTAAAATACTAAAGCCAGATCAATACCAGCCAGCCCCACACACCAGTTTACATCTAGCGCAAAAATTGCAATGGTAAGATATACTGGCTCACGTCAGTCCTATCACCTACTGATGCAAAATAATATACCGTGAATATATTTTCAAGGTCCTAAAAGCTCAATTCAAAGCATAAATAGCAAATGTACCACCTATTAAATCAGATGAACAACCTGTTAATCAAACATGATTTGCTTATCTCATTTCCCACAGCTTTGTGTGTTTAACTCCAGTGACATGAAAGGAAAAAATGGGTAATCTGCTTCCGTCCCACTACAAGTGTGGAAGACATCTTCTGGAAAGATGTTTTCCTTTTACAGTGGTACTGTACCTTGGTTCCCAAACTTAATCCATTCTGGAAGTCTGTTCCAAACCAAAGCCAAGACGTGCTTTCCCATAGAAAGTAATGCAAAATGGATTAATTAATGGTTGTTTCAAAAACAACCCTTAAAACAGCCATTTAACATGAATTTTACTACCTAACGAAACCATTGATCCATAAAATGAAAGCAATAATCAGTGTACTGTACTATAAATTAAAAAAGACAGTATTGTAGATGATAAAAATTAAAATTACTTTCTTACGTGCATTGATGATAGTCATTGTTTGGAAGGGGGGCTTTTATCCATTTCTGCAGTCACACAGTCAATCAATCAGTAGCTGAACTGGGTTCCACACAGTCACAAAAACAAGTCACAGAAATGAAGTCACAAGCCGAAGTCACAACCAGTCCCATAAAAGTCACAGTGGGGAAAAACAAAAAAGCCACACAAATAAAAATGCAATTTTTTTTTAAAGCAAAAACAAAAGCTCCAAATATCACATCTGTGTTGTGTGGGTGCTCAGGACTCAACAGCCGACAGACTCAACAGGAAGCTGCCTCTGATTAGCAGCGGGGGACTCAATTTACAAACGGAACACACTCAACAGGAAGTGAAACATGTTCAGCTTCCAAGGCAAAGCTCACAAACTGGAAAACCTACTTCTGGGTTTGCAGCGTTCTGTTTCCAAGTTGTTCATAAACTAAGCTGTTCTAAGACCAAAGTACCACAGTGCAATCTCCCAATCATCTTAAGTGCCCTCCCTCTTTTATTTTTCCAGCTCTGCGAGCAGATCTGACTGTAACGCTGACAGTACAGCAGCAGCCTTGTTGACATTAGCAATTATGTGGGTTTTGCTTCCAGGTAGAATTATTACATGAAAAAAGGAATGCCCACCCTGCTTCCTGTAGCTTTAAAGGAGAGGGGTACATCGCTTGTGCCAAATTTTGTATGCTCTTAACAGGTGTGTCATTGGACTTGGAAGTCTTTGACAGCTTTCTTAACAGTTCCTACCTTTTTTGGATAGTGGGAAAAGCAGGTGTTGATTATGCCCAGGAGAAGGGAAGGCAGCCATTTTGAGATAAATCCCTTCTTGTCTCCCTCACCCACCTCCTCTTGAATCCCATATAAAAGCAGGTTGGTCCCCCACATTAAAATCTTCAATCTCCTCTGTCAGGGAACTGCCATTAGCTCAGAGGCGCGAGGTGGAAGGGCAGTTGTGTTATAGGGAACCTCCGAAAATCTTGCGAAGCAGTTCCTCCTCTGGCGAGGAGGGAAGCCCCACCTCCAGTGGAGAAGAGGTGCAGGGACCAGGGGATGCTAGGAAGAGCCTCAACACCGAGACTGAGCAAACCGGAGAGGAGGGAAGTACCCCTTTGCCAGCGCCCATTCTGTGCAGTAGGTTTCGGCGCAGGGAGGGGAGGAGAAGGTTGGGAGTCATGCGACTGTTATGCTGGGGAAGGTACAAGGACCGACCACTCCCAGATTCAGCAACCAACTGAGCCAGACATGAACGTGCAACGCTCTTCACTGCCAATAGTTTGCACTAAGAATAAAGCCTGGAAAAGACTGGTCGGAGTCTTGCCTATTTGCTCTTGAGCAACCACACCACCACCTGACATCCTCCTTCAGTGCTATTTTTCTAGAAGAAGAAGTGCTAGAACTCACCATGAACGTCTCCCTTGTTCTCTTTTATAATGGCAACGGTGCCAACCTGAGAGGTGCCGGAACTGAGTTCCAGCAAGTTCTAGGTGAAAAAAAACCCTGTCCTCCTCCTGCGTTTCTAAAAGTTACCATTTCACTTTCTTTACTGAGTAATTCTGGGCTATGGTAAGATCTAAAACCAAAGAGGCAGTTGCTCAAACACTATCATTATAAATCTCCAAATCACAAAGCTTACTTTCCAAAAACTCTGTCCAACTTTCCATTAGCTCCAGTTCAAATTGTTTGAACTGCAGAGCCCGTTCATTTCAAATGCTGAACCTTCTGTCTGGGTGCTTTTTGTCACTCTCTGTAGATCTAGCATCATTCTGAAGCATCCAGACATTTTTAGGACTGTCTGGTTGTTTCCTTTTCCTAACGGTTTAAAGTTTGTAATAAGAGCCATTTCTTGGATGTGTCATGATACCACCCCTCACCTTTCTCATCTGTAAAAAAGGGAATCACATTCAAAGTTACTATGAATGAATGAATGAATCTTTACTTGCGTCACCCATCGGCCATAGCAATAAAACAACAATATGATATACAAAGACTAGAAATAAAAAGTTGATTATATAAAACACAGTTTAGGGTCCTGAATCAGCAGTCAAATAGTGGACCTTATTCTGATTGCCACATCTAAAAACCTTGCAACCTTTGCTGTCACCTGCTCATCTTGATCTGCCAAGAGAAAGGACACTGTGGCAGTGGCTGGGCGACCCGGAATGGACAATAAAAGAGGGGTGATAACCTCATTCCTCAAATCTTTATAAAGAGCGCAAGCCAGCAGGGCATGCGCCACTGATTTGGTACTGCCATCTCCACAGGGACATAAGCGTTTTTTGTGTGGAGTCTGTTGGAATCGTCCCTCAAGTACAGCCGAGGGCAATACATTCAATCTTGAGAGAGTAAAAGCACATTTATATTTTAGAATTGCTAGGTGATGCAGAGAGGGTGCCAGAGAGTTGAAATGGGAAGGTGGAAAATAGTCATACCATGGGCAAAATTTCCTAATTGTGACCAAGTTGTTCTGATGCTCGATATCATTCAAGCACTGACAAATTAGACTGTTTGCTTTACTAAAACCCAAAGTGAGTAGCTGTTGTGGTGATAAACCACAAGAGTGAACTTTTTGATAGACAATTTTAGTCTGGGCGCTCTTGTGACAATCTTGCAGCACTAGGGATATTAGACCAGGGGGATTTAAGTTTAGGCGAAGCCAATAGTTAAGTGTCCTATGACTGGGGCCATCCATTTTGAGATGCGGCGCTCACCCCTCCGTTCCAATCCATTTCCATTTTCAATGCAAGTTCCCACTGGCAACATTTGCTGCACCCAGACTAAGCCAAACACATTTTTAAAAAACAACCAAGAACAGCCCTAATGTTGCGGTAAAGAAGCAGCTGATGTTATAAATACTTGGTGGGCCTGCCTCAAAATACAAACATTTCTGAAGAAAAATGCCTATGCAATTAAGCTAATGGCAAGTTACATCATCTCCTTTAACCCTCTAAGTATACTTTTAGGCTGTCAAGACAGTTTTGTAAGAAAGGGAATACTAAAAGGAATCGCTTAACTGTAGCAAAACAATGTAATCGCCACTAAATTGCATATTCCAACGACCGCTACTGCTAAAGGATGGTTATATAATCCCTGGAAAAATAACTGAAACAGGGTCAGCCCGAGACATTTTGCTGCCTGAGGTAAAAAAAACAAGATGGTGCCTTCGCTTCACCATTCCATGCATCAGTAACTGAGTTTTGCATCAACACTGAAGATGGGACGGTATTGTCCACCACACCTGAGGGCAATAGACCAAGTCACTGTATATTTAAAGAAGTTTTTCTACAACAGTCATGCCTTCCCCCAAGGAATCCTGGGAAGTGTAGTCGAGAAGGGTGCTGAGAGTTGTTGGGAGACTAATTCCCTCACGGAACTACACTTCCAAGAGTTCCCTGGGAAAAGGCACTGATTGTTAAACCACTCTGGGAATTGTAGAGGGGAATGAAAATGCCATCAGGTGAGACACTTCTTGTTGAACTCTGGCACAATCATCAATTTATTAACTGCCTTCTAAGCAACTGTCTCAGGGCAATGTACACTAAAAATAATTAAAAGCAGTTAAAAGCAGCGAATGCATTTAAAAGTAAACAAAATAGAAAATAGAAACAAAAGAAAACAAAATAGAAAATAAAAATGAAACCACAGACAACTGAAGCAAGACTCTGCATTAGCACTGGGCAGCTGAGAACTGCCATTTTAATTTCCCACTGCCATAGCATCTCTCGAGAGCGTTGTGAGTAATTTTGCTATAAACCATCTACTCCTAAGGCAATCCGTCTTCCATTGGTTGGTTAGCCAGCATTCTTTAGAAAACACTGGAACTCTGAGTCATTAAATGCCTAGAAAGACCGAACGGCTTTGAAAGCATCAATGCAAAATAAATATATTAAACGTCAGAGAGGAAGATTGAATGAACTCCGACATGGGTTTTTCAGAATGTAATTCCCAGTGTACTTGGACAGTGATCATATGCGTAGGATAATTCCAGTGAGATTTCTATGTCTGCTGGGCATGTTTTCCACCTTATTTGGCACTGACCTTAGGCTCTTCCATATCATCCTATTATGGGGCATGAGGGAGTCAGACGGCATGATTCACAAACACTTCCAAGATGACACAGTTTGGGCCTTAAGCCATCTATGGTTACGGCTGTGATTAAAATCCCAAGACTTTGGAAGTAAATCCATACCTAATGCTGGGCCTTCTCCCTTATGCACCTGCCTGGGGGTGCTCGCTTAATGGTGCCACACTTGTCAGAGACTCAATGCACAGCAACATGAGAGACAGGCATTCCACAGGCATCCCAACTGTGGAACCCTCTCCCACCTTCCTCAGATATGGATGGAGCAACAAGTCTTTCTGAGTACCAGCTAAAGACCTAGTTATTCGCCCAGATTTTGGGTTTGAATTTGCGTTACTGTACCTGATAGCTATTTAACAGTGCATATGCTCTCACCGGGACACGGATGGCTCTGTGGGTTAAACCACAGAGCCTAGGACTTGCCGATCAGAAGGTCAGCGGTTCAAATCCCTGCGACAGGGTGAGCTCCCATTGCTCGGTCCCTGCTCCTGCCAGCCTAGCAGTTTGAAAGCACGTCAAAGTGCAAGTAGATAAATAGGTACCGCTCTGGTGGGAAGGTAAACGGTGTTTCCGTGCACTGCTCTGGTTCGCCAGAAGCAGCTTAGTCATGCTGGCCACATGACCCGGAAGCTGTACGCCGGCTCCCTCGGCCAATAAAGCGAGATGAGCGCCGCAATCCCAGAGTCAGTTATGACTGGACCTAATGGTCAGGGGTCCCTTTACCTTTACCTTTTATGCTCTCATCTGGTTTTACTGCATTATTGTTTATTGATTGTTTGATTGTACTGTGTTTTCTCAATATTACAGTCTCTAATATTAGGAAACGGCCACTCCAAAGAATGTTGTGCATGTGTTTGGGGTCACGCAGGTGGCCTCAAAGAATCTGGGTACCTGAGTGAAATTCACGCCCAATACTGTCTGTGTGTTGTTGCAGAAGCTAGCTCTATGAGTGCTGCAAAGAGCCTTTTTCAAGATAGTTAGTTCTGGCCAACTGCATGCCTCACCTTTCTATTGCTATGCTCATAGTGAGGGAGCTGTCTGTGGAGCAGGGACAGCCTGTTCATTTTCTAATCAGCTTCTCTAGCTCTCTAGACTTCTTCCAGAATGGAAGTATGCTGGGGACCAGAATGCAGAAATACCCATTAAGGTTGTGCAACCTCAGTCTTTTTTTAAATCATTTTAATCATTGGTTTTCAATAGCTTCTCAGCTTTTTGACTAAGTACAAGTGTAAAATCACAAGTTTTCATTTGGTAGCAATTCTAAGGCAACACTATGTATATTGCTCTGTGAATTGCTATTTTAGGACTAATAATGTGCCTTATTAACACTATTAAGTAGAACACATATTAAGTGAATATGCAAAAGCAAGGCATCTTCCTATGTTTTAACTGATTCATCAGGTAAACATCACAGCCCAAGTCCATAGCAATGACTTCTTTTTAAAGGTCTTGTCCACATAGCCTTTTCTCCTCTTCAATGGACACTCCAAGCAAACTTCAAAGCATTTTAAAGCTGAGCTTTGAGCTGTCATTGACTCTAATTAGACCTCTAATTAGACCCTAATCCATTTTTTCCACTGTAGTTGAGTGCAAACCAGCTTTGATCTCTGGCTTTTTGCTTATCTGTTTAAAGCACTTTTCTTTGTAGGTTCTCTGGAAATCCATAATCAGAATCTTTCTCTCTAAAAAATAGTCCAGACAGTTGTCCATGCTTACAGTTTCACCCATGCTCACTGGGCAAAACTGATGGTCTGGAAAAATCAACCCAAGATTAACAAGCAAACAAGATTAACAAGCAAATCAACCCAAGATTAACAAGCAAACCAATCCATGGCAGATGCTTCAGCACCATTTCCACAGAAACACTTAGCATATTTAAGTATTTAAGTATAGAAAGAAGAGTGCTCTCAAAAAGTTTGAAAACTTGAGCTTTCAGTAAAGATTTTTTTCAGCTGGAATTCGCCATTGCCATCCTAAGAGAACAAGGGAGGAATTCAAGGGGAGTTCCTGCACCTCTTTTTCTTGAAAAATAACACTGGCAAATGTTATTTTGTAATGTTATGAATCTGGTGGTCTGATTACTGTGAATGGACACCACTATGATTTTTGCCTAAATCATTACTTGATTGGAGTCAGGGATTTGACAAAACAACGTTAACAGTGTGACTTCAACAGATGTGTGTGTTTCCTGAATGGGTAATTCACCTGCCAGAATGAGATCTCCAAAAGCTCTGCATGGCGTGAGTCAACATATGTGTAGCAGCAGAAATAGCAGATTGAACAGAGAGAATCTTGGGGTAGGGGAGTGGGAACGCTAGCTTTTACGTGGGAAAGCCGAGATTAGAACATCAGTCACGATTTCTTTTGCTAAAGGTAGTGCCACGGGATGCAAATCTCCCACCCACTTGCGGTTACCCATTCACCTTGAAGGGGAAAATATACAGGAGCTCGTATTGCACTCATGTGTTTTCCCCCACCCTGCTTAAAAGCAGCCCTAAGGAGATGTGTGATTTTAATCAGGGTGAGAAGTGTGTGGTTAGATGGACATCCCTCCAACTACCACTCTCCAACTACCAGGTCTAAAACAGGGGGCCGTGGCACTACTTTTAGCAAGAGAAGACGACAATGGGAGACCTAACTGCAGAATTCTTACATGTCCACACCATTCATTTAAAGCACTATGATACCACTTAAAGGTAAAGGGACCCCTGACCATTAGGTCCAGTTGCGACCAACTCTGGGGTTGCAGCGCTCATCTCGCTTTATTAGCCGAGGGCGCCAGTGTACAGCTTCCGGGTCATGTGGCCAGGATGACAAAGCTGCTTCTGACAAACCAGAACAGCGCACGGAAACGCCATTTACCTTCCCGCCAGAGCGGTACCTATTTATCTACTTGCACTTTGACATGCTTTCGAACTGCTAGGTTGGCAGGAGCAGGGACCGAGCAATGGGAGCTCACCCAGTCACGGGGATTCGAACCGCCGACCTTCTGATCGGCAAGTCCTAGGCTCTGTGGTTTAACCCACAGCGCCACCCACTTACCCCCAATTAATTCTCAGAACTGTACTTTGCTAAGGGTGCTGAGAGCGAGTGGGAGGACTCTATCCCCTCTCATGGAGCTACCATTCTCAGAATAGTTTAATAATCGCTCCGTCTTCACAGAGAACACAGGGAATTGTAGCTCTGCGAGGTGAATGGGGTCTCCACTGCCATTGGGAACCGACTCTTCAGGGAAGCCCACAACTCCAAGCGAACCAATCTTGTAGAGAGAGACTTGTGAGCAAGCCGTGTCTCATCTTTAAAAGCTGAAATATACTCGGAGTCGAGAATGGATTTCATGCTCTTTATTCAGCTCATAGTGGTGAGGAGGAATGGAAGTTTCCCCAGAATGTCTGCTTTATATACATTATTTACACAATGGACTCCACGTGATTGGCTAATTCTGGGATTCTCCTGTAGGCCAATCAGGTTGCGGATTCACTTCCACCTGGAGCTGGATTGGGTGGCTCCTATGGACTAATCAGACTGCTGTATTCTGGGTCCTATTGTTCCAGGACCAATCAGACTGCTGCATTCTAAATCTTATTGTTCTAGGACCAATCAGACTGCGGCATTTTGGATCCTATTTAACTCAGTACCTAACAAAAGCTGGTGGGAGATGTGGGTTTGTTGAGGCTTCTTTGCCCCATCACCTGGTCTCAGACTCCTTAAGTTGTTCTTGAACTCTTTAAGTGGCACCTTTGGGGATTTGCACCTGTATCGCTGGAAGCCTTGGAAAAAAGCTTTCTTTCTTACATGCATACCAGAGCCTCTGGCATAGTGCTTCGGACGACTGCCAGGACCAAAGTGTCTTTTGCTCCTCCTGGCCACCGCCATTGTCTGGGGCAGAGAGAAAGGAGGGCAAGCGATGGGAGAAAGGAGAGGCAAATCAGGGTGAGGGGCTGCTCTTGTCACCTGCCCCTTGCCTCCACCCAGCTACATCAGCCCTTGAACGCAACCCTTGTTCACAGCAAACGTCCCCTTTCCTTGCACCACAGCCTTGGTCCAAATCCCACCTCCGTAGCTGCTTTAGCAAGCGGGAAGAAGAAACGGAGAGTTTGACTCATTCAACTCCCACATAACATCTAGTTCGGTCCAGAGAAAGGGAGTTGGACTTTCCTAGCTGGAATTGGAGCGCATCTTTGAGGGAGGGGTGGACAAGTAACTCCCTGGGGGTCTTGCAGAAGTGCAAGCTGTTTTGTCTCCGCTTACGTACTGAGACTCCAAAAGCAAATAGAATAGGAGCCAGAAGTCTCCACTCCCCTCTCATGCAAAGGAAACAAAGGGTGTTGTCCTATACAACAGGAGCGAGGAACCTTTTCAATTCCAAGAGTTGCATTAGTTTCTGGGCTATCTTCTGGGGGCCAAATTGGGTGGGACCAGGGGCAAAAGCAGGCAGAGCAATAAATATACTCTAGTTCCTACACACTTGCCACTCCTATGTCTACCCTCCATCCAGGCAAGCGATGGGCACCATCAAAGGCACATTTCTCCCAGGTAAAAACACTCAGAGAGCACAGAGTGGTTTACCAATCAATCCTTCACCCCAGGGAACTCTGGGAATTGTAGTTTGGTAAAGGGGAATAGGGGCCTTCCTCTTAATGACTCTCAGCACCCTTAAACTACACTTCCCAGGATTCTTTGGGGGATCCAGAGTGGCATGCTACTGCTTTAAATGTATAGTTTGGACAGGGAGTCTTGCTTTCTCAAACTATGTTTGCAGCCTTCCATCATAAATTGGCATGAGCCAACACGCTTACAACAAAGTTTAGTCGAATAGACACAAGGTTGCTGTTGTTTTTCCAATGCCCCACAGCAAAGGGCAATTTATACAGAACTTTTGTCAAGTGCAGAATGCTGTCGGTAAGCAAAATGCCTTCACCCACTCCTAGGAGTTGGAAAAAAACCCTGCTTGTTTTTAAGGAAAAGTGCTTGTCAGATTTAATCTCCTTAACCCTTGTTTACCCGGGCATTTGAAAGACACTGTCCCTGGCACCTTTAAATTATTGGCCGTGAGGGTAATAACTGTCTTTAGATGTTTAAAGCATGCTTCTGTTTTCTTCTTTAAACTTTTTGTGTGTGAGGTTGCCCTTAAGGGCTCCTTTGAGTGGAAGGGCGAGATATCAATTAAATAACGTAATTAATAAACAATACAAAACAATTAATGTGGCCATCACTATTGTGAGATATAAAGCTCTTTAAAGAGACATTTCTCCTCCCCTCCCCACCCAGCATTTCTGCAATTTAATATTGGGTTTATTCAAGAGCTGATCTTTAAACCTTGCCAAATGCCATTTCAGTCCTTACCAAAGTCTGAAATGGTGCCTCTGGGCCATGCAATAATACTGGAAGGGCTCATGGTCCTTCAAGCATGTACAGATGTTCCTTTATTCTGAAGACATGATGTCAGCAGACCACTTAGGGCTCTGTGCAATTACTACTGTGGTTTCTCTCGCTGCTGCTGCTGCTGCTGCTGAGCAAGCATTATGTTCAATAAATCCAGGGTCCTGTGGAACATCAGTGAGGTCAAGCTGGTATCACCGGTGGCTGTGTCAATAACAGCCATTGTATATCTTTGCCAAGTCCTAACCACTTCCTCCAAGATGCATCTCCAAGATTCTCCCATCTCTTTCTCAGCCAGCTGCTAAAACCCTCACACATTACAATCTGGTTCTCCCTCTTAAGAACAGCCCTGCTGCATCAGCCCAGTAGCCCATCTATTTCAGCCCCTTGTTCTCACAGTGACTAATCAGATTCCTACCGGAAGCCCCAAAGCAGTGCAACAGCATTTTCTGCACTTGTGATTCTAAGCATTCAAAGGAATCATTCTTCCAACAGTGGGAGGAGAGCACTTTTTCTGCACCCTACAATCTTCCAGCCAGATGTTGTTCTCCGCAGGGCTAGAGAGATGGTATTTGGGTGTGGAGGCAGCTGGCTTGCCTGGAAGGTCAGCATGGTGTGAGTCGTGCATTTTTTTCAAGAAAAATAGGTGCCGGAACTCACCATGAAGTTGTTACAGCAAGTTGCTGGGTGACTTGGGGCAGCCCCATTTGGCAACCACCTGCGGAAGGGCTAACAACTACGGCAAGCTGTCTCCCTAGCTGGTTTGGGGGTTGCTCCTGGTTCTGGTGCAGGTCAAATAAATACGCCCCAGCCTCCCTCGTTCTCTTAGATTCAGATAGAGGAAACACAACTCAGAAGGGCCCTTGTACAAACGTGTGCGCGCGCAACAGTAGAGGCTTGGCTGCAAAGCTTATAGCCCGCCATTGCTACAAGGGGGTAGATTGAAGAAAAGGAAATATGAATGGGCCCTGCCCCATAGCTTGACCAATCATGGCTAGGAGCAGCCAGGAGCTAGGTGCAGTCATAGACTGTGAAAAGTGTAGACTCGCACATGCTGGCCAGCTTCCATTTTGACTTGAAATGTTCGTTTTGGGCTTCTTGGGAGTACACAAAGGCACAAAGAGGGAAGGGGGAGTGCCGGCTCACAATGGTGCCCACCTAAGAGGTGCCAGAACTGCAATACAGCATGCTCCAGCTGAAGAAATGCACTGGGTGTGACGGCTTCAGCGCAGCACTCAAAGATCCACAAGCTCATTCACCAGCTGGCCACTCTCAAGTGCTCATTTTGCTCTGGTGAGAGTGCAAAATTGAGCTGAGCCCCTGTTTTTCTTCTGTGCCTGGAGAAACATGTGCATGCTCTGCGGTGCCAGACTGACTCCAGAAGCATGGAAGGGCTCTCCTTGGTAATGCATTGAATACTGAAGCGATGTGAGAGTGGCCAAGCGCAGAGCTTTCCAAACTTTTCACGTTGGTAACACGCTTTCTAGACATGCATCATTTCACGACACAGTAATTCAGTTTTACTAGCAAATCAGAGGTTAAACTACAGTGGTACCTCAGGTTAAGTACTTAATTCGTTCCGGAGGTCCGTACTTAACCTGAAACTGTTCTTAACCTGAAACACCACTTTAGCTAATGGGGCCTCCTGCTGCCGCCGCGCCGCCAGAGCAAGATTTCTATTCTCATCCTGAAGCAAAGTTCTTAACCTGAAGCACTATTTCTGGGTTAGCAGAGTCTGTAACCTGAAGCGTATGTAACCTGAAGCGTATGTAACCTGAGGTACCACTGTAACCCCTTTCCAGTCTCAGCATCATGCCCCCTCCTGTTGCAGGGGTCCTCGAGGGAGCAAACTTTGTTGGGACACCAAAGGTGATCCAATATTTGTTGATTCCTGCCTAGAAATTTAGACCAGAGACACATGGATTCAGATCTCTGTTCAGCTGTGAGGCTCTCATCATGTGACCTTGGGTATGGAATTCATGGTTACACTTCAACTCCCATGAAGCCTGATTGGACTTCCAACAACCTTCAGCCTTGACCATTGGCCATGGTGGCTCAGGCTGATGGAAGCTGGAGTCCAATGACCTCTGGAGGGCCACAGGTTTCTCCTCACTGCTCTAAGTCTTACCTACCTCACAGGGTTAATGGAAACTACAACTAATTCAGAATGCGGCAGCTAGACTGGTGACAGGGAGCAGCCAAGACCACATAACACTGGTCTTGAAAGACCAACATGGACTCCCAGTACGTTTCCGGGCACAATTCAAAGTGTTGGTGTTGACCTTTAAAGCCCTAAACGGCCTCAGTCCAGTATACCTGAAGGAGTGTCCCCACCCCCATCGTTCAGCCTGGACACTGAGGTCCAGCGCCGAGGGCCTTCTGGCGGTTCCCTCGCTGCGAGAAGCCATGTTACAGGGAACCAGGCAGGGGGCCTTCTCGGTAGTGGCACCTGCCCTGTGGAACACCCACCCACCAGATGTCAAAGAGAAAAACAACTATCAGACTTTTAGAAGACATCTGAAGGCAGCCCTGTTTAGGGAAGCTTTTAATGTTTGACGGCCTACTGTATTTTAATATTTTGTTGGAAACCGCCCAGAGTGGCTGGGGAAACACGGCCAGATGGGCAGGGTATGTATGTATGTATGTATGTATAAATAAATAAAGGTTGTTGTAAAGATAAAAAAACAGGGCAATGATTTTTATGTTAATTTGACACTGTGGTTTTAAGATGGATTTATGTGGCTCTTGTGTGCAGTGCTTTCAGAGCAGCAGCAAGGACAAGGTTGAGGGAGGGGAATTGTATCAATTTATAAAAATGCTTCTATCACACCTTTCTGCTGAATAGCACCCAAGGTGCAAAAAAAATTACATAAACAAGTCAAATGGCCTGGAAGAAGGGCCATAGGTCAGTGAAAGAGCATCTTCTTTACATGCAGAAAGCCTCAGGTTCAACCCTCAGCCTCTCTAGGCAAGGCTGGAAATGCCCCCCCCCTGAAACGCTGGAGGACCCCTGCCAGCCATACTGTGGCTCCAATAGCACCAGAAATTTAAAGCACCATCGTATCACTTGGTGACAACAGTCATGGCTTTCCCCAAAGAATTCTGGGAGCAGGGCCGTCTTTAGCAGATGAGGCGCAGGGGTGTAAATATCCGCTCAGAGCCCCCAAATTACCACGGATAGTGGGGGCGGCGGAGAAGCTGCGCACTGCCAGCCATGGGGGGGGGGTTGCGCAACTCTCCCCCATGCTGCTGTGGGCGAACAATCCCCGCAGAGGCTTGGGAAGGAAGCTGCATGCCCGCCAGCCATATAATTAGCGGGGCGCAGCTAATTCCAACAAAATATTAATATCCCAAATATTAATATTCCAACAAAATATTAAAATACAATAGACCGTCAAACATTAAAAGCTTCCCTAAACAGGGCTGCCTTCAGATGTCTTCTAAAAGTCAGATACAGTGGTACCTCGGGTTAAGTTCTTAATTCGTTCTGGAGGTCCGTTCTTCACCTGAAGCACCATTTTAGCTAATGGGGCCTCCTGCTGCCGCCGCGCCACCGGAGCCCGATTTCTGTTCTTATCCTGAAGCAAAGTTTTTAACCTGAAGCACTATTTCTGAGTTAGCGGAGTGTGTAACCTGCAACGTATGTAACTTGAAGCGTATGTAACCCGAGGTACCACTGTAGTTCTTTATTTCCTTGACATCTGGTGGGAGGACGTTCCACAGGGTGGGTGCCACCACCGAGAAGACCCTCTGCCTGGTTCCCTGTAACATGGCTTCTTGCAGTGAGGGAACCGCCAGAAGGCCCTCGGCGCTGGACCTCAGTGTCCAGGCAGAACGATGGGGTGGAGACGCTCCTTCAGGTATACTGGTCAAGGCCGTTCAGGGCTTTATAGGTCAGCACACACACTTTGAGGCTTGGGAGGCAAGCTGCACGCCCGCCAGCCATATGTTTGACGGGGCGCAGCTGGCGAGCGTGCACGGAAAGGGGAATCTACGGGCAAAGCTGCGCAGCTCCCCCACTCATTGGGGTGCCCCTGAGAGGCCGGCGCCCTAGCGCAAAGCACCACTAAGCCGTATGGGAAAATATAAGCTCTGTCAGCGAGTATAGCTTATGAAGGCTGTTGAGAGTTGTTATAATAATACTACTACTAATAAATTTTATTTATACCCCGCCCTCCCCAGCCAAGACCAGGCTCAGGGCGGCTAACACCAGATATAAAACAATTGATCGAAATACAACTTAAAAAACAAGATTAAAATACAACATTAAAATGCAGCCTCATCAAAAACTTTTTTGGGGATAGTTAGCCTTCACCAAGGCTAACTATCCAGACTGGTCCTACATGGGCGAGAAAAAGCCGGGGAAGTCCCCAAGTAGGAGTTCCATCACAGAAGGAAAAAGGAAAAAAGAAAGAAGGGGAGGGGATCAAGTTAATTCCAAGCCAAAAGCCAGGCGGAGCAACTCTGTCTTACAGGCCCTGCGGAAAGAAATCAGATCCTGCAGGGCCCTGGTCTCATGAGACAGAGCATTCCACCAGGCTGGAGCCAATGTTGAAAAGGCCCTGGCTCTGGTTGAGGCTAATCTAACTTCCTTAGGGCCCGGGACCTCTAGGGTGTTGCTATTTATGGACTTTAAGGTCCTCTGTGGGGTTGTTAGGAGGCAAGCACACCCCTATTCTCCTCATAGAGCTGATACGTACTCCCCTCACAAGAACTGATATTCCCAAAGATATTCCCCACGAAGAGGGAAATGTTGCAGCATTTCCTTTCTCCTAATAAAAGTGCTTCTTGTGAAGGGACAGGATACCCAAATCCTGTCTGTGAAATCACCCCAGGCCTCAAAACTATCCAAAATTCCCTTTTGTCTTCTAAAAATCCAAAACAGCTTTTCTCTGCTCTTCTCTGCTTTTCTCACAAGATGCTGTGCATAGGCAAAATGTTTTTTTTAAAGGCTAATGAATAGGCTCTGTTCAAAGCAGGCCTGAGAAACGAATCTTATCTCATTCGGTTGCAACATCTTTGGACATGCTGAAACGCTTTCATTCCCCTTTTCCTGGGAAGGGTGCCAAGAGTCCAATAGTCCCAAGACAGCTTTCTGTTCATGCTCAGAGGAACTCATGGGGCAGGACTCTGGAAGGAGGAGAGGAAAGGAGGAGGGAACTGGAAGGGATATATATGTTCTGTGCACATGACTGTGAACTGGTGCATGCTTTTTGTGAGTTATCACACTTGCTCCTTCTACCAGTTCATAGATGGTAGAAATAAAAGCTTTTTCTCCGAAACTATTCCTTGAGTGTCTGTTGACTCCCACTTCCCTTTCCCGGGCGCAATATTTTTCCCACCCGAAAAATATTGCTTTTTATGCAGGTTCAATCTTTGGTATCTCCTGTTGAAAGGATCAGAAAGATCATCTTCCTGAAGCCATGGAGCTACTGCCTCTCGGAGTAGAGAATATAGTTACGAACTTAATTTGTTCCAGAAGTCTGTTCTGAACCTGAAACTGTTCTTAACTAGAGGCGTACTTTCGCTAATGGGGCCTCCTGCTGCCGCACACAATTTCCGTTCTCATCCTGGGGCAAAGTTACCTCAACTTGAGGTAACTCTTCCAGGTTAACGGAGTTTGTAACCTGAAGCGTTTGTGACCTGAGGCGTTTGTAACTCGAGGTACCACTGCGCTGACAAGAGTGGCTGGGGCAACCCAGTGAGATGGGCGGGGTATAAATAAAATAATAATAATAATAATAATAATAATAATAATAATAATAATAATATGGGTGGCTCTAGATGTTCCTGTGCACAGCTCTAAACCAAATATATTAATACCTGCCTGCAAGCTTAATTCCAGACTTTTAATTGGGGGGTGTTGTTGTTATGTAATGTTGGCTGTGACTCACTGGAGCTTGGAGAAATGTAAAAATAGATGAAACGTTGAGAGATATAAGTTTATAAGTTATCGAGAGCTCGCCTGGCTGTGAAAGTGATATGCACAATAACGGCTAATTTTAAGATGAATGTAGCCTGCTTTATTAATAGCAAAATTCCAAGATGATTTCAGAACTTAGGCTTTTGATGAATGGAAGAACAAGGGAGGAGAGGGGAGGGGGCTATTTTAAGACTTGGTTTTCCAAACTGGGACACCGGGACATTACTTATTTATTTATTTCCCTGTTTACAGCTGGAATATATACTTCTGCATCCCAGGTAAAAGAACAAAACTCTGATGCTACCACAAGATGAAATCCTGGAGCTCCTGGGCTTCAAAGCCTCTCCTTCTTTTAAAAAAAGCACCACATTGCTGAAGCTAATCAGGTTTGGATCTGGGCAGAGTACTACAACTCCCATTATCCCACTGGCCATGCTGGCTGAGGCTGATGGGAGTTGTAGTCCAACAATGTCTGAAGGGCTTATGCCTTATGCACCCAGGCTAGAGCTTCATTCAGGGAGCAGCAATTGGGAGTTCCTTGAAATATTTAATAAAAAATAATGTTCTATAAAGAAGACAAGGGACCTGTCTCTCAAGGTGGTGATGGACTAGCACAGAAGCTCACAGGATGAGTCCACAGCTCCCTCAAATATTTTACCGGGGGGGGGGCAGCAAAGGGACCTCGGCCCCCACGGCTCTGGCTCATACACAACACTGTCAATTCCAAAAATGCCCCAATGAAATGGATAAATGAATGTTCTAATTTGATACCAACAGATAACAATATACAGTTGTACCTTGGAAGCTGAACAGTTTGTTCCCGAACGTTTTGGCTCCTGAATGTCGCAATCCCGGAAGTAACTGTTTCGGTCTGCAAACGTCTGACAGGGCTTCCGATTGGCTACAGGAGCTTCCTGCAGCCAATCAGAAGCAGCGCTTCGGTTTTCGAACGTTTTGCAAGTCAAACGGACTTCCGAGGTACGACTGTACAGATATAGACACACATACACATATACACATTTATAGAATTAGGTTCTTAATTTACCATCTGCTTCCTAATTTGTATTGGAAGATAGAAAGAATTCGGCAACCTTATCTGGGACATAAATAGTCATCAGTTAAATAGAAAGATATCAGTTTCAGTGGTTTTTCTAGGTTCTTATTAAAGGAAGAATCAGCCTCTGTTGTCTGTAACTGTAGTGTTAACGGACATAGCCAATAGATTCTATATCTCCGTTTCCACAAGGACACAGAGACTTCTTTGTGCATTACTGTACTTGCATGTGAAGAAATAAGCGTGTCGAACAGGAGCTTGGGGGCTACACCTTTACCAATGTCCCCCCAAAGCCACACTCCTCCTCCTTTTCCTGCTATCATGTGAAAGAGAGCACCTGCAATCGACAGCTTTCTCTATGCTCCCCTGTGATTTAGAGCCCTTGCCAATTGCGCCCATGCATAGAGAAAACTCCCTGTGGTAGAGCTTATCCTGAACATGGCCAGCAAAGGTGTGGAGGTGGCCGGCCCTACTGTTTACCGTCACCATGGTCAAGATAATCTCTGCAGCCAGGAGATGCATGGAGACCATTTTATGCATGGAGTGTGACTTTTGGAATGGAGCTAAAATGCACAGCTGCGATCTCCATTCAGCATGCTTAGCATCTCCTCGGGAGTAATGTGCGAAGATTGTTGCAGTCATGGCCATGAGGCAGACTGAGGCAGCTGCCTCAAGCGGTGGAATCCAAAGGGCGCCACCATGGCCACCGGCAGAAGCAAAGAGAAGTAGATGCAGCCGCAATGGACTTCATTTACCAGGTCTTGAAAAGGTCACATGAGATCTCTGGAGGCCTCCATGCAATCTTGCTGGAACCCGGAAGCTGCATCTATGTGACCCTGGATAAGTGAGGCTCTGGCGGCTGCAAGGGTAGTGGGCGGTAGCTTCCCGTTTGACCTCAGGCGGCAAAACAGGATGGGCGGCCCCTGGCTGTAGTCATTCACTAAGCAGAAACTTATTCAACCAACTAGTTAGGAGAGCAGAGGCCAATGCAGTCATACCTTGGGTTACAGATGCTTCAGGTTGCGTTTTTTGGGGGGGGGGGGTTACGGACACGCCAAAACCGGTTAATTCAGGGGTTCGGCAGTCGCACATGTGGAGAAGCGCTAAATCGTGCTTTGCGCATGCGCAGAAGCGCAACCCACGCATGTGCAGTCGCGGTGCTGCAGGTTGTGAAAGCTGCTGGTTGCGAACATGCCTCCCGCACGGATCATGTTCGCAACCAGAGCGTCCACTGTACTTAAAACATCTGAGGGAAGCAGGGTGGCTCAGGGGGAGCAAGGGGAGCCACACAGTTCTACTGTCCATCATCTTGCCCCCACAACATCTGCAACCTGAAGCCATTGCTTTGAACTACCTAACGGCAGGGCTGGCCCTGCATTTAAATACATACGTTCATTGCTCAGTTCATGTATGGAAAACAGATGAGTCAACTGGCCTCCTGCTCAGTTTCCAGTGATTTAATACTATGACTGCACATGCTGTGTGAATTTTATCTATATGCTACAAAAACTCTGAGCCTCCACAGTTATTAGGCATTGTGTCATCCCCCCCCCCCCCGTCTTTCTTTGGAGCTGAATATTACGTCTGAGTATGAATATATTTATGATGCACTTTTAGTATGCAAGAACTGAACACAAACAAATTTGATTAGCCCTAAATTGCGATGCTTGAAAGTAGTCACTGGAGTGTAGATTTTTAAAACTGAAGCAACATGCTGCTCATTTTTGGCTCTATGTATAGGTGTTTATTTTGTTTTTGTTTCGTTTCTGTAATGTGAGGAAATTGCAATGTTTATCTGCTGGAAAGATCTCAAAAGAAGTTGCTTGTCTGTAAATACATTTGCTAGATTTACAGTCCTATTAAAACATGGCCTTTATCTAAAATTACTTTCTTTGCGCTGGTACATACAAATAATGGGAGCACAGCTTTATATCATACACCACAGGAAGCTGCGGCAATATTTGCTTAGGCAACACAAAAACGCCAGTAGATGGATGTAACACACACACACACACACACACACACAGACAGAGAGAGAGAGAGAGAGAGAGAGAGAGAGACCCACCCTGCCTTCAATGAAACAACAATATTTGTTGTGGCTCATTTTCCAGTTCTATATGTATCTGACTCAATGTCAAAAGAAATACCGTATTTTTCGCTCTATAACACGCACCAGACCATAACACGCACGTAGTTTTTAGAGGAGGAAAACAAGAAAAAAAATATTCTAAAAGAAATAGTGGATATATAATTTTTGTGGTTCATGCTGTGGCCACAGACATGTGATCTGACAGTGAGTTTGGAGTAGCCCAATGCAAAAATCCTGAGGATCCCTGTGGATCCATGCTTTGTAACCACGGAGAAGGGAAGGAAGGGGAACCATGGATCCTCTGCTCACAACTGCAGCAGATCCCCCCCGCCACCCGCAGGCATTTGCTCCATAACACGCACAGACATTTCCCCTTACTTTCTAGGAGGAAAAAAGTGAGTGTTATGGTGCAAAAAATACAGTACCTCCTTCCTTTCTTTTTTTTTAATTTAAGCACCATTATAGCACCATATTTAATTCAAGAAAATTTCACAGTCATGGGCTATGAATCCAGTTGGTTTCAACAAACCACAGTTACAATTAGCTACAGCTTAGGGTTCAGGTGTGACACTAAACTGTGGTTATTAAAAAATGGGAGCAAAATCTGATTTTCTTGTGGCCACGCTGGAGGAAGAGAGAGGAGGGGAGGAGAGGAACTGTTTGTTATGACCTCTAAGCTGGTACATAGTGTAACAAATTGGAGAGGCAATCCTTTTTAAATGTTCTTAGTTATTTCCACCGCTGGATCTTCAGATAGCTCTTGATTTAAAAAAAAAAACCCAAACAGTTCAAATCTCTGCTCAGCTATGAAGCTCACAAATGACCTTGGGTCTGAATCTCTGAGAACAAAATAGGTTGGAAAGAAGGAGAGAGAACCCACAGAAGTGCTTTAAGCTCCTAGAAGAGGGGCGGGGCAATTTAAAGTAATTAAAAGGAAGAAGAAATAACTGCAGTTTGTAATTAAATTGTGCGCTGCTTTAGTTACCTCTGGTAGACTAGCTTCTTTTTAAAAATGAAATCTCAGTGGCACCCTTGCACTTTGGGTAAGTACTTAATCCGAGGTACCACTGTAATAATAATTTATTATTTATACCCCCCACCCATCTGGCTGGGTTTCCCCAGCCACTCTGGGTGGCTTCCAACAGGATATTAAGAACATGATAAAACATCAAACATTAAAAACATCCCTAAACAGGGCTGCCTTCAGATGTCTTCTAAAAGTCAGATAGTTGTTTATCTCCTTGACATCTGAGGGGAGGGCGTTCCACAGGGCGGGCGCCACCACCGAGAAGGCTCACTGGCAGAGGAAGGCAAGTGCGGGGGTGCGGTGTGGTGCGTACCGTGAGGGTGGGTGACATTGCCGCGCTGCCCCCCACTCGCTGCATGGTGCCCCCAAATGCTCACCGCATGGGCAGCACCCCCAAATGCTCACTGCGCGGGCGGTAGGCTACTAGGGATGCTCGCCGTGTGGCCGGCTAGCCCCTCCCTGCTCCAGGTGCCAGGGAAGGTAGCTCCGCCCCTGAGAAGGCCCTCTGCCTGGTTCCCTGTAATCTCACTTCTCGCAGTGAGGGAACCAGCAGAAGACCTTCAGAGGAGGACGTCAGTGTCCCAGCTGAATGATGGGGGTGGAGATGCTCCTTCACTCATTCTTTCGGTTTAAACTGTCTTGAACACTGGCCAAACACAATGACCAAACCAATTCATGGAATCACAGAATTGTAGCGAATGTCCTCGTTCTCTGAATATGTTGAAACAATACTGTGCTTCAGAAATAATTAGACAAGTGTGGGGGGGATATATTAAGACAGCTATTCTTGCTCTGAGGGAGCTTGCAGCTAGGTTTACACACTTGGAACATCCTGCTTTTAAGAGCTCCGAGGGGTGGTTTTTTTGGGTGGGGGGTTTCTGCTTGCATAGTGTTCTGCCATCAGCTTTGCATAAAGATGCGTTTCCCAGAGGGTTTACAGAGCTCACACACAGTCACTTCTAGTTAGTTTTGAAAGGCTGGCATAGGTCACTCGCTAGAAGATGAAACTGTGATGCAATATCCATGTAGACAGTTGCTGCTGGGAGCAATCGGGACAAGACTCGCTGTCACATGGTACTTTGCAAGGGTTTGACTAACACGTAATTAAGAGAGAAAACAAATCAGCTTGCAGGGCTCGTCCTACTGTTAGGTATATGGCAGGCAAGCAGCTTAGGCCGTAGGTGCTGGGGAGCAAGGAGTAACAGCAATGTGTGAGGGCGACAGAGCTGGGTGTACCATTTGGCCTGCTGTGCTAAGCCAGGTGTGGGGAACCTCTAGGCCCTCCAGATGTTGATGAGCTACAACTCCCATCAGCCCCAGAAAACATGGCCACTTGCATAAATAACGGCTGGGGGAAAGAGAGTTGCCTGAATCACTTTGCCGCAGTTGTTGTTGTTGTTTAGTCATTTAGTCGTGCCCGACTCTTCGTGACCCCATGGACCAGAGCATGCCAGGCACTCCTGTCTTCCACTGCCTCCCGCAGTTTGGTCAAACTCATGCTGGTAGCTTCGAGAACACTGTCCAGCCATCTCGTCCTCTGTCGTCCCCTTCTCCTTGTGCCCTCCATCTTTCCCAACATCAGGGTCTTTTCCAGGGAGTCTTCTCTTCTCATGAGGTGGCCAAAGTATTGGAGCCTCAGCTTCACGATCTGTCCTTCCAGTGAGCACTCAGGGCTGATTTCCTTAAGAATGGAGAGGTTTGATCTTCTTGCAGTCCATGGGACTCTCAAGAGTCTCCTCCAGCACCATAATTCAAAAGCATCAATTCTTCGGCGATCAGCCTTCTTGATGGTCCAGCTTTCACTTCCATGCATCACTACTGGGGAAACCATAGCTTTAACTATACGGACCTTTGTTGGCAAGGTGATGTCTCTGCTTTTTAAGATGCTGTCTAGTGCTCACCAAAACCACCACCGGAAGCATGAAGCAAAAGAATAATTGTATGTGCATAAGCAAAGGCTTATGGCCTCAGAAAGCCATTTTGAGTATCTGCTCCTATTGGCATGCTTTTTCCAAGCCTTGCTGCGCCCGCCATAATCTGAAATAAGAGCCAACCTGATGCCATTGCTTATGTCCAACAGCAAAGAGGAAGGCTTAGTGGGAAACCTTGCAACTATTCATTCCATATAAATATATGTGTACACACACATACAAACATATAATGAAACTATTTCCAGAAGCTTGGCGCAGATGCAACAAAACTGGACAGCTTGGGAGTATATTTATCCAAGGAAAAAAACATTCCAGCAGCTTACAAGCAAATGAAACATAAGGACAGAGCGAAAGTCAATCTCTAGCATATTCCAGACTTGAATAGGACGAGATGGGTTTAAAAAATTGTTGCAGACCCGCTGGCTCTTGCCAGCTCTTCCTAGCTAAAGATGGATCCTTTCAAGGCTACTTTGCCAATACAACAACAGCTGGCTGAGCAAACTATTACTATGTGTTACAGTTGTCCTACACCAGATCAGTCCCAGGGTCTGAGGGCACCTTGTTGAAGCTAAGTGGATTGGGCTGTGGTCAGAATTTGGATGGGAGATCACGACTAAACCCCGTATTATTGAATTGGGATCCATGATGGGAGACAGGTGGGGATTAAGGGTGCCTTTCGAGTGGCAGCGCATAGACTTTGGAAGAAAAATGTCTTCAGTTGTTTCTGGATAGTGCAAATAGTAAGCATCTATCTCGACGGGAATGCTGTTCCACGGAACAGAAGCAGGCACACTGAAAGCCCCACTCCGAGTAAATTGGGATTAATTGACCTTCAACCAATCCTGGAGGCAGGAGCAAGTAGGCAGGAACAGTCAACTCTGCTGGTTTCAATGCCTCTAACCATTAGGCAGAGTGAAATGGCTGCCACAGGCTGCTAAATCTGAGTGTCATGAAAAGACCACCAATTAGTCTTTATTATTGGGGGAGAAGGAGACGCTTGTGAGCTTTACTTTTCCCCTTCATGCGACCTAAATTCAATCACTGGCCTCAGATAATGGGCCACATCCATGCCTTACATGGAAAGCACATGTCTTCCCCCGTATAATCCTGAGAACTGCCGCTTGTTAAGGGTGCTGGGAACTGTAGCTCCATGTGGTAAACTACAGATCCCAGGATTCTTTGGGGTGGGAAGCCATGTGCTTTAATGTGGATGCGAGTGCACAGACCTTGATTTGGCGGTGGGGGACATTTGCTGCTCCAACCCTTTGCGCTGACGCTGCCTACCCCTTTCTGCCCACAACAGCCAGTTCCTTGAAGCCAGGATATAAAATGTGCCACCTCCACCCCCTCCTGAAGGAAGGTCTCAGAGGCAGGGATACACACATCCTGTCTCCCTTGTCAGCCCTCTGATTCTCTGAAACCATCCAAGGGCGATAAAAGAGGCAGAAATGTCAAGGCTAATTACAGCTCTAACATGCAAACTCACTTGTCAAACACCCATTTTCAGCTGCATCACGGAACAGTTACAACAGTGATGGGCGGGTGGGGAGCAAATCACCTTCCATTCATCCTCATCCTAATGTGTTTCCTCTGCACCACCACAAACACAGGGGTTGTTGTTGTTGTTTTTCCAAAGCCCAGTCTAGTTCTAAAGCGCTGTGTTCTTGCCTTTCCTCCCATTCTTTCTTTTTTTAAATTAGCTCAGACTGTTTGCACTTCTGCCATTCCCTTTGGGAAAAACCCGATTCCACTGACTAATAACAGCCTTCGCAGAAAATAAACTGGAGTGTGGGGAGGGGGGAGGTCACAAAGATGACAATGGAAACACGCAAAGGAGGTCTCAAGCCGTTCTCTCCCCCTCTCTCTTTGAACCTCATGGAAGGTCAATGGAAAACGCGAGGTCAGCATAATTCTCTCGCCGGAACTGAGGCTGCAAAGAGAATCCAGTCAACCAGAAATAGGCAGAGAGCACGCAGCCGACTGGACAGGGGAGTTCTTCTGGGATTAAAGAAAAAGGTGATGGAAGGGCAAGCCCTGGGCCATTGCTACCAGATAAGTCCCGGTCCTCAGCTCCCGGGTCTGAAGATGTGGCTCTGTCTTCTTCTGTCTTAGAGGACTTTGGTGTAGAAGACCTGACCCTTTTGTCCTGCCTAACCCTCAACCTTTCTGTGCATCCAGACCTCTAGACCTCTCCTTGTCCTACAACCTGATTGAGCCTTGCTGCAATGCAGAGCAGGAAGAAACTCAGATATCTAAGCTAATCACCAAATGGCACCTTAAACCGGGATTACGGTCGCCACAACAGAATGTCTAAGTGCCTTTCCCCCTTCCCCAGGAGAAGTTTTTATTTTTTTATTTCATTTTTATACCGCTTTCTATTTTAAAATCTCAAAGCGGTTTACAACACATTAAAGCATCAAACAAAAACAATCCAGAATAAAACAAATTCAAGCTTAAAAGAAAATATTCCAGATCATTCTCTAAGTGACATTTTGCTTCCCCCATATTTATTTATCTACTTAATTTATATAGCTGCCCCATAGCAGAAGTAATCTAGGAAGGCAGCGCAGTGTAGTGGTTAAAGTGTCGGACTAGGACCTGGGAGGTCAGGGTTCCAATCCCCACTATGTCATGAAGCTCACTGGGTGACCTTGGAGTCAAGTCACAACCTCTTAGCCTACCTCACAGGGTCATTGTAGGGATTTTCTTAGGAGGGGGTGAACGATGTACTCCCTGGAGAAAAAGGTGGAATATAAATGCAGAAAATAAGCTCTTCTGCTCACCTGCTTACGAAAGCTAGAGAGTCCAGCTAGATAGAGATGCAAGTCGCTAACCTGGCATCCAGAAATCTCCATGTGCTCGCCAATTGGACCCGCGCCAATAAAGGGAGATTTCTAACACTGAGAGCAGGACACTTTCTCAGCAACCACACATCACATTAGTTGTTCCTACTAAATATGAGGATTTAGTAGATATGAAAACATTTCACCAAATGGATGCTGCCAGGATCTCTGTAGCACAACAGCAAAATTTTACATATGTAAAGTGATATTATAATATCGCTTTGATATGCCTCATGTCTTAATGAAATAATAGTATCAATATAAGTAAATAATAAGTCAACAGCAGATTTGGGGTGAAAGCCAGTTAATTTTTCAGTTCTTTAAATCCCATGTTCTGACTATTAGATCTGCCCCACTCATCTTGTTCTACAGTGCCAGAGATGTAACTTGGCACACAAAATGTGCCAGCACAGAATGAGATGAATTAATGTTTAAAGACAACAGCATTAGAGCATTAAATTTTCAAACAATGGCTCAGGGAAGACTCGTTCCAAGTCACACTGCTGCGTAAGACCTGTGTGTAAAAACAAAACAGCTGAGTCCAACAGCTCCGCTTGATTCTTGGCATGAATGCAATGGCTATATGATGACAAACCTTTGTTTTCTTTTTAAGGGAAGGAGGAAATGGGTGAAGAGATGGGAGGCGATTCCTGCAAAATAAACTTGCTCCTGCCATACAGGAAAGGGCACATGCATCTGTATAAACAGGTAACCAAATGATAAGGGATTTACTGCAGAGGGGAAATTGTATTTTGCAACCTCAAGGCTACACTGCTATGCTGCTTTCTGCCTTGAGGGTAGACCTTAATGACTGTTCAAAAGCAGCAGCGGTTGCGAAAACACAGCCAGACTCCTCAAGAGGAAACGTATCTCTGAGAACATCTTACCAAATCTCATTTATCTTGTGTGGGACCATATAATCTTCCAAGCTACTTATTGAGATTTGTGAAGCTCTAAGCAGCTGAAGCCCAGGATACCTAAGAAGCAATCTCCTTCCCCAGAAGACATTTTTAATGAGCCAAATCTCTGAGATTCTTCTGTTTCTCATCTCTCTAGAAAAACAGGCCACTTTCTAGAACTGTCTCCAAATGTTCTCCACCATTTTTGTGTGTGTGTGGTGGTCACATTCCAACCTCTCTCCCCCCCCCCCAGTCAATTTAGCTCGGCTTCCCATGTTCCCAGAGTGGCCAGTCAATGAAATCATAACAAACCAGAGCACCCTAGGTAAAGGGTAAAGGGACCCCTGACCATTAGGTCTAGTCGTGACCGACTCTGGGGTTGCGGCGCTCATCTCGCTTTATTGGCGGAGGGAACCAGCGTACAGCTTCCGGGCCATGTGGCCAGGATGACTAAGCCGCTTCTGGCGAACCAGAGCAGCGCATGGAAACGCTGTTTACCTTCCCGTCGGAGCGGTACCTATTTATCTACTTGCACTTTGACGTGCTTTCGAACTCCTAGGTTGGCAGGAGCGGGGACTGAGCAACAGGAGCTCACCCCGTCGCGGGAATCCGAACCGCCAACCTTCTGATCGGCAAGTCCTAGGCTTTGTGGTTTAACCCCCAGCGCTACCTGCGTCCCAACCAGAGCACCCTATCCCTGTCCAAAAAAGATACTGATCTTTAAAGACCAGGATGGGGAGCCTGTGGCCTTCCAGATGTTCTTAGACTACAACTCCCAGCCTTCCTGATCATTGGCCATGGTGACTAGAGTTGATGGCTGGTGGATTCCAATGCCTGGAAGGCCAACGTTTTGTCATTCCCATTGTAAGGAAGGTCTTGAATTTGCCAACCATTTGTAGTAGGCATGAAAACAATAGACAATGAAGTTATCCAGAGCAGAGTTCCCCAATTATGAAATTCACAGAGTACAAAATGGTATTTCTTCCTGGGCAAGTGGTGGTATTTCCCTCCCCCACTCCCAATGAACAACACAACCTTCCTACTTTTATCACCTTAAGATTTAAAATGGGGGGGGGGGGGGAGAAATAAGACTTGTCAGAAGCCATAGTGCAAGGCCTGAATGGAAAAAGATCCATCTGGAGTCCCAAAGCCTTGTGATCATTGCCTTAATACGTAATTCAGAAGAGTTTAGAGCTCCAAAGAAACATTCTCTAAAGAGCAGGACGTTCAGGAGGAGGAAGCAAATCGGTGCTGACGAACTCTGCCAAATGCAGAAATGACTAATAATAACAATAAAAGCAATTGGTGTGAAGCATGGAACACAGCTGCTATGGGGTGGGGTTGTATTTTGTCACAGTGCTTTCCACCTCACCTTAATGCAGATTATGCATCCCTTCTGCCTCTCCTCCAAGTACTGCTGCCCCACATTTTCTCCACCCTAAATCCAGAGATTCCCTATGCTTTGAAAATCTACCGTATTTTTTGCTCTATAAGACTCACTTGTTCCCTCCTAAAAAGTAAGGGGAAATGTGTGCGCGTCTTATGGAGCGAATGCAGGCTGCGCAGCTATCACAGAAGCCAGAACAGCAAGAGGGATCGCTGCTTTCACTGCGCAGCAATCCCTCTTGCTGTTCTGGCTTCTGAGATTCAGAATATTTTTTTTCTTGTTTTCCTCCTCCAAAAACTAGGTGCGTCTAGTGGTCTGGTGCGTCTTATAGAGCAAAAAATACGGTAAATAGGAAAACTACATTGTTTACTTGATCACAATCCACATTAAGCCAAGGTATGGACAGGCTCATTTATAGCCACTCAACATATTATAGAGCTGCCCTTTTTAACACCTGCAGAATTTTGTTTTGCTTTCGAAAATGTTTTATTTTGATATTGAAAGAAAACCGCAATATAGGAACAGTAACAACAGGGACCTACATGGGTCATTCCATGCCAAATCACCTGATTTTAATACTCGACCATGATCTCATGATTCAGATTTTCTTCAATTTTTTTTATGAGTAGATACCTATAAGATAACCTCAAATTAATTTTTTAATATTTTTTGGTTCAAAATTAGGCGAAAGAGAAGTTTTGAAAATTTTGGCTTTTGTGCGATTTAGGCGAATGCAATTTCTGCGTCAGTTTAGAAAAAACCTCCTGTTTCGCTTATTTTTCAACCAATTGGGCTTATTTTGGTATCAAGCTAATTGTAGTCTCTTTCAAAAAAAGGTATAAAAATGGTATTAAGTGCCACAGAAAAGGGTCACTGACCATTCAAAGTGATTTTTTGTCTGAGTTGTGAGAGCAGATGGCACCAGGTGATTTGGCGTGGAGTGACCCACATAGCTGAGAAGCGACTGATAGTGATAATCCCACCGAAAGAATGAGTACTTGCCACTTGCAGCAGAAATAATCTAAGGCCTCATCTGCACAGTACACAAAAAGCAGTATCATACCACCACTTTAAACTATCATGGCTTCCCCCAAAAATCCTGGGAAGTGTAGGTTGTTAGGGGTGAAGAGGCCCTGATTCCTCACAGAAACAAACAATTCCCAGGGTTCCCCAAGAAGAAGTAGGTAAAGAGATCCCTGACCATTAGGTCCAGTCGTGGACGACTCTGGGGTTGCGGCGCTCATCTCGCTTTATAGGCCGAGGGAGCCGGCGTACAGCTTCCGGGTCATGTGGCCAGCATGACTAAGCCGCTTCTGGCAAACCAGAGCAGCGCACAGAAACGCCGTTTACCTTCCTGCCGGAGTGGTACCTATTTATCTACTTGCACTGCATGCTTTCGAACTGCTAGGTTGGCAGGAGAAGGGACTGAGCAACGGGAGCTCACCACGTCGCGGGGATTCGAATCGCCGACCTTCTGATCGGCAAGTTCTAGGCTCTGTGGTTTAACTCACAGTGCCACCCACGTCCCGAAGAGGGTTGTTAGGAGGCCCTGATTCCTCACAGAAACAAACAATTCCCAGGGTTCCCCAAGAAGAAGTACTGACTGTTAAACCTCATTTTGCCTCCAGAACTACACTATGGAGGCAGGAGTGAACCAAAGAAGTACTGAGACGACGGGAAACAATCCCATGGGTTGTTCAATGCACATTTGGAAGTTCAATCTATGCCGTGTGTTCTAAACTATGGTTAGCTGAAACCACATTTGGACTGTGAACAGAGCCAAAGTCAACATCTGCCCAGCTTTTTAAAACTCTTCCTCATATTATAAAGACTTTTTTGTGTGTGAATTAAGCCATTCTTAATTTGTTGTTGCTCTTTGCGATAATAAATAGTGACAAATAACTTGAGGTTATATTCTGAAGACAGCCTTCTTTGCTGCGAAGACTGGCTTGTGATGTTTGGATCTTTTTGTTGACAATGCAACTCTCTAATTCAATTTAGAGCGCCTAACATAATTACGGGTACTCCTAATTAGTTCAAAGGGAACAGCAACCACTGTAAGAACTTGTCCACCAGAAACTGGATTGAAATAGCAATTTCACTGTATTATAAGGGCAACCTAAGAGAGCAGCAGAGATGCCTTGTCAGATCGAATCATATTTGAGCAGACACAATCCACATCCAACAAGCTGCACAGCCACACTTGGGAAAAACGATCCATCATCACCAAATGATTCACTCTTTCAAAAAAGATGTGCGGCCTGATCCTGCCATATTAAGATCTACAGATATACAACTCATCTCTAGGACAAGGGAGGGCTATCTTCACATAGCAGCCCACTGGAAAATTTAATGTAAGGTCACGGGAGTGGAGGCGGTCTTCAGCATCTTAAGTCTCTCTCAGCATGAAGGAGCAGAAATCTACAAAAATGAGTGTTCCTCCATGCCAGCAACAGAAATTCAGCTTTCATGGGAACCAGATTATTATAATAATATCATATCATATTATTTATTGTTTTGACAAAGTAATAATCATAAATAAATAAGAATAAAAATGTGCACCCCACCACGAGACTATTCCATTACTATTCCACGTAGAGAGGGCACATTTGGCCCCTGGGGCCAGAGGTTCCCAACCCTGTGTTAAAACTCGGGGCTGGCAACCCAGTCCCAAACCAGAAACCTATGACAGTATTAAAGTGGGGAGGGGGGCATCTCTCTTCCCCATCCTTCTGAAGCTGCCCCACCACAAGAGGTCCGAACTACAAGAACTATAAGTATCCTTGTTCCAGGCTTGCTGAGAGCCAGTGTGGTGTCGTGGTTAAGAGCAGTAGACTCGTAATCTGGTGAACCGGGTTCGCGTCTCCACTCTTCCACATGCAGTTGCTGGATGGCCTTGGGCTAGTCACACTTCTCTGAAGTCTCTCAGCCCCACTCACCTCACAGAGTGTTTGTTGTGGGGGAGGAAGAGAAAGGAGATTGTGAGCCACTTTGAGACTCCTTCGGGTAGTGATAAAGCGGGACATCAAATCCAAACTGGGTAACTCCTCTTGAGGGAAGGAGGATTTGTTGCAAGTCTCACTTGCTCAACACTCTGCGGCCCAACCGTGTACCATTCACCAAGTCGCTCCCACCCTGGCAAGGAAATGCTTCCAGCCAGTTTGAGCATTTTCATTTAAATTGCTGCTATTTATAAATGGAATATGCTTGATATAGCCCAACACACACAGTCCCGACATTCCACAGAAGACCTCTTCAGCTGCACCCCAAGAGATGGGATGGCTTATATGGAGCTAATATCGGCCACAGCTCAGTTCTACTGGAGCAGCTATTTTGGATTGCAAAAGATTCTTCTGGCTGAGTTTGTTAGTAGAACAAGAAGAGGATTTGCTGGCTGCCTAGGTCACACATATGTTCACTGGACAGAGAGCTGGAGTCAACATCAGGAATAGCTTTCCTAAATATAGCCATTTCAATTTCTTATCAAGCGAGGTGTATGAACAATACTCAAATGCGACTCGGAAATTCACAAAAATCAGCCTTTCCGCTAATGAAGTGATGGTGATTCATTTAAAGAAATGGTTTGACACAATAAGAGAATATGGAAGGGAAACAATTGTGTGTTTGCAAAGAAATCAGTGACTACTTGTTTATGATGGAGGAGACTGAGAAAACAAACCATTTATGGGTTCTGTCTGTGGAGAAAAGCGAAGAAAGCTCTTATTTCATCGATATGATGAAACCAAGTAAATGAACTAGACTTTATTTCTTAATTTCTGACACTTATCAGACACCTATTTATAAAAACAATCTCTTAAATATTGCGTGACGCATTTAAAACACAACCCTATATAGTAAAACTGCTTATCAAAACTTGTAAAATCCAAACCAACATGCCACTAAGGCTGTGTGCGCACTAGACCTTTAAAGCACATTCTTTCCCTCAAAGAATTCTGGGTACATTGGACGCTTGGGTTGTGAACATGATCCGTGCGGGAGGCACGTTCGCAACCCGCAGCGTTCGCAACCCACAGCGCCACATCTGCAGCATGCGCAGGTCACAATTCGGCGCTTCGGCGCATAGTGCAATTTAGTGCTTCTGCGCACATGACCCTTGGTGGGCGGAAAGGAGCATCAGGCTGGGCCATGCCTGGGGCACCTGTTTTGTGCCCCCTCAAAAATTGTGCGCAGCCTCCTGGCACCCCCCCCCCCACACTGTGCCTTAAAGCTCTTTAAACCAGCCTTTCTCAACCTGTGGGTCCCCAGATGTTGTTGAACTACAACTCCAGAGCTCACAGGTGATGGGAGTTGTAGTTCAACAACATCTGGGGACCCACAGGTTGAGAACCGCTGCTTTAAACACTCATGGCTATTCCAAAAGAATCCTGGGAAGTGTAGTTTGTTGGGAGAGGCCAATTCCTCTCACAGAACTACAATTCCCAGAGTTCCCTGGGATGAGGAGTTGACTGTTAAAACTGCTCTGAGAATTGTAGCTCTCAGAGGGGAATTGGAGTCTCCTAACAACTCAGGCAGGATTTTTTAAAACATCATTATTAATTATTATTATTATTATTACTTTGAGGAAGCCATGACTTCCTACAAAGTGGTCAAGTGGCAAAGTGCTAGGATACTGCTTTCAGGGTGGATTTGATTTAAATCAAATCAATTTAAATCACTAGTCAGTAAGACTTGATTTAAATCATTTTATTTTTTTACAGAAAGACTCATTCTTGCTGGTATAATAATCTTAATATTTACAACCAGATGAAGGTTTCATTTCTGGAATAATAAATTTTCAGAGTAGTTTTTACAGTTATATCAAAAATGACTGATTTGGTTATACTATTAGAAATACAAAGACAGGTCATTATGAAATTATTGTTTATATTTGGACAACTTTTCTGCTGTACTTTATTGGAAGGAGAAAAACAATCATTTCCCTAAACAATTTAGTTAACTAAAGCAATAACATTATAGCATATGTATACATGTTTGTTAGGTGATGTGATTAAATGATTTAAAAACAAAAAAACAGCTTAGACTGAGTTTTAGCACACATGAAAAACTTAAAACAAATCCTTATTTCCTGATGAATAGCCTTTGGACTATAATGTAACTTAAATAGAAAACTATCTTTAGAAAGATTTTCCCTCCAAAAGCATTTTATTTTAAAAATCCGATTTAAATAAAAAATTTGATTCAAATAAAAAATCCGATTTTTAATTTTTAATTTTTTTTTATCCACCCTGACTGCTTTAAATGTATAATGCAGATGGCACCAGTGACTGGAAGTGGCTCTGAAGGGTCTCAAACAGGGGTCCCCCTCACAGCCAACCCATAGTTTTCCAGTTTCCAGAAGTCTGGGATTAAAACGAAGACATGCTCCCACTGAGCCCAACGCCTCCAATATTCATCCATTATGATCGGCTGTGACCCCAGCTCACACCGGCTGCTTAACTGTTGGCAAGGTTTTTTTGTTTCTTAAAAACAAATCAAATGGCAATCGTAGAAAGTCATCTTGGGAATTTATATTCGGCCCGGCAACTCCCTACCATGTAATTTTAATAAGCACACTTCAAGGCCTTGAACTCTCAGCTTGGCTGAGCTACGCCCAGGACGAGAGCAGCTGTCAGAGAGAAGCCACATGCTCTGGTCATTCAGCTCTAAGTAAAGCAGCAGAGTTCATCAATCTACTCTAGCGTCTTACCTTGGACATTTATTGGCCAACGTCAAAGGCTCCAGCAGCACCACAGGCTGCACTGAGAGGAGAGCCAAGAACCAGAAATGGGAACCAGAGGAACGAAACCAAGAAAGAGGGCACAGGAATTGTCAGGATCCCACCCAACCCAGAAGCGACTCTTCTGAGAAAGAGCTTGAGGACCTACGGAGAACCCCAGTACTATTTATTAAATTTGTATCCTGACCTTTCTCCCAAAGGAGCCCAGGTCAGTAAACATCAAAATGTTAAAACAATACAATACAGCGGTACCTCTGGTTGCGGACACGATCCGTTCCGGGGTGCCATTCTCACCCTGAAAAGTCCGTAACCAGAGAGGTGCTTCTGCACATGTGCGAAGCGCGACAGAGAATTTCTGTGCATGCACGAACCGCGCAGAACGATTCTGCGCATGCGCGCACGGTGAAACCCGGAAGTAAACACTTCCAGGGTTGCCGCATTCTTAACCCGGATAAAACGCAACATGAAGCGTTCGCAAGAAGAGGTATGGCTGTACAATACAATCCAAAAAAATCTCAAAAACAGGAAGTCTTTAACTACCATTGCAGGGGACCTTTGCTGAATGTGATTTACTTGTGGACAAACATTACAGACAAATACACGTTACATGCAAATTTAGGGCAATGGCTCTGAGACAGCAAAGTTGCCTGGATGCAGAATGTCCCAGGTTCAATCCCAGGCATCTCTGTTTAAACGAACCAAGTGGCAATTAATAAGAAAGACAGCTGCCTGAGATTCAGGAGAGCTGCTTCTAATCAAACTGGTCAATGTTATGACATCGATGGGTAAATAATTTGAATTGGTATAAAGCAGTTTCCTATCTTGGCCATGTGGAAGGGCATCAGTAGATTAAGTGTTTGGGGAACGTCCCTTTTAAATCCCACTACCAGCTAATTGCAATCTCTCAGCTGCACTTAAAAGAGCAGAGCGGAGAAGCCACCTAAGCCAGCTTCTTAGCCTCTCAGCGGCAGTCAGCTTCCCTAGTAGATGTTACACAGTCTTTAACTTAAAGTGACATCTACACCATGTTTGAACAAAACAGCTTTAATTAAGCTCTAGTCTTCCAGCGGACCGAATTAGACCCACCAACTGGCATTCCACTCAAAGCAATCCCATTTGAGAGCGCGCTGTGGTCAAAGTCGGCTTTCCAAAAGCAAGCTGCCGAAGCCTTCGGTATTTCCAGATCAGAGAAGACCCAAGCCGCGCAGGTTGCCAGCTGAATGGATAAGGTTATAAACAACAATCCATAATGAAGCCTGACCAGATTAAGAGTAAAAGAGCTTATCGATTAAGCAGCGTAATGGAAGAAAGCTACCTTCATTTCAAAGTGGGACTTGGCCCAATTAATTAAAAAAATACATATAGGAAATTAAGCAATATTTAAGAAGGAACTAAGCTTTTTGAGTCGCTAATCCCTGCCACAAATTGAGTGAGCTGCACCTCTATGCTCCTATATTATGTTTCGCATGCATGTTTCTCTGTGTGTCTGAAGACTAACTGGGGGGGAGGGAATATTAAGGAGTGAAAGCTCCTCCGCACAATTTGCAATCCACCAAAGTGAATATAGGATACCTACAAAGTATTCCGACTTGCAAGTTGTTCAGCACCCCTCCAGTCCAGTATGATTCTTCATTATTACAAAGTTAAAAATATAGACATAACCTACAAATGGGAAGCTTTTAATTAACACTGCATATGATTTTTATTGACTTAGCTGAAAGTAAACATTACTGGCAAATTTAGGTGAGCCGCTCAATAGCAAAAGCTTTTCTCTGTATGCAGGATGTCCCAGGTTCAATATTGCATGTCTCTAATTACAAATAAAGACATATACTGTAGTCCTGGCAGCTCCTTCTTATACCAGGAAATCAGCTTTCAGGAGGACATTTGGGATTGCAGTTGTAGTACAGGGCTAAACTGTGTCCGTGACTGCTGTTTCTCTGTTCTAAATTGTTCCAAGTTCTTCCCTCCCTCCTACCAGAGGGGCAAAGCTACAAGAGAGAGCAAGAGGTGTGCAAGGAAAGGGTTCATCAACCCCTCGTGTTTCTTCATTCGCACTCCCTTCTGCCACAAAAATGGGTTGTTGTTGTTTTTTTAAATCTAATTTTGCCTTAGGGTTCCAGTGGGATCTTTGACTACTTCCCTTTGAATAGCTCATCTCGCTTTATTGGCCGAGGGAGCCGGCGTACAGCTTCCAGGTCATGTGGCCAGCATGACGAAGCCGCTTCTAGAAACGCCGTTTACCTTCCCACCGGAGTGGTACCTATTTATCTACTTGAACTGTGACGTGCTTTCGAACTGGTAGGTTGGCAGGAGCTGGGACCGAGCAACGGGAGCTCACCCCATCGCGGGGATTCGAACCGCCAACCTTCTGATCGGCAAGTCCAAGGCTCTATGGTTTAACCCACAGCGTCACCCGCGTCCTTTATTGCAATAAGTACATAGCGATAGATCAACAAACAAACATGAGCAGGGTCCCGTTTGACAAACATGCCCCTAACTTCCTCATGTGTTTCAAACACATCATGAAGTTGAATCCAGGCCATTAAGGTTTCAGATAGAGATCTTCTTTAATCAAAAACAAAATGGCGCCTCTGAGGCGTGTGTGGGGCTTGGAGATCTGCAAGAATACATCTAAGGTTGCCTAGAGATTGCTTAGTTGTCAAGGCAGAGGAAAATAAATGAAAGACTTTGACCCGCTACCAATTGCTCATCCAGGTGTATGAAACCTGGCCTCTGAGCCTTTCTTTAAAAAGAGAAAAAAACATATATAAAATCCCTTTATTTATTTCAAACATTTATACACTGCTTAATTTACAACCATCTGCAAGAGCTGGACAGAAGACTCAGTACCTTACAACTGTTTAAAACAAAACAATCAGAAATGAATTTAAAAGCCTGCTGTAGTAAAAAATGAAGGTGAGGGCTTTGGCTGGCTTTGAAGTTCAACTGTCTAGACTTCAACTAGAAGGGAGTTGAGTTCCACAAAATTGGGCCCACATTACTGAACACAAATTGACATGATGCAGAGACACAACAGGGGTGTTCACACATTATATTCAAGCTCAGGCTGTGAATGTTGTGCACTCATACATTTATCTGCATGTAACATTCAGCGAGCAGAGTGCCTGTATGTGCAGCAGTGGCATCTGAGTACACCTGCGAGATCACCTTAACCAAATATATACCCTCTCGACCGCTTCACTCTGCAGAACCAGCACTATTGAAGGTGCCACATAATACCCGTTCCGCATCTGTAAGAAATCAATCTTTCGCTGCAATAGCATTCACACTTTGGAACTCCTTGCCTATTGATATCAGGCAGGCACCTTCACTGTAGTCTTTTTCAGTGCCTGGTAAAAACATTTTTGTTTAGACGAGCCTACCTAAGTATCTAGAATGCTGATGCGTTTTTTTAAAGCATATTGTTGGTTTTAATTTTTCTCGGTGTTTTAATGGTTTTTACTCATCGTTGTATTGTTTTATTCTTTTTGTAAACCACTTGGGTTGTTGTTTTTTCAAAAAAAACAATCAAGTGGTATATCAATTTTATGAAATAAATAGTTGCTCTGTATAACTCAACAAGCATACTCTCTTCACACAAACCCTTCTACATTGAGAGAGAGAAAGAGAAAAAGAGAGAAAGAGAGAGAGAGAGAGAGAGAGAGAGAGAGAGAGAGAGAGAGAGAGAGAGAGAGAGACTGTGCCTGTGTGCTGATACATTAACCTGCAGGGTACCCCATAAAAGCCCTGATTGGATCAATAAAGGTAGGTGTGTGTGCGTGCATGCATTTATTTAACAAAATGTATACACCACTTAATTGTAGTACAGTGGTACCTCGGGTTAAGAACTTAATTCGTTCACTGCGAGAAGTGAAGTTACAGGGAACCAGGCAGAGGGTCTTCTCAGGGGCGGAGCTACCTGCCCCGGCTCCTGGAGCAGGGAGGGGCTAGCCAGCTACACAGCGAGCGTCCCTAGTGGCCTACTGCCCGCACAGCGAGCCTCTGGAGGTGCTGTCCGTGTGGTGAGCATCCGGGGACGCCGTGCAGCGAGCGGGGGGCGGGACGGCAATGTCACCCACCCTCACGGCTGACACCTGGTACGCACCACACCGGACCCCCGCACTCGCCTTCCTCTGCCAGTGGGCCTTCTCGGTGGTGGCGCCCGCCCTGTGGAACGCCCTCCCATCAGATGTCAAGGAGATAAACAACTATCTGACTTTTAGAAGACATCTGAAGGCAGCCCTGTTTAGGGAAGTTTTTAATGTTTGATGTTTTATCATGTTCTTAATATCCTGTTGGAAGCCACCCAGAGTGGCTGGGGAAACCCAGCCAGATGGATGGGGGGGGTATAAATAATAAATTACTATTACAGTGGTACCTCGGATTAAGTACTTAATTCGTTCCGGAGGTCCGTTCTTAACCTGAAACTGTTCTTAACCTGAGGTACCACTTTAGCTAATGGGGCCTCCCGCTGCCGCTGCGCCACCGCTGCACGATTTCTGTTCTCATCCTGAAGCAAAGTTCTTAACCCGAGGTAATATTTCTGGGTTAGCGGAGCCTGTAACCTGAAGAGCCTGTAACCTGAAGCGTATGTAACCCGAGGTACCACTGTAAAAACTCGAAGCTACGTGCTGCAGACCCCCTGTTTTTCAAAAGCTAAGCCATGGACCCCCTACTTTTGAAAAAAATTGATATTTTTACAGTAGTTTTTGTTACGTGAATGAGGCCATGGTCCCTGGAACTCCAACTGTGAACCACTGCTCTAAGCAGTTTACAAGAGATATTAAAATTATAGATTAAAAACACGTTTAAAACAACTAGGGATAATTAAAATTAACAGGTTTTTTTTTCTTTAAGGATTAAAAATGCCAACATCTACATGTCTGGATAGTCTTGCCTAAACAAAAATGTTTCAAGCAGGTATCAAAAGAAGTACAGTGAAAGCACTATCCAGATGTCAATAGGCAAGGAGCTTCAAAGTGCAGGTGCTGTTGTTTTACAAAGGGTTGCCATATTTCAAACAGTGAAAAATCCGGATGGAAAACTTATTGACCTTTTTTTTTGGAAAGAGTTTTTTTACAACTGTGGTTAGTAATCTCCCAAACTGCAATTCTCAGCAGTTGGCATTCAGAGATGCGGCATACTGCCTCCAACAGTGGAACTGAGGCCTTATCCTCCATTAATTTGTCTAAACCACTTTTGCATTGGCACCCAGTACGTTTCCGAGCACAGTTCAAAGTGTTCATGCTGACCTTTAAAGCCCTAAACAGCCTCAGCCCAGTAGACCTGAAGGAGCGCCTCCACCCCCATCGTTCAGCCCGGACACTGAGGTCCAGTGCCAAGGGCCTTCTGGCAGTTCCCTCACTGCGAGAAGCAAAGCTACAGGGAACCAGGCAGAGGACCTTCTCGGTGGTGGCGCCCGCCCTGTGGAACACCCTCCCATCAGATGTCTAGGAAATAAACAACTATCTGACTTTTAGAAGACATCTGAAGGTAGCCGTGTTTAGGGAAGTTCTTAATGTTTTATTGTGTTTTTAATATTCTGTTGGGAGCCGCCCAGAATGGCTGGGGAAACCCAGCCAGATGGGCGGGGTATATATGTATGTATGTATGTATGTATAAATAAATAAATAAATATTTATTATTATTATTATTATTATTATTATTATTATTATTTAAAGCCATCCATGCATCAGATATAGCCATCAGATATATAAGCTAGCTGCCAAATGGCGCCTTAAACCTTGGTTATAGTAGTTACAATGGAATGTCTCTAGGCAACATTATTTTACCATCGAATTATTATTATTATTATTAAAAATAATAATAATTCAATGGTAAAAAAATGTTACCTCCTAGACAATAATAATAATAATAATAATTTAATTTCTCTACCACTTTATACTTTAAAGGGGAAAAAATCAAAGCAGTTTACAGCACACTAAAACATCAAATAAAACGATCTAGAATAAAGCAAGCTTCAAGGAAAATATTTCAGATCCTCTTCTAAGTGACATTTTACTTCCCCCATATTTATTTACCTACTTCATTTATATAGCTGCCCCATAGCAGAATTAATCTAGGAAGGCAGGGTGGTGTAGTGGTTAAAGTGTTAGACTTGGACCTGGGAGATCAGAGTTCCAATCCCCACTATGTCATAAAGCTCACTGGGTGACCTTGGAGTCACATCCTCTTAACCTACCTCACTGAGCTTACACAAGTTCATTGAGCTTGCCTTGCAAATAGCCACTTGCCTGGGAACAGATAAGCATTACCTGCAATCACCTAGCAATGGTAAATAGGAAGGTGATAGATCCATTTAGCCTTCACCATCCATAGTCAAAATGTTGTAGCGAGAGGGTTTAAGGCAGGCAACTCCCATGATCCCTAGCTAACAGGACCAGTGGGATGATGGGAATTGTAGTCCCAAAACATCTGAAGGGGCAAGTTTGCCTATGCCTGATTTAAGGAATAGGGAAGTTGAGCCACAACATTCAGAATCAGAACCAAACTGCAGACAGTCGAATAGGGTTTCCTTGTGTTAAACAAAAGAAATCAAACAGAATTTTAAAATAAGAGTTTTGTAGTGGTTAAATTATCCCACTGCCTTTGTACTCACTGCCCAGAACACTGGAAAGCAGAAACAAGTTTCCTTCTTTGTTAGTGAATGGTTGGACTACCTCCTGCATTTCTCCTTAAAAGGTAAAGGTAAAGGTACCCCTGCCCGTACGGGCCAGTCTTGACAGACTCTAGGGTTGTGCGCTCATCTCACTCTAGAGGCCGGGAGCCGGCGCCGTCCGCAGACACTTCCGGGTCACATGGCCAGTGTGACATCGCTGCTCTGGCGAGCCAGCACAGCACATGGAATGCCGTTTACCTTCCCGCTAGTAAGCGGTCCCTATTTATCTACTTGCACCCGGGGGTGCTTTCGAACTGCTAGGTTGGCAGGCGCTGGGACTGAACGACGGGAGCGCACCCCGCCGCGGGGATTCGAACCGCCGACCATACGATCGGCAAGTCCTAGGCGCTGAGGTTTTACCCACAGCACCACCCGCGTCCCCCAACATTTCTCCTTATATTTCTGCAAGTGAAGGAATTAGAGACTTAGGTGTCCTGTTGTGGTTTTTGCATGAAAGCTGAACAAACAAGGATAGGACTGGAATATCACTGATATCCCACAGGGCCCTTTATGGCTTCATTCCTGCCCTCCTATATCACAAATGCCAAATATAGACAAATATTAAATATTGCAGCATGGCTAATTTGAACTACATGTTCAAAGTGAAAATCAAGTCCCCAGACCAAACAGTCATAGCTGAAACATTTCTGGTTCAACACTGCTTTTGGGTCATGCCCCACACAAAAGGCCACCTGGGATTTGGAGGGCTCTCGCCATAGGTCACCATTGCTCCCAATAGTTTTTTACTCAGTTTCAATATCGCTCTTATACCAAGGTTTTCTGAATCACGGCGACTCCTCTTCCAGAAAATATCTGTCTGTTTGTTTCTATTTAGCTAAACTGTTTTTTCTACGCTGGCTTCCAGCCAAAGCTTCCAGAGCGATTAACATATGTATAATTTTTAAAAGCTCATTAAATCTGAAATACTAATTAAAGCAAGCACCAACAATAAAGAAAAAAATAAATAAATAGCAAAACACCAAGATAACCATTCAAAGCCAAGGAGGTGATATACATCTTCACCACGTGTTGAAAAGACACTAGGGTCCACAGCAGCCAGCTGGCTTTGGGTAGAGCATTTCACAACCGAGGTGCGGCCACTAAAAAGGCCCTTTATCCACTGAGCACTCCTGAAGGCAGTGGCATCTTCCCCTGCTCTGGTGTCCCCCAGATATTGCTGCCCATCAACCTTGATCACTAGCCATGCCGATTGGGGCTGATGGGAGCTATATCCCAAAACATCTGGAGGAGCACAAAGTTGGGGAACGCTAGTAGAGCCCTGGAAGCAGAACCTACCAAACGGGCAAGCTCATATGGTAAACAGAATTCTTTCAGGTAGCCTAGGAATACTCTCTTCGAAAATCAGACCTACACCTACAACATGTCAACTTTTCCAATGTCTTGTGCCATGCTAAGCTTGGATGCACTGCCTATAATTAGAAAGGGGTCAAGTCTGCAAAATAGGTGGGGCTGGGTGAGGGGGAAGAGTCAGGAGAAGAGAAGAGGAAAGCAAGTCTTTAGCCACCAGCCATGTCTATGTCTCATTCAGGAAGTATAGCCAGAGTTTTCCAAAGCAGTTTTCAATTAATGTGCCATTCAAAGCAAAAAAATAAAAATACAATTTGTCCCAGATACAAACACACTAAAGCAACAACCCCAGAACCATTTGATTAGGGCAACACAACCGACGTTGATCTCTCATGCAAACATCCCATTTTACCATCAAGGTACAACAATGACTCCAAGGACATGAACCCTTGTTGGGTGTTAACACACGTACAGTGCATTTTTGCAGCCAAGCTAGACCTACATTTGATACTCCATCCCCATAAATACCTTCCCTTGAGCTCAGATTCAAAGAAAATAAGACTGCATGCTAACAGCTAATCAGCAGAGAATAATGTGCATTTTTTTCTAATCATCTCAATAAACATTTGGATTCTTTTACCATTCAGAGAGCTAGAAGACCCAACAAACAGTTCAGAGCACAAACTATATCTATGCTGGAATCAAAGTTATATAGAGGTTTCCTTTAAAAGGCAAGTAATTGCAATTGCTTTAACAATCCCCTCCTTTGCATGCAAAATTTAAAATGAGGAGAAAACTAAAAGAAAGCTACTGGAAACCTCCAAGCTAAAGCATTTGGGGAGGGGTGTATGAAGGCAAATGCTTTTAAATCTCCCCCCCCCCTTTCCTTTTAAATGAGGGAATGAACCCCATTAAGATGTGCACATTAAATACTGGAGTTTCCAGCACAACCAGAAGCTCAATGGTGCTGCCTCCGAAGGATTTTCTCCAGGCAGCCTTCACCATCCTCTGCAAACCAACAAGACATTTGCTGCAAAAAAGCCCCAGAGGCCAATTCTCTCTTTCGCTCCACACAGCCAGCTTAAGGAGGGACAAGGCTGGCGAGCTGAATCTGCCTATATATATAAAAAAACAACAAGAGGCTTGATTTGGGTTGGCTAATTGCAGCAGGAAAAAAAAGCGCCTTTTGCACTTCTCAGGATGATGCTCACTCAAAACATACATCAACTCCCCCCTCCTTTTTTCCCTCCCCTTTTGCGCACAGGAGCAGAGCGCGGGGGGGGGGAGAGAGGGAGGGAGACAGAAAAAGAAGACAGCATTTAATTGGCGCCTCCAAATGTACACAGACAAGCAGCCGCAAAAGTCTGATAGGGCTGATTTGCCACGAAATGGTGGTTCCTTATGAGTCGAGCATCTTTTTTTTTTTCCAAGGCTGCTGGAGCGAGAGGATGTGAATTAAATAACCAGGAAAATCTCTGCAAAGTAGGAAGCGGCCCCCGCCACCCCACCCAACGCCACGGCCGCCGCAATCGCCACCCCCAAGGGCGGGGGGGAGAGAGATCTGGGCACCTCGAAAGCATCACCACCAACGCAGGGGCCTCTCCAATGGATCAAAGCAACTCTCCTGCCTCCTCCATAGCAACCCAGTCCCCGAAAGGTACCCAGCCGGCACCACAAACCAGGCCTGATTTGTATCCCCCCCCCACCCGCACTCCCCGCTTCCTGGCAGAAACCCGCGGAGCTCGTATCGTCGGCATTCTCCTTTCCAACTTACGTGAAGACGAAGAACAAAGTAGTAGATCCCACTAATAAGGCGGCTGCTGTGGAGACCGGGATGTATTTCGTAGGTTTAAATCTCTTTCCAATGCTACTGGGCATCCTGTAAGTTACACATCACTAGGTATAAAATCCCAAAGAGTCCGAGAGGCACCCGAGAAAAGAGGGAGAGGGAGAGGGGGTCGGGGGGAGAGAAAGAGAGAGACACACGCGAGAGAGAGAAAGAGAAAGAGAGCGAGGGAGGTGAAGCCCTGGCAATGCGGAGACGAGGCAGGGGAGGGGGGAAAGGGGGTAGGGAGGAAGAAAAAAAAGAGGGAATGAGACAGAAAAGAGGGGGAGGGAGTGAGAGAAAAAAGAGGGATTGGGAACAGCTGACCTCTCCAGCACAGGAAATCCCACCCACACCACAGGCCTGCCCACTCGGCTGATGTCAACGAGCCCCTTAAGGTAGAACTGCGGAGAGCGCAATTGGAGAGGGAGGACGCGCGCAGGGAGAGAGGCGTTAAAGGGGCCAGGAAAGCGCCGCCGAGGAAAGGCAGTCCCTCGCCTCCCTGCCCTCAAAGGAGCTGCAGTTGGTCCCTAGCTACCTGGCCGGGCTTTAAGGCCCCCGCCCGCCACGGAGGGTCCCTCCCGCCAGCTTAAAAAAAAATAAATGGAGAGGTTTTGATGCTTGCGATGGCAGAGCAGCGCGCTTTCAAGCTGGCGGCGTCTCCTGCGTGCGCGCCTGGAGAGCTCGCCGCGAAAAATGGAGCCCGGTGGGAAGGGAATGCAAGCATTGCCTCCTTTAAAATGTGTTTATTTTTTTAGTGGAGGGGGGTGATCTTCAAGTTTTGGAGGTCACCTTGCAATGCAGAAGCTGTTGGAATCAGGGCTTGGGCTGCGCCAGGGGTTTTCTCTTCCTAGGAAGAATAACCTCCAGTTTGTTTATGGCGTTGAGGTCGCGCCCCAGAGCAGCCTTGTGTTGGGTCAAGCCAAAGGCCTATCATCCTGCTGTCACAGGTGCGCCTTGGATGCTTCCTGAAAGCCCACATGCAAGACCTGAGGACAACAGTCTCTTCAGCCCTTGCAGTTCCCAACAGCTAGTATATACCGCCTCCGATGGTGGAGGTAGAATATAGCCAACAGGGCTGGCCTGTCTATGAGGCAGCTGCCTCAGGCGGCAGAATCCACCAGGTGGCAGCTTCTGGGTTTCAGTAAGATCTTGCAGGGCTCTTGCAAGATCTTGCTGGATGCCGCCACTTCTCTGGTGCCACTCTGGCTGCCTCTGCCCCTGAAACAAGAAGTGGCTGCAGTGGTAGCTTCCGGGTTCTGGTGAGTTCTTGCCCTGTGAATCATGATGTTTGTTCACGCTATGCAAAAAACACAATGTTTGGAAAACCCCTTGAAGCCAGAGACGCTTCTCGATTCCAGCAGCCGCTGTGAGCTCTGCCGGCAAAAATCACGATGCGGGGAAAACCGTGAAGCCAGCCAATGCCTCTATGTAGCTCCATCCTTCTTTCAGACATCGTGATATATCAGTATATTGCAATGTGTCACAATGTTGAAAACCAGGTATTGCCCAGCCCTACGGATAACTTTGTCCTCCATGAATTTGCCTAATTTGGTCCCGGTCCCTAAGGAAGTTAGATTAGCTTCAACCAGAGCCAGGGCCTTTTCAACACTGGCTCCAGCCTGGTGGAACGCTCTGCCTCATGAGACCAGGGCCCTGTGGGATCTGATTTCTTTCTGCAGTGCCTGTAAAACAGATTTGTTCTGCCCGGCCTTTGGCTTGGAGCCAATTTGATTCCCTCCCCCCTTTCTTTTTTCTTTTTCCTTTCTCCTCCTGTGATGAGGCTGCATTTTAATATTTTAATGTTGTATTTTAATCTTGTTTTTAAGTTGTATTCATTCAACTTGTTTTTATTATTGCTTGTTAGCTGCCCTGAGCCCGGCCTTGGCTGGGGAGGGCAGAGTATAAATAAAAAGTATTATTATTATTATTAGTCCTCTTTCAAGGCCATCCAAGTTGGTAACCATCATTGCCTGCTTGAAGAGCGGGTTCCGTAGTTTAACTATGTGCTGTCACTTCTTTTTGTCTCCTCCATCTTCCATCATTCAGCTTCACTGCATGGCCTTAGGTTCTATTATTGTGAGATTTGCAGAACTCGTTCACCAAAAGTCACACTGTACATCGTCTTTTGCTTGGCGGTGAGCAGCTGCTGCAGCTTCCTGGACATACAGCTTGATCAGTACATGTACCGATTTACGACTGACTCCGTCATACTGAACTACATGGTGGTATATGAACATGCGTTTTTATGTGGCTGTAGACAGTGGTGGTTGGTGGTGGTAAGTGGAACCAGAGCTAACTAAGCCAGCTAACTCTAGCTTCCCCTCCATCCTGCTTTTTGATGAGTATTAGGAGAGCAACACTGGAGGATATTGACTGCCAGTTCCTCCCCCTAGGTTGGTTTTAAGTTAGAAGGCAGACAGGGAGACAGGTGCTAACAAAGGGGAGACTGAGGTTGGTGGGGCAGCTCCAGATTTGCCCTAAGGGATTAGCCTCCACTGGATGAACACTCTTAGGATACTGCTTCCAGACTGAGCTTCTTATCTCCTGTATAACTGGAAAAAAACAAATATATGACAGCACACACCAATGTTTGTGGCTCTCTTCCCAGCTCCAGCCAAGAGTGTTGTTAGGGACTGACCCAGGAAATCTAAGCCCTGGGGCTTTGGAGCTGTGCCCTGGCTCTTCTATCCCATTCTCCTTCTTAAAAAAAAAACCTTTTTGGGTGGTACTATCCAAAGTAATGCTAAAGTAAGAGCCATTTAGTGATATACTTATCCTACCAGAGGTGGTTTTAGGATAGCCCAGAAGGGGGCGCCACAACGTCGTAGCAAGAAAGGCTGGGGTCACCAAAATTTAGTGGTGTCCAGTGTGCCACTGAAATTTGAGCTACTGAACAGAGTACAGTCCCCCTTCTTCCTTTTTAATTTTTACTTTGCTTACAGGGCAGCTGAGCACACTGCAAATGTGATACCTGGTAGCAGATACTACTAACTTTGATTGATTAATTTAAATGGCCCTATGAGTCTAACCCATCATCTATCTAACCTGTGCTTTTTTATAGCTGCTATAAAGGCAGAGGCACACCTTTGTGGAAGATGGATCCGATCCACCAGTCGAGTGGAAATTCCTTGGAGGTGCATAGCACCTGGACTGTGGAACTGAAAGGCTGTAACGTTGTGATGCCTAACATGTTTTTCATTCTAGGTCAAGAAGCCCAGCTGATGCAGCGTGGCTGTTCTGTTTATGGCAACAGAGTGGGACCATCCAGAGGAATGAAAGCGACATTATAAATGGCTTGTTCTTACTATGTCGTGATGTTAACATAGGGGATGGTGGGAAGATTGGAGAGGCAAGTGACGTTATGTCTGATAACCATTCTTTTCATGCAGGATGTGTGCATGGGTCTTCCAGATTGCTGATGTCTGACACGAAGATGGTCAGGTGTACCAGTGCTCAGGACAAAGCAAAAGGAGGAGGCAATATGGCGCCCTATTGGTGATGATGACAGTGACAAGGCGAACTCAGAAAAAGCCAAGATGCCAATGATTGGATCTGACATGTGGGTTCCAAAGTCACAGAGCGATACACTCGGCAAACATAGTTTGCAAGGCATTTCCCTGGATTCAGACAGAGTTTCTGATGGGAACTGTGACAAGATAAACCTGGAAAAAGCCAGGATGCCAATGGATGGGTCTGACATGTGAGTTGAGATGTCACGAGGCAGGGAGCATAGATTCTTTCTGGGGCAAGGCTTGTACAGAGTACTAAGGCCTAATAAAGGTAAAGGTAAAGGGACCCCTGACCATTAGGTCCAGTCGTGACTGACTCTGGGGTTGCGGCGCTCATCTCGCTTTCTTTTTTTTTAAAAAAAATAATTTTTATTCATTTTATAAACACATAATAAAAAACAAACAAGACACAAGACAAAAACATACAAAACATTTGAATCATAATCTTATTTTCATAACCCTTCTTTCCTCCGACTTCCCCATACCTCCCTTTCGCTGCATCCTTATTTTACAATTCTTTAGCAACCCTTTAGTCCATTTATCTATTAGTTCCCTTTCATTAAATTTCCTTAGACTTATTAGTTACAGCTGTAATTCTCTAATTCTTACCCCTTGACATCTTAACATTCCTCAATTTTGCAACAATTTTTGAGATATATTTTAAATTTCTTCCAGTCCTCTTCCACTGTCTCTTTCCCCTGGTCGCGGATTCTGCCGGTCATCTCTGCCAGTCCCATGAAGTCTGTCACCTTTGTCTGCCATTCTTCCAGAGTAGGTAGTTCTTGCATCTTCCAATACTTTGCCAGAAGAATTCTTGCTGCTGTGGTAGCGTACATAAAAAATGTTCTATCCTTCTTTGACACCAATTGGCCAACCATGCCCAGAAGAAAAGCCTCAGTTTTTTTAGGAAAAGGCCACTTAAGGACTTTCTTGATTTCATTATAGATCATTTCCCAAGAGGCTTTAATCTTTGGGCAGGTCCAACCAAAGGTGGTAAAAGGTACCTTCAGACTCATTACATTTCCAGCATTTATTATTGGGCAAATGGTAAATTTTTGCAAGCTTGACTGGGGTCATGTACCACCTGTAGATCATTTTCATTATATTTTCTTTTAAGGCATTACATGCCGTGAATTTAATACCAGTGGTCCATAACTGTTCCCAGTCAGCAAACATAATGTCATGACCGATATCTTGTGCCCATTTAATCATAGCTGATTTCACCGTTTCATCCTGTGTATTCCATTTCAACAACAAGTTATACATTCTTGACAAATTTTTTGTATTGGGTTCTAACAGTTCTGTTTCTAATTTTGACCTCTCCTTCTGAAATCTTATTTTCCTGTCCTGCTTAAATGTCTCATTTATCTGATGGTAATGCAACCAATCTCGGACTTTGGACTTTAATTTCTCATAAGTCTGAAGTTTAACCTTCTCACCGTCTTGTTCTAGAATTTCACAGTATTTTGGCCATTTAGAATCCATATTAAGTTTTTTCACCGCCTTAGCTTCCATTGGTGACAACCACCTGGGAGTTTTACTTTCCAACAAATCTTTGTATCGAATCCAAACATTATATAATGCTTTCCTGACAATATGGTTTTTGAAACTTTTATACACCTTTGCCTTGTCATACCATAAATATGCATGCCAACCGAAGTTATTATCATGCCCTTCCAAATCCAAAATGTCTGTGTCTTCAAGAAGTAGCCAGTGTTTCAACCAGCAAAAAGCTGCTGATTCATAATAGAGTCTTAAGTCCGGCAGGGCAAAGCCCCCTCTATCTTTTGCATCAGTTAAAATCTTAAATTTTATTCTGGGCTTTTTGCCCTGCCAGACAAATTTAGATATGTCTTTCTGCCACTTCTTGAAGCAGTCCATCTTGTCCAAAATCTGTAATGTCTGAAATAAAAATAACATTCTAGGCAATACATTCATCTTAATAACAGCAATTCGGCCTAACAAGGAAAGTCTCAACCTAGACCATATTCTAGATCTTTCTTTACTTCTGTCCAACACTCATCTCGCTTTCTTGGCCGAGGGAGCCGGTGTACAGCTTCCGGGTCATGTGGCCAGCATGACTAAGCCACTTCTGGCGAACCAGAGCAGTGCACGGAAATGCCGTTTACCTTCCCATCGGAGTGGTCCCTATTTATCTACTTTACACTCTGACGTGCTTTTGAACTGCTAGGTAGGCAGGAGCAGGGACCAAGCAACGGGAGCTGACCCCGTCACGGGGATTCGAACCACTGACCTTCTGATTGGCAAGTCCTAGGCTCTGTGGTTTAACCCACAGCCCCACCCGCATCCCTAAGGCCTAATACCGAGATGATTTTACTCACTAGGGAAGTTGAGTGCAATGCAAAATGGGAGGAAAATCAGGGTATTTTCCTAGGCTACCCCATTGCTGAAGACTTAGATACTAAATCTGTTACTGTTCTAAACAGCAAGTACTCTGAGTTGAGTTCCACTAATACAGTGGAGATGCGCCAGGTGCGCAGGTGAGGAGCTACGAAGGGTGAAATGCTCACCAGGTATGCTCAGGAGTTTGCTAACACAGCTGTTGCAGATTTAGCTGTGGTTAGTGGCTCGACACAGGTCTTGGAACCCGGAGTCTTGAAAGGGGTACAGGGTTTGTCCTCGAAGGACGGGAAACCACGCCCAAAGGCTGTAAGGATAGACACTGTTTCCTTGGAGAAGGAAGCTGGACCACGTCCAAAGGCTGTGTGTGCCAACACTGATTCCTCAGAGAGGAACAGGGCTAGGGTTCGAGTCCCAACAAAGCCAGGTGTGAGACTTCCTGATAGTCAGAAGGGTTAGGATGCCAAGACTAGTAAGAAGTGCAAGACGGTGAGGCCCAAGGCCAATCCAGTTGCAGGTAGTTCCAAGGGTGGAACGGGTGATACAAGGGTATACTGTGTGTATGACATCTGTATGGTTGTTGCAGTTACGCTGATGACTGCAACACAGATCATGAATCAGGGGAGGATGTTAGAATTCCTGCTCCGTGATTACAGTCATGGGATTGTTGTCTTATCACATGACAGTGTATGTTTTGACTCGATAGTTCTATGATTCTAGATGTTGGGGCCCCCATCAGTTTCCCATCACTTGCTACATTTTTTAAAAAAGACGAGAGGATGCCAGCGACTGACTCGGGACTCTCTCTTGCAAAGCAAGTACTGTGAAGCAAGCTTATTGACCCTTTCCACTGCTAAGTCACATTGATCCCTGACCACTTTTGCATGACTAAAGGAAAGGGAAGCTGTTGCCTTCCAGATATTGTTCCTGAGTCGCAACTCCCAAGATCTCTGACCCCTGGTCACACTGGCTAAAGTGGATGAGAGGTGCTAGCAGAAGTCACAGGCTTCTCATCCCTTGACCCAAATGGTATTTTTCAGCCCCCAAAAGCTGCAGAAAACTCTCCAAAAGGTATAACATTTTAGAAAGGGAAAACGTGTGGACTATTTGAAAAACTATTGTAAATAACCGAAAACATTAGCACGATTAAAATAGAACAAGCAGTTAAGAGACAAATGAATGGGGAATTTTAAAGGGGGAAGAAAAGGGAATAATTAGAATATGCAGTAGCAAATATTAAACATAAGAAACCATTGGGCGGGGGGGGGGGAGTTGACCCAATGGGTTGGTTTTATTGAATTTGTATTATTGTTGTAAAATTGAAAAATGACATTTAAAAATATTCCGTTTAATTATCCCAATCTTTAAGGGTGAATGTGTCCTTGTTTTCTAAAAGGCCAGGCACATCTGATTCACATCTGATAATTAAAGTTTCAAAGTAATTATCTCACCTGCACAAAATGAGTGTTGGGCAAGGCCCACTTTCTGCAGAATACAGAGCATTTACAGCTTAATTACTGCTGCAGCCCTCAATGCTTATTTAATTATGAATCAATGTTCTTGAAACATTTATTTCCCTGGTGCCATTTAGGTTTTTTCTTAAGCCAGTACTATTCAAAGCACTCAAGTCACATAACACAAGTCCTGGCCCAACTGTACTGGCCAATTAGTTTCCTGGCCAAATTCAATGTGACTGTTTTCACCTTTAAAACCTTACGTGTCTCAGGGCCCCAATATCTCACGGACCACCTCTCCTCAATTGAACTGACCCAGACCCAAGTCCCTTCTGTGTGTTCCCTCTGGGGGGGGGGGTCCAGAGGGTAGCAACATGAGAACACTCATTTTCGGGGATGGCTCCCCGCTTGTGGAAAGCTCTCCCCTGATGCCATCATTACATACCTTAAGGTGCCAGGCAAATTTTTTATTTTGCAAATGCTTTAGCTACAGTGGTACCTTGATTTAAGAACAGTTTAGTTTATGAACAACTTGGATTAAGAACGCTGCAAACCCGGAAGTAGGTGTTTTGGTTTGTGAACTTTGCCTTGGAAGCAGAACGTTTCACTTCCTGCTAAGTGTGAATTGAGTCCCCTGCTGCTATGGGAAAGCACGTCTTGGTTTAAGAACGGACTTCTGGAATGGATCAAGTTCATAAACCAAGGTACCACTGTATTCTGGACTTAAAAGTGGGTGGAATGTTTAGATCCCACCTTTTTTTTCTTAAAGGGACTTAGATTTGTTTTTCTTTTATGTCAGTTTCAAAGCATTCGTTTGTTTATATATGTTAAATTGCTGAGTAACCTTTTTAAAAAATAGTAATATTCCCATTCAGACTTTTGTTCATGGAATTAGGTAGTTCTGCAGACATTTCCTAAGGCAGTGTAAATTAATTTTAGGAGCCTTGCTATCAACATATGCTTCCCAGAAGTTCACATAGCACCTCTATGAATATATCCTTTTACACACAAAGTTTGTGAATAACACAATTCAACCTAGAAAGAGTTCATAGCTTAAAATTGCAGCAACCAGGCTCCAACTCACCTCCTAATTTTAAAAAGAGAGAATTAAATTATAACACCTCACTTTAGTATATTTATTATGTATAGAGAAGTTGAAATATTGTTTATAAAGTTCTGCTGTATGGCTTCGGTTCATTTTTGAAACATTCTCTTCCATAAAAGCATAACACGTGAGTATGAACAGACAATGTACCGCCCCTCAAAAAAAATCCAGTCTTGGTTCAACATTTGAAACCTCCAGATTTTACACTGGAGGCTCACAAAACTCTTCCTTCTGCAAAGTTAATACACTAACACAGACAAGCACACCTTCCTTCCTCTCTGCTATAAAAAAATCAAAAATGTGAAATACATTTAACATCCAAAAAGCGCTCCAACCTCAACATGTTTTATGATCAGCAAATGTACCATATAAAAATCATGTCACCTGAATGTTTTAAACAGTTATAAACAATCACAGGTACAAGTCAGAGGATGTGAAGAAGTATACAAATGTGTCCTGAGACAATGTATTTGAAGGAAGGCTTGGTTGCAGCAAAGAGGGTGCGTTAGCATTGAAAAGGTCACATGGCGATATGGCTAGTTGCCATTTTCTGTTTCTGTAACATCAATGTATATCTGATGTTATAAGAACTATAAAAAAGCAAGAATGATGATTACAGTTAAATTTATTTTGAAGTTAGTTTGGTGAGCAAAATTTCTCCCTTTAACAAGATAAATCAGAATCCACTTATGGTGACTTTTACAGATGGGAGGATCTGAAGAGCAATAGACAATGCCCTTTTAACCTTCAAATGCATTACTATCATATATACTGGCAAGAGTCCTTAATAAGGGATTTGTTGAGGTATTTCTGCAGGTCTTATTCCCACCCCCACATAGAAAAGTCCGAAGAAATTCTAGCAGTCTTGACAGACTCAGCCATAAGAATCAAACATGACAAGGGCAAAATGCTATGCAGCTAACAGTATGCACAAGGGGGGGGGGGGGGAATTAATCATAGAATCGAAATCCAAAACAATTATTGGAAACAGAAAATCAAGGAAATGTTTATAATTCTAGGTAAAGACAAGAGGACACATTCTAAATCCATTATATTAAGTGAAAGATTCTGCCACCCAGTTTCACGTGAAAAGGCTTGCGTTTGAAGTGTTGTGCATACCATTACGAATAGGAAAAGCAACGCTTCACATCTACACACATGCACACTCAATATACAGTCGATGTGTACCTGGGAGGCTCAGACCTTTAAAGACTGCATCAGTTATTCTCACCTCTCAAGTACGTTAGACAATCTATGTGTTTTGAGGAGACCCACACAGTTAACAGAAGTGGGACAGTATAAATGTATAAAAAATGGACTTGGACTGAGACAAGCCCCAATCCAGACACACACACTTGTGCAACAAAGACCTGGATACAGGAATATCATTGGCATTGTCAGCAATCATTGCCTGTTTTGCAGTAGAAGTGTAAACTTGTGTGCCAAATGCAGTCAGTCACAAACACCCTTGGCTGTTCCTACGTAGAGATCGAAAAGGACTTCCATGTGGAAGTAAGCTTCCACATAAGACTATCCTTGCAGCAAATCCTGCAAGATAACCAATTTTTATTATCAGTGGCAGAACAAGCGATAGAACATCTTAGTTTAGGTACATGGCATTGAAGTTTAACGTTAAATCTGCCCGAGGTTCTATCCCTATGAGTGATGCAGAGTCCTGAAGCCCCATTAAGATTAAGTCAATTCCCCCACCTGCAAAAAGCACTAGGGTATGCTATCATTAAGACAGCAACAAATAACAGGGTATGTAATACACTAATCTTAATACTTGTGTTAAATGGATAGCTTAAACTGAAGATTTAAAGAGATCATAGTGAACTGGGCTTCGTGTCCCATCTATTCCACAAACCGCTTGTGATCCTAAAGTTTTCCAGGCAGCACATTCTTGTTCTGCATGGAGAAATATTTGAAATATAGTAAGGTCTTAAGCTTCATGGTTGCCAACCAGAATCACTTTCAGCCATGGCAAATTCAGAACGTATGTTCTGCCATGCTCGGTCAACTACAAAGGCCATTAGAAACCATAAGTATGCTGAAATCCATTGGAGGATTATGACATTATATTATAAGGGGTACGCCATTTTCCGTAACAAAGTTTCACGAAACACGTACATTCACTCAAACCCCACTTACAAGGAAAATATAGAGTATCTTGTTTCATTCATTAACAGCTTTCAGTCACAGTATATGAGAAACATCTTTATTACCTGCACTTTTTCTACTGGTATAATTCAGTTATACTACATCTCATCTAAGATATGCACTGAAAAATATAACCCAAGGTAATAATTGCAGCCACACATCTGAAGCATACAGAAAATTCAGTTCTGTCCTTTGACACCATTTTCAAACTTTTATTCACTCTCTTGGATGACTATAAATAAGTGTTTCCACTATGGAAAAGAAAGTTTAGCACAGTACATTTTCATGACTGGGGAATGGATTTTTTCTGAAGATCTCTTCAAAAAGGGCAAAAAGTTAGAAAAAAAAGTGAATGTTGTAATACAGTTCTTTATAAAGTCCCTTGTAAAAATTAAAAAATTAAGAAAAAAATAAAACACAAGGCCCAAGATGATTTATTGCTTTTCTTCAGTTTTCTCCTTGACTTCTTTCTCCGATTCTTTGATCTCCTCCTTTACAGAAAGTTCTTCTAGTTTCTCGGCAACTTTATCAGCACTATCATTTTTTTCTGTTCCTGCTAAAAAATGTTTAAAGATATTATTAGACAGTGCAGTAGGTAATATGGAAACATGTCAAAAAGATCTGAGAGAACAATATAGTATTTTGTATGGTGTAATAATGCAAGACAGTCAGCGTGGCGAATGCTGTGATTTGAACAACAGATAAGCCAGATTCAAAGTTCCACTTAATGGGAGAGCCTTGGGAACGCTGTTACATTTCTGCTCAGCTTACCCGAGAGGGATACTGTTGTAACATGCAATAACCTAACCTATGTGTATTGCCCCAAGTACTTTGGAGGAAGCAGGGTAATTTGGTTAGGATAAAAGACACGCAACTACAGGCCCAGGAGGGAAGAAGGAAAAGGCATTGGTTGGTTCCTGACTTTCCAATTTCTCACAGGCAGGTTCTTTTAGCACTCAGATCATAAGCAGTGGAGTTTTTAAAAAAGACACAGTGGTATCTCTGGATGCGAACGGGATCTGTTCCAGAGCCCCATTCACATCCTGAAGGGAACGTAACATGTGACTGCGCGTCGCGTTTTGCCGCTTCCGCACATGGCGTCATTTTGAGCGAAACCCAGAAGTAACGCGCTCCATTACTTCCGGGTCGCCATGGAGCGCAACCCGAAAATATTGATCCCGAAGCTACTTCAACCCAAGGTTACATTATTTGAAAAGTAGAAGCTCTCTATTGCAACATGTCTATGTTTTTATGCCTTCAGGATAATCTGCAGGAAAAAGTAATGCTTCATAGTTTGAAAAAACATTAACTCAAAGGGGGAGGGGAGAATCTCCCCTCCTTACCCAAAGATTTTGAATTGCTAACTATTAATACAATTTTAATTACAAAGCAACTAGCTATTCCACTGTAACAAAATGCTGCAAGAAAGAAATAATTTTGGAATGTTCTGCTATATATATATATATATATATATATTTGCTTTCGTAGATTTTCACGGGTACAGGAATGCAGGATTTGGTGTCCTCGGGTGTCTTCCCGTGTAAAAGTTGGGGTGTCTAGGCGACGTTTCGACGAGGTCTCACTCGTCATCTTCAGGCTGGTGCTTTCGGCTTCTTGTTACTGGAACAGAGCTCTGTTCCAGTAACAAGAAGCCGAAAGCACCAGCCTGAAGATGACGAGTGAGACCTCGTCGAAACGTCGCCTAGACACCCCAACTTTTACACGGGAAGACACCCGAGGACACCAAATCCTGCATATATATATATATATATATATATATATATATATATATATATATATATATATATATATATGAGAATTTGTATCCATGCAGAGCTATGACGCAGCTGTATGAAAACCAGACACTTCAGTGAGAATAACACTTCACGTCCTGATGAGTACATAAAAAGTCAATTGAATACTAAGAGTCTCTCTTAAAAAATCCCAACATCAAGATTTTAAAAACTGGTAACATTTCTATACTTCAAATTCATCAGTAATAATGAAGCACCTGGAATCATAGAATTGTGGATTGGAAAGGACAAAAAGGGTCATCTGTTCCAAGATCAATTGAAACGGACTTCCACAAATAGGGAAAGTGTTCACAACATCCTGGATTACTCTAGCAGGCCTAAAAAGCACCGTGACTGAATATTGCAGTCAGGCACAGAGTGAGCCTGCTATTAAGCATAAAAATGAAGATTGCTTACCTGTTAATCATGGCCCTGAACACTTGATGTAAGAGCCCTGTGCAATCAGACCAAAGGTCTATCTAGTCTAGCATCCTGTTAGGCCAACCAGATACTTATGAGAGGCTCACAAGCAGGACACAAATGCAACAACACTCCTACGTAACTCCCCCATTATGACTAACAGCCATTGAGAGCATCCTCTACGACTGCCTGATCCTCTTCTAAAGGCATCTGAGTTGGTGGTAATTATCACATATTGTGGTAATAAATTCCGTACCTATACAGTGGCACCTTGGTTTACGAATTTAATCCGTTCCAGAAGTCCGTTCTTAAACCAAGGCGTGCTTTCCCATAGCAGCGAGGGACTCAATAACAGGAAGCTAAACATGTTCTGCTTCCAAGTCAAAGTTCACAAACCAAAACACCTACTTCTGGGTTTGCAGCATTCTTAATCCAAGATGTTCATAAACTAAGCTGTTCTTAAACCAAGGTACCACTGTATGTGTTTCGCAAAGTACTTCTTTTTGTCTATCCCGAATCTCCATCTGCGTTCTTAAGAGGAAGTCGCAAAAATTCAACTTATCCTTGATCGTGGCTACTGAGCTACTTATTGGTTATCTGCCATCAGGCTGCAATCACTCATATCACAACTTCATTTCCTTATCAGCTGCTTGTAGGGCAGAGACATCCAACAAGGTGACAGAGATCCAGGTGTCAATCGTGTCAATTGTGGCTGAGAGTTCCCTGGTCATAAGAACACCATGTTTGATAGTGAACGTCCAGTTTGACTAGTGAGTGATGCGCAAGGAACTGAGATCAAGCACTGAAAACATTTTCTTTAGAAAAGTATAGTAAGCCCCACTTGTATCAAATGGAGAAAACAGTTGAGTACAGTCGTACGTTGGTTGCCAAACGTAACCCATTCCGGAAGTCCATTCGACTTCTGAAAACATTTGCAAACCAAGGTGTGGCTTCAGATTGGCTGCACTCAACCGGAAGCTGCGTCAGATGTTCGGCTTCCAAAAACATTTGCAAACTGCAACACTTACTTCCAGGTTTACGGCATTCGGGAGCCAAAATGTACAAGTACCAAGGCTTTCAGGAACCACGGTATGACTGTAACTGAGAAGAGATTCCTTTGCTTCCCCTCTTATGTCAGAAACAGAAGCAAGGCACAAACACTGAGGGCCATTTGAAAAGAAGAAATCATGTACAGGCAAGCCAAGAGCATCAGAGCACAATGGAGTTCCCCTAAGATAAAGAATGCTGTACAAGTTTTTCACTTCAACATGTAACATGCCATGCCAAGGTTATCATATGAAAGACCTGCGATACCCTGGATGATCTGTGTGATTTGGATAGCTGATGGCTTTAGCACAACTCAAAAAATACCACTAGCTTGTCAGAAAAGCTTATAGGATGCTGGAAATGGGAACGGCTTCAAACATGCAGGCCCCCATTGTCTCTTTCAGCTACTGTAGCTAGGGATGTAATTTGCTATGTCTCTGTTTTTAACGCGAAAAGCTATTATCCTGCCTAGGGGTGGTGAAACTACTGGTTGAGAAACATATTTCTTGGAAATACTCTGAACGTAGAAGTCACTGTTTTTAAGAAACCTCAGGCTTTGAGCTGTGTTTAAATTTCAATAAATTTGTTATGTACTAGAATAATTACATGCCTGGCCAAGGGAAAAGGTGCTATCTATAACACATTCCTTAATTATATAGAATTATAGAATGCCATTAGTTGGTCATCCTTTTTCTGGCTTATATATTTAGGAAATGTTTTGTATTTTTCTACTTTTATACAATCATAGAATTTAGTTGGAAGGGATCCAAAGGGCCATCTGCTCCAATCCCCTGCGATGAGGAATCTCAACGAGATCATACATAACAGAAGGCCATCAAGCCTCTGCTAAAACAACCTCCAAGGAAGAAGAGTCCATCAACTCTCATTGGAGTCTGTTCCACTTTCAAATAGCTCTTATTGTCAGAATTTTCTTCTTTTGTTTAATTGGAATTTCCTCTTGTAACTTGAATCCATTGGTTCGGATCCTAGCCTCTGGAGCAGAAGAAAACAAGCTTGTTCCCTCTTCTATGTGACAGCCCTTTAGGTATTTGAAGATGGCAATCATAACTCCTCTCAGTCTCCTCTTTTCAAAGCTAAACATACCCAATTCTCTCAACCATTTCTCATAAGGCCTGGTTTCCAAAATCCTGATCATCTTGGTTGCCCTCCTCTGCTTGTCAATAACCTTATTAAATTGTGGTGCCCAGAACTGGACTTGGTACTCCAGATGTGTTCTGACCAAGGCAAGACCAACAGAGCAGGATGAATACTTCCTTTGATCAGAACACTATTACTTGCCTTGGGAGATTTGAATTCATTTAAAATAACTAGGTGTTCCCATGCCACCTCTTTTCGTATTGTGGGCTGCAGGCTCCCTCCTTGCAACATTTATTATTCTGTTATCACCAGGTTGGGCACTGCTTTTCCTTTGGGCAAAGTAGGTATTGAGCAGTTCTGCCTTCTCCGTCACCCAAAAAAATTTCTCAGTCTTTTCCATGCAGAGGACCCACTACTTGCTTGTTGTTCTTCTTGCTTTGAACATAGCCAAATAAACTTACTTTACTTTAACGTCTCTTGCAAACCTGAGCTTTGGCCCACCCGACCTCCCTGCAACTGTTGGCTACTCTCCTTTGTGATTCCCCCTTTCTTCCATTTCTTATATAAGTCTTTCTTAAATCTCAGCTCATCTGTAAGCACCTTATGCAGCTACATCAGTTTGTTTAGAAGTTTCCCACTTTTCTTGTTGGAATGGTCTGCCTTTGTATCTTCAATATTCCACTTTTTAAAAAACTCTCATTCTTCTTGGACTTCCTTCTCTCTTGAGTATTTCTTCTCTTTTGAGTATTCCTTAAGCTTTTTGAGATTTAGCCTTCTTAAAAGTCCAGAGCACATGTCTGACTACACTCAGATTTCTCTTGCCTCTGTATCATTTGTCGATCTCTTCCTGGTAAGTAACAGGTCCAAGAGAGATGATCCTCTTGTTGCTTCTTCCACCTTCTTGCAGTTTCCTGCCCTTCAGCAGGTTTCTGGAGCAACACCTCCATTTCCTGTGCGCAAGTGAAGCTGTTATCCTCAGTACCAGGTGTCTCCTTGTAGTCTGCAATGTCCTCTCCCTTTCTCAGGGTTTAATTTAAAGCTTTCCTGATCAGGTTCATAAGACTCTTAGCAAAAGCACTCTTGCCAACTGCCATGGGGTACAACCCATCTCTTGCCAGACATCCTTCCTCAAAGAAGAAGAGAACATGCTCCAAGAAGCTACACCTTTCCTGACATCACCTGTGCCACCAATACTTTACTTCCAGCATTTTCCTCTTCCTGTGCCCCAATCTTCAACAGGAAAGAGTGATGAAAATACCACCTGTGCCCCAATGCCCTTCAGCTTCCTGCCCAGAGTGTCAACGTCCCTTGCTATTATGTTGAAGACTACATCTAGCAGAATCATTTGTACCCATGAATCAGAAGGGGTTGTCACTGTCAGTGAGCTTTATAAAACTTGGCAACCTGTCTGTCACATAGTGAATTGTTGCGCCTGAAGACAGTTCACCACCCAATACATCCTGTTAAACCTGCACACTGCTGCCTCTGCCCCCCTCAGCAGGGAGTCACCTACCACCAACACACTTCTCTTCCACCTCTGGGGAGTGACAGGAATTGTTCTGCACACTGCACCTTCCACCATCACTTCTATGTATTCTGAGGTCTGCAACTACTGTACTTGCTCCTCTAGCCCAGAATTGGTGTCCAAGTTGAGGGCATGGAATTGATTTTGCAGCTCCAGTGTCAAAGCATGGTTCCTGACAGTACTGCTTCTGTCTGTCATGTTCCTCCGGGCATTCGTTTCCTGCAATGGGCAATCTTCCTCCTTCCTAGGGGCACCCCACCTCTGTTGCTGTTCCAAGAGAGTCCACTCTGCTCTAATGAGAAATTCCTCACCTTGCCCAGTAGCTTGAAGTGTGGCTAGGCGGGTCTCAAGTTGCTCTATCTTCTCTTTCAGCACGGGAATCCGCTTGCACTCCTTGCAGGTGTAGTTTTCCACATTCTCAGGCATGAAGACAGACATGGCACAGGTGTTGCAGGTCACTTTAGTAGCTCCCTCGCTGTCCATGTCTCTTGGTCCTATGTACACTATAGCAAGTTAATTTTCTTATATACAGGTGTTAACAGAAAATTCTTTAGCAGTCACTGGCTGTGTTACATGCAACAATAAGTGAATATCCTTGGCTTAATAAATCATACTGTGTACACGATGCGTGCTGGTGCACAGTTCTGCTCCCACTTCATTCCTCCCCTGACATGAACAGTTAAACAAACTAGAAAAGGAATAATTTAGAACTGTGTCCAAACCAGGCTTGTGGTTTGTTTCTCCTTATGAAAATCTTATCAGTTCTCAGCACTTTATAAAGGTAAAGGGACCCCTGACCATTAGGTCCAGTCGTGGACGACTCTGGGGTTGCGGTGCTCATCTTGCTTTATTGGCCGAGGGAGCCGGCATACAGCTTCCAGGTCATGTGGCCAGCATGACTAAGTCGCTTCTGGCAAACCAGAGCAGTGCACGGAAACTCCATTTACCTTCCCGCTGGAGCGGTACCTATTTATCTACTTGCACTTTGATGTGCTTTCGAACTGCTAAGTGGGCAGGAGCAGGAACCAAGCAACGGGCGCTCACCCCGTCGCGGGGATTCGAACTGCTGACCTGATCAGCAAGTCCTAGGCTCTGTGTTTTAACCCACAGCGCCACCCGCATCCCACAGCGATTTATACTGGCTAATTGGTTTCCAGGTTCAGTTCAAGCCTGAAAACCCTTAATGACTTGGGACCTGGATACCTTAGGAACCACTTTCTTTCGTGTGTCCCTTCTCACCTAGAACCTGGGGGACAAGACTGGTGTCTGCCAGTAGTAGTGCTTGATTTGTTTAACCATGCATGTGAAACAGATTAAGGTTGAACGCACTAGCACAGAGCTCGTACAAGTACAATTTATTAAGTCCAGGCTCTTTGCTTGTTGTGAACACAGTCAATATGGCAAATGAGTTAGCCATCGCTGGATATGTAAACAATGTGTGCTGGACTTCTTATGCAAAGACCATGTATCTTGTTTATATTTCCAATTGTTCTCCAAGATTACATAATGTTTTTTGCAACTGCCATATTTTTAGTACCTTACCTGAAAGCCAGATTGTCTATCCTCAAAACAGCATATAAGAGAGTGCTAACAATGCACAATTTGCTTCTCGCTTTAGCAATAAATTGATTTGAATAAAGTTAACAAAACTTCATTTTCTACAATCAACTGCCTGCCTACTGTTTCATAAGAAGGATTTCTTAAGTGTCTGAAAGTCAGTTGCTCTGACATGCAAAAAACGAGATAGCATGTCACTTTCTGACATTGCTAAGCTGTGGGGTATGATCAAGAAATTCTAAAATGAGGTAAACAGCAAGACGAGACAGTAACGCTGAAACGTTCAGAGATGCATGTTGCTGAAGATAATGGAAAAAGGCAAGACCGCCTCAGTGCAAGCCTCTTTAACTCTTACATTTCTGCTAAAGTAAATGAGGATCTACAAGAGGGTCTAAAACGTGGCATATCGTACATATATAAAATGCTAGTTATTCTGACAGTTCAGGGGTTTTTGCAGAATTGTTTGCAGTCTCCTGACTGAAGTATTCCTTCATCAGAAGAAAACAAATTCTTACCTTTCTTTCCCTTGTCAACCTCATTTCTGCATTCTTCAAATTTTGCCTTAAATTTCTGTGCATCTGTTTTAAGGAAATAAAGTATCATAAAATATGCTGCAATGGATCTAGACACAACTTAAAGTAAATAACGTTTTTTTCTCTGGTACCTCAGATTGCATAAACACTCATCCTCTTTGTATCAAGACCAGAGCTTTTCAAACTTTTGATGTTTGCAAGACACTTTTTAGACATGCATCATTTTGGGACACAGTAATTCAGTTTTACTAGCAAACCAGAGGTTAAACTAACCCATTTCCTGCCCCAGGAGGAGCATGGAGAATGTTTGTGTGACACACCTACATACTGCAGCTGACAAACTAACGTATCGAGACACAGTTTGGAAAGCTCTGGTCTTGACAATGCCTATGATCTAGTAAAGCCACATGCACATATGCAGTCTACAGAGTATCTGAGTTTCTAGGACTGTTTATACATTTCAGTGTAAAATGCACTCTTTGATGTTTTGCTGGACAAGTAGGTGCAGTGGAGATTTGTATCATAAGACCTACTGATTAACTAGATCTTAAACTAGAGTTCATGTACTAGCATCACTGCCAGATTTTTCTTTAATAGAGTTAATATTAGCAAAAAGGATTTCTGATAAAGATAGCATATCAATACTTTCATAACTATAATACAATGGAAGTTGTCTGGTGGTTTACCATTACACAACATTAGCAAAAATGACCACTTGAGGTCACTGTTGCTCAATGCTAGATAATGAAAAATGTCATTCATCAAAAAAGGCATTTTTATTCCATAGGCCAGAAAACAAGAAACAAAGGCCTGTGTCTGATTTGCTTTCCCCCATCCCCGACTTCAAGTCCGTAAAGCCAATTTCACACTAGGCACAGAAAGTAAGGTTGTGCTCCATTTCCCTGGGTTTACTGAATGGCTTACATGCAACAGCTAACTATGCTCCTCACTGGCACACCACGAGAAGGAATCAACACAGAACCTGAAGGTTGCTATGGCAGTAAGTCAATACTTTTTATAGAAATAACAGCTACATTTGGCCAGGACATATGAGAGCAGAACACAATAACCTTTGCTTCCACTTGTTAAGAGGCAAGGATTTAAGGACCTCTAAAATCCTATCAGTCCAAAAAGTAAATCCAGTATACTTAATTTGCTTGCCCACAATTTGCATGTGACCTATAAAATTTTTCTGAAATAGCCCAGACTGCCTACTTTATAGAAGTCATGAGACGTGCTCTTTAGGCCTGTCAACCCTGTGGAAGTATTAACAGAGTACTAGCACAGAGGATACGCCTGTTTCATTACAGAAAAATGTGATGCAATGAAATACAAAACATTCAGTTTACACCCACTTCACATGTCTTCATACATACAGAGCAATTTTAAGTGATCAAAGTTATGTTGCTTTTAACTTACTTTCTGCATTTAAAAACCGAATTGCCAGAAGTTCTGGCTTAGGACTCTCATCTGCGAAATCAGCATGTGTATTCCACACCCATGCCCTGTCACTTCCTGCATTGGGCTTCAGCTCCATTACAGGTGTAACTAGAAAGGAAAAGCCGGGGCAGGAAGAGAGAGAAAATAGTAGCTGGGCACAGGAAGTACTAGAGCAAACAACACAGCCTCCTTAACTCTGCCTGAAGATCTCTACCTTATCGGCATAAAAGATTGTTAAAAATGCATTTAAGTTCTAGTCTAGCCTATTTATCAATGAATGCATGCCTAGATTTTATTCACAATTAAGACTGCATTCCAGAATCTTGACGCTACCCTTTAGGACTAGTTTTCTGAAACCCTACTACATAGTGTGGCATGTTTTTCATGCTATTATTGTTAAGACGTGAAGGTTTCACTGCCATTTTTGAACTAAAGAAGGTTGGACTATAAGTGACTGGGCCATGTGTAGTTTTCTTCATTTGCACAGCACGGTTCCCCTGCCTTGCTTAAAGCTATTTGCATGCCTTTGTGAAATATCTCATGTCTGCTTGTGGCATACTGGATTATATTTGGAGGTTGTATCTGAAAGACATTTGCTAAGAGAAGGTAAACTACATAAGCTTCTTGATCCTTTTAACCTCCAACATCGCACCAACTGATGATGCAGGCAGAAGCTCACTGTGCAAGTGGCCTTGGGTATAACGCTTCCTTAGTAACCAGAACCAGAAGGACCTTCACCACCTTCTGTCCCTATTATTAATTTCCTTTCTTGCTATTACAGCAAAATAAGTAGTACTGTACAACAAGTGCAGTGTACCAAATCACATACTGTAATGATTTGCACAGATTTTTAGGGTTTTATCTCTCCTCATCAAGAGACGAATGGTCCCCTTCTCTTTGTGCTTCAGAAGCTTTACATCACCAGTGCCTCGTTCTTTCCATTCGGGAAGATCGTTTTCCGATGCGAAGCGGAAGAGTTTTGCTCGCCTTTTGGGGAGGGAGACACAAAATGAAAACAAGGCATAGCTCAGTTTATGCATGGAACTTTTTACCAGATTTTTCACAGAACTGCGATCTCTTAACATTAATGCTCCATATGAATGTACATTTGATATGCTTCCCTCCCCTAGACCATTTGTTTCCCCAATATTTTCTCTCAAAAACACACACACAAGTTGTTGTGGGGGACATACTAATCCTTACTAAAGACAGTAGTACTAGGCTTCTATTTACTATAGGTACATTGGGAAGAAATAGCTGTTGGAACAAGATAGTCTCTCTTTCCATATGTGTATGTATTTTTATAGTATTGCTTTATTTTGCACTTTCAAGTTGCTTTGGGGCATTCTGTTGTGGGATGTGATTCATAAATTCAATGAACTGGCCTGAAAATTGACATTCCTTATATGATAGAAAACACTAGTTTCTGCCACAGAAAAGGAAACCAACTTTGCACTCCTCGTTTCTAGGTAAGTGGATGACTGTTCAGTAAAAAGAAAGAAAGAAAAAAGATAGCCCTTCTATCTCACTGAGAATTGCTACAGAATAAAGCCTTAAGTTGCTGAATACAGACTACCACGTTAAAAGTTTGGCCATTCGAAGATTTACAATGCCATCTAGAAAAAGACAGTTGTACTGACTCAATCCCATATACCAAAGCTTGGACACTATTTTCCGACATTTTGGTGGCCTAATAAAGGCACTGCCCTAGACAACATGTATGCCTTGCCAATGTGCACATGCTGCAACCCACCAGCATATTAATATGCCCCAACCCAAAGTTTGGAAGTTACTGACGCACCATTCTTATTGTACTTACATCTTAAAGAGTTCTTCCTCATCTTCTTCAAGAGTTTTAATCTCTTGCTCAGGAAGAGAAACTATGGGCTCAAACTGAGGGTCATGGTTAGAATCATCTACGTTGTCAGGTGCTAAGTCATGCTCCTCATGTGTGTCCTGTGGAAAAAGTCACATGATGAACCTTAAAACAAAATTGCTAAGAGGCTTGTGATATTTAATTCAAAAAGACCCCCAATAATAAAAATGCAAGATCTTATGAACTTGCACATCTTAGCCATTTAATCCAATTTCTCTATTTTGGTCTGGAAGTGATAGTTGCATTCATTTTACTAATTAATGTAACAAGTATATACATCAGCCAGCCTAGGCAAGCAGGAATTCCATGCTGATGAGTGAGCTGGTGGAGGGGGCTCCACCCCTCCTCTAGTCTGCTTGTTAGAGGTGGCTTGCAGCCCACACTTTCATCCTCACCACAAAGAAATGGGAGCTTTCCCCTCTTTGGAAGCCAGCAACTTTAAGGGCTGAGGACATGGTTCACTCATCTACACGCCTTTTGATACCAATGACAATGCGGTGCTCATGGATTAGCTCAGTGTTAAGAACTGGTGGTATTGTTTTTCATTGGTTTTTTCCTACTCAAAGGACCAGTTTCAGAGTTGCACTGAGTGACTTGGCCTCCTGATAATTATGTTATGGGATGTGCAAGGTGCCATCTTCTCTCCAATGCTGTTTACTTACATGAAGTTGCTTGAAACAGTAATTAGGAAATTGGAGTATATTGTCATCAATAAGCTGCTGACAGCCGCCTCTATTTCTCAGTAACATCTGAGTCAGGTGAGGCCATACAAGTCCAGAACCAGTGCCTCAATGCAGTGATGGTCTAAAACTGAATCTGGACAAGGCAGAAGTCCTGTGGGCAGGTGGTTCCCAAGTCAGAGAACTGGAATGCTGGCCTACCCTGGATAGGGCTGCACTCTTCCAAAGGAGCAAGTGTGTAACAATGGGATGTTTTGTCAGCTTTGAACTGAAGGACCTGCTGGGCACAATGGCTAGGAGTACTCCCCCACCCCAGCTTTGGCTAGCGCACTAGCTATTATCATTTATGAACCAGGACAGCCTTGCTACTATGCCCCATGCATCAACCACCTCAAGACTGGATTACTGCAATGTGCTCTTAAGTGGGGTCGTTCTTAGGGTTGGTCTGGAAGCTGCAGCTAGAGCAAAATGCAGTGGCTGGGATGCTGACTGAGACATCCTACCATGTATATACAATACCACTCTTAAAAGCAGGCATAGGCAAACTCAGCCCTCCAGATGTTTTGGGACTACAACTCCCATCATCCCTGACCATTGGTCCTGTTAGCTAGGGATGATGAGAGTTGTAGTCCCAAAACATCTGGAGGGCTGTGTTTGCCTATGCCTGCTTAAAAGTGTGGCAGTGGCTGCTAATATGCAACTAGAACAGGTTTAATGCTTTGGTCTTTACCTACAAAGCCATTAAAAAACCTAGGACTAACTTACCTGAAGGAGCACCTTTCTGAAAATCAACCTGACTGGTCACTAAGATTCTTGAATCATGTCACTGTCTACAGAGGTGCTTTAAACTGTGATTAGAAGGTCGGTCTTTTTCAACAGTAGCACCCTCTCTGTGAAACCAGCTCCCTCTGAATACACCTACATTTATACAATTCTAGTGCTTGATGAAAAACCATTTATTTTCTGAAACTTTAGCTGGGCAGTAATGCCAATTTTTAACTTACCTGTTGTTGACCTAGCAGCTGCTGTTTAATCTGAATGGTGCCTGCTTGTTCTTACATATAAAAAGGCAATATAGAACAACTAGGATGCCAAGGACAGCAGGATCCTCCCAAGGACAGGGGATTGTGGTGTTAAGTTAATGTGTCTATTAGCAATGTGAGGCATCAGAGATGGTACAGCAGCCCCAACGTTTTTACTTAGTGATCAAAAGATGGGGGTAGAAACCAAATCAAGGAAATACAAATATCACCATTTTAAACACAGTTTTCTCTTTGTAGAGTATGCACAACAAAGTTCCTAAATTAAAACTGGTATTGTGGGATTTAAAGCGGTTTTACTGTGCTTAGTAGCTATTTTATCTTCTGGGCCAATTGTCAGATTTTAAACTGTACCCTCCCACTGTTTAGTTTTGCTTTCCTACCCATCCCATTTCTTCTATCATGCCAAATATATAAACGAGCAAATCCTCAGCCCCTTTTATACTGTGAAGGCCTGCGGCCTTAATGGCTTCAACTGCCTCTTCCTCCAGCCAAGCGGGTGCACAGGATTGCATCCCTAGAAATACTTGGTAAGCAAGGCAAAGAGCAGCAGCAGCCACCTTCTGCATCCTGTTTGAAGCCTTATGGCCCTGATCGCGCTTTCAATGCGGGTGTTCTCCCCGATACATTTTAAAAATGGAAATACTAACGAGAGGACATCGCTGTGACAAAACCGGACTCTCCGAAGGAGAAGCGGGGATGGGCAGCGGAGCACGTGGGGCGGCCTCCTCCTCCTCCAGCAGGCGGGGAGGGGGGGGGAGATCTCAGCACACCCACACACCCCGGGGCTGGAGACAGAGAAGGGCCCAGTACACCCCCACTCCCCCCCCCCAAAAAAAGAGGGGGGGGGAGGTTTATAGAAATTATCACAAACCCAAGGGAACGCCACGTCCCAGCAAGCGCGAATCGCGCGCAGCACGTTGCTGCGGCGGCGGCCCTGCCTGCGCGCCTTGGAGGAAGATAGGAGGCCCCAGGCCTTGTTAAGACCGGGGGGGGGTGGCGGGGAGAGAGAAACGGCTGCCAGGCAGCGCTGAGGCAGCCCGTGGAAAGCGGGAAGAGAAATAAGGGGCGTCAACGGATTAATAAACCTGAGGTGGGGGAGGGGGGATGAGTCAAGAGGGCGGCCTAGTCTCAGGCTTTCTCTCTCTCCAACCCCCCCCCCCGCCCCCGGGACCTCCTTTAACTGCTCCCCGCTCTCGATTTCGAGGCTCGCCGGCGCTTTTCGTCAACCCTCTGGAGTCTCACCTTCGTCTCGGCCATGGCGGGGGCTGGCGTGGCGTCGTCTCTTTCCTAAGGCTCGCGTGAGGCGCGTCTCTCGTCAAATGTAGCCGCCGCTTTTCTCTCTCCCGTTTCCCGCCGCGACCTTTCCCTGCCTGGCTTTTTCGCCCCGTCCGTTCGACCGACCGTGCGCCCGCCTCCCGGCCTACACTTTCTGCCTCGCACGCTCCTTCAGCGCCGCTGCTCCGCCTCCTCCTCCGTCGCTCGCGCTCCCCGCCCCCTCCTTCCGCCCCCCCTTCTTTCCCCTCATTCCCGCAGCCCGCGCCGTTGCCGCAGGGGCTGATGGGAAAACGAGGCTCTTTAGTTCCCTCACGAGGGCTCGTGGCGCCATTGCAATAAGAGAGAGGGAAGTGGGTTGGTGTAGCGCTGCCAGGCAGGCAAGGGAGGCGCGCGGGCAAATGAGATGACGGACTTTTTTATTGGTTTTCACAACATTATAAACAAACACATGCAAACAAACAAACAAAAATCACAGCCTTATTAAAAATCACACTTTTTAACATTGTTAAGTGACTTCCTCGCTTCCCCTTGGTTGAATTTCATTGCATGTCCTTTTAACGGTTTTCCAAATCAGAGTTCTTAAAAAATAACATCCTTAGATCTTCACATTATGAAATTAAGCATATTAATTCATCAGTTAGCTTCAATAAAATCCTAAGCCAATTAAGTATCTGCAAGCTGTTTTCAGCTAATTTACCTTAACATATTTAACTAAGTGATCATTAAATTTGGAGATGACGGACTCTTTGCTGGTTCAGGCCCATGCCAATGGCCCACCTAAGTCCAGCATCGTATCGGCCAGACGCCTGTTGTCCTCAAGCAGGACACGAGCGCAGCAGCAGCAGCGCTGTAATAATAATAATAATAATAATAATAATAATAATAATAATAATAATTTTTTATTTATACCCCGCCCTCCCCAGCCAAGGCCGGGCTCAGAGCTTGGTAGAAACAGCCTGCAGGCATCCTGAATGAAATTTCATTTTGTGTAGCCGGAGCCATTACGAAAGATATAAAATACAAAAACACACACAAAATAAAAACCAGACATTCTGTCAGATAAGAGCTTGGCGGCCGCCCTTCTAAAGGCATTAACCCAAGGGAAAAAAATATTGTCGCTCTAAAAGCAAAACTGGCCATTTTTCTGAGGCAGAGGAGGACCCGTCCCCTAACAAAAAGTGAATCAAATGCCCACTCGATCTCCAAACCAAGAGACCTAAATCTTTGAAAAAAGGCTGGTCAGAAATCCTCGCAGATTGGGCAAAACCAGTAAGTAGTGCGGCAAATCTGCAGGCACGTTTATCTCTACATGAGCAAAGTTCTAAAAGTACCACATTGAAACCCACTCCGTAATAATTATTATTTTATTTATACTCTGCCCACTCTGGGCGGCTTCCAACAAATCATAAAACCTCAGGAAAACATCAAAAAAGTTATGTAGTTCTCCTTGACATCTGGGTTTTCCACAGGGAGGGCGCCACTGCCCAGTGAAGAGCGCACCTTCACTGTGTTATTTTCGGCGCCTGCTAAAAAACGTTCTTGTTTAGGCAAGTCTGCCCAGATATGTAGAAAGCTGACGTGTGTTTAATCAGGTTGTTTTTTAAAAGCTTATTGTTTTAAAAGCTTATTAACTATTTGTGAATGTTTTATGGAATTGATAAGCCGCCCTACACCCGGACGTCTCGGGCCGGCTCCCGCCCCCTTTACTTAAAATGGCTGCCGCGCGTGGCGAATCCGAGGTGGGGGGGGGCGGAGGCGGTTGGAGGAAGGAGATGTTGCATGATGGGAAAGAGCGGGAAAAGGGCGGAACGGCTCTGGCATCTTCGCTTATAACTTTTTAAATTTTAAGTTTTTATTTATTTTACGGGTGGATACAATGTATTGAACACAAAAGTGTTCAGCGCATTTATTATGAGGCTACCCATGGATTCTCTCGGCGCCCTACGGGTTTTTTTTTTAAAAGAAAGACAGAATAAAACAATAAAAATCATGCTTTAATTTTGTAAAAGTTTTTTTTAATGTAATAAATAATAATGACAAGGTGGAATCGAACCAAAAGGAGAAAGATGGCGTGAAAGGAAATAACCTAAAAACATAAAAACCATAGTTTAATAAAAAAAATAAAATCCTTCCAGTAGCACCTTAGAGATCAGCTAAGTTTGTTATTGGTATGAGCTTTCGTGTGCATGCACACTTCTTCAGATAATAAGTTTTGTTTTTAATGTAATGACGATAATTAATAATTATAGTTTTTGTTTAAGATAATAATGACGACAGGGAGAGGGGAAATCAAACCTAAAAAGTGAAAAAAAAACAAAACACCAAACAATAAAAATACTTTAATAATAATAATTTAATAATAATAATAAAAAAATACTTTAATAATAATAATTTAAAAATGCAACACAGTACAGCAATAATTAACAATGTCGATGACACAGAGAGAGGAGGAACCGAACCTCAAACGGGAGAACCGAAGTATTTTTTTTCAAACGGACGGTCTCCCGCGCGTGCGCGGCGGTGACGTCACTAGCGCTCTTCGTCGCCCCGCCCCTTTCCTCCACCCCCTCCCTCCCTGCTTGGCCGAGTCCCGCTGACTGACGAGGCCTCCTCCTTCGCCGCCGAGAGATGTGAGTAACGAGGTGGGGTTGGGGAGGGGGATGCGCGGAAGCTCTTACAAAATGGCTTGGCTTGCGCGAGGGGCTGCCTACGCGGGTTCGCCCCTCTGCGAAGGGGGGGGGGAGGGGGGAATAAGTGGCCTCGTTGCAAGGGGGTGGGGGGGAGGTTTTTATTTTATTTTAAGGGTGGTCGCCTGCTGCGTTGCTGTATCGCCTCAGCGCGTGGCTCCCCCTGTGGTGGTGGTGTGGTTTGGCGGAGCCCCCCCCCCAAATGGGGTCATTTTCCGTAATCGTCATCATCATAAAAGTCAATGGTGAGCTAGGACTAGGGAGCTGCAATGTTCAAGCACAACCCCCCCCCCCCAGCTCACTCTCTCAGGCTGACCTACCTTATAGGGTTGTTGTGAGAGGATGAAAGGAGGGGAAAGGGTGAGGGAGAACAGTTTGTTAGTACTTGTTGTTATTTAGTCGTGTCCAGCTCTTCGTGACCCCCTGGCAGTGGCGTAGCGTGGGTTGTCAGCACCCGGGGCAAGGCAAGTAATTTGCGCCCCCTAACCCGTGGATTTGCGCCCCCTAACCCTAACCCCCAGATGTTGCGCCCGGTGCGGCCGGCCCCCCTGCACCCCCCACGCTATGCCACTGCCCCCTGGACCAGAGCACACCAGGCACTCCTGTCTTCCACTGCCTCCCGCAATTTGGTCAAACCCATGCTTCAAGAACACTGTCCAACCATCTCGTCCTCTGTCGTCCCCCCCTCCTTGTGCCCTCCATCTTTCCCAGCATCAGGGTCTTTTCCAGGGAGACCTGGTGCTTAGAAAGCCGACGTAATCTTAGTCTGCCTTTTAGTCTTTAAACTTTTGAATGTTTTAAAATAGGGTTGCAAATCTTCCTCAATTTTACCGTTTTATCTTTTTGCAAACTCTGTCGAGGCGTACAAACTTAACGAAAACAAGCAGCGTATAAATTTAATGGAATGAACAGTGCTGTAGACTCTCTGGCCACTGTCCGGGGGGGGGGGGTACCTAGAGGTTAGTTAAGTTGCCCCCTGCTGAGGGCACAGGTTCCGGGGTGGGCTGGGGGTGGGTGCACACAAATCGCTCTTCTCCACCATCCTGGCCTCCCTGGGCCACTTCTCCGCTGCTCTGGGTGGCCAGGCTTCTCTGGGCGCTTCAACAGAGGAATCTGGTTGCTGGCGTGGGCCATTGCACAGCCCTGCAGGGCTCCTCCCCAGTTGGCCCTAGTGGAAGAATTGCAGAGGGGGAAAGGAAGGGAAGGAGGCAGAAAGGAAAGCAGCAAGTGGAGGGAGGGAAGGAGGCAGGCAGGCCAGTGGTCCCCCACACCTGCTCTAACCCATCAGGTTCCCTCCAGGTGTTGTTGAACTCGCAGTTCCCATCAAGGCCCAGGCAGTGTAGCCAACAGTTGGTGATAATGGAAATTGTAGTACAGCACCATGTTGGTCATCTCTTGTAATCTCTACTCCACATAGGTAAGCCCCACTGTGTTCACTTCTAGATGAGTGTGCATAGGATTGCAGCCTGTCGGAGTGGGTGCCTCTTGCTTTTGAGACATTAATCATATTATTAATATGGCAGATACCTCAGTGCTGCTATGTGTGCTATATTGTAAAACAAACCTTTCCTTAGACAGTCTCCTCCATCCTCCAATACACTGCTGGGTTGTTAGTGCGCAGTGAGAGTTGGTACTAGTTTTGCTAGTACTGTTCTTGTGTTTTAACATGTAACCTGATTATATTTCATCAGTCCAACTTGCCACGAGGCAGCCAAGAGATCTGATCACACTTTGGTATGGCAAGGCCTGCTTTTTAACATGTTAAAGGTAAAGGGACCCCTGGCCATTAGGTCCAGTCGCAGACGACTCTCACTTTATTGGCCAAGGGAGCTGGCGTACAGCTTCCGGGCCATGTGGCCAGCATGACTAAGCCACTTCTGGTGAACCAGAGGAGTGCACGGAAACACCGTTTACCTTCCCGCCAGAGCGGTACCTATTTATCTACTTGCACTTTGACGTGCTTTCGAACTGCTAGGTTGGCAGGAGCTGGAACTGAGCAACAGGAGCTCACCGCCTGTCGTGGGGATTCGAAGCGCCAACTATCAGTTTCTGTTTCTCACTGTGCAGCTGCGTAGAGTCACATGACTATGTTTACATTCCAGAGACCTTGCAGTCTCACGGGAAAGGGAGACGGGATGTGACGTTAGTGGTTTCATGTTTCCTTTGTTCCTTTGTTCAGTTGCTATCTGCTTCCATAGATATATTTCTTAGCTGTCTGTGTAGCTTAGAAATAAACTCTTTAAAAATCTAGCTCATAGTGTCTCATCCTTCCCTGTGCTGTTTTGATGCTCTGCTGGGAGGATGTGCCTTGGAGCCTCATCAAAGGCTCGAGGTCGTTAAACACGTCGGGAGGCGATTTCAAAGGCTAGGCTCTGTGGTTTAACCCACAGCACCACCCGCGTCCCTCTTTAACGTTACCTGTGGATTAAAGCTGCCATATGTACATCCCCCTTTACTTTCTTGAAATTTGATTCTTGGCTGTGCAGGTAAGCATGGAGCCAAACCTAAATGTGCAGCTAAAATAATAATATTGTTTTTCCCTATGTACCTCTGCCTCCACTTCTCTCCTCTTCCTTTTTTTCTTCTCCAAATTTTAGATTGTAAGATCCTTAAGGGCAGGGACCTGTCCTTAAGCACACTGACAGCTTATAGAAGAAATAACTGCTATGGCTAAACTTAATTCATCTAGAACTTGATAATTTCACCCTTTTGTCAATTCCAACACAGAGGAAAACCTAGTGGGCTTGATTTTTGCCGATGAGGCTTAACTAAACATGATTTGGCTAAGCATTTAACACATTTTGCCGTAGAATAATTAATTCTGTTACTGTTCTCTACAGAATGATGGAAGACATCAGTGGTGCGTGCTTTACTGACACACAAACTGCAGTTCCTCTTGTGGAAACGGAGAGTGCAACTGAAAATCTAACAAATGAAGATATGGGAGAAGAAAACAACACGGCGAACACTTCAGATACTTCCAGCATATATAGATATATTAAAGATGGCTTGTTTACGTCAGAGATCTATAAAGTAGAAATTCAAAACCTCCCCAAATATATTGGTTTTAACGAAGTAAAGAAGTTCCTTGCCAAATATGGCCTTACCCCTCACAAGATAAAACTGTTTGCGAGACAGACGTTTGCATTTGTGACCTTTAAGAGTGAGGAGGGTAGGGACAGAGCTATGAGGGTCCTTCATGGGGCCCAGTGGAAGAACCGAAACTTAACTGTGAAACTTGCAAAACCAAAGGCTGATCCCATCATAAAGAAGAGGAAAAGAGAAGCAGAGGAGGGAGAGGAGATGAAAGAGCAGACAGCAGCAAAGTGTTTGGCTTCAAATAATGGCAAAGAAGAGCCTCTGAGTAAGCAGATAGCAGATGTGGTGACCCCTTTGTGGAATATCCCATATGAGGAGCAGCTGGCAAGGAAGAGGGAAGAATGTGAGCAAGTGCTGCTGAAACTGACAAGGTAATTTTTCTGTTTGTAATAAATATTATGATTATCTCCATTTCTTCTGTTTAGAATGCCAACATTCGTGTAGCCAAAATGGCACCATCCAGGTACAGGAGGGGACATATCAGCTCCAAGACTTGCAGAAGTGCAATTGGGGAGGGTGGGAATGGAAATGAAGGGTGCATCTCCAGAACAGTGCACTGAGAACTGAGCCTGCTCAATAGGCACAGAATGCTGCCTGCCTGCCTGCTTGGGAGAGTGGAAGCAGGAGTGAGTACCCTGAACAGGAACACTCCACACTGCAGCACTTTGTTGCAGGTCTCACTTGCATGTATTCAGAAAGCTTTCTGAGACAGCGCAAGCACAGTCCAAGAAACCAAGCTGGTTTTAGCCTCAGCATTAGTGGAAATGAAGCTGATAAATCTAGGTATTCTTCTGCTTCATTGTGCTGTGATGTGGATTTTCTGGCTTCTATTCTCAAACTGCAGTTTGCATATTTGCAATAAATACTTTAGAAATGTGCGAGGTTTTTGTTTTTTTGTTTTTTTTTGCTTTTATATTTCGTCCCAAAATGCTCTGCTCATCACATGCTGCCATACATTGTAAGACCAGGCATCCGCAACCTTCAGCCCTCCAGGTGTTTTGGACTACAATTCCCATCATCCCTGACCAATGGTCCTGTTAGCTAGGGATCATGGGAATTGTAGGCCAAAACATCTGGAGGGCCACAGGTTGGGGATGCCTGCTGTAGGACAAAAGGGCTGAGCCTGTTCCGTTTTTAGATCTTGGTGCCGCATCTTAATAATTTTAGGTGCTTTATAAATAAACACCAATGGTCAAATTCATAGGTATTTGTGCAGGGGAGGGAATAATGTTCATTGATTATTTTTGCTCTGATTACCATGAACGATCAAATTGTTTTACAGGGACATAGGGAACAACAACCGAGCTCTTCTACCATGGCTTTTCATGCAGAAGGAGAAGTGCGGTGGCCTGTGTTGCTCCCTGGAAGGAGTGAAAGCATCCCCATTACAGGTCATACATCTCAGGAACTGCTTATGAAGTGTGATACTGTGAGGAAATGAATCATAGGCATGGAAGGACCGGGTTAGCCTTACTACTGCACTGTCCATGGTCCATAACCTAAGCTGTGTAATTTTTGGGTGGGCACCTTTAATCTGGTAGCATGTTGCAGTACTGGGCATAAAATTCTGGAATTCTGGAATGGATAGCTTATTACCATATATATTATTTTAGTACTCATTTAGCCCAACCTGTTTTAATACTGTAATTTGCAACAAATGTTTATGGATGGAAGTAGCAAGCATGTCAGATTCCAGAGGAGTCGGATAGGCATTCTAAATTTTCCCTTCCTTTACATTTAGACTGAGTACCGCAACAAATGTGAATTTTTGATCGGCATAGGCCCGAATCAAGAAGATAAAACCGTGGGGTTTCGCCTTGGCAAATACAAGGGTGGAACATGTGCTGTAGTGGAACCATTTGACACCATTCACATTCCTGCTGTAACCAAAAAGGTAGCAAAGGCTTTTCAAGATTACATAAGGTGAGTCCTCCGTTGGACTGGATGACAGAATCCTAAACATCTTGCGTGTATAAAATTTACCTTTTCCGTGAAACCTTTGGCACAACCTACTAGTTCCTGTGCTATACTGGAACTAAGCCTTTAGTATATGTAAATGAAATAATTGCCTGTTCTTCTCTTGTTTACCCCTGTCTCCATTGCCTTCTCTTCCTGCTGTTGTCTACTGTCAGACATCCTTTGAGGCAGGGACCTGCCCTCTTGTGCTTTGCCATATACGTTAATGGCACTATATAGATAAATAAAGCCCAACTTAACCACAAAGCTCAACATTGCCTTTGTGAATTCCTTGAGGGACTGTACCAAAGAAGGCTAAGTGGGAGCCTTTTGATAGACATTAGTTTTTCCAAGGAGAGAAAGAGGGGAACTTCCAATGTGTGTACATTTGCAGCAGTTAGTACATAGAATCCATTTTTGGTCAAGTGATGTGAGCAGATCACTGTGAAAATTGATGCAATGTAGATATTTACATGTCATCATCCAAAAAATTATAATGTTCAGGATCAGTCTCCTAGTTTAATGTGGCAGTTTCCTAGCAGAAATAATTTTAGCATTATGTGGTTATGCTTTTTAAAATCCAAGTTTAGTAACCAAGAATTTCAAAATTACAGGTCTACATCCTATGGTGTCTACAGCCCAGAAACCTACAAAGGTCACTGGAAACAGCTAACAGTTCGCACTAGTAGAAATGGCCACATCATGGCAATTGCTTATTTTAATCCACAGGTACTGAATATGATTTATGTAATAAGGGGAAACAAGTGCATGCTTGTAATGCAGGCATTTCAGAAACTCTTAATGGTTACAGTTTTTCCTGATTCTGGAAATGTATTTTGTGAAACTAACAGTGACACAATGTTTTAAAGGGAAGTGTGTCCTTAGATGTGTTATGGAGGGTGCACTATTTAAATAAGTACAAGCATACATATGCTGTTATCCCATAGTTCTTCACTACACCTGTAATCTGCACCAACATTTTTCTTTGAAGTTTGTAAAATTAAGCACCTTAAGCATTAATTTTCTTTTCTTTTTTTAAATGTCTAGAAACTAAATGAAAAAGAGCTTGCAGAACTGCAAACTTCTATGGCTAAGTACTTCACAGAAGGCACTGGAAAGGACAGTGGAATAACTTCTCTCTACTTTGTGCAGGAAGGTCAAAGGTGATTGTTGCATCTCAAAAAAGAAACTTAGTATGACAGTGTAATGTATGGTGTACCAGAGTTTTAGAACTTGAGCTGCAGTCTCGGCCATTAAGGCACTTGAATCGATGACAACAGTGGGTGACATCCAATACGAATAATTCTCAGAGTAGACCCATTTAAATCAATAGACCTAAGTTACTTAGCTTGATTGATTTAAATGGTCTACCCTGATAATGACTTGCGTTGGATGATACCCAATAAAAACTGCCATAAAAATAGTAAGATTCAAAACACTAAGCAGCCTATAAATCAGTATCCCAGGATCCATTAAACACTAATGGATATGGTCAAACATAATTCAGTAAAAATTAAAGTCACCCATAGTAAGGAGCTGTTGTTCCTGGTGATTGTTTTTATGAGCATTAGTGCTGGGAGTCGATATTCCTTGCATGCTGAAATGTAACTATTTGTATTTTTCTCTTACTGTTTTGTGTTTGCCATTCCTTTGAGTAGCTTTCTTGGATGATGCCATCACACAGAGAAAGGGCATGTCAGTTCAGTCATTCATATCTAAATCCCATTAAGACCAGCGTTTTTTGAGCTTGCACAGCTGTGTGTTCCTGCTAAAGAAATACAGAATGAATGCGTTCAAAAAAGTCCCTAGATCTTTACAGCTTTTTTGCTTGAATTGGTTATCTACACTATTGCATCCGAATGCACTTTAGAAGATTAGGATGCAAAGGAAGGATAATGATTTAAACGCTGTTTCTTGCTCCCTCCCTCTTCTCCCACAAGAAAATCACCCAATCGTGAAGATTTGACCTTGGAGCATGTTGCTGGTGACAAGTACATATATGAAGATCTTCTTGGGCTAAAGTTCCGGATTTCTCCCCATGCTTTTTTCCAAGTAAGCATTTAAAGCATTGGGCTTAAGTGTTTTGTAGAAGTTGAGATCTCTTGTTGATTGAGTTTTGCTTATAGCGAGGTACTCCATAAACAGTGGGAGAGAATGGTAGAACCTCCTCATTGTCCTTCTGAAATATCCGGAAAGCCATTTGTGAAATCTGGAGTTCATTGTAAAAAAACTCTGGAATCAAGAAATCAGCAGTGGTGTATTTTTCAAACACACATTTCATCAACTTGCACACTTTTTAAACAGTAGCGTGTTCAGGCAGCAGCACAGTCAGAGGTTTCAAGTATAATGGCTAATCATGCTCTGACTTTAAAAAAATTAAAAACTTGGGTAAGGAGCAGTATATACTGTAATGCTGTAGAGTAGATTTTAGCCTTTGACATGCTACCTGCCTGCTGAATACTGACACCCTATGTTGAAATTCTGTAGGTAAACACACAGGCTGCTGAGGTTCTGTATTCAGTCATCCAGGAATGGACCCAGGTGAACGAGGAGACGACTGTGATGGATGTTTGCTGTGGAACTGGATCAATTGGTATTTCGCTTGCCAAGGTGAAATAACATCTTTCATGGGACATATGCCCTTTGGTATTGCTTTTGTCTCTTAAAAGTACTAATTCAAAGAACAAAGGTCACCCAACAAGTAGTCTCGCCATGTGGGTAGCTATCTGCATGCCCTGTGTTCTGGAAAACTGAAAACTAACAAAATAAGTAATGAAATTATGACTACTATTGCAAAATGAATGATCTTAGAGCCAGCATAGATGTTACTTTAAATGTATGGCTTGTATCCAAAGTAGTGCTAAACCTCTCATTACATTAGCACAAATTTAGGAACAAATGCCTCCTAAATTTGTTCTGGGGGTTTTCACGAACCTTCTGCAGCAGATTTGGGGAGGGTGTATGTGGCCAGGGGGAGAGAGCAGGAGGTTCTATTGTGCAAGCATAAATCCTTGCACAAGTATAAATTGGATACCACTCTGTAATTGCACTTAATATATCTTTTTTCTTTAAACGTAGCAGCTGTGGGGGGGATCAGGGTCAAGAAGGCACATTAACCCCACCCCCCAAAAGGTGTCATTAGTTCCAGGAGGGAAACTGCTGATGGTGTCAGTTGCAGATTTGGAGGGGGTGTTTATTGGTATTGGGATATGAGGGGAAAGGTTTAAATTGTGTGTTGTGGTCCTGACAAGGTCACCCAAGTGTATTTTTCTTTTTGGCCCCTAGGCTCATCTATGATATGGTTTGATAGATTTTGGGGTGCAGTTTTCTTTGTGTTGCTGGGGCCAGGCAGAACCACCAATCCTTTGCTCTTGCTCCTCCTCCTTTTCCTGGCTTCTTGGCAAACCTAATCTTTTCATCAGCCTCTCAGGTTTAAAACTGAGATACTCTCTAAGGTCCCTCTAAGCACTAGCTCTGCTTATTTTTGTAACTATTTTTTTGTTTTGAGAGGTTTAGATTAACTGTAAACAGCCCCTCTGTAAACCTGTTTTCAAGTCTAGTTCAACTCTGTGGAGTGGGTACACACAAAAAGGTTGAAGTAGCCTAACAAGATAGCTCCTCAAGTTGCAATATCCATATTTATTTTGCTTGGTACTCAACTAAAAATGTAAAACTGTACATTATTGCTTTCGTTCTACAGAAAGTGAAGAAAGTTATTGGAATTGAACTTTGTCAAGAAGCTATTGAAGATGCCAAAGTGAATGCTCAGCTTAATGGTTGGTAAAAGAAAGCATAATATCTCAGACTTTAAAGACAGCTCTCATTATTAAGCAATCCAGTTTCTAGTCTCTTCTGTCCCAATTCTTTTTTCCTTGACTACTGGAAAGCAGCTTGTCAAGATGTTTTAGACGATTATTATTTGCCAGAACTGAGCTCTGTGTTGTCCTTGAATAAATGTCAACTAAGGGATTGGCTCTTCTGGTTAAAATTCAGAAGGGACCTGCAACTAATTAGGAGCACCAGGTTTTCTCTTGGTATCCCCTCTTGAGAGCAGAGCATTTCTCCTTAAGAAATCTGACCAGCTTCCTTAAAAAAAGCATTATTGAGCTGTGTTTCAAGCGACACCCACTACAGTCTTGGATGGACACTACAACATACACAGACATACTTTGTATTTGTGGTCAACCTCAGATGGAAGACCTCCATCATTATCTGTTAGTCTTCCCCTTATGTAGAGACCCAAGAGATCACTTTCTGAAACCTTTGTTCACAAAAGCACGTACACACCAGCAGAAATGGTCTGGTTTCTGAGCAGGGCCGTCTTTACCCAGGGGTGTGGGGCACCTGGCCATTGAATTCGGGGGGGGGGGGTGCCAGGCGCCCAATCTCGCGCCGCCTGCCTGCTAATATTGCTGCAGGGGGAGTTCTCTGAAAAGTCTCGCTCACCAAAGCTGGGAAGAGGGGAGTGACAGGAAAGAGGGACAGACTGAAAGAGAATGCACCTATCTAGCGATGGGAGCGCGCCTAGGCTCTGGAAGAACTCGTATACATGCTCTTGCAAGGGCCTTCCCAGCTCCTCTAGAAATAAGGTTGCTCCCACAATGAAAGGCTGCTGGAGATGGCTCTCCCATGCATGCACAAAATGCCCACCCATCTCATCTTTCAGACACCTCCCTACGTTTGTAAGCACATGCGTGGAGTCTTTACACCGACTTCCAATGTGTTCTTTGTCTTCTTTAGAAAAGCTGGTTTTAAACAAAAAACACACAAACCCCCTCCCTTTTGGAGCCACGCAAGCATGAGCGCTATTTTATCAAATGGTAATAGGGACATAAGGCATAATATATGTTAATTTGGGGGCTAAACGAAATTTGGAGGCGCTGGGCAGAACTTTGCACCCCGGCGGCGCATATGCTAAACGGCCCTGTTTCTGAGTGACAATAATACTTTAACACAGAGTGGCCCTGTGCTACGAAGGTATTAAAATCACTAATTTTTTGCAGGTACTGTCTGGTTACTGTACCCAAGCTGCTTGCAGTTATTTAGTGAGAGTATGCAGGCTATAGGTAGCAGTTAATAAAGCAGAAGGATGTGAGTTATGACCTAAAACTTTTACTGTAAAATATATTAAGATTTTTTGGTTACTAAATAAATCAATAGTCTGACCACTGACCCATCTAGCCAGCACTGTACAGTTTATTCTGACCAGCAACATTTCTCTAGGGGAATGGGCAGAGCTTTCCCAGCCCTGTTACTTTTGACTTTCTGTGTATCCTATTTTGGAACAGTAGATAGTGCCCCTATAGTTCATGCAGCAATGCATGTAGTTTAAATCAACCACCTGCAATCATGGCCTTAGCCATGTTTCTGATGGAGGTCTCTGTGCCTGAACAAGTTGCCTACCTTAGAGCCTTTATCATGAAACTGCATATTGATCCTGACTTGTTCAAAAAAAATTTTTTAATTGAGCGAATGAAACTCTGTATTTTAAGTGAGACTTGTTCTGCACTTAATTGTGGATGAGGTAAACATTTACTTCAGAGGAACTGTATTAATATTTTTTCAACCAGCATGGACATGAAAAACTGGCAGTTGCAAGCATCAGTTATTAAAGGAAATATTGATGGGGCATGTGTAAATAAGCAAATGTGTTACACTGTTTTGGATTTGTTTTCCCTCTCCAGAGCTGAATAATGTTGAATTCCACTGTGGAAAGGCTGAAGATCTTGTTCCTTACCTTGTTAACTTCCTGGAACTGCAGAATTCTATTACGATTGTAGATCCTCCTCGAGCTGGGCTGCGTGAGTTTTGTTTTGTGACCTTCTTTTAGTAGAATAGTTTGAATAGAGATGGAGGTGTGCAACATAGTGAGCAGTAGTGACAAAAGTAAATGGGGAGATGTGCTGGTGGGCAGTGGGATCAGCACTGAGAATAAAACAAAGGGAAAGTGTTTCTGGTTCTGCAGATCAGCTGTGGAATTCCTTGGGTGCAGAAATACAGCATTAGCTCCTTTCAGGCAGGAAAGATTGGTTGATGACTTCAAAGAATATTGTTAGTTAAAAATAAACCTATTTTTTGCTGGCTAGCAGAGGGGCACATAACCTCTTCTAATTTCAATGTAGACTACATACTTTTCTGATGTTAACTATTCACCACAGTTTAATAATATGGATCACTTGGGTCCCTTCCCCATTCTTTGTTATGATGGATGGGTTCAGGGTGGAGAAATATGGTTTGTATTGTAACTAGGGCTGTGCTATAAATGGATATATAAATGGATATATAAATGGATATTAGATCAAATTGTGATAACAGTTTTTTTAAAAATGACTTTGCAATTTATTGCATATTGTGTTTGTGGCATTAAAATATCACAATACTGCAAAAACCAGGAAGCCGATGCTTCTTCCTGTGTGTGCAGCCCTTGCTAACTCCACCTCAGACAGCTCTTTCCTGCCTCCTGCAGCAACAAGAAATACCGTACTTTTCCATGTATAACACACCCTCTTGTATAAGACGCCCTCTATTTTAGGGGACTCAAACTTAAGAAAATGGGGGGAAATTGCCCAGAGTTCTGCAAATACAAAAGGCATCTCTATAGCCAGAGAACGCCAAAATGCAATTTTTCCTTGCAAAAGATTAAATTTCATTTAATAATTTTTGTTCTGTAAACTTTTATCCATTCTTTCTGGTTTGGCTTGGTTTATAAAAGAAATGCAGTTTTTCCAGGCAATGAAAATACAAATTGTTTATATTTTGTACAGTTAAAATTTACCCATTCCATTCTTTCTGTTTTGGCCTGGTTTAGAAAATAAAATTAACAATCAATTTGGGGTTGTGCGATGTATACATTCAACTAAAATTCAATAGTGAATTATATTTGAACATCTAAAAGTGTGACACTGAATGTGTTTTTTTCTTGTTTAGTAATGTAATTAAATTTTTAGGGAAAGCTACTAATTACTTCCACAGCTTTAATTTTAGAGAAAATGTGCTATTTTTGGTAAAGTAGTACTATAACATAACAGCTGTAATAAAATGTTAAAGGTAAGTAAAAATCTATCAGTTTTATAGATAGACCCATATGTAGTAGCAGTTGGCAGGACATTATCATGACATAGCTAGCTCCAGCCTTATTTCAGGTATCATGATATATCAAAATATCACAATGTTTAACTGGTGATACATAGTGATGTAGAAAGCCAGATATTGCCCAGCCCTAATTGTAAGAGTGGAGCTGCTTCATGTCCGACGGTGCTGTCACATTAAGAATCTAATTTCAGTTTTTGTCAAAATGTTACCTCTGCAGATTCCAAAGTAATTGTTGCAATCCGAAAAGCAGAACACATAAAGAAGCTTATTTATGTAGCCTGCAATCCTCGAGCTGCCATGAACAACTTTCTGGAGTGAGTTTACAATGGTGCTGGTGGGATGGAGTAATTTTTAAAAAGTCTTGATCCCTTCTTTCCCCCTCCCCCAAAATCAGCATTGATTTTCAATGTTTCAAACAGATTAATAACCCATGGGATTAGGTGGTTAGTTAAATCTCTTACTGAAGTGAGGTGGGAAAGTCAGCCCTGGCACTTAAGAGGACTTTGAACGGTGCAAATGGCCTTTGCCCTTTTCAGCCACATCATCTTTTGGGCAACTTGGAGGGGTGAGCTTAGTGGATGTGGGTCTAACAGTGGATGTGGCTTCATAGGTTTCTGAACCTATGCATTCCAGGAGGGCTGGTGAGGAATGTGGCCTGGAGTGATAAGATATTTGCCCCCCCAGGCCTGGTACCCCATTCCTGGCCCAATCAATTATAAAGAAATGTGTAAGACTAATACTGGTCTCTTTGGTAGCCTCTGCCGAGCTCCTTCGAATCGTGTCAAAGGAAGCCCTTTTCGTCCTGTTAAAGCAATAGCCGTGGACCTCTTCCCTCACACTATGCATTGCGAGCTGCTGTTTTTCTTCGAAAGAGTTCAGCATTCAAGTGACAAGCCTTCTGAAGCAGCCCAGAACTCAACTGAAATTCCAGAATTGAAATTGGAAACAGCAGGTTCTACAGAAGAAGGCGATGCAAACCTGCCTAAAGAAGAGGAAACCCCTGACTGTTCCAGCAATTGATATTTATGCCAACTGGCTAGGCTGTGGCTATTTTCATTCTTAAAATTCAAGACAGCTGCTGTCCTGTTTAAGAAAATGGAAACATTGGTTGCTGGGACTTTGGAATAGTGGCCAATTATCAAAACTACTTGTACAATGCAATCCTGTATGTGTCTGCTCAGAATTCCCATTAAGTTTAATAGGACTTACTCCAAGGTAAGTAGGTAAAGGATTGCATCATCATTGTGTAGCTCTAGAGTTGTCAGAAGCTTATAGGAGGCAGAATGTTTGTATATGTGTGTACATATACACACATTGTACACACAGAGAGATGAAATTTAATTTGTTTTTATGCCAAACTGATTTGTTTTTAAATCATGGAACAAGAAAGGTGAGGGATGACTAGGGAAGCTATACTGCTACCTTAGATAGTAAATGATTAACAAAACCAGATATGCCAATGGTGTAACAAGCTTTCTCAATAAATGTTCAAAATATTATTTTAAGATGAGGTAAATGCAAAAGCAAATACTGTACCACAATATCCAGTTCACACAGGTCTGAAGAGGAATTATCTGTAATGAGGAGGGAGACAGGGATTTCTAGCATCCCAACTCTGGAGCCTCAGCAATGCTACATTGCCTATGATATGTCTGTGTGCCTAGGCCACTTCAGCTTTAATGTGGAGTTCTGTCCACATCAACAAGGACTAGTTTGTATGTGCTTAAAATTGCTACTATATAATAAATGAAATAAGTTATTGATATTTTTTTTTACTCATACATTCAATATTAATGGGCTAAAACACAAAGATATTTAGTCAGGTGGCAGTCCTACTTTAAAAGGTTACATACTGACAGTTCCATGACTTCCATCGAGAAAGTTATGATTTATAGATATATTTAATGAAACAATGACCTGCAGCACCAGTTACTCACAGCATCTTATGCAATATCAAACTTTATTGCTCAAAACTAATGTTTGTGGGGGAAACAAGTACTTAAAAGACCTAACACACAGGCTCAACGATAGAGGCTTCATAGTTGTACCAACTGACCATTGAGAAACTGCACTCAACATACAATCCATACAGCACCCAATAACATTGAGTTGGTCACATTAACTTTTAAAATACAATATTGTAATTGATCACTGCAAGTTGTTCCAAATGGCTGACTTAATTTGGAACCATTTCTACAACAGCTATTTCCATTTTCTGACCAGAACCAAAGAATTACAGACTAGGGCTAGAAAGGATACTTTTGTTAAGAGTGACAACCATTAGAACAGCATAGATAGATACTTGTTTCCAGCAGCTGGAAAGCCAAGTGCTAAAACAGTTAATAAAGCTTAATTGGAGGTTTGAAATGGGTAGTATTCCCCCCCCCCCACTTATGTTAGTAAATTTCCACTCAGTATCAAACATTCAAATAAGAACCAATTTTTATCTTTAAAAAAAAAATCACACCTGTGAAGAAGCACATACTAATATGTAATATGGAAAGCAAAAGCTATCCCTAGAGGATGGAACAGCTATTAGTGAAGACCATCCACAATGATATTGATTTACTGAGAGAAAAAGAGGGCTTGAAACAGTTTTTGCTTTAGGCATTGTTAGGACTGAAACCATTACAGCTGACTAACTAGGAGAAAAAAAACCACACAAGTTACAAAACAATTTTGGATGTCAAATCACGCTGCATAAGTACTCATGCAGAAGCTGAAATTAATGTAATGATTTACCCTCTTATCATAGCAGCTTATGCTCATGTGCAAATGCAAGACTGTTACACTTCAAACAAAATAGTAAACATCAGAAATACAATACTTCACAGTGACAACAGTAGTTACATTGTTTGTTCCAGCAGTTATTGCGCTTTGCCTGAACATTTTGCCAAAGAGGCTACAGCACATCAAATACGTTTTTTTAAGAAAAATGCATAATTTGTACTAGCCTTTGGTTCACAATGACACATCTGGATGTTTAAGGGCAGTGGTCAACTTTTGCAGGATTCAAATCTTGGCAGACTGAGGTAAGACGAAAGCAAGATGGCCAGCGTGGCAAACACTTAAAAGAATGAGGCATCTATGGATATATATGCTGCAGGTACCCTGCAAAACATTCTGATTTTGGAAAATATATATGCAGAAATTTGTTGAAAAAGTGCAGTCAGAAGTAGGCTTTTTTTTAAAAAAAGCAAGGAATGCACAGATGTAAACACCTATGTTAAAAGGCATAGAAGAAAGCCTATTTGACTTTTATTTAAAGTACTACATCAGTGATGGACAAAGATGAAGACTAAAGCTAGATTTTCTGTAGAACAGAGGCAGTGCATTTAGAACTATGTCCTACTCATTAAACAAATTGCGACCATTTTCAGATGTGCTGAATAAAGTTCCAAAATAAATTCATTCTGTAGAGAACACAAGGATTCTTTGCATAAAAACATGAATGAAAACACTTAAGCTTGAATAAAGGCTATATCTCAATGTTAGCATGGGCTCACTACTGCCAAAATTACCAAGGGTAAGCATAACATACTGCAATAAGAGGCTTCCAGCTGGGAGCTTTCAAGTAGTCTGCTTCCTCTGGTTCATAAGACAAAACCCTATCAGCTGGGGCACACAGATGTCCAATAACATTTCATCAAGAGGTTTTCAGTATTACTAATTTATGCATCACAGGCAGCCTGCTCTTGGTAACTGGTGGCAAGAAACTGGGTGAATCAAAATGGCTGTGCCAAGCGGTAATGTACAACACAGCATTTAAGCATTTTGCAAGAGAATTGGATTAGGATCAGAAAGGTAGCTTTGGTGGAACACTACAGATGAGTTAGCATATAGTGCTAGACACCACCCAATTAAGTTACCACCTGGCAAATCTATGTATACCCAATGTCAAACAGCTGTGTAACGAATGTATGGCACTAAGAACTGTAGAAAATTTGCATTCCGAGTGGGAAGCAATGAAACTTGACATATAACCGGATCAGGCCACTCAATTTCTGGCACTCTAGAATGCCCTTTCATGGAACCTGTACAACCCATCTCAAGTGTGAGGTGGGACCCTGGGCCTACTTCCTCCTAAAAGGTCTTGGAACAAACCACTACCACTTCCATTTAATTGTCTCCTGCTGCATTATTTTCTTGTGACTGTTGCAGCAGACATCTAAAAATGAGTATAACTTAACAGATATCCACTGTAACATACACAGTAACATACACAGTACTAGGAGATACCTTAGCAAAGGGCCTGAACTGTAGTATTTCTGGAGTGTAAATCTTAAGTGTAGAAGTATTTCTGGACCACACTGTATGTTTTTTTTAGGGCCATGTTTTAGCTATTCAGTATCTTGTAGCGGATATTGACAGCTTAAGAAACTATATAAAGACAACAACTTGCATATTCATATTCTTTATTTCAACTCAATACAACTTATGCAGAAGATCTTATTAAAGTCCTCTGATGTACCCCAATTTACATTCTAATAGTTTCCATGCAGAAACTACTCTGCAAATGCTAAACATTTAATAAAACAAAGCCAGTGACAACTTTTTTTGAAAATGTTAAAACTCTTCCAGTGAAGAATGCTTCCAGTGATTTTCATGACTGCCATTAGTCAATCCACAAAGGAAAGGGTTTTTCATGTTTGTTTAAAGGTAATAGGGTGCATGAGATTAAAGTATCAATTAGATCTAGCTGCATTAAATAAAAATATATATACCATAAAGGGAGATGCAATTAAATCTCTATTTTAATTGTTAGAACTGTCAGTATATTTTCAAACTGTTTTCAAGTGGGGTCTTAAAAATAGAAGGAAATGCAAATTACTGAGCACCATCCCTGCTCACTCTTAGTTCATTCTAATTAACTGTGGAGGACTTTCTCAAGACCAGAATAAGAAGAGGCTGCAGAGCACTGGTGCTTAGTCATCCACTCCCAATCACCTGTAATTAATTATGGTAAAAATAATTAGAAGCTATATACTCCTTTCCAGTTGTCTTTTATGTAAACTATTATGGTTTTTCCTATGTTTCCCTATCTTTTTTTTTTAACATTTTAAGTAAATATAGCCAGCAATTTTGAAAACAGAGACACACTGGTGCTCAACACTGCAGGTGCCATTCTTACTGTCTAAAGACCACTGTACCAGGATATTAAAATTATTATGCCTGCCAAAATTCAAAAACAAGCAGCACTGGCCTAATCTTAATGGCATTAAGGAACATTGCTTTCCACTTTTCTTCAATGTAGTTGTCAAAAGTGTCTTATCAGTGCATATTATTTTGTGCTGAAATGCAACAAAGCTCTTTTTGAGAAAACAGTTGTCAGCATGTTCATACGAGAGTGTGTACAGCTGTATTCCTATATTATACATTCACTCCACTCTTTACATAGACATTCTGGATTAATCCTTAAACATATCCATTCAAGACAGCATAATAGTTTCAAAAGGGATGGGGGAGTGCTTGCTTCAGCTTATCCTGTGTGAACATGCTTTTCTGCCCACTTCTATACATTGACCCACACAGATTTTTGCTGTCTTGTATAAATGTATATCTCAGAGGTTTTTTTTAAAAAAAACAACCCTAAAAAGTTCAGTACTATTGCCCTGATTATGCAAAAGAACAATGCATATTTGAAGCAGCTTGGATTGTTACATTATTTTGCATTCTGAAGCAAACCAATTATTAATTAAATTGGGTGGGGGGATTAGCTTTCTTCACATGTTTTATTGCTCCCCAATTATTCTTTCTGATCACACATCAACAGTACACAGAGGCTCGCTGCCAGGTTGAGCAGATTCGACAATTGTCATCTTGGGTTTCTTTCGAGTTTCCTCCTTAAAGATATAAGAAGTCAACCATAATTATAAACAAACTTGTACGCATAGATGGTGTCAACATTTTGAAAACATTTCAACAGATCAAAAACCAGAATTTTCTACTTTTAGCCCCATGGCACCCTAATTACTAGAAGGAAGAGATTAGCATCTATATTGTGAAAATGCAGGACACAAAGGCTACTTTTTAGTGCAAGTCTCTATGTTCCCTTTTGCAAAGGGCAACTGAAATTGATCACAGATGAAAATGTGGCAACTCCCCTTTCACACTTAACCCCTGATTTGGTGGGGGAAGATTTTCTTTTAGTGCTTAACAGCAATCAACCTATGCCTACAGAATACTTGCTAACAGAGAACTGAATTACAAAGATTAGAAAAAGAAAGAGCAATAGTCTAAGCAAGTTGTTTATACTGATGGGCCGTAAGGGAAAACTGACATGCCAACCCCCTGTGACAGCCACATTTCCATGCAAGAACAAAGACCAGTCATGAAGAAGTCATCACAGCAAGATTATAAACAGTCACAACACAGGAGATATTTCAAAGTGTTTGCATCCTAGATAACCATAGTGACCTTTGTTTGAACAGTAAGGAATTTGTTAACTGAAAAAGCATCAGAGAAGAATAAAAACTAGTTCTTTCAAAATTTAACTTTAAATTTCTGCAATGCGTATGAAGTCAAACTGTCAAGAAATATAACACAGCTTTCATATGCATGTTCTCAGAATTGAACAAATTTTAAAATTAGTAATCATGCACTTACCCTTTCTTGGGCCAACTTCTTCATTTCTTCCTGTAACTTGTTCAGGATGTGCAGATTTGGCTTGTTCTTTTTGGCATACTGCTGAAGCTCTATCACACTTTTATCAGACGTCTCCTGTATCACAAAGTATCAGAAAGACTAAAGAAAGAGCTCCCATTTTCATCTTCAAGAGGAAGGTTATTTTTATAATATATGTTTACTACTAAGGCTGACCAAATTGGCGAGCGCTAGGGACAGGGTTTTTGCAATGATGGCCCCAGTGTTGTGGAATCCCCTCCCCTGGTAACTTCACTTGGGCCCCCTTTCTTGTAACCTCTAATTCTCTGAAGACTTTTTATTCTGGCACACATTGCTGATTCCTCCCCCCCGTCCCAGCCCCTGTATATGCTTTTATCTATTGTTAATTATATTTCACAATTGTTTTGTGGTTTTAGCTGTTTTATTGTAAGCCACCTTGTGGTGGTTTGCTTATATATTAAGTAAATGGATAAATATGGGAAAAGAAACCACCCTGGAGCTTTTGTACTTTCATTTTGTAGGATGAAAATATTTTCATAAATAAATGGCAACAGGATGGAAGTATGGTATCCCTCAAGTTGCACCAGTTCTCTTGCACACAGGTAATGCTGTAAGGGCTCTTCCTCCTGATCTATTCAGCCTGCCAAGCTGTGCCTAAAACTTTAAGAATGTCAGGACACTAACTGTTGCAGCAGCTCATGTGAGGAACCCTTTCTGGGTTGGTGTATGCATGTGCTCCCAGATTATTGCTCAGTGTAAGCATTTGCACTCCCTCGTGGGTCTTTGCTGCATAAACTCAACTTATGGATCACGTCAGCATGTTTGCAACACAGCATTCCCAATGTTAAGGAGTTTGCAACCATGGCATTTAAATAGCATCATTATGAGGAATTGAATTTAAGTATTGCATAGCTTTAATAAGACAAAAAACGATTCAGAAAGTTAACAGAGCAAAGCATACATAACTTACCTGCTTAACCATCTTACTGCTCTCTCTCCCATACATGCGCAATAAGGACCCCCAGTTTTTCACATGCGGATGAAGCAGCTGAAGGATTTTCTGAGATGCCAACTGTTTCCCAACTCTCTTGTTTTTGCCTGCATAATCGCCACGAAACAAAATTTTGGGAGGAAAAACAGGTCCACATCAGAGCTTTTTAAAATCATTTGTAGTAATTGGTTCATAATCATTATGGAAAGTCAATTAGGTCCACACTAAGCTGCAATCAGCTCCCATTTAAATAACTGCAACCCAAGACATGACTTTTCATACCAATTTCCACAGAACCTAAGTATAATTATTTATCTCTCTATTTAAGAAATTTATACTTTTCTGCTATATATCTCAAAGCAGCTTAGTCAGAATGAAATTGAATTTAAAACATCAGAAATAGAAACATTAAAACTGCATTCATTAGTGCAAAGATCTCCTGAAATAAAACCATTTTAACCCGGCATTTGAAACCTAATAGGGACTGTGCTTAATGGGAACAAGTTCTATAGAACTTGGCCCACTACATTGAAGGCATGACTCCTCAATAGCAAGAGTCATGCTTCTGGCCCATAGGGGACCCCCATTAGCTCTCCAAGCTGATTTAAACTGATCCAATCCAGAAAGATAAAAAATACAAACCCCTTAAAAAGGGGTGTGTGTATGGAAACGTCATCTAATCCTGGCAACATTTCACAACAAGATGCCTTTTCTATTCCTAACATTTGTGTATTTCCAATATACAAGTCCCGTATCTCAGGAAGAGCATTTCAGTCTCACAATGCCATGAAATTCCCAGGTGTAGTTCCTAAATACTTAATATCTAGATCCAAATTCCTATCTTAAGTAACAGTGGTGTCAAGGCCGTGAGACTGGTGTATACAAGAACACAGGTAAAGCACAAAGATCAGGAAAATTAGAAACAAATGCTACACAATCAAGCAGAGAATGAAGAGGAATATTCATCTCAAAGGCTTTCAAACCAGCCATCATACTTACACCAGCCACGCACGGTGTGCTTCCCACATGTCATGACATATTCACTCTTCTGATTTTTACCAGGAATCACTTCAAACTTGATGGATGTGTCACCCATTCCATGGTTTCTTACAGAGATGAAATGGTGTTAGCATACCAAACCACAATCTCTACTTATACCACATGTGGCTAACAAAGTTTCAAAAGTAAGAGATCTGGCTAATGAAAAATTATTTTTATTTCTATCTAACCAACAAATCCTGTTTTCTACCCAACATTCTACACATGCTCCTAATATTGAATATTGCTTTTGTGCAAAACAAACAACCGGTCAAAAATGAATGTTTCTTTAACATCTTAAAAAAACCCACAAAAATATTGCCAAAGTTAAGCATATTTGCATTTCTCAAGATTTCACTGGGGGAATTAATATGCTGAATTCCCTTCCATTTTAATGTGTCTAAAGTGCGTAATTTGGAAGTATCATGCCAAAACAAACAATTAAACATGCCTGCATTTGAGAGGGCAAGCTAAATTGTTTGGGTTCAGCGTCAAACTTTACATCTGCTTTGTGAGCACTATTACTGAAAAGTATAGCAAATGTATAGCTGGCATGAGAGTTTGTGCTGACTTCTAGGCTCATGTTTCCCATCAGATGGTCCCATGGTCCCACTACTGTTGATGAATAGCTGTCACAGGTTAGGGGACTGTCTGTAAGCATGAATTCAAGCATGAATTGTTTGTGCCATTGTAACATTAACAAAAAACAGAACATAATTTTAATTAGTAAAAAGCACACACACCCCTCACAACTGCTCAGGAGATTTGAATGTACACTGGGATATCCGTAATTCTACTGAACACATTAGCAGTACCCAACCTTACCTTTTAAGGCACTCATGAAGGATTTGATATGGAGACAATAGTCCAGCTTTACTGGTCAGTTCGTATACCCGTGAGTCCTCAATACTGATATGGTTAAAATACTGCAACAAAATTGGTAGATCATCATTACTTCAATGGCAAAAAGGAATTCTGAGCCTTGACTTTAAAGTTTATGCCTGAAGGATGGAGCTGCAGTACTAAGCAGAACACTCTGCATAGCACTGTGCCATCAAAGTTTATTATTTATTGCCATTTTGTGCAGCCTTAAATGAATTCATTGGGAAATAAATGTTTCACTATATAAGAATACCACTACTTTATTTTGCTTTGGCTTCACTTTAGTTAGCAAGATAATTATGCTGGCCACATACTCCATTTTAAGGAAGCCTAAAACAAAGATTAATACAGTGTTGGAAGACTATGAGTAAAGGCTGGAAAAAACCCTAAATACATATAAGCCTAGCCTTAAAAGATAGTAATATTTGGAAAGAGGGGGAAATGACTGTCATAATCAGTTTATTACAAGTCACACACAGCAGTCAGACAATCTTATCTCAGATGAATAAGCCAAGAAAATGCCCAAGTCTTCTGTCAACCTGCTGCCTCAGCCCAGCACAATAAGCCAGGAACTCTTCAATTAACCATAATCTCCCATTTCATCTGAACCAGAAAACTATTGCTACCAGATTTGGAAAACATCAGCTCATAAACTAGCTCCAAAAAGCTGCTAAGATCCAGCCTTGTTCTAAAATTGGTAACTGTAGATTCCCATTTAATCGGAACTGGTAAATGTTCAACTGAAGACTTCCATGCATAACTGCAATTTGCTAAGAAAGAAGGAAATAAGCAGTGATGTGCAAGACTCACTCCTATTTCAGCTTATTAAGCAGATCATTTCAGCTTCAAAATTTTGACAAGTTCAATGAAATTTCATATTACCCACTTTCCCCCCTATTCTAGATAGTCCAGGAAAATATCTAGGTTCATTGTTGAGTATTTCTGGAAGACTTTCAGTCTGAACATTTCCCACTGTCCTAAGGTTGATGTAGATCTGATTTAGCATTTATATCTGGCTTACATTTAACAAGACAAAAAATGTTGTATTAATATTATATGCTGCACAAACATCTTAACTCTTCTGAAGAGCAAAGAACGACTGGAGCAAAAATTCAATAAAACGTATTCAGTGTGATTTAAATATTATATTTAAAACAAATTCTAAGCTTTATTTAGAAATAATTTTATTGGACTGGTTGTAAATATTCCAAACCATGACAATTCAACAGCAGACACATACTGTTACATTTTAAGACACTGGAAATAGGTTATCATATGACATTGCTATCCTATGTATGTCTACTCCAAAGTTAAGCCCTTACTGAAATCAATTGAACTTGCCCTCAGGTGTGTATAGGATTGCAATCTGATTTTAGCATGTCTGAACAGCTATACTCATGAATCTATGAACTTATGTGTTGGAAAATGTTAATCACCAGTTTAAAAAATATTTGACTACTAGTGAAACTGGGATATTTCCAACTAAGTCATACTCATTTAAATAAACTTTGAGTAACTTGATTTCAATAGGTCTACTCTTAAATGATGAGCACTTCATATAATCCACTATTTCAAAAGTGTCAGTGTAAAACTTTTTGAAACTTTATCCTCAAAGCACTTTCATACAGTCTACAATGTAAGATAATGCAACTAATTATTAAAAGAACTGCAAAATGCTACTGTGTGGGTTAAGCTAAAAATTAAAAGGTAAAGGTAAAGGACCCCTGACAGTTAAGTCCAGTTGTGAACGACTCTGGGGATGCAGCGCTCATCTCTCTTTACTAGCCAAGGGAGCTGATGTTTGTCCACAGACAGTTTGTCCAGGTCATGGTGGGCAGCATGACTAAGCCGCTTCTGGCGAACCAGAGCAGTGCACGGAAATGCCGTTTACCTTCCCGCCGCAGCGGTACCTATTTATCTACTTGCACTGGCGTGCTTTCGAACTGCTAGGTTGGCAGGAGCTGGGACCGAGCAATGGGAGCTCACCCCGTTGCGGGGATTCAAATTGCCGACCTTCCGATCGGCAAGCCCTAGGCTCAGTGGTTTAAACCACAGCACCACCGGCGTCCCTCAAGATAAAAATACACCACCACAAAAAACAACAATAATGTATCACATTCCATTAAACTTGCAATCCTACACACACTGGGAAGCAATTCCCACTGAATTCAATGGGATTTAGTTCCATGTTAAGATGCACAGGATCGCATTGTAAAGTCCATACCTCTAGTTCCTCACTATCTTTGGGCTTTTCCTCAGAGGTCTGTTTAACAAAATCAGGAATGAGGATTTCCAGTGTAGCTCGGGCTATGGAAGATAATGAAAGGGTTAGGGTCTTGCCATAATCGCGTATTGCACAAAATTACATTTCTGACAAATGTCGATGAACCAAAAACAAATTTCCAACTGTTTTTACAGTAGAAAAAAGACTTCTATTTTACAATCAACTTGTGTGATAAGCACAGGATGTGTTTATACAGCATTTACAGAATCAATATTAAATACCACAGGCTCAATCCACCATGCTCCGAGGCTATGAACTCTCCATACATTACATCAGGGCTCCAAGACTGCAGTCCTGCTCATTGTTAGAGACTGCTTGAATCTCACCAGCTTAAAAATATGAGAAGTAATACTGTACTGCAGCCCCAAGGCTGCATCTTTCCTCATGAGCCACCATCCTTTGCTTCACCTGTTTAAAAGGTTAAAGGAGTTCTTCTAAATCTATTTAATCCATACATTGTAGAACTAGTACTATAATTGTTTCTTAAATCGTTCAAGAACGTTGTACTCAATATTATCCATTAAAGAAGGGATTGCTAACCCATGACTTCCATATCCTCTCCAACCTGTCATTTTTAAAAAATAGTAATTTTTAATTTTTTAAAAAACTGGCTCCCCACTGTGATGTATGAAGCCCAAAGCTTTTTTGGTCCCCCTTCCCGACTGCATTTTTTAAAAAACAAAATTAATCATGCCCACTTAAATGCCCATTACAACATGCAGCCCCTGGATGACTGAAAAGGTTAGCTACCCATGTATTAAAAGGTACATACACCCTAAACCTGCATGTATTTACTACAGAGTAAAGCCCATTTTGCGACAGTAGAGCTGAAATGCATACACTCTTTGGATTGCAACCTTATTGGTACTGGCTATCAAACACACATTCAATATATGATATTTAAATATGTTTACATTACCAGCTTTATTCTTCGCAAGTTTCTTGCTGCTTGCTGTACCTGCCCCATAAGTCACTCCATCAATAATAACCGAGGCTCCAAAAGGCTCACTTGGGTTCTCTTTAAAAAGGAGATAAAATGGGAAGCCACCATATTCTAAACAAATCCTAAACCTACATGATTTAGGATGTCTGAGAACTACCAATTCTCTTTGTGTAAGATAAACAAAAGTGATTTTGACCAAATAATGCAAACAGGCTGCTTTCATCACAGGTTTACAGAATAAAAACGACAATTTCCTTATGTCATCTGTTTGTGACATAACTACTAAAAAAGAAGTTTCTGAAATGCTAACACAGTCCTCAGATGCTATGTTAAAGTTCTAAGATGTAATCTAAAAAGGTTGTACAAGTGCTATCAATATGCAACTCTTAATTTAGTAGTTCTAAGATTCCACATTAGCTGGTCAATCTTAAGACTTTGATTTCCATTTGTTGGTGACTGACATTTTGAATGACAAAACTAGGAATCTGCACATTACAATGAGTCAGTTTTTCCTTCAAAACCAACAAGGGACACTTCTTAATTTATGTTATTCTAGATGCAGTGCGCATCCTATCAATGCCTATACTGTTTATTTTCCTGGAATATTTGGCTCAAGCTTAGATCATGTACAGCCCAGACACTGCAAGTAACTGTTGTCCTACAAAAAATACTATAGTGAAGACTTACCACATTCAAAGAAATTGTAAACAGGTCGAACCTTTAGGACTCGTTGCATATATTCATGAAGGATGCAAACTTCAGACTTCCCATTGGGATTAATAACAAACTCTATTAAGAGAAACATTTTACAAATGCCTTTAAGGATTTTACTACCAACAGCACAACATATAGATTAGGAGCTCCTGATCATAAAGCAAAAAGTAAAATCAATATTCTAATTCAGCTTAGACAAGTTCATATACTACTCAGTTTGCCTGAAAGAGGGGCAGGTACATACCCTCTTCTACTCCTCCCCAACATAACATTTCTCAAAGTGCAAGAATCACTTGGACATGCCTCTATAACTGAAACACCCACATTACACAATACTTTATGTGTGAGGGGGGAAAGGAGACACATGTCTATCACATGCAGAGTCATTGGCTGGGTATGTGTGCACTCGCTCCTTAATTTCAGAGTGTTCATTTTGGAGAAGATATATAGAATATCTCCAATAGCCAATTCCAATGACAATAACTGGACATATTCTATTTCACGTTCAATGATCTGCTTATAGGAAGCTGCTTATAAAGTCAGAGCTCAGTACTGTCTATACCAGCATTTCCCAAACTTGGGTCTCCAGTTGTTTTTGGACTACAGGTCCCAACATCCCTAGCTAGCAAGACCAGCGGTCAGGGATGATGGGAACTGTGATCTGGAAACCCATGGTTGGGAAACACTGGTCTACACCGATTGATAGCAGCTTGGCAAGGTTTCAGACATGCCTCTACCACCCCTTCCTGGAGATGCTCAAGATTGAACCAGAGACCTTATGCATACAAAGCAGATGTTCTGCAATAGAGCTCTGGCCCTTCCCATTCAGTTTCCATCACTTCCTGCTCCACAAAGCAAAGTATTTCAGTTAGACCATTCTACACTTGCCAAGTACAGAATTAGGTTCAAGCTACAGAAGTACTTGGGAAAGCTTCCATAAAGTGTAAGTCAGATAGCATGGCTTCACTACTTCTGTACCTCTCCTCACATGGTCTTACAACAAATTGGTCGCTGCACAATCAAACAAGGAAAGTATTATGTCCCAAGTCCTTCTAAAACAAAAGATTACCATATCCAAAAGCAATTATCTGTAATGAAGACAAGCAGTTTTAATACTGTCATAGCTTGAAATCAAGACAAGACTTCTATAAGCATTCAAAAAAAGTTTTTTGGCAAGAAAGTCAGTTTTATGAAAGGCAGGGAAATCATCAATTGAGCCCTATTAGAACCTGTTGCCCTGACCATTTTGGGGTATGCAAACCAAACCCAAATTTTCATATTTAAAGAGGAACCAGGTGATTGCAAGCAACCTGTTCTGCAGGGAAGCTAGAATCATTTTTACACATGCATTTTGTTACTTCCAGTACTAATCCAACTCAGACAAAAACTAAGCACTCGTCTAATGGAAAAAGTTAACATACATAAAACGGCTTACCTTTTTTTGTGGGTGCATCTTGCACAGACAAAGTAATAAGTTTTTGATTGGCTGGTAAAATGGGTCGCTCAGATTCTGCTTGTTTCCTCTTCATCTCACGATTGAACTGTCGTCTCTCTGCCCAGGTTCTGAATTTCTTTACAGTTACTTGTTCAAAATCAAAACGCTTTTCAAGATAGTGTCTAAAATCTTCAAGATCTAGGAAAAGTATTCAATCCCCATGGTCAATTAAAACTACCACCTTTACATTACAAAGACAGTGACAAAATGGTTAAGCTCAAAAGAAGCATTCTGCTGCTGTGTGCAAGTGTGCCCACTCAAATGTCCCCAGTTTGCAAGTGTGCCCACAGGCCTCAAAAGGTTAGCAACCCCTAGTTTTGATGGCTGGCACGTCCCAGCTATGCTACAATTAAAACACACAAACAGCAACAGCATTTCATTACAAATTGAAAGAGAAATGGAATACCGAATTAGCATTTACTGTATTGCAAACTGGATTTCGAAGGGGCAGAGGAACCAGAGACCAAATTGCAAACATGCACTGGATTATGGAGAAAGCTAGAGAGTTCCAGAAAGACATCTACCGTATTTTTCGCACCATAGGGCGCACCGGACCATAGGGCGCACCCAGTTTTTAGGGGGGAATCAAGAAAAAAATCCCCCCAGCCCCAAAGAGCAGCGTACAGGCTACGCACAACCTCTCCCTGCCGGAGGGGTTGCGCGCGGCTATGGAGCAAGCCAAAGCAGCAAGCGGGATGGATCCCGCTTGCTGTTTTGGCTTCCCCTTTAGCCCCGTGCAGCCTTTCCCTCCCGGGAGAGGCTGCGTGGGGCTAAAGACTCCATAGCCCCGTGCAGCCTCTCCTTGCTGGAGGGGTTGCGCGCAGCTATGGAGCAAGCCAAAGCAGCAAGCGGGATGGATCCCGCTCGCTGTTTTGGGTTCCCCTTTAGCCCCGTGCAGCCTCACCCTCCTGGGAGAGGCTGCATGGGGCTAAAGACTCCATAGCACCGTGCAGCCTCTCCTTGCCAGAGGGGTTGCGCGCAGCTATGGAGCAAGCCAAAGCAGCAAGCGGGATGGATCCCGCTCGTTGTTTTGGGTTCCCCTTTAGCCCCGTGCAGCCTCTCCCTCCTGGGAGAGGCTGCGTGGGGCTAAAGACTCCATAGCCCCGTGCAGCCTCTCCTTGCCGGGAGACGCTGCGCAGGGCTTTCCTGGCTTTACTGGGAGGTGTGGGGATTCACCCACCTCCCGCAAAACCAGCAGAAGCCGCGCAACTCCTTTAAACTCCTGGCTTTTCTGGGAGGTGGGAGAAGGGACTGATGCGGCTTCACAGGAGAGGTGCTGCGCAGAGAGGGAGAAGGGGCATCGCCCTTCAGCGAACCTGGAGAAGGAACAGAAGGAGACCCTTTTGTTCCTCCTCCGGCTTCGCTGGACAGGCGCGTTGCTGAAGGGGCGCTGCGTCTTCTCTCTCTCTCTGCGCAGCCCCTCTCCTTCGCAGGCTGCCGCCCCAAGCCTCACGCGCCCGGCAGGACCTCCCGCCGGGCGCGCAAGGCTTGCAGACACTCGCCCGAAGTACGGGGAGCCCTCTGGAAGGGCTCCGCGTGCTTCGGGCGGCAAGCTGCCGCCCCAAGCCTTGCGCGCCTGGTGGGACCTACCGCGGGGCGCGCAAGGCTTGCAGACACTCGCCCGAAGTACGGGGAGCCCTCCGGAGGGCTCCGCGTGCTTTGGGCGGCAAGCTGCCGCCCCAAGCCTCGCACGCCCGGCGGGAGCTTCTGCCGGGCGCGCAAGGCTTGCAGACCCTCGTCCGAAGCACGGGGAGTCCTCCAGAGGGCTCCGCGTGCTTCGGGCGGCAAGGTGCCGCCCCAAGCCTCGCGCGCCCGACGGGAGCTTCTGCCGGGCGCGCAAGGCTTGCAGACCCTCGTCCGAAGCACGGGGAGTCCTCCAGAGGGCTCCGCGTGCTTCGGGCGGCAAGGTGCCGCCCCAAGCCTCGCGCGCCCGACGGGAGCTCCCGCCGGGCGCGCAAGGCTTGCAGACACTCGCCCGAAGCACGGGGAGTCCTCCAGAGGGCTCCGCGTGCTTCGGGCGGCAGGCTGCCGCCCCAAGCCTCGTGCACTCAGCGGGACCTCCCGCCAGGCGCGCAAGGCTTGCAGACACTCGCTGGGGCTGCAGGCTGCTGCCCGCAAGCCTTGTGAGCCCGCGGGAACTCCCGCCGGGCTTGCAAGGCTTGCGGATAGCTTCCTGAAGCCTGGAGAGCGAGAGGGGTCGGTGCGCACCGATGCCTCTCGCTCTCCAGCCTTCAGCGAAAGCCTGCATTCGCACCATAGGACGCACACACATTTCCCCTTCATTTTTGGAGGGGAAAAAGTGCGTCCTATGGAGCGAAAAATACGGTACTTCTGCTTCATTAACTATGCAAAAGCCTTTGACTGTGTCGACCACAGCAAACTATGGCAAGTTCTTAAAGAAATGGGAGTGCCTGATCACCTCATCTGTCTCCTAAGAAATCTCTATGTGGGACAAGAAGCTACAGTTAGAACTGGATATGGAACAACTGATTGGTTCAAAATTGGGAAAGGAGTACGGCAAGGCTGTATATTGTCTCCCTGCTTATTTAACATATGCAGAATTCATCATGCGAAAGGCTGCTGCAGATGACACAACCTTGATGGCAGAAAGTGAGGAGGAATTAAAGAACCTTTTATTGAGGGTGAAAGAGGAGAGCGCAAAATCTGGTCTGAAGCTCAACATCAAAAAAACTGGTCACATCACCTCCTGGCAAATAGAAGGGGAAGAAATGGAGGCAGTGAGAGATTTTACTTTCTTGGGCTCCATGATCACTGCAGATGGTGACAGCAGTCACGAAATTAAAAGACGCCTGCTCCTTGGGAGAAAAGCAATGACAAACCTAGACAGCATCTTAGAAAACAGAGACATCACCTGGCCAACAAAGGTCCGTATAGTAAAAGCTATGGTTTTCCCAGTAGTGATGTATGGAAGTGAGAACTGGACCATAAAGAAGGCTGATCGCCAAAGAATTGATGCTTTTGAATTATGGTGCTGGAGGAGACTCTAGAGAGTCCCATGGACTGCAAGAAGATCAAACCTCTCCATTCTTAAGGAAATCGGCCCTGAGTGCTCACTGGAAGGCCAGATCCTGAAGCTGAGGCTCCAATACTTTGGCCACCTCATGAGAAGAGAAGACTCCCTGGAAAAGACCCTGATGTTGGGAAAGATGGAGGGCACAAGAAGAAGGGGACGACAGAGGACAAGATGGTTGGACAGTGCTCTTGAAGCTACAAACATGAGTCTGACCAAACTGCAGGAGGCAGTGGAAGACAGGAGTGCCTGGCGTGCTCTGGTCCATGGGGTCACGAAGAGTCAGACACGACTAAACGACTAAACAACAACAACAATGGGTTTGTACAGAAATCTCCTAGGCTTGCAGCCCTCTGCGTTCGCAAGTTCTACATCTGTAAGCCAAGTGCCATAGTATCCACAAGGAAGCCTACATGCTTGAGTTAGATTCTTATCACTCAAGAAATCAACATTTTTGACACTTACCTACTGATTCATCTTTGCACACCTCAACCTTGGCCTTAACTTGACCTAAGGCTCCTTGTGCTGCATCTCCCCCGGGTGGGTCTTTCTCATCTAAAGTCCCAGAATCAGCAGCAGTGGAGTCCGGCTCCTCTGTTTGGCAGTCAAATTCTAAAGACTTATCCATGAGTTTTATAGGCGATACTTCCCCATTTGGGGTGATGTCATTACTTTGTTCCCTTTCCTCATTTTCCTTCATTTTCTTATAATGCAAACATGGAATGCTACTCAACGGGGGATCATGTTTCTGCAAATATAAAATTTTAAAGTTAAAATTATGAGAGCAAATCTAAAAACCCAGATCTAACATCTTCCAGTAGGGTTCAAAGTTTGCTATATGCCTCCCCTATCATACACCAGCAAAGCCTGAAGATCCTGAGAACTTTGTAGAGATTTGCTAGGTGAGCATTTTCAAGAAAATTGACGATGTTGTCGAAAAGCTATTTTATGCTTTATAGAGCCAGCCACAGCATGTCAACCATTTATTTCCTTCAACATCTGAATGGAAGTTGTATGCATGTGAACAAAAGGGAATTGCACTTTGGAGCTATGCAAAGTCATGCTGAATTTATTATTTTATTTGTTAATGCAGTTATTCAGTTATTACCAGAGTACCATGTGAATGTAAGTGCAATCCACTGGAACTGCATTGCTCCTATAAAATGCCCAGTTTAATAAATGAAGATAATGAAGCAACAGCATGATATGATTGTGAAAATACAAAATTTTATAACATTGTTGAATTTGCTGTATGTTTCCAATTATGACTTAGATACAGCCTAGTAAAATTCTAAAATATATTTATACAAATGGCATTAAAAGAGGCAATGTTTCCCCATGCAATCTACATATTATTCAGATACCTTCATATTTAACTTGGTTTCCCAAGCTACTGTGGAAGCTAATTCTTAGAAACACAGCACATTTTTAGAAACATAAACTGAACCAGCAAGTAAAACCAAAGTAGGTCTTTAGGCAACTATATTCAGTGACATTTTGTCAACAATACAATAATCACAACAACAGGCTACAGATATATTCAAAATCTAATTTCTCTAAATGACCAAATTTACTGAAGTCTGTCCCATACCCTTATGCTTCCTGTTCCTAAGAAGTAAGGTCTGGACCAGGTGACAACTCTGGATTCTCGGTGCAGATATACAGGAATGCCAGAGTTATGGAATGTCATGATCCATCCATCAGGCAAGGGCTCTGTAGGTGGACGGCCACGACCTTCAGAAAAAAGGAGAAACTGCTCAATGCACAAGATGTTTTATCACAACAAAAGTGGTTGGAAGGATACACAAGTAGTCTGAAAGTTATATATCAAAGAAATATATCAGTGTAAATGATCAACCAAGAGGAGAGTAAAAGCTGCTGCCACCTCTCCCAACCCCTAGTTAATAGCAAGGCTGTGAAGGGGCTCCCTGTTTTTGAAGGCCCACAATGACATTCAATCGATGCCCCATACATCCTGGTAATATTTTGAAGTAGTCAGATTGCATTTACTTCCAACCTGTACACAAAGTTAGCAATTTGCTTTCCAGGGTGAAACAGTATTTTGAACAGCAAGTTGCACATGAAAGCAAAATGGAAGTAATTATGAATATATTGTTTTCTCTCTCTCTCTCATCCTCCGTATTATTCAAGCTGCAACTTGTTTGCTGCACCATATCAACTTTTTAAAACCCTTACAAGCTGTTTACAAAAAGAACAAAATGATTAAATTATCAGTAAAAAACAGCAAAACAACTACTTAAAGCAGAGTTTTCCCAACTTTTTGTGTTGGTGACACATTTTTTAGACATGCATCATTTCATGACAAGTAATTCAGATTTACTAGCAAACTGGAGGTTAAACTAACCCCTCAGCAGCACAGGGAGCATTCACGTAACACACCTACACACTGCAGCCGACACACTAACATGTTGTCACACAATTTGGAAAGCTGACTTAAAACCTTCCAAAAAATAATTAAAATTGATGATGAACTGAAAGCCAGATTTAAACATGGGTAGACTTCCCTAAAGTATGGCAGTGGGTGCTATCACACTGAAAGATTGATTTCTTACAAATACTGACCGCTGTTCAATATATTTATTGCAGGCCTCTTTTGGTACCTCTCCTTTTTCATCAGAAAAAGAGCAGGGAATGCAAATCCCTAGGAATATGCACTTGCCCCCTTTTTGTGGCATCAGAAAGGACTGAAAATGTTCCATCTTTATTGTAATTTATTAACTTCAAGAGAAGCCATGTGCATTTTTTTTTAAAAATCAAGCAAAAGGCAAAATATTTAATACTCTTTTCCACATCACAACCAGCTTGTGATTTAGGCTGCAATCCTGAGCACACTTATTTGACAGAAACTACCCTAGAACAAAGCAAGACTTATTTCCAAGTATACATGCAATTTAATTGGGCTGCCAATTACCACCAGCCTGCAAAACCTGTGTGGCATTTTAATGAGATGTTATTTTTCCTCTGAGATACTGGTCCTACCAAGAATAAAAACTGCATATTCTCTACAAGTCCAGTACCCCTCGAAGAACTCTAATGAAGGTGTTCAGAGTTTACCTTCACAAACCTCACATTCAACATCTATCTAAAATATTCTCCTTTAGGATTCCGCAACACTAGTACAGTGGTGCCCCGCAAGACGAATGCCTCGCAAGACGAAAAACCCGCAAGACGAAATCCCATAGGGAAATCTCGGGGACCTTTTTTTAAATGCTGGCGGTGGGGAGCAAAGCCTTTTCTCCCCCTCCGGACTTCAGAAGAGGTCCAGGAAGGCCGGCGGGGGCAAAAGGCTTTGCTCCCCACCGCCAGCATTTTAAAAGCGGTCCGGGATAGCAGGGAAGCGCTTCCCGCTATCCCGGACGGCTTTTGAAGGCAGGCGGGGGGAGCAAAGACTTTTGCCCCCTGCCCGCCTTCGGAAGAGGTCCTGAGAATTCCTCCGCTGTTCTGGGGCGATTTTAAAATGCTGGCGGGCGGCAGCGCTGCCGCCCGCCAGCATTTTAAGATCGCCCAGGGACAGCGAAGGACTTTTCCGCTGTCCCTGGGCGATCTTAAAATGCTGGCGGGCGGCAGCGAAGCCTTCCCTGCCGCCCGCCAGCATTTTAAAAGCCCCCGGGACTGGGGCTTTTAAAATGCTGGCGGGCGGCAGCGAAGCCTTCCCTGTCGCCCGCCAGCATTTTAAGATCGCCCCGACAGCGGAAAAGTCTTCCGCTGTCCGTGGGCAATCTTAAAATGCTGGCGGGCGGCAGCGAAAGCTTCGCTGCCGCCCGCCAACATTTTAAAAGCCCCCGGGACTGTCCCGGGAAGGCAGGCGGGGGGGGGGAAGCAAAGACTTTCGCCCCCGCCAGCCTTCAGAAGAGGTCGGGGGACAGACTGTCCCCAGACCTGGTCTGAAGGCGGTTCGGTTTCCATAGGAACGCATTAATTGATTTTTAATGCATTCCTATGGGAAACCGTGCTTCGCAAGACGAAAAACTCGCAAGACGAAAAGACTTGCGGAACAAATTAATTTCGTCTTGCGAGGCACCACTGTATACAATAAATGTCTATGACAGGGTAGAGCAGACTTAAGGCTTGCGGGATCTACTTTGGATTTTAATAGAGCCTCAAGATCAAAGAAGAGCTAGATCCAAAAGACGCACACTTAGATTTAAGAGTGTGTGATGTCTCTAAGCAGCTGCTGAGTAAATGGTTTTAAGTACCAGAACCAAGCAGAGTTCATCATTCTTCCACACAGAAATGTACTTTTGGCACTCCAAGCTTTCCTTGTTTCATCAGTCTAATGGGACACTGGGGGGGGGGGTCGGGTCACATTGCAGTTGATACTGTTCAGCAATTGAGACTCAGAAACCCTTGCCAATCTACTGCTGATCATCCAGAGATCCCAATCTACCTGGGTTACGCAGCCTGTGTGAGCCTCGGGGCCAGCCCACCCATGAGGCAAGATGAAGTGACTGCCTCAGGGGGCAGGATCCACAGGGGCAGTAGATCCAACTCCCAAGGAATGCATTGCCCACTGCTGCCACTGCACCAATGGCAGTGACAGCTGTAGTACACTCTTTGGAAGCCAGATCTGTTACCACCTCAGCAGCTACAGTAGCCACTGGGCAAATAGGTGCTGCTACTAGTTTCCTTCCACCATTGCTCCCGATACAGATCTTTATTCTCCCCTTATTCCTGACGTGGCTCTTCACACCCCTTCTTCCCTGGTGGGGGGGCATTTTGTGGTTTGTCTCAGGTGCCAAAATGTATTGGGCTGGCCCAGAGGAGCCTACAACTCAGTATTTCTTATCATCTATGGTGGCCAACCAGGAACTTCCTGGTTCTGCTACCTGCTTCAGAAAGAAAAAAGAAGGCTGATATCAAGGAGGCCACAAGACCTGGCCGATGGACTGCTTTTGGACTAATATAACTTATATATTGTGAGTATGTTCAGACCATTACCTCAAAAATATTACTGCAAAAAAGAGTACATAGTAAACACATCTATAGTTATACATAATGTAAATAGCTTACTTTTAAGAACTGTTTTTATTTTGGTCATCATTGGCTGCACAGTTGTCTCTCCATCAGATTGATGGTCACTCTCCCCTGCATATTTCTCATCAATTCTCCTTTTCTTAGGAACAGAAAGGCCTTCTTCCAGCAAAGCATCCACATCATTATCAAATTCATCCTGAAAAACACATTGTGATATACCATGCCCCTATACCTATTCTCCTCCTCAGACAATACTGAAGTCAAAGCAAGAATGATTTGTATAGGGATCCACAAAATCCAATCCCCATCATAAGCCAACTAAGAATTCAAGTGTCATGTTTTAAGTAAATTATTAGTAACTTGACGCTTTCTTAGCATTCTCTAGAATAACAAAGCTCACAGCCTTCATACTGAAACAAAAAAACAAAACAAATCACAACATATCCATTCTCAGTACTGTCTAAATGTATATTTCATACAGTTAAGCAGCTCTTAACACCACTCCCAAATTTAAGCATTTGTTATAATCAGAATATTACTTGGTACAGAGACCTTTTAGTTATTATATAAAACCTGGAGAAATGTTTGAAATTAGAAACAGAATTTACTTACCTCGTAAGAATAGCTTAAGGTTTCTTCATCCACTTTGTCTCTCTGAACGATTGCTTTAGACGTAAACCCTCCTTCTTCATCTATTTCCATCAAATTTTCTGTAAAATCTTCTAAATCATCCAGAACTGCATACTCAACTCGCTTTTCCTGATCTACATCATTTTCATCCTCCTTTTTGTCATCATTTTCACCAGCTACTCGTGTAGCTTGACCATTACTACCCCCACCCAGAGGACAAGCATGCACACCCCCATTAACATTATTAATACCTAAATCTGTATCTGCTTCATAACCATGCTCAGCTCCAGTGTACAGAACTTTTCTGTCTTTACTTTTGCAGCTCTCTGTAAAGCTAACACTAATCTTTACATCTTTAAGCAACTTAAGATCAGGGGTGAACTTTCTAACTGACGGCGCATGACGAGCAGTTCTTGGGCTTTGGTCACTATTAGGATCTACGATAAGACGACTTTTGTAGAATGACGATCCCTTTGTGAGAAGTAGTATTCTGCCGACAGTGTGCGCGTCCCCAGCAGGGGTATCTGACTGTCCATCACCACCAGAGCCAACGTCCATTACCTCTGCGTCACTGGACGTTTGCAGGGGAGGTGGTGGAGGCTGTTCATTAGGCGGCAGTGGTGGGGGACAAGAATGGTTCTCCACATTCGCTTCTGTTGCTGGCTCTTTTGGAAGGGGAGGTGCATTTTCATAATTCTCCATAATTAAAACTTACAAAAAAACAAGGCTTTAAATAAAAGGTATATTGATCTATACTCCTAACATGAAGAAGTCCATCAAGATCGGATTTGTCATGCTCTATTCAATATGCAACACTGATGATTCAATTAAGCTGACTACATTGTTCTTTTCATTAATGTAGACAGCTTTCAGAACCACTGTCTCAATTACTGGAAATCACAATGCATTCAGCTTAAATAGCTGATGTCGAAGTAAAGAGCATCTTCACTGGCCGCATGCAGGTGTCCTTTTCTTCTTTCAACCTACAAAGAGAAAAAAAAAGAATAATCAGAGAAGCTTTCTTTCTATTGCTCTCTAATTCTAAAGGACAATTCTGCTACACAAAATTCAGAAATTTTACATGCTGTTAAACAGCAACACAAACAGCAGTTTAATCTAAAAAATAATGCTTATGGTGACTGAACAAGCAGGTGGACTTGAACAAACAGTTGAAGCATTAAAAAGCATTAAAATGGGGCTATGCAAAAGTACCTATTCTTCTTTAAGTCAACGAACAGACTACAACACAGTTACTGGCTCACATGCTATTGAAAGCTAATATTGGCACACAGAAAATACAGTTTTATTTTTAATTCCAAGTTTTTTAAAAAAGCAAGCTCCTTTCATATGAAACATTTGACTACCTATTATTAACTAAATGCTAATTCTAGTAAGACAGAAATACCTTATTATTATTAGGTTTATTGTCTTTATCTAAATTAACAAAATCTGAAACCCAGAGACAACATAAAGGATAACTACAAGGATACTGGAATGATTCCAGTGATGTACACACAGTTACACCAATATGAACAGTCACAGAATCTTAAGAATGACTTTACACAAGATGGTTCTCATACATGAACATCACTTCTGTGTAGCAATCTGCACGTTATTTTTCTCACACATTTTGACGCAACAAATGCATACATCTGTGCTGCAAGACTAGATATTGACAAGTGCAGGCTAAAAGGAAGATGATGCAGGGTTCAAATCAGCTGAAACAGGCACTCACTGGATATCTTTAGAGAAGTTTAAGACCACCATAAATAACATATCTGAGGCTGGCATATTTTAGGGACTGCTTCCTTAATAAAATCCTAAATGAGGTTACCTATAAATGATATGTTATTTTAGCTGCACATCCACACTTTTAATCTGGGCTTCATATATATCTCTATATCCCTATCTAATATATCTCTATTTAATATTATATATAAATATATAAAATAGTTTGTGTGAGAGCGCAATTTGCGCAGCTGGTAGTAATTAAACCTGTGAATAAAATTATTATTGCACTGTGGTCTTCTCTTGCACTCGTAGGATGAAATTCAGAAAACACAATTATCTCTATGTGCCCTACCCACAAGACAGGAGATATTAATCCTAAAGAGCCTCTCCCAAAATATTTTCTACAGCAAACCACCCTTTTACTGCCCATTTTAAAAACCTACATTAAAATCAAAGGTTTTCAAGTACATTATATTTTAAAGACATATATACCATATTTTTCTGTGTATAACACCCCCCGTGTATAAGACACCCCCTATTTTGGGGGACTCAACCAATCACCCAGCCCCACAATGCACGAGCATTATTTTTGAGCAAAAAACCCTAGTCTTATACACAGAAAAGTATGGTACTTATTTTCACTGCAGTGACCATGGAGAGATAAGATGGGAAATTCTTACCTGTTGCTAATTGATTTCTCCAAGTCCCTCTATATAACCCCCCCCCCCAAAAAAAATCCTACCAGCAGGGAATAAAGGAATTACTCCCACATCCCACAAAACCCAACTGTTTGGATCAGCTCAATTCAAACTTCAAAGAAAATTAAATACTTCCATGCACTAAGGCTGGGTGATATATCAATATACTGTCCAGAACTGGTTTGATGTCCATATTGTGATATCAGTTTCATAATTTTTGACCTGGCAATTTATCACCAATCATAAGGAGTGCGCGCGCACACTATGCAAAAATATGGGGGAAACCGTGAAGCTAGCCAATGCCTCTGCATAGCTTCATCCTTATTTCAAACATTGTGATATATCACAATGTTTAGCAGGTGATATATTGCAATGGCAAAAAACTGGTATCATCCAGCCCTACCATACACAGTACTTTCAAACATTCACGCCCCAACACACTACATAGGAGATGCAATTTCAACACAACTCCCTCTCCCCATTGCTCCTTCCATGAATTAATAGATTTGCGGGGGGGAAAGCGGGGGGGGGGTGCAAGAGTTTAACTTTCCACATTAGGAGGAAGAGTACATAAATGCAGATGGATGGAAGTCTGGAAGAATACTTCTATTTCTTCTTTAAAAAGTGAGTATAGGAGAACCTACTGGTTTGTATAAAATGGAAGGAAGACCCAGCTTACATAAACTTAAGAGGAGCAATGCTGTTTTGATGTGCAGATGTCACAATTCCATAAATGAGTGGTAGATGGTTATAACACAATGACTGTTTCCATGAATACTAAACTTGTTTTCTTCTAAACATCAGGAAGAACTTTCTGACAGTAAGAGCTGTTCAACAGTAGAACAGAATCCTTTAGGAGGCTGTGGACCCTCCTTCAGAGGAGGCTTTAAAGCAGAGGTTGGGTGGCAATTTGTCATGGATGCTTTAGCTGAGATTCCTGCATTGTGGGAGATTGGGCAGGATTACCCTTGGGGTACTTTCTAATTCTACAGTTCTATCATTCCATTCTTCTAGGCAAAGTACACGTCATGATTGTACCAGCAATGTTTCCTGCAGCAAACATATACAGTGCCGAAATTACAAAATACAGTCGTACATCAGAAGTCGAACGAAATCAGTTTCAGAAGTCCGTTTGACTTCTAAAATGTTTGGAAACCGCGGAAGCAGCACCAGGCATTCAGATTTCAAGTAACATTCACACACCGGAACACTCACTTTTGAGTGTTTGCGGCGTTCGGGAGCCAAAACATTTGACTTGCAGGGCATTCGGGATCCAAGGTACGACTGTACAGAAATATCTGTCAAAAATGTATTACGTGGGGAAGAATCTAGACTCATATAAATAACCCTGTTAAAATGCTTTTTTAAAAAGTTTGAAAAATATATTGAATATGCCATAGTTCACCATGCCATCTAGTGTCACAATTGTATAATGCACTTTACAATACACTTAAAACGTTTTATTTGCAGCTGTATAGCTCAGTCCAAATACACCAGGTTAACATGCAAGTACCATTTACCTATTCAGAAACAAGTCCCTCTGATTTTAGGCTCACAATCATAGTGTAAGTGGGTTTCAACCAGTGTGCCATAGTACCCTGGGTGCCTTGAATGATGGTCAGGGGTAACACAGGCAACACTACCTCTGTTCCCCTTCCCTTCCTCCTCTGATGCCCTCCTGCATCTTGGCCTCCCAAAGGCTTGCACAGCTGTTTATTGCAGCAGCCCTGGCTATAAGCTCCACAGTCAAATGGTTTCACTTGGAGGCACCTCTCTTTGGGGCGGGGGCAGTTCAGAGACCAGGGACGACAGCAGCAGCTGCCCAGAGGACTCCCAAGGAGAGGGGAAAGGAGGCTGAGGGAATACTCAACAAGGGAGGGTGCGAGGCAAGAGGTGACATAACTAGGCTCCTGAGCCCCCAATATTTAATTAAGTTCCTGAAAATCCACTAAAGTTCATAGTGTGAAAGTGATACCAGAAAATTACAAAATACAACTGGTTCACAGACCCAGGCAAGCTGTCATCACCCCATAACTATGTCTGAAAGAGAAAGTCCCTAGACTTCATAATTTCTTTAGTAGCAAAAGAAGAGACCAAACAACTTCAAGCCTCTCTCAGCTGTCGCATGGATATTCCCAATGATTTTTCCAGTATCCACTCAGGCAATCCCTGAATGTACAAAAATAGCTTATAAAAATCAAAGTTCTATATTATATAGTAAAGCAGCTAAGCCAAATGTATTTTCTGTCCCTACTGGCCTCCCATTTGCAAGAACATGCTCCACTAAGTGACTTTGGCATATATGTTTTGCAATGGAGAAACTAAGCAACTAATTGGCTGATACATACTCCAAACTCTTCAGAGGTGACAGGTTTTCTCAGCCCAGAGTGGTTCTCAGCCAAGTTGAGCCATGTAACCTTAGGCAGCCCCGCTTCCCCCCTCCCCAACATGAAACATGACCCTAATACCAGCCTACCATGCAAAGCTGTTGTAGAAATCAGAGCTTTGAACACCCATAAAACACTATATACCATGTTTATTATTTTCAATTACTATCCAATTATGAGGCATCAGTGTGTTAGGTGCTGTATACAACAAATAAATAAATCTCTGCCCAGTAGAACACACACACTATGATGCAGAAACTGCAGAATCACTTATGTGATGCTGAGCCACACCTCACCTAAATAAACACTGTCATATAAATGCTAAGCCAAGTTTTAACAATGGTTAACATGTGGCAACACTTGTGAATACAAGCAAAGTTCTAGGATGGTGCGCTTAATAACAACAAAGAATTGGTCCTGCTACCATACTTTCAAAAGTCCAACAAACCAAAATCAAGTTGATTAAAGTTTCCCTCCTTCCTTTTATTTATTGGGGCATGAAAGCAGGTAACCCTACTGGAATTTAACAAGCCTGAGTTAAACAATTTCTTCCCTTCCAAACACAACAGCACTTAGATTACATAAGATGTTCTGTAGACTATAGACCATGCAGGATGCAACATCAGGTGGGGGCTAGATCACAACCACCACACACTGTTTTCTGTGTAGGGGCTGTCTAGTGTTACAGAATAAGGTACAAATCTTTTCAAAATGTAGCAAAAAAGGGGCTAAGAACAAGCTCCTCACCACCATCCTTTAAGAGAAGGCTGACCCTTCTTCAAAATCCAGTAGGTAACAAATGATAGAATAATGAATGTGGGGTGGGTGGGAGAGAGGATGATTAAACTGGAAGCAGGATGCTGGACCAGAGGAAACTATGGAAACAGGAAACTGCTTCACACAAAGTCAGAGCAACCATTCTTCAGGATCTTACAAGTATCTTTCTCAGTCCAGTTACTAGAGATAAGTTTCAAAAACACAACGAAACCTGATTCTAGGGTGGTAGCAGTGTTAGTCTGTTAAACTTTTTTTTTAAAAAAAAAATGAGACTGTCTTGGGCCATGATAAACACTGCTATATCTCCTAATCTTTTCTCTTAATATTGTTGTCTTGAGAAATTTTAGAAAGTAGAATATATGCATTACTTAAATAAATAAATTAAGCAAATAGATTATGGCACTACTTTTTGTTCTCTATGGTGTGGCAAAAGCTTTCCTCAATCAATCTCAACTTATCAAAGGCATAATAAAGCCTCCTTGATCACTTTCTTTGAAGACCAAACTGGCTCTAACCAAGGAAAGCACCTGCAAGTTTTTCAAAGGCCACAAGACCAGGGCATTTTTTTTGGTGCTTTTAAAAAAGCCCGAAAAATTTAAACCTCTTACCTCCTACCTGCACAACAAGTCATCACGCCAGTACACTACATCCCCAAAACTATTATCATAAACAACTGTTCTTAGAAGGCTGGGTGTATCCGTCCCATAATTTCACGACGGTGGTAAGTAATAGTATGGCCATCTTCGGCCTCACTTTTGTATCCCGCCCTGCTATCCAAGATATTTATTTATTAAATAAAAAAACCCAAATCCTGAAGGATCGGGGGTAGCACGCGCTGGTCTTACTAAGGTTTCCCTCCCCGACACCCCCCCAAAAAACCCCATTTAGCACCCACTTCCATATAATTCTATTCAACGTGGATTTTTTTTTGTTTTGTTTAAAGGCGGATGAGAATGAAAAAGTAATTCGCCTCAGCCGCATCAACAAGGTTCCGCCACCAACCACGGAGCCTCCGCTTCCTCCCGAAACCGCGAGGCCCAAGCCGAGTAGAAAGAAGGCCCGGGGGCTCCGCAGGCATTAGCATTCCGCATCTCCCCCCCCCCTCCCTACACACAACACCGCTTTCTCCCCCCCCCCCCCAGTAGCTGCGCAGGGCCTAGGCCCGGGAGGGGGCTCTCTCGCACGCGCGCCGCTACCGTCCAAGGACGGCGGAGCTGAGGCGGCCAGGCCGCGCCAAGGCCCCGTTCTCTCCTCGCCGCGCCCTGCCGGAGCCCACAGGCCCGGCACCCACCTGGGCCATGCCCGGAGTAGTCCCTGCCGCTCCTGGCTCGAGGGCTCGCGTTTGTGCTTTCTCCTCGCCCCACCTCCAAAGCCAAAGTGAGGGGGGAGAAACCAGCCGGGGTAGGAGGAAGGGGCCGCGCCGGCGTCGTTATCTTTTTTTTTTTTCCTTTTTCTTCTCCTCCTCCGTCGCGGGAGCTTCTTTTATTTCCCTTCCCTCCCGCCCCCTCTCAGGGAAACCGCCTTCTCGTTGCCACGGCCGCCATCTTTAAACGTTCTCTCCCTCCCCTCCCCTCGAGGCTTTTTCTTTTTTTGGCTGGGTCCTCTCCCAGCCAATCGCCGTCGAGGGCTGGACGCGTTCTGGCTCCCGCCTTTTCTGCCCATTGGCTGAATGCCGGCTTTTTGCGCGCGGCGGCCGTCGGCGTAAGACACGACAGGCGCGAGAAGGGAGGAGGGGCGGGAGCAAGGAGGCGAAAGGCGGTTAGGTTTTAAAAACAACAACGCCAAAACGGCTCGGTCGAGTGAGGGGTGAGGGAGGAGCCAAGGGAGGCTTCCATGAGGCAGGCGGGAAAAGATGGTGGATGTGAGAGAGCTTTCTGGATAGAATCCTAGAGTTGGAAGGGATTCCCCAAGGATCATCTAGTCCAGGCACCCCCAAACTCCGCCCGCCAGCTGTTTTGGGACTACAGTTCCCATCATCCCTGACCACTGGTCCTGTTAACTAGGGATGATGGGAGTTGTAGTCCCAAAACAGCTGGAGGGCCAAGTTTGGGGGTGCATGATTTAGTCCAACCCCCTGTAATCCAGAATGCATCCCACAGCCATCCCTTGAAAAGCCTTACTGAAATCAGTATACACTATACCTACAACATTCCACAAAGCCTGCAATTTTATTAAATAAAGAAAAAGATTCAGCAGACGTGACTTGTTTTTGGAGAAACCCATGCTGGGTCTTAGTCATCACAGCATCCTTTCTAAGTGCTCACAGGCAGACAACTGAATCTGTTCCTAGGACCTTTCCTGGTATCAGTCTTCCATTTGCCTGCCTCCAACTGCAGGGATCTTATCTGTTTTCCAAGAATGCTCAAATATAATAAACAAAGATCACATCTGCAAGCTCTTTTAGTACCATTGGGTGCGGCTCATCAGGCCCTGGAGATTTGAATTCATTTAAAGTACCTAGGTGTTTCCTTAACCACCTCTTTTCCTACCTACAGCTGCAGTTCTGCAATTGCAACATTTATTCTGTGTTCATACTGCTTTCCTTTTTGGTGAAGACAAAGACAAAGGTGTTGAGCAGTTCTGTTCTCAATGTCACCCAAGCTCAGGCACGCCCAAAGTTGGCCCCCCAGCTGTCTTGGGACTACAACTCCCATCATCCCTAGCTAACAGGACCAGTGGTCAGGGATGATGGGAATTGTAGTCCCAAAACAGCTGGAGGGCTGAGTTTGGGGATGCCTGCCCAAGAGCATTTCTGCACTGCTTTCCTTTTGGGTAAAGACAGAGGCAAAGTAGGTGTTGAGTAGTTCTGCCTTCTCAATGTCACCCAAGAACATTTCTCCATCCAGAGAACATACTACTTGCTTGTGACGTAAGAAAGTATGGCGGTTAGCTTTGGCGGGAAAACTGACGAACAAATTAAAGCTTGTGAGGGGTTTGCAGAGAAAGGACATGTTTTCAACAGTTTGGTATAGCTTCTTCTTTGGTGATCACTTGTAGCCAAGTAAGATTGTCTTCCATGAGCACGGTCTTAACAGTGAGTCCGTAAGTGACTGTGGAGGCCAATTCTGGATCCTTCCACAGTTGGGACATAGGTTTCTGGGCAGGAGTTGATCATGGTTTGCCAAACATTCCTTACTCATAGCTTGTTTCTCCTTTTCACCCTGAGTTCGTGCCTCTTCAAAGTCTATGACATCTTTGTTAAAGGCTGTTCTCCAACTGGAGCGCTCGCAGGCCAGTGTTTCCCAGTTATTGGTGCTTATACCATATTTTCCTTGAGAGCATCTTAAACCTCTTTTGTTGTCCACTAGTATTTCACTTTCCATTCTTAAGTTGGGAATAGAGTAGCTGCTTTGGAAGACGATAAACAGGCAATAAAAAAAATATCAACAGTTATTAAGCTGTAAAATCAGCCTCGCTAGCCAACAGAGGAGCCTGTACATACTAGTTTCAGATTTTTACTGCCTCTGAGAGGAATTTTGCTACAACTAGTGTAATAGCATCAAACTTATCCTTGACATGAAATAAGTCAGCAATTGCAGGTTGTCCCGTTAGTATTGGATTGATTAGATGCTGTCAAACCTGTTGGTACAGATTACAATGCAGTAAAATGTGTTCCATACATTCAGCATCCTGGGAACAGCCTATCTTGGTATATCTGTATTATTTGTACAACTAAAGAAGAAACGGTGGCTCGTATAACCTGTGAACTGGTATATAACCTGTCAATCACCTGATGCCATTGATTGACAGGTGGATTGTCCTGCCCAGCTGTCAAACGTAGCTCTCTCAGCAAGGAATACAGGAAGCTACCTTAGATCAAATCAGACCCATCTAGTTCAGTATTGTCTACACTGATTGGCAGAGGGTTTCAGACTGGTGACATTCCCAGCCCTATCTGGTAAAGCAGACATGGGGGTAGCCGTAAATCAATATAAATCTGAGGTTCTGGCCCCCCCCCCCAACAAAAATCCTGGCTACAACATGAAAGCAGATGCTCTACTGCACACCAATCTTTCATCCCTGACTGCCTCACATTGCAAACTCATCTTAAAACTATAACAAACTGTAATCCTAGGTTCTTGATCTTTCCTGGGAACTATTCTGTATTTTAAACTCAGGTGGTAAAGAGTCAGAATAATTTTACCAGGCTTTTTTTCCAAACCCAATAGGGATATATTCCCCTGAACTGGCTAATGCAATTTATTTTTCCTTTATTAGCTTTTCTCCCCAGCAACTACTCAGAGATTTTAAACAATGAGCCTATCACGTGGCAATGGAAATATCAGATTCAATGTCATTTGCCCACTTGATTGACTGAGGCAGTTTGTATAGGGAAAAATAAAGCCAAAATTTGTATGGATGATCCAGGCAGGTTTTTATATTTAATCTCCTCTATAGATTGCATTCTTTTAAAAATTGGTTCTCTCTTGTATGAACCCTTACAAGATATCTTGCCTTCCCGTGATAAAACCAACTCCAAAGAGGTAGCCTGGGCTCAGTGTAACACATTTAGCAAAGCAGACAGAAGTGAACCCACTCATTCATCTCCTAAAAGATCCAATGTGGCCCACTTTGTATTTGTCTTCTAGGAAGACAGAATCAATAAGCTATCAGTGGACTGAATTACATGCCAACATCCATGTGGTTTACCCCCAGATAGTCCCAACCCTTGAAGTGACATTCTATTAACTCTCCTCCAGTCCTTTTCAAGACTGCACAATTCCTTTTTCTCCCACTCCTGTTGAGGCAGAAGAGTCTCGGAAAAATGAAGGAACCATTGGGAGTAATGCAGAAACACTTGCAATAAGTTACCTGAACTTGGTCTGTGTGTTTGTTTGTGTGTGAGAGATAGCCAGGAAGGTGAAATATTATTCCCACTTGAATAGAACTTCCGGTAGATTATTTTTCCTCTCAGTGCTAAAAGACAACTGAAATAGGGAGCAGCCTCAAACAGCACATAATATCCAAGACAAAAGTTAAGGCCAAGAAAGTCCGGATAGATACCCCCCCCCCTCCAACATGCAAGCAGCAAATAAGAGACAGAAACTCAGAACCACCTAATCAGTTTGATTTTGAAGAGTAGCCAGTTTCCTCCAGAGGCAGTAGCTATTTTTCCTTCTTATTCTCAGAGCCTTTGCCCAAGCAGATTAATAACAGAGCCTAATACTCTGCTGTACTGGATGCAAAGGACACTAGATCCATCATGTCCTATAGGCCAGCTGTATGTTGAACAGCAGTAAACAATCATTTGGTAGCAGCTATGTTCACAGGAGCAATCAGGCTTTGTAACTGCATTACAAAGCCAAGGGCAGGCTGTTTATTTTGTTGCATTAAAAAATGGCTCCGGCAATGGAAGGCCACATATAACACCTCTTGCTGCAATGGTCTGTTTAGCACCCACTTAGGCAGAGGAATCAAAAACAAAGCCAAATAATCTCTAATTGTTAATAAGGTAGCAGAGGACAACACTCAGATTACAGGGGAAGAGGTAAGTGGCTCCTTAATAAAATCTACAAACCTACATAGTTCTGAAAATCTATAAAACTTGCAATGGGACAGTTTCTCCCCTTGAAGGGCTAAGTTCCCAGCATTTGTAGAACCAGAATATAAGGATGATATTATTATTAATATTAACAATAATTTATGAATCACTTCCCATGAGGCTTCCTGGGGTAATTTCCAATACAATAGCATATATAAAACTGTCAAAACAAATCCATATTAAAAACAATTAGTAACATTATAAATATAAAACCAGTTTAAAAGAACAGCAGGACCAACTGTACTAGACATTATAAGCAGCATCAACTGCCTTTAAGCAGTTGTGGCTTCCCCAAAGAATCCTACGAACTGTAGTTTGTTAAAGGTGCTGAGAATTGTTAGAAGAGCCCTTTCCCCCTCACAGAGCTGCGGTTCTCAAAGTGGTTTAAAAATCAATCCTGCTACCTGGGGAGCTCTCAGAATTGTAGCTCTGTGAGAAGAGTAAAGGCCTCCCTTCCTAACAACTCTCAGCACCCTTAAACTACATTTCCCAGTATACACTGGGGGAAGCCACAATTCTTTAGAGTGGTATGATGCCACTTAAAATATATAGTGCAGATCGGGCCTGAGTAGCTGCGTCTCGTTCAGTCCATAATAATAATAATAATAATAATAATAATAATAATAATAATAATAATAATTTATTTACACTCCATCCTCAGAGCGGCTAACAACAGTAAAAATAACACAGTTTACATAAAATCACAATCAATTAATTGAAATACATTCTAAAATCAGTTCATTTTAAAATCAATTCAGAGTCAGATTAATGGCAACCATTGGGCTAGAGTTCTATGAGGATTACAGAAGGAGGGGGTCAGACTGTGCCTTGGCCAAAGGCCTGGTGGAATGGCTCTGTCTTGCAGGCCCTGTGGAAGGTTGTCAAGTCCCGCAGGGCCCTAGTCTCTTGTGACAGAGCGTTCCACCAGATCGGGGCCACGGCCGAAAAAGCCCTGGCTTTGGTTGAGGCCAGCCTAGCCTCCCTGTGGCCCGGGATCTCCAAAATGTTTTTATTTGAAAGCTGTAAGGTTCTCTATGGGACATACCAGGAGAGGCGGTCCTGTAGGTACGAGGGTCCTAGGCCATAGAGAGAGCTGTGTCTTTCCTTGCTCCTCTCCCCCTTTCATGCAGGCACCCTAAATGCTCAAAAAACTTTGTTCCTTGTCCATAGATGCAGTTGCACGGGGGCGGTGGGTTAATACATTAAAAAAACAAACAAAAATGAAGCTTCCTTAGTCACAGCAAGCATATCTCCACAGTGATGCAGCTGCCTGACATTGTAATCTGAACAGGTGCCAAGTTCAGGGTTATAAATTTCCCTGGAGCAGAGAATCCAAAGATTCTGTCAGTTCTGATTATTTCCCATTCCAGTCTAGCATCTCTCTCTGACACGAATGAGCCAACCTGAGCCTGCCCATGGAGTACCCTCGACGTCTTTCCACTGGGCATGGTGCTTTCATCCAGAAAGACCTCCTGGCTTCTCGAGGTCAGCTGAGGAGACAGTGCTTCAGGTGCCTTGTCACTGCTTTTTCTTTGAGAGAAAGGTGATTTCAGCTTTGAAATTGCCCCATGCATTCTGTTGGCGTACGCATAAAACAGAACTGTACTTTCCTTGCGAGTTAATATTTTACATGGCTGGAGCAGCACCGTCATATTATGTGAGACAATGGAAGGTGCAGCCATTTCCTCCATTGTCTGAACGGGAAAGTGTTATAAGTATTATTATTATTAGCTTTTCTTATTGAATTTTCCACCAAAAAGCAAACAATAAGAAATGCAGTCAAATGATAAAACTTAAATCATGAAAGATCAATGCAACATGTTCCATGTGCTCAAGGGAGAGGGGGAAATTGTTGATTCCTGCTCCGTGATTGCAGTCATGGGATTGTTGTCTATCACATGACGGTGTATATTTTGACTCCACAATGTGGGAAGTGATGGAGACAGGATGTTTGTGTTACTGTGTTCGGTGAAGTGGGACTATTGTCCTTTGTTCTTTCTCTTTGCTGTCTGATGCTAGAGAGAAAGGGAGCTATGTTGCAGTGCTCCGTGTGTGTTTATATGTAAATAAAGTAGATTAGCCAAAATGCTGAGTTGCCGAGATCTGTTCCGCAAGCTGAAAAAGACTCTGCGGATCCCTAAATGTGCCGATGTCTGTTGGCATTGGTCGCTGTCATGCTCGGGCAGAAGAAAGCTTTTGAAGTTCTCGGACGATCCACCAGGAGGGAGAGAACATGCCAGTCAGGCATGTGTCTCTGCCAGGGTCCTACTCAAGAGTAGGACAAGCTCATGACAGAAATGGCTGCTCATCTGGACTAACCACTTCACTGTCATGAAGACACTGGAGGACCTTGAATGCTCAGGGAGGCTAACAAATCTGTTTGCACGTCTCTATCTGGTAACCCTACTGACCTTGAGCACCAGCTGTTGTTTATTACTCCCTCCTTTTTGTGTGCACCCATGTTTTTGCTCTGTGGCTACTGTGGTTAAGGAGTGGAAGTTCCTTGCTGTGGTGGGATGCTTGTGGGCAAAAATTCATTCCACGCAGAGTGAGAGCCTGGATGCTTTGGAGAGCTGTGGGATGCTGAAGGCTGCGAAGTTACTCAAAAGCCACAGAGTAGGGTCCTCTTTGTGTGAGACAGGAACTGTTGCGGTTGTTTAATCTGTTTCCATCTGCTTGACTGTTTTGCTGATTTTACAAATGTATTTAGCTATTTAACTTTTGTTGATGTAGATTGGCTTGTATGTACCTTATGACAGAATTGTTAAGTTGCTGTCACAGAGCAAGTTGACAGTAAATGACACCATTCAAAGTTGGAGTTCACTATTAGCAAAACCCCAGTTTTCAGAGACTTGGCTGAGTGTCAAGCCTAATGAGCACAGCAGCTCATATCCCTGGTAGGTCTTGTCCCATGGATCAGTTGCTGAGACTGAAAGTCTCTGTCTCCTCACAGCCATCTAAGTCCCCACCCTCTGCAAGGCTTTCTCCAAGCAAATGAGAGATTGCACTGTCACTGCTGTTTCAGCCCTCTTCTGGGAGACAGGGGAGAGGGGAAACTTATCACAGCAGGAGAGGAGAGACATCTGCGACTCTTCGCCAGCCTGACTCTTCTTTGCCTTTTGGCTGCCTCTTCCCATTCTCCTGCTTCAGCTTCTGAATCTGGACTCCTTCTGCCACAGACTCTCCCAGCTCACCAAGCCCTGTTACCTCCTCAGCTTCTTCCGACTCCTCCTCCTCCCTGTCTTCTCCACCTTCTTCCTCTGACCTCTCATCGTCATCCCACCACCACTCCCCGGGCTCTGAGTCTCCTTTTCTTACTGGTTCCCCAGCTGGTCCCTCTCACCATTCTGGACACGGGTGGCGCTGTGGTCTAAACCAGTGTTCCCCAATCTTGGGCCTCCAGCTGTTTTTGGACTACAACTCCCATCATCCCTCGCTAGCAAGACCAGTGGTCAAGAATGATGGAAATTGTAGTCCAAAAACAGCTGGAGGCCCAAGGTTGGGGAACACTGGTCTAAACCACTGAGTCTCTTAGGTTTGCTGATCGGAAGGTCAGCAGTTCAAATCTGCATGACAGTGGTGAGCTCCCGTTGCTCTGTCCCAGTTTCTGCCAACCTAGCCGTTCGAAAGCACATCAGTGCAAGTAGACAAGTAGACAAATCCCACTGTGGTGGGAAGGTAAATGGCGTTTCCGTGCACTCTGGTTTCTGCCATCGTGTTTCGTTGCATCAGAAGCGGTTTAGGCCTGCTGGCCACATGACCTGGAAAGCTGTCTGCGGACAAACGCCAGCCCCCTTGGCCTGAAAAGCAAGATGAGCACCCCATAGTTGCCTTTGACTGGACATAACCGTCCAGGGGTCCTTTACCTTACCCACCATTCCTCTGTGTCCAACAAGTCCACCACAGTTGCTAAATTGACCTGTTTATACAAATTTGTAATTTCTGTGAATTCATTTTCCTCTGCTCATTTTTATTACTTTGTTCCCTGCTTTGGAATGTAAAGCATTCAATGAAGAGCTGGCTAGAAATACTGTGCACATGCAAATAATGAAGAAGCATTCTGAGGAAACGCAAGACGGTAGAATTTTTCATTTTCTTTTAAAGCCCATCTAGGAACTACAGAAATTTGTCAGACGGGTAGCAGGGCTGGACTCTCTGCCCCTTGTTGGTGTCCAAGCAATTGATCTTGCAGCACAAGGATGGCTTCCCTCAATAACTCCTTGGTTGTAGGATCTCTCTTGCCACATATGAAAGAGCTGTTTTTGTTTGGTGACACAAAGAAAAAATAATTCTGAGATCTGGGATTCCTATTTAGAACTGTTCATGTGATCTGTTCACAACAGGGGTTCTTGCCAGAGCCTCTTCCTTCCTTCTCCTTTCCCTTCCTGCTTCTCCTTCTAATTTTTTTCCTTATGTCTTTATTCCTTTCCCCCCCTGAGCTTTGATTACATATGCCTGCTCTTCTTATTGGTGCTATGAACTGACATGCCGCTTGTTAAACATTATTGAATATGTTCATTACTTACATTGTTACAAAAAAAACAAACCCTATAAAAACCCTCAATAAACTATGCATTAAAAAAAAAGACCTAGCGAGGAAGATGGCAAACATTTCCATCAACCTTCACAATGCGTGGCTGCCATTCCAGATTAAATGTGTCTCCTGCCCACAGCCTGTAATGCTCCCAGTTGCTGCTCAAAACAGATATTACGCCCTTGGCAATAATTTCAGACAGCATTGTAAACAGACAACAAATTCTAGCAGCAATGGCTAACCAGGGCACCATTACAGCACACAGATGAAAAACACAACTTGCAGAAAAGGGAACTTTGCCTATCAGAGATGAACCAATGGTGGTGCTATTGCATAAGGAAGCTTCAGATGAGGTGGTCCAGACCATCACTGTTTTACCGTGAAACAGATTTTGATTCCAAGGTCCTGAAGGGAGGATGAAAGAAATCCGGCATATTATCCTACAAAAAATGGACAGCTGCATAAAACTATTTTTATTTGGGGGTGGGGAGAGAAAACCCTTGAATAAAGTACTGTAATATATATTTCAACCTTCCTTATTGGTAATTCACACGTTCAGGCACTGTGACGCTCACACAATGCCTCTCACAATTTCCTAAGGATGATTTTGGAGCATCTGGATGACTCGAATGGGATCCAGTCCTGCACCCTCTCACACCACTTCTGGAACTAGCCATTTAGCAACTCCTCTCAATCAGCTGGCATCTATCAGAATATCACTGGGACGTGGCTGTAGCTCAGAGGTAGAGCATTTGCCTTGCATGCAGAATGCCCCACCTCTGGCATATCCAGGTAGGGCTGGAAGAGACAGCTGCCTAAAACCATGGAGAGCTGCTGCTAGTCACCTTTTAGAGACTGAGTGCCCAAACTGCAACCCAAATCCCACTTAAAGGTAAAGGAACCCCTGACCGTTAGGTCCAGTCGCGGACGACTCTGGGGTTGTAGCCCTCATCTCACTTTACTGGCCCAGGGAGCCGGCGTACAGCTTCCGGGTCATGTGGCCAGCATGACTAAGCCGCTTCTGGCGAACCAGAGCAGTGCATGGAAACAGCTTTTACCTTCCCGCCAGAAGGGTACCTATTTATCTACTTGCACTTTGACATGCTTTCAAACTGCTAGGTGGGCAGGAGCAGGGACCGAGCAACAGGAGCTCACCCCGTCGCGGGGATTCGAACCACCAACCTTCCGATCGGCAAGCCCTAGGCACTGTGGTTTAACCCACAGCACCACCCGCGTCCCCTCAAAACCCACTTATTTATCGCAAAGTGCCAACACGGCAATTTAACCTGAATACTGAGGTTTGAGTTCAGAAAAAAACCCTCATACATTAACCTCTTTTGTCTTAAATGAAAAACACAATACCAGAGCTTTCAATGATACAAACAACTTTTTATTGAAAGGTAAAAGTTTGCATTAGCCTTGTTTGGGAAATCATGGAAAGGGGAATTACTCCCAGACAACATGGCCCGGGGCGATTTAAAAGCCCCCGGTTAGGCAGGCAGGGGGGACAAAGACTTTTGCCCCCCGCCCGCCTTCGGAAGAGGTCCTGGACCTCTTCTGAAGGCTGGCGGGGGGCAAAAGTCTTTGCTCCCCCCTGCCTGCCTTCCCGGGAGAGCGGGAAGGCAGCGCTGCTTCTCCGCTCTCCCGGGAAGGCAGGCGGGGGGAAGCAAAGACTTTCGCCCCCCACCGGCCTTCAGAAGAGGTCGGGGGACAGACTGTCCCCGGACCTGGTCTGAAGGCGGTTTCCATAGGAACGCATTAATTGATTTTTAATGCATTCCTATGGGAAACCGTGCTTCGCAAGACGAAAAACTCGCAAGACGAAAAGACTTGCGGAACGAATTAATTTCGTCTTGCGAGGCACCACTGTAGTGTCAGGGAAAGGCTAGATCATGGGTAGGCAAAGTAAGTCCCAGGGGCTGGATGAAACCCAATCGCCATCTAAATCTGGCCCACGAATGGTCCAGGAATCAGCGTGCTTTTACATGAGCAGAATGTGTCCTTTTATTTAAAATGCATCTTTGGGTTATTTGGGGGGGGCTGCCTGGTGTTTTTACATGAGCAGAATGTGTCCTTTTATTTAAAATGCAGCTCTGGGTTATTTGTGGGGCATAGGAATTCATTATTCCCCCCCCCAAATATAGCCCGGCCCCCCAAAAGGTCTGAGGGACAGTGGACAGACCCCCTGCTGAAAAAGTTTGCTGACCCCTGGGCTAGATGCAGAGGAATGGTGGGAGGCACCAGTTGGGGAAACCCCAAAGAAAGATCAGAGCCCAGGGATTGGCGGTGTTATGACCATGAGTGGTTACAGCAAGAAGAGGGAGCAGACTGGGAGGACGTGTCAGAAGCTGAAGAGGTAACAGGGTTGCTTTGGAATTCCTTTGTCGTGCAACATTAAAATTCACCAGTGCACTAGACTAGTGGATCTTCTAGTATTAATTTAAACCTGTTCTACCCTCCATCCCCCCCCCATGCAATAGATGTTGATCTCTACCCTGGGCATTCCCTGCCCTGAAGCCGCTCAGATTATGAGCTTTAAAAGAGGGTTTGCTGTCTTCCCCTTGTGTGCCAACACTCCCCCCCCCCGCTAATAGGGGTAAAAATCAATTATTAAATGCATTCAGCACAAACAGTGTGAAGCGAACTGGCACTGTAGGAATCTTCAGCTTTTAAATAAGCAGATGACACTGATCCCGGGCTGGGGCTGCAGAAGGCTGATTTTAATTTGATAAAAGTGGAAGTTGGTAAGGAATATAATAAAAAGAGGAAGACATGCATACTTCCTCCAGCACACAGCTTCCATTAAAAAGAAGACGAGGAAGAAAGATAGATCACAGTATTTCACATTGGCTCCAACAGCAAGCCTTGCTTAATGGAATCCAGCTGCAGTCTCGCTCACTTTTTTGCAGTTTATGGGATGAAATGCTCTACATCATTGCCACTGGAGATAGAGGCCACTTCATGTTGAAATATTTTATTTATATGCTAGCTCCCAGACTATGCATTGCGAAGGACAAATGAACTACATATGCCTTCTTTGCAACTGTCAGGAGCCAAACTGAGCTGAGAAAGAACCAAACTGGGAATTCAGAAGCATCCAAGTCTTATTTTTTGAGCTTGAGGTCGGAAATCTAAACTTATGCTGTGTACTGTCCCATCCTGCCAACCAAAGCATCAACCATCGGTCAATACTACAAGTGTTAATTAATTTAGCAATGCCAAGATGTTATTTTATCACCATTTTTTGCTGTTGTGAATGGTCACTTGCAATGCAAATGGGGGACATTATGATCTGGTGCTAGGGGCGATTGTTTTTATATACAATACAATACAATACAATACCATCTTTATTACGGTCCAGAGACCCAACAAATCATTACAAAGCAATACACAATTCATACAGCGTACCTCCAGGTTAAACAAGCATTTTGTTCAGAATATAGGGATCATTTGTTCTTGCAGCCACTGATAAAAACTTTGCCACTGCTAATCTTCTAGCATTTGTTCGGTCTTCCAGTAGGAACCTGACATAGTGAGCCTCTGATTTTCCCGGGAAAGGTACCAGCAAGGGTAATATCAGTTCAGCCCTGGCTTGCTCATATTTTGCACAGTGCAACAAAATATGTTTTATGGAATCGATGTCTTGAGCACACGAGCAAAGTCTGTCCTGGTAGGGAACTCCTCTCAACCTGCCATCCAACACTGCAGAAGGAAAGACATTTAGTCTGGCTTTGGTGAAAAGCCTTCGATGGTTTGGTACTGTCAGGTTTTTAATGTAAGATGTTAACTTAAAGACATACCCATATTGTACTCCTACTGCCAGCGGACTACAGACTGCGTGTGATCGAGATCGCAAGTCACTGTGTGCATTACATATCCCATAATCTTTGCTTTAACATCTTTTGGGTGCCTTCATAACCCAGGTAATACAGTTGAGGGGGGGGGAGACAGACCAATAGAGGTGGCTTTTTTAGCCATGGTTTCCTGCCATTTGCTGACAAATTCCTCACTGGTCAGGTGTTAGTACAAACCCTTCCCTATATTAAACACTGAAATCCTGAGCCAATGTTTTAGGGCAGCCGTGGTTCTTTTTGCTGTTGTGAATGGTCACTTGCAATGCAAACGGGGGCCATTATGATCTGGTGCTAGGGCGATTGTTGCTATATATTGCTTCATTTATATCTTGGCTGTGTGTGAGTCCTGGAAGACCTTGCTCCCTGCCTTGCTGGAGTTTTCCCACTTGGCCTGGGAGGGCCCTGACTGACTCCAGCTACAAAAGCTGAAGCTGCTGAACAGACTCTTGGGTTGGGGAATTGTTTAGGGGGGAGATTGTTTGGGGAGGGGGCTGTTGCGGTTATGGATATTCATTTTGTATCTTTATTTTAGATCTTATTATGATTTATGTGGAAATTGATTTGGTTGTGTACTTTTTGATGTTTTATTTATTGTTTATGACTTTTGTTATGTTAGTAATTATGTATTTTTCATGTTCTAAGTTGCCTTGAGCATGGTTTGAACTATGGAAAGGTGGCATACAAATAAAATTATGTATGTATGTATGTATGTATGTATGTATGTATGTAATATCGACTCCAATCACAAGTTCCCAGGGCAGCTTAGAGAGCAAAGAACAAAATACAGAATTAAAGTTCAATGTATTAATTAAAAGCATCAACAAAAAACCCCAATAACTCAAAGAATGAAAACTGCTTTTGTTAAGAGACAAGAGTACTTTTATCATGTATCGGTGTAACAAAACACAAGATTATGCTGAACCAGATATATGATTGGGAACACGGTAAGAACATCATGCATAAATGTGCTTTTCTTTAATTCTAACATTCTAAACTTAAATAAGTTTAATATTTTGTGGTTTTTTTATTGTGCAAATGCATCTTTAGTTTGGCAATTTTTGTATTTAAACTAATAAACCATTTGTAGCAGGAACAAATATAACACAGTAAACCATAAAATGCAACCTAAACAATTAAAGCCCAGATTTCATTTGTTTAAAAATGCTAGCCATTTAAAAGACCTGGGTAAACAGTAAGATACTTTACCTGGTGTTGAAAAGACAATAAAGAATGTGTCTAGGAAAACTATTCCACAGCTGGGTGCCACCACCAAGAAGCCATGCACTCTACCTCTTAGAGGCCTTCTGTAACTTTCGAGCAAATTCCTTCTGACCCCATACATTCCTCACTACTCAATTTTATAACATGTCAAATCAGCACAGGTCCACAAAGGATTGGGTCCTCATTAAGATCCACAGAATCCTGTTCTTTAAATGTCACATGGAGACAGTAATGCTACAACACAGTATTGGTCAAACAAGTTTATTGATTGCATTTGGACACAGGAGTAAGTGATAAAATATAAAACAATTTTTAAAAGAAAACAGAAATTATATATTTATATTCTTTTCTTTTTTTAAAAAAAAATCACTCTACTTCAATGGACCAAACAACTTAATCACTTCAGCACACACAGAGTTATGGCTTTTACAAGATCATTCAAAGCCACACCAAACCGCAGCAAGCTTTATTCTTAAGTCTGCCTCTATTTATTTATTTTTAAATACATTACAAAAATAAAGAAATTATTTTTCCTGCAAGTTTTGCCTTGTGACACATTTCTCATTTGCATTTTTTTTTGGTGCACAGAAAGGAACAAAAATCTTGCATTGATCACACATCACTTTACCTCCATTTACTAGGCCCAAGTTCTAAGTAAACCAGGGCTGCAACTCCTGGTGGTGCAAACGTTAAAGTTTTAATTGTTCCTCCTGCGAAAAAACTATTTGCACACTCAAAACCAGGTTTCCAGGGAAATATCCTTTGCTGCAGTCCTGTGTCTGGGCACCACATTTTGAGGGCATTATTAACACGAATACACCCAGAGGAAGGCAACCTGGATGATGAGGTGGTTTGAAAACTAAGGTGATACCCCAAAGTGTCTGATACTCATAAGTGACCCACAGAAATCAATGATAATAGCTACAAGGAATGGTCAAAAAAGCTGGGTATGTTCTGCCTGGTGAACCTTCACCAAGTTGAGGTGGAGGACACACAACAGCTGTCTTCAAATATCTGATGATTTGTCAAGAAGACGAAGCAGAGCTGAGTCCCGTCTGTGTCGTATCACACCACTTTAAACAGTCATGGCTCCCTCCCACAAATAATCGTGGGAATTGTAGTTTGCCAGTGGCACTGGGAATTGTTAGAAGACCCTCCTATTCCCCTCACAGAGCTACAATTCCCAGTGCTTCCTGGGAAGTGGGTTAAACCACTCGAGACTGTAGCTCTGCTGTGGGGGGAGGGATAGAGGTCCCCTAACAACTCCCAGCGCCCTTAACAAACTACAGTTCCCAGGGATCCTGATACAGGATTGCCTATACAGTGGTACCTCAAGTACTTAATTCGTTCTGGAGGTCCGTTCTTAACTTGAAACTGTTCTTAACCTGAAGCATCACTTTAGCTAATGGCACCTCCTGCTGCCGTCGCGCCACCAGAGCATGATTTCTGTTCTCATCCTGAAGCAAAGTTCTTAACCTGAGGTAATATTTCTGGGTTAGCAGAGTCTGTAACCTGAAGCGTATGTAACCCGGGGTACCACTGTACAAGATTGCCTCCAGATGGCTTGGAGCATTGTATAATTCCATACAGTGGTACCTCGGGTTACATACGCTTCAGGTTACATATGCTTCAGGTTACAGACCCAGAAATAGTACCTCAGGTTAAGAACTTTGCTTCAGGATGAGAACAGAAATCGCGCAGCAGCAGAAGGCCCCATTAGCTAAAGTGGTGCTTCAGGTTAAGAACAGTTTCAGGTTAAGAACGGATCTCCGGAATAAATTAAGCACGTAACCAGAGGTACCACTGTACTCTCCAATGAAAATAGGGACGTCCTAAGGGAAAGCGGGACATTCCGGGATCATATCAGAAACCGCGATGGCTTCTCTAAATCAGGGACGTCCCTGGAAAATAGGGACACTTGGAGGGTCTGTTATGGGATTATCCCAAATTACAAGAGGGGGAAGGAGGGGGGAATCCTAGCCACACTCTCCAAAACATGCCTATAAACCTCCATCATTAAGAACATGAGAAGAGCCTGCTGCTCTCAGTGGTCCATCTAGCCTAGTCCTGTTCTCACAGCGGCCAACCAGATTCCTGTGGGAGACCCACAAGCAAGACATAAGCACAGCAGCACCATCCCTGCTTGCCTTTTCCAGCAACTGGTACCCAGAAGCATTACTGCCCCTGATCTTGGAGGCATATAACAGCTGTCCGGGTTAGAAGCCATTAGCAGCCATCTCCTCCATGCTTTGGTCATGCCCCAAGCCCTATGAAAAAGCCCCAAATTATTGATCTGTACCTTCGCTAAATCTGTGTGTTCATCTGGAGTGCATTCAAGCCTCTATTCGTTCATGGTTTAAAAGCAGGTCACATCTCACGTCTTGCACACCTTCCTTTTCAGTACTGTGTGTTATCAGTAGGCCTCCTACCGACACTTAAGAAATAAAAAGAGCCAGCAGCGTCAAGTGCCAATACACAATATTGTACCAATACACCGAGCGATGTTTAAGGCGTGACGAAATACGGAGGTACTAAAGTGGAAACAGCAGCAGTAACTGACTGTGTCAGCATTTCCCATGCAACGCCAGGTGCGTACTGGATTTAAAAACTCCAAAGTACATTCAGAAAGATAGCACATGCCTCACACGTGGTATGTGTGTCCTTAAAACACACACACACTGCATAACCAACAAGACCCACAAATTCACGAATAAGCTTAGTATGTACTTAGTTCTTGTCTTTTCCTGGGAAGAAAAGGGGACCGGCCTGTTTGTGTCATAAAAAATCCAATCTGCATTTCCAAGACTATAGTCTCTTGACAAAAAGGAAACTGATCTGTTAAATGAGTCCTTACCAACCAATGACGAACCAGAGAAAACACTTGGTTACACAAGAACGTTTTGAAAAACCTTTCCCAAAGATCCTGTATTAATTGGGAGGTATTTGAAAAATAATTAATAACCAAATTGGACCTGTACCTAGTTGTTTTATTATCGTCATGTATTGTCCTGTTTGTTAACTGAAGTGTAAGACGTATAGCCATATATTTGTGGGTCTTCTTGTTTGGGCATGTTATTTAGGGACTGTTACTGCACACAGCACTGCATTTTTTAAACAAAAACACCATCGAGATGATCTCCATGCTGTGAAAAATGGGTACACCGTCACTTTGCAAATGTGGAACTTTTTATTTCGGCAGAAGTAATGGCTTGTGAATGCCGGGCGTTTGCCACCCACTCTTCACACTGAGGCTGTATCCTGAAGGTCGGAGTTGCCAAACAACTGAAATCCCCTTATTAACAGTTGCGAGAAGGAAGCTGGAAAGTTAACACTTATTCCCTAAAGTTCACCAAGATGCCAAGTCTCCAGGATCTGAAACATGCAAACTGTATGCATGGTTATACACCTGAACTCTGTTCGGGGAGCACATTTGTGAGTCTACCTACACGATATGGCCCAGCTACAGACGCCACTGAATATTCAGCATTCAACCCTTTTAACATTCCCAGATATTTAAGCAAAAGGGTTTGATTTATTTATTTCTACTGGCTTTGCACATACCAGTACCCGCAAAGGAGAGAGACGCAACCCAAACCACATGCGAAGGCAACTGTAATGGAGGTGTAGATTTAGCAGGACAATGGGTCACTGCTCAATGGTTCTGTTTGTTTGCATGCAGAAGGCCACGGGTTCAATCCCCCTCGTCTCCAGACAGGGCTGGGAATTTCCTGCGTCTGAAACCCCCAAAGGGCCACTACTAATCAGCAGACACCACTGAGCTACTGGGAACAACGGTCTGACTCTGTATAAGGCAGCTTCCTATGTTTTGAACCCCCAGTCCATAAAGCTTGCTTGTAGGAGAGGCTGCTAGTCCAAAACTCTATGGCAGCTTCTTCTTCGCTTCCCCTGAAGTGCTTTTTGGGTTTGTAGGCCATCCAAGAACTGCTCTGGGCACACCACTAGTGTTTGCCAAAGCGAGAATCTAACATACAGTCACCTCCGATGGGTGTGCGCATCTTTAAATGATAGCGTCCAGGCATCCCGTGCTAGTATTTGAAGATGCAAGTGCGGTGGTCTTTAAGGATGTGCACACCCATGTGTGACATTCTCACATCACCTGTGCATTGTGGGAAATGATGGGGTTATATCAGTGTTCCTTATCGCAAGCTCCCTGCCTCCACCCCCAGACCAGCCCATCTCTTTTACTCATTACCTTGCAACACAACCCATTCCCACACATACTTCAGTGAGGATTCAGCCGCTGTAGCTCAGTGGAAGAGGATTTGCTTTGTATGTATGGATGCATGCATGCAGAAGGCTCCAGGTTCAACCCATGGCATTTTCAGGCTGGGAATATCCCACGCCTGAAACCCTGAACAGCCACTGCTGGTCAGTATGGACAGAACTGAGTCCGATGGACTGATGGTTTGCCTTGGGGTAAAGTCGCTTCCTATAACTGCTCCTGTCCCATTCTAGGAACAGCACCCTGCGATCCTGTCGCCGTTCTCCTAACCACACATTTCCCAACGCATTACAGGCTATGCTGCAAGAAGCCTCACACCTGAAGTTGCTATCGAAGCCTTTGACACAGAGGCGAAGCGGCTGGTGAAATCTGCTGGACGTGTAAGAAAAGCTAAAACTTCAGTCACTTATGCAACTTGCGGAATACTAATGCAGAAATAATATGCTGTACAAGAGACAGAAGGGAGAAAGGGGGGGGATGAATAGAAATCCATTCTTACATAAATGCAGAGAAAACGTAACCACAGACTTAAGACTCCTTCACTTAAGCGACTCCTCCAATACCTCCTGGTACTGTCTAACTGAAAAGCAATCTACCATTTGCTCTGGAGGAACTGAGTTCAATGAGCTTCACTCCCTAGAACGCTCACTCAGGATTGCAGTTTGCAGAATTACCATTGCCCATTGGGACTGGTAGGGTGGAAGGCAGGGAGGCTGATGGTAGGTGGACCCAAAGCCAATGACAGGTGCAGCCAACTATTTCTGCTTTTGTCTCTATCGTAATTTTGGTATCGTCTCCATCCTTTCCCCTGCTGAGGTCTGCAAGGGGCAACGCTGAGACTAAGGGGAGGAAGCTAACAGGTGGCGATTGGGCTGGTTGTCAACAGGAAGGCAGGCAGGTAGGGGCTGGCTGAGGTTGGTGGGGCATTGCCCCATACACCCAGCCTCCCACTCAATCCTGTATACACTGACCTGGGAGTAAGTATTCCCAGTGCACACGACTGACTGGAAAATATGCACAATTAACAGCACTTGAGTGTCTGCCTAGAGGAGACAAGGAGACTATGAAGTTGCAGAATTACGAATGGCAATCGAGAGTCCATTTTTAAGGCCCTCCCCAGGACCCCGCAAAGCAGGCATTAGCAGTGCCGCGCATATGGCTCCATGGGGCTTGCTCCCAGCTAAATGGGTACACTAGAATTGCAGCCCAAGGCTCGACTTCCTGCGTTACATCACTCAGGTGTTAGATGCAAAGCAAAATTCACGTTAAAAAGAAAACCCAGTCTTAGCTCTGTTCTCTTGGGAGAGCGTAAGATCGAGAGAGCAGTTGCCATTTTGCCTATAATCACACGTATTGCAACACTGAAACATACATATATTCACACATCAAAGGCTGCAAAAGTAGACATTCAGTTATGATGAGAAAAGGGGGTTCTAACTCTCCCCACAATTCTTTTTTTTAATCTGCCTTAAAAAGCAGACAGGACACAACTTGATTTCTTTTACAAGGACACGCTTAACTTAGAAGTGCTTGACAAAAGAGTTAAAATCAAAGTGTGTTGATTTTAACCTTTCTAGGCTAATTCATTTTAGCAGTCGGGGGGGGGGGAGGGGCTGGCTTACTGAAGAAGTTCCATCAGGATGTCAACATATAGGTAGGGTTTGTGTGGGAGCAGAGACTATCCCATTCACTTCAATGTTAAGGCCAACTCTGAATGCCCAATGGGAAAAGCACACACAGAATGAGAAAATGGGGAGTTCCTGCGAAAGTTGAGCTCTGCATGGGCAGGAGTATTCCAATGCCAGTGGACTGAAACTAGCAGGATATCACCAATTCCGAATTGTGCTTTTTTAGAAAACAGATTTACATTTAAGTTTACCAACTCTGCCTCCCCCTTTGGCCGAGCAAACAGGAAATGCTGTCCCTGATTATCCACAGTTCCTATCTATCCCCTTCCACACACATGATTCTCAAGTTAAATACTTGCGCCACGTAACTGTGTTACCCAATAGCATCCCTTTCAAAAGTCAAACATGTAAACTTGTGCAAAACGTGGTTTGCTTCTTAAATACAGCCCAGCTTTTCCTGTTCAGATTTTTCTGTTTTGGATTTTCTGCAAAAAATAAAATAAATGGTTTTGGTGGTCGCTAGGGCGTGCTACGCAGCATCAACAAGCCTTTGCTGTATGAAAGCTGCAGCCAAGGCCTTCCGCACCCCTACAGCTCAATAGACTGCACTTTGCCAACCTCCCCTTCTCCCCTTTTTGGTGTGACCCATTCACGTGGAGAGCTGTCAAATCTGCAGTTTGAACTGGTAGGTGCTCGTTTTCCACTGGTCGACGTCCGCGTTCAGCATGGTGCGCTCAGTGAAGGTGACGTGACCTACCGCATCAATGAGAATAACTGTATTTGTCCTAAAAAGGAAGGAATAAGAACATCAAGAATGCTTCTAGGTAGACAGAGAAATAATACGATGTACTCTATTTATTTTTGTGTTTTTAGGTTTGATGTTACTGTATAAATATGTTATTAGTATTTTTTTCTTTTAGTTTAGCCTTATTGGAGTTCACCGATTGGGTCTGCGTTGCTCCCGGACAGGAGGAAGGAAGTCAAATAAATGACACCGAGGGTTAGTTCAGAGAAAGAGTTCTTTATTTCTGCTCTCCGGAACAGCAGAAAGGCACCTGCGTGGTGTGTCCACAGCAAGTCCAAAGAAATGAGAAATTTCATGCAATATATATATCCTCCAGGCACCCTCTCCCTCCTTCCCCAGGAATCCAACCACGCCAGCCTATACACGCAGGTTGACATCACATATGGTCCTGCTCCGGTATTCTTAACCATAAAAGGGTATTCCTGTTCCTACTCTTATCTTGGAGCAAGAGGTCACCAACTCCAAGAACACACTCTGGCGCTGTTCCCGGACTAGGTCTGTGCGTCAGGACGTAAGATAAGACCTAGACATGTCATCCCTACTCCACTGAAACAGCCAAGGTCATCCTTGCCGTCACGAATTGATAAAGGAGAGGGCTCTGAGCCCTTGTTTATGCAGCCGGGTTTTTGTTTATACAAAAACTCAGAGCTCAAGTTAATGGATTTTCGCTAAGGAAAAATAGGGATTTTGGTACCCGTTTCAAACTGCCTGCACAGTCAGTTTTGGGTTTGGGAAACCCATTCCTTCATTTGGAGGTAGCAAAGTGGGTGAAAGGAGAAACAAACCAGAAACGGAGGTAGGGGGAAGCCCAGAAGGGGAGGGAGGAAGGAATGCATAGTAAATGTTATGGATATGAAATGTACGTAATGCATGAAAAAGAAAAATGAATAATATTTTTTTAAAAAAGAATGCTTCTAGGTAACCAACTCCTGGGATTCTAATTCTTCGCTCTTGAAAAAATAAAAAATCCCCACCTTGCACAGTGAACCAAGCAGCAAGTTGTTAGGGTCAAAAAGGAAGGAGCGAAACTAATTCAATTTTCTATTGTCACATTGCTAAATTCAGGTTCTTTGCTTTTGCTGCACTGCTAAGCCCACCAATGGTAAAAGTAATGGTGAAAAGTAATGGTAAAAGTAAATGACCCCTGGACAGTTAAGTCCAGTCAAAGGTGACAATGGGGTTGCGGCACTCGTTTCAGGCCGAGGAAGCCAGTGTTTGTCCACAGACAGCTTTCCAGGTCATGTGGCCAGCAGGACTAAACCGCTTCTGGTGCAATGGAACACTGTGACAGAAGCCACAGCGCATGGAAACGTTGTTTACCTTCCCGCTGGAGCGGTACCTATTTATCTACTTGCACTTTGACGTGCTTTCGAACTGCTAGGTTGGCAGGAGCAGGGACCGAGCAACGGGAGCTCACCCCGTCGTGGGGATTCAAACCGCCAACCTTCTGATCAGCAAGCCCAAGAGGCTCAGTGGTTTAGACCACAGCACCACCCATTTCCTGTAAAGCTTACCAATGCAAGGTGATGGATAAGGAGAATATACCAACCCCCCCCAAAAAACCCCCAAAGAACTCCTTCCTCCCCCAACCCGTTTTGGCATATTAAGGTTTGGGGCAGATTTGTATAAAAAGCCCCCCAAGTCTGAAAATTCACTTGCTGTAGACTCAGTGACTCTATAGCACAACCAATTACTTCTAGAGGGAACCACTAAATCATTTAAACCAAATGCAATGGACGGCCACGTTTTCTTGCACAAGGGCTCTCCTTTACCTGGTTCCATAATCAGGACAGCGAACGCATACAGCTGCATACTTGTTCAAGATGGGGAGGATATAGTCCTTTCCTTGATCCTCAATTGCGGGATCTGGCAGCTGACTGGAGACAGAAAACAAACCAAATGGAGGTGGCACAACTTCTGCTCCTTCCAGCACACGTTTCCCACCATAGATATCGAAACCTCGAGAGCACACAGTAACGTGATAATCTGTCAAATTACCAACAAGGACAGCCTTCCTGGGCTTGGTGCTCTCCAGATGTTGATGGACGGCAACTCCCATCAGCTGCAAGCCATCGTGGCCAATGGTCAGGGGAGATGGGCACCAAGTGGACAAAGGCCGGTCAAGGGCAAATTACAGGAGATGTCCACCAGGTTTTACTTGGGTGCTTACTGACTTTATTGCTTGACTTCTGTTTTATTTTGATGGTTCTCCTATATAAGATTTGTTGGTTCTTAATATATGAGGTTTTAACGGCTACCTAAAAGGTAGTCTTCTTACTCTCTTACATACCCTACCAATCACTTCGTTCTGCAGGAGAGGGCATCCCGTCAGGAGGCCAATTCTGCATGATGGACAGAATCAGGCCTTTAGTGTGGTAGCAACACTGATGCTTTAAAACTCCCACCCATTACATATCAAAGAGGCACTTTTCCCATTTCGCCCCCTGCTTTTGCTAAAGACAACCCTCTTCCAACAATATAGATATCCCAGCTGGTATCTATATTGAAGCTAAACTGATTTTATGCATGTGCTGCTGTTACTTTAAACTGTTTCTCTCTCTCTCTCTCTCTATATATATAATGGTTTCAACTGTTTTTATACATGTAATTGTTTTGAATATGTTTCTGTTATACTATATATTGCTTTGGGATGCCTCATGGGAAGTAGATAATAAATTAAATAAATAAACGCATTGTGACTGCAACCTACTTTGGGAGTCTTTTCTGTAATGAAAAGCCGGGTGGAAATATTGCAAATAAATATTGCAAATAAATAAGTAAATATGCTTTTACACACAAAAAAAACCCACCCATCCCTGGTGTGGAAGATAATGAGCCAGATGGAACAATTGCCTGGCACCATTCTCAGGAAGCTTCCTATTTTTCTCTCCGCTAATGCAAGCAACCGTGTACATAAGAAGGAATTTAGTTCAATACACTTAAGACTGAAAGCATTAAAAGGCACAAGACAAAAAACCGATCATTTTCCCACAAGCATTCTTATTTACAGGCAAAGCAAAGGCTTAGAGTTGCCGATCCCTAGGTAATGGCTGTACGTTACAGCCAAGGCACAGACTTACGGGTCTTGGTTATTCATCACTTTAATGAGCTCTTGCACCAGATCTTCCTTCACAAGGTCCTGGCTGTGCCTGATGACATCCGTGAAAAGCTGCTTTCCATACTGAAGCTTCTTCCATGGTGTATCCAGCAAAGAATTGCTCAAGCCATATACCCCTGCATGGGAGGAAAGGTGATAAAAGCTTATGAAAGGTGAACTCTTTATTTGCAGTCATAGCTCAGCAGTACAGCATCTGAGCTAAGTGCAGGTGGTCTCAGGTCCCGGGCATCTCCTGGTAGGACTGAGAATGTCCCTTGTCTGAAATCCTGAGGAACTGCTGCCAGTCACTGGGTTGATGAACCAACAGCCTGACTTGGTATGTCCCATTTGACAATGAGATGAGGAGCTGACACACCATAGCAAATCACCCCCAACTCTCATTCACAGTTATTATGCGAGTGGACTGTTCAAAATTGCTGCTTTTGATGACATGCTCTACACACAAAAAAGGTCCACTCTTGAGCAGTACAGTGGTACCTTGGTTCTCAAACGCCTTGGTATTCAAAGGCCGAGGGAGCCAGCGTACAGCTTCCGGGTCATGTGGCCAGAATGACTAAGCTGCTTCTGGCAAACCAGAGCAGCTCACGGAAACACCATTTACCTTCCCGCCGGAGCGGTACCTGTTTATCTATTTGCACTTTGACGTGCTTTCAAACTGCTAGGTTGGCAGGAGCTGGGACCGAGCAACAGGAGCTCACCCCGTCGCAGGGATTCGAACCACCGACCTTCTGATCGGCAAGTCCTAGGCTCTGTGGTTTAAACATAGTGGCACTCAAATTGGTTCAAAGGTGGTATCCTATCTAGGGAGACTGACCAGATCCAAACTTGCAAGGTCAGTGCATCATGTGCCATAACAATGCTAGCAGCTTGCTTGAACTTTGCAATGTGGTGTTCTTTTTATCCTGTGTTATGACTTAAACAATAGAATTTGAACTCTGACCAAGTCAGTGTTTGCAACAGAATGCAAATCAAAACCAGGTAAATCTCAACCCAGAATTGTGCGATTACCTAGATTTGTTTTCTTTTAAATTTGCATTTCCCTCCCTTACAACCGTCGGGAGGGGGCAAATTAACATATATATTAAATGTTTAATATACAAATATTAGCATATATACCCACCTGATAGCTCTCAGGGCTGTCTATATATGGCATAGGGCAGGTGGTTTTAAAATAGATTCTATATCTGGAAAATCTCATGTTTATTTCATTTGGCCTTTCCCTACCTCCAACCCAACAATGTAATTACTTATTTTATTTTAGCATTTGGAAGGGTCATTTTAAGACACTATGAGCCCACAAAGGAAAGGGGGAGAGCCACCCTATCCCTCGGCAGTAAAATAAATTGGGGCTGGGGGCCGGGATGGGACGACTCAAGTGCATATTCTAGATACTTAGCACTGTAAAATAAAAATCGTCACCATTTCTCAAAGCTCTGTATGTTTGAAACACTTGGTTGAACAAGGTGTGCATCAATACACAGTGTGCTTGCTAGACCAACAGACCTGCAGGCTTTTACAAGGGCACAATATTCCAATTTTATGGGCACATTTGTAGCTGCCTTATCAGACACAGTATTCCTGAGCTGTGTTTTATTGGTTGTTTTCATAAAGGCTGCTCTGACATGCCATGCCCTGAATCGATCTAAATACAGTGGGGTTGGGGAGAGCCACGTTATTACCGTATTTTTTTGCACCATAACACTCACTTTTTTCCTCCTAGAAAGTAAGGGGAAATGTCTGTGCGTGTTATGGAGTGAATGCCTGCGGGTGGCGGGGCGGGGGGGGGGATCTGCTGCAGTCGTGAGCAGAGGATCCATGTTTCCCTTTCCTTCCCTCCTCCGTGGTTACAAAGCATGGATCCACATGGATCCTCAGGATTTTTGCATTGGGCTACTCCAAACTCACTGTCAGATCACATGTCTGTGGCCACAGCATGAAGCACAAAAATCATATATCCACTATTTCGTTTAGAATATTTTTTTTTCTTGTTTTCCTCCTCTAAAAACTACGTGCGTGTTATGGTCTGGTGTGTGTTATAGAGCGAAAAATACGGTAAATAAAATGCAAACAAGAAAATGGACTTTGACCTGAAAGATGCAGGACCATCTCAGCCTCTACCATAGATGTGTTCTTTTATACTGCTATGCAATGGTGAATGGTGCCCATTCTGGTCAAACAGGAGGGAGACATTATTATTATTATTATTATTATTATTATTATTATTATTAAATTAATTAAATTTGCATACCAGCCTATACCCGTAGATCTAAGGGCAGTTTGCAACATAAAGTTACAATGTAAAAAACACAAAGTACATAATAAAAACAAAGACAACCCGATAATTGTCCTGTCCACAACACAATTTAAAAGGGCATTAGATGTCATGTTAAAGAGGTTAAAGAGGAATGTTTTCTCTTGGTGCTTAAAGGTGTATAATGAAGGTCCCAGATGAACCTCTCTGGGGAGAGCATGCCACAAAAAGGGAGCCACTGCAGAAAAGACAATGGCAGGTGGAGCTAGACCCAAGGACAGTTGGAACTTGAGCCAATGACAGGTGGATCCAATTACCTCTGATTTTGTCCCCATCCTCTCCCCTGCTGACCTCTACAAGGACAAAACCAAGAGTGAGGAGGAAGCCGACAGGCAGCTGGCTGTAATTGAGATGGCAGGCAGGTGGGGGCTGGCTGGGGAACTGCCCCATTTGCCTTAATGCAATGGTGGCCAAACTTGGCCCTCCAGCTGTTTTTGGACTACAACTCCCATAATCCCTAGCTAGCAGGACCTGTGGCCAGGAATGATGGGAACTGTAGTCCCAAAACAGCTGGAGGGCCAAGTTTGGCCACCACTGCCTTAATGGATCAGCTTCCATTGCTGATATGGCTCTGTGTATTTCTAGATATTAACCATACCTGGGCAGTTGTTGGGGATGGGGAATTAATATAGCAACTACCTCTCGCGGGTGGCGCTGTGGGTTAAACCACAGAGCCTAGGACTTGCCGATCAGAAGGTCGGCGGTTCAAATCCCCGTGACGGGGTGAGCTCCCGTTGCTCGGCCCCTGCTCCTGCCAAGCTAGCAGTTTGAAAGCACGTCAAAGTGCAAGTAGATAAATAGGTACCATTCCGGCAGGAAAGTAAACGGCGTTTTTGTGCGCTGCTCTGGTTTGCCAGAAGCAGCTTAGTCATGCTGGCCACATGACCCAGAAGCTGTACGCCGGCTCCCTCAGCCAATAAAGTGAGACGAGTGCCACAACCCCAGAGTCGGTCACAACTGGACCTAATGGTCAGGGGTCCCTTTACCTTTACGTTTACCTCTCCACTGGCAAAACGAAAGCCCATTACAAGAGGGTCTTGCTGAAAGGGAGGGCAACAGTGTGCCAAGGGTCATTCTGTAAATTAGTTAAACCATGCCTAAAGAACACTCTAATGAAACTTGCAAAACACCCAACTGATTAGTCTTAATAATTGACTAAATAACTCATAACAGATTTTCTTTTCCTGCAGATTTCAACTGGATCAGTCCCTCGTGAGCTCTCTTCATTAACGAGTCCTCTTCAGTCATTATTAGCCTAAAGACTCATCCACAGACCCTTATTACCACCATTCAATTAGCTAAAAGGCGATTTAAGCATCCTTTTATCTATGGGGAGGTGTACATTAAACAGGGTTCAAATGTCTGTTGCTCTGTAAAGAAGAATAAGAAGAGGGGGAGAAAAAAGGCCTTTCATAAGCTGGTCCTGGATTGTTCCACTGAATGACACCACAACTCTTAATTCTTCTTAGAGGGTCCTGAAGCCTTGGAATAGATCAGGGTTTCCCAAGCATGGGTCTCCAGCTATTTCTGGACTACAGCTCCCACCATCCATAGCTAGAAGGACCAGTGGTCAAGGATGATGGGAATTGTAGTCCACAAACATCTGGAGACCCAGGCTTGGGAAACCCTGGTATACATGGTGTAACCAAACCAATAAAACCATTGCTCCATAATGTCCAATCACAGCTAGGAACCGGTTCAGAAACTGGTAAAGCAGCAGCACGTGTGAATTTTACCAAGAAACAGGAAATGTCCATGTGACATCCAGAGGGTGTCAACACGAGAATGGGCCTTTTCTGTGGTTGGCTGGCACCTTTGTTACATATCTTTAGTTGCCAGGCATAATGTTTCTCTTCTGCCAGGCCTTTGGCTGATAAACATCCGATACACTTTTTAATGTGCTGTGGGAGGGGCGGGGATGATTGGTTTGTTTTTGTTTTTATTATGTATTTTGTGTTTTTTGTAGATTGCATTTTTATGTTGTGCAATGCCCCGAGTTCTACGGATGAAGGGTGGCACGCAAATTTACAGACATGGGGGTTACATTCCAAGGCACTGTACGCATACATGAAATCATGTATATTTGAAAAAGCCCCAAAACACCCTCTCTTGCCCCTGCCCCTTTTTTATGGCATTTTAGGTCAATTCCAGGTTTGGGCCGATGCGTGTATGCATGGTCACATACATTTTGAACATGCATAAATGGGGGGTTATCTGTAATAAATAATAACGACAATAATCGTAAACTCCTCTGCAAGCTTTGCCATCGTGCCAAGTGAGCAAATTTAAGTTACGCTCGCTCATTCTAAAATATCTCACAGGCCTGGCATGAAAAGTGGCTCGGGGGGAGGACAATCTATGTAGCCCTGAAGTGCATACATGGAAAAACATTATATAATTAGCAGCATCTTAGTAATAATAAAGAATATTATTTACAAGAAGAGTGAATGAAATGTATACATTTAGGGCACGGTAGTCAATGTGGTACCCTCCAGATGTGGTTGGACTCCTACCTATCCCAGGCAGCAAGACCAATAATAGACAAGGATGATGGGAATTGTGGTTCCGGAGGGCACCACGTTGGCTACCCCTAGTTTAGGGTAACATCAACGCTGTGGAACGCGCAGGTTCCCGTCAATATTTGTGGTGGTTTCTGCTCGTAACTTAAAGAAAAAAGCTTGCATCCAAAGCCAGTCCTACTCAAAGTAGACCCATAGAACCATAGAATTGTAGAGTTGGGACCACGATAGTCCAACCCCCTGCAAAGCAGGAATCTTTTGCCCAGCATGGAGCTTGATCCCACAATGCTGAGATGAAGAGTCTCATGCTCCACTGGAATTGATGGACATGGTTGATTTAGGTTCATTGATTTCAAAGGCCCTACTTTGAGCATAACTTGGTAGGATACAACTCCAAAGTTCCCTAACATTCTGGCTTCTCCCCAGGGATAGGATGCAGGATACAGGGGGAAAGCTGCAACTCAGTGGTAGATTGTGGATTGCAGAATGTCTCAGGTTCAATCTCTGGCATCCTCCGGTAGGGCTTGGGAAGACTCCCTGTCCGAAACCATGGAAAGCCCCTGTTACTCAGTGTAATACAGAACTAGCAGACCTGTCAGTGTGACTTGGTTTAAGGCAGCTTCCTATGTTCTTACACAATGATGACAGCGGACTGGATCTCACTTTCTTCAGACGAAAGATTGCAAGGCATTGGCACGCCGAAAGCGCTGTATAAATGGCTTAATGAAAGGCACTTTATCCCCTTTTAAACGCATACGGCACATCTCTCAAATAGGGCCCTTAACGGTGCGCAGCAACACTGGTTGACAGCAGAGATCTCTCTCTAGCACTGCCCTACATTTGCTGGCCATAATCCAGAAGAATAAGCACTAGCTGTGTAATATAATGATCTATCCCACAACCCTCCAACATCAGCTACTCTCCCCGTGGAGGCCACATTTAGCAGAGAATGAACTCGTCGTTGATGCAGAAAGATCAGGGATGTCAGCGGCAGTACCTCTGGGTACCCAATTCTTGCATTACAGCTTTGTGGCACGGTGTGAATAAGTGATCACTGATCTCTTAATGTGGCATTAAGGCATGCAAAAACAAAGTCAGATGCACTGAGAATTCTCAACATCCCCCTTTTAATTAAAGGGAAGAGACGGGGCTTGAATCCCCTTGCTCTCCCCGGATTTATTTTTAACTTGTGGACTTAAGTAGCCGCCTTGTACTGCGCCTCCTTCTCACACTTCTGGGGGCCCTCGCTGAGGTCTCAGGCTAATGCAGAGACTGAATGTGGTACCTTCCACATGAAATGCATGTGCTCTGCCACTGAGCTATGCGCAGCCTTTCAAGTCAACGACTAGGTTGCTTCCATTCTGAAAACTCATGCAACAGCCTGGCTAGGAGGGGGCAGGGTTGGAACCACTGTACAAGAGTGGAAGACAAAAAGGACAACAGCTCCAAAATTAAGGTGGCTCTTCCTCAACCAAGAAAGTCACACAGTGGCCATGAATGTAGTTCTAAGTCAAAATTACTACTTTAATAAGCCAGGATATGAGTGATGCCAGGGATACGGGTGGCGCTGTGGGTTAAACCACAGAGCCTAGGGCTTGCTGATCAGAAGGTCGGCGGTTGAGCTCCTGTTGCTTGGTCCCAGCACCTGCCAACCTAGCAGTTCAAAAGCATGCAGTGCAAGTAGATAAATAGGTACCGCTCTGGCGGGATGGTAAACAGTGTTTCCGTGCACTGCTCTGGTTCGCCAGAAGTGGCTTAGTCATGCTGGCCACATGACCCAGAAGCTGTACACTGGCTCCCTCGGCCAGTAAAATGAGATGAGCGCCGCAACCCCAGAGTTGGTCACGACTGGACCTAATGGTCAGGGATCACTTTACCTTATGAGTGATGCCAGGTTCCTTTGTGATGCCAGCTACAAAGGTGCCATGCTCCATTGCAGCCCGTCCGTCCCTTCCTCTCTGTGATTATTGTTTTATTCTCAAATGTTGTATAAATGTAATGAAATAGTAAATGTCAAGCTTCAAAAGAAACCAGGAAAGAAAGCTATGCTTTGAAGCTGGCTTCACACTCTGGCTTGTTCCGAAGCCATTAACCACAGTTTCTGGACTTGCACGCAGTTAACTATGGTTAACTGCCGAGCAATGTGGCTGCAAATCAGCATTTTGCCCCTGCATACAACACATGCATATCCTGGCTTATTATGCCCGGATTTTTTTTGGCTTAGCACTGCACGCAGATGTGGCCAGTGTCCCCATTTTATTTGCCTACAAACTTTCTAATGCTCTGCTTATACTTTTATATCCCTGTCTGATCACTGAGGTCTTGGGGAGAGTCTCTCATAAGCGGTCCTTCATGGCACGGATGAAAGAGCTTGTATCCAGCAGGAGCTGTGCATTCAGTATTATGAGCCCAAATTTGTGGAACTCTCTTCCTGTTGAGGTCAGACACCTCCATCCCTGTTGAACTTCTGCACCTACTGGAGGCTCCCCAATTCCAGAAGACATTTTCAATTGAAGTTTGGCTTCAATCCATTTTAACATTTTATGTATTACGTTTAGTTAAGTAGCATGTTTTTTTTTTTAACAGCTTTGTGCAATGCAAATGAGGGATGGTGGGATATGAACATGTGGAACGAGCTTATAGGTTTGTTGTTTAGAAGACGGAGCAGACTTCGTCTCTGTTGCTCCAGAAGGCAGGTCTAGGACCAAGGGGTGGAAATGGCAAGGAAGCAGATTCTGGCTGGGCAGGAGGAGAAATTTCCTAATAGTGAGAGCTGCTTGACAGATGGTCTTAAACCAGTGGTGCCAAACTTGGCCCTCCACCTGTTTTGGGACTACAAGTCCCATCATCCCTAGCTAGCAGGACCAGTAGTCGGGGATGATGGGAACTGTAGTCCCAAAACAGCTGGAGGGCCAAGTTTGGCCATCACTGTCTTAAACGGTGGTTGGTTCACTTTTCTCTGGGGATTTGTCAGAGATGCTGGACTCTGCATCTTGCACTGTAGATTCTGCATTGAATGGGGCGGGGTATGGATGAGATCAGGGGTGGGGAACCTTATGGGCCAGATCTGTATCAGTTTCCACCCTGCAGGCCAGTCTTGACATGCTGACAAGAGTCAATCCCACCAGTCAACCTGACATAAAGCCCCAAGTCATGGATCATGGAATTGTAGAGTTGGAAGGGACTGTGAGGATCATTTAGTCCAACCCCTGGCAATGCAGGAATATGCAGCTGTCCCATATGGGAATCAAGCTTGCAACCTTGGCATTATTGGCACCATGTTCCAACCAACTAAGCTATGGGTGGTCGATGCATGGCAGTGAGGTTCTGTTTCACCAGCATGTTCCCTGCAGGGAACGCACAGGCAAATCAGCACTCAGCAGGACTAAACTCTCCAGCTCATCAGCTGATGGGAGGAAGGTTCAATCCTGCTCCCTGCAGCTTTGCCAGCGCTGAACCCTGCCGCAGTGATGTTGCTGATTGACAGGTGGGTGTGGGTTTCTGCAGGCCAAACAGGTCTCCCCGCCCTGTCCTGAGCCAAGACTGGCCCATGGACTGGAGATTCCCCATCTCTTGACTAGATAGACGTCCAAGGTCCCTTCCAGCACTAGAAGTATCTAGTTCTAAGTTATGTTGAAATTAGATCCTCCAAAATGATATACTACATCAGCAGTATGCCTCTGCACTGCCTGACTCCTGAATTCCCCTGCAAGCTGCTGTAGGCAAAGTAATTATTAGAACAAGCCCTCAGGCTACAGCTTTCCATGTTTTAGTTAAGCGCCCTACTCATCAGTATTTTTTAAAAAAGTATTATTTGAGATATTTATAAAGCCAGTTTACTCCACATGTAGCCAATGCACCGTTGAATGAGACTCCTCTTACAAAGATCCAGTAGCTCTCTTTCATGGGATTCCGCTTTTCAGGACAAAGACTGTGCAAGCACACACATAACACACACAAACACATGCCACTGCTATAACATAAACCAACATTCCAACAGTTTTTGATATAACCCACCGGGATTTAAGAAGACAGGTTCTGGGCCGCCTTTGTTTCCGTAATACCAAATTACATCTCCTTTGGTGGTGCTAAAAGATAAAAATAGGGGTGGAGAGAAGAGTTTTCCTTGCAAAATGGCAACTCATATCTTTGATTAAGTCTAAATTCCGTGCAAAGCCCACCCTCAGTTCAGGGATCAATTACTTATTTAAAATAATAATAATCAAGTCACTATTTATAAGGCCATTTAAAGAGGAAAATAAAAAGGAACACCCCCCCAAACTACAAAAAAGAAAAGAAAGGAATTTTTTTACAAGGTTAATAGGAGCTATAAAAGGGAAAAGGAAACAAAGATCTGGATACAACAGGAGTTTTCAAGCTACGCAACAGAGGAATGCAATGCAACAGTTGCACTAGCAGAAACCCACTGCACAACCCATTGTGCATTCTATTCAGTGGCGTAGCGTGGGTTGTCAGCACCCGGGGCAAGGCAAGTAATTTGCGCCCCCTAACCCGTGGATTTGCGCCCCCTAACCCTAATCCCCAGATGTTGCGCCTGGTGCGGCCGGCCCCCCCCTGCACTCCCCACGCTACGCCACTGATTCTATTGTGCAACAAAGTTACCAGCATGCTGCTTATGCATTCCCTTGCACAACAACAACAACCCACTGGTGCAAAACACTTCACCAGCAGAACAAGCAACCTAGTAAGTTGCTTTTAATTGTCGCAACACTGGATACAACCCCTTGAGTTGTTCAAAAACAAAGCAAAAGCTTGTTATCTAGGGACGATATTCAGAGAGCCACTGCTCATGGGTGCCAAAGTGTGCCAATTTTTGCTGATTCTTTCCCCCAGAGGCATAAGGGGCTGCAGTACCAAGGGTGCAAGGAAGTCTTGCTATGTGCCTTCAAATTCTACTTGTGCTTTTCTGGATCCAAGTCTGTGTGTGTGCGCGCTCGCGCTGTGAACAAAGGGAAATACAATAGAGCTTTCCAGCACTTCCTCCCACATTTGATTCAATTCTGAGCAATGCCATCCTGTCTTGGATGAGAACCTGGCGAGTTCAGATATGCATCTGAACCACAGCAGTCCGGACTTATGCTGACCCCACTCATGTCTGCACTGATGAGTCAACAGCAATTTGAGATTGGTTTTCCCCCTCTCTTTTTTTACTTCTTCATACACGTTTGTTTCAGCAACAAGCCACAGGACATTTCAAGAGTGAGTTCACATCTCTCCATCACAAAACAGCTCTCCCGCATCCCACTTCATCTTAGTTATTTCCCATCCACACCATTGCTGCTTTTATTCTACCGGGAAAGTGGTACACAAAGCCAATTAGGTTTTAAATTTTTTTCACAGATGCTGAAAATATGAATCAAAGCATGGAATGTAATGAAGCCCCCAGGGTACAGCACAGTTCAGCATACACCTACGTGTTGAAGGCAAAACTCAATCTTCACGGCAACAGCACACCATCCAACACTACAATTGTGCCTATGTACAAGTTACAGCACAAAATACGCAACTTGTCGGTCCCCAATGAACAAAAGCTTAGTTCAGTTTGGGGTTTGTACAACTTAAGTTCTACCGTCGTGTTCTGGTCTGATGCAAAACCTGCGTGGAAAGGGGCAAGATTGGAGGCATGGCTACAGGACCACTTATGGGTTCAAGTGAGCAACTTGCTCTGACGAAGACTGGGAGCAGACTGGGCCTCTTGTGTCTGGAGACAACCTCCTCTAGGCTCCACCCCCTTGAGTCCAAATAACTTCAGAGCCTTAAAGAAGCAACCCTCTGGATTGAAGATGGACAAGTCTCCTTTGTTCCATAGCCGCCCCTCCTGGTGGACTTCTAGCACTGCTGGGTCGGTGATGTGCAGTGAGAGACATTTGGTTCTTCAAGGGAAGTTGTCTATGAGGGTCCCGGGTCCCTATAGGCCTTGATGGCCTGGGAGGTTCCTCTGGGAATTCTTGTCTAACCGTCTCAAGCCCAACAGCCTCCCTGTCTTCTGCAGTCAGCTCTGATACCTGACCCAGACTAGCTCCCAATCCAGTTTCCCTGCAGCCTCCAACTTTGTGTCCAAATCACTCCTGGATACCGGGGTCATGGCATTCACTCAGACTGTAATTAAAGGATCTAAGATAGTAATTTCCTTTCCTTTCAGTGCATCTACTCCGAAAATGACTAATGCTGTATACAACTCTAAGTGTGCAGTACTTGGATATCAGAGCAAACCGGCTATCAGTTTTCTAACACAAAAAGCCCAGTGTTGAGAAATCAAATTGCTCTCCAATATTTATCGAGCTCAAATATGGTGGGGAAGACATGGACCCTACATCCCTCTAGATTTTGCCAGATAACAATTCACTGACCACTGGCTGGGACCGCAATGAGAAATGTTACACAACATGCAGGCCAGCAACCCAAAATAGCACTGACACACTGCTTGTTTCACCCTTTTCCCACCAGGAGGGGCAGGTGAACGCATGGCATGGCCTCATCTTGTGTTTCACTGCTGTATGTTATGAGCAGGGGACAGTAGAGAAGCCCCAAGCCAGGGCCACATCCTGAATCACGCAGGCACATCCCTAGTTAAAAGGGAAACAACAAGAGTTCTGCTCTTGCAAAAGAAAAAGAGTTAGAGGAGAGGAAAAAAATAGGAGAATGTTGGATTTTAAGCTGTCAATCCACAGCATGAACGCTATGGGGAAATTGCAATATAGGTTAAGGACAGAAATGGGATGCAGTTTAGTAGGAGAGTTCATGCCAAAATCCATTAAGTTTTATTTATTTCCCAGGTAGGGCTGGGAAAAATTCTTGGGACCTGGAGACCCACTTTTTGTCAGATTAGACCACTCTTCCTCACCTGGTGCCTTTCATATGCTTTGGGCTATAACTCCCATCAATTGCAGTCAGCATGACCATGTTGCCTGGTGCACATGGGAGTTGCAGTTGAAAACATCTGGAGGGCACCAGGCTTGAGGCAGGCTGGGGCAGACAAAACAGAGTGAGATAGACCAACTGGGGATGATGAAGGAAGGCAGAGAGACCAAGAGCCAGAGCCAGAATGACCATTTGAATGCTTGTAATGAGGAAGGAGGGACGCGGGTGGCGCTGTGGGTTAAACCACAGTGCCTAGGGCTTGCTGATCAGAAGTTCGGCGGTTCGAATCCCTGCGACAGGGTGAGCTCCCGTTGCTCGGTCCCTGCTAGCAGTTCGAAAGCACATCAAAGTGCAAGTAGATAAATAGATACCACTCCAGCGGGAAGGTAAACGGCATTTCCGTGCACTGCTCTGGTTTGCCAGAAGCGGCTTAGTCATACTGGCCACATGACCCGGAAGCTGTACACTGGCTCCCTCAGCCAATAAAGTGAGATGAGCGCCGCAACCCCAGAGTCGGCCATGACTGGACCTAATAATCAGGGGTCCCTTTACCCTTTACCTTTAACGAGGAAGGAAGGGTTCAATATTCCTAAATTTCTCCCAAGTTTTATCCAAGAAAATGGGACTGTGAAATTGACTAAACCAGATTACAAAGCAGCTGGTCTAAACAACTTTTCTCCCAAAAGTAGACTTGGCATAAGGCCACTATTGCCAAAAGGTGGATATGTGGATATATAGCAGGCATGAGCTAAACAAACAAACAAACAAACCACTGAGGGAATGGGGCCAACTGAGCATAAGGTTGGGAAAATGAGAAACAAAGTTGACAAGATGCATCTATCTCTACCTCAAGGTCTGCGTGATTCGCTTCCTTCAGCTGTTACCAGAGTTGGTGTGGGAGCAGCCACGCCCTTGCTGCTAAAAGATGAACTGGCTTCCAAGCAAGGAAGGCATTTATGGGATTTAGCTTTCTTTCTCGATACGGAGTTTTAGAAATAAGTCCACTCGAGTGGACTGGGGAGGAAATTGGACAAGGCAACAGTTTTAAGGATCTCCACCCCCCATCTTCCTCCTTTTCTTTTATGAAGTAGCAAAGGAAGAATTGCAGAGCTGCCATTAGATGGCTCACTCTCTACATCCTTCAGCCCTTCCTGCCAGTACAGAAAGGCAATTCCTCAAACTGCTCAGGGATTATTAGGCTGGACGTCAGGATGAGATCATATCAGGCAGTATTTCACTCAAGCGATTCACTTATTATTTACAATGGTGGTGGAGGAGAAGCAGTTCTCCAGCGACAAATGAAGTACATCTGTAGTCAAGATTTTAATTCTATCCAAGCTTTCAGAATTGTCTTGTCCCTTTTATGCAGGATTCTCTTTCCTGTTTCAGATAAAAAATAACACACGCAGACAATTCTGTAGGAAATCATATAGGTAAGCACACATACATACATACATACATACATACATATATGCACTCACGTACACAAATATATAATCGTAGTATGGAGTGTTTGCACAGCAGATGAGCAACCATTTCCCAGAATTTCATTTTGTCCAAGAACAGGGGAGACACACCAATAGGCCCTTGCAAATCGAAAGCAGGCTGGGTACAACCTCATTAAAACTAAATGTAACGCGTTGGGAATTTAAGCTGCCGGCGTATAAATTGGCATCTGGTACACAAAGTCTAACAAGCAGAAATGGTTCTTTATTCAGCTATTTATAACCTATCCTATACTTTGCAGCTATAACACAAACTGAGATGCGTTGCCCTCCCTTTTTAAAGCAGCCAAAGCTCTTAAAACACACTCACACCCAGCCCGCAACAACAACTTTCTCCTTATGTAGGGCATCAACAACAGGGTGATTGAGATCAAAACAAGATTTAAAAAAAAGAAAATGAAAGAAACAGAAGCACTGGATTTACTCGACCTCTTGTGCTCTCCCTCCTTTCTACTTTCAAGGCATTCTTCAAAAGATGGCTTATGCTACACAGCTCGTTGCTATTAGTTAAAATAGCTCCCCCGGAAAAGCAATTGTTAGCTTAGCTAATAGTAAAATGCTGCCTCGGCACAAGGGACAGATCCGACTCAGTTCATGCAGTTTGTGCTTTCCAAAAACAGTATGTGAACTGAAAAACAAGCTGCCACTTTAACATTCGCACGGCTCCGAATTGTACGATGCGGCTCTCTCCGGCCTCCCCTCAAAAATGTACAAAAATTGCTTGCGTTAAGGGAAACACCACAAAAATGAATGTGCTAGTGAAAGCAAATGAAAATGCAATGTATTTGGAGGAATTGCCTTGCAAAAAATAAATAAATATGTGTACATTAGGCAAAATTACATGCAAAAATATGTGCATTAGGTTATTTATTTATTTCCCACCTTTCCTCCAAGGAGCTCTAGGTGATGTAGATGGTTCTGGGGCTGCCTTTGAGACTGACCCAGAAACTCCAGCGGGTGCAGAATGCTGCGGTGAGACTCCTTACGGGGTCCTCACTGCGAGATCACATTCACCCGGTGCTATACCAGCTGCACTGGCTCCCGGTGGAGTACAGGATCAGGTTTAAGGTGCTGGTTTTAACCCTCAAAGCCCTATACGGCCTAGGGCCCTCTTACCTGTGGGACCGCCTCTCCTGGTATGTCCCACGGAGGACCTTACGGTCTTCAAACAAAAACATCTTGGAGGTCCCAGGCCACAGAGAGGTTAGGTTGGCCTCAACCAGAGCCAGGGCTTTTTCGGCTGTGGCTCCGATCTGGTGGAATGCTCTGTCACAAGAGACTAGGGCCCTGCAGGACTTGACATCTTTCCGCAGGGCCTGCAAGACAGAGCTGTTCCACCAGGCCTTTGGCCAAGGCACAGCCTGACTTCCTCCTCTGGAAATCCTCACAGAACTCTAGCCCAATGGTTGCCATTAATCTGATTTGAACTGATTTTATAATGAACTGATTTTAGAATGTTGTATCATTGTACTGTTGCTAGCTGCTCTGAGCCCGGCTTCGGCTGGGCTGGGGAGGGGGGGGATATAAATAAAATTATTATTATTATTATTATTATTATTCATTTAATCCCCACAACAACCTTGTGAAGTAGGTTAGTGACCAGCCCAGTGAGCTTCGTAGCTGTGTGGTGATTTGAGCCCTGCCCTCCTAGGTCCTAGTCCAACACTCAAACCACCACACTAAAATAAATAAATCATGAACTGATGTGGAGATATCCAAGGCGTTGTTTGGTTTGCCAGTTGCATTCACTGTTGAGTATACAACTCTTCGTTGTCTCTCTTCCCTTGGCAATCACAGGAAGCTTGGCCCACAGAGTGCATCTCCCATCCCACAATGGAGGAAAATCCACACTGTAAAATATCTGTGTTCAGTTATTTACAGTGCTTATATCGTAAGCTGGCAAACTTTGAGGCACAACCCATCCTTCACATTAGTGTTCTAATTTTATTTTCATTCACTCTTAGCCTTCACCACAGAGTAGACTGTAAATTCTAATCCACCTGAAAAATACAACGAAGATTAATTGAATTCTCCGCATTTTCAACATAGGTGCCGGCTGCCTCGTTGTCATTTTAACAGCGTTTAATATTAGTTATAACCACTACAGAGTTCAAGCCTCTGTGTTCCTAAGGTTCAGCACAATAATTACTCATGCTCTTGTCTTGGCTGATGTCTGTACTGCAAGAAAGCAAACAGCTTATAGCTTCTCTCTCTGGCTATAGCGACCTTCCTTACCTCCTTATTTTGTTCAGGACCAACTAACATGGCTCCCAGCACAGGTTGAGCATGAACCAGCTAGGCAGCCCAACTCCCTCATCTCAGAAGACTTTGGTGCAACCTGTTGCCTGGCAACGGCCAGCAAGGGAAGCCTTGCCTCCATCACGGACCACTGTGAAATCCAGTAGCTCATCTTCACTCCCTTGGAATCAAGGAGGGGAGCATGAAACACTCTACATGGGCACCATGTCATTTCTGTTCCTCTCCCAGATCAGGATCTGATCTTGGTTCGAGAACCTTTTGCACAACACTTTGAAGTTTTAAATTTTTATTGTTTTAAAAAAATTGTACACTCTTTACATCAGGGGATTTTACAACCAAAATAACCCATAATACAAATCTTTAACAATTTTCCAAATGCTGCCCTATGCCTCCCCCCTCGTTCCTGTTACTTCCCTTCACCCATGTGCGATCTTCCCAGCCTAATATTGTTTCTCGCTGTGTTAACAAAAGTTTGTATTTGTTGTTCCATATATGTATGTCACGATATCGTTTTGGATCCTTGCATTTTACCTATTGAGAGTCTCCTGTTGCTATAAAGCAGGACATAAATATTCTAAAACAAATAACAAAGTACATTACATTAAATGCAGGGTCACATTTAAGCGTGTGTGTTTCAAATAGCAGACATGGGCTCCCCCAATCCAGACAGCAAGGGCTGAACTCGCCTGCCACAATCCTACTAAAATACCCACCCCAAGGCAAATAGCAGCTTGAGTTGGATTTTCAACCAGGCCCTGCGGCACAGGGGGAAAGGGCTTTACCCATTCTTTTCAATGGATCTACTCTGGGTAGGACTACTGTTGCATACAACCCTCAATACCAGGCATAGGCAAACTCCGGCCCTCCAGATGTTTGGGACTACAACTTCCATCATCCCTGACCACTGGTCCTGTTAGCTAGGGATGATGGGAATTGTAGTCCCAAACATCTGGAGGGCCGGAGTTTGCCTATGCCTGCTCTATACTCTCCACCACTTCCCCCTAAAATAAGATTAATGCTACTAGTAGCACTTGAGCCCTTCGCTCGCCCATAAACTTTAAACACTTTCCCTGCTTTTAAAATCAGCTTATTTCTCATATACACAGCCTTTTTAAAAGTCTTTTGAACAACAACAAAAAGAGGTTATCAGACAAGCGCAAGGCTGGCAAACAATGGAAGATAGAGAAGGGGACTATATTATCATAACCCCGTGGTTTTCGGTCTTCCTGCCTTTAGAGGGTCTCCCCCCCCTTTCCTAGGAATCAATGTGCGTGCCAGAGGATTTCAGAGCATGTACTAGAGTACGCTCTCAGCTCAGAGGAGGCGACAGCCAATCCCCTTAGATGAAATAAATGTGTCCAACCATGCCTTGCAGCTGTGCATCGCAGGAAAAGATTGTCAACAAGGGACACCATCTGAGAAGAGAAGCTTGCCTTACTGATCTTGCAGAGACACCTGATTCAACTGCAGAGGAGCTCCAGAATTTGGAAACCACAGCGTAAGGTTATCAGGGGGTTGCTCGAGAGCAATCAGGCAAATGCCTCCCTGGTTGGCTGTAAAGCCTTGTTATTGGTGCCAAAGAAACCTCCACCATGCAGAGCGCCACTATTCCGTGGCTCGCTCATTCACTGGCAGAATCTGAGAGTGGGCGGTCCTTAAACCTTCCCCAGCAGAGTAGTTTCTTGATGCCCAGTCTGCGCTTCCCCTCTCTGTGCGGAAGCCTACTGCGCAAGGAGGGCGTGGGTAACGGAGGACCTCTCTCCCCCCCCCTCTTTGCTCAGGCAAGGTGTCCTGGCACCGCCGTGCCTCCTCCGAGCCCTGTAGCTTCTCTCAGCTGGAGGCATAGTTACTCTCCTCTGCTGAGGAGGTGCTGCTTCCCATGATCTTTGGGGGCTCTCTGTAATCCATCCGGCTTTTCCCCTCTTGCCCCTGAGCCGATGGCAGTTCCCTGACACACTGCCTTAAGTCACCTTTCAACAGGCAGCACCTGGCAACTGTACCACTGCCCCCCCCAAAAAACTAGCTTCCTTTTGTGGGAACCTGTCTGGATGCTTGGATGATTCATCCCATGGGAGCCTGCCCCTGGCGCTTCCGAGCTCTCTCCACTGCCAGCAATTAGGTGGGCGCTACCTTCTGTCATCACATAAAGAGTTTCGAAGCATGGTTGTCAACTGAATCGAGCGCACAAAAATATCTTCATCTGAATGTCATTCAAGTTTCAAAGTAACAGCTGGATGTCCAGTAAAGGGCCACCAGTGAAAAGAAACCTCCAACATTTCCCTGTCAACAGAAGTTTGACCATCACAATCCCTATTAGTCGGAACACTGGGGCAGGCCTTCTCTCTTTTCTCTCTTTATTAAACACAAAAATCAATTTTACACAGCAAATTAAACATGAATTAAACCACCGTCTGGTTTGAACGCAATGTTAAGCCATGCTAATTTTTAGCTTAATACAAACAAGTGACGTACTGCTGTCCTTGCCTTGCTTCGCTCTTGAGTTTGTGTTACAATAGCAGACTAATATACTCCACCAGCTTTTTACAACCTGGCGCCATCCAGATGGATTGGGATGCAACTCCATCAGCCCCCCAGTAGTCAGGGATGATCATCAGTATGACCAACAACCAAAGACGATGAGAGCTACAGTCCAATGCATCTGGGGTGGGGGGCATACCAGGTTGCTGGAAGGTTGTACTAAGGACTGTGGGTTGTAACCAAAGCAGAACCAGCAGAGTTTTACTTGCACAACATCACTGTGATGGCCTGGGAATCCGATTCAGAGGCTGAACCGGAGGAACCCCAGCCTGCACAGGAGTCCCCGCCTCCAGGGCCAGCTGAGCTGGGGCCTTGGATCTGAAGCGCCTGCACCTGTGCCAGAGCCTCAGGAGCAGGCACCAGGTGAATCCACTCTGGCTCCGGAGGTGATTGAGGACACATTGCCTACAGGTGCGCCTCTCCCAGCCCTGTCAGGGGAAGGTGAGTCTCCCCCTGGGTCCAGTAACCCTCCAGCCTCTCCTGAGCTGCAGAGGCTCAGGGCAGAGAGGCAGAGGGAACTAGTTTCTCCCAGGAGGAGTGCTCACCTTAAGGCCAGGAGAGGCGGGTCTCCTGGGGGCCGGGACCGCCCCTGGCCTCAGAGAAGATAAAGGCCAGTCAGCCTGGTCCCAGGTTGCGGGAGCAACGTCGTTGGATACCTGCTTCTGCCCGTACCCAGACCTGTCCTTCCAGAGTTCCCGACCCCGCCCGGCTTCCTGCTTCAGACCCCGCTTCGCTCTTTGTGAACTGTTTCCAGACTGTTGACCCAGGACCGGACTTTGACCACGCCAACGGTAACCTTCCCCCCAGGACCAGCACAATCATGTTTGTTTCCTCCACTGCCTCTTTGAACCCCCAAAATCTTCTCTGGGGGGGTCTGTGAACCCTCTGGAGCTGATTTTGAGAGTGCACAGGGGGCTGCAGGTGAGAGGAGAGGAGAGAGGAGAGGAATAGCCTGTTCTGCTAGCACAAGTCCCAGTGGCTCTAATGCAGGGGTCAGCAAACTTTTTCAGCAGGGGGCCAATCCACTGACCCTCAGACCTTGTGGAGGGCCGGACTATATGGGGGGGGTCAACGATTTTCACCCGCCCGCCAAGAGGCCTGAAGATGCTTTGCATTACCTGTCCCAGTTGTCGTCCCAATAGCCACAGTTGGGCTTCTCCAGCCAGCCAGGAGCCATGGCAGGGCAGGAGGCTGTGTTGGCCGGCAAAGACAGAAGCAGCAGCCCCGGCGGAGGAGCCGCGAACAGACGTAGGGGAACTGGGGCTTCACTGGAGCTTTTACCCACCACCTACTGCTGCTGCTTCCTGAGAGGCACCGCTGAGAAGACAGAGCCGCCCGCCAACCCACAAGCAGCGGCCACAGCTGCCGCAACAACCCGCCTGAATGCCATGGGAGAAATGAAAGAAGGAGGCAGGAAGGCCGGCGGTGAAGAAAGCGCACGAGGAAGTGGCACGGAAAAGGGGCGCGGAGAAGGAAGGAAGGGCAGACTGAAGGAGAGGGAGGAGGAGCCGTAGGAAAACGCAGCAGCAGTTGGCAGCCAGCGTCACATGCCCACTTCACAGCGCTGCCCTGCTGAGGCGGGCAAGCGGGCAAGCCAACTCCCGCTGTCAACGGCATGCGGCGTGGGACAAGACTGCTCCGTCCCTGAGGAGAAAAGTGCCGCCATGTGAGGGAGAGGGAAAGAACGCGTGTGCTGGCGATCCACGCAGCGATTCCTGGAATGTCCGCGTGCCGGATCTAGAAGGCAATTGGGCCTGATCTGGCCCGCGGCCCTTAGTTTGACGACCTATGCTCTAATGCCACACATGGAACAGGCAGTAAACAACTAAAGCAGCAGGGAATAGTTGTGCCAAACAAATCAACGTCTGTCATTAGAAATGAAGGATTTGCACTCTTTTGCAACCATTTCGCGGCCTCATAATTGCATGGCAAATATACACCTCTGATTTATCGCTTTATTTTCTATGGAGGGAGCACCTTTGCACTTGAAATATCTCACCCTCCCACAAAAGAACCCCAAGTGGATGATGCATCACCCATTAGTCATGCTGCTATGTTTCACCTTAGATCTTCATCATCCCCCAACCGTTCTTCAAAGACATACATTCCAGCAATTCCTTACAAAACCCAAGCTGGTCACGCATCGCTAAAAAGCCAAAGATTTTCGGTTTAAGGAAAGAAAGCAAAATTCAGCAAAAAGAACGAACGTATCAGACTCGTTCCCAAGGCAAGTCAATCAGATGTTCTGCTCAATATAAATTCATCTCATGTACTATTCCACAACTCCTCCAGGATAAGAGTTTTGTTAGTTTCCAGGCTTCTAGATTTTAACTGTATTTTGCTGGGGTTTTTTAAAAAAGAGAGACGAGAGAGGAGAAATCTATTAATAAAGATTGTGGCAAGAATTTAACATATTTTCAAGCAACCAAGCAAGTTTCAAATACAGCTATGGGCTTCCACAAATATTTCACGCATTTGCAGTAGCGCACAACAGTTTAATGGAATGTGTGCTAAAACACCAATGGTCATGTGCTTTCCATTTCACCCCCCCAAAAAAATAAATAAAGCAAGAATCATGTATGTAACACCCCAGATACTCATCATTGTCTGAATTGCCCTTATTATTACTCATTGCTGAAGAGTCTTCTTTGATTTCTGCATGCTATGTTAATTTAATCTGCTACTGCCTTCCTTCCAAGCTATTATGGTGTTTGCTTTTTTCAGCTGAACACCCTAAAATCCACAACTACCTTACAATAGGTTATCAACAATTCAAACTAAGCAGCAGCAGCGGTATGTGAATGTGCAGGCTGTATAATGCAGTGTGTCACTGTGTCCATTCAAATGTGTTGACACTAGACACAATGCACCTACAACTTCAGCATTCTTCAACTCTGGTTCCCACACATTGCTGGACTGCAACTCCCATCAGCCCAAACCAGCTTAGCCAATGGTCAGGGATGATGGGAGTTGTAATCCCATAACATCTGGGGACCCAAAGTTGAAGAATACCAAACTACTAGAGATAGTAAGGCAGATGAACCCTAAATAACAAGTCCTCTAGCAATTCACTTATGTTAAAATGTTTTTCAAGAATCCCCCCAAAATGCAAAAATAAAGACTGTACCTGATTAGGCTCAGGTACCTGAAAACAAAGACCATTCCTGGTCAAACAGGGATAGTTGCACACTATACAAAATTCAGGATTTTTCTTAAGTGGAGATTTAGCTCCTTCCATTTTCAAGCTTCCCTAGGTGGGTAATACCGTTGCAACAAGTGCACTGGATAGTTGGTTCCGGGACAGCGCTGGCTCTGGTTCCAGTACAACATTCTAGCCACAAATAGCACCTGCCTAGGAAGTCTCTATAGAAAATGTCCCAACTTGACCATGTAGATCAACTCCTTGAAAGGCTATACGCTCCTAAAGACATAAGCAAAAAGAGCTAAATATGTGGAAAACATCAAGCCTAGTTTGTATATCTGCAGAGTCAGATGTAATATAAACCAGCTTGCTTAAATTCAAACCGTCATTTTATAATCTGAGTTCTGCCCCGTTGCAAACCAAAGTTTGTCAATTTAGACTCATCAAACCAGTTAGGCTCTGTAAACCATGATCTGACTGATGTTTGTGCCAAGCCTGTAAGAAATATATTTAAAAAGCTGTCTTTGAGTGAGTTAGGGGGCACCCCAGAAGCTAATCCAGAGCCAGTTCTTACATGTATCTATTAGCCAAGCATTGCTGCAAAAGACTATCTTCTGCTGATTTAAGTAGTCACCAGAGACTTCCTTTAGTAGCAGACTTGAGTGTGAAAGCAACATTAATACTTGCCTTGAAGTTCTGGTTTGAGAATTTCAGCAGTTAAGATTCCTTGGAGTTTAGGGGGTTGGGGGGCAGGACAATGGGAGATGCATCTGAAGCACAGCCTTGTTAATTCAGGACATCTGTAGCTTATTTCCCCAACATTCCACATTTTCCCAGAAGTACACTCTCTATTCCACATACCTCAAACCGTAACAGATTTGAATAGCAAATAGCTTCAGCAGCTAGAAAACACACACATATACAAGCTGGCATTCACACATTCCAGGAAGGGAATGTTATAACTAGCTCAGGAAAGAAGGGCCACATTCTGTCCTCTAAAACTGGGCTGGCAGGTCAGCTTTTCCCCAAAATACTGCCACCCGTTCTGATTTTTCATCGCTGTTGCCCATATTAGAATGGTCTTCAAAAATAAGATGCAGTGCCGGACTCAGACATGAGGAATAGGAGCTGCCACCCTCAGGACTGGAGGGGAGCATCCAAAGTTTGTTCTACTCAGAAAAGACCCATTGAAATCAATGGAGACCAATAATAATAATAATAATAATTTATTATTTATACCCTGCCCATCTGGCTGGGTTTCCCCAGCCACTCTGGGCAGCTCCCAACAGAATATTAAAAACATGATAAATTTGGCTCAATTGATTTCAGCTGGGTCTGCTCTTATCAAAAACAGTTGGACCCAACCCTATATTCCTGCAATAGCTATTATATTGTTGTTAGCTGCCTTGGATATCTTGCATGACAGAAAGGAAGGATATACGTGCTTTTATTCATATGCATTTTATTTTAAAAGCAAGAGCTAGCATGAAAGACAAGGTACTTTTTTTATTTATTTGAGAGAGCTTTCCTTTCCTTTCTTTTCTTTTAATCCTGCCTTTTTAGAAGAATCTACTCTGCTTGGATCCAGAGAGGCCCTTAGATGGAGAAGTTCTGATGAGCAGCTACTGTGCAAGGGGTAGTGTTGGCGGCAAGTTGTATAATGCACAGGGGATTCTGCGATGCTGATCTCTGGTTTCCCAGTCCTTTCTTTCTTGGGCAAGAATCTTGCGCTATGTCAGAAAGGGCCCTTCTGCCCACAGAAGAGGCCCTTCTGCTGCTCACGGGCAGCTCTGGATCCAGCCCAACATCAACCCACAGAGAGCCTCTGAAAACAAGTGATGTTAACTTCGCCGCAGACAAACAGCAACATGAGCCAGCCACGGAAATTTATAGCTTCAGTGTAAACTGTTTGGAATTATGTTTCAAGATCAATCTTATTACCAAAGGGAATTCTGAGTGCCTTGCGGGCAACTCAGCCACTAGTATCAAAGCCTAAGGGTGAAATATCCACAAGACATCGCTGAAGGCTTTTGCAATTCAGAGATTATCGTATCCAATGTTGGCCGCAGTGAATATTTGGCATATAAGCCAACCACATTGCCTGGATTGTTTTACAGCCATCATAAAAAACACACCCAAAAAAACACAAGGGCAATGGAAGGGAGCAGCACTTTCAGAAGCTGCTCACATATTTCTACCCACTTTTGTCAAATGGTCACAAGCTAATCGGAACAGTCCCTTTATGTTGCGTTTTGAAAATATACCTACTTTGCTGTCTTTCCCTCTTCCCAGAGCAGAGAAAACAGTTGGACATATAAGTGAAGCAAAGGAAAATCTGTGAGGACAGGGCCCATCTTGGGCTAGCTGAACCAAACTGGAGTTGGCACACTGCAGAATGGAAAAAGGTAAACTAAAGAAACCAGGAAAGTGAGATCTAACCATGTGCCTCCATGTAATGAGAACTCTACTTATCACTTGTTACAGTAGTGGGGGGAGAGAAAGTGCAGAATGGACTTCGAAACAGGAGCAAATTAAAAGCAAGAAAGAAAAGAACAGAAGCATTTGAAAGTGGGCAGAAATTTCCTATTTATGGGCGAACACAGATGTGGCTCAGCAGGAGAGCACATGTTTTGAATGAAGACTTCCCCAGGATTAATCCCCATCATCTTCCAGTTTGAAGGATGCCCATTGCCAGGGTGGAAGAAAGGTTTCTGCTCAAGAGAACTGTTGCCAGTAGGAGTAGACAGCATGGCGGGTAGATGGAGCAATGGTTTTGACTCCATAAATGACATTCAGGTACTCACTGACATCGGGAAAGGCAGGGCAGTGGAAGGGAATTTTTAGAAGCTGTACTGTATTTTTAGAGGCTCTTTAAAAATGCTGTTCTGTTTTGCCATTCCTTTATAAGCCACCTCAAATATTCTTGAATTATAAAAAGGAAAGCTGTTAAAAAAAAATCCAAAGAAAGAAAGAAGAAGAAAGAAAGAGGGACGAAGGAAGGCGAAAGAAAGAAAGAAAGAAAGAAAGAAAGAAAGAAAGAAAGAAAGAAAGAAAGAAAGAAAGAGGAAGGAAGGAAGGAAGGAAGGAAGGAAGGAAGGAAGGAAGGAAGGAAGGAAGGAAAGAGAAACAAGACTATTTATTACCCAACCTTGTCCAACAGATTGAGCACAGAGCAGGTATTTGTGGCTTTGTCATTGAGAAGGGATGAGCAGGAGCTAATCGTACCCAGACCACAAAGATCTGGTCAGGGCTGACTCTGAATGATTGCAACAGAGAGAGGTCTAAACCGCCTGAACTTGTAGGGAGAGAAGGCTGCCCCCATTTCTGAACGGTGTCTGCCCTCCCTATATGTCCTCCCCAGCCCCTGGTTCCAGGAGAGCGTTCATCTTCATTACAGAGAGACCAAGGGCAAATTAGCAAATCACAAAGATGCCCTACAGTAGTTATGATTCCACTGGGATTTGAAGATCATCGCTCTAAGCAGGAGACACTAGGAAATGTTTTAAATGAAAGCTTCTCCCTGACCTACCACGACTTGCGGCAGTCTGCAGCTGAATTCTAATGGTCCACTTTACTTGAAGCAGGGAAGAAGATTCTACTACGGATTGTTCTGACCTTCAAGCTATGACATTTATAAAAAGCATTCTCTGAAACCCATGCTCATGATTAACATGGCTCCATCACAAGCCACAGGTCCAGACAAGAGAGTAAGGTTGCCATACGGAAGAGATCGGCACTCCAGAACTAAGGGGGAGGGAATGCAGTGCTAGCCAAACAAACAAAACCAAGTGCTACTACTGGGAAGACGAAGGAGAACATGCATTCCCCACTCCGTCCAAAAGAATGAGTGACTGCTGCTTCCAAGGGGCAAAACCAGAGACCGCCCTTCTAAAGAAAAGAAAACGCACCTGAACTAAGCTACACTTCAAGCCAGGGTTAGCCAACGTGTTGCCATCTGAATGCTGTTGAACTACAGCTACCACCAACTCCAGCCATCATGGCTAACAGTCAAGGATGATGGGAGTTGCAGTCCAAGAATGTCTGGTGCCACGTTGTCTAAGCCAAAGGTTCTCAAGCTGCAATGGTGCAAAAGCTCCATTATCTTCAGTAAGGTTGTGGAGCAGTCAGAAATATCTGCACTTGGTCTTGCGCTCAATTTATTTTTTCTGATGACAGAAATCAAAACCATTTTGAACAAGGGCCTGTGATTTTCACGCACTGGTGCAGTCTACTAATTTCCCCTTAAATGTTTAAAAAGGAGCCCTTCTCAGCAGCCTGGCCCAAGGCCCATGATTTTCATAATACAGTGATGATATTGATGTTGAAGCTAAAGAAAGAATAAGATTGTGGGTTTTTTGCCTTCTTCCATTGCATTATAAGGCACCTTGACGGTTATTCAAATATGAGTTACGTATGTATTTTGATTTGTAGAATAAACAAACAAAAATGTTATTAAGTGGTCTGCCAAGACCCCCAGCATTTTTTAAGTTGTCCGTAGAAAAAAATTTATTCTCCTTCCATTTATAAGCCTGGGATTCACTGGTCAGCTATCCCATGGCGGGTCACAACACATGTCCACCAACTCAGTTTCACAAATAATCTTTGTATCGTCAAAGCTCCACTACATACAAGTGATGCTCAAACACCAACCTATTGATTACTAACAGCTGCAGTATGCATTTACAACACACTGGAACACAAATCATGTTTTATTCAAACATAGGCTCACCCTTGACTTGTGCATTGACTTGCTTGCACAAAACTTACACAGAGGTTAGACTATGCCTGGTCTTTACTGAGCATCTGTTCCAATTTGGTTGTGGGGCAGGTGTGTGTGTGTGTGTGTGTGTGTGTGTGTGTGTGTGTGTTATACAGTCATGAGCTCGGATCTTGATTTTACCCTGATTTGCTTGTACTGTTCATCGTTCATTCATCCAACACTTTTCAGAGGATTTTCCTAACTGCAAAACATCCATTAAAACACACACACAAAAAAGTGGGTTTGCCACACCAGGGCAACAGAGCCTTTGAACCCACTGAAATTGCAGAAGCCTGAAATTCTGGCATGCACCTGAAATCCTACCGCAAAACACTGAGAGTCCAAAGGCTACCTATTTGAGGGGAAGAACTCTGATGACTACTTCTGAGAAACCAGAGTGCTATTTTGGGGAGGGAGAGCAGGAGGAGGACATGGTTTGTTTGGCATATTCTGAATACCCCCCTCTTTGGCTAGCAGCCATCCGTCTTTGATACACTCTATTGAGCTGTCAAGAAATGGATATAGAAAGTAATTACTGCCCAGGGGAGGCTTCCTCTTCTTGTCAAAATACATATAGCGTATTTGAAGTAGTCGGCTATGCACTGTACACACATAAGAGCGAACTGGCAAATGCACAACAGGGGAGCAACTTTTGGGGAGGGGGGAGCATGCCAGTGGTGGGCAGTGCCAGAGTCAAGAGCAAGCAGAGCAACAAGCGGGACCTTTAACTTTATACAGTGAAAGTTATACACCCATCACTCAATCAGCCATCCATGCAAGCAAGAGGCATTATCACAGTTCAAGAATGCATTCCTGCCATGCAAAAGCACTCAAGGAGGGTGAAAAGCAGGGACAGGGTGTGGCCTGGGAAATGTCTTGAAGGCCAGACAGAAAGGCCTGGAGGGCTGCATTTGGGCCTTGGACTTGAGGTTCCTCATCCCAGATACAGTGGTACCTCGGGTTACAGACGCTTCAGGTTACAGACGCTTCAGGTTACAGACTCCGCTAACCCAGAAATAGTACCTCGGGTTAAGAACTTTGCTTCAGGATGAGAACAGAAATTGTGCTCCGGCGGCACGGCAGCAGCAGGAGGCCCCATTAGCTAAAGTGGTGCTTCAGGTTAAGAACAGTTTCAGGTTAAGAAGGGACCTCCAGAACAGATTAAGTTCTTAACCTGAGGTACCACTGTATACACCACAGACTCCTAACTATACCGTTAACAGACAATGCTTTGGTTCCTGAGTTCAACATCTTTGGCATCTTGTTCAAGAAGCATTACAAAATACCGCAGAGGCCTACCTATCCTTCAATGCAACTGGCATAAATGAATAAATAATAATAAGTTTAATAAAGCCAGTTACTGCATTTGAAAGCTAACCAGAAGGCAGCTCGGCTGGGCTGAGGCAGCCCCAGTAGGCAACAGGAATGCTGAAAGCAGAGCTGAACTAAGGGTGGCAGAGCCCCAGAAATAATTGATTTACAGATCGGCAAAGGGCCAAAAGGATCGTCTAGCAGCACACACTTCAGCATCCACTCCCGTTTCTGTATTCCGCCACAGGAAATCAAAATGATATGATTTATGTTGGCCTGCACTGTGGGGCAGGGTTGGCAAGCAAAATGAAAACAAAATTCACATCAATTTGAAGCTTGCGGCAGCAAAGTCTTAGCAACACCCTCCATTTGGTTCAGCGGCAGGTTAACCCAGTGAGCGGGGAATGACATTAATTATACCATTTTAGAGTTAGGGGATGCGGGGGGCGCTGTGGGTTAAACCACAGAGCCTAGGACTTGCTGGTCAGAAGGTCAGTGGTTCGAATCCCCGCAACGGGGTGAGCTCCCGTTGCTCAGTCCCTGCTCCTGCCAACCTAGCAGTTCAAAAGCACGTCAGAGTGCAAGTAGATAAATAGATACCACTTCGGCGGGAAGGTAAACGGCGTTTCTGTGTGCTGCTCTGGTTCACCAGAAGCGGCTTAGTCATGCTGGTCACATGACCCAGAAGCTGTATGCCAGCTCCCTCGGCCAATAAAGCGAGATGAGCGCCGCAACCCCAGAGTCAGCCGCGACTGGACCTAATGGTCAGGGGTCCCTTTACCTTTACTAAGCGGTAGAATGAATCTTAGGGGCCACCTGCTCAGTGCATGGTGCCACCACAGCATCCCTGATAGATGGTCATCCAGCCTCTGTTGACCCAAGATTTTTGCGCTCCAGCAGGGGATTCTTACATCCCTTTCAGGGCTACACAAACGCCTGGTAGATATCACAGTCCCACCACAACTCTGCACGATTAAGTGTGCCACAGAAGCTTGTAGAACAAACAGGGTATATTGATAAGAGGTTTAAACATGTGCTTAGTTTGCTGGATCCAAAAAGCTAAGCAGCTGTACCGTTCGTAATATACATCCAAACAATGGGCGATTTCCCTCATTGCTATGATTTCACAGATCCGGGGGGCGGGGGGGGGGGGGCTTTATGCCTCCTTCTAGGAAGGCTACTTCAAATCCAGGTTGAGGTCACCCTCTTGGGTTAATTAGAGCTCTGCCAGGTACTGCAGAGCTCACTAGCACTCTGTCTCTGCTTTCTCCCAGGACCGCATTCTATATTCATTATGTGACTAATTCAGAAAGCCCCGCAAAGATCTACAGAACCATGTGAAATGACACCTGAAGTGTGCTTGACTTCAGATCCACTTGGATTATTGGCAGTTCCCACTTGACACCTGGGATGTGCCATTTTACATTTCCAGGGAGCGACATCCTTGACTTCATCATTATCACCACATCTGTTTCTGCCTCTCGCTCCTTTCCCATTCAAGTTCTCCCCAGATGCCTGACCAGGTGAACAAAGCGAGCAGATTGCAGCCATTAGTTTGTAATAACTGTGAGATGGCACCGCGCTTCCTTCCTTATCCATGCCTACTCCTTTTAGTTATTATGCAGCTTGGCTGGCAATCCCGTCTCCCATCTCCACAACCGCATTGTAGCATGCGTAGGGAACCTCAAGCTCAGAGGGCAAATGTGGCCCTCCAGGCCTCCCTACCTGGCCCTCAGATCTCTCCCCAGGCCACACCTCCCACTGGCTCTGTTTCTAACCCCATAAGGTTTTTGCCTGGCTGGACTATGTCCTGATAATGCCTCTGGCTTGCCTGGATGAAGGACAGAATGCGGTTTGTGGGGGCGTGTAGAAACTAGCCCACTGAATAAAGGTAAAATGTACATTCATTGCCCAAAGTAAACCCATTGAAATTAAAATTGCCATGTACACCAGTTTCAATGGGGCTGCTCTGGGAACAACTCAAGACTGCTACAACCCTAAATTCATTCCTTAATAAAACACCACCACAATTTCTTCATTAAAAAAAGGGGGGGACAGAATAGGCTTTGCTCTGACATATACCCATGCTGCAAACATTTAGTGCTATCCATTATATGCACTCCATTGGCCCTTGCTTTTTCCTCCCCCTCTGCTGCCTTAGCTGTGAAGTTTTTATATACTTACTTCAAGTCTGCTGCTATTAAATTAAATCCATTGTAAAGGTGTCCTTCTAAGGCCACTTTCTTCAAGTAAGAGTAACTGTCCAGATCTGAAGTCAAAAAATTTGTCACGAGGGCACCTGAAAAGTGGGAGAAAAGGGGGGGGGGTTAGATGCTGGTAGAATGCTTTCCAATGAGGAAAACGGACATTTCCCCCCTCACTGGGCTAGCTCAACCAAGTAGCAGAAATGAATAAGCTTTCTGACTCACTGCAGTCAAGGACATAGCATGGAAACGGATTAACGTAAGTTTGATCAATTGTGTACCAGGCTCACCGTTAATAAGCGACCTTTATATGATCAATTCTTTTTTTTAAAGGCTTTTCAAATGTTTTATGCCCCCCTCTGAGACAAATTTCACAAATAATACCAACCCCATCAAAGCATCCTTTTATTTCCCGCAAGTCAGTAATGCTACACAATTAAGATCATTGCAAATCTGCTGTAGCAAACCCACCACTTAATACCACCAATTAATAATGCGGTGGATCCTCTCCCGCTAACTGCCCTCAATTAAATATAGTGCACCCACCTCACAGTACACCAATTACATGAATTTCTACAATTTACCACAGATTATCTGGCGGGGGACTTGTGTGAGGGAAAACTTAATGATTTAGAGTCTCAGGCAGGAGCTGATCAAACAAACAAGAAACGTTTTATTAAACAAAAAATAAGTTTATGAAACAAAGCGGGTCAGGAAATGTGTTCTTTCAGGTTGATGTTAACTTATTTTATTTAATTATGTCTCAGGCTTAAACATAATGCTATAGGCACAACTCTTCTTCAGTTACTAAAAATCAGGTGTTACACTTCAGATGGTAAATGTTTAGGTTTCTAGAATAGAGGGTAAAATGCTCAACTTAGTTTCTGTCACTTTGATATTACAGTTAAATACTTTCAGCACCATACAGATTCCTTCGCAGCTTAATCCTTTGGTTCATGAGGTCTTCTAAATGGTATTACAGACCCAGGGGATCCACTCACCCCTTGTTGCTGGTTTGGGAGTCTTCAGTACCCAGAAGAACTCTCCCCTCCTGACTCTACTGAGACCCAGGTAGCCCATACAGTGGTACCTCGGGTTACATACGCTTCAGGTTACAGACTCTGCTAAACCAGAAATAGTACCTCGGGTTAAGAACTTTGCTTCAGGATGAGAACAGAAATCGTGCTCCGGCGGCACGGCAGCAGCGGGAGGCCCCATTAGCTAAAGTGGTGCTTCAGGTTAAGAACAGTTTCAGGTTAAGTACAGACCTCCGGAACGAATTAAGTACTTAACCTGAGGTACCACTGTATTCCCACAAGATCTACCTCTCCCGGCTCAGACTCAGCCCTCCCAGGACACTCTGGCCTGTATACCTTCCCCAGACCCTCAACCCGGTCTCCCTATCCAAGCTGCGAGGCTCCATCCTCTTGCTATGAGTAGTCCTCCTCAGTGTGAATGCTTAACTTCCCTCAGAACCAGTTCTTCTGAACACACTCCCTCAGTGGCGTAGCGTGGGGGGTGCAGGGGGGGCCAGCCGCACCGGGCGCAAATCCACGGGTTAGGGGGCGCAAATTACTTGCCTTGCCCCGGGTGCTGACAACCCACGCTACACCACTGCACTCCCTAACTCCCACCAAACCCTATTTCTTAACCTGAACCTTTGCCCCTCCTCAAAACCAAGCCCAACCTCTCATCTTAAATCCAGCCTTGTCTACCCCTCTCCCTCAGAAACTCCTTTTATATCCCCACCCCCCCAAGCGCTGTTCCTCCCCACTCTGTGGCTAGCTGACTTTGTAGCCAAACAGAGAGAGGCTCCAGCCTACTCTGGAGGGGAGACTACATCACCAGACTGTGGTCTGGCTCTACTGTCCGTCAGACAGTATTTCAAGCAATGCTGGGAACGCAGAGCTAAACCCAGCTCCCCAGGATGTGGGCAGGTGTAATATATGCAGAAACGCTGAGAAACGCAATTAAGATCTGCTCTATTCTCGGTACACATCACATTTAAAATTTAACATTTTAAGACTTTCTCCCTTTCTCTTAAGAGTAGTACTGGGGGGCGTTTCATGGAGCTGGTTATTGGAAGATTCAGGACAACCAGGAGTAAGTACCCCTTTACACAGAGCATTGCTAAATGATTAAATTCTCTCCCACAAGATGTAGCAATGGCCACCAACTTGGTTGGCTTTAAAAGATGGTTAGACACATTCATGGAGGGCAACCTATCAGTTGCACTCAGGTCCTGCTGTAGCCTTATTGGAGTTCACCAATTAGGTTTGCGTTGCTCCTGGACAGGAAGAAGGAAGTCAAATGACACCAAGGGTTGGTTCAGAGAAAGAGTTCTTTATTTCTACTCTCCGGAACAGCAGAAAGGCACCTGCGTGGTGTGTCCACAGCAAGTCCAAAGAAATGAGAGATTACATGCAGTATATATATCCTCCAGGCACCCTCTCCCCCCTTCCCCAGGAATCCAGCCACGTCAGCTTGTACATGCAGGTTGACATCACAGATGTTCCTGCTTCGGCACTCTTAACCATAAAAGGATATTCCTTCCTATACTTCTGACCATAAAAGGATCTTCCTCTTCCTACTCTTATCTTGGAGGAAGAGGTCATCATCTCCGAGAACACACTCTGGCATTGTTCCCAGACTTAGGACTGTGCGTCAGGATTGTGGTCTTTGTGGTCAGAGTGTAAGATAAGGCCCAGAGTGTCATCCCTGTTCCACTAGAACAGCCAAGGTCATCCTTGCCGTCACAAACTGATAAGGGAGAGAGCTTCGAGCACAGCCGGGTTTTTGTTTATACATTGACTCAGAGCTCAAGTTAATGGATTTTAGCTAAGGAAAAATTGGGATTTTGGTGCAGTTTCAAACTGCCTGCACAGTCAGTTTTGGGTTTGGGAAACCCATTCCTTCACTGCTTTGTGGGCTTCCACTGAGTGGCTGGTCACTGTGAGAACAGATTGATGGACAAGATGGGCCTTTGGTCTGATCCAGCAGCCACTTCCGATGTTAGAAGTTAGAAGCCTTGACATTCTCTAAGTCCTTCCGCCATGGTTACGTATGGCAGGAACATTGGAAGCCGGCTAATACCGATCAGTCTATGCGCCGAATTCAACTAAACAGTTGCACTAGTGGGAGCCAGTGCAACCAGACCCATTAATACAATAGGGTTCCCTTCCCTCTTCCTCCTGAGCCCCCCCAAATCAGTTTGGGGGTGTGCGTGTGTCAGAAGCACCCCCAGAGCAGTGCTTGGAGGGAGGAGAGCAGAGATTGTTCCATCTAGGAAGCAGAAAGGTTTGCCCTGATGGAACTGTCACAGTCATGGGACATTGAATTCCATCCTGTATGTCCAACTAAATCAGGGCAGCCCAACTTTTCATACCAAGTGGGCCGCAACTTTGACACAAAATCTGTGGGCCATACACTGCCTTGTCACGTGGTGGAGTGAGCCCTAAATTTGGTTCAGACCTTATGCTGCCCTCCCAAAGCTGGCAAAGGGAGGCGAGAGGCTCTGGACGGCTCCTGCAGCCTTGCCTCCACTTTCCCAAAGCTGGGAAACCACTAACTAGGCTTGGGAAAGGAGACAGAAGGACTCTAGGACTCTGTCAAAGCCTCACACCTATTTCACAAAGTCCAGCACCTCGCTTACCCAGCTATGGGAAGGCAGAACAAGGGCTTGGAGGGGCGTCAAATGTTGTCGAGAGCTGCAAAAGAAGGTCTTGAGGGTTGCATGCAGTGCTTGGGGCATGCTTTGGACCACCCTGACCCAAATCCTACTATTCCCTATTTCTAACTGGCAGTGGTTCTCTAGGAGCTCAGGAAAATGCTTTCCCCATTACCTGGTTTGTAACTGGAAATGCCAGATTCAGAACAAATTCAGTACTACTGAGTTATAGATCCTCCAGCAAAGAAGCGGTTTCTGCCTAGTTTCAAACCTTTCGCACAGGAAACAAAGGTGACACCCACAATTCTACCTAAAATGAAGCTTCAATCCTGCTTAAGCTTTAGGTATCCAAATATAGGGATAACCCAGCTTTCCGGAGGACACTGAATTATTCCAAAACAATGGGTTCCCAAGACAGTTAAATGCTATTAATTGTTCTACCAAAATCCGGGCTGGCTGGAACACTAGCATTATCATCAATAGAAGCAACCTAGCAATTACAAGCCCATCACTTTAATATGTAACACATCTAAGCATTTTCTGGCAACAGTTGGAAGCATAAGCCTATGGAAATAAAATTAATTTCAAAGTAGCAAGCAGGTTTTTAGAGCAGAATTTTTAAAGCAGTTGTGTGTTGTTGTTGTTGTTGCTTGTTGTTGTTTTTAAGAGGAACAGCACCATTTTCAACTAACTTGATGTAACCATGGGAGCCGATGCATGCCATTTCCAAACATGAAATATGTGTATCCTAGTATTAGTAGTAATAGTAGTATATTGCCTTTCATCTATAGATTTTATGTTGTGGTTCGCAACATAAAAATGCAAGCAGAAATTGGAATGTGGCTTTGTAAACACTGCAAAGACTGACCAAAGGAAGATAAGAATTAACTCTCCCAGCACACCTGGTCGGAGACAATAATGATTATGAAGGACTACACAAGTGAAATGGATTTTATATTTTTAAGAAATAACCAAGGCACTGTTGGTAAGGAGGCAATGACGGTTGGCTGTAAGAATGGACAACAACAAGTGAAGGATGAAATGGATATTAATGAAGAGATGATGTGGCTACAGGAGGAAAAGATGGACATATGTTTGTAACAGGAGCGGCGAAGCTGATTTTTTTTAAAAAAAGAAATTGTATTAAAGTAATTCGGTTTGATTTGTAAAAAACATTGGAAAACTAATAAAAATAATTGGGGGGGGGGGAGAACAACCATAAAATGCAAACTAAAAGCGCATAAGAAAAACAACTTTTCACTGCAAGCTAGTCCATAATGCCTGTGGCAGCAATACTGCATGAGTGCATTCCTATAATCAGTGATGGGAGTACTCCAAACACACTGGAAGATGGAGGGAAAGAAGAACTGAGTTTGAAGTGAGCATATGAACCAGTGGTACATAGCACATGCTCTGCATGCATCAGCTTCCAGGTGCAATTTCTATCATCTCCAGTTAAGACACCCCTGGTAAGGGAGACCTGGGAAAGATCTCCGCCCCAGACTCTGGAGAGTTGCTACCGACATTGACAGTGAGTAGGGCCAGCTAGACCAAAAATCTGTCTCCATACAAAGAGATCTTCTGGATCTATACTGGAGGGGCAGGGGGTTGAAAGAGAAGATTCTGGTTTAGTAAGGGAGAGGGAACACAGGAAGCTACCTTACACAGAATCCATTCAGCTCAATAGTGTTGACTCTGACTGGCAGCAACTCTCCAGGATTTCATTGGGGGCTCTCTCCCAGTCTAATCGGGAGATGCTGGGACCTTCTGTGTGCAAAGCAGGTGTTCTACCACTGAATCATGGCTGTTCTAGGTTTGGGAACACCGCAACAGAATATATGACTGTAGTAAGGGCAGTGCTGCTGCAGTTTGTGTGATTCACTTTCGACTGCAGGATTTACAGCTGAAGAATCTGCATATTAAGGGAACTTCCAGGAATGTTCATGTAACCCAGTCCCCTCTCGTTTCCATATACATACCTCTTCCTTTTGCATTCTTGTCTATCTTTGGCTGCATGTAGTTCGTCAGGGCTGCCAATTTGCCCTTCTTGCTGATTCCAAGCCACGTCCCGCCTTCTTTTCCTTCCTCCATATCCAAACCTGCTAAAAACATTTTTTTTGTTTAGACAAGCCTACCCAAATACTTAGAATGGTTAATGTGTGTTTTAATCTGTTTTCAGTTTGCTGCTAATTTTATTTTTTTGAATGCTTCAACTTACTGTTTTCTATTGCTTTTATTGAACATTTTATCGATTCATCTTTTTTGTGGATCGTGTTGAGGTTTGCTTGTTTGTTTTCCATTCAAGCAGTGTGCAAATTTTGTAAAATTTCAAAAATAGACAGTAACAACAGTAATAAAGTAAGTAGCATTTTTAAAAAATCTAAAAGGTGTCTGTAGTCTCTGTTCAAGAGCTTCATACTTTCATATCCTCCAACATTTCAGATGTGAGAACACGAGGGACATGCCCAGCTCCAGGGTTGAGTGTGTTCCTTGGAAGAATACTGCCTGATTTGGCTCTCAGTGGGTTTTAAAGTGTCCCAGGAGGTAGGTTAGGGCTGAAAGGTAGTGACTGGCCCAAAGTTACCTAGTGAAGAGTAATGGATGAGCAGAGATCTGAACCTGAGTTTTTGCCAGTTTTAGTCTGATACTCTAAGCCAGTGTTCCCCAACCTTGGGCCTCCAGCTGTTTTTGGACTACAATTCCCATCTTCCTTGACCACTGGTCTTGCTAGTGAGGGATGATGGGAGTTGTAGTCCAAAAACAGCTGGAGGCCCAAGGTTGGGGAACACTGCTCTAAGCCAGCCTTTCTCAACCATGGATTCCCATATAGTGTTGGACTACAACTCCCTAGCTTCACTGCCCACTGGTTCTGCTAGATATGGATGATGGGAGTTTTAGTCCAACGACATCTGGGGACCCAGGGTTGAGAAAGGCTGCTCTAATCCAAGAGTGAGGAACCCCAGGCCTGGGGACCTTCAAGGCCTCTCTGTCTGGCCTTTCTCTGTCTGGCCCTTCTTAGGCCACACCTCCCCCCCCCAAAGCCATACCCCTCACTTCCTCTGCTTTCAGCCCTCCTTGAGTTCTGCCTTTTCCCAAACATCTCCCATTATCCTGGACCACTGGTTATGCTGACTGGGTGCGATGAGTGTTCATGGAATCAAATAACTATGGGAAGGCACACCAAGAGTTCTCTAGCCCAACCCCCTGCAATGAAGGAATCTCAACTAAAGCATCAACGACAGACGGCCTTTCAGCCTCTGCTTAAAAACCTCCAATAAAAGAGAGCCCACTGCTCTCCGTTGGTTCCACTGTTGAACAGCTCTTATTGTCAGAAATTTCTTCCTGATGTTCAGTCGGAATCTCCTTTCTTGTAGTTTGAATCCACCGGTTTGGGTCCTACCCTCTAGATATTTGAGTATAGCTATCGAAGGCTGATTGCCGAAGAATTGATGCTTTTGAATTATGGTGCTGGAGGAGACTCTTGAGAGTCCCATGGACTGCAAGAAGATCAAACCTCTCCATTCTTAAGGAAATCAGCCCTGAGTGCTCACTGGAAGGACAGATCCTGAAGCTGAGGCTCCAATACTTTGGCCACCTCATGAGAAGAGAAGACTCCCTGGAAAAGACCCTGATGTTGGGAAAGATGGAGGGCACAAGGAGACGGAGGACGAGATGGTTGGACAGTGTTGTCGAAGCTACCAGCATGAGTTTGACCAAACTGCGGGAGGCAGTGGAAGACAGGAGTGCCTGGCGTGCTCTGGTCCATGGGGTCACGAAGAGTCACCATGACTAAACGACTAAACAACAACAACAAATCCTGTCTCCTCTCAGTCTCTTCTTTTCCAGGCTAAAGATACCCCAGCTCCTTCAACCATTTCTCATAAGGTTTGGTTTCCAGGCCCTTGATCACCTTAGTTGCCCTCCGCTGCACATGTTCCAGATAGTCAATATCTGTTTAAAATTGTGGCCCCCAGAAACAGCAACATCCGGACACCCAATGGTTTCCCACCCCAGTGGTAGAGGAAGGTCAGAATGATCTTCCCTTCTGCCCTCTGCCAACCGGCTTCATTTCCATGCTGGTTGTGGAGGAAAGTGTGTTCCCCCCATAGAATGATCCATTCTTCCTTCCTTCCTCTGTCAGCTCCGCTCATTCATCCGCATGGAGTTCCCTGTTGCCTATGGGCTACCAGGCAAGCAAATACAAGGCTGCGTAAAGGCAAAAATGATGCAAAACCATTTTACAGCAATTATTTTCCACGCCGGCCCCCCACCGGCCCAGTATGTCTGGTTTTATTTGAGACAAAAAAGGCAGGTGTTATTAATTCAAAGGGTGTTATTCACACAAGAAATGAAACCTAGACCACTAACACCCTTGAGAATATTTCAAGGCACTATTGCCTTGAAAATGAAGAAAAAAGAAAAAGAAAAATAGGCAGGGAAAAGCTTAAACAGGGACAACAACAACACATCAAAAAAGTGGGTTCAGCATCTCCCCACTTTGCTACAGCCTGGTGCCTGGTTAAAATTCAGGTTTCAGAATCAAAGTGTACCACTCCACACACACACCCTTTGCATTTGTATAAAAATGGGGGTGGGGAAGTTTGCAGCATACCCTTGCAAGAATTTGGAATGAGTGAGAGACTTTCAGAAAGTAAAAGGAACTGCAGTGCAGAGAGAGTGATTTATCCTTACAATTCTTCCTGCCAATGATAACAACATCAAGCATAAAAGAAAAATCTTTGCACCGTCAAAAGATTTTAAAGCTATGCTTTGCCTGCTTGTGTCTCATTTTTATTTATGTGCCTAGCGAGGCTTATGCTTCAGTTTGGCTAGGCAGAGAAAAGATGTTTTTGGTTTTCTTTGAAAGAGAGGCAGAGCTTTAAGTGAACAAAAAGGTTGGTTAACTTTTTAAAAAGTCACCAGGTAGAAGGTTGGTAAAAGTCGCTTTCAGTAAATTGCAAACTGACAAAAGGCAAAGAACAACACACTTTCTCTTTAACCCCAAGCTATTAAACTATTTTTGAAGACACTTGTCTCCTGGCCAAAACTGCAGGCTTGAAAAATGGGATATCGGACCACATTTATGGGAGAGCAAAATGCATTTCTGTTACGATTTAACTATGGCTCAAATCACTCGATTTCAGGTGTCAAATTAAAACACTGCTGTGAAAGTTGTAAAAACAAAGACAAACCACCACAACCACAACCACCAGCAATAAAAGCAACATTTCAGAACACCTCGCCTGTAATAAGAATGCAGGGGTCTTTGAGAGGCATCTGAAATATCACATCACAGCCCAGCTTACAGATGATAGGTGCCCATTCCAAAACTCACTTCACATAGATTTACAGTCAAAGGCAAAGAGAGAGAAAAATTAGCATCAGCATGGTTTAGTGATTAAAGTTTTGGACTAGAACCTGGGAGGCCTGGGTTCAAATCCCCCAGCTCAGCCTTGAAACTCACTGAGTGATCTTGGGACAGTCACCATCTCTTAGCTTTGCTTAGCCTATCTCACAGGGTTGCTGTGAGGATGAAAGGGGAGAGGGAAGACCATGTACATAAATGCAATATATGAAAAATTACTCAAGGAGAGTGCTACGTACCGCTGAGGATCTCATTGCTGCCGTCCCAGAAGTCAGCTGATTTTGACGGTCTGTGATAAAATTCATCTCTGTTAGCTGCTAAGATAAGCCTGGAGGACAAGAACAGGAAAGCATGGTTGCCATGGATAATGTGAATAATGTTAGACATAGGAGCATTGTTGGCCCACCTAGAGGATCCTTCAACAATACAGTGGTACCTTGGTTCTCAAACGCCTTGGTACTCAAACAACCTGGACCACAAACACTGCAAACCCAGACGCAAGTGTTTCCAGTTTGCGAACTTTTTTTGGAAACCGAACATGGTCCGTTTTGAGTGTTACGCTTCTGATTTGAGTGCCACACTTCCGTTTTGAGTGTTATGCCCAGGTCTGTTTGTTTTTGCTATTTATTTTGTGTTTTTGTTTTTACGGCTCTTTTTTTGTTTTTGTGACTGCGTGGAACCCAGTTCAGCTACTGATTGATTGATTGCGAGGCTGCAGTACATTGATTATTGCTTTCATTTTATGCATCAATGGTCTGGTTAGATAGTAAAATTCATGTTAAATTGCTGTTTTAGGGGTTGTTTTTAAAAGTCTGGAATGGATTAATCCATTTTGCATTACCTTCTATGGGAAAACGCGCCTTGGTTTTGGAATGGACTTCCGGAATGGATTAAGTTTGAGAACCAAGGCACCACTGTGCAAAATAAACAACAATAACACCCCACTGCATTTCCATTTAAATACATTGCACATGGCAATGGTCCAACAGCTTCTTATAAGAGGGAAACACTGCTAGTTTCCCTACGGAACAAGAACTGAAGCAAGAGTGGTCTTGACAAGGGCAGTCTTCTCCAACTTGGTGACATTCAGATGTTCTTGGACTTCATCAGTCCTAACCTGAATGACCACCTGGTCGTTCATGGATGATGGGAGCTCTGCCCCAACAGCATCTGGAGCACCATGGGTTCCCCATCTCTGCATTAGGGGCTTGGAGGATGTGACATAAGCAGGCACAACACCGCTCCTAAGCACTTGGTGAATAAAAGGTCTTTTTATAGGAAGAGAGCCTGGAAGAGGTCGTGTGGCAATTCAATATGCAGCTGAACCCGTAAGACATCTAGAGTCAGGCAGAAGGGTCATTTCTCTTGAAGACATACAGAAACACACTTTTCTGAATTCAGAAACCAAGGAAGAGGATAGCATAAGAGCAGTCAATATGGGCAGCAATCCTCCAAGGAGCACAGAATCCATATATTTCAGCTCTTTGAGCTCCAAGTTTCACTCATCTACTAAAGCAAAGAAGGATGCTTTGGGTATTTGCTTTTGGAGTTCATTCTAATGCCCACTGGAAGAGCAGTGAGCTTCTCACCGTTATTGATGGAGCAGATCTAAAAAGTTCAGAAAGCCACAAGCCACTCCTTGAAATAAAGGCGCAAAACATAATAAAAAGTCCCTATAATCTCCTTTACAGAGTTTTCAGAAGTCTCTCTCTCTCTCTCTCTCTTTCTCTCTCTGTGTGTGTTTGTGTAGTCTACCACCAAAATCTCACAGCCCATCCACAGTGATTTTGCCTTGTATAAATATATACAGATAAGCCTCAAGCATAATGGAAATATGTATCATGCTGCTCAATATTAGCAGTTAATCAGAACCAACCATCAAGGTCTTCGAAATATATTATGCACAAACAGTTACAGCTTTGGCTTGTAGTTAGGGAACTGTTCTTAGCTATCAACATAATTCAGTGTGCCAGGAAGGGCAGAAGCCTGATGACAGAAATAGTTTTCGGTAATGTGCCATGATGAGCATGTAGCTTATGGATTTACTTCCTGTGTATCATCTCCCAATCTAGCCACAGCCATGCAAAGGCACCCATAGTCCAGTCTTAGGAACACCCATGACCATAACTAGCAACACCACCTTCTGGTCTTTCTTCCCCAAATGGTTATCAGTCCTTGCTTGGAGCTGATGGCCAGGCCTATCAGAACTACAGAAGCTCCTACCAAGATGGAGGACTGGCCCTATCATTGGGCAAACTGGAACAGCCACCACATTCAACAGATGTGTGTGTTGGGTGGTGGTGGTGGCTGTACCAACAGCTTGTCCTGTGGCCCGTGTAGCCGCCGCCGGCCACCAGCCTTCACCTTTTATTATCGCTTTTTTTTTTGACACAAGAAAGCCGCCTCTTCAGCGCATGCGCGGCAGCCTACAAACTGCTGATGCGCCCCCCGATGAATTTGAGTTTGACACCCCTGCCTTACAGGAAATAGTTATCTCTGCCCCACCTCAGTTATTTGGGTTTGGGGAGTTTGTATCTAAAAGGTAAAAGGTAATGGACCCCTAGACAGTTAAGTCCAGTCAAAGACAACTATGGGGTTGTGGCACTCATCTCACTTTCAGGCCGAGGGAGCCAGTGTCTGTCCACAGACAGCTTTCCAGGTCATGTGGCCAGCAGGACTAAACCGCTTTTGGCGCAACGGAACACTGTGATGGAAACCAGAGTACACAGAAATGTTGTTTACCTTCCCGCTGAAGTGGTACCTATTTATCTACTTGCACTGGCGTGCTTTCGAACTGCTAGGTTGGCAGGAGCTGGGACAGAGCAATAGGAGCTCACACTGTCACACAGATTCGAACTGCCGAACGCTTCTGATCGGCAAGCCCAAGAAGCTCAGTGGTTTAGACCACCCACGTCAGAGTCTGCATGGATTTTGCACTGCCAAAAACCAGTGGTGTAATGCAAGTGTTGGGAACTGCATCTGACAACAAAAAGAAAAAAGTTCCTCACCCATCTTGCAAAAGTAACATAGCCTCTCATCCTCCCTAGGAAATTTACTTTAATTAGCACCACCCATGTCCCAGTTTGTATCTAAGGTCCTTTGGGAAGAGAAGGCAGACTGCAAGGTAATGAGGATTCTGTCTGCTCCATCTACTGATATGAAATTAAAAGCAGGGATAGGGAGCTTGCAGTCTTCCTGTTGGATTAGTTTTCATCTTTCCCTCACTATTGACCATGCTGGCTGGGGCTGATGGAAGTTGGGAGTCCAACAGCCTCTGGTGGGTCTCAAGTTTCCCACCCCACCCCTTTTAAAGCCAATTCTGTGCATGTTCAGGGTGTACTATGCACCTTAGGTAGCAAAGCATCTCGAGTCAGCCCTGTAAAGGTGGGAGGACTGCTTGGCTGAAAACCAGAGCACCATTCATGTAATTGGAGAAGTGGATAGCAGTTATTGCCCACTCCCAGTTTTACGACCAAGTGGTAACATTCATTTTTATTTTTCATTTAAATATGCAATATTTTATCCTGTGTAGGAAGGTTTCAGGATTGCAATTTTTCTGAAAGACACAGTAGGTTGTATCCAGATTACATTATCTGAAATGAATGGGACAAGTTAGGAATGACTGGGTCTTTCTCTGTGCCATGAATTTAAAACTCTACTATGCCACTAAAAATTGTTGCTTCCCTCCAAGTGTCCTGGGAACTTGAGCTTGTTCAGGGTCCTGTGAGTTGTTGGGAGACCCTCTATTCCCCTCACAGAGTGGTTCATCAGACAATCCCTCTTCCCAGGGAACTATGGGAATTCTAGTTCCACAAGGGGAATAGGGGTGTCCTAACAACTCTCCGGGACGCGGGTGGCGCTGTGGGTAAAACCTCAGCGCCTAGGACTTGCCGATCGCATGGTCGGCGGTTCGAATCCCCGCGGCGGGGTGCACTCCCGTCGTTCGGTCCCAGCGCCTGCCAACCTAGCAGTTCGAAAGCACGTCAAAGTGAAAGTAGATAAATAGGTACCGCTTACCAGTGGGAAGGTAAACAGCGTTCCGTGTGCTGCGCTGGCTCGCCAGATGCAGCTTGTCACGCTGGCCACGTGACCTGGAAGTGTCTGTGGACAGCGCTGGCTCCCGGCCTATAGAGTGAGATGAGTCTGGCAAGACTGGCCCGTATGGGCAGGGGTACCTTTACCTTTACCTTAACAACTCTCCAGCATCTAAAGGGGATAAAATGGTATAGCGGTGCTTTAAATATATGGTGTGGATGTGGCCCAAGGGATTTCAATGGGGACTAACTTAAGTCTTTCTCCAACACAATGTTCCAAAGGAACACACTGGCTGGGTGCTAAATGAGAGGAAAGATCCTTCTTTCATCGACTTGAGCAATGAAGCATACATTAAAAAGGTATTCAGATTTAATGCAAGAAGTTAGTCAAGAAACACCAACATTTAAGGGTGACCTCTGAAGCAGTCTGCTTTCTTAAGCCAATTAGTTATAATATATTTGGTCATTATGAAGTAATTTTGATGATCTAGAAGGGACTATAAAAGCTGACATTAATTCATAGGAAGAGAGGGCTTTGGCTACAATGGCTACACACTTCTAATCAATGATCTAAACTAGTTTTACGTTCAGTGGAGTATCTTTAATCTCAATTACTGCTTGGTTTCATAATGCACACATCACAGACTCAAGGGCTACTGCAGTTTCGCATCCCCCAGGCATTACATCCAAAGGGAAATGTTTTTTGGGGGTTCTGACTGATAGGAGTTTGTCTTTCACTATGGAGAAAGGGAGAAACCTGCCCACAGGCACTGCTCATGAGCCGTCATTATAGAATTAGCAAGATTTGTCCACCTATACTTTGGTGGAATGGAAAACTGGAGAAAACTGCTTATGCAAGTGAAGCAAAATTCCAAGTACAGGCAACATGCACAAGATGTTTGCTGGTGCTTCAGACTGGCACTGAGATTTGCCAGGTTCATTAGAACACTTCAATATACAGTTGTACCTTGGAAGCCGAATGCCTCGCCAGTCGAACGTTTTGGCTCCCAAACGCCGCAAACCCGGAAGTGAGTGTTCTGGTTTGCAAACGTTCTTTGAAACCTGAATGTCCAACGTAGAATGACTTCTACAGCTTCTGATTGGCTGCAGGACCTTCCTACAGCCAATCTGAAGTTGTGCCTTGGTTTCCAAACGTCTTGGAAGTTGAATGGACTTCCGGAATGGATTCCTTTTGACTTCTGAGATACTACTGTACAAGGCCACACCTACCTTTGCATACTGGTGGGCGGACACCCTGCACCTCTTTGGAATCACCTGAAATTCCACTTGTTTATTATATGTAATGGCACGGTTCAGGCATCAGGGCCAAGTTGTTATGAATAAGCTTTATGCTTGCATATTCCTTCTCCTTCCCTCCTTTCATCCAGTTCACTCGCTCATTTCCTGGACTGAGCAAACAACAGTTTGTGGCAATGGCTAAATCGGACAAACTTTGATTTGAGCAACCCTGAATTAGAACCCCATTTCAAACCGTGGCTTCTAATACTGGTTCAAAAGCAAACAGGGTGTAAGTGAGCAAATTAAAGTAGGCAAGGGAAGGGAACCCATGAGCCTGAAGCTTAAAGACCACAATCAAAACAGGGCCGTTATATCTGCAGTGGGGCTGGGTTTAATTCCTGAATGTCTGCTAGCCACAATGCAACCTAGAAACTAAACTTCTTAAATTGGGTGTGTGAATGCAAGGTTCTAAATTCATACTTTATTAGAATACCTTACTTCTTTCTTTCAAAGTCTCCATATTGGAGAACAGCAGCAGAAGTGCTCTTCTCCAAATAAATTATACAAGACCCTAAAAATAGCTACATAACCTCAACTGTGTTAAGATTTATGTAACTTCTTAATGTGGGGGCAGAGAGAGATGGAAGCATGAGAAATCATTCCATTGAAGCAATTTCCTGTGATATAATTCAGTTCCATAAAAAGATTATGAGATTATGGCTCTGAAAGCTAAAACCTGTATTTACAAAAGTAGCAATTTGTATCTCAAAAATGAGATTTATAAATCTTTATATGTATGTAAGAGTGAGTGAGAGAGATGTGTGTTTAAATGGAAAACATTTATACACAATACGGAAGAAGAATATTGGAAAAACCTGGTTTTGGAGGAATCTCATGCCTAAACCCTAGCTACAAGACATAGCCAGCTGTCCCCTACCACAAACTCCAGCTATCTGCATGGTCACTCACTGCCCTGATTTTTGCCTTTTGGGTGGGGACTTCCTAATATTGCGTTAGTATGAGATGCTGGCATGGTCATCATAGAAACACAGGAAGTTATCATCAAAGAAACACAGGAAGTCAGACCACTGGTCTATGTAGCTCAGCATCACCTAAGGTGACTGGCAGTAAAAGGTAAAGGTAAAGGTACCCCTGCCCGTACGGGCCAGTCTTGACAGACTCTGGGGTTGTGCGCCCATCTCACTTAAGAGGCCAGGGGCCAGCGCTGTCCGGAGACACTTCCGGGTCACGTGGCCAGCGTGACATCGCTGCTCTAGCGAGCCAGAGCCGCACACGGAAACACCGTTTACCTTCCCGCTGGTAAGCGGTCCCTATTTATCTACTTGCACCCGGAGGTGCTTTCGAACTGCTAGGTTGGCAGGCGCTGGGACCGAGCAGCGGGAGCGCACCCCGCCGCAGGGATTCGAACCGCCGACCTTTCGATCGGCAAGTCCTAGGCGCTGAAGCTTTAACCCACAGCGTCACCTGCGTCCCTGACTGGCAGTAGCACCCCAGAATTTCCAACAGGAGTCTTTTCCAGCCCTACTTGGTTTGCCAGAGACTGAACCAGAGACCTTTGGCATGCAAAGGTTATGTCCTACCACTGAGCCAAATATGGGCCTATGCCCAAATAAGATTCTGGCTCCAAAGGTTCAATCTCATAGCAGGTTAGTACTTGCATCTGATTTCTATCATACACAGCCTCTATAGATCCTGACCATAGTACATGGTCTTGCAAACCAGTGTGTTCTAAGATGATGTGCCAATACATTTTATCCCATAGGCTTGTTTTACAACTAAGCAGTAAGTGGAAGAAAAACGGTACTCTGTGCTCAATGCCTATTTTTACAGGTGGTACACACTTCTTTTGTGCAAGTTTTAGATCTAGTGAATATGATGATAAACCCAGGTAGTATAAAAAAACAAACAAATAAATAAAGAGATGTTCACGTTACACGTTATTTTGCAAACTGTACTATTCTGCCCCTTTGGTTTGTTCTCCCCCTGTGATTTATCATGCTGGTGTAGCCTTGACCAAGTTTCTTTCTATTCTGCAAATTCAGGATTTACTTGTACATTTGTCATTTTTCTTGCTGTCTCTGTTATTTAGTATTTATTATTCTCGTATGGTTCCCAAGTATTTCATCCTTCATTAATCTTACAAGTTTTGTTTATAATGCCAGTATCTTTTTTTTCCTTTCCTATGTGCATGACAAATTGATGAAGGATGCTGCTCAATACTTTTATTTATTTAACAACAAAAAAATGCAGCTTAACATTAAAATACTAAGGCAGCGGGCAAAAAGGGGGTGGTGGAAATAATGTGGTTGCTGCTGGGAGGTGGAGAGAATGGGGAGGAGACTGTGGCTCAATGGGACAGGGCATTTAGCTCCTCCTCCTTTGTGGGAAAGGAAGCTAACACAGGCTAATTTAATTTCACATTTATGCTCACAGGGTCTGAACTGGCGGTGACGGACTAGGAATGAGACCTTGGGTTTGTAACAGATGTCGACCCAGTTTGTTGCAGCAGTGGATAAGGCAAAGTCCATGCTAGGGAGGATTATTAGGAAAGGAACCAAAAACAAAACTGCCGGTATCACAATGCTGTTATACAGATCTATGGTGCCAAAGCATCTAGGATACTGTTGACAGTCCTGGTCACCGTCACCTCGAAAAGAATATTGTAGAGTCAGGAAAGTGTTAAGAAAGGGGCAATGCTCAAGGGGATGGAGCAATTCTGCTATGAGGAAAGATTGCAGTGTTTGGGACTTTTTATTTTAGGGGAAAAATTCAGGTAAGAGGGGATATGGAAATAGAGGGCTTTTAAAGAAGGTTAGACAAATTAATGGAAGGGAGGGTTCTATTGAAGGCTACTAGCCATGGGGGTGGCGCTGTGGGTTAAACCACAGAGCCTAGGACTTGCCGATCAGAAGGTCGGCGGTTCGAATCCCCGCGATGGGGTGAGCTCCCATTGCTTGGTCCCTGCTCCTGCCCACCTAGCAGTTCGAAAGAACGTCAAAGTGCAAGTAGATAAATAGGTACCACTCCGGCGGGAAGGTAAACGGTGTTTCTGTGCGCTGCTCTGGTTCGCCAGAAGTGGCTTAGTCATGCTGGCCACGTGACCCAGAAGCTGTATGCCAGCTCCCTCGGCCAATAAAGTGAGATGAGTGCTGCAACCCCAGAGTCGGCCAAGACTGGACCTAATGGTCAGGGGTCCTTTAAAGAAGGTTAGACAAATTAATGGAAGGAAGGGATCTATTGAAGGCTACTAACCATGGGGGCTATGCTCTGCCTTCACCATTAGAGGCAATAATGCTTCTGAATACCAGTTGCTGAAAAAACACAGGAAGATTTCTTGGGTCCTGCTTGCGGGTTTCCCATAGGAATCTGGTTGGCCACTGTGAGAACAGGATGCTCGACTAGATGAGCCATTGGCCCAAACCAGCAGCTTCGCTTATGCAGGGAGGCAGCAGGATTGTGCCCACCCCCTCTAGGCCAGCCCCCCCTCTTGCATAAGACGTATGGGGAACAGTACAACAGGCCTGGCGCTGCAGGGGCAAATGAGGATCGGATGGTGACAAACGATCCTATGACAGGAGCCCTAAATGCATTGGGCTTTGCAACCGCTCCATGTGACATTTGGCATGTGAAGGCTCAGGAGTCATCAGGCAGAGGCGAGTGGGTGCAATCCTGCTGACCCACGAGGCACTGAGCATATGCATGTTAAATTTGTGAAGAGGACTCTAGATCTACCTCCTAACTAGGTGTTAATGGAGAAATCCGAGGGCTCCCTTGGACAAAAAACAAGGGCGCCAGCCAGGAATATCAGAGCAAAACAGCAGCCAGTAGGCTTGGTCTTTATTGAAGACTGTCGCGACAGGACTCCCACCTGCCACAAGGTGAAACAAGATGGAAGCCCCATACAAAAGAGAACCCAAACTTTTATTAGCTGCTAATCCCCATGTTACCGTATTTTTTGCCCTATAGGGCACACCGCCCCATAGGACGCACCTAGTTTTTTTGGGGGGGGAGAAATAAAGAAAAAAAATATATTCCCCCCCCCAGGCACGGGGCTGGCATGGGGGAAGCCCGAGCTTCCCCCAATCCCAGCCCCGAGAACAGCCTGCTATCCGCAAGCCTAGGGAGGCCAGCGGTAAGTTGTGCAGGTCTCCCCAGGCTTCGGAATGCAGGCAGCTCTGCGCAGCCATCGGGAGGCGGGCGCGAAGTGGCGTCCCGCTCTGGATGGCTGCACAGAGCTGCGCTCGCCCCGGGACAGCAGGCACCTCTGCGCAGCCATCGGGAGGCAGGTGCGAAGTGGCGCCCCGCTCCAGATGGCTGCGCAGAGCTGCGCTCGCCCCGGGACTGCAGGCAGCTCTGCGCAGCCATCGGGAGGCGGGTGCGAAGTGGCGCCGGTCTCCTGAGGGTTGCGCAGAGCTTCCTCTCGCTCTCCAGGCTTCAGCGAAAGCCTGCATTCGCCCCATAGGACGCACACACAGTTCCCCTTCATTTTTGGAGGGGAAAACGTGCGTCCTATAGGGTGAAAAATACGGTACACTCCCCCAAACTACATCACTAATACATTATGGTTACATCATGAAAGGAGAGGGTCTGGTGGCAGTAATCTGAGCATCCTGGATCCTGCCCCATTCCTCCCCTTGCCCTCCAAAACACCCATCAAGTGGAACAAAAGAGATATTTACATTTCCCTGTTTCCCAGCCAAGTTAATCACACCCTTTTGTCTTCATCTGGGTTTGTTATTTCTGGAATGGCTACCTCTCTGGCACTCAGGTATCAGGAAGCCAGGGATTATTACTCAGGCAGAGGGGCTGCTGAGTAGCTGAGCTCACATGTCTATATGAATTTATGAAGTTTTCCCAGTGAGCCAGTACATAGATACATTTATTAGTGAAATGTTACATTTGGTATTGTGCAGCAGAGGCCGTTTGAATACACTCATAGCTTGGGTTACAGACCCTTCGGGTTGTGCGATTGCGGGTTGCGCTCCACGCCGAACCCAGAAGTACTGGAACGGGTTACTTCCGGGTTTCGGCACTTGCGCATGCACAGAAGTGCCGAATCGCGACCCGCACATGAGCAGACGTGGCGTTGCGGGTTGTGGACGTGCTTCCCGCACAGATCACGTTCGCAACCTGAGTGTTCACTGTAAATAGGAAGAAACTGTGATGAAGTGTTTTGTGGGGACAAGTCACAAAGGTGATTGTGCTGATTTTGGTAGTGGGATGCATGTGCATGATATCTGCTGGAGGGGCAACCCCCCCCAACCTATACAGTGGTACCTCGGGTTAAGTACTTAATTCATTCCGGAGGTCCGTACTTAACCTGAAACTGTTCTTAACCTGAAACACCACTTTAGCTAATGGGGCCTCCTGCTACCGCCGCAGCCCAATTTCTGTTCTCATCCTGAAGCAAAGTTCTTAACCTGAAGCACTGTTCTTAACCTGAAGCACCACTTTAGCTAATGGGGCCTCCTGCTGCTGCCGCGCTGCCGGAGCCCGATTTTTGTTCTTATCCTGAAGCAAAGTTCTTAACCTGAAGCACTATTTGTGGGTTAGTCAAGTGTGTAACCTGAAGCATATGTAACCCGAGGTACCACTGTACATAAATTCTTGCAACATAGGAAATATGAAAACAGGTGCAAACGACAATGTTCTGCCGATTCAATTCTACCTTTTCCTAGGTGCCAGGAAAAAAAAGGGAGAGGGGGAGGCAGATGGAGGGGGTGTTTTCTTTACGGCATTGGTTTTCCATTTAGGAGACAAATAGGAGGTTAGATTAAGGTCACAAACAGCACAGCAAAGCCAGCACAGCGAGCAATCCCATGAATAGTGTTACATATCCCAGCAGCTATGGCAGCAAAACATTTAGATAAGAGACTAATATAACCAGAGTTGAAAATTACCTGTATGCATTTTTGGAAACAGGTCGCGGGTCAAACTTAAAGAACAGAATGCACATGAGTAACTGAGGGGGAGAAGTTGTGCTTCTTCCAGAGAGGGTCAGTGAAGGGTCATACTGCAGCAGCCTGCAAATGAAACATATGCAATGAAGGACCAATCCGACTTGGAAATTTACAAAGAGACAGTCCTCGGTTCTCAGCTGGAGTTCAGAGTTCCCACTGTTCTCATTAGCAGTGCTCCTTTCTGAAATTAAGAGGGCTGCGGAGGTGCATATCTTTTCCCCGTCTTAGTGACTTGTGTATAAGCATGCCTCTGAAAAGAGGGGTCTTTGGCACTGCCTAGGTTTAAAATGGGAATTTAAAGTTCAGAGGAGGAAAGCTTGCAGACGGTTACTATTTTGGGGTGGGATGCAATCCCATACAGGCAAATTCCGGTCACACAATTGTAGTTGACTGGGAGGTCTGGTGCAACAAACCTGCTTCCCCCCCAAAATTGGGCTTTTTAAAATAAGTGAGGGCAGGGCAAAATGCACCCAGAGGTAAGGCTTGTTTTGGTGCAACACCATCTAACCTCCTCGCAAACCTATCAGAACAAATGCTCAATAGGCGTCCGCAATGTACTGATACACCGAAAAGCAACTAGACGCAAAGACTTGGTTTAGACCAGATTTCTCTAACCTGGTGCCTTCTGGTTCTTTCAAAAAACATTCCCCATTATTCCTGGCCATTGGCCATGCTGGCCCCCGGGGCTAATGGGAGTCGCAAGCCCAAAGCACGGGGAAAGCACCAGAATTGTGGAAGGCTGGTTTAGTTAATCATCCAAGTCGTATTTTGGAACCTTGTGTTCACCCACTCTTTTGTCCACTGGCTTGTTCCAAATCCCTCCCCCTTTTCTAATTTTGTTCAAGCCATGGTTTACTTCCAAACCGAAATGGAAAACTCAGATCAAGCCACGGTTTCCAATTCTGCCCTAGAGAAAAAGGATAGCTTGCCCGATTCAAGCGTCTTGACAAACTGCATCTCTTGAAACTACGAAGAATGGGAGCAAATCACCTTGTGCAAAGAGGAATGGGAGCCTGAGGTTCGTTCTGGCTCCTCCGAACCATGGAGGACCAGGCAGCTGTACCAGTTGGGAATGATGGGAGTTGTAGTCTAAAACCCCAGACTGTGGAATGCTCTCCCCAGAGAGGCTTGTCTGGCACCATCACTACATGTTTTTAGACGCCAGGGTAAAACATCCCTCTTTACCCAGGCCTATGGCTATTAAATAATCTACGACCTGTGAAAGTGTGGGGGACTATGATGATGATGATGATGATGATTTTACTATTAGGCTGTCTGCCATTATGTTTTTTATTATGTTTCTTTCACTGATGTTCCGTAATGTGTTTTCTTAATGTTGTACAATGCCCAGGGATCTTCTGATAGAGTGGTATATAAATTGAATAAATAAACAAAACATCTGGAGGACACCAGGTTGATGAAACATAGGGGTATGTGAGAGCACAAGAGGAGGAGGCCATAGCTCAGTGGTAAGGGACACGCTTTGCATACAGGCAAACTATATAGGTTCAACACCTGGCATTTCCATTTTAAGAGGATAAGATATAAGGCAGTGGTTGCCAATGTGCCATCTGGAGGCCCAATGATGCTCTTGAGGTCTTCCTCACCTGCGAAGCTTTTGTGCCCCTCCCCCAACCTGTTACCTTTTTCTCCCTTGAGAAGCACACAGAATGGCCCAGGACTACTACTACTACTACTACTAATAATAATAATATCTTTATTGTCATTGTACAACCTGTGTACAATGAAATTAAACGAGCCTCACTCCCCACCCCCAACACTCAATCTCTTATCAAACAACATACCACCTTGCAAGTCAATTTCGCTATGCTATTTTCCGTTCAACAGCCTAACAGCCCACGGACAGAAGCTATTTTTTAGCCTGTTGGTATGGCTGATTATACTTCTATATCTCCTGCCCGAGGGTAGAGGTGATGGATTAAAGAGGTGATGGCCGGGGTGTGAGTCATCGCTGAGCATTTTTCTCACTCTCCTAAAGCAACAATCCCAAGGGACAGCCCATGATATCATGTGCTGTATTCACTACCCGTTGTAGAGACTTTCTGTCCATGGCTGTCAGGCCAGCATACCACACTGTGATACAATATGAAAGGACACTTTCTATTGTGGACTGGTAAAAGGTTGTTGTTTAACATTATTCTTTCGCAAGACCCTGAGGAAATGGAGTCTCTGCTGGGCCTTTCTGACCACCTGAGTTATGTGGAAAATGACTGTTGTTGGGGAAAAAATTGAAGATATGATATTGAGATGTACAAATTTGATGGACTTACTGAACGAAAGGTATTGTTCCTGCACTCAAGAGTCGATGCCAGGCCAAGAAAGAAGGAAGAAGCCTCCGCCAAAGAAGATTAGCAAAATAAACTTTCGAACTATGCAGGATAAATTAGATAACTTGAAACCCAAGAAAGGACTTCGAATTTTAAAAAGGGGGTAAATATTTAATGCATATCCTTTGAGCTTTGTGTACAGATTTTTACACTAGTATAACTTTTAAATGTCACTTGTATTAAGATGAAAAAAGGTTTAAAATTGGATCATGAAGAATACTTATAAGGTTTTATGGACGTGCATGAATAAGTATTAAACAATCAAACCAAGAGGGGGAGGGGAGGGGAGTCAAGCAAAATTTACTTATGGTTTTTTTCTGTTTTTATTTTACTTCGATTTTTAATTTTAAAAAGATTGCTGTTGTTATTTTTCATTCTTTTGTGCTATTTTTGGAAAATCAATAAAATGTTATTTAAAAAAAAGGAAAAAAGAGACGCACACGGAATCAAAGGAGGAAGTTACTAGAGTGACACTCTATCTCACTTCCTCTTTCAGCTCTATGTGCTTGTCAAGGGTCAGATTCAATCTGACTTTTACCCAGTTCCCTTGGTGTGTGTGTGTGTGTGGGAGTATCTGTGCATGTGTGTTTCTGCACTCTTTCTCTCACTTTCTTGAGGGGAGGGGGCAGTTTGATGAAGGGGAGGGGGGAAGTGAGGTGGTGGCGTCCACAACACTTGCTCAAAAATCCAGATGTGCCCATGGGTATAAAAAGCTTGCCGAGCCCTGCAATAAGGTGACGGGGAAGATCATCTCCCCAAGACCATGAAGAACTGCTGCTGCAAGGGCAAAGCAGACAAAATATGGGGCTTAATGGACAAATCGTCTGACCTGGTTTAAGGCAGAATGCTATTTGCTTCGTGTGCATTTCCTAACACAAATTCCCTACATTTGCAGCCTGCTTAAAGATTTCAGTCACAATTGGATGGCTCGAAAAACATTCCTTTACCTTTTCAAATACTTTCTAGAAAGTCCCACTTTGGGGACCGTGTCTGGTAATGAAACCGCAATGTAGCCTTACTCCCCCCCCCCCCCGGCACTGAAAACGGTGATTACAATGGCAGTAGCTGAACTCCCAAATGTTTCACTGCTACAGACAGCCTGCATGTATTAAGGGTTTTCCAGAATGTGGAGATGGCGGTACAGCAAAAAGGCAGATCAATACCTGAACTCTATAACGGCGCTGAATAATTAACTTAACCTTGCCCCAGTGAGTGATGACCAAGGGGTTTTTATTGAAAACAAATTAAATTATTTTTTATGAGCCCAGGAACATTGTTCAAGATAAAGTGATCTTTTCTCATTTCCACGCTACGCTCTGCTTCTAATTCAAGCCCTACATTTCACAGTACCTCGGCCAAACCTTCCCACAATATTCCACATTCTTAATTCCAACAGAAGGAAGCCATTTTCTGCAGCATTTCATGCTGGGTTTTTTTCCTCCCTTCCTTTTTTGCTCTTTACCACTAAAACCAGAGTTGCATGTGCAGTGTTCATACGAAATCTTAAAACTACTTCAAGCCTGCCAAACCAGCAGCTTGCTGCTGTCAAGCCACAGATCAGCTCAATACTGATAGAAGTCCACTACCCACTATCAAGGTTCCATAATGTTCAATTGCCAAAAATTTGATTTTGTTCAGCAATATTTACATACCGCTTAATCAAGAAAAACTTCGAAGGAGGTTTACATGAAACAAAACATTCGTTTGAAAAATGACAATACGGTCGTACCTTGGATCCCGAACGCCTTGCGAGTTGAACATTTTGGCTCCCAAACGCTGCAAACCTGGAAGTGAGTGTTCTGGTTTGTGAATGTTCTTTGGAACCCAAATGTCCAATGCAGCTTCTGATTGGCTGCAGGAGCCCCTGCAGCCAATCGTAAGCTGCAGCTTGGTTTCCGAACGTTTTGGAAGTCGAATGGACTTCCGGAACAGATTCCGTTCGACTTCCAAGTTACCACTGTACAGTGGTACCTCAGGTTACATACGCTTCAGGTTACATACGCTTCAGGTTACAGACTTCGCTAACCCAGAAATAGTGCTTCAGGTTAAGAACTTTGCTTCAGGATGAGAACAGAAATTGGGCTGCGGCGGTAGCAGGAGGCCCCATTAGCTAAAGTGGTGTTTCAGGTTAAGAACAGTTTCAGGTTAAGTACGGACCTCCGGAACGAATTAAGTACTTAACCTGAGGTATCACTGTAAAACCAAACACTGAAAACAAAACATAAAAAATATATGAAGTCAGCTGCCCTCTGTCATATTTCTAATTTAGTCATTATTGGGCCACCAAAATGATCAAGGGGATTGGAGCAGCTCCTCTATGAGGAAAGGGTGCAACATTTGGGACTTGTAAGTTTACAGAAAAGATGAGCAAGAGATGCTATGATGGAAGTTATAAAATTATATACGACGTGGGGGAAGAGAAAATATTTCTCCCTCTCTCATGAGACTGGTACTCAAGGAAAATATCCAATGGGGCTGAATGTTGGATGATTCAGGACAGATAAAAGAAAGAACTTCTTCAGGCAGCAGATACTTAAAGTATGAAACTCAAGAACAGTGATGGCATCCAACTGGGATAGCTTTAGAGGAGGATTAGACAAATTGATGAAGCATAAGGCTATCAAAAAAGGAAGATCATGGCCACTGGTCCCATCACTTCCTGGCAAATAGAAGGGGAAGAAATGGAGGCAACGAGAGATTTTATTTTCTTGGGCTCCATGATCACTGCAGATGGTGACAGCAGCAATGAAATTCAAAGACGCCTGCTCCTTGGGAGAAAGGCGATGGCAAAGCTAGACAGCATCTTAAAAAGCAGAAACATCACCTTGCCAACAAAGGTCCGTATAGTTAAAGCTATGGTTTTCCCAGTAGTGATCTATGGTAGTGAGGTAAAGGTAAAGGGACCCCCGAGAGCTGGACCATAAAGAAGGCTAATCGCCGAAGAATGGATGCTTTTGAATTATGGCGCTGGAGGAGACTCTTGAGAGACCCATGGACTGCAAGAAGATCAAACCTCTCCATTCTTAAGGAAATCAGCCCTGAGTGCTCACTGGAAGGACAGATCGTGAAGCTGAGGCTCCAATACTTTGGCCACTTTTGAGAAGAGAAGACTCCCTGGAAAAGACCCTGATGTTGGGAAAGGTCGAGGGCACAAGGAGAAGGAGACGACAGAGGATGAGATGGTTGGACAGTGTTCTCGAAGCTACCAGGATGAGTTTGACCAAACTGCAGGAGGCAGTGGAAGACAGGAGTGCCTGGCGTGCTCTGGTCCATGGGGTCATGAAGAGTCGGACACGACTGAACGACTAAACAACAAAAGGCTATCAATGGCTACCAGATATGATGACGATGCTCTGTCTTCACAGCCTGAGGCAGTAATGAATACCAGTTGCTGGAAAAGCCATAAGAAGGGAGGGAGCTCTTGTGTTCGGGGTCCTGCTTGCAGGTTTCCCACAGGCACCTGACTGGTTGCTGTGAGCACAGGGTGCTGGGCTGGATGAGACTTTGGCCAGATTCAGCAAGCTCTTCTCGTGTTCTTAAGGGCTCTTAAAGTTGCCAGGCCCCCTTCCCACTGCCTGTCTATCAGCTCCATCTGGTACGCAGGCTGAGACCCTACCTACCTGCAGACTGTCTCGCATGCTCTAGTTATTCTTGGGCTACTGCAATGCGCTCTACGTGGGGCTACCTTTGAAGGTGACTCGGAAACTGCAACTAATCCAGAATGTGGCAGCTAGACTGGTGACTGGAAGGGGCTGCCGAGACCACATAGCACCAGTCTGAAAGACCTACATTGGCTCCCAGAACATTTCTGGGCACAATTCAAAGTCTTGGTGCTGACCTTTATAGCCCTAAATGGCCTTGGCCCAGTATACCTGAAGGAGTATCTCCACCTCCATCGTTCTGCCCAGACACTCAGGTCCAGTTCTGAGGGCTTTCTGGTGGTTCCCTTGCTACGAGAAGCGAAGTTACAGGGAACCAGGCAGAGGGGCTTCTCAGTAGTGGCGCCCCCCTGTGGAACGCCCTCTCGTCAGATGTCAGGGAAATAAACAACTATCTGACTTTTGAAGGCAGCCCTGTTTAGGGAAGTTCTTAACGTTTGAAGTTTTATTCTGTTTTTAATGCTCTGTTGAAAGCTGCCCAGAGTGGCTGGGGAAACCCAACCAGAAGGGCGGGATATAAATAAATTATTATTATTATTATTATTATTATTATTATTATTATTATTATTATTATTCTCTGTTGTGAACATTCTTTGCAGCACAACCTACTCAGGACTCATGGATGACAGTTCATGCATTTCTGTTCTGTTTAATCATCCGGTATATTGCTTCACTTCACATTGCAACTTGCAGACAGATAATGAAATATTTTCTGCTATTAAAAATCATAAAACCATGAAGTCATTTGCTACAAAGAGAGGATGTGAGAAATCATTTATTATTATTTTAAATACAGGCTGGAAGTCTTGAGGCACTTTGCGAGAAAGTCCTTCTTTTTCGCCACTTTTAACAGCAAAAGGCACTTCTGGGCCTTGCTTCTGCCAAAATGCTGCAGATAACAAGCATCTGCAAACTACTGCCCTCTACTGTCAAGTGCCACGATTTCCTTTATCAAACGGCCTTTGAGAATACGCTGGGGAGCCATGAAGCAGAAATGCTCAACTGCTGGATACGGCGGTGTCAGTGTGAAAACTAAAGAGGACTTTGTTCTCTTGCTAATTGATATGTTCCAACGGAAGACAACAGTCAATGAAGCAGCCTGTTCTTTCCTACTGGAAACAAAAGAATCCTCATCAGAGGCAGATTTAGGGGATAGCAACCAGTGTGGAGCCTCTGGGGTGCCGAAAATATGATTTAAAACGCAGCGTGAGAGGCGGAGGGGAACCAAATTTTGGCATCACACAGGGCTCTGCTGAAATTTGAGGCCCCAATATCAGCCACTGTCTGCATTTACATGGGAGGCTTGCTGGTCTCAAGGCAGAAACTAAGCCAAATCATTGGTCCATTTAGTTCAGTATTTCTACACTGATTTGCAGCGGTTTTCCAGGATTTCAGGTAGGAAGCCTTTTCCAGCCCTATCTGGAAATATACTGGGAATTTAACCCAGGTATTTCTACATGAAAAGCAGGTGCTGTACCACTGAGCTATGGCCACATCAGACCCACAACTCAATGGCCGAAATGCTGGACCTGAAGCATCTACCCCCCCACAAAACAGCACTTGATCTTAGCCAATAGCTATTATTTCACAAAAAGTATCAGCTGACTCTTTAATACAGTGGAGACTTGTACTAAAGTTGAACAGAAGCTCCTCGGGCAGTTAATAAAATCAGCATAAATATCACATCATAGTAATTGGATATAGCAAATTTAAAAAACAACTAAGGACAGACAGGTCAGGAGCTGCTCAGCTACTGGTAAGTCTGAAATCTGAACATTAGCATTCTAATCGGCTGAAAGCCATCTTGGGGCAAGGGGGAAGGTATTTTTTTTTTTTGCGAGTCTAAAAGCTGAGTTTCTTTGGGCAAGTGCCACGTGCGAGAAGGTCCTGGATCTCAGATTCACCTGCTGTGCCTTAAATGGAACAAGTTTTCCTTGAAAGATCTTAAGAGACAAGAGAAGAGGCATTTTTAAGTGAACACCAGAATCCTGAGGGTGTTAGTTAGTGTTTTGCAAGTGACAGAGGCTGTGTACCCACGACCACTTAATCTGGCTTCATCATGCTCCCATTGCTGGTTTTAAGCTGAGGACACAATCCATAGGATTCCTGTAGCTTCTTGAGAAATACTCCAGTCTGGTGCACTTTCCCTCAAACCAGCTTCCATCTGATTTGAAAGAGCTGCAGGTAAGCTGTGGCGTGTACATTGGACATGCTCAGATGACAGCTTTGATGAATTGGAGTTTGGCATGTGGAAACAAATCAGGTGATGGGCACTGTGTGAAGACATCTCTCTGGCCCCTACCTGGTCCGTGCAGCGATGGTAAGACTGCAATGTGCAACACAGCAGAGGGAAATTACCTTGCCATGTTTCAAGCCCCTAAAGTGTAAATACTACACAAACAATACACACAGCACAGTATTAAATATCTGATGACTTGCCATGCAGAAAATGTGTTCATTGCATACCCCCAGCCGATGAATGACACAAGGCATGAAGCACAAGGCATGAAGAAAATATCTTAAACAGAACGGCATTCTGCAATGTGAATACACATGGGTCTTGTTTTAGTGTTTCAAAATTAAGAACCATGGTTTCATCACTCTCACCCCTTGGAAGACAGCCAAGGAAGTATCCATGACAAGTCATTCCCCTGCTTCTCTCCAAACTCCTATAAACATGCATCTCGAAAAGGCATCAAAACAAAATTTACAATTCCAAAGCAAGTTACAGCCCTCTCTGGTTGAAGCGTGGCATGCTGAGAGGTTAACATTTAACAGATTTCCAGAGAGATTAGCAATGTTGCAGCAAAAACAGCCAAAGAGTCTTGTGGCACCTTCAAGACAAATTGACTGTGGCACAAGTTTTTGCGGACTCAATTCCACTTAAAGAGACAAAAGTTCCTTAATCATTCCACACATGTTAATTAGTTTACCAATGCCAGGCTATCTGTGATATCTATGACTGTTTCTTCAAAATGGTTCATTGCCCCACTATAAATATTAGTAATACAATCATCTCAGCAATTGTCACCCATCTGCTACTGTAAAGGTGGCTATTTAACACACATTTAAACTCTAATAATCACTGATTTCAGTATCTCCTGGCAATTCAACTCTCACCTTACAATTTTCTGCTGTATATATCGTATTTTTCGCTCTATAAGACGCACTAGACCATAAGAGGCACCTAGTTTTTGGAGGAGGAAAACAAGAAAAAAATTATTCTGAATCTCAGAAGCCAGAACAACAAGAGGGATTGCTGTGTAGCCTGCATTCACTCCATAAGATGCACACACATTTCCCCTTACTTTTTCGGAGGGAAAAAGTGAGTCTTATAGAGCAAAAAATACGGTACCTGCCAACTAAGATTTCACCACATGCTTCTGTCAAAGGGGGGCTCGAGTCCACAAAAACTTACGCCACAACAAATTTGTTAGCCTACTTCTGTAAGACATCTTGATTAAAATTAGCAGGAAATTCCAGAGGCCTGTATGGAAGGCTCCCTCCCAACCCCAACCCCCCGCCCCAATCTCCCACCAAAGGAAGTGGATGTAACAAGTTTAAGGACAGATGTCAGATAACTATAAGCAGCAACAGCATTTCGTTGGGAACCCTGCCAGCAAATTAATTGGATTACTCAATCAAAGGAAACTGTTGACAGTTAATGGCTTGCAAAGACTCATGAGGGTTGCTTTACGGGAGATTTTCGTCTCCGTTTGCCGATTAAAATGCACTACTGAGTGGCGAAGTTTACTTCGGCAAGTAGAAGTTAATTTGGTTCCAGTATTAAAGCCAAAGCAGCTGTTTGCATCAAGCTGGTGCCTGCCGCAAGGCTCCGAGAAAAGCTGCTTGGCACAAACCAACGATCTCAAGAGCTCAAAACAAGAGCGAGACTCTTACTCCCTGCAAAGTTAGTACTGCTGGGATACCGGAGACTGCTTTTCAGCTTTTTGGTGTTGATGCTTTCATAACCACTGGTGGTGGATCATGCAAAAGATTCTCCTGGTAGGTGTTCTTAGACCTGGACCAACACCCTCCCCCACAACCAACGGCCCACTGGAGATCCTTTGGTGTTGGGGAGCCTAGATAATCGCTGGCCAGGGTAAAAGCCAACCCTGTCAGGTAGCACTGCTTCCATCCCTACTATCCCCCAACCTGAGCTAGGGGAAACTCAAGATTGTTCTCTGGGTGTCCTTGGAATTCACAAAGATAAGAGCCAATTAAACCACTCACTGTCTTTTGAGCCCCAAGTCTACGCTTTATTTGGCAGCACAGAACCAAGAGGCCAGGTATCAGATTCGGAGACACACTTACTTCAAGAAGCCACACCAGGATAAATGCAATGCTTTAAGGAGCTTATAAATACAAGCATTTATAATAGAAGACAGTTAAGAAAAGACTTAAACAGCATAGACATAGCTTTGGGAATTTGAGTATGAAACAGAAAATAACAAAGCTAGCTTGCCTCACCCTAATACAAACCATTAGAGTCGTGGACCCAGGGGCAGAGGCATCCTGTTTCACCACTCGAGGCGAAATAGGAAGTGCCATGCTGTCCTGCCGTTGCTTCTGCCACCACCAATCTGCTTCTGCTGCCACTATGTGCCCTGCCATATCCACTGCTGGCAGAGAAGCTGTGCCACCCTTGGCACCGATTTCAGGAAAGATTGTGCTGATTTGGGGGAAAATCTCTTGCACTCCGCAAAATCTAGTGCCAGCTTTTCTGTCAGAGGTGGCAGGGCATCCATGGGTGTGCCACCTGGGGCAGTGGCCTTGCCCTGCCTAATGGCTAGATCAGCTCTGCATGGACCCCACCAAACCGGCAAGCTGCATCCAGGCATACACAGCTGTTGCAATTCACAATCCTCATGCAACTGGGATCTGGCTGTGCTCATGACCTCCAAGCCTGATCACCTGTTCAAACCCTCCTACAATAGTCTGCATCCTTCTCACCACTTTTTAAGTTTACCTTTTCCCCCCCCCATCTTTCCCCCTTTCATTTAGTTAAATATTTGCACTGATTCAGTACTGTCCTGCCATATACAGACAGTGACCCCCCAGCAGCACGAAGGCTGCACCTGTGTGGTCCCGTTCACACACTATTCCATATCCTGACTACACACACACACACACACACACACACACACACACACACACACACAAACACAAAGTATATTCAAATAAGTCAGCAAAGCATCCAGCAGAAAATAGATTGCATGGTGTTTGGGCACTGGGGCATATAATGATGGTTTGGCACAGAGAATGATGAATGAGGCACAACCAGCAGCCAACCAGCACAGAAGAAAGCAGAGGAAAGGGGATGAAGTGGAGAGGTGGGTGGGAAATTGCTCTACCCAAAGGTGTGATTTGCAGCTTTATCAGGGTGATGCACTTGGAAAGAACAGGCAGATTTCAAGAGTGGTGTTGCACAAAGTGGAGGAAGAACCCAGAAAGGAAGATCTGGTTTGGGTGGGGTGGGGAATAAAATATACATAGGAAGTTATCTTATACCACGTCAGACCATTTGGTCCATCTAACTCAGCATTGCCTACACATTTCCTGCCATACCTGGAGATGCTGGGGGTTGAAACCAGGTGCTCTGAGCACAAAGTGGATGCTCTAGCACTGAGCTACCTCTAATATGAAGCTGTCTTGCATCAAGCAACACCAACTTGCTTAGTAGTGCTGCTATGAGATGACCCTTCTTTGGAGGTCTTTAAGCAGAGGCTTGACAACCATATGTCAGGAGTGCTCTGATGGTGTTTCCTGCTTGGCAGGGGGTTGGACTCGATGGCCCTTGTGGTCTCTTCCAACTCTATGATTCTATGACCCTTCTGACTGCAGGTGCCAGGGATTGAATCTGGGGCCTTCTACGCACAAAGCATCTGATCAACTACTCACAGAGCTACAACTATTCCGCCTCCACCCGCACAAGGCAACACAATGCGGCAGGATCACCATAGGCTGATTACAAGAGCAGATGGTGAAAGGGTCACTGTGAGCAAACCCAAGCTCATTTGCACTCCCACTACTGCTCTGTATCTTAATCTTAAATTTCTTCCATTCATGAAGTTGGTAGCTATAGGAAATCAAATGCAAAAATGCCTTGGTGCCTGAATGAAAACAACAACAACTCAAGTATATGGTGCATCTATAGGAAGAGGATGCAACCCATAATTTTAGCTGCAGTTTTCAGCCAATCCACATCAAAGAGGAGGGGGGAAAACATATTTCTGTTGCCTTTCACTACAGGACTTTTGATCTGGCAGTACTCTAGCCGTTGAAAACTCTGCCCAAAGGAATAGATGGTTTAAATGTTTCAGAAACGCAGATATAAGTCCAACTGAGTTTTAATAGCTAGCGGGGACACATTTCACCACTTTTTTTATGTATCCAAAATCATTCCAGCCGCATCTCTCCTTTTTTCACTTACCAGTTGGGGATTCAGAAACCACAGGTCATTCGTACAGCCCTCAAGCAGTGACCCAGCCTGTTTGACTCCAAAGAGTGAAGAGAGACAGTTGCAGAGAGACAGTCAGACTCCTAGAAAGAGGAACCGGATGTCTTGTTCCCAAAGAAATCACAATTTTTGTTGACAAAAGAAAAAGCTGGCTCGAAGGATGGGGTGGGGAGAGAAAGGAAACTAGGTCAAAAGTACAAGCAGCTTTTTTTTACTTGTTTTGACGAATGCAGCTATTTTTTCACTCTTTATCTAAAGCAATGGAAGAAAGCATCAAAATACCAGTTTCTCTCTCTCTCTCTGAAGGACCATGGACACAATGGTATTTCATATGCTTCTTTGTATGCAAAAGGATCCAACTTCAATCCCTGGTACAGTGGTACCCCGCAAGACTAACGCCTCAGAAGACGAAAAACTCGCTAGACGAAGGAGTTTTTCATTTTCTTAGCCGCTTCGCAAGACGCATTTCCCTATGGGCTTGTTTCGCAAAACGAAGCTTGCCCCGCAAGCTCCGGGGATAGCGGGGAAGCGCAGCGCGCCTTCCCCTCTCTCCCCGGACCCCTTTTGAACCAAGGGGCGGCAACGGGGAGAAGCGATCTTCTCCCCGCCGCCCCTTGCTTTAAACAGGTCCGGGGACAGAGGGGAAGGCGCGCACGCCTTCCCCTCTGTCTCTGGAGATTGCGGGGCAGGCAACGGGGAGAAGCAATCTTCTCTCCGCCGTCCCTTGCTTTAAACAGGTCCGGGGAGATTGCGGGGCAGGCAATGGGGAGAAGCAATCTTCTCCCCGCTGCCCCTTGCTTTGAACAGGTCCGGGGACAGAGGGGAAGGCGTGCGGCGCTTCCCCTCTGTCCCCGGACGGTCTCTATAGGAACTCATTGATTGATTTTCAATGCATTCCTATGGGAAACCGTGCTTCGCAAGACGAAAAACTCGCAAGAAGAAAAAACCTGCGGAACGAATTAATTTCGTCTTGCGAAGCACCACTGTATTTTCAGGTAGGACTAGGAGGGTACTTCTACCCGAGGCCCTGGAATGCTGCTACAATTCAGGACAGGCGATATCAGGCTTTAGATAGACCAATTGTCTGGTTTGCTATAAGACAGCTCCCTATGATCCTCTAACATCAAGCAGATTGGTGCCTGAGGAAAGGAAGTACAGAAGAATCTCAGGTCTATTGATAAACTGCACCACTCAAGATGAGGAGGCCCTCTGCCTGGTTCCCTGTAGCTTCACTTCTTGCAGTGAGGGAACTGCCAGAAGGCCCTCGGGGCTGGATGTTTGTCAGGCTGAACGATGGGGGTGGAGACACTCCTTCAGGTATACAGGGCTGAGGCCGTTTAGGGCTTCAAAGGTTGGCACCAACACTTTGAATTCTGCTCGGAAACGTGCCAGGAGCCAATGTAGGTCTTTCAGGACCGGTGTGATAATGGTCCCTGCGGCTGCTCCCAGTCACTAGTCTAGCTGCCACATTCTGGATTAGTAGTAGTTTCCAAGCCAACTTCCTATGGGATGATGATAGTCATAGTTCAAGATCACCTGGAGATCACCAGGTTGATTACCCCTGCTCTAGAGCTTTGCACGAGAAAATGTGAAAATCCAGAGGCATTGCTCTGCTTGCAAGAGGGTGAGCATCCGAAGAGCACTTCACAAAGTACAGTGGTGCCCCACAAGATGAATGCCTCGCAAGACGGAAAACCCGCTAGACGAAAGGGTTTTCCGTTTTGGAGGTGCTTCACAAAACGAATTTCCTATGGGCTTGCTTCGCAAGACGAAAATGTCTTGTGAGTTCCTGCGGGGTTTTTCCCCTCCTCCCCCTTTTTCCCAAGCTGCTAAGCTTATCCGCTAAGCCGCTTATCAGCTTATCCGCTAAGCCGCTTATCAGCTTATCCGCTAAGCCGCTTATCAGCTTATCCGCTAAGCCGCTTATTGGCTGATCCGCTATGCCGCTTATCAGCTGATCCGGTAAGCCCGCTAAGACGCTAATAGCGCTAATCCGCTAATGGGCTTGCTTCGCAAGACGAAAAAACCGCAAGACGAAGAGACTTGCGGAACGGAGTCTTTTCGTCTTGCGAGGCACCACTGTATCATGTTACTGCAAACAGCCCTTGCAGCTGTGATCCTTCTGTTCATGGTTCCTTGGACCCAATCCATGATTACAGTTATAAACTTGCAGCTTTCGAATTCCGGGGCTGTGGAGATGGCAATGGTGTACACAGTAACCATATTGCTCTCCAATATGTTTGCTCCCCAAGGAGCAAACACGTTCTCCAGGGCGCAGTATTTTATGAAGGGTAAAAGCTGGGCCAGAAGCTTCACAATGGCTGGCACTTATATTCCACTGCAGTGCATAAGGGTACCAGGCGGAATAATCGTAATAGGAAGCACTTGCCTTACAGCACTAAAATAATGGATTGAATTCTTCACAGGACAAATTGCAACTTATCAAGCCCAAGTCATTCCACATTCCACCGCTTGTCTTCTTTAAGAATTCATGCTGCTTTATGCAAACATACATTTTTCATAAAGCCACCATCACAACTTGCACAAAGGAAGAAAACTGTAGTCTGTTCTCAACACCAAGAATCTGTGGTGAGTATCTTTTGTTAGTTAATAGTCTCAGCACAGGTCTTTAATGTGCTTTGAACAGAGAGAGCAGCAGCAGCCAAAGACTTGATGTTTAACCAATTAGGTTATTGGAAGGCTTCATCATCATTGCAGGCAGGTCAAAATCGCACGCACCAAGAACCAGAGCAGCATTCTGAGTAAAAATAGGCAGGCAAGAGTGGAAGCTGGCAGTCTATACAGTCGTATCTCGGAAGTTGAACGGAATCCATTCTGGAAGTCGTTCGACTTCCAAAACATTCGGAAACCAAGGCGCAGCTTCCAATTGGAGGCAGGAAGCTCCTGGAGCCAATCAGAAGCCGTGGAACCCACGTTGGACATTCCAGATCCAAAGAACGTTCGCAAACCGGAATACTCACTTCTGGGTTTGCGGCATTTGGGAGCCAAAACGTTTGACTCGCAAGGTGTTCGACTTCCGAGGTACGGCTGCATATTTAAAGGTGAATTTTAAAACTCTTTTTTTTACAGTTTATATGTGCTATGTATAGGGATGGGCGTATCTGTCAAATCTGGGTTCTCTCAGTTTCTAGTTGTTCCTCTCTTAAATTCAGTTTCCGCATTAGCTTGTGAACCGTTTCCCCCACCCCCAGTCCTCCCAAAAATTCATCAGTATTTTAATCCGAATTTACCTTGATATACACAAGTTTATATGCAATTTTGCCTAATGTACTTTTCCTCCACAGCAAATTCCCCGAATATAATGCATTTCTATATATGACTTTCACTAATACATGCCTCTTCACGTATACTTTATCTTAATGTATGCATTTTTACACACATTACTCGGCTGGATGACTTCACTGCAAAATTTGGAGAAGTGCAAATTTTAAAGATGCCAATGTGTATTGCTTTGGAAAGTGTGAAATGGGTATTTTCACCATTAAATGTGAGCTGAAATGTGTGTGCCATATTCAGCACACGAGTGAGAAGGATGCAAACACATGGTCCTACTGTCACAGCTTGTATCCAAAATGCACAGGCCTTGACAGGCCGTCAACAAACTAGCCTTCAAGCAATTAGCTAAAGCCTTTTTGTGCATCTCGAAATGCAGCAGAGAAACAAGCAATATCGACATAGACTGACAACCTGTTACCAGGGTCAGGGGCCTGCAGTCCTGCAGGTGTCACTGGACTCCCATCACGTCCGACAAGCATAGCCAACGGTCAGGGATGATTGGAGACGTAGTTCACAAACACCTGGAGGGCCCTAGATTCCCCACCACTGCTCTATTAGTTTACCGGAGTGTCTAGATCCTGATCATTACTGTCTTTTACCCCCTTATAATTTGATATAGAACGGCGTCATCTCACTCACCTCTGCAAGCCGCTGCAATTTGCTGAATATTACTACAAACCTCTAAAGTCATTATTAATGAAGCTCCCTCTACAGCAGTAGCTACAGAGAGACCAGAGTAGAATGAGATATAAATCATAAAGTGATGGGCACATTAAAGCTGACATTTCCAATATTTTGCCTGTCTCACATCGCTGCTTCTCGTTATCACCCTTTGTTCCATATTTTATTTATTCTATGTGATTAACTTTATATGGATCTGTTAAAAACATGACAGCTTAACATTGTTATAATAATTGAAATCTATTTCAGAGCCTTGATTTGCCAGTTTGTTGTTCAACAACAACAAATACTCACTTAGCGGCCTTTGGATAAAGAAGTGCATTGGAAAGCTTATGTAAAAGCAAAGACCAAGTTTGCATTTGATTTTTAAGATGCAACGAGAAAATAAAGGGGATGGGAAGGGATGCACACAACTGCGTCTTTACTAACACAATCAAAGGAAGGCAATGAAATGTTTTTTAAATATTTTGCTCCCCATACTTACTAAAATGAATACTTGAAACAAAGAAAACTACTTCAACTCCTTTGAGTATACCAGAGGGACATGGACCAAGGAGAGTTCATGTGATTAAAAGAACCATCCTAGATAGCTCAGTTGTGCAAAATCAATATTGAAGAATCATTTATTGTTAAATGATGTGGTCAGTTGAATGAGTTCCTACTTTAACAAGCACAGCTTGGATATCCAGGTACCTTTTGGCTTTTACCTGAAATCTGTTTTCCCCATTCCTGGTAGTTTCTACTGCACAATTACAGTGGTACCTCGGGTTAAGTACTTAATTCGTTCTGGAGGTCCATACTTAACCTGAAGCACCACTTTAGCTAATGGGGCCTCCTGCTGCTACCGCGCCGCCGGAGCACGATTTCTGTTCTCATCCCGAAGCAAAGTTCTTAATCTGAAGCACTATTTCTGGGTTAGCAGAGTCTGTAACCTGAAGCGTATGTAACCTGAGGTACCACTGTACAAGGATCAAATTTGTGTATACCTTTCCATGAACTGGTTTGTTGCAGTTCCTTATGTACATCCCAATAGAGAAATATGCTTTTTCCTTGAAAGAAATTATTTTCAATCATATTGAGGGCTGCAAAATTTGTTCTGGAAAGTAAGGAATTCTGATCTCAGCATTTAAGAGACACTGAGATGTTTTGATTTTGATAACTCACTTGATATGAAAAGCACAAGGCTGCAATCCTAACCCCCACTTACCTGAGAGTAAGCACTACTGAATGCAGTAGGACTTACTTCTTAGTTGGCTTGCTCTGTCAGGAGTACACCTCAGTATATCTATTTCTTGATATGGTAATGGTAACTAATGACTAATAAATGACTAAATATTGATATTTCTTGACTTTATGTGATGTACATTCCTAAGAATTTGGGTAGGGGTCCAGCACAACTTTGTAAGCACATCAAGGGGTCAATGAACTTAAGAGGTTTGGAAAACTCTGCTTTAAACAGTTATTTCTGAACCTTATGTACACAACTGTGGCATGGAGCCCACACACTGGAACACACAGGAATGCCTTTCACAAGCTATGATAAAGGGAGCTTGGGAAGAGAAGGCTATGGCAACAGTGAAATCTGTGGGATTGAGGGATCAAGAGCCAAGACACAGCCATTTCCCTGTCTGTGGAGGTGGGTGGGTTGAGAGAGAAAGCGATGAATATATGGGCATGAAAAAAGAACGTGTGCCAAAGACGGCTGAGAGACATACATTGAGGGAGATGTAATAGGGACAGGGGCTGAGAGTCTTGGCAACACTTTTCATCCCCTTTGCCAGTCCCAAAAATTGGCTTCTAGTGTCGTTCACGGCAATTAAAATGAGATACAAGGAACAATATAAAACCCTGTTGGGGTGGTGGTTCTTGGCTATGCCCACACATGATGGAAGGATGCCTGGACAAAGCCTCTGCTCATTCTGACAGCCATAGCATCTGTGACAAACACTGCAGATGATCCATAGAATTCCACAAATTCTCAACATACCAATTGGTTCTCTGCAAACATTATAGGCAAGAAATTAAGATACAGCAAATCCAGAGCTGGGGAATCTAAGGGTCGCTGAACTACAACTCCCATCATCCATGACAACCAATCGTGCTGGTTAGGGCTGATGGGAGTTGGGAGCCTAACAATCTATGGAGGTGGGATACAACCTCATCCTTGCATTAAGCAAAGCAAGATCTAACTGCAAAACACGGTATGTATACAGCTATTAGGCGTGGTCAGGATACGGCACTTGTACACGATATGGAAGTGCTTGTGCACTCAATGCCACTACCATCATCCTGGTGCTGCCCTTGCTGCCCTCAGCCTTGCTACATCCTCACCCCAGCACATGGCAGCAGTCCACATAGTGCGCCGTGACCGAGGTATGGACCTTCATAACACTGGTGTTCAACCCTCAGCCAAATCGTACAATTATTTTATTTATTTATTTATTTATACCCCGCCCATCTGGCTGGGCTTCCCCAGCCACTCTGGGCGGCTTCCAAAAAGCAATACCCTACTGGTTAATTATTATTTTTTTTTAGAAGAGAAGGTGAAAAGGGGAGAGCCCACAGCTTATTGGTAGAAGACATGCTCTGCACGCAGAAATCCCAGGTTCACTTGGCAGGTCCAGCTAAAAGCAGGGTTTCTCAAACTAGGGACTCCAGCTGTTTTTGGCCTACAACTCCCATCATCCCTAGCTAGCAGGACCAGTGGTCAGGGATGATGGGGACTGTAGTCTAAAAACAGCTGGAGACACAGGTTTGGGAAACCCTGAGCTAAAAGGATAGCATATGATGGAAATGACCTCTGCTCAAGACCTGGAGAGCTACTGGCAGTCAGAACAGACAATACTAAGCTTAGGTCCACCTTCGCAGCTTGGTATCTTTTGGATGTCTAGGTCTACTGCTCCCATCAACCCTGGTCAGCATGACTAATAATCAGGGATGATGGGTAGTCCAAAACATCAGGAGGGCACCAGGTTGGGGAAGGCCATGCTTGAAGCAGAATTGGTCTAACTTGGTCTAAGGCAGCTTCCTGGCTCTTATGCTTCTTCTTATGCTGCAGGAAACCCTTGGGAATGAGTCATTGATCTACTCCAGCATACAGTGGTACCTCGGGTTAAGTACTTAATTCGTTCCAGAGGTCCGTTCTAAACCTGAAACTGTTCTTAACCTGAAGCACCACTTTAGCTAATGGGGCCTCCTGCTGCTGCCGCGCCGCCGGAGCACGATTTCTGTTCTCATCCTGGAGCAAAGTTCTTAACCCGAGGTAATATTTCTGGGTTAGCGGAGTCTGTAACCTGAAGCGTCTGTAACCTGAAGCGTATGTAACCCGAGGTACCACTGTATTCTCAAGACAGCAGTCCTCAAACTTGCGATAAGATAGAAGTATTTGTAGAAGGGATCACAACTCAGCAGTGAGCACATGCTTCCCATACATTCAATGCCAGGATCAATCCCCGGTATTTCCAGTTGCAAGGACCCAAATCAAGGACTCTACCGCTGAGCTGTGGTCCTTTCTTGGAAACAGGGGTCAAGTAGATGCTGATAGGAAAGACCCCTACCTGAGACCCCGGTGAGGCAGTAGAAAACACAGAGGCAGAAGGGCAAATAGTCTGCTACAAGGGGGCTTCCTGTATCGCTAAGGAGACTGTAGGAATTAAAACCTTTTGTCTTTGAAAATAGTGGATCTCAATGTGACACGCTAGAATTGAAGACAGGCCCTATGTTTAATCAGGTTGAAGTCTACAGGTTTAAAGTATTCTAATGCTACTCCAGAATTCAACTACAAATTAATTACAGTAGTACCTCGGGTTACGAACTTAAGGTCCGTTCTTAACTCGAAACCGTTCTTCACCTGAGACAAGCTTTCACTAACGGGGCCTCCTGCTGGCGCCGCACCACCGGCGCGTGATTTCCGTTCTCATCCTGGGGCAAAGTTCTTAACCTGGTACAACTTCCGGGTTAGCGGAGTTTGTAAACCCAAAGTGTTTGTAACCCGAGGTGTTTGTAACCCGAGGTACCACTGTACTATTGACAACTAGTCCTGCTTACATTTTAGTATATGGCATAACATTTCAATTCTCACTGATTCATTAAAATGGTCAGCTTTTAAAGTGATTCTGAAAACAGAAAAATGGGTATTTCAACAACAAAACTTGGGTTTTTTGCACAATTCTCCCGGCTGAGGAATGACCACATATGCTTTCTGTGTGGTATAAATATTGCACAATGGTTGGGGGGGATGCTTAAGGGCAGCTTTATTATGCAGTGCCAGAAACAGATGGCCAGAAGAAGAGTTATGCTTGAGAATTGTGGAGGGGGTGGGGAATCATAGCAGCAGTCATGAGTATTTATCGCTTTTCACAGTTACCAGGTAAAACATTGATCAATTCTTTCAGCTGTTACCCAACAGCATTAATTTCTTGTTTCCCCCTCTTGCTTTTGTACTAAATAAGAAAGCCATTTATTAAGCCCTAAAGATGTGTAGCAATTCATTTACAACTCCAAATCCAGTCACACCTGTAAAGTACTGCTGCTTGTATAGTTCTACAGCTTGGGAAACAAATTAAACTTTGGCACATACTTAAATTTTAACGTGCATTTGATTCACAACACTTGCTTGTTTTTATGGGCACACAACACGCGCGCTTCCACTTGGCTTAAGCTTACCGCAAAATTCCTATCTTCTAAGTATACAAAACATGGATTGAATAAATATAGGAGCCAGAGGAACTGGAATAATCTAATTTTGAATACTATCTGAGAAACACCTTGTCACAGTTCTGAGTCCAATTCACTGAAATAAACAGGGATTATGCCTTAGCCTAGTGCTGTTCTTTGAAAATTCCCCTATATTTCAACTGAGATTAAAGATAGTTCTGATGGGTTGTGCTATATGAAGGCTGGTGTGGTACAATGCATTACACTGGGAACTACTATATTTAAACTACTTCAACAAAATAAGTAATATAACATCTACAACAATGTAAGAGGATTCACTTATTTTTACTAGAATCCTAATACCATATAAAGCATATACATTCACTTTTAAAATGATTTTCAATATCCACCCCGTTTCACTCAATGCCCAGGTGAGTTTACTTATAACAGATGTATCATGTAGTTGAATGTGCCATTTTCTTAATGTAGTCATTTGAAAATTCCTCAGGTATTGTTAAATCTTGGTGCTACAATGATGTAAAACATAATCCATTCTTTTACTTCCGGTACAGTCCATTTTAATATTTAAAATATTGAATACTTTTTAAGGTAGAAACTTAACTTTCCAAAAGCACATATTTGCCTTCAGAATCCTCTAGCACTGCCATAAGATCACAACCAGTGAACAAAGTCCCTTCCCTTCAGAAGCTTCCAATCATTTTTATATTATAATTAGCTCTTGATACCACTGCAATATCATTTTTTAAAATTATGTTCCTTTAATCGTATTTGATATTGTAATAGGGTTGCAATAGCAATGATATCATTTTTAAACTATTTTCATGTATTACAAAAGCTGCTTTATTCATTTACTTCTTAATTACTGTGACATGTGTCATTACTACCAATTTTATATACTACATTTATACCTCACCTCTTTCTCCACAACAACCCTGTGTGGTAAAAGGTAAAGGACCTCTGGAGTCTAGTCAAAGGCGACTATGGGGTTGCGGCGCACATCTTGCTTTCAGGCTGAGGGAGCCGGCACATTTGTCTGCAGACAGCTTTCCTGGTCATGTGGCCAGCATCACTAAACCGCTTCTGGTGCAATGGAACACCGTGACGGAAACCAGGGCGAACAGAAACGCCATTTACCTTCCCACCACAGCGCTGCTTTCAAACTGCTAGATTGGCAGGAGCTGGGAAAGAGAAAGGGGAGCTCACCCTGTCTCAGGGATTTGAACCGCCGGTTCTGATCGGCAAGCGCAAGAGGCTCAGTGGTTTAGACCACAGCGCCACCCGTATCCCGTGTGGTAGATTAGCCTGGTCTCCCAGGTCCCTACTCTGACACTTTTAACCACTACAGCACACTGGCTTTAAGGCGATTGTGATGGCACATGAAGTCCAATACAGCTTGGTACTCATTTACTTAAAGGATAGTCTGTCCCTTTTTCAGCTTAAAGGTAAAGGGAGCCCTGACCATTAGGTCCAATCGTAGCCGACTCTGGGGTTGCGGTGCTCATCTTGCTTTATTGGCTGAGGGAGCCGGCGTACAGCTTCCGGGTCATGTGGCCAGCATGACTAAGCCGCTTCTGGTGAACCAGAGCAGCGCACGGAAACGCCGTTTACCTTCCCGCCGGAACGGTACCTATTTATCTACTTGCACTTTTGGGTGTGCTTTCAAACTGCTAGGTTGGCAGGAGCAGGGACTGAGCGATGGGAGCTCACCCTGTCACAGGGATTCGAACCGCTGACCTTCTAATCGGCAAGTCCTAGGCTCTGTGGTTTAATCCACAGCGCCACCCGCATCCCATACTTTATCAGCTTACCTGTCTGAAAACCATCAGTGGATACCCTTCTTTGTGCTACATGGCCTGGTGAGATTTGTTATGCTGAGACATGGGAGAGTGATTTCTCTGAGCTGGCAACCAAATTATGGAATGCCTTCCTCTCTATGATCTACCGGGAGCTGACTTTTTGCTTTCCAGTGCCAGGTGTTGATAATGTGTTACTCCCTGGACTGCATGCTAAAATGTAGTTGGCTGTGTTCCGTAGACCAGTGGCTCCCAATTGGTGCTCCGCGGACCCCTGGAGGTCCATGGCACCATTCATGTAACAAAAAACTACCATAGAGGTATCAAAATTTTCAAAAGTAGGGGGTCCATGGCTTGGCTTTTGAAAAAGAGCGGGTCTGCAGTACTTAGTTAATTGGGAACCACGGGCTACAGACTGTTAAGAGGCTGATTTGCTTTATCTGTCCTCATTTTATTGTATAATTCTATATATTGTTGGTTGTGGGGTTTTTAAATTGCTGATTGCATCCCACCCACCCACCCTGGGATGGATTGCAATGAAAGGCATATCACACATACTTTAAATAAATTAAAATATTATTGTCATTTAAGGGTCACATACTCCACATGGCCAAGAATATACAAAGAGGCTGCAGCAAGAGTTAAACACTAGCCTCACAGTAAAGACTCTCCACTGGATGACACCAGCAGCTATGTGAATACACTTTACCAAGAATACCAGAAGGCTGGACGCTGCTGGAATATCTAGTCAGTTTTCACAACCAGCCAGCATCCGGGGCAGACCTCACCATAAAGTAAGTGTGAAAATAGTTAGATGATAGATTCCAGATTTCCATGCCTCCAGTCTCCATTTCCGTATGTCACAAAAAGGCTCGATGGGTCATTATTTTGCTTCAGAAGCAAAGTATCTCTTAAGGCCAGCTCTGACAGCATGTACAGTTGTATTGTCAGACAATGATCATCACAAGTACATCAGCAGAAAACCGCTACCTCTAAAGCTGTCGCACGCAGCACCCAAGGCTGACTGAAGACATTTATTCTTTAACTCTCACTGTAGTCAAAGGTTACTTACAACCTGCAGATGGAAGCTGACTTCAAAAGAGCTTTGAAGAATCAAGGTCAGAGAGAGCTAATGCCCTGAGGATTTAGAGCAGTCACGAAAAGGCATTGGCACATACAACTAATTATACACATTGGTTGGTGGCTATTAGCTATGGCACCCATGTTCACGTAGCCTAATATATAAAAAATATGTAGATACTTATTTATAAATGGCTAACAAAAAGTGGTATGCAACACGCTTAACAAAAAATGAAGGTCAAAATACAATCAATAGAGCAAAACAAGTAATAATCAAATATATGCTAAGCAGCAAAAATGAGATACCAAGCCATATTGCTATTTCCCAAAGGTTTATTTAAAAAGAAATGTTTTTAACATGGGTCAGAAACCACAGATAGACTCATGTTGAATGTCCACAGGGAGTGTGTTCCAGAGTGTAGGCACCATTATGGGAAATGATCTCTTCTGAGTAACTGCCAGGTGGAGTTCATGAACGTGCAACCGTACCAGGAGGGCCTCTTTGAATGACCATCATGACCAGGAACAATAAGGGAGAAGGTGGTCTCTCACACAAACATGTTCTATACTAAGGGAACTCTGGGAGAGGTGAGTGAGGGGAAGTTCTGTTGTGCAGCCAGCTAGGACTGCTCATGCTAGTAGAACTGTTTAGTTTCACATTGCCTGTTATTATTTTTGGAGAGGGTTGTTTGAGATAGTGTAGAATACTGCCTTCCAGTGTTTAAAAACTGTGCTCACAATCAGTTGCACTCAGCTAAGTCCTACTCATAAGGAAACCTATTAGCTTCAATGGGTCTACTCTGAGTAGTAGCATACACTACCCATTAACAATATTTTATATGAAAAACAGTAAGAGAGGAACTAATATTGCAAACTAAGGGGGCAACTCTATATGCACTTATGTGGATAAGCAACCATGGAGTAAATGAGATTTAACTTATTCTGAGTTGACATGCATAGGAATTAGATATGCACAGGAAGAAGTGGGTAACTCAGCTGGTTAGAGCATAATGCCAAGGTTGCAGGTTTAATCCCCGTATGAGACAGCTGCATATTCCTGCATTGCAGGAGTTGGGTCCCATCCAACTCTACAATTCTATGATGCTATGATTGTCCTGTAAAACAGCGGGTTCTGCTGCTAAAACCCTAACCAGGTTTAGAAGAGAAATTTCTTAACTTATCAGTGAAAAGGGAGGAGGGGGTCCAGGCAGATATGCCAAGGAAGAAGCTGCAAGGTTTTTGAATGAAGACTCTCTCACATATCCCAACACACTTTTGCCTGAATAACTGTTAGAAGAGAATCTTCATCAGATCATAGGGGACTGGCACTATGATACAAGAGCTAGTGGTCCTTTAGATAGGGAGGACTTAAGCAATTTGGGGCTTTTGTTGTTTTTTAAGGGATGGCATCCAATTTCGTTGCACTTGTGCAATGTTGCACTTGTGTAATGACAATAAAGAATCTATCTATCTATCTTTAAACATGACCACAAACATCTTGAACTGTGCCTGGAAACTAAATGGTAACGAACACTCCTGCAAGCATGGGAATCCACAGGAATGTTTTGGGGCAGGTGCTGAGAGGAGGTAACAGGTCAATTTCTTACAAAAAAAGGAGTAGTGTCTGTACATTTGGCCTCATATCTCAGGTTTTACAAATGGTAGAAATGCAATGTTCTTTTAACGAAAGCTGGAAATTATGGTTGTGGGAGAGACACCATGGCCTCCCATGGCTGTAAGTATGCTTCCACCATGAACCTAGCTGCCACATTCTGGACCAACTACAGTTTCCAGAGACTTCTCAGAGGCTGCACCCATAACAGAGCATATTACAAATCCAGTCAAGGTAGGATTAGTCTAACCACTGCTAGGGGCATCCTGCTCAAGGATGCTAACTGGCTGTTATATCAATTAAGCTGGTATCTCTGTAAAATTCATCTGATTTCCCTTCTACTACTCACAAAACCAGATTACTCCAATATCAGAAAAGAGAATTGTTCAATGATTTTCAATTACCATCATTTGCTTACAATGAAATAAAGCCATTTTGCATTTAGTAAATTAACATTTAAAAGCTTATTTCTGAATATAGTCAACACTGACCATTTTGCATTCACCTTAATGCTTTCCTCGGGAGTACTGTTGAGTATTGTACTTAACAGCTTTCAGTTGCCTTCTGCAGGGTGAAATGGCCACGTGCTAACAACATTATACATAGTTCTACACATATTTAGCAAAAGGAAAACATTTTAGAACAGAAGTCACCAAGGAAAACACAAGCCTGTTCTTAAGAGTGCAGAATCTCCACTGGTTTGGTTTGCAGTACTAAAACACAACACCTTCAATCAATTATTTCCTAAAGGGCTGCTGATTTTGGCAAGAGCAGCAGGAAAGACAGCACTCTATCAATCACTGGCTTTGGAACAGGCATGGTATCATAACCTATTCCACTACAATATTCTGAAATAGGGGAGAATGCAGGCAACACAGATTTGCTCAAGGAACATGTGTGCAACCTGTGGCCCTCAAAAAGTTGGATTACAGCTCCTATCCCTGACCATTTGCAATGCTGGCTGGGGCTGATGGGAGTTGGAATCTAGCAACATCTGGAGGGCTACAGTTCTCCACCTCGGGCCTAAGGCATTTTAAAAATGTGTGATAGTGTATCAGAGCAATAAACTGAGCACTGTTTTCTAGCACAGACTTTTGAGGGAGATGCCACGCTAGAAACCTGGGTTCTGATACACTTGAATACCAAACTCTCATATTTTTTAAAAGGCAACATAAAAAGGTATAACATACAAACAAATCAGTCCTTTGCTGACAGGTAGTCCTGAGTACAGAGCTTCCATCCACAGAGTTCCCACGCATATCATGAAAAGCTCACTCATTATAGAACTGTAAAGCGCTGGGGATAGTTTGGGGTTTTGGTGTGTAACACAGCTTCATTTTCAGAACTTACGTTTCTGAACCTCACAGTTGCAGAAAAATAAACACACAATGCTACTATGCACTCTGAAAAGTCATTTCGCCCAATGTAAAAGAATAAAAAGGATTGCCATTCCTTTCTTGCTTTTCTAAACCAACCCTCCTGTGCATTTAATGTGCAGCTCAACATGGAAATAGTAGATGTTTATCTGATACCAAGGTATAAGGTAAGCCCCATTGAACTCAAAGGTGAATAGACAGGATTGTCTAGCAGAGAGTATAAGGGTTGTGATTAAGCTTTCCCCATTACTTTACCTCAAAGCAAGGAACAACTTCTCTGCCAACTTTATTTTCTCATGCCAGGCTTCTGCGTAAAGATGCAGGCCCAGTAAAGAATTAAAGAAAGGTTTGCAGCTGCAGTTGTGTTGGGGGTGGAGTGGGAATCCTAATCTCCTCTTCTGCTCTTATTTGGTATGCAGAATCAGCAGGTGGACAGTTTCAAGGACTTTGAAGACAAACACTATTACCTGATTGCTACTGACCAAATAGCTGCTAAAGGTGCTGCTAAATTCAAAAGTTGATTACACTCGTGACAGTCTTAAAAGAAAATGTGTGGAGTTATCATTGTTCAAAGGTACTTGCCTGATCTCCTGCACAAGCCGACTATGGAATCCACTCAGTTGTGCAAATTTAAGCATAGACTTTCCTTAGGGCCAACCGTATGTTATGATGGAGATCCATGGTTACATTTTAAAAGAATAAATTGAAAGGGGTCTCCATAGAGGGGTCTCAATTTGTCCACAATGGCAGCACTATTGTTGTGCTGTTTTGCTGATCAAAATTACTCCCAAGGCTGCTATTTGCCCTGTGAGGGTCTTGGACTGAAATAAAGTGACAACTCCCTCCCTCTTGCATTTTTCATTTTTTAAATAAATAAATAAACCACAAAATACAAGGACAGTTCTTCTGCATCAGGCATCCCAAACTCAGCCCTCCAGCTGTTTTAGGGCTACAATTCCCATCATCCCTGACCACTGTTCCTGTTAGCTAGAGATGATGGGAGTTGTAGTCCCAAAACTGCTGGAGGGCCAAGTTTGTGGATGCCTGTTCTACATAATGGCCCACACTAATAAAGAAAGCCTAAGGTGTACTGCTTCAAAATGAGGTCAAGAACTAAACAAAAATATTTATGCAACATCACTATCACATCGTTCCCTATGGAATTCAAGGCAGCACACATGAAGTTCCCAGCAGACGTCAAGAGGGTTATCATTAGCAAGGATTGCTAAACTTGTATCAATTTGTTACAACTAAAGTTCCCCCTTTCCTCCCAGGAAATGAAAGTTACATATGTGGTGTGTGGCCCTTCAGTTTTATCCTCACTATAACCCTGAGAGGTGGTTTGGGCTAAAAGACGGTGATTGGGCCAAAATTAAAGTGAATTTCCGTACTAAGCAACGATTGACCCTGGATCTTCCAAGTCATGTGACTTTCTATCCCCAAAGTAGAAAAACACCACGACGTTTTTCCATACCTCAAGCAGAACTCCTGGGAATAAACACCTGTGTTTCCAATGGTTGTTTTCAGAACTGTAGTTTGTATTTTTTTCTGCTTCCTTCCCCAACCCATATTTCTTGTTTGCCATGTCTTTTCAATTGTAAGGGTAAGAAGTATCTTACTACAGGTTTTCATAAGCTGCTCTGGCCACCTTTTTGGCTAATCAGAAGGGTCAAAAGTGCTTCAAATCAATAAAACAATTTACGACTCTTTTTTTCCAATACAGAGAAAATACAAATTGAAGCAAGTCAATACACACAAGGGTGGGGGGAGAAGAACGCATGAGAGAGAAAGTCCACAAGTATTTCCCCAAAAAGGTTACTTTTCAACAGACAGGGGGATCTGTTACATTTGTTTGATGCTGAACAAGACTCCCTCAGATGAGCCTCCATCTGTAATCTGTGAAGTCCAACACCTCACTGAGGACTATGCATTGTTGTACACTATTCAACAAAGTGTAACATCCTTGCTATTTTGCTTTACTGTGTAAGTTGCTTTGAGGCACTTGAATGCAAAAGTGAAACAAAAATAATAATTCTCAGAGAGGTGGTCTCATTGGAATAAATGGACCTAACAACTGGATAAGCTCAGTTGGTAAAGCATGAAATACTTGATCTCAGGGTTGTGGGTATAAACCCCACGTTGGGCTATAGTTTCCTGCATTGTAGGAGGTTGGACTAAATGACCTTAGCGGTCCCATCCAAATCTACAATCCTACAATTCCAATTTAGTTGTGACCATTCATTTCATTTTGCTCCCTAAGTCGCTTTGAGGCACTGGAGTGCAAGAGGGCAACTCATAAATAGTGATGATATTCAAGAATTGGTCCCATTGGAATGGAGCAAGCAAGTTTTCTCCTGCTCCGAAGGGCAGGACTTGAACCAAGTTACAAGAACGGAGATTCCGACTAAACATACGGGGAAACCTTCTGATGTTAAGAGCTGTTCAACAGTGGAACGGACTCCCTCAGGAGGTGGTGGACTCTCCTTCCTTGGAGGTTTTAAAGCAGAGGTTGGATGGCCATCTGTCATTGGATGCTTTAGCCCCATGGTTCCCAACGTGAGACACACGCCCCACAGGGGGAGCAATTCGATTTTTAAGGGAGGCAATTCAAGAATGAATCATTAACAGTTAATGGCCTTTTAGGCTTCCTCCACGGAGTTCACTTTCCGAATAATAAGAATTATATGTCACGTGGGGGGAGGGTGCACCAGGATTTTAGAGATGCTTAGGGGGGCAAAGGAACACGGGTGGCGCTGTGAGTTAAACCACAGAGCCTAGGGCTTGCCGATCAGAAGATTGGCAGTTCGATTCCCCGCGACGGGGTGAGCTCCCGTTGCTCGGTCCCTGCTCCTGCCAACCTAGCAGTTCAAAAGCACATCAAAGTGAAGTAAATAGGTACTGCTCTGGCGGGAAGGTAAGCAGCTTAGTCATGCTGGCCACATGACCCGGAAGCTGTATGCCGGCTCCCTCGGCCAATAAAACGAGATGAGCGCCGCAACCCCCAGAGTCAGCCACGACTGGACCTAATGGTCAGGGGTCCCTTTACCTTTACGTGGGCAAAAAAAAGGTTGGGAACCACTGATCTACAGCAAAAGGAAAGAGCCTCACAGCTTAGATAGGGAGACTGGGCTGAGGGTCTGCAGAAGGTACACAAACAGGAGTTAACTGGAGCATGAGCTTAGCCAAGGTGAGGAGGCAGTCACTCCCCACCCTCAGCCAAGGTTAGGAACCACTGCTTTAGCCGAATATATCCTGCATTTCAGGGGGTTGGACTAGAAGACCCTTGGTGCCCCTTCCAATCCTATGAATCTATATCTGAAGGAGCGTCTCCATCCCCATCGTTCCACCTGGATGCTGAGGTCCAGCGCCGAGGGTCTTCTGGCGGTTCCCTCACTGCGAGAAGCCAAGTTACAGGGAACTAGGCAGAGGGCCTTCTCAGTGGTGTCACTCACCCTGTGGAACGCCCTCCCACCAGATGTCGAAGAGAACAACAACTACCAGACTTTTAGAAGACATTTGAAGGCAGCCCTGTTTAGGGAATCTTTTAATGTTTGATGCATTACTGCATTTTAATATTTTGTTGGAAGCCATCCAAAGTGGCTGGGGAAGCCCAGCCAGATGGGCGGGGTATAAATAATAAATTATTATTATTATGAATGAATGTACCCAAGTTTGTAAAGGGACGTGGGTGGCGCTGTGGGTTAAACCACAGAGCCTAGGACTTGCTGGTCAGAAAGTCAGCGGTTCGAATCCCTGCGACGGGGTGACCTCCCGTTGCTCAGTCCCTGCTCCTGCCAACCTAGCAGTTAAAAGCACGTCAAAGTGCAAGTAGATAAATAGGTACCGCTCCGGCGGGAAGGTAAACGGTGTTTCTGTGTGCTGCTCTGGTTTGCCAGAAGCAGCTTAGTCATGCTGGCCACATGATTTTATTATAATAAATTTATTATTATTAGCCTGACTCCCTCCTTTGGCAATCCTCACAGAACTTCTAGCCCAAACGGTTGCCATTAATTTGATTGGAATTAATTTTATAATGAAATGATTTTAGAATGTTTTACCATTTTACTGTTGTTAGCTGCTCTGAGCCTGCCTTCGGCTGGGGAGGGGGGGATATAAATTATTATTATTATGACCCAGAAGCTGTACGCTGGCTCCCTTGGCCAATAAAGCGAGATGAGCACCGCAACCCCAGAGTCGTCCATGACTGGACCTAAGAGTCAGAGGTCCCTTTACCTTTATTATTATTATTATTATTATGAATGAATGGACCCACGTTTGTCACGCCCATTCATTCCAACAGGTCTGCTCCGAGTGCCGCCAACACTCCGAGGCAGCCCTAAGTCAAGAGCCCTCCATCCCTCCGCGGGGAAGGGAAGCCGCGCCCCATCCAAACGTCAACAGCCGCTTCCCAGCATTGGAATCGGGAATTGAACAGAGGCAAGAGCCGCGGAAGAGCCGCTTCTTTCCTCGCCCACAGCCGGGTCCTCGTGCCGGGGGCCCGCCCTCAGCCGCCCGGTTCCCCTCCCGGCGCCAAACCGCCCTCAGCCGCCTCTCCTCTTCCACTTACCCCCTCAGAAGGCTAAGCGCGCAAGAACCGCCGAGCTCCCTTCGACCCGCTTCCGGGAACACAGCCCACCTCGCAACAACGGCCGCGCTCATTCGCCTCTCGGGTCTGACCACGCCCGGCGTCCGCTCATTGGCCACGTTTGAACGCACCTCGCGCCGGCCCCTCCCTCGACCCCGCCTCCTCCTTCCTTTTTTTTTTGCTCCTCGCTGATTGGCTGGCGTCGCCAAGAGCAGCTGGAAGCCTCTCAGGCTTGTAGAAGAGGCGTGGCTTTTTCCTTTGGGTGGTAACCGGCTTTAGGTAGAGAATGTTTTCCCTGGCTGTTCCCTCTCCCTTTCAAATAAATTTTATTTATTTATTTATTATTCTTTCTGTAAATGTCTTTTTTTGGGCGTGGGGGAGAAAATATATACGGTATATATAAAGTTTTTGATTTTGCATGCACAGAAAATAGCGTTTTTGAAAAAAATATTGTGCAAATATAAGAGGGAAATAAGTCATAAGTTTAATAGAAATAGATAAAAGCAGTACCGGTACTTTTTTCTGGGGGGACTCAGGGGTACACATACCCCTAAACATTTTGTGAATCTTTGTACTTTTGTCCATTTACTGTATTTGTTTTTCCCAATCTGAACTATAAAATGGTGATTTTCTTGAGTCAAAATGAGAGTTACCCTAAACATTTTTTTAAGGGGAAAAAAGCACTTGCCGACCAGAAGGTCAACGGTTTGAATCCCCGCAACAGAGTGAGCTCCCGTTGCTCGGTCCCTGCTTCTGCCAACCTAGCAGTTTGAAAGCACGTCAGAGAGCAAATAGATAAATAGGTACTGCTCTGGTGGGAAGGTAAACGGTGTTTCCATGCACTGCTCTGGTTCGCCAGAAGTGGCTTAGTCATGCTGGCCACATGACCCGGAAGCTGTATGCCGGCTCCCTCAGCCAATAAAGTGAGATGAGTGCCGCAACCCCAGAGTCGTCCATGACTGGACTCAACGGTCAGGGTTCCCTTTACCTTTATCTTTACAATCGGATTGGTAGAGAGTTATACAGAGGGTTGAAGACAATGGAATACAGAAGAGAATAGGAGGGAGGAGAAGACACACAACATAATTAGGTGTCTAAGATTGAATGCACCAAAATTCTGTTACATGCTGGATGCAAACTTAAGTTGTGTGCATATTTTATTTTTGCTTTTTATATCATACCTTTCCTCCCAAGGCTCAGGGTGGTGCACAAAGCTCCTCCCTTCTCTATATTATTCGCTTAACAACCTTGTGAAGTAAGTTAGGGCTGAGAGATGGTGACTAACCCAGTGAGCTTCATGGTTTTCAGTTTGGCATAGTGGGCAGTTTAGGTTTCTCTCTCTCTTTTTTAAACCCAATACATTATAGTTTGAGAGGGGGGGAGGTGCTATTGTGACCCACTTGTGTGAAATTGCATTTCAATAAATTCATGCATGCTATTACCATTCACCAGTTGTGGATGCTGAGACAATGAAAATTAAGGCCCATAAACAATTTTCTGGGGGTAAGTCCCACTGAATACAGTGGGACTTACCTTCTGGGTATTACACACATATTTTTTAAGTCTCATAAAGTCGTCATCTCCCCCCTCCCCCCAAAAAATCTAAATGCTTTACAGATATGAGGCTAGGATTGCCATATTTCAAAAAGTAAAAACCGGGACATCCTGAAAATTGTTGAGGTTTTTTCCCCCTGACTGACTTGCGTAAGATCCAGGACAAAGTGCCACCTTTCGGAAGTTTCTCCCTGTACGTCAATTCCACCTTTGAAATCCCAATAATGTCTGTGGAAATCTGGATGTACGGCAGTCCTATTGAGGCCAGATCTCACAAAGAAAGCGGTGAGTCAAAGGTTGCAGACCATGGATAGCTCCAAGTGAACAACTTGTTCACATAAAGTTGGGAGCATACTGAGGTCTTTTTTTGCTATACAGTATTCACACCATACTCGTAAAGCACCACTTTAAATGTTCATGGCTTCCTTCAATGTATTCTAGGAGCTGTAGTTTGTTAAATGTGCTGAGAGTCCTTAGGAGACCCTATTCCTCTCACAGAGCTACAGTTTCCTCATAAGAAGAACTGACTGTTAAACCACTCTGAGGATTGTAACTCTCTGAGGGTAATGAGGTGGGGTGTCTCTCTCAGCACCCTTGACAAACCACAGCTTACAAAATTATTTGGGGGCAGCCATGCCTGTTTAAAGTGGTATCATAATGATTTAAATGGTTTGTGCAAATGTGGTCTAACCCTACATCTCCTATCTCCTCAGGCTCCACCCACTTGTAGAGGCCATCAAAATCTTAAAGGACCACTTCATTAGCTTAAATGCAGGACTGATGAACGCAGTGGTTCCTCAAGCTCAGTATAAGGCACCCATGAGGGTCCAGGCTCTGGTCCTGGCAGACTGGGAGGTTCTTGTCTGACAGCTTCAGTCACAATCAGTTCAAAGCCTTGAACTTGATCAGCCTCCTTCACTGCTGCATCAGATTCTGTGTCTGGTTTGCTTCTGCATTCAGTGGTCATGCCACAACCTGTGGTTCTCCAGATGTTGTGGAACTATGTTGTTGTTGTTGTTGTTTAGTCGTTTAGTCGTGTCCGACTCTTCGTGACCCCATGGACCAGAGAACGCCAGGCACCTCTGTCCTCCACTGCCTCCCGCAGTTTGGTCAAACTCATGCTGGTAACCTCGAAAACCCTATCCAACCATGTGGAACTATAGCTCCCATTAAATAAAATTATCAAGACTAAGACTAAGTCTTCCATCATATTCCATGGAGAAAAAGGCAAGGCTCATCAGGAAATGCAGGACCACGGAGAGCTCCAAGTGAGCAACTTTCTCCACAAAGGTTTTCAGGCTCCACTCCACTTCTGTTTCATAACCTCTCTTTCGATGTGCTTCCTGCCCCACTCGATGCCTTCCATTTTATAGCCTCCCTCCTGGAGTGTTCCTTGTGCCCATGGGACTGGTGATTTGTGGGGGGAAGCATCTTGTTCCTCGGAGGAAGGCACTTGAGAGAGTCTGGGTTCTGGCTCTACAGGCCCTGGTGGTCTAAGGGTTTCCTCTGGGAGCTTCTATCCAACAGTCTTTGATGCAAGGACCTCCCTATCGTGGATTTTTTAAATAAAGGTGGGTTTTTTGGACTTTTGCAAATATTTCCTCTGATTCTGTGGATACCTCCCTCTTGTTCAAATCAGTGCCATTTTGGGAACAAAACTGGGAAATGTTATAGTGTATCTAAAGCCAGTATTATTATTTTTTAAAGAAAATAAACTATTCACCAGCTATGGGTTCCCCCTCCTTAATGGGCTGACAGTTTGGCTAGCAAGATTAAATTAGTCTATTAAGCTCATGCAAATATTATACAGATTGAGTGGGAAAATCCAAACCTGCTGGAGTTCTCCTTTGCATAATACATTCTAATTGTGACTGCAGAACAATTTACCTGCTCTGGATTTTAAGGCTGTTTTGTTACTGTGGTTGGAAGAATTATATTGTTATGATGGCCTCTGTTGTACACATCACGCACCAATTGCAAAACAGTAGCCGGAATAAACACACAGGCAGCATTTCAGTGTGAAATTGGTTTCCAAGGTGCAACAGCTCTGATCAAGTCAAGCTGCAGTATCTATTAGTGCACACGGAGCTACAATTGATTATTTAATGTATGTGCAGTACTTTGAGGCAGAGAACACTCATCGTTTCTCAGGGATGACTCTGTAACTTACTATATTGAGACCAGCAGATAATTTTGATGTTAAGCAGAAGAGATTACATTGGGAAGCAGTGCCTCAGAAAATGCTTTTGAATGGTTGATTAGAGTATAGCGAAACATGTCATAAGCTATCACTCAAGAGCCCAGCAAAATGAGGTTGTTTACTGCAGGTGGATTTGGATTAAAGGTGGTGTAGAATTGTTCTGAGATAGCTTAAGGTAGTCTCTTGGAATATTCAGATTTGCATTACTGAGGCAGCCTTGGTGATAAATGCCAGTGAGTGGTGGGAGCAATTTGCTTAAAAAAAAATAATAATTCATGTTTTGCACCTGTCATCACAATTTTTGTTATGAGGAGGCGACTGCGCCTTTAATCACAAAAAAGGAAAAAACAAGATGGTATGCAACATAATCTGATTCATGTTCTTACTTGGAAAGTAAGCCTAGTTGTATTCAAGGAGATTACTCTCTGGTAAGAGAATACATAGGAGTGCAGCCATCTAACCTGTGCATGTTTACTTGGGACCCTGAAATTTGCAATGTTTACAGAAAATGTTTATGGTGGGAATCATATGTGGAGGGTGGAATCTTTCCAAAAACAGCCCGATGAGGACTGAAGATGCTTAGCAGCCACAATATACTGACAGACTGGACTGGAGTATCCTGGAGAAGGCACACCAAGGTGGAACAATGGACTCTGCACTGCAACTTTTTGTTGCAGGTTCTACTTGTAAGGACTGGATTATTGTGCTGCTAGAATGAATTTAAAATAATATACTGTTTATAGGATGTGCACAAACACATACACAATTGTTATGTTGTGTTGTTGTTGTTATTTGGATTTGTTGGTAGTTTTATCTTGCCCAGGGCAACCCAAAGTGATTTACAAACAACCAAATAAACAGACAAAACCCCCACATAGATACATTAAAACGAAGAGGAAAAATAAATACATCAAAAACGTCCCACTAATAGGCCACTAATAGTTACAACATCAAAGGTCTGGTTTTAGAGGAAAGTTTTTGCCTGGCACATTATGTATACAAGGCCTTCTTTCTAGTGATGTCAGGTGAAAATTCAAGCACTTGCCAAAATTATAATAACACAGGTATCTTCTTAGCATCAATTTGTCCAACTGACACACAATGAACATCATGGGAGCTTTTATTATCAATGTTGAGGGCAAGTGAATGTATTTTTATTGATAACCAAGGGTGTGGAGTGTGTCTATCTCCATGAGTGTGTGCTAATGTATGTGCATTTAGCTATTGAAAAATGTATTGGCCAAAAAACACAGTTCACAACAGATCCATCAAAGTTTTGATCTGGTTCTTCACAAACTTTTAAGGCATTGGAGTTTAGTGCAGGAAACAGGGAGATGAGTTTACAACCCATCTCAGCCATCAAAGCCTTATTTTATCCAGATGACTATGTGGACTCCATTACTTGATTTTAAACATGGCGAGTTGGTCCAAAAGGAGGGGTATGAATGAATGGAATCTTTATTGCTAAAAGCTATAAGCCGTCACAATTGGGAAAGGAAGGGTAGCATTGGTATATAGGTGATAACTCTGTAGGAATGGGATCATGTCAGGTTTTGTTTTGCTGTTGAAAAAAATATGCCCGGTGTTTCACTGCAGGAGGTCAAAAGTCCACAGCCCACAAAGAACACAAATGGGTTCTTGAAGCAGTGCTGTTAGCAGAGGCAAAAGCCTTGCTGGCATTTGCAACTTTAGAAAAACAACTCAGTTTACTGTTGCCGCATGATTTGTGTTAACAGCAAGGATGTTGTAAATGAAAGTTGTATTATTATTTTTTTAAGTTACCTTAGCTATAATCATTAATCAGTGCTGGATTTATGTATAAGCTAAACAAGCTATAGCTTAGGGCCCCACTTTCTTGGGGCCCCCAGAAAATTTAAAGGAAAAAAACAACCTGGGTGCACATTTCCAAAATATAAGATAAAAAAACAAATAAAACAAAACCTACATACAGCAACAGTGTTTTGTAGGCTCCTATGTGGTATGTAATGGCCCCTGACTGCTAACCTGCTCCCTAAAATATCACTGGTTTGCTCATTAATTGTATTTCAGTTCAACAATTACTTTGATAAAATACATATTTTGTTATGTGCAAATGGCTTTAGATACCTATTAGGTCCATAAATTACCATATAGCATATATTCAACACAAAAAACACCAACAATTTGTTGTTGACAAAGGACAGCTGGACATATAAAGGGCCCCATATAAAGGGTGGTGCTGTGGGTTAAACCACAGAGCCTAGGGCTTGCCGATCAGAAGGTTGGCAGTTTGAATCCCCGTGACAGGGTGAGCTCCCGTTGCTCGGTCCCTGCTCCTGCCAACCTAGCAGTTCGAAAGCACATTAAAGTGCAAGTAGATAAATAGGTACCACTCCAGCGGGAAGGTTTACCAGAAGCGGCTTAGTCATGCTGGCCACATGACCCAGAAGCTGTACACTGGCTTCCTCGGCGAATAAAGGGAGATGAGCGCTGCAACCCCAGAGTCAGTCACGACTGGACCTAATGGTCAGGGGCCCCTATACCTTTACCTTCCGTAGCTTAGGGCCTCATCATACCTAAATCCGGCCATGATCATCATCACCATCAACTACATCACATGCATGGAATAGGAAGGGGTGAAATGGGTGTGTGCCATCTCTGACCAACGATGCCACAGATACTGATAAGCATCAATGCTGCCCATGCCACCAAATTTCACACTGTACTCGCTAGTGCAGGCATGGAAATCCCTGTAACTTTCCTGGTGGTGCTAGACTACAATTGCCATCATCCCTGGCCATTGGCCATGCTTGCCACGGCTGATGGGAATTGGAGTTCAATAGCATCGGGAGGATCATATATTTCCCAGTGTTGCACTTCCACAATGGAAACACACATGTGTGATATTCAATAGTGTATTTGGGCAGGGAGGTGATTTTGCAGCTCCCTAAGCATTTAGGTGAGAGACGCAGGTGGTGCTGTGGGTTAAACCACAGAGCCTAGGGCTTGCCGATCGGAAGGTTGGTGGTTCAAATCCCCACGACGGGGTGACCTCCCATTGCTCGGTCCATGCTCCTGCCAACCTAGCAGTTTGAAAGCATGAAGTGCAAGTAGATAAATAGGTACTGCCCCAGCAGGAAGGTAAACGGTGTTTCTGTGCGCTGCTCTTGTTCGCCAGAAGCGGCTTAGTCATGCTGGCCACATGACCCAGAAGCTGTATCCCAGCTCCCTCGGCCAATAAAGCGAGATGAGCGCCGCAACCCCAGAGTCGTCCGCGACTGGACCTAATGGTCAGGGGTCCCTTTACCTTTAAGCATTTAGGTGAGGACTGTTTGTGCCGTGACAATTGCAGTGATCCTGACACATTTGTTTCCAGTATTGAAAATAACTTCTAGAAAGGGCTACATACATCAGATGGCCAGAGAGGCTTGAACAAATTGCACCATCAGCCTCTGTCCCTGAACCGTACAATAGGAATAACAGTGCCCTCTCTCACACAGTGTTGTTTTTGTGGCTGCCCCTTTTGAAAGCAGAGGGAAGGTGACAGCCTACATTACAAAGCTGTTTGAACCCACATCCTAGCTGAGCTTCTGATGCCATTCAAGGCGTCACATGCCTACTCTGGATTTTTCCCTGGGAAGCCTGCAAATGTCAACAAATGGACTCTAGTTCCTGCGAGGATGAGAAGATTCATTGTCTAGTGAAATCAAATGACCCTTTCTGGAGAGGTTTAGTCAGGGTTTATTAGCTGTTCTTCCCATTTCCCAGAATGGTGAGCTGTTCCAGTGGAGCTTCTGTAGCTGATGCACAAACACAGGATAAAATGTGTCTGGGGAAGCCCATCCAGGGACCTAGAATACGGAGTTGTGGGGAGGAGAGGGAGAGAGAGAATGAGCCACGACTGACTGAAACTGCTTTGACAGACAATCGGATTACCCAACGCAAAGAGAGCAGCAGCCGCAAGGGCGTGCGGCATGACAGATCCCACCAATCGGGTGGTGGTCGTTGGGTATAAGAGAACCAATCCACAGACACAGCTGTAAAAACTGGGATGGTGAGTCTGTCTGCGGTTCCCTCTGCTTGAAGCCACAAATGCAAGTGAGAATACTTAAGAAGGAGCCTCATGGTGTTCAGTGGAGTGGGGGCTGTTGAGCCTAACTTTTACTTACATGGAAGTAAACCCCCGTGGAATTCCATAGGACCAGAGCTGGATTTAGGTTTGATGAGGCCCTAAGCTACTGAGGGTAATGGGGCCCTTTATATGTCCAGCTGTCCTTTGTCAACAACAAATTGTCACTGTTGTTTTGGTAAGTTATGGACCTAATAGGCATCTAAAACCATTTGCACATGCAGAATGTAAAAAGGTAAAGGTAAAGGACCCCTGACAGTTAAGTCAGGTCACAAACGACTCTGGGGTTGCGGCACTCATCTCACTTTACTGGCAGAGGGAGCCGACGTTTGTCCACAGACAGTTTTTGAGGGTCATGTGCAGTGGCGTAGCGTGGGGGGTGCAAGGGGTGCCGGCCGCACCGGGCGCAACATCTGGGGGGGCGCACTCGCCACCTCCAGAGTCGCCGAAGAGCCTCGGGGCTCAGCTCCTTTGGGAGGAGGGGTCGGGCTGGGTGACCAGGGGGAGCAGCAGGCGCCAGCAAGGAGGTCCGGAGCCGGAGCCTGGCCAGGATCGGGCGCGGGATGGGGCGCAAGAGGGAGGGGAGAGTCGAGCCTGTCCGCCCCGCGAGGACTGCTGCGAAGAGGCGGGAGGGAGAGGAGGCCCCTTGGGAGGAGCGGGCAGGTGCTGGGGCGGGTGGGCGCCCCCCTGCGCGGGCATCGCCTCGCCGCCGCCGCGGGCTTGGCTGGGTGACCGGCCGAGGGGAAGCGCCAAACAAGGCCAGGATCCAGGCCCGCCCCGCTCTCCTTATTTGGCGCCCATTTCCGGCTCCCGGGTGGCCGCCTCCCACCCGCTCTCGCTACCAGTGGAAAGAGAGACGGAGGTGCAGCGGAACCCGCAGCCTTTGCAGGGGCTGCCGGCCGGGGGAGGGGAGCGCGGAGGAGCCCCGCGGGGCCTGGGCCCGGCCAGCCGAGGGATCTTGTGGCGAGGAAGGAGCCCAGTCTGCGCCCTCCTTCCCCACAGAGCTGCAGAGGGAAATCAAGGTTCTCCTGCTAGTTTCTCTTCTTCTCTCCCCCCCCACTGCGTTACAACCGTGCCCCCCCTCTCGGTGCACATAGCACGATTGCAATCTCTCTCTCACCCCCCCCCCCAAGTTAAACTAATGGAGCAAGCCAGCGCCAAAGATTTGTAGAACTGTGAATACCCGGCCCAGGCAGCAGCAAGAAGCTGGCAGCGGCGGCAGGTTAGGGGTTAGGGGCGCAAATTACTTGCCTTGCCCCGGGTTAGGGGGTGCAAATTACTTGCCTTGCCCCGGGTGCTGACAACCCACGCTACGCCGCTGGTCATGTGGCGAGCATGACTAAGCCACTTCTGGCGAAACCAGAGCAGTGTACGGAAACGCCGTTTACCTTCCCTTTGGAGCAGTACCTATTTATCTACTTGCACTTTTGGGTGTGCTTTCGAACTGCTAGGTTGGCAGGAGGAGGGACCGAGCAATGGGAGCTCACCCCATCGTTGGGGATTCAAACTGCCGAGCTTCCGACTGGCAAGTCCTAGGCTCAGTGGTTTAGATAACTGTAGATAAATAGGTACTGTTCCGGCGGGAAGGTAAATGGCGTTTCCGTGCACTGCTCTGGTTCGCCAGAAGTGGCTTAAGTCATGCTGGCCACATGACCCGGAAACTGTAAGCTGGCTCCCTCAGCCAGTAAAGCGAGATGAGCGCCACAACCCCAGAGTCATCAGCAACTGGACTTAATGGTCAGGGGTCCATTTACCTTTAAGTCCCTTGGAACAAATAGGAACTTGCTGGGATCAGACGGGGCAGGGGACGAGGGAAGAAGGAAATGAAATAAAAAAGCATTGCTTGGCAGAATATTTATCTAGCTATAGCACGTTGACTCGTGCTCATTGGGGCTTACTCCCAGGTTCAGGGGATTGCAACTGGTTTAAAGCCAAACTGGTTTCAAATTGTACCCGGTTTTGCAGTTGTGGAGAGCGTCGCACCAGGGTTCAAATCGCCCCCTCCCAGCCACGAAGCTCATTGGATGACCTTGGGCCAGGCAGTTTCTTAGCCTAACCCACCTCACAGGGTTGTTGTGTGAGGGTAAAACGAACAGGGAGGCGGAAAGAGAACCATGGACACCACCTCGAGCTCCTTCCTTGGAGGAAAGCCGGAAAATCAACTAACTAACTAACTAACTAACTAAAACAACAACAACAACCTTTTTATTGTGGGGAGGGGATCTTTTGTGTTTGTGGCGAGTGGGGAGAAAAAAGTCGGGAGGACGATAAGTAGCATCCCCGATCCTAAGCACGTGGCCTTGCAAGTAAGCTCCCAAAACCCGGCCACCTTCGCCCTAAAATGTGCAGGGAATGGCAGCTCAGGATTTTGGAAAATAATAATAATAATTCAAACCTCCCCTCTTAATATAATGAAGATCTGTGCATGCTGGCCTATTAAAATTATCTTTGGAGGGCTAGAGAAGAGATCCAGACTTTCCCTCCCTCTCGGCGCTGCTCGTGGGGTCGTCGGCGTCTTCCCATTTTGCTCCCTCTGCGGGCAGCGAGGCAGCTGTGTGTGACTCCCTCTCCGATGCGCCCAGGCTGTTGGGCTAGACGAGGAAAGCTTTGCAGGGCCGGGAGAGGGCAGCTGGGAACGGGAGGCAATTCGGCTCGTCCCTGATGCACCTCCTGCGCGTGTTGTGTGTCTGTCTGTCTTCCTCCTCCTCCTCCTCTAGAGCCAGGCGAGAGAAATCTGCAAGGGGAGGAGGCACCTTTGCAGCAGCTCCGGCAAGAGCGAGGGCGCAAAGCAGGAGAGCGAGATGCCGTGTGCGCGCGTGTGAAGCTTTGACCTTCTTGCTCTGCTGATCAATTGCTGAGTATTTGATTTGAAGGCGGCTCCTCCCCCTTCCTTCCCCCCAGCCCGCCTCCTCTGCGATCGTGTGAAGCGAGGAGGAATCTCTCCCATGACTATGATCATCCTCAAGCTGAAGGCGGAGACGCAGCAGAAGGCGGCGAGATGGTGAGCTGATCTGGGTCACTGGGGTGCTGATGGAGGGAGACCACGAGCATGCATCTTTTTTTGGGGGGGGTGGAGTGGGGGGTGTATCTGATCTCGTGCAAAGAGAGTGCGCACCTTACCGCCCCCCCCGCCCTCCTTTCCACGCTAACCTTTGTTTTGCCCACAAAGGTTGCGCCTTCGTGGGCGCCTTCCCCTCCCCCATGTGGAAGGGTGGTTGGTTTTTTTGTGTGGGGGGGGAGAAGCTAATCATATTAAGGATAATCGCCCACGTTTCGTGTGCTCGCTCATTGTTTCGGAGCGGTGGGGGAGCAGCGCGTGTGCTGGATTGCTATGGGAATGGGTTAAAGGAAGAAAAGGGGGGGAAAAACGCATATGCAAAAAAGGCTAAACAAACCGGCATTGTGCCGTGTGGGAACGCTGCATTGCAAAAGGAAGCCTCTGCTCTTGTCAGGGTAGGAAATCGGCGCCTCCCCCCCCCCCCTTCTGCGTGGTTTGCATTGTGAACAGTCCAGATCCAGGGCTTAAACCACGCTGCACTTTCCCTCCCCAATAGGTAGATGATTGTGCACCCTATGTCCCCCCCCCGCTAAAAAACTAGCTTGCCCCTTAAACTTTCCTCTGTTGCCTGAAGAATTCTTTCCTGGGGCTGCAAAGAACTTGAGAGAACTCCTGCTTCTTCCTCCTCCTCCTTCCTTTTCAAAATCAGTGCCACCATGGTGATGAAATTGGATAAATAGACTTGGCTGTCTGCAATGTGCTAATTCTCTGGGGAGAAAGCTGCAGCCCTGGGCAGGCTTCCCTGGGAGGAAGCCCCACTGAGCACAGTGGGGTTTACTTCTGAGTAAGCATGCCTACAGGAGTGCAGGGTTGCACATTCCTTTTAGCTGCTTTGGGTAGCAAGCATCGCAGTGGGTCCCACCCCCCTTTCCCCTTCACACTGCAGAGCCTCTCATAGTCTCCCCCCCCCCCGTTGTCCCTCCCCCTGCTTTTGAGATGCTTCCAGGCGCCACTTATATATGTCACAGCAGCGACTTGCTTGCAGATAAATATGTATTTTCTTCCAGGGAGCGAGGATAAGGTTTATTTCTGTGCCGTTTTAAAGAGAGAGAGAGTTCTAGTCCCAAGTGACAGAATATTGACATCTGCTGATTGTATCTTAGCCAAGATGACATGCTGCAGTCTCGGCTTTAAGCGGGTTGCCAAGTTTGAGTTTCCAGAGAGATTGGAATGGATACTCCTAAACTTACAAAATTGTAGGAACGGCGAAGCTGAGTGTTTGTTTTCCCACACAACCCTCAAGGGCACACAAATCAAGGGGGGAAGCAGTGTTGCTGTACGGAGCTGTGTGTGTGTGTAAAAAGTATATCTAAAACAGCATATGGCAGGGTAGCAGGTACTTGCAAACTAGGAAGATTGGTTCCTTCCTAGAAGAAAGTAGGTCTGTGCTGTGAGCCAGGGCATTGCTGGGTGTTTGTCCTCCACTCGCTGTTTCCGTAAATGTATGAAATGTTTATATGATGTACTTCATTAGGCAAATTGTTTGCTTGTTTTTTCCTCGAACAAACCGGCTAAGTAAGGCTTAAGAATGCAAGAGAGTTCATGTTCTTTCAAGCATCCTGGCTTGGAAGATATTGGTGATTCCCCACCCCCGCTTTTGTTCTTTTCTTTCATTAAATTGTTTTTTTCATATAAAAACACACACACACATAATCATAGAATCATAGAGTTTCCAGGGCCATCGAGTCCAACCCCCTGCCAAGCAGGAAACAATCAACAGCATGGAAACCAAACCAACATAAATGTACCAGCTGCTGTTTTTTTGTTTTGTTTTTTTTTAAAACTGTTTCCTATGTAATATATTTGGTTGGACAATTACTTGAGGCTAGTAACTAGGGATGGGTGAATCTGTCAGTTTCAGTTTCTCAGTTTTTGCCTCTTCAATTCAGTTCTCCATATTTCCATATAAGTTTGTGATTCATTTTTTTCAAAATAAAGGGAAAGTCCTCATGAAAATTCATCCGCCGTTTGGTGCAAATTTCTCCTAATGCACATTTTTTTCTTTCAAAGCAGTTTCCTCATATGTAATGCATCTGTGCATGTTTCACAAAAGCATGCAATTTTATGTGCACTAATGCACATTTTTGTGGCCGTCACTTGGCTCTCGAGAGCTGCCTTGCGAAACTGGCAGAAGTGTGGGTTTCTCAAAGGACTGCTTTGTTTCTGTTTGCTAATTGTTTTGGCAAGTGCGAATTAGGTGGGTTTGCCTTTAAATGCAAATTTAATCCTGTTTCTCCCCCCTCCTTAATCTGAGTTCAAGGAAACATTCCAGCCAGGCAAAAGCAGTCAAGTGTAATGGAGCAGAGCTTGGGAGAGGAGATGTGGCCTGGGGAGAGTCCCAAGGGCTGCAATGAGATGCCTGGAATACTGCATTTGGCCCAGAAGGAGGTGTGATTTCCCAGCATGCCTCACTACTCAGGCCAGCACCCCTGTTCAGTGTCTTGAATTTAAGAATGGGCTGCCATATTGTACAGTCGGTCCCCAAGCCAGAGGTTCGCCGCCACTTGGTTCATGGAATCGGTTGACTGCTGAAGGTTACCTTGATAATGCAGGGGTTCCAAAACTGTGGTGGTCACCGTCATGCCCGTATTAAATGTCCATAATTGGTTTCTTAATTGCATGTGTATTGCTTCTTCTGTTTCTGATGCATTGCAATCTGGAATCTACGGAGTTGTAATTTGCGATATACAATAAAATATAAGAAATAAAAACCGTGCAGCATCTAGCACAGTGCATTACAACTGCTACAACAGGCCATAAAATTTTAAGTGGTTTGCGAAGACAATCAGCAATTTTCAAGTGGTTCATAGGGAAGGAAAGCTTAGGCTGTGTTTGCTTCATGTATCATTTTGGAAGGTGTCAATTATAGTGGTACCTCTGGTTGCGAACTTAATTTGTTCCGGAGGTCTGTTCTTAACCTGAAACCGTTCTTAACCACTTTAGCTAATGGGGCCTCCCGCTGCCGCCATGCCATCAGTGTGCAATTTCTGTTCTCATCGTGAAGCAAAGTTCTTAACCTGAAGTACTACTTCCGGGTTAGCGGAGTCTGTAAGCCGAAGTGTTTGTAACCCAAGGTGTTTGTAACCCAAGGTACCACTGTACTTAAGTTGATGGAATGTGAACTGAATCACTGAAAAGTCATCAGAGTCAGATTACTTCCCCCAACCCTACTTGTTAACACCAATACAAGACCCACCTGTTCCATGTTTTCAATAATAGCCTTGTCAAGTTGCCTGCTTTCCCTCACCTGTGCATTCTTAGTTAGCTTTACTATATGGTCTATCTCCCAGTCTGTTATTAGTCGATTAAAAATACATATACACAAGTTGCTATATAGGCAGTTGCCAGCAAGTATATTACCAGTTTCATATCTACTGGTAAGGCGGACATATCCTTACATATGCAAACAGTGGGACCAATGGATCTATCAGCAAATCATATCCTCTTGTTAGTTTTATCTCATTTTCCAAAATACTTCTATTTTGGGCCAGCATCAGAAAACAGGAAGCACAGCTGCATTTACTGGATACTGGTGAATTTATTATCAGTGCGTTCCTTTATCAAACAAAAATTTGGTTTTCTCTCCCAGTAGTTGTTGGTAATATCAATAACTAGTTCAGTTATTGGGCTGAAAGTGCTGGCTGCTGTTGGCTTTCATTTGGTCATTTGGGATTCCCTTGCAAAGGGTTCTAAAAATGGATTTGGCTCTTTGTTGGAAGGAATGGCACAAAGTTAGCAAAATGCGGTGTTGCTGTCTCTATGTGAGTGCACACACACACAGGATAGCTTTGTATCAGCACCAGATTCTTCCCTTTTGCATATTGGTGAGCACTACATATTCTGTCATAACTCTACTTAAAGAAACAATAATACACCTCTTGACATTTATCTAGGCCATCATGTGTATGCAGACATATCACAGTTATGGGAATCTGAGCTGGTGCATCTTATTTTCTTCAGTGCAATTTGCAAGAGCATTGCAAATGCCTCTGGAGGGTATATATAACTTCGGAAATGAGGGGGGGGGGAATCTATCAGGAAACTCGTTAGAGCTGTTGTAACATCGGATCTATAATATGCTGCTCTTAATATTTTATTGTGTGGGTATAAATCATTGACATGGATGCTGTAAAGAAATCCCTTTTATAGCTATGGAGGGGGAAAAAACGCTGGGGTTTGTTTCTCCCTTTTGAACTGAAGTGTAGTGTGACAACACTTAGGCCATTGGTTATTGTAATCTCTTTTGCAATCAGTTACTGCCCCTCCTCTCTGTCTAGTTTTCTATTTACTTCATTCCCCCAGGTTGTTCCTTTCTGAGGTCCCTCCCACCAGCCATTTCTTTCTGTTGCCTCTTAGCCTTTACTGAGCTCCCTAATCTGGCTTGCTGCCTTGTGTGTTGTGCAGGATGCTATTCAATTCACTAGTGTTGAAGTAGGATTCAGCTTCTACACATGGAATGAGGAGGGGCGCCATCTTGGTTCTTTGCCTTAGGCACCAACATGTCTTGGGATAGCCCGGCATGAGACCCAAATCCAGCAGCTGATGATGATCATTGGGACGGTTGGGGCAGTAGGCAGGGAGCCCAAAGAGCAGGTGGTACTACACAGCCAGGTAAAAAGGTAAAGGGTAAAGGGACCCCTGACCATTAGGTCCAGTTGTGGCCGACTCTGGAGTTGCGGCACTCATCTAGTTTGGCTTTAAACCAGTTGCAATCCCCTGAACCTGGGAGTAAGCCCCAATGAGCATGAGTCAACGTGTTATAGCTAGATAAATATTCTGCCAAGCAATGCTTTTTTATTTCATTTCCTTCTTCCCTCGTTCCCTGCCCCGTCTGATCCCAGCAAGTTCCTATTTGTTCCAAGAGACTTAAAGGTAAATGGACCCCTGACCATTAAGTCCAGTTGCTGACGACTCTGGGGTTGTGGCGCTCATCTCGCTTTACTGGTTGAGGGAGCTGGCGTACAGCTTCTGGATCATGTAGCCGGCATGACTAAGCCGCTTCTGGCGAACCAGAGCAGTGCATGGAAACGCTGTTTACCTTCCCGCCGGAGCAGTACCTATTTATCTACTTGCAATTTGACGTGCTTTCGAACTGCTAGGTTGGCAGGAGCAGGGACCGAACAATGGGAGTTCACCCTGTCACGGGGATTTGAACCACCGACCTTCTGATTGGCAAGTCCTAGGCTCTGTGGTTTAACCCACAGCGCCACCCGTGTCCCATACACACAGCCAGGTAGAGCCACCTAATTCTGACCTTGTCCCCATCTTCCTCTCTTCCGAGTCCTACAAGGGCAACACTAAGGAGAGGAAACTGATAGCCAGGACCAACTCCCTGGGATGGTTGTAAGTAAAGGAGAGGAAACTGATAGCCAGGACCAACTCCCTGGGATGGTTGTAAGTAAAAAGTCAGGCAGGTGGGGGCTGCTTGAGGACAGACTGAGGCTGGTAGGGCAGTGTCCGATTTGCCTTAATGCACCAGCTTCCACTACTCTGATGCCTGGGCTGTGTTTTGTTTATGTATTGTTTTTCAGAAAGTGTGAATGGCTTAGGTTGACTGAATGTGAACCGAATCACTGAAAAGTTATTCAAATCAAATTTCTTCCCTGATGCCACTTAACACAAATACATGACCCACCTGCTCCAGGTTTTCAATAAGTGCATCCTCAAGTTGCCTGCTTTCCATCACCTGTGCATTGTTAGTTAGTTTTACTATATGGGCTGTCTTCCAGGCTATCATTATCTGGTGTCCTGATGTGGAAGTGACCATTCTCACCCCCCAAAATTGCATATAACATGTCACATGGAGTGTAGGGTTTTATAAGAACCCAATATGAGCTCTGCTGGATCGTCACCATCAGTTTATTTGCATATAGTCGTGCCTTGGTTTTCAAACAGCTTAGTTCTCAAACGTTTTGGCTCCCGAACGCTGCAAACCCGGAATCGAGTGTTTCGGTTTGCGAACTATTTTTTGGAAGCCAAATGTCTGACAGAGTTTCCGTGCCTTCTGATTGGCTGCAGGAGCTTCCTGCAGCTAATCAGAAGCTGTGCTTTGTTTTCCGAACATTTTGGAAGTCAAACGGACTTCTGGAATGGATTCTGTTCAACTTCCGAGGTATGACTGTGCTACCTTTCCAAGAAAAAGAATCCCACTCAAAGCGGCTTAGAACAACAACAGAAAAAAGGAGAACACCTCAGAACCTGCTGTTGCAAGTGCGATTTTGTAACGATGTAATGAACCACCAACATAATATCAAATACAGCACTGAAAGAAAAAACAACATTTCGGTGTTATAAATATAACAAGGCTACATTATAGCATCACACCTCCTGGCAGCAAGAGAAATAGCAAGGGAGCTGCATAGTTTCACCTTGGCCCCAGGAACACCTGTCATGTAATGTTTGCTGACAGTTCTTCTCCTGCAACAACTTGCAAGGCTTCCAAAGGCAGCGGGTGGGATCAGCCCCACATCCCTTCTGTTTTCACAGTGGCCAACGGGAAGCATATGGGAATTCTGCAAGCAGGACCCGAACATAACATCACTCTCCCCATTTGCAACGGGTATTCAGAGACTTCTTTGCCCCTAGGATTCAACAAAGCACTATCTTTTGCCTAATTTCTCTCTCGCCTGCACCGTCAATTCTATTTCACCTATGCTTGACACCGACTGCTGAGAGTTATCAGTACCTGAAAAAATATATATAAACTTGCAAGTTTGCATTATTTATATTGCGCCCTGCTTTTCTTTCAAAACAGGAATTCAAAGTGGACCGAAGGATGGATAGATTAGTATCCATAGCAATTTCACAGACGCAGATGTCTGTTGAGCCTCATTAGCACATTAATCTGTGACTTTAAAAGCCAGTACGAAAAAATTGTTAGAATACCTATTTAAATATCCCGCTGTACATATTTCTAAAACATTTTATTCCTAAAATAATGTTTGTCGATGCACTGGGCTACAACGGCATTTTCTTTCCATGAGCCAAGGGCTGTGTCATGCAGAATCGGAAAGATAATTACATTCCAATTGTGAACTGGTCCAGGAGATGCGAATTAGATTAAAAAAGTCTGCATAAAAATGCAGACTTAACAAAAATCTTCTTCTATCCTTGAGGACTAATTTATTCTTCTTTGCAAATTTAACCCTAGAGAGAAGGAAGCGATGCAAGGCCTGAACTTCGAGTAAAAATTGAAAGCCTCTGTTAGCTATGATTTTCAGTGAGGGCGGAGGTTTGTGGTTCCAGCCCTTGCATTTCTCTCATGAAAACTCTCTATACCTTGAATAGAAGTTAGAATGGGAGAACCAGTTCAGTTTTTTTTAAAAAATAATTTTTATTAACAAACCAATCAAATCACATTATTATTATTTTTTTCAATAAATTTTATTAATTTTCATCCAGTTATACATTTTAACCTGAATATTGTACAACAAATTGTGTCTGTTTTGAACTTCCTTCAGCGTCTCTGACAGTCATCCATTTTTATATCTTTAATACGCATTCCCTTTTTTATATTGCCATTATTCCTCCTTAATCCCATTATTTTTAATAAACAATACTTATTTGATTTTTTACAGTGCCTCTTGAAATCCCACTAACATTGTGTTTATACCACATATGTTTTTCAGATAATCCACCAATTTTCCCCAGTCCTTGATGAACTTTTGGTCTTTAGTATATCTGATTTTCCCAGTTAATTTGTCCAATTCCGCACATTAGTTCCAAATTACAAAACCAAATTTTAAATTTTTGTTGAGCTCAGAAAGGGTCCAATCATCTTATTTCTGCTGCTTTGATGTGTTCTGTCCATTCATCTCTTTGTTGTTTTCCTTTACAAATCATCTTTCAATTTTCTTGTTGTTATCGTATTTTTTTCCTTTCTTTATAACCTCTGAAAGTCTCCACAAGCAAGTTGAAATGAACATTGTTATAGTCCTGTGTGGATTTTCACATTAATCCAAAAGTCGTATTCAGATGGCAGATGCCATTTCAACATTTCCATAAAATACAGTCTCAGCGTCCTCTCATTAGCTTTCTCAGACCTGTTGCTCCGACATCAATCTTTTCAGGGGGTTCTGCCAGATCAAATGCAGAGTCAAATATGATAACAAAACCGTGGCTTCCTCCCCCTCTTGACCGTCAATCCTGCAACAGAGCCTGTCTTGTCATGGCGGGAGAACCAGTTCAATTTTAGGCTGGAAGTGCCAGTAAAATCTCCAGCGGTGGATCTAGACTTCTTCTTTCTACGAAGATGAATGCCTTGTTCAAGTCTGCTTTCTACAAGGTGTGACCAGAAAGTTCGGTGAATGGTCACAGAAATCGGACAGCGAGAAATATTTGAACATACATGCCTTACCGGCCTTCAAAGGAGGCCCCCTCTGATACAATGCACCATTGACAATGTTTGTAGAACTGTTGGAAGCTTCTGGGGAAGTCCTCTTTTTGCACTGCTTTCAGTTCCCTCGTCACAGCAGCTTGGATGTGTGAAATGTTGGAAAATCTGTGCCCTTCCAGTGCAGAGTTCAGTTTTGGAAAAAGAAAGAAATCCGGTGGGGTCAGATTGGGAGAATATGGAGGGTGGGACAATTCAGTAACCTCAGTAAGGATTCCACGTGGAATATCCACTTCTTCTGCCATCATTCAGACGGACAAATGTCGATCCCACAGCAATAACTCGCAAACTCTGTTGATGTTTGCCGCCATTCTGTTTGTCAACGGTCTACCAGACGAGGGTCATCTTCGATGGTTTGCCGTCCTTCACGGAAATGCTTAAACCACTCATACGCTGTCTTTTGAGTTACAGCTTCATCTCCATACACAACTGTGAGCATTTCATGGGTTTCCAATGCCGATTGTATGTCCAAATATTTCCTGCTGTCCAATTTCTGTGACCATTCACTGAACTTTCCAGTCACACCTTGTGTTTTTATCCTCTTTTGAATCTTACTTACTTTCCTTGTCACTTCCTACCTTTCTCTGTAGCTTTTTCAAATGTTCATCTCCTTCCTCAAAAACACCTCATCCTTCTTTCTTTCTTTTTTCTTCTCTCTCTCTCTCTCTCTCGCTGTGTGTGTGTGTAAACATTTTGTTTTTGCTATTGGGAACTGAGGCTGATGTGGGAGTGGTGGGCCTGTTGTAATAGGAGATAAATAAGAAATAGAAATATACCCACCATGTTATTGACTTGAGTACTTATTCGCTTCCAGGACTGAGCATGAGGTGAAATGGTTCTGCAGGTGATTGGCAATAATCCTCCCTTCTACAAAAGTGGGTTATGCTTTTTAATATGTAATAAAATGTAATATAAAAATAAGATGCCAAATGAGCAGATAAAACTCATGAAAATTCATGCTGCAACTTTTTTTAAAAAGCATAATCTTGTTGCTGTAATCCGCTCTGGGTATGAGGGAGGGCGGGCTACAACTGTTGGCCAATCAGTGCTGTGTACAGGCAAAGCTGTAGCAAAACTTGTCAAAGGATGCTCATTTCACCATACTAACGGGGGGTGGGGGTGGGAGGGGAGAGATGAGGTCTAATATTTATGGAGGGACGCGGGTGGCGCTGTGGTCTAAGCCACTGAGCCTAGGACTTGCTGATCAGAAGGTTGGCGGTTTGAATCCCCAAGACGGGGTGAGCTCCTGTTGTTCGGTCCGAGCTCCTGCCAACCTAGCAGTTTGAAAGCACAAAGTGCAAGTAGATAAATAGGTACCACTCCGGCGGGAAGGTAAGCAGTGTTTCCGTGCGCTGCTTTGGTTTGCCAGAAGCGGCTTAGTCATGCTGGCCACATGACCCAGACGGTGTCTGCGGACAAACACCAGCTCCCTCAGCCAGTAAAGCGAGATGAGCACCACAACCCCAGAGTCGTCTGTGACTGGACTTAACTGTCAGGGGTCCCTTTACCATTAATATTTACTGGTGCATAATGCAAGCATATTTGTACCAAGCTGATAATTAATTAATTTGGACCAACTTGATAATTAAGGGGGAAACTGTTGTGTGCGCATCCTTGGACATCGCAGCTCAGATCTACAATCCTCGATTGCAAAACCTAAGAGGCCTGGTTCATTTGTAACAACCCTAGTTTATTTGAGAGAAAATGAGTGCTGTGAACATGGCAGCCTCCCTTCCCTTTAAGACTTCACAGTTTTTGCTAAACCTTAGTTAAACCAAGAAACTCTGATTTGCTTTGCTTAGTAATGAAGATGTTGAGCTAAGATCTGGCGGTGGTGTTATACAAGGTTTCTAGTGCTTTAAAAAACCTGGAAATAATTGAATTTCCACACAAAGAAGAGAGCGGAAATTGGAACAAGTGGGCCCAACTCTTGGTTTATTTGGCTGGCTATTGTGTTTGAACTGAGCCAGACAATAATCAGAAATAGTGACAATTAATACTATAGTATGCCAGGCAGTTGTGGTGATGACTGAGTCTGGATGGGCAAGCTCTCAGCTCATCAGAAAAGGAAACAATGATAGGAAATACAATTTGGATTGGAAGAAATTTAAAGACTATCTACAGAAATATTGCAAAATTAATGAATGTTAGAATGATGTCGGATAGAAATTAAGTGGTTTCCAGCTGTAATGCTTTTAAGAGAATATGGGAAAAAAAAGGTTTAGAAATAGGTTAAAATTTATTGATAAGGATTTGCTGAACTAATAATTTGAATTGGAATACAAAAAAAGGGGAGGTATGAGGAGGTCTGGGAAACAAGTTAATGAAAAATAAGTAATGGAAACTTTATGTGTTTTTAATTATTTTTATTTTTGTATTTTTGTTATTTTTTTCTTTTTTCTTTTTGATTTTTATTGTATTATTATTGAAAACTTTAATAAATATTCTTGAAAAAAAAATACGTTTTTGTATGTTCCATGCCTCTGAGAATAAATTATATTCCAACTCAGACTATGTACATCCTTGGGAAGCGTGTCACAAGCATTCTCTGTTGCTGTCATGGGTAGAGGAGAACACCACGGTTTTCAGAAAATGAAAATACTTTTTGTGGGGGGATTAAGGAAGTGATCTTGGAATGCTGGCTAACTGTTGAGAGGAAAGCCCTCCCCTGGAAAAAAAAACTGGAGTGAAATAGAACAGAGGCCATGGCTGACTCCCGAAACTACATGCTGCAACATTTTGTTGCAGGCTCCACTAGAATGGGTTACAATTTCATAATAATAATAATAATAATAATAATAATAATAATAATAATAATAATATATTATTTATACCCCGCCCATCTGGCTGGGCCTCCCCAGCCACTCTGGGCAGCTTCCAAAAAAAATATTAAAATACTGTAATACATCAAACATTAAAAGCTTCCCTAAACAGGGCGGCCTTCAGATGTCTTCTAAATGTCAGGCAGTTGTTTATTTCCTTGACATCTGATGGGAGGGCGTTCCACAGGGAGGGCGCCACTACCGAGAAGGCCCTCTGCCTGGTTCCCTGTAACTTAGCGCCCTCTTAGTAATTAAATTATAATTATCTTGAGTTTTGGCAGTGGGGAATTTGGTGCGGAGAAAATGTAGTAATATAATCATACTTCTGTTATGGGATGGGTACAAAACACCCCCAATCTCAGTGGGCATGGTGAGGGGAGGAACTGACAGAGGCCATTTTTGCATGGAGAAGGTTGCAAGTTCAATCTCAGTACTGAGGACCAACTGGGTTGCCGGAGGCTAGGTGGGTCAAACAGTCCGACCCAATGTAAAACAGCTTTGTTTGCTGTTTTGAATTTTATTATTCTCATCCAGTGGTTGTTGGCCTCGTGTGAGAGAAAACCAGTGGCTTTACTGTATGAGTATGTGTGGGGATCTCTTAAATCAGGCACGGGGAACCTGTGATCTTCCAGATCTTGCTGAATCGTGATTCCCATGATCTCTAACTCTAGGCCATTCTTGCCTGGGCTGATGGCAGCTGCCATTCAGCAAGGTCTGGAGGGCTTAAGACTCCTTAATTGAACCAAACATACGAGTACCACATATGCAGCTAGTATCCCCTCCTCCTTTAAAGGTGAGGACCTCAATACCTTAAGGACCGTCTCCCATCATACGAACCGACCCGGACCCTGCGTTTGTCATCCAAGGCCCTTCTTTATGTCCCCTACCCCTGAGAGGTTTGGAGGGTGGCTCCCTGTCTGTGGAATTCTCTCTCCAGAGAGACTCACCTGGCACTTTCATTCCATATCTTTAGGTGCCAGGCAAAAACATTCCTCTGTACCCAGGCCTTTGGCCATTAAATAATATATGGCCTGTTAAAGCTGTGAGGGGAGGGAATGTTATTACGATTATTATTTAAATCGTGCTGATTGTTATGGTGCTTTTTATTATTTTGCTCCATAAAATGTGTTCTTCTTGTATACCACTCTGAGATCTTTTGATAAAGGGTGGTATAATAATAATAGTAGTAGTAATAATAATAAAAAAAGTTCAACAAGAGAATAATAAAATCTTTAATTGTAGAGTTGGAAGAGACTACAAGGGTCATCTAGTCCAATTTCCTACAATGCAGAAATGTTTTACCCAACATGGGGCTCAAACCTACAACCTTGAGATTAAGTGTCTCCTGCTTTACTGACTGAGCTATCTTTTCTTAGAATATTTCTGAGCAGTGGAGGACATAACCAGCTCTCCTATACTGTGCCTGAAGGCAAAGCCATTGATTTATGACACGTTTATATCCTTTTCTTCAAACAACTCAGGTCCATGGCTCTCCCTCCCTTGTTTTTTCCTTGAAACAATCCTGTGAAGCAGGTCCATCTAAGATCTCTAGGTGGCTCAAAGTTACCTGGTGAACTTCATCATGGCAGAGTGGGCATTTGAACCCTGGTCTCCCAGGTCCTGGTTCTGCAGCCTAGAACCACACCACTTGTTGTTGTTTAGTCGTTTAGTCGTGTCCAACTCTTCGTGACCCCATGGACCAGAGAACGCCAGGCACCTCTGTCCTCTACACTTGCTTTCAAATGGTGTTTTCCCATCTACCATATTTTTCACTCTATAAGACATACTTTTTCCCCTCCAAAAATTAAGGGGAAATGTGTGTGCGTCTTATGGAGTGAATGCAGGCTCCATGGCTTCAGCGATAGCAACGTGAAGCCTCTGAAGCGCAGTGGGAGCGCTCCCGCTGCACTCCGGAGGCTTTGCGTTGCTTTCGCTGAAGCCAGGAGAGCAAGAGGGATCAGTGTGCACCGATCCCTCTTGATCTCCTGGCTTCGCTTCGCTGGAGAGGTGCTGCACAGCTTTCCCTCTCTGCGCAGCGGCCCCTTCAGCGAAGCGGGAGGAAAAATGGAAGGGGCTCCGTTTCTCCTGCCACTTTGCTGAAGGGGCGCCGCGCAGAGAGGGAGAGATTTTTTTTTCTTGTTCTCCCGCTCTAAAACTAGGTGCGTCCTATGGTCAGGTGCTACCTATAGAGCGAAAAACACGGTACCTCTTTTAAAGGAAGAAATTCAGAGGGGGTTTATTCTTCTCTTGCAAACTTCTCTTGCAAACTTCTCTTGCAAGAGGGGGTTTATTCTTCTCTTGCAAACATCCTAGAATGCTCTAGGACAGTGTTTTTCAATCACTGTTCCGCGGCACACTAGTGTGCCGCGAGATGTTCCCTGGTGTGCCGTGGGAAAAATTGAAAAATTCGAAAGATTTTAAAATAAATATTTTATAATTTTTCATATTTCTGTTTACTTGCTGTTTCATAATAAAGTAATTATAAAGTACTTTCTTTGTGTTTATTTGATTCCTATTCAAGAGAATTACTTTATATATAGTCAATATAGGCACAGAGTTAAATTTTTTAACATTTTCTAATGGTGGTGTGCCTCGTAATTTTTTTCATGAAACAAGTGTGCCTTTGCCCAAAAAAAGGTTGAAAAACACTGCTCTAGGACCCCGTTGCTCCCCAGATGTTGCTAAGCGCCAGCGCCCATCATTTCTTGCAGTGTGGTCCAAGGTAAGGAGTGATGGGAGTAACCATGTACAGAGGGCCACACATTTCCTCTCCCTGCACCCCTCAAGCTCATGCAAGCAGGTTTCGAAGATGATATTTCACTATCCTGCCTCCGAACAACGGCCAGAGTTCCATTTGTAACTGTTGCAGCTTATGGCTTGTCAATGGACTTATCTCCATGACTTTTTCCCCCTAATCCTTTTAAATAGAAAAGCTGTGTAAATGAAATCTGGCTTTCTCAATACTCCAGCAAAAAACTGTTTGTGTGGTGGATGATTAGGGAGGCAGATGTTGTCCACACTTTAGCCTCTGAGCATTGCAAAAAAAAGAGAAAAAGGAAAAAGTTTTGTTTAAACGAAGTGAGCATCTGTTAAGCTATTTTTAAGCATGAGGTTAATAGGGGGGGAAACTGATGCGGAGCGGTTGAGATCGAGCTTGTAGTTCAAAGCGCGCGCACACACTTCTGATCAAATCTATTGTGAGTCTCCTAATTGGAAGGAGGCTCAGCTAGCCTTTCGGTTGTGGAAAGATCTCCCATGTTATATTCAGTTTTTCCACAGCAGCGAATTAGGAGAGATTGAATGCCTTTTTTGAGAAAGGGGGAGAGGGGGAAAAAAGACCAGTATGAAGGATAATCCTTTGCCAAAAAGCAAGCCTCGGGTCTAGTTTGGCAAAAGGGTAGTAAGGTCCTGGTGATTAGTTTTGAAACCTTTTGATGAGGTTTAGAGGGAGTACAAAAACACATTCCTTCTCTCTCTGTGCTCTCTTCACTATAAGGACACAATGAAAGCAGTTCTTTGTATGGCAAAGGGATGTGTGTGTGTGTGTGTGGAAAATGAAATATACATTCTCTTATCGCTGCAATAATACTGCTATGTAATTTCATTTGTTTCGCAGTTGAACAAGTGAGCTAAACCCAGTACCCCCCCGGCAAATCGCTGAATTATTTGTTTTAACACTTTGTTCGTCAGCTCTTATGGCAGCATAATTTTGGTCACGCATGACTTGAGAGCATATCATTGTCACGCCTCCATTGCATTTTACTCATTATAGTTAAGCAAAACCTGTTTTCATCCAGGTTATGCAGTGATAAAGTGCCTGGCTCCCCCCGCCCATTGCCAATTCCCCCCCCCCCCACCTTTCCATTTTATTTTGCTGTTTTGATCGCTGAGGTTGGGTCCACAGAATTAATCTCATCCTAGACAGCACTAAAACAGCTCGTCTAGATTATAATTAGATTATCGTTATGGCGGGTGGACTTAAAACGCAGCATGATTAAACAGCGGTGTCTGCCGCCGCCGGATAAATGGTGACTTGTCACGCAGGTGAGCGTGTTCAGTTAGGGATGTTTTGAAAAGGCTCTTTGAGCATTCAGACTGATGGAACACTGGGTTGGAAGGGCTGGGAGAGTCGAGGAGGGGATTTTGTTTATCCTAGGCCAGTGGTGGCCAAACATGGCCCTCCAGCTGTTTTGGGACTACAATTTCCAACATCCCTGACCACTGGTCCTGTTCGGTAAGGATGATGGGAGTTGTAGTCCAGAAACAGCTAGAGGGCCAAGTTTGGCCACCACTGGCCTAGGCTGTTTGGAGTCTACTAAGTTCACCTAGGGATGGTCAGTTCTGCCAATTTCAGTTTCTCTCTTTTTCTAGTCTTATGTTCAGTCCAGTCTTATGAATTATAACTTAACAAGATCTGAAAATAAAGATGCAAAAATTAAAATCAACAACTCCCCCTAAGCAATTCCAACATCCTAAGCACACTAGAAGCCTTGCAGGTGAACTGCTATATCAAGCAATGCTATAAAGTTCCATGAAGTCATCAAGTCCATACTGATGAATCTTGAATTTGGTTGCTTTTCCGCACAGGGGAGCATGTTACTGTATGAAAGGTTGGGGGACCTGCAGCCTTCCAGATGCGCTGGACTACACTTCCCACCATCTCATAACCTGCCAAGTGTCCTGGGGAAAATGGAACATCTTATTTTTCTGTGCACGATTGTGGCAGCCATCTTGAGTGCCATGTGACACCTCACCCTGGGTCACGTGACTCGTCTGGGAGCGTGTCCTGGGTTTTGAATTGGAAAGGTTGGACAGTATGCCATCCTTTACCGTTGGCTGTGCTATCTGGGCCAGAAGTCCAGTTGTTGGCCACACTCGCTGTGCTTGGAGTCCAACAACATCTGGAGATGTTCCCCATCCCTGTGTTTCAGCTGTGCTGTCCCATCAACTGAGGACCAGAAGTCCAGATTCGCACTCTCAGCAGCTAGTTGCCCATCTTACTGCTATGTATTGAGCCCAAATTTTTTTAGGTCTTGAAGGCGAAAGTGGGCTGACTCTACCCATCCTTGATATATTGTCATTGAATAGATTTGTTCTGTGCCACATTCTGCCGGTATGTCAGTAATATGCACACAGAGAGGTGTTAAAATAATTTTACTGTAGATAAGGGTCATAAATTTAAAAGCTTTCCGCTGTGTTTCAGTTGTAAGGCTTTCCCTCTGGCTGGATGAGTACAATATCTGACTTTATTTTCTCAGTGTAATGTCAAGTGGAGTATTGAAGATGAATCTTGCCTGAAACTGGCAGCGTTCTGCTTCCTGTCCTGTCATCATGGCATAACTTCATTTTTTAGAAAAAAAACTCCCCTTCTACTTTAATACAGTGCGACAACACAAGAAGTGAGTTATTGACAGCGGCTGAGGTTGAGACTATTATAACCATAATCAATAACATGCCTGCCGGAATAATAACCACTACCAGGAATGCATTTTTTTTGGTGGTATTGATCTCAAAATTATGTCTCCTCTTCTCTCCCCCCTGCAAAAAAGATTGCTTTGTTACTTTTGATTTATACGACGAAATGTTTTACTTTGGACAGATACCTGCGTCTCTTAAATATTAAGGAAGGATGATAGCATCTCAAGGTGTAGCAGAGCCGCACTGAAAGCTGCCTTATAGAGAGTCTAGACTGTTGGTCCACCTAGTATTGTCTGCACTGACTGGCAACAGCTCTCCAGGATTTCAGACAAGGGTATCTCCCAGCCTTGCCTGGAGCTGCTGGGGATAGATAGAACTTGGGACCTGAAGCATGGAGTTGTTGTTGTTTAGTCATTTAGTCATGTCCGACTCTTCATGACCCCATGGACCAGAGCACGCCAGGCACTCCTGTCTTCCACTATCTCTTGCAGTTTGGTCAAACTCATGCCGGTAGCTTCGAGAACACTGTCCAACCATCTCGTCCTCTGTCGTCCCCTTCTCCTTGTGCCCTCCATCTCTCCCAACATCAGGGTCTTTTCCAGGGAGCCTTCTCTTCTCATGAGGTGGCCAAAGTCTTGGAGCCTCAGCTTCAGGATCTGTCCTTCCAGTGAGCACTCAGGGCTGATTTCCTTCAGAATGGATAGTTTTGATCTTCTTGCAGTCCATTGGACTCTCAAGAGAGTCTCCTCCACCACCATAATTCAAAAGCATAAATTCTTCGGCGATCAGCCTTCTTTATGGTCCAGCTCTCACTTCCATGCATCAGTACTGGGAAAACCATAGCTTGAACTATAAGGACCTTTGTTGGCAAGGTGATGTCTCTGCTTTTTAAGATGCTGTCTAGGTTTGTCATTGCTTTTCTCCCAAGGAGCAGGCGTCTTTTAATTTCGTGACTGCTGTCACCATCTGCCGTGATCATGGAGCCCAAAAAAGTAAAATCTCTCACTGCCTCCATTTCTTCCCCTTCTATTTGCCAGGAGGTGATGGGCCCAGTGGCCATGATCTTGTTTTTTTTTTATGTTGAGCTTCAGACCATATTTTGCGCTCTCCTCTTTCACCCTCATTAAAAGGTTCTTTAATTCCTCCTCACTATTGATGCCTTTTGTAAATCTAAATAAATTGATCACCCAGATCAAGAGAGGCATGGCGGTAGGAAGAGTCAGGGCGTTAAAATAAAATCTGAGTCCCAAATTCTACTGTGTGTAGCCAGTGTATAATTTTAAGATTTTGTGCGCTGTGTACAGTTCTGGATTCCTCACCTTGTAAAGGATATTGCAGAGTTGGAGAAGGTCACGATAAGGGCACCTGAAATTATCAAGGGGATGGAGCAACTGCCCTATGAAGAAAGGTTGTAGTGTTTTGGACTTTTCAGCTTAGAAAAGCAGTGAGTTACAGGTGCCAAGGTAGTTTAGAAAATTCTGCATGGCATGGAGGGAGTGGAGAGAAAATACGTTTTTCTCCCTCTCTCATTGCAGTGTAGGTGGGTTCCCACGAGGCAAGACACAGTGATAATAGCAAGAGACTTTATTGAACTAACAGAACTGGACAACAAGGGGATAGCAACTGATTATATACATTTCTGAAGGCATTAGCCACTCCCACGCCCAACGTGATTGGCTGGCTAAACTCCCAAGCTGTGAATCATGACTCAGAATTTAAGGGCAATGGCAGAGGCCCAAATCCTGAAATGTTCTGTGATTGGATATCATGTATTGAATGAATCAGAACACAGGGGCTCAGAATCCTTAGTCCAGACCATGGGTAGGCAAACTAAGGCCCAGGGAGCTGGATGCGGCCCCAACGCCTTCTCAATCCAGCCCGCGGACGGTCCGGGAGTCAGCATGTTTTTACATGAGTAGAATGTGTGCTTTTATTTAAAACATATCTCTGGGTTATTTGTGGGGCATAGGAATTTGTTCATTATTTTTTCTTTCAAAATAGAGTCTGGCCCACCACATGGTCTGAGGGACAGTGGACCGGCCCACGGATGAAAAAGGTTGCTGTCACCGGTCCAGACTCAAGCACAGGCAACCCCAGACCACTGAATACATTACATTTGAACATGCACACATGCAGTGAAGTTGAATGCTGGAATGCAGAAAAAAGGAAATAATTATTCACGCAGCAGATAGTTACATTATGGAACTTGCTTCTTCAGGAGGTGCTGATAGCCATCACCTTGGATGGCTCTAGAAGAGGATTAAACAAATTCATGGCAGGGAAGGCAATTGATGGCTGCTAGCTCTGATGGCTACGGTCTGCCTCTGCGCTTGGAGGCAGCAATGCTTTGCACAGGCATTTGGTTGGCCACTGTGAGAACAGGATGCTATACTAGATGGGTCATTGGCCGGATCCAGCAAGCTCTTATGTAATAGCTGAACATTGAAAATGCTCTTGTGAGTTGGTTTTTATAGTTCTCCCAGTAATTGCTGACAATTTTCCTTGTTTTCTTGGGTGGTGGTTTTTTAAAAAAATGCTCTATGTTGTATTTTATTGGTTTTCTAAAGACTACTACATTAATGCAATCCAATCCAAATTTTGTTATATGGTCACAGGCCCATTAAGACTTCTGTATTAGGATGCTTTTAGTTTGTGTGTTGGCGCTGTGGGTCAAACCACAGAGCCTAGGGCTTGCCGATCAGAAGGTTGGTGGTTCGAATCCCCGCAACGGGGTGAGCTCCCGTTGCTCTGTCCCTGCTCCTGCCAACCTAGCAGTTTGAAAGCACATCAAGGTGCAAGTAAATAAATAGGTACCGTGGCGTTTCCGTGCGCTGCTCTGATTCGCCAGAGGCGGCTTAGTCATTCTGGCCACATGACCTGGAAGCTGTACGCCGGCTCCCTCAGCCAATAAAGCGAGATGAGCACCGCAACCCCAGATTCGGCCACGACTGGACCTAATGGTCAGGGGTCCCTTTACCTTTTACGCTGCTTTGAGGACTGATTTTTGGAAAGGCTGGACTGAAATATTATCAATCAATCATCAATCAATCAATCAATCAATCAATCTCTATTAAAGGGCATCCCTGGTGCACCCATGTCCCAGCAAATATATTCTGGCTCCCTTAGCTCTTTTGTAGCACCATTTAACTGGCATTGGGCTCAATGCAAGGTGTTATTTTTGACCTATAAAGCCTTAGGCAGCTCAGGACCCCAGTGACCTCAAGGACCACCTCTCTCCTCATGAAATGACTTGAATCCTGTTATCATCACCTAAGGCCCTTCCCTGTGTGCCTCCTCCATGGGAGGTTCAGAGGGTGGCAACATGAAATCAGGGCTTTTCAGTGTTGTTCCCCTTTGTGGAATGATCTCCCTCGACGCCATTTTGATTTTTAGGTGCTAGGCAAATACTGTTTTCTTTATTTAGGATTTTGGCCCTTAGGTGACATTAGGTGACATTGGGCCTCCTCTTGGGAGGTGGGATCTGTAAATCCTGCTGTGCTTTTATATTTTTACTGGATATTCTTGAACGATTTTAACATAAGTCATTTTGGGTCCCGCTGTGAGAAAAGTTGTGAACAATAATGAGAACAGTAATGTTCCTTTTGAACAGGGATGGCGAACCTCATGTCCAGGGGTCAATGACAGCCTCTCTCTTAGGCACTCAGGACTCTCTTCAGGTCACACCCCCTCTCCTCAGGCCATGCCCTTCGCTGGTCCTGGATTGGGGTTGGGGATTGCATATCCCACAAGTGTCCTGGACTGGGACATCCCGTTTTTTTAATTGCGAGAGCATAATGGCCATTTTGGTTGTTGCCATGATCTCTTGCGATTTTGCGGTGCAATTCCCCTCCCCCCACAAAAGTGCTTTATTGGGGCTTGATTTCACGCAGTGCCCCTTCTGGGCGCTGTGTGTGAAAAAACACCTTTTTGGGGGGAGGGGAGAAGCGCAGGGTGAAATTGCGTGTGATCATGGCAACCAAAATGGCTGCCATGCTCTCATGACGAAAAACAGCAAGAGGGTGTCTGGCAAGATGGCGCCCCAAATTTTGGCTTCCAAGTATTGGAGGGTATGGGGGAGGGAGAGAGAGAGAGATTCAGGAAAATGGAAATATAGGACAAACTGCATCCTGTGTATTGAATCAATACAGGACATAGCATTTTACACTGAAATATTGGACAATCTTGTATTATAAAGGACAGGTGGCAACTCTAGGCACAACCCACCACTGGCATCTGTTCCCTGGAAGGTTGTATAGTAGAGAATTTGGCCCTCAGCCTGAAAAAACCGCTTCCCATCCCTGCTTCAGAAGATAAACATAGTACAGCAAGCATCTTGGTTAAAGGCAGAGCATTTAAGTATAGGATTTACTGGAATCTCTCCCCCTTTTCAGGCACTAATCTACCTGGTCAGGGAAGAACAGTCTTTCTTCCTAGTTGAAATTGAGGCTTTGGTCATGCTTCAAAGCAGAGGTTTATCCCTTTGGTGCTCCTCGTTGTCAGAGGCATGTTGCTTGGGCCTGAAATCTTATCCACCCTCACCTGGGAGTGCATCCCGATGGACTCTGTAGGGCTTGTTTCTGAGCAGAAATGGATGGGCTTGCTCTGCAAATGTCATCATCATCTAAAACAGCCTTTTCCCCAGGTAGTACCCTCCAGATGTTTCAGACAATAACTTTAATCACCCCTGATCACTGACCAAGCTGGCTGAGGCCAATGGTGGTTAAACTGAAATTGAAATTGAAATATTGAAATAGAAATTGAAATACAGTGATACCTCGGGTTACATACGCTTCAGCTTACAGACACTTCAGGTTACAGACTCGGCTAACCGAGAAATAGTACCTCAGGTTAAGAACTTTGCTTCAGTATGAGAACAGAAATCGTGCTCCGGCGGCGCGGCAGCAGCAGGAGGCCCCAATAGCTAAAGTGGTGCTTCAGGTTAAGAACAGTTTCAGGTTAAGAACGGACCAATTAAGTTCTTAACCCGAGGTACCGCTGTATACTTTATTGTCACTTGTACAACTTGTATACAGTGAGATTACACGAGAACCTCCCACTCAGCTCTCTTAAGTCTTAATTCCCTATTAATTCCATAATTTTATAATATTTTTATTTTACAATAATAATAATAAAATTCCATAACATCTGGAGGGCACCAGGTTGGGGAAGACTGGTTCACTGAAATCCTGTGTGTTATGTGACAATGAAAACGGAAGCAAGAAAATATTGGAAAGGACAAAATCAGGGTTTGGAAAACTGAGGGAAGAGAGACTAGTTTTAAACAGTGAGAGGAACAGTGAATACTGAAAGTGAAATTAGAGCTAGTTTATTTTTTAAATTAAACCAAACTTCTATAGCTCAGTTGGTTAGAGTGTGTGCTGGCAACACCAAGGTTGCAAGTTTGATCCCTGTAAGGGACAGCTGCATGTTCCTCCATTGCAGAGGGTTGGACTAGATCAGGGGTCTGCAACCTTTAAGACAAAAAGAGCCACTTGGACCCATTTCCGAAGAAAAAAAAACTGGGAG